>NC_059344.1:34056320-35467570 GCF_019703515.2 Myxocyprinus asiaticus | reverse complement strand
AAGTTCCTCAAGATCTGTGTCTTTCTTTCTGGATTCTATAAAGCACCAGTAACGGATGATTTTAAAAGAATAAAACTAAAGAATAAATGTTCCTTGAGGAATTGAGCAATAGAGTTCTGCTTTTGCTTCAAACTATAAAACCTTTTTTTGGTTAAAACTGGAATTTTTTTCCACAGGAAGTGTGGGCTCACATTTTCTTTCAAAAGTTAAACCTGAACATCTTTTAACATGAAAAGCCCATTATTGCAGCTGAAAATAGTGAGACCTGCTCATAATTGAAAGGAAGAATGCCAACAACATTCTGATGTGAAGCTTTCAGACCAGCTCTGAACAAACCGAGATTTATCAACTTTCACATACTGGTCACTCACAATAGCGCTATCGTGTTCTTCCTCTCCAGCATTGTACTGGTACTGTACCACACCTGGCTGTTGTGACATCAACATCTTAACTACTTCATTGACTTTGGCCACCCAGTTTTCTAAAAAAAAAAAAAAAACTGCAGCTCAACTTGACCACCAAGACCTCACAACACTTCTTTAGAGGACTTTAATAGAGGTAAGAGGGACACATGTGGCAAGAGCACTCAGTAAACCACCTGGGGGAGAGTAACATTACTTTTTTTAGACAATGTCTACATTTGATGAAAAGTGATTTCTATCCGGTTGAATTATGCTCAGACTATGTCTAATGCATAACAACAAACAAACTTAACATTTGCTAAATCTAATTAATTCTGCAATGCATTTCACCATGTACAACTCTGGCTGTCATTCTCAAGTAGATTACAAGAGTTAGCAACTACTGTACTTGTTTTACCACAGAATTAATGATGAACAGCTCCTGCTAATGCCAGGTAATCTTAGTGTATTGTTTCATGCCAGGTTTTATATGGAGCGTGGTAGAGCAGGTTAAACTAAGCAGTCTGGGCACAGATCAGGTATCCCTGTGTGTGCGCGCGCACACACACACACACAACCACCGCTCTCTAAACTTCTTAATCTCACCTTCCAGCCATCCATGACCCTCCCACCTCCAGCCCCTTCCCCCTCCCACACCAGTAATCAGGTAACTCCCACATTAACTGGCAGGGAAACGGGTCATTAATATCTCACTTGTTTCCATCCCTGTTTGCTCTATATATCACTGCCTGGCCGCTCTACTCACATCCATACATTACAACTATTCTCCGAATACTTCATTGTCAGCCCATGGCAGACTCATTACTTATTAAGATAAGAGGTGAGATGTGGTGGAGAGCTCAGCTTGCTTTAAAAGCTCTTCTTCTCCTCTACCCCTCCTTCCTCTATTTCTCTCTCACCTTTTTTTCCTCTCATCTTTTTCTTTCTTTTCCCATCCCTCTCGTTTCATCCATATTTTGCTGCTACTAATATAACCTTATCATACTTAATGGGATTTTACACCCGAAAATGAAAATTCTCTCATGATTTACTCACCCTCATGCCATACCAGATGTGTATGACTTTCTTTCTTCTGCAGAACACAAATTAAGATATTTATTAAAATATTTCTGCCCTGAACACTACCGGTCAAAATTTTTGAAACACTCTTCACATTTTAGAATAATAGTAAAGTCATCAAAACTATGGAATAACATAAATGGAATTATGGGAATTATGTTGTGACTAAACAAAATCCAAAATAAATCAAAACTGTGTTATATTTTAGCATCTTCAAAGTAGTCACCCTTTGCCTAGAATTTGCAGACATGTACTCTTGACATTTTCTCAACCAACTTCTTGAGGTATCAGCCTGGGATGCTTTATAAACAGTATTAAAGGAGTTCCCATCTATTTTGGGCACTTATTGGATGCTTTTCTTTATTATTTGGTCCAAGTCATCAATTAAAAAAATTTTTTTTATTTTTTTTATTTTAGTTTTATAATGAAATAAATTAATATGGTGGCACAATTATATTTTTGTCTACGAAACTAATTTCAAACATTTAAGCATATGCCTTCAGATCAAAAGATTTTTAAGATCATTTCAGTCAAGTGTTTCAAAACTTTTGACCGGTAGTGTAACCTCACAATGCAACTAAATGGGTGCCAAAATTTATTTTTTTTATAAATTAACAATTATGTGCCAAAATCCACATAAAGGTAGCATAAAAGTAATCCATATGACTCCAGTGGTTAAATCCATGTGTTCAGACACGATATGATAGGAGTGGGTGAGAAACAGATATTAAAAATTTAAAAATATTTAAGTAATTTTTTTTGTCACAAATTCAATTCATAAATTCACATCGGGCGATATGCAAGAAGGATGTGAATCACCAAAAACAGGAGAATGAGAAAGTGAAAGTAAAGTGTAAATTGACTGAGCAGGGAGAAGAATTTATAGTAAAAAAGGACTAAAATATTGATCTATTTTTTGCCCATACCTATTATATTGCTTCAGAAGACATTGATTTAACCACCAGAGTCCTCTGGAGTACCTTTATGTTGACCTTATGTGGATTTTGGAGCTTCAAAATTTTGGCACCATTCACTTGCATTGTATTCTATGGACCAAAAGAGCAGAGAAATTGTTCTAAAAATCTTCAATTGTGTTCAGCAGATGAAAGAAAGTCATACACATTTTGGATGGCATGAGGGTGAGTAAATGATGAGAGAATTTTCATTTTGGGTAAACTAACCCTTTTAAACCGAAAAAGAGCATAAATTGCATTTTTCTCAATTTTAATAAATAAAAAAATAAATATTTTTTTTTTTTTTTTTTAATTTCATTAAAAATTAATTTGTGTGCATAATCCCAAAATGTTGTTTGTTTCAAGGTGTAAATTATATTTTAAGTTCCAGATGTCTCAGACCTTTGGACCCCACTGTATAACTGTGCTAAGCTCACAAAAAGATACAGTACATACAGACCGTCCTGACCTCTCACCCTCTAACTGAAGACTATAAGTCTGGAGCCTGCGCATCAGCCACTCACATGCAATAAAACAGCTCATTCTCATAAAGGACTTCAAAAGAAATTACATTAGGTACAATCATTACATCACCATATTCTTTTCAATTTGGTTTCAGTGAACGAATGAATGAATGAATGAATGTTATATTTATGTAGCGCTTTTCTGACACTACACTCAAAGCACTTTACATACTGAACAGGGGACTCTCCTCACGCACCACCAGTGTGCAGCATCCACCTGGATGATGCGAAGGCAGCCACAGTGCGCCAGTACACTCATCACACACCAGCTGTTGGTGGAGAGGACAGAGTACACTTATATAGCCAATTTAGGAATGGGGATTATTAGGAGGCCATGATTGATAAGGGCCAGTGGGGGGAATTTGGCCGGGACACCAGGGTTACACCCCTACTATTTGCGAGTATAGACAGATAAACAGTGAAAAACACAGTGCTTCAGAGTCAACATGTATTTGACCTGACTATTTGTCCTTTCTAAAGGAATAAAAAAGAAAAAGAAAAAATACACTCAGACGGGGAACAGCAGCAGTTTTTGACCAAAGAACTAAATCAATAACACCTCAGATAAATTACTGTAAAAATCACATGAACTTATACACATACACACGGGCCACTGCAAAGGTCATGATAAGGTTAGGGAACTATCGTGTCTGGCATCCATTTCCTGTGTCCCGTGTCACAAACTGCTTTAATAAAGTGTTTTCGTCTCAAAGACGAGGTCGTCTGGGTAAATGTGTGTGTGCTCTCTCTGATTTAATCTGTGGAAGAAGGATGGCTACATCACGCACAAACTAACTGTAACAACAACGTATGTGTGCTTTGATTAACTCAGTGTTCCAAATAAAGAGTATTCAAGAGAGGGCAAGATATTGCCTTAGATTTGTCAAATCAGGCTTATTGGTGTTTATTTTTAATAATACCTTATATATTCTTGTATAAATGTAAATTTGCCTTATGATAGGCCTAAGGTGTTAGTGATACTTTGTATTTCTTTTCTCATAACCACTTTGGAATGTGAAATCTAATGCTTATAATCTCTTCAGTCCTGTCTTCTGATTATTAAAATGTTTAAAGATAATTTTCTCAGGAGGTAAATGACAAATGTAAGCTTTCCTTTTGTCTTCAAATCTGTTTGATTCAGCAAAGGCAAAATCACTCTGATGAAAAATGTTCTCAACAATAAGTATGGGCCAATGGACCAGTATGAGAAAGGTTTGGGCCAGCAGAACTATTATTTGCCTTACTGGTCCTGTGCTTTTGTTCTTACGTTCCAACGATCTTGTATTCGTCGATCACATACATTAACTTTTGGTCCTTGAAGACCCTGTGATGTGTTATTGCTGTGAATTCTAATGATTTGAATGTCACAAACTAACATTATCTTCTATGTTGGCTAACATAGAAGAGGTTTTGTTGGAAGTCTTGGAAGCATCAGTTGGAATGAGTTGAAAATTATAATCATAATATATCATAATTTCAGCAAAAGTGTGTTTAAGATATTTTATAATTTCCTGAAAATTATTTTAAATTATACCACAGGTTTGTTGAATGCTTGATTCTGATTGGTTGACAGGCATTCTAAGGTGTGCAATTATTTTCCAGTAAAGCACGGCTACAAAGTAGTTCCAGGTCTTGACCTCATAACGGTTCCACATCACTTCGCCATCAGCTGCGGCCCATGCATTTTAAGCCTAGGCCTTCAGTGTGATTCATGCCATTAAGAAAACACAGTTTCACAATGAATAAGACACCGTATGCCCATCATACATTACATGGCAGTCAACTAATAATACCAACTGACATTTTAAAAACACGTCCATACACGAAAGCCAGAACCAAGGAGGTTTAATACCAAGGAAAATCTCTCTAATAATATTTGCAATTTAAATTTTGCTTGCAATAAATTTTGTTTCATCAGGGTACACGGTTACTTTTCAAAACTTGATCCGACACTGAATGTTCAAGCAGCCTAATTTACACTTTGAAAACTCCTGATGTTGCTATAACAATACAAAAAGCACTTACCAATTTGCTTGAAGTGAAAATCAGTCCTCCTTTCCTGTTTAATTAATCAATCGCACGATCATGCAGAACATCTCAGGTTTTTAAATCCATAAGTATCTCTTTCTCAACGGCAATAACAGCAGTGATGACAGCCAACTCGTCAGCAAGATCTCGCACTCTTCGCTTTCAAATTACATCACTTAAAGCGTGATTGCGTCACTCAACGCCAGTTAGTAGGCCTGGACTGTGAAATATCCTAAAGTCCACACCCACAAGAACAAATAAATCAATCTGATTGGCTGATTAATCTGACAATCTGACTTTAGATGCCTATTCACTGCAGTGTTGAGGGATTCTGTGGAAATTCTGAAGGCCTGACAGGGTGGGGCGAGACTCACGCACTGCTTCAGCTAAGGAGCATGGCTTCGGGCATGCGATTTGTGAAACAGTTGTCACACTTGCTTGTAAGCATCGAGGAATAAATACTGATTGGATATGTTTTTTGTTTTTGTTTTGTGCTATTCATTTGTAGATTAATTAGGATTTGAAAATGATTGACAATACATAAGCAAAAAAGTCAATGAGAATGAAAGGATGAAAAAATATTTATTTATTAGGCATATTATGCCAGCAGAGAAGGCTTTGCTGGCCCTGAGAAATCACTACTGTCCACCATATTATTTCAGTTATTTCAAAGAGCCATACAGGCTATCACAGCCAAATAAACAACTAAAACAAAGACATTGGTTAAGTACATTGGATAAGAATGACAAACAATATCTATAATATCCTAAATTTATTTCAATTTCAATTGAAAAGCACCCTTACTGTTCATGCCCTCTCTCTCTCTCTTTCACTCTCGTCTCACCCACACTCTGACACACATACATACATACATACACACACACACACACACACACACACACAAACATATAGACTTGAGTCGCGATCAACAAACAGAGCCGCAACCTCGTGCCTTGATCAATACAACAGTTTCTATATAATCCAAAATAACAATAATTTTCAAGTGTTTCAATGTGTTTCACCCCAAATCAGCCTCCCATAGTGGAAAGCACCCTCACACTCTCCCTCCACCTCTCTTTCGCTCTCATACAAACTCACACACGGACACACACACACATACTCTGGAGCAAAGTCAGCTCACCCCTGCAACTCAGTGGGGTTGTAAACAGTTGTTTAGCAATGGAAAAGTTAGATACAATAATGGCAACAATCGCTGCTACTGAGAAGTATACTTAAACGTACATCTTGGCAATTTGAAGCAATGTTACAGCTGACGAGAGCCTCAATAAACAGGTAATTCCACACACAGTCTCTCTCAGTTTCACTCTTTCTCTCACTTAAACACACACACACTACCTTGTTACTCCAATGCAGAAAAGCAGCGCATCCTCCGTTGCTAGTTCTAAAGTGTTGTTTTCGAACTAGCAACAAAGGCTTGGGCTGGATCAAAGCAAGACACTGAATCCGTGGCAGAAGAAAGTAGTTCCACTTACAAGAACGTTTTAGGGATGAAAACCAGAAAAAGTTTTGATATAAAACCCTGAAAGATGTCTTAAGGTGTGGCAATCATGGTATAAGAGGAATAACTGACTCCTGCCTGTTGAAAAATAATGCACACCACAAGGTGGTAATGTGGCCACGATGCACAGTGGAGTGACCGTTTCACCTCAGGTGTGCATTATTTTTCAATAATTCAACAGGTAGGAATCAATTATTCAGCTTTTACCACGGTTACCACAACCAGAATTTAATGGTCAATCATCAATTATTCTTTACTTAAAACCTTTATTTTTTTATATAACTATATAATATATTTATTTTGAGCCCTAAACATATTTAAATTCAACTTTATATCTCAAAATAGACTTTTTATCAGTCACTTGGATTTTAATTTTTTACTCTATATACAGTCTACATATTTTAGAAGGGTTTATCCAAGGTACATTTAAAGACTGCACAGACACATTTTTAATCACAGGGCCTTATGCAATTTGATTACCACGTCACAGATACTTAATGTCTCCAACATGGCCCTGCTAGAGCTCCAGGGCTGGGTTTAATTACAGGGGACAGAGCCAAAGCGGGTCCCCAGTGCAGTGTGCCCACTCTCCAGGAGTCAAACATATGCCATCCCCTCCTTTACTCTGTTGTTTACCAAATGCCTAACACATCATGGAACCATTAATCTTGCTTGAGCTGATCTTTATTTTTTATATAACTTTTGAGTGAGTCTGTGGATAAGTAGAAAATGATCCCAAAATCATTAAAGGGTTAGTTTATCCAAAAATGAAAATGATGTCTTCATTTACTCATATGGTTCCAAACCTGTATGATATTCTTTGGAACGCGGAACATTAGAAAATATTTTAAAGAATGTTAAGACACTGAAAGTGAATGTTGACTGAGGTTGTTTGTCATTTGAAGTGTAATTTGATTGTAGACATATTGTTGGTTTAATTTTTTCATGTTTCAATAAAATAAAATTTTTCAAATTCAATATCGACCGGTTGAAGAAGTGCATGCTGATACAATCACTATTAATACTAGCTATGATTTGTGCGTCACTTGATGAAAATTATTAATAATACTTACATTCCCTATAATTTAACAGAGAGTACATACAAATCCTGTTGAGAATAACATTTTCTAAGCACAAACATTTACACTACCAACTTCTTATAAATGTTATGTTTTTGTTTATTTCGCTGGTGCTTGACCAGGTACGGACAATATAATAGGACACAGATGCTGCAATAACTGCAGAAGAACCTCTGAATTAAATTGCACTTGATCCAGCCCACCAGCATATTGTGCACGCCATTTCGCCAGAATGACTTGTGCCTAGACTTAGCGCATGCTTGCACAAAAATACTAAAACTTCATGGCCATGCCCACTGACTTTGTGCTTATGACTTAAGGCATAGCGCTGCACTTAGCACTAGCAGTCTTAAAATAGATCCCACTATGTTGAAACTATTCATTTTAGATAAGACTGGAACATTTGCTCAATAATATCAGTGTTTTCAAACTATACAGGGAGTACAATAATAGTTACAACAAGAATTGGATTTTGTTGTTTTCAGGAACTCAATACTGCATAGCTGATACTTAGATACCAACATTCTTTTTATACAATAACCATTTGCATTCATTTGTTCCCATGTGGGAACAACAGAAATAAGATCTCCTTTTCTGTTTTCCTGTAGGTATCCATTAGCTCTTCTTGGAGTCCCAAACAAACCGGTTAAGACACATATAAATTGAAGAGCTTTGCCACAGAGGGGTGCATTCTTCACCACTAAAAACACACGTACAACTTTCATTATGGAAATACACACTCACAGAAGGGACAGTGTTACACTGATTTATAACATAAAGGATTTGTTTTACTCATCCCAGTCCAAGAACAGCTCACTTTAGTTCACTCTCTAATGGTGTGTGTGTGTGTGTGTGTGTGTGTGTGTGTGTGTGTGTTGGCCACCAAAGAGAGTCGTGCAGAAACTGCACAGGCTTACAGTGCACTCAGGCTCTCTGATGCACATTACTCATACACTACTATTATCCGCCATCTCAACGCAGACCATCCATCACAGCAGGCCAGGGGGCAAGCCTCAAAATTCAACATTTACTATTGGTCTGAGATAGATGAGGAAGCATGTCTGTGGCCATATATCAAACACAACACATTTGAAAACATCCAGATGCCAGGAAGCCAGTGTCTGGTCTTAATATTACCATTCATCTAGTGTTACATCACTAAGGACATCACTATGTGATTTTTGCTTCTTTACCTGATCACTCGGATATGTTCTCTACAAATTGAAAGGTTTTCACATATGAAACACATTCTATATTTTTAAGTGGTGTTTTTCACTATAGCATGTTGTATCTTGAATTTCAGGTAATAGTCCCTGTGTCTGCATACCAGAGAGGCTGAATCAATGGTCCCAATCTCTTTTGACTGCCTTGTGTTTGCTAAGTTCTCCCAAGGCATCTTCCGACATAAGCACCAACAAACACAGAGCATGTAGACCTCTCACACTTGCACACATAAAAACATACAGAGGTTTAGGAAGTCGTCCCTGTTCTGTGATCCCATCACACTGTCAGCTCATGCCAGCACAAAACCAAGCTGAATCAGTGCTAGGCTGTGCTTCCACCTAGAGGCAACAGTAAGAGCTGCATTTTAATAGAAGAACTGAAGCTGAAGATTTGAAAGCATGGGCAGCTGGATGGGATGGGGAGATATATACAGTATGTATATACACTGGCAGCCAAAAGTTTGGAATAATGTACAGATGTTACTGTTTCGGAAGGAAACTGGTACTTTAATTCACCAAAGTGGCATTCAACTGATCACAAAGTATTGTCAGGACATTACTGATATAAAAAAACAGCACCATCACTATTTGAAAAAAAGTAATTTGTGATCAAATCTAGACAGGCCCTGTTTACAGCAGCCATCACTCCAACACCTTACCCTTGAGTAATCATGCTAAATTGCTAATTTGGTGTTAGAAAATCACTTGCCATTATATCAAACACAGCTGAAAGCTGTTTGATTCGTTAAATGAAGCTTAACGTTGTCTTTGTGTTTGTTTTTGAGTTGCCACAGAAAGCAACATACTAGCATGTCCTAAGGTCAATATTAGGTCAAAAATGGCAAAAAAAGAAACAGCTTTCTCTAGAAACTCATCAGTCAATCATTGTTTTGAGGAATGAAGGCTATATAGTGCTTGAAATTGCCAAAAAAAAACAAAAAAAATTTTCATACAAATACACTACAGTCTTCAAAGACAAAAGACATTTGGCTCTAACAAGGACAGAAAGAGATGTGGAAAGCTCAGATGTACAACTTAACAAGAGGATAAGTACATCAGAGTCTCTAATTTGAGAAATAGATGCCTCACGTGTCAGTGAATTCTACCCGCTCAACACCAGTTTCATGTACAACAGTAAAGAGAAGACTCAGGGGTGCAGGCCTTATGGGAAGAATTGCAAAGAAAAAGCCACTTTTGAAACAGAAAAACAAAAAGAAAAGGTTAGAGTGGGCAAAAAAACAAAGACATTGGACAACAGATAATTGGAAAAGAGTGTTATGGATCTTAAACCCATTGAGCTTTTGTGGGATCAGCTAGACTGTAAGGTGCGTGAGAAGTGTCCGACAAGACAGCCACATCTATGGCAAGTGCTACAGGAAGCGTGGGGTGAAATGTCACCTGAGTATCTGGATAAACTGACAGCTAGAATGCCAAGGATCTGCAAAGCTGTCATTGCTGCACGTGGAGGATTTTTTGATGAGAACTCTTTGAAGTAGTTTAACATTTTTTTTCAAATTGTAATAGTAATTTTTCATGTTATTAATGTCCTGACTATACATTGATCAGTTGACTGCTACTTTGGTGAATAAAAGTACCAATTTCTTTCCATAAGAGCAAAATCTGTACATTATTTCAAACTTTTGGCCATCAGTGTGTGTGTATATATATAGAGAGAGAGAGAGAGAGAGAGAGAGAGAGAGAGAGAGAGAGAGAGAGAGAGGAAGGGAGAGAGGCTTCCGCAGCACCCCTAGGGTATGACATTCATCTCTGTCTTTTTGCCAAATTTGATTTTAAATATTTACAATACCATAAATCTTGGCTGAAACAAATTACCTGCAAAGTACTATTGTCTGAGAATTGGCTTGTAAGAAGGATGGCACCTTTAGAGGCTGCATCAATGTTTTATTTGATGAAATATAAGACTATCAGGTACACAGCCACTGCACTTTCTTACTTTAAACAGTAAAGTCAAAGCTTTAACTTTTCACTGAGTAAATATAAACCTAAAACCTCTAATAAACTGACTCTCCATCCTCTCATCATGTTACTCTTGTCAATATCCTTTTACATTGTTTTCAGAATTACCCCAGTGTTAACTATGTGAATCATTACCATATATATATATATATATATATATATATATATATATATATATATATATATATATATGTGTGTGTGTGTGTGTGTGTGTGTGTGTAAATCTGTATTTATTTATAATAAATCTGCATTTATACATTTTGTAATAGCATTTACATAATGTTAATGCAATCAATCCATCAATCCTGCCACGCCTGTGGAATACACACAGATTTTGATAATAAAATGACAATACAGATGATTGTCTTACAAGTATGTTTAAAATAACTTTAGATTCTATTTCAGTTTATTAGTTGAGTTGAAAAGGTCTTTCAGCAAAAACAAACAACTAGATCGATGAGCTTCTGAACTTTGTATCCAATCATGTATCAAACATTCAGATGTTTTATGAAAGCCCATAGTAACTGATCTAGAAATACACATTTAATTCTGTCTACTTCTATCTAAATGGGGCATTCTACAGACTTACTAATTATATTATTATAGACTAATCCTACCCCTAATAAAAAACTTTTCGGTATGCTATTTATGAATCAATTTTCCAACTGAGAACATCCCCAAAGACGCCTTGGAAGTGAGAACGTGTTGCAACCTACAAAGGGACGTTTTGTCAGATTTTGCCCACTTTTGGACACAATTTAATCTCCAACCATTAGCTAAATATGCACACGTGCACACACACACAAAGTTGTCAATTATGTTGCGTAGAGAGAAATTCAGGTCCTCTTCTTTGATTTTATGTATTGCCCACTCCAGGGTAGCCAAAATCTATTTACAACAGTAATTTCAGAGCAATCCATTCTGTGCTATACAATTAATCTACTGTAGAGAAGTTCTCTGCAGTTTATTAAGCAGAAAACTTTGTTTTGAAAAAAGTAAAAAGTTTTGAATTGTGTGTAAAACATACATAGAATTAACACCAAATTGAGCCACCAGAACCTTTAAAACATAGTATCTGTGTTTCTTACCTTGCTGTTGATTGGAGCTTTCTGGGTAGGGTTATTGAATTGTTTTCTTTGTGTATTCAGTAAATGTACCAAGTAGGTCTAAAACACAAACACGAAGAAGAAAACATTCTGGTGATAAACAGTTTTAATTAATCTCATGACAATTAAACCATGAATAATCCTACCTTCCCTGCCCACTTTGTTTGAAGTGTTGGGGTTTTGAAAACCTTTCTTTCAGTCTCTCATTAGAGATCACATTCCATCTCTAGTAATTGACTGGCCTCATGAGAAGTTAGATTTGAAATGCAAATGCTGGCAATCAGTCTCCCCTAAGGTGAGCATTTAAGCATTTTCACTGAAGGCTTCATGATTAGTGGATTTGTCTGTCTCTTTTTCATAACATCCAATTGTGTTTGTTGCTTTGCACAGGACTGAGGCTCTTTTATGCTTTGCTTTTGCCATGAATACACCTGAGTTGGTGTGCTTATGTGGTTGTTTTTACAAGCTGTAAGATTACAAACATATCAGGATGAAGTTTTAATAAATTAATCTTTTCCCATGGATATTGCATTATTACTTCCAGTCTCAGATATTACTGTCTGTACACTGAACAAAGTATTCAGTTTGTTGAACTACACAATTAAAACTAAACCATCTAAACTCACTTTAAATGGCCTTTTGAAAGCTTACTGACTGCTAATAGCACAACTAGATTGCAAACATTTTTATTAAACATTTATAAATATTCATGCAGTGTGTGGGAGGAACTGACTTTGATTTGCCATTTTTGCCAAACAACATATTAGAGCTCTGTTGGACAAATATTATCAAAGGAAAAAATCCAAATAAAAGACAAATCACATGCACTCTGACTGTTTTTGTACACGGTTTAAGACAGAGCCTACAATTACTGACCTGTTTACATAAAGTATATTATAGAGTATACACTGGCAGCCAAAAGTTTGGAATAATGTACAGATTTTGCTCTTATGGAAATAAATTGGTACTTTTATTCACCAAAGTGGAATTCAGCTGATCACAATGTATAGTCAGGACATTATAACATGAAAAATTACTATTACAATTAGAAAAAAAAAAACAATTTCTTAAACTACTTCAAAGAGTTCTCATCAAAAAAATCATCCACGTGCAGCAATGGCAGCTTTGCAGATCCTTGGCATTCTAGCTGTCAGTTTGTCCAGATACTCAGGTGATATTTCACCCCACACTTCCTGTAGCACTTGCCATAGATGTGGCTGTCTTGTCGGGCACTTCTCATGTACCTTACAGTCCAGCTGATCCCACAGAAGCTCAATAGGGTAAAGATCCATAACACTCTTTTCCAGTTATCTGTTGTCCAATGTCTGCATTTCTTTGCCCACTCTAACCTTTTCTTTTTGTTTTACTGTTTCAAAAGTGGCTTTTTCTTTGCAATTCTTCCCATAAGGCCTGCACCCCTGAGTCTTCTCTTTACTGTTGTACATGAAACTGGTGTTGAGCGGGTAGAATTCAATGAAGCTGTCAACTGAGGACATGTGAGGCGTCTATTTCTCAAACTAGAGACTCTGATGTACTTATCCTCTTGTTTAGTTGTACATCTGGCCTTCCACATCTCTTTCTATCTTTGTTAGAGCCAGTTGTCCTTTGTCTTTGAAGACTCTAGTGTACACCTTTGTATGAAATCTTCAGTTTTTTGGCAATTTCAAGCATTGTATAGCCTTAATTCCTCAAAACAATGATTGACTGACAAGTTTCTAGAGAAAGCTGTTTCTTTTTTGCATTTTTGACCTAATATTGAACTTAAGACATGTCAGTCTATTGCATTCTGTGGCAACTCAAAAACAAACACAAAGACAATGTTAAGCTTCATTTAACGAACCAAATAGCTTTCAGCTGTGTTTCATATAATGGCAAGTGATTTTCTGGTATCAAATTAGCATTTTAGCATGATTACTCAAGGATAAGGTGTTGGAGTGATGGCTGCTGGAAATGGACCTGTCTAGATTTGATCAAAATCAACTTTTTTCAAATAGTGATGGAGCGTTTTTTTTTTTTTTTTTTTTACATCAGTAATGTCCTGACTATACATTGTGATCAGTTGAATGCCACTTTGGTGAATTAAAGTACCAATTTCCTTCCTAAACAGCAAAATCTGTACATTATTCCAAACTTTTGGCCACCAGTGTATGTATGTATGTATGTATGTATTATACAGACATTAAATGAATCACTCATGAGGGTTAGGCTCAGCATATGAACCTGTGCACTTTTGGTATGACAGTATTTTGAGGATATAAAGACTAATACAAATAATGCACACACACATCCTCACAGGAATAAGGAAACCTGCCAACACACTATTTATCTTACCTGTATTACCTGGAGGAAACCACTAGGTGTAGCTATTTGATCAGTATTTTCCAATGTGTAAATAAACTTCCAAGTGCACACAGTACACTGGGATGATGTGTTCAGTAAGTACAGATATGCAATTATTTATAATTGTAATACAAGGTGAAGCATGTTTTAAATAAGGAGAAAAGGACTGTAAAAAAATTTTTGCAGCAAAAGTACACAGAATAAACTATGATTGATGCTATAATATGAAACCACATTAGCCTAACAAGAAAAAGAAAAAAGCATTGTGGAGTGCGCTGTCTTTGCAATGTCATGAATAGAGTGCTTTGTCAAAATACAGACAATGTTCTCATGCATGCCCCCAGACCCCCTACTAGGCCTTCAGTATTTCACTTTTCAGAAACTACAGAAGTAATATAAGGCCAGCAACGCTACTGTATGCATGATCGAAAATAATCTGGTATTTAGTATTTAGATTATTTTTATTTATTTATTTTTTTGTTGACACATTTCAATTGAAAGATTTTTATACAGTATGTAGGCCTATAAGTGTTTTATGCAATAATTATATATTGTATTGTAATTTGTATATACAGAACTTCTGGACTTACATTTATTTAGCTATGGGAATGTTAAGCATGTGATTTTTAGCATAAGTTCTTGGGAAGTTATGTTCTTTGTTTTTTATGTTGATATACAATCTCTTTCATATTATGGCAGTATGGAGTGACTTATATGGAAATTGGAACTGTACGCTTTATTTGGTAAACATTGTTTTGCATTATACCATGTGTTTGTAGCCTTTTCTGGACAGAACTGACCATTGTCCAACACTCTTGTGACTGCATAATTTCCCAGAGTGCCTTGCAAAGCACATGGCAAAAGAGACAGAACAATGAATAGTCATGTGTCTCTGTGTGACTGTACATACTTGTAATACACTGCCTTACAAAGCAAAAACACAATAATTACAACAACAGTGAAACAGTGAAAAATGGCATCAGAATTGTATTGTCCAGCCAAATGTGCATTATAAAATAGACCCACTCTGTTATCTCTGAACATGAGCATGGCTGAGCCAAATCCATCAGTCACAGGTCAGTTCATAGTCTACTGTTTGTTTTTTATTCTAAAACTATCTTTTCCATTAGGGATAGTATTAGTCTATAATAATTTTAATTAGCTTTATAAAAACAACATGTGGTCTATGGTACAGTATGTCCTATGTCCTTATTTGGTAAATAAATAAATGAGCATGTCTGTGTCCTTTGTATCAGATTCTATCACCAACAGCAGAACCCAAGAAAAGGTCTTTAAGACCAACACATGGATAATTATGATTGCTTTTTACATATCCTGTACATATCAACCTGCAATCTGAATATTGTAACTGATGTAATCTACAGGCTGAGGGCAAATGCATACTAACTGTGACCCAATAAAAAAAATAAAAAAATAAGTCAAATTCTTAAAGAGATAAGATTACCAGATCTTAATGAAATCCTTCACAACAATTTACATGCATAATTAACTGACAGGAGAAATATATACAATCGTGAAAATAAATAAATAAATAAATAAATTAAAAAATAATAATCATACCACAAACACCACCATTTTGAGTGGTGACTGTCAGTTGCACTAGATGGCACTGTTGTAGCTTACAAGTATGTGCAACCGCAGCCTATAGAGTCATTGTGCTGATGTCCTCATTCAAACAACAAACATTATTATTCTAATCACAATCCCGTGCTGGGAAATAGGATGGCATGATAATTAATTGTTAGTGCATAACTGTGCCAACAGCAGACAGTCTGATTGCTTTATTTGGTGAAAGAGGAAAAATGAATGATAGGATATCGTATGAGGCATGTTTAAGCTAGATGGAGGATTGGAGTTAGATTTTTAATGGTTTGTTTGCTTCAAGTATATTATATAAAATAATTAAGAGTGATTGTGTGATGTGTGCACCTGATATTACATTTAATGTTTATGTGCCCTGTTCTGAAACAGCAACAGCTGCAAAATAGAATAGTGACCTGCCTTTAAATGAGCAAATCAGATTATTAGACTGTAATTTATTGAAACACTCAAAATGTGGCCAAATAAATGATGGGGGGAAAAATGCTGATAAAGAACAGTGAATGCAGTACTATTTCAACTGTCACACCCACATATTCATACATGCACTCTAGAACCATTTTTTTTTTTTTTTTAAACACGAGGATATGTAGGAATGGTGCCATAGCTCTTCCAGTGTGATAAATTAGAGCCATCTCTACAACATAATTTCAAGGAGACACAGCTTCATTAAATTTTCAAATAAAATATTTGCAATAGCTCATTGGCTCTTGATGGCTATAATAAAGGGTATGACTGCCTCAAATCGGAAGGCATTAGAATGAATTTGCTTGGCATTTCACAGCTGGAAAATGCATTCGGAAAACGGAACAAAATTCATTGTTGTGTCTTCTCAGTTTCACAAAGGTGTGGACTGGTTAAACAATGCTTTTGTTGAAGATTTAGTTCTATAATAATATTGAAATATATTTTGACCAACTAATGAAATGATATTTAGTGCATTTATTTCTATGTGCGTATTGCAATGCTGAAATGTTCAACACAACATTTTAGCAGTATCTTAACTATGCCTGAATAATGCAATATAGCAAAGAAATAGCACACTCTGACACAAAGACAGATTTGCATAGGTATATACACATATGTGCAGTTGTAATTTTGAAAATTAAAAACAGCAACATCTCAAACAGCCATGGCTCTATTTAAAGTTTGGTCCTCTGTAGTCTCTCAGTCCGAGAGAGCAGATAAAAGTGTGATGACCAGCTCCACAACAAGAACCATCAACAGTTTAAAAGTCTCAGTACAGACAAAAGTCACTCTTATACTGGAAAACAGAACACTAGCGGGCAGACCATGGTCCAGAGAGGCTAGGGTTATGCACACAATGAGTATGTCTGTGGTAAATTGATTGTGACCTGCACATGACCTTGCCAATGCTCATTAACCCTCATATTCAGCTGGGGGTCTGAGAGACCCCACGGCCCTTTTAATAGCTCAAAAACATACATAGCATTGAAATATCATGTTGGTACTTTGACTTAACCTAATGTTATGAAAACTAAACAATATGTAAGCAAAAATGTAACATGTCTTATGTTTGGGGTCTCAGAGACCCCCATAAATAAATGTAATGAATGTTCACATAATAATTTTCTCTGATTGGTGTACACAATGTTGCAGTACATGCTTGTCATTGGTCAATTTGAAATTGTTTTACTGAAATTAAGAAACAGCATTACTATACAGGATAATATGCTTGGGACTGATGCCTTTTACATGCATCCATAATCAGAACATTTTCATGGTGATTATCGATCCATATCTAAATTTTTCCAGATATAAATAGGGCTACTCATTGCTACACCAAACCATTAAATCTACTGCTAAGGCTTACAGTATTCGTCAGTAGCTCGCGAGGTCCAGGAGTCAGTAGTAAGAGCGATGCCGTCCGCCTTCTTAAGCTGTGTACACACAACAGTCTTTGTCTCTTCATATATTTCTCAACACAGTGTAGGTAACTGTAAGCAGCAGGGTAACTTAAACACCGGTTTCATTTCCTCTAACATGTTTCAAAAAGGGACTCTCCACCATGTTAAGTGGCTGCATAAACTCTAAACGTAGCTTCACAATTTGTTAGCTTCTTGGCCTGTGGCGAATCAATTGATATTTTGTTCCTAGGATTCAAGCTTCCACAATTGTAGGCTACCCGTTTACTGCCTTTTGCTGCACCTCCCCTGCCATTTGCCATGATATCTGTTCATATGGGATATTAGATTGGTTGTTTTCCCAGAGTATGGCAATTCTGCCTTGTATTGTTTACACACTGTTTTTGATTTATCTGGGTATTGGCCAGCTCCATCAGCCCAGAATCTGAAATGACTCCAAACATTGCTTCTTTTGTCCTTTCCCCAAAACACTGCCATTTGTTTATCTGCAATAACATTACCCCAAACGAAACACCACGCAAAACACCAGTTGCACAAATGTAGGGGTGACAGTGGTGACGATAACTTGGTATTAAGTACATTATATGTTATATCACCCCCCTGTGGTCTCCCAAAGCTATTACGACAGCCTACATTAAACGGAAGGCCAACTGACTGTGAACTGGAAAGCACACAAATTACGCTTCTAATTTAAATGTCGGCTAATGGTAATATATTGCTGCTTCAAAAACATATCAAGAAAATAACTTGCCAATCAATAATTAATGTATCACTATTTTATGTCATCCTTACTGGATAACAGTCAGATTTCTGTGCACGCCTACCTTGTAATACAACAGAGGTTCAGTAATCTGTTAAATGGGTTTTGATGAGGTCAAAAAGAAACATACTAAAAGAACTTAAATGGAAAATATAAGTTTAATTTTAGAAGTACTATTAGTATTTTTTTCACACACATCATTGCAGTCTCCAGGACTCCAAACATAAAGTGAAGTTAATCTCAACAGAACACGAGTTCCTTTAGTACATTTATTTAAGCAGTTTTAATCGGGCTACGAGCATGTTTTTGCATAGTTGAGCTACAGTCTTGTCTCTCTGTCTAAGTATACATGAAACAATGGATAAGCAAATATTTGAAGGAAGGACGAAAAATATGTCGAACTATACACATCATGCTTCACCTGTTTTGCACAATGCCAAGGTTAATTGTTATCCAATTGAAGTGTTTATATGCTGGGCGAAGCCTAGCTACAATCGTATTATCTAGTCCTGTAAGTCCGACTTCGCAAAAATCGGACTAGTACTATTTAATTTGGACTGAAGACATTTTAAAGGTGCACTCAGTAAATTTTTCCCCATTAAAAATGTTTTACTCCTAAAGAAATTAATTTCTATGTCATATCATGTTCAGTGTTTCAATTAAAATGTGCATTAAATTGAGCCTTATAACATGTACCCTTATAGCCTTACCAACATTTTCTCAGTAAAAGGCAAAGATAGTATGGGTCTTTGATAATATACTGGACTGTATAATGATCACATCACAAAGTTGGCTGCTCTGATATGGATAATTATGTGGTATGACAGACAAATCCAATGCAACGTTCAAAGGCTGAAGTCAAATGTACTGCCATCACCCATGCGACCTCTGATGAACAGCATTACTTTGATAACAATGTTCTAAAGGGTCAATTAATGAGGAGTATGATCTGCTGGGAAACGGCCTCAGTACAGAGAACGTATACATGCACACAGACCAATTATAAAAGGCTTTGATACCACACTTATGCTCACATAAAATATATAAGACACACTAATGCCCTGATATGGAGCAAGGTAACATCATCCTAATCCAAAGTGATGTGTGGTTAATTTGTATGTGTGGTTAATTTGTTCATGTAGTGAAACGACCTTGCATGCAAACACACACTGTACGCATGACTTTCATGTCTAATTTGTAATCGTAAGTTCCTTTGTATTAAAAACATCAATAAAGAAAGGCCAAATAAATTGTTAAGCTAAAGGGATGTTTGGCTAATTCATATCTTATAATACTTAAATCAGAAATTTTTAGATTTTCCCCATGAATTGTAAAAGCAGCACAGGTTGTAATTACATTAGAGCAGGGGTCGACAACCTTTTTGACATGGAGTGCCATTTTTTATTTTCCTGGTCAATGACATGCAAATGTACGCGATTTTCCGAAGTATGAGTCCACTTGTGAAAATGTTTCTATTTTGCATTTTTCTAATTTAATTGTTTATTTTTCATTACAAATGATATTATCAGCATAACAGTTTGAGTGAAATTTTGTGCAAAACCCGATGATTATGATATAATCATGATCCTGCATGTGAATTTTCACAGAGCATCTTAAGTGTTTTAATGAAAGAAAACCTGTCTTTTGGTACAAAATGAGTTAACACAGTTAATGTCACACATTTGCTTATTTGATTACTGATCACAAAATTGTGTGGAATCTTAAATATTTCTTATATTATGTCATTGTAGTCATGTAATCATTATCATGCAAGCAACAGCGAGAGAGGAGCAGGCTATTTTATTTATATGCGGTTTTTCACACCTGCATTCCAATCTACATCTTGATGTAATCCTTCCTCGTGATCATGCAGTGTGGTTTCATCGGCTGAATGGGAGACTAAATATAAGTGTGACAAAACTTCGCGCATCACAAGCCGATCAACTATTTAGCCCTCAGTGAATCGCACCTGCAAAATCCTAAAACTTTGTTTCCAGGTTTAATTTATATTTTGAATAGACTTGAAAAGATTTTTGAACCTCACGATGTGGGTTTATGTTTTCTCTTTTAATCGTTTAATGTAATTTTGAATGTGACCATGGTTTAAGGAGGGTGTACCTGTATGCTGGGTTGGAAATCTCAAGTATTAATAGTGTTGTTTTCCTTATTACATCACGTGTTGTTCTGAAAACAAAAAGAAACAAATAAAACATGGAACGTAGACCGTCATCCACGCTACCTGACCGAAGCAAAGCGGACGCATTTACTCGCACTATTAACCGAAAGTGAAGCGCTGCCGGTTCGTGATGAGCAAATGGCCATACCGTATGCACGTTTGCCATACGTTGCCGACCCCTGCATTAGAGGAAAGATATACAGTACAGAAGCCCAATAGAGCACAACAGTCTGGTTATGGAAGTAAAAATCCCATTCATTTTTTTTCCATAGAGGAATTGATTATTAATGATAACTTACACCGATCTGCCACAAAATTAAAACCATCTGCCTAATACTGTGTATGTCCCCTTCGTGCCGCCAAAACAGCACCAACCAGCATCTCAGAATAGCATTTTTAAATGCTTTTCTTCTCACCACAATTGTACAGAATGGTTATCTGAGTTACCGTAGACTTTGTCAGTTCGCACCAGTCTGGCCATTCTCTGTTGACCTCTCTCATCAATAAGGCATTATCGTCCACAAAACTGCCGCTCACTGGATGTTTTTTGTTTTTGGCACCATTCGGAGTAATTCTAGAGACTGTTTTGCGTGAAAATCCCAGGAGATCAGCAGTTACAGAAATACTCAAACCAGCCCATCCTGCACCAACAATCATGCCACGGTCCAAATCACAGAGATCACATTTTTCCCCCATTCTGATGGTTGATGTGAACATTAACTGAAGCTCCTGACCCATACCTGCATGATTTTATGCATTGCACTGCTGCCACATGATTGGCTGATTAGATAATCGCATGGATGATTGTTGGTGCCAGACGGGCTGGTTTGAGTATTTCAGTAACTGCTGATCTCCTGGGATTTTCACACACAACAGTCTCTAGATTTTACTTAGTTTCGCATACCCGCTTGGAAATGGGTAGTTGCGCCCCGTCTACAATTAGGCCTATACCTGGCAGTAGCTTGTTGAATGGCTAGGTCCTTCTCAGTCTCTATCGCACTCTCAGGCAGGTTTCGCTTTTGAAACGGGTTCAGATGAACGTCAGTGAATGTTTTTGTATGACGCAAAGAGATGCAGCAGCTTGCCTGTATCACTCGCCCACTTGCAGATGAAGAATATTCATTCTCCGTTCAGTAAATGCCCTCTCATGTTTATTATGACCGGGGCATGCATCGCGCGCAATGAATAAGCATTCACTGCGTCACACAATCAGTTTCTGTGCAAGGATGTTCAGCTGAGTCAAGCAAGTACCTCCTGAAAATTTATATATGACAATGTTAGGCATAGAAAGAGGAGAAAAACATTGGTGAAGGTTTGTCAATTGTACAAAACTGCCTGGATTTGTTCCTGAGTAGCCTGCCAGGAACAACCTGGGACATCTTTCTCCTATCACGTTTAGTTTCAGGAAGTAAAAAAAAAACAAAAAAAAAAAAAACGATGCTGTATTTTTTTTTTTTTTTACGAATTAAACAAAAAATGGTAACTTTACAATAAGGTTCCATTCGTTAACATTAGTTAATATTAGTTAACATGAACTAACAATGAAGAATACTTATTAAGCATTTATTAATCTTAGTTAATATTATTTTTAACATTTACTAATACATTTTTTAAATCAAAAGTTTTATATTGATAACTCACTTAAGACATCACTCAACAACCAACAAGCAAAAAAGTCACAATTTATCATCACCCTTTAATTTTGAAGTTAACTGTACAAATGACAACAACTAAACTGAGTACAATCTATTACCCAGGTTTACCATTTGCATTGGAATACAATAAAACCTGGTGCAAATGTAAAAAGATGCTACTCATAGCAAATGATGTTGTTCCATTTGCATTGCATTAGTGTTTAGAGAACTCAGATGGCTGTTCTCCATTTGTCTCTCACGCCTGTCCCATTAAAATGGAACTGGGACAAGCCAACAGTCCTCAGTGTACACCAGCAGAGGACAGAATGAGAAGACAGGACATATTTCATGTGATCTGTGGTTAATTTTCAAGAAGAACTGTCTGCAAATTTGATGACTTGAAAGGGTATATGAATTATATAGTCATTACCTCACTGATAGTGTTTTTACCCAAAATCAAGATTTTCCTTAGATGTCCTTTCTAAACTAAAGAAATGTTGGAAGAGGCATGGCACTCATTAGGTTAGCATTAAATACATACAAAAATGTCTGTACATACTACCTTTTTAATGAAAACAAAATCAAAATAAAGAATACACATACAGTACAAAATCTTATTTAAAGTAAAAAAGTCAAACTCGCTTAACTGTAGCTCAAAGCTTAAATTGCAGACCCATGCCAATTCCACAAAGTAATGTAGAGAGGAATTTTGCCGTTTCTGAACAGCAAGGCACAAATCTAAATCTGGTGTCATGAATTATTGAAGACTACTTTATGGAGCTTTCTCCACTGCTGAATATGAAGCACTGTTCAAGCTTAAGATCAAACACAACTTTGGATAATAGAAGTTAAATGTAATGCTTAAAGTAGTCTCTACTAGACAAAAAGTTTCAAAATTTCCCAACAAACCTTTACACCTGTGTTCTCTGTTTTAATGAAAAAAATATACTTCCATGGATGAAGGGTGTCAAAGTGGGAGGACCCGGCACAAACACCTGTGCCCAGTTGCATAAAGCTTGTTTTTCCCTTAAGTGTAAAACTTAAGGGGTTATTTCCCCTTAACTAAGGGAATAACTTGAGGGTGTTGCATATAATCCCTTAGACACTTCTCTTAGGTAAGGGAAACCGTTAAGGGTTTTACTACAGTGAGCCAGGTTTTACCGTATTCTACTGTTACCATGGAAAAGTTTGTCATGTTGTTACCACTGATCTAAAATATAGATATTTGAACAATTTTAACACAAAGTATACTTTAACTTTTTACTGTTTTTTATTTTTATTTTCATTATAGTGACTTATAAAGTTTCTCAGTATCATTATTGATGTGTAAATTATTATCCGACCTCTTCTGAATTAGTGCATAAACAGCATTGTTAACTTTTCTCAGCACTTTTCTGCACCAGTTATCGTTGGTGATTACTGCAGATTACTGCATAAACATTTTTAAAACTCATTTTCTGGACGTTACACAGGCAGATTTTCATTTTTTTCTCAGGTACAATTCTCAAAATTAATAGATTTAAACACTTTTTTTGTGTAAAAATTTTTCTGTGTGAATTAAAAAAAACGTCTTGAGTTTATCATACAGAACAATTAATGGAGGATTCTGCTTTTATGGCCAGTGAGCAGAGGTGGAAAGTAACAAATTACAACTACTCTCGTTACAGTATTTGAGTACATTTTTCACATTTTTCTACCTTTTTTTTAAGGATAAATAAATAATAGTACTTTTACATGAGTTGATTAAAAATGAAATATTTAACTTAGCTACAGTTATTTTTCACCACAATTATTAAGTAAAAAAAAAAAAAAAAAGAATTTTTTTTGAAAAGAATGAAACATTCTGAATTTTTGGGATTTTTTTTTTAGGAAGAAGAAATCGTTAAGTTATAATTGCTAAATCTGTTTATAAACTAAAACTCACTGTGCATGGCACGGTGGAAGCCCACAGGGTAAAGCATCATGAGCACAGCAGCTTGCATAAACTGTCGCCAGTGTCCTCTCTTCTCTAGCTTCTCCAAGACTTTCTGCCCTGTTACTATACAAGAACTGTAATACGGTGATTTTCTGCATATTTCATTTTATTCTGGAAAGGAGCCGTTCATTCAGGTATGAAGGAACCCTCTGAACATGTTTAACTACTGATCAAACTTGACTTGTTTTTAAGGTAGGCAATGTTTTATCTGTCAAACATTAAACAATGTAGTTTGACATACACTGGCTGCCAAAAGTTTGGAATAATGTACAGATTTTGCTGTTTCCGAAGGAAATTGGTACTTTAATTCACCAAAGTGGCATTCAGCTGATCACAGAGTATAAGCAGGACATTGCTGATGTAAACAGCACCATCACTATTTGAAAAAAGTCATTTTTGATCAAACCTATACAGGCCCCATTTCCAGCAGCCATCACCCCAATGCCTTATCCTTGAGTAATCATGCTAAATTGCTAATTTGGTACTAGAAAATCACTTGCCATTATACTAAACACAGCTGAAAGCTATTTGGTTCATTAACATTGTCTTTGTGTTTTTTTGTTTTTTTTAAATTGTTTTTAGTTGCCACAGTATGCAATAAACTGGCATGTCTTAAGGTCAATATTAGGTAAAAAATGGCAAAAAAAAAAAAAAACAGCTTTCTCTAGAAACTCGTCAGTCAATCATTGTTTGAGGAATGAAGGCTATACAATGCTTGAAAAAACTGAAGATTTCATACAAAGGTGTACACTACAGTCTTCAAAGACAAAGGACAACTGGCTCTAACAAGGACAGAAAGAGATGTGTAAGGCCCAGATGTACAACTAAACAAGAGGGTAGTACATCAGTGTCTCTAGTTTGAGAAATAGACGCCTCACATATCCTCAGCTGACAGCTTCATTGAATTCTACCCGCTCAACACCAGTTCCCTATCTGTCACTCACTTGATGTTGTGTCGATGTAGTGACACTAGGGGTCACACTTGGGAGCCCCAAACACCTCTGATTTTGAAAAAAGGCCAATGGGAATTGGCGAGTGGAATTTGCATGCCACTCCCCCGAACATACGGGTATAAAAGGAGCTGGCTCACAACCACTCATTCAGATTTTCTCTTTGGAGCCAAGCGGTTTCATTCAGTGCACTGAATTAAATTCCTCCAATATTCACCTCAAACTGCTGGATCTACGGTGCATTTCAGCGGCTTCTCCCCCTCTGCACCCGTGGAGTGCAGAGAACACCCCTGGGCGCTCCAACAGAAAAAAAAAAAAAAAAAAAAAGCATATTCTAAAAGAGTATATTTCCTAACAACTAAAAGAGTGGCACTCACGGAACATCTTTTTAAAGATGCCCTTCCCTTTGTGTATTATTCCTGGTTGTGGTCGTTATCTCTCCAATTCTGACAGCCATGATCGCTGTCTTACGTGTCTGGGCGCACACACGGAGACATTGTTCGTGGATGGGTCATGTCCTCATTGCGAGAACATGACTATGGCAACGTTGCGATCGCGGCTTTCCTTCGTAATAGGGCAAGCCACCCCAGCGGCTACCCACCTCGGTCCTTCTACCTAGGGGTATGAGGCCGCATCGGTTAGCACTGGGGGGCGATTTGGGGACTTCAATGGGAGCACCTCTGCCAGGTAAACCCCCACGGACCTCCCAGTCCTCAGCACACTCGCTTTCCCCGATCGGGCTGTCGGATGAGACCGCCGGCTCGTCTCAGGGTGAGTTTGACCTCTTATTCGGAGCCCGGGAAGACGATGAGCTCTCGATCGCAGCATTGGAGAGCGGGCTCATCCAGTCTGACGCGGAGGCTTCGGCTGGGCTTCCTCCTTCGGGTATGGTCACCCAGTCTCAGGCCGACGTGGAGCTGATGGACATGCTTTCCCGGGCGGCCACGAGCGTTGGAACCCTCCATTCTCCCCTGAACCCTCACGGCTCGATGATTGGTTCCTGGGCCCAGAGCACCACTCACGGCCGCACCCCAACCCGCCCCGGTCCCTTTCTTCCCGGAGGTGCATGAGGAGCTGATGAGATCATGGGGGCACCATTTACTACCTTCTGATGGACTGTGGCGACGATATTCCTCCTCCCCCCTCCCCGGCCAATCTTGTGGTGGGTATCAGGAGCCAGGTAAGTGCTTCAATGTCCCTGGACACAGCACGGCCACGGGGCTCGAGCCCCCTTGACGTGGTGCCTCAGGCTCCGCCCTGCCGTGAGGCCCCACCCGCCAATACGTCTGACATGATTGTCCCCTTGGTCCCCCTCGCCTGGAGCTTGGACACGTAGCTTGCACTCTCCAACCCATCACGATGGCTGACCCGGACCGTCCGACTCGGCTACGCGATTCAGATCGCCAGGCGCCTGCCCCGGTTCAGCGGCATCCGCTTCACTTCAGTGAAGGGCAAGATCGCCGCTACCTTGCATGCGGAGATCGCTACCCTTCTATGGAATGGTGCGATAGAGCCTGTCCCTCCGGCCGATATGAAGAAGGGGTTTTACAGCCCCTACTTCATTGTACTGAAGAAAGGCGGTGGGTTGCAGCCAATCTTGGACCTGCGAGTACTGAACCAGGCTTTGCACAGACTCCCGTTCAAGATGCTGATGCAAAAACGCATTCTAGCGAGTGTCCGGCATCAAGATTGGTTCGCAGTGGTAGACCTGATGGATGCGTACTTCCACGTCTCGGTTTTACCTCGATACAGACTCTTCCTGTGGTTTGCTTTTGAGGGCCGGGTGTACCAGTACAAGGTCCTCCCCTTCGGCTTGTCCTTGTCCCCTCGCATCTTCATGAAGTTTCCTACGACTTTTCTAAATTTGGCTAATTCGTATGATATCGTGCGACTGCACTTGTTTGAATTCCCATGACTTTCACTACAGCCAATGGCGTCGCTGGACATCGTTTCCATCTAATACGTGACAATTACTTGTTTCTGTCACACACAACAGCTTCCTATCATGTTTACACACTCTACTGATTGGTTAAGTTTAGATAAGGGGTTTGGGTAAGGGCATAATATTAATAAGTATGTCCTAAACGCCTCGTGCGTAGGACTCGCGCTTACTTCCGCATTAGACATCCGGGAATTTGCATGTGATGAAGTCGTACGAGTTTATGTGAACAACATCGTGCGAGACCATATGAAATAGCCAACTCGTAAATTATGTATGAATTTTCATGAGATCGGATTGTTCAGCTTCTATCATTCCGCATCAGTTCAGTATTGTACTCCCGCATTAAATTCCATAACAGTTCGCCCCTATTGTTCAAAATACATTCTCGCTCATGGTGCTGTACTGTACTTCCCTGCCCTGTGCTGCTGTTTATCTGTCTGAAAAGCCTCTCCCACTACAGGCCAAGAATTCGCAAGGATGTTATATAAACAATGTATGAGAAATCACAACACATAATGTAACCAAATGCTACAATTTACAAAATATTAATATCTCAATATGTTAAATAGCCACAATGTTAATTAAGACTTTATTATTACAACTGTAATACAATAATACATATAGAGAACAACCACCTTTAGTGTTTGAATCAATCATATCTCTCACTAAACACTGTGTGAAATTTTTATTTTTGCCTTATTTTATTCAGTTGGCATGTAGGAGTTGATAACAGTTTGCTTAATGATCTCATTCCATATCTGGATAATTTCTGCAATATCATAGAGGATAAATTTCCTCCTCTATGATATTGCATTATATTAGTTTTGTACAGTATGTTAACTCAATAGCCAAAATATTTGGTCATACATGAATGAGAATAAACCTAAAATAGGAATGTGTTTCAATCACAATGCACATTATGTAGTTTAGGGACGATTTAAAGACATTTAGAATGTTGCAAATGGCTATTTCTATTTAAATACATTTTGTATTCTTAAAATGTTATGTTTGTCCAAGAATCCTCTTGCAGCAATGTAGATCTTTGGCATTTAGAAGCTGCTAGTTTTGGACCTGTGAGGAGTCTGTTTCTCAAACTAGAAACTGTGATTTACTTGTCTTTTTGTTGTGCATCTGGCCGTCCACTTCCCTCTCTATCCTGGTTAGAGATTCTTTTTTTTTTTTTTTCAAAACAGTAATACATGGAATAGCCTTCATCTCTCTAAAACAATAGACTTTAGGAGAAAATAGAATTTCAGAAGAAATTTATTGCTTTTTGCCTATTTTTAAAAACAAAATCCGACTCGCAAGTTTAAAGCAACTTGCAAGAACTCAATACCTCATCAAATGTGGAAAAACACTGTATTGTGATTTCCGCATGGTAGCGCAACCATTTTCAATTGTTCTAATAATAATTAAAAAAACTGAGTACCAAATTAACACTTTAAAATGTTTTTGTAAGGAATATGTGACACAGTATATGTCTGCCATTACGGGTAAATAAAATTTTTCTTAAAGCAATTATTTCAAACCGTAATAGTAATTTGCAATTAATGATTTTGGCAGTATTTTTGATCAGTTTAATGCATCCTTGGTGAAAGGAAGCATCCACTTATTTCAAGAACAACAATGTCTTTGTGTTCTAAAAATGGAGGCATATATACTATATATAATATATAATTTTCATAAAGTAACTTGTAATGTAATTACTTGAGTAGTTTTTGGCAAACTACTTATTTACTCTTACTTGAGTCATAATATTCCTCAGAACCTCTACTTGTACTCAAGTTAATTATTTCTTCAGTAGTAGTAATTTTACTAAAGTAAAAAAATTAAATCAGTACTCTTTCCACCAGTGCCAGTTAGTGTCCACTTCAGGAAGACACCTTTGATAGTGAGTAGTGAGGTGAATTTGAGGTGTTAGATGTGATATTAGATTGCCTTTCATCACGTTAGCGGTTCCCCATAGTAATCCTGCACTTGTTTATTATCACTAAGATGGTCTAAAGAGCTCTCCCTATCGCGAACAACTTGCATTGGTATGCTGTACTCTTCAAATATCAAATATCAAAATATCAAATCACTTTATTGTCACACAGCCATATACACAAGTGCAATGGTGTGTGAAATTCTTGGGTGCAGTTCCGATCAACATAGCAGTCGTGACAGTGATGAGACATATACCAATTTACAATAACATCAAATTAACAAAACACAATTTAAACATCTGTTATACACATAATTACACTCAACAATATACAAATAATAACATACACTGTACAGTATACAATACGCACTATATAGATACACATTATTCAATAAAAAATGAAAAATAAAAATATATAAAGAAGTATATATATATATATATATATATATATATATATATATATATATATATATATATATAGAATGTACAGTATTGTACTGTATTGACATTCAGGCTGTCGGTTGATAGTCAGTTGTTAAGAGAGAACATAATATAATAATAATAATATAATTTATGACAGTCCGGTGTGAGATATAAGAGTAAGGGTAATAAAGTGCAGTGCTGATGTATTTTGATCATGGGGATCAAGAGTTCAAAAGTCTGATTGCTTGGGGCAATAAGCTATCATGGAGTCGGCTGGTGCGGGTCCTGATGCTGCGATACCGCCTACCTGATGGTAGCAGTGAGAACAGCCCATGGCTCGGGTGGCTGGAGTCTCTGATGATCCTCTGAGCTTTTTTCACACACCTCCTTGTATATATTTCCTGGAGGTAGGGAAGCTCACCTCCGATGATGTGTCTGGCAGTTCGTACCACCCTTTGCAGTGCTTTGCGGTTGTGGGCGGTGCTATTGCCGTACCAGGTGGAGATACAGCCAGTCAGGATGCTCTCCACAGTGCAGGTGTAGAACCGTGTGAGGATGTGGCGGTTCATTCCAAACTTCCTCAGCCGTCTCAGGAAGAAGAGGCGCTGATGAGCCTTCTTCACAACGACTTCAGTGTGGATGGACCATGTGAGTTCCTCAGTGATGTGGACACCCAGGAACTTGAAGCTGCTGACTCTCTCCACTGGTGCTCCATTGATGGTGATGGGACTGTGTTCTCTGTCTTTTCTTCTGAAGTCCACCACAAGCTCCTTTGTCTTACTGACATTGAGGGAGAGGTTGTGCTCCTGACACCAGTGTGTCAGAGTGTGCACCTCCTCTCTGTAGGCTGTTTCATCATTGTCAGTGATCAGACCTACCACCGTCGTGTCATCAGCAAACTTAATGATGGCATTGGAGCTGTGTGTTGCCGCACAGTCATGTGTGTACAAGGAATACAGTAGTGGGCTGAGAACACAGCCCTGCGGGGCTCCAGTGTTGAGGGTCAGTGATGAGGAGATGTTGCTGCCTATTCTAACCACCTGGCGTCTGCTTGACAGGAAGTCCAGGATCCAGCTGCACAACGAGCTGTTTAAGCCCAGAGCCCGGAGTTTCTCATCTAGCTTGGAGGGCACTATGGTGTTGAATGCTGCGCTGTAGTCTATAAACAGCATTCTCACATAAGTGTTCCTTTTTTCCAGGTGGGAGAGAGCAGTGTGTATTGTAGATGCAATGGCATCATCAGTGGAGTGGTTGTTGCGGTAAGCAAACTGCAGCGGGTCAAGAGAGAGTGGCAATACAGAGCAGATGTAATCTCTGATTAGTCTCTCAAAACATTTGCTGATGATGGGGGTCAGAGCAACAGGACACCAGTCATTTAAACAAGTTATTTTTGATTGTTTTGGAACAGGCACAATGGTGGATGTTTTAAAGCATGTGGGGACTACAGACAAAGAGAGGGAAAGGTTGAAAATGTCCGTAAAAACGCCAGCCAGCTGGTTCGCACATGCTCTGATGACGCAGCCCGGAATGCCGTCTGGGCCCGCGGCTTTGCGGATATTCACCCGTCGGAAGGATCGGGTTACATCCGCTACAGAGACGGAGAGTGAACTAACCTCTGTAGCTTCAGCCGCGAGAGCTCTCTCCGCGAGGGCGGTGTTATTTCCCTCGAAACGAGCATAAAAAGTATTTAGCTCATCCGGTAGAGAGGCAGCGGTGTTCATGGCGGAGTTTTTATTCCCTTTAAAGTCCGTGATGATGTTAATTCCCTGCCACATGCTTCTAGAGTTGGTGGTGTTAAACTGTCCTTCAATCTTACTCCTGTACTGGCGTTTTGCGGTTCTGATAGTTTTTCGGAGGGCATAACTGGCTTGTTTATTCTCCTCCACATTCCCAGAATTAAAAGCGGAGGTCCGCACATTAAGTGCCGCGCGAACATCGCTATTGATCCATGGTTTCTGATTCGGATAGATTCATACAGTTCTGGTCGAAACAACGTCCTCTACGCACGTTCTGATGAAACACATTACGCTATCAGCGTAAAGCTCGATGTCGTCATCAGAGGCGGACTGGAACATCTCCCAGTCCGTGTGATCAAAACAGTCTTGTAGCGTAGAATCTGATTGGTCCGACCAGCACTGGATCGTTCTGAGGGTGGTGCTTCTTGTTTCAGTTTCTGCCTGTAAGCGGGCAGAAGCAGAATGGAAGAGTGGTCCGATTTGCCAAATGGTGGGCGGGGGAGGGATTTGTAGCCATTCTGGAACGGAGAGTAGCAATGGTCCAAAACCCGGTCCCCTCGTGTGTTGAAACTAATGTGCTGGTGATATTTTGGTGCGACTGATTTTAAACTGGCTTTATTAAAGTCCCCGGTCACAATGAATGCGGCCTCAGGGTGCGCGGTTTCCTGCTCACTTATAATCCCATACAGTTCCTTGAGTGCCGGTCTGTGTCGGCTTGTGGCGGGATGTACACAGCAGTGATAATGACCGCTGTGAATTCCCTCGGTAGCCAGAATTGTCGACACAGAAGCATAAGAAATTCCAGATCAGATTCAACTGGTTCTATAAACTTTGCCATTTCTCCTTTTTTAGAAACCTTGTAACTCTTAGCCAACACATTTTACAAGTTTACTACCTCTAAGGTTTACTTAAGTAAAAAAATAAATATTTAAGGGAAACTGTAGTTTGCTTATGATGTTTTACCTATAAAGACCCTTAAGTAAAACTTAAGAGTTGTTTTCTGCAACACCATTACATTTAAGGGAAACTTTAGGGTGGTCTTAAGGGAAGATTTTACTTAAGGTGCTTTATGCAACTGGGCACAGGGCCTCTGGAGATGGTCAGTGTTAGTCATGTCCATGGCAAGCCACTCTTTGAATAAATTCACAGGGAAATGAAAAAGCTAACAGAATGAGATTAGATGACATGATGAGGTGTGGTTGGATTTTTCTCCACTCACACAGAAAAGGAAATGGAGTCTGTTATATTATCAGCCATCAAGAAATACAATGTAAGAATTGGCCTCTTATGAGTACTGAGGTAATGTAGCAACACAAGAGATTCAACAGTGTAAGCTTCTAGCAGGAAACTCTTCAACTGTGTACAGCAACACAGTTAATGACAGGCAGGCAATGGGGACATATTCATAACTTGAATCATCCAACAAAGCCCTCTGTTTCCCCTCTGGCTGTCCTTGAATCCATAGTGACCTTTAGTTTTGTTGTCTGTAAACCATTTAAATTGCATATGGCAATGTTAATGTATTCATTCTAATACATATTTGATATTATCATTAGTTCTACATGCATTCATTGCAAATGAATGTCAGTTTAACCTAATTGAAAATAAGCTCTCAACATTGCTTTCAATTTTATACCACCTCTCTCACCTCAGCACTCTGCAGTTATTTAGGTGATACAGTTGCAACAGTGTTGAAGCAATTTTAAAACTTATAATGAGAAACAAGAGAAGGTGATGTGTTTTTGCTTCCAAAGCAGATAAACCCTGAAGCCAGATTTAACAGCTTTTTCTGGGAAGAAAATGATTCTCCAGTGTGCATAACATTTAAAACAGCTATAAATTAAAGGGGGATGAAAGCCTGTAATTTATTTTTCACAGAATCTTCACTAAAGTGAATGTGTCTATAAAATTCGGGGAGAAAAGTAGGTTGCTAAAATGCACTTAATTTGGCATGATAGATTGGGTGCACGCTTCAGTGACTGTAATTGAATCTGTGACCTATTTCCTCAGAAGAAAATTGTCTCTTGAGTTTGTTTTTTTCCTTCTCCATACATTTCAATGGAATTCAATAGACCGTCTTTAGATTTGTACATTTACAGCCCACTGTTAATATTTCTCATTGTAATGTGTACATCACCTAAATGATAATTGTTGAAGCATTCTTGCCATAGCTGAATAGCTGCATTTTTTTTAAATTGACATCATCTTGCTTGATTCATTTTAATCAAATCCTTGTCACTTGTAAATCACATGAATACAATTAATCAATTTAGCAGCAGCAACCCAGAACTTATCAGTGTCATACAACTTAAACTTTGTACTATTCTACAGTCTAGATGCTAGATTCACTTGTATTTGCCAGGAACTGTAGTACAATACTTGTTTTCCCTCCACTGAAGTCAGTAATCTAATTTGGATGTTTCACCATTCAAAACAATCAATGCTCTCCATATTTAACTTTCGGTCAGAATACAATCATGGTCCTTCAGAGCATGAGGGAAATAGAGAGTAGCAGGTAATGAAAAGAAATGTCTGCCATTTAGTCTGCACTGTCAGCTGAAATTGCTGCAAAAATAAACAATGGCAGAAACATATGTTGGGCAGACATCTGACAAAAATCAGCCACAAATCAGCACAAAACACATGACTAAGCAAAGTTGATGAAAGGATGGATTCTATTTTTCTGGCCTGCCAAAAAAAAAAAAAAAAAAAAACTCAAAGTAGATTAAAAAGATATCAGATTCTTTAACAAAAAGAAAACAACTAGAGAGACATCAGAAAGTAAGGAACGAAACTCTTGTTGACGTTGGCACAGTTGAGAACATTTTACAGAACACAATGATGGTTGAATTTTTTGGGATTGAGAAAAAATTGCTAGACTACTAGACATTTTCTCCTTTTTTCAGTTTTTATTTCAGAGGCATATTTTATTGAATTCATTATTACCATGAATGAATAAATTTAAGTTTAGTTTACTGTCATTTAATCCATATATAGAGATGCAGTGCAAATTTAAACCAGATAAAGAGCACTTTGTAGACAACACACACTGTGTGAACAATACTTTACATTCTGTAAACAATACACTGACTATTTTCCACTTTTGCTACCTCTGGCATTCCTTTCAGTGCTCCTCTGTTAGGTTCTTCAAATTACCTTGCCATAACTTCCCTTTTTCTCTCTGACAGACAAGTAAAATGAACAACCATCCAGGAGTGCACAGGTTTTTATCAGTCTGCTGGTAAACAAAATCATGTTTACATGGTACTGAGCTGCTGGGTTTCACAAAGTGTAAGCATTGGATATAAGTATTATTTTAAAAGATACTGATATTTCATTACACAAGAAAAAATATTAATTAATAGGCCTGTTGCTATTATTAAATAATCGTCTGATTGCGGATATTTGATCTAACCACGGTTATCTTTAATAACTGCGATTACTGTACATTTAAAATTCCAAATCACTGAATCACACACACTCACAAAAAAGGGAATTTTAAGTGAATATATAAATGCTATGAATGGCACATTTGTTTTTGACTTACACCTGTTTTACAATGCACGCCGAAGCAGGGCAGAAGCAGAGAGTATTTTTTTCGGCACCATGGTTAACAAATGAGTGTGTTTACTTCAGACGCAGAAGCAGCGCGGCAGTGCGAGGCAGAGGCAGTGCAGAGGCAGCGCAGAAGCTGCAGTGCAACAAGTGTTTTGGCACCGAGTTTATTTTTGCTGTGCTGTTCATGCTGAATTAAAGTGAAAGTGCACTGTTGATGGACATCATGAAGATTATTTGACACGAGAAAGTAGATGTTGCACAGAATAAGCATATAGTTATAGTCAAGTGTGTTTTTGTATTAATTAAACCAATAGGAAAACAAAATAATATCATACATAATTACAGTGATGACATAAGACTGATTGTGCTGAACCAAATTGCTTTATTACCCTCAACTTCCTTTTTATAGGATTAATTAACAAAAATGAATGCATTTACTACAGCTGTTGTTGAGGATGGTGAGTTAACACATTTTTGGAAGTGTGTCGTTTTTGTGAGGAAATTACTCAACACTTAAAGTTTTGGCTGGTGTTTGAACAAAGATATATCTCTATTCAATGGTTGTGAATAATTTCTTATTTCTGACAAGATTATTAAGCTATATTATTAAGAGTGATCAATCCTAACCGAGTGATCAAACCATCCTCTGTTGTTCAAAACAATATTCAGGCTCATCGTCCTTCATCTCCCCCATCCACAGAATGATGTTTGAAATAAGCAGAGATATTAGGACATGAAATAATTCTACAAGACTACATTACATTACACCAGCATATGTAAATACAAGTTAATGACAACACTATGTAACACAATTTTTGTTCCTGGGTAGTAAGTGTTATTTCCTAATTGCTTATGCCTCAAAAGTATAGAAAATGGCTATTATTCCCCACAAACTTTGCTTTTGTGACCAGGACAGTGATATTCTGAAATTTACCTATTTCCAATGAGAAAACGGGCAGATTTGTGTCTTTTTATTCACATAAAGTCAGAAAAAAACAACATATGAATCCAAATTAACATGTACAGGTGCATCTCAATAAATTAGAATGTCGTGGAAAAGTTCATTTATTTCAGTAATTCAACTCAAATTGTGAAACTCGTGTATTAAATAAATTCAATGCACACAGACTTAAGTATTTTAAGTCTTTGGTTCTTTTAATTGTGATGATTTTGGCTCACATTTAACAAAAACCCACCAATTCACTATCTCAAAAAATTAGAATACATCATAAGACCAATAAAAAAAACATTTTTAGTGAATTGTTGGCCTTCTGGAAAGTATGTTCATTTACTGTATATGTACTCAATACTTGGTAGGGGCTCCTTTTGCTTTAATTACTGCCTCAATTCGGCGTGGCATGGAGGTGATCAGTTTGTGGCACTGCTGATGTGGTATGGAAGCCCAGGTTTCTTTGACAGTGGCCTTCAGCTCATCTGCATTATTTGGTCTCTTGTTTCTCATTTTCCTCTTGACAATACCCCATAGATTCTCTATGGGGTTCAGGTCTGGTGAGTTTGCTGGCCAGTCAAGCACACCAACACCATGGTCATTTAACCAACTTTTGGTGCTTTTGGCAGTGTGGGCAGGTGCCAAATCCTGCTGGAAAATGAAATCAGCATCTTTAAAAAGCTGGTCAGCAGAAGGAAGCATGAAGTGCTCCAAAATGTCTTGGTAAACGGGTGCAGTGACTTTGGTTTTCAAAAAACACAATGGACCAACACCAGCAGATGACGTTGCACCCCAAATCATCACAGACTGTGGAAACTTAACACTGGACTTCAAGCAACTTGGGCTATGAGCTTCTCCACCCTTCCTCCAGACTCTAGGACCTTGGTTTCCAAATGAAATACAAAACTTGGTCTCATCTGAAAAGAGGACTTTGGACCACTGGGCAACAGTCCAGTTCTTCTTCTCCTTAGCCCAGGTAAGACGCCTCTGACATTGTCTGTGGTTCAGGAGTGGCTTAACAAGAGGAATACGACAACTGTAGCCAAATTCCTTGACACGTCTGTGTGTGGTGGCTCTTGATGCCTTGACCCCAGCCTCAGTCCATTCCTTGTGAAGTTCACCCAAATTCTTGAATCGATTTTGCTTCATAAGGCTGCGGTTCTCTCGGTTGGTTGTGCATCTTTTTCTTCCACACTTTTTCCTTCCACTCAACTTTCTGTTAACATGCTTGGATACAGCACTCTGTGAACAGCCAGCTTCTTTGGCAATGAATGTTTGTGGCTTACCCTCCTTGTGAAGGGTGTCAATGATTGTCTTCTGGACAACTGTCAGATCAGCAGTCTTCCCCATGATTGTGTAGCCTAGTGAACCAAACTGAGAGACCATTTTGAAGGCTCAGGAAACCTTTGCAGGTGTTTTGAGTTGATTAGCTGATTGGCATGTCACCATATTCTAATTTTTTGAGATAGTAAATTGGTGGGTTTTTGTTAAATGTGAGCCAAAATCATCACAATTAAAAGAACCAAAGACTTAAACTACTTCAGTCTGTGTGCATTGAATTTATTTAATACATGAGTTTCATAATTTGAGTTGAATTACTGAAATAAATGAACTTTTCCACGACATTCTAATTTATTGAGATGCACCTGTATTTATACTAAAGTAATACAAAAATGACTACAAAAGATTTTGAATTGAGTAGTTTTTCGAGATTTACGATTATTCTGTAAATCGCTTTCACGAATCAGCCCCCAAATGTACTCATCATACTTCAAGGCATCCAGCAAGGTCTTGATGCTGTTGTAATCCTCTTTGAGGTGCACCAATTGAGCCAGGGGAAGAGACGGGTTCTTGTTACCATTATGGAGCAGCACGGCTTTGAGGCTCCTGGATGAGCTGTCATTGAAGAGGCGCCACTCATTTTGGTTACAGGCGATTCCGATTGCCTCGAACAGACGTCACATTGTGGCAGAAGCAGAGCCCATCTTGAGGGCTGAAGAAGCTGGAAAAAGGTTGGTGACGCTTCCTCTGATCTGCGACTTGCACTCATCCAACAAGTTCCACTGCTTGAGCCTAGATGTCAAAAGCTCGGCATTGGACTTGGTGAGACCAAGATCTCTAATCAAGTCATTGAGGTCTTTTTGGTTGGGGCAGTATGAGTTTCTCTCCTCAGCTCCACCTCTGAAATTGTCACCTGGATCTACAATGTCTTCCTCGCTCTCTGACTTGCTGCTCTCTTCTAAAGACGGCTGCTCTCTCTCCGGAGGAGTGGGTACGGGGAGCTCATCGCAGTGTGGCACCGGGGCAATGGATGAAGGAAGGTCCGGATACATGATAGCAGGTGCATTCTTGCCAGTCCGACGTTTGGAAGGGTCCACCATGCAAAAGAAGCAGTTGCTTGAGTGGTCAGTGGGTTCCCGCAAAATTCTTGGGATAGCGAACTTCATGGCTCTCTTTTTCCCTATGTACCATCCTACAAAAATAAATTTATTTCACCCATGACTAATGTGTAAGAGATTCTCACAACATTTTTAATTTATGATATATTTTTTCAATAACACTGAAAATTGTAAAACATTTTAAAATTAAAAAATTTTACAATTTAAAAAATGTAAACATTTTATAACATAAAATTCTGAGCAACAATTGTCCATCTTACCTTCCAGAGTTTTTTTGCAGTGCACGCAGGTGAAATGAGGTGCCCAGGGTTTGTCTTAATCCCCAACAGGCATGCCAAAATATGTCTTGTAGGCCTCACACATCTTTGCAGATGCTTCCACGGAGTACTTTTTCGCTCTTGTCTTGATAAATTGGCCGCAGACATAGCAAAATGTGTCTGCCGGATGCTTGCAGCCTCTTGATGCCATCTCAGAAAAATGCAGATATGTATCCACTTAGGCAGCTGGAACAAAACTGAACTGGTGGGCTTAAGGCCCCTGTATTTATACTACTATTTATATTACTGGAAAGTTCTAGAAGTTACTCCAAGTTTACTCTGCACTGAATCTATCTGGAATGTTCTGGAAAATAGGTAAATTTCAAATTATCACTGTCCTGGTCACAAAAGCAAAGTTTGTGGGGAATAATAGCCATTTTCTATACTTTTGAGGCATAAGCAATTAGGAAATAACACTTACTACCCAGGAACCAAAATATAAATAAATAAATGAATAAAAATAAAAAATTGTTACACAGTGCAATCAAGTTTGTAGTACTTATCAATAGCTCACTCCTGATAACCATTTTATAACTTTATTTTCTGTACAGAACACAACAGTTTCTGCAGCAGAAATGCTGCAGGTGTAAAAGCACAAGTGTTGTTTGCTGCAAAAGTTGTCTTGACGCACTACTTCAGCTTACACAATGTAAAACAGGCATTATTAATTTGAACTCCGACCGTCTCACTGAGCTGCACCGGGGTCATACATGCAGTGTTAATGACACGCAGTGACAGAGGAGGAGATGCCAGCTTACTCTATTTCTGAGATAGAATTTATAAACTTTTATTTTTTTTTTTTAATATAGAATTTCAAAGGTCTTCCTTTAATGAAATAAGGACCTGTGGCTTTAATCGGAGTGCCAAAAAATAAAGTGTGAATGTGAAGAGTTTAGGACAATTTAAGACAGAAATATTGTGTTATGTTATGTTATAACATATAATGATTGATATGATATTCATTCAACATTCAATATTTATTTATAAAGCACATTTAAAAACAACAGAGGTTGACTCAAATTGCTGTACAATCCTGATACACAATGGAAACAAATAAAAGTACAACTATCAGGAAAATAAAACCTGATATTTAATCATGATCAAAAGCAAGAGAACAAAAATAGGTTTTAAGAGAATATTTAAAAATATCTAATGAAGGAGCAGACCTCACATGAAAGGGGAGACTATTCCAAAGTTTGTGCACAGCTACAGAAAAGGCCCGATCACCTTTGGACAACGACAGCGGGGCACATAAAAAAGAAGTTGATTGGAGGACCTGAGAACTCTAGGAGGAGAATAAGGGAGAAGGTCACTAATGTATTGAGGCACGAATCCGCTTAGTGCCTTATACACAAAAAGAAGGATTTTAAACTCAACCTTGAACTTTACAGGAAGCCAGTGAAGAGATGCTAAAATAGGGGATTTATGATCCCTCTTTTTCGACCCTGTTAAAAGCTGCAAATGTGATAAAGCAGATTCAGGGAGGCCGATGTACAACGAGTTACAATAATCTAGCTGTGATGTAATTAAAGAATGGATTATGATTTCCAGATTTTTACTTGAAAGAAAATTTTGAATTTTTACAGTAGATCTGAGGTGAAAGAAGCTTCCTTTAATTATAGCACTAATCTGTTAATTAAAAAGTAGTGAAGAGTCTAAAATCACTCCAAGGCTTTTGACATGCTTTTGTACATTTAAGGAAAGAGAGCCCAACTGGGCTTCTAGGACAGAAAAAGTCAGGGAGGAACCTAAAATCAACACATCAATTTTACCCTCATTTAACTTCAAAAAATTGTTTGCCATCCAACATTTAATATCTTCTATACACTTCAAGAGATCTTAAAAAGGACAGTAAACATCTAACTTAGCTGGAAGGTAAAACTGTGAGTCATTACCATAGCAGTGATAAGATATGTTGTACTCCTTAGAAATAGAACTCAGAGGCAGCATGTAGAGGGAAAACAGTAAGGGACCTAGAATGGACCCTTGAGGGACACCACACAATAGAGGGGCGGACGACAATGAAAACTTCTCTAAGTTTACATAAAACGTCCTATTTTTCAGATAGGAAACAAACCATTGCAGAGCCAATCCCTGGATGCCGACCATAGACTCCAGGCGGTTGAGAAGGATGTTACGGTCAATAGTGTCGAACGTAGCACTAAGATCTAGTAAGACTAAAACAGCACATTTGCCTGAATCCAAGAAAAGTAAAATGTCATTGATGACCTTCAACAGGGCAGATTCAGTACTGTGTAGAAGTCTGAAGCCAGACTGAAACATATCTAAAATATTAGAAGTGTTCAGGTAGGAGTAAAGATATGTTTAGACAACTTTCTCTAAAAGTTTGGACATAAAGGGCAATATAGAAATTGGCCTGTAATTATTATATATTGACAGATCATGATGGGTTTTTTTCAACAAAGGTTGTACATTAGCATGTTTGAAACTATTAGGAACAAGTCCATTAGCTAGAGAACTATTTATTATGTCTGTCACGCTGGGACTGATAGTAATAAATACATCTTTAAAAAGGCGTGGAGGAACTGGAGCACTTCATCTTCAAAATTACTTCAGCTAACTGTGATGAAGAAACTAGTTGAAAGTGAGTTAGACAGGGATAATTGTGGTGAATCAAATATTAAGGATGGAATAGCACCCTTAAAGGAATAGTTCACCCAATGAACTATTTAGGTGTTTTTCAGATTGCCGTCTGAGGCCAGAAGGACCAATGGCACCCTATCAGTAGAGTAAGTATCATGTTTTGTTTGTTACTATAGCTACTATATAGAAATATATAGGCTATATGACAAAGTTTTCACACATACCTGAGTTCACTGGAAAAACAGCACGGGCACAGCCGATGAATTCAGATATCAACCCTTTGTTTCTTTCAGTGGTCTGAAATTTCACTGCACACCCTCCAATATTTGAGAGAATGTAGGGGTGTACTAATATCCAGGTTCAGCACGATAAGCCAGAGCTTCAATCGCTCATGATCATGTATAGGCAATTAATGAAAAGTTAATATTTTTCCCGGCGTGCATTTACTTTGGGGTTTCTGAAGGTTGAAGCATCCAGGATACACACACCAAACGACCATTTTGAACAAGACACTTATACAAATACAAATCTACAGCAAAGACAATTAAACTTTTGTACAGCACTCCTTCTCTTGTAAACAATGATGCACTTCCTGCCTCCTCCTCCACGCGTGACCTTACCAACGAGCTTACATCATCCCTCTTATGAGCACATGACACAGAGATGTATGGAGGCAAACATTTGTAGTTAAGAAGTATATAAGTATTGTTTTGTTTCTAAAAATAATCAATCGTTTGGGTTCAGAAGAACTTTATTCTTGCACCCGGATGGTCGTGCAACAACTTTGGAAGAGTTTTTGGTGTAGACCTGACCTGCTAAAGAGAGACAGACTCCATCCCTCCAGGGATGGTGCCGCTCTCCTCTCTAGCAATTTGGCTTATAGTATTAATTGTGATAGTATTTGACTAACTGCGGCCCAAGTCAGGAAGCAGATAGCCTGGCTTGACCATCCGTCTGCAAGCTGCCTTAAGATGTCACACAGGTTGCATAAACTACAACACATAGGGACTGTATCACCTAGATATCATATAGAGACCGTGTCTATAAAATGTATTAAAATAAAAAAAATGCTCTGTCTGACTGAAAATGGCTTAAACCGAATGAATACATTAGCTTAAATGAGTCTACTCCCCCAGGTATTTGTCATAAACATGAGCCTCGCCTGAAGGGTCAAGGAGGAGGTGTTGCTACAATTTACAGGGATGTTTTTGGTGTTACTCAGAGGTCAGGATATAAGTTTAGGATACATTGCTTAATGTGACATTGTCAGATATATATATATATATATATATATATATATATATATATATATATATATATATATATATATCACTATATTGCTAAAAGTATTCGCTCATCTGCCTTTAGACGCATATGAACTTAAGTGACATCCCATTCTTAATCCATAGGGTTTAATATGACGTCGACCCACCCTTTGCAGCTATAACAGCTTCAACTCTTCTGGGAAGGCTTTCCACAAGGTTTAGGAGTGTGTTTATGGGAATTTTTGACCATTCTTCCAGAAGCGCATTTGTGAGGTCAGACACTGATGTAGGACGAGAAGGCCTGGCTCACAGTCTTCGCTCTAATTCATCCCAAAGGTGCTCTATCGGGTTGAGGTCAGGACTCTGTGCAGGCCAGTCAAGTTCTTCCACACCAAACTCGCTCATCCATGTCTTTATGGACCTTGCTTTGTGCACTGGTGCGCAGTCATGTTGGAACAGGAAGGGGCCATCCCCAAACTGTTCCCACAAAGTTGGGAGCATGGAATTGTCCAAACTCTCTTGGTATGCTGAAGCATTCAGAGTTCCTTTCACTGGAACTAAGGGGCCAAGCCCAGCTCCTGAAAAACATATAATCACCATATAAATACCATAATCACCCCTCCACCAAACTTTACAGTTGGCACAATGCAGTCAGACAAGTACCGTTCTCCTGGCAACCGCCAAACCCAGACTCGTCCATCAGATTGCCAGATGGAGAAGCGTGATTCGTCACTCCAGAGAACGCGTCTCCACTGCTCTAGAGTCCAGTGGTGGCGTGCGTTACACCACTGCATCCGACGCTTTGCATTGCACTTGGTGATGTATGGCTTGGATGCAGCTGATCGGCCATGGAAACCCATTCCATGAAGCTCTCTACGCACTGTTCTTGAGCTAATCTGAAGGCCACATGAACTTTGGAGGTCTGTAGTGATTGACTCTGCAGAAAGTTGGCGACCTCTGCGCACTATGCGCCTCAGCATCCGCTGACCCCGCTCTGTCATTTTACGTGGCCTACCACTTCGTGGCTGAGTTGCTGTCATTCCCAATCGCTTCCACTTTGTTATAATACCACTGACAGTTGACTGTGGAATATTTAGTAGCGAGGAAATTTCATGACTGGACTTGTTGCACAGGTGGCATCCTATCACAGTACCAAGCTGGAATTCACTGAGCTCCTGAGAGCGGCCCATTCTTTCACAAATGTTTGTAGAAGCAGTCTGCATGCCTAGGTGCTTCATTTTATACACCTGTGGCCATGGAAGTGATTGGAACACCTGAATTCAATTATTTGGATGGGTGAGCGAATACTTTTGGCAATATAGTGTATATAGACAGTCATCTTTTGCTCTTACCACATCATATAGACCACCTGGGCCATATTCTGATTTCCTTAGTGAATTTGCAGATTTTCTGTCAGATCTGAGTTACTGTGGATAGAGCTTTAATTGTTGGTGACTTCAACATTCACATAGATAAAGAAATGATACACTGGGATTAGCATTTATCGATATTCTCAACTCTGTTGGGGTCAGACCAAATGTGACAGAACTAACTCATAGCCATAATCATAAAATATATTTAATTCTGTCATATGGAGTTGATGTTGATAATATAGCGATTCTGCCGTAGACTGAAGACATCTCAGATCATTACCTCGTCTCTTGTATACTGTGCTTAGCTAAGGTCACTCAATCTACATCAAGTTATCATTCAGGTAGAACTATTCTTTCAACCACTAAAGATAGCTTCACTAATAATCTCTCAGATTTGTCTCAAATATTCAGTGAGCCAAACATTTCAGAAGAACTTGAATATAGAAAATATAGATACAGTCTTCTCTAAGACTCTAGACAGTATCACCCCCTTTCAATTAAAGAAACTAAAAGAGAAAAGCCACACACCGTGGTCCAATGATCACACTCATGTTCTTAAGAGAGCAGCTCGGAAAATGGAGCACAAGTGGAAGAGTACAAAATTAGAATTATTTCTCAGTGCATGGATGGATAGTGTCTCTAGCTACAGAGAGGCTCTAAAAGCTGCAAGGTCTGCATATTTGAGCAAACTCATAGAAAATAACCACAAAAATCCTAGGTGTTTATTCAGTACTGTGGCTTAATTAGTAAGGAATAAAACTTCAACTGAACCAGATATTCCATCACTGCACAGTAGTAATGACTTTTTGAATTTCTTTACTGCTAAAATTGAAATCAGCAGAAATGGAAATATGCATGCGTCTGCATAGCACCACATAAAACAGTGTTTGAAATCATTCCTTATGAGCAACTTCAATCCTTCACTGTTATAGGTCAGGAAGAGCTAACAAAACATATCAAAACATCAAAAGTAACAACATGTATGTTATATCCAATACACACCAAGCACTTAAAAGAAGTGTTTCCTGTAATCTCAGAACCTCTTTTTATTATTATTAACTCCTCATTATCATTAGGGCATGTCCCAAGAAACTTTAAGCTGGCAGTTATCAAATCACTTATCAAGAAACCACAGCTTGATCCAGGAGAGTTGGCTAATTATAGACTGATCTCAAATCTCCCATTTATATAGAAAATACTTGAAAAGGTAGTGTCCTCCCAACTAGGTTCATTTTTACAGAGAAATGGTATATATGAAGAATTTCAGTCAGGATTTAGGGCCCATCATGGTACAGCAACTGCACTTATCAGAGTTGCAAATGACTTGCTCTTATTATCTGATTGTGGCTGCATTTCTCTGAGCCTGGGGTAGTGGTATGTAGCCATCCCTACCGACTGCCCGAACACAAAAAAAAAAAAAAAATAAATATTCAGGAAGAATTGGATGAAATGCTCAATATGGGAGTAATAGAGGAATCCCACAGCGATTAGTCCAGCCCGGTTGTTCTGGTTCCTAAGAGCGACGGGTCTGTACGGTTCTGTGTGGATTATAGAAAAGTCAACACGGTGTCTAAATTTGATGCCTACCCAATGCCTCGTGTTGATGAGTTGCTCAATCGGTTGGGCACCGCTCGATTTTATTCGACATTGGATATGACAAAGGGTTTTTGGCAGATCCCCTTGACACCAATATCCTGTGAAAAAAACGGCCATCTCCACACCGTTTGGATTACACCAATGTGTGACACTTGCGTTCGGTTTGTTTGGGGCCCCGGCTACGTTTCAGCGCCTCGTGGACCGAATCCTCAGACCGCATTGAGATGACATCATCATTTACAGTTATGATTGGCAGCGGCACATGCAGCATCTGAGGGAGGTTCTGAGGTCGCTGCGGAGGGCAGGACACAGCAAACCCCAAGAAGTGTGCAATTGGGCAGGTGGAGGTACAGTATCTGGGGTTCCACTTGGGCCACAGGCAGGTGTGTCCCCAAATTGACAAAACTGCGGTGATTGCGACCTGCCCGAGAGCCAAGACCAAAGAGGGGGTGAGACAGTTCCTGGGGCTGGCTGGCTATTATAGGAGATTTGTGCCTAATTATTCGGAAATTACCAGCCCACTGACTGATCTCACTAAAAGGGAGCTCCAGACCCGGTCCAGTGGACGGAGCAGTGTCAACAGGCGTTTACACGAGTTAAAGCCGCACTCTGTGGGGGGCCGCATTTACATTCACCCGATTTCTCTCTTCCTTTTGTGTTGCAGACGGATGCTTCAGACAGAGGACTGGGGGTGGTGCTCTCGCAGGTGGTGGAGGGGGAGGAGTGCCCAGTGCTGTACATTAGTCGCAAGCTCTCGCTGAGGGAGACTAAGTACAGCACTGCTGAAAAGGAGTGTCTCACCATCAAGTGGGCGATCCTCACTCTCCGGTACTACCTGTTGGGGCAGGCCTTCACTCTCTGCTCAGATCACACCCCACTCCAATGGCTCCACCGCATGAAAGATACCAACACGCGGATCACCCGTTGGTATCTGGCTCTTCAGCCATTTAAGTTCAAGGTGGTCCACAGACCGGGAGCACAGTTGGCTGTTGCCGACTTCCTGTCCAGAAATGGGGGGGAGTGGTAGATATGATAGGGCAGTGGGGATATGTGGCAGCGGGGGCATGGTCGAGTGTCCATCTGGAGAGAGAGAAAGCGGTAAGGGTGCATACACCTGAGCCAGATTATGATTAACACCTGTTTCCAATTGCAGTGAGCTTGGGGAGAGAGGCGAGAGAGTCTGGGTCTAGGACGTATTGTGAAGCTGATGTGTTATTGTGAAGCTGACGTGTTATTGTAAAGCTGACGTGTTATTGTGAAGCTGTAAGTGCTGAAGTTTATTCATTAAAAACCCTTACCAGTGAGTGGAAGAAACCAGTTCTCTGTGTCCTCCTTCCCCTCCTGACCTGAAGTTTGTTACACTAAGTTACGTCACATGCTCTCTGTTTCTGATGCTGAAAAACTAATTCATGCATTCAGACTAGATTACTGTAATGATTACTCTAGATTATTGTAATGCATTACTGGGAGGATGTCCTGCAGGTTCAGTAAATAAACTTCAATTGGTTCAAAATGCAGTAGCTAGAGTAGTGACTAGAACCAAGAAATTTGATCATATTAGCCCCATTTTATTGTTGTTACATTGGCTACCTGTTAAGTTTCGTATTAATTTTAAAATTCTGTTAATTACTTACAAAGCTTTGAACGGTATAGCTCCACAGTATTTAAATTACATTCTATTGCACTATAATACAACACATTCACTACAATCGCAAAATTCTGGAATACAGAGAATATCAAACTCCACAAAAGGAGGGAGATCATTTTCCTATTTGGATCCTAAACTTTGAAATAGTCTCCCTAGCAGTGTTCAGGACTCAGACACACTCTCTCAGTTTAGGTCTAGACTAAAGACCCTATTCAGCCAGGCATACACCTAATTTATCCCTCAAAGTTATGCTGCTTTATTTAGGTCTTTAGTTAGGTCTACACATGTAGATCTCATCAAGCTGGACAACTTTCGCGCTGACAGTCATAAGCTCTGCCCAAAAGGAAGTTGGCCATATTGGATTGTTTGAAAAATGCATGCTCTGGAATTTGATATACTCCTCAGAGGGATTTCATGTTACAGGTACCATATGTGGGCGACATCATGCCAATACATTGATGATGCTTCAGGGATTTTTGATATATCGATATATATTGCCATGGTGAAGTGATAAAATAAAGTTAAAGAATTGAATAAGGAAGTCTCATATCTTCTGCGTGCAGAAAATTAAAAACATCAAAATTGAGCCAAATGTTTGTCCTTGCAGGCTGATCACATTGATGTGGCTATTGTGGGTCACGGTCGTAGCGCCACCAACTAGCAGAAGGAAGTGTGTCACTTTTAACAGACATTGAAATATCCCTATTATTTTAACCTTAATTGCTTCAAAAAAATTTAAAATAATGTCAAGACAGTGCAGATTTAAAATTCTGAAGGTATTGTTGATATCTTAAATACTGTTGCCATGGTAATGCATTAAATCTCATCATTCCTTTTTGTGCATATTCACATGTTTTGATGTTTGCTTTAGATCAAAATTGACATGTATGTTTAGTCTTGGGGGCTAATCACATGGATATGACTATTTTGGGTCACGGTCATAGCGCCTCCACCTGGCAGGAGGAAGTGTGGCTCTTACAACAGACTTTAAAATAGTCCTCTTATATATATCCAAATTTCTTAAAATTGTTTAGAATAATGTCAAATGCCAAATGCATGTGTCCACCTTGCATTGTTTTCAACTGGGTGGAAATGGACCCATGGTGCTTTGGCCCGTCATCGCTGCTTGCAGCTATATTTCTATTTGTTTCCCTGTCTCAACCTCATCTATACACTGATGAGCCAAAACATTATTACCAATCACAGGTGAAGTGAATAACACTAAAATATTGCACACTGCACACAAAATATTGCACACTGTATGGGGCTGCATTGCCCGCAAACCAATCAGAGTGCCCACAATGACCCCTGTCCACCGTCAAAAGCACCTACAATGGGCACACGAGCGTCAGAACTGGATCTTGGAGCAGTGGAAGTTCGTCTGGTCCGATGAGTCCCATTTTCTTTTACACCATGTGGACAGCCATGCACATGTGTGCAATTTACCTGCGGAATTGATGGCACCAGAATTCCATCTGTGTGCACTTCCACAGTTAACACAGGATGGACTTCAAAGACTTTGTCACTAATCTTACAGTTTACTAATTTAAACCATGTTTAATGGTTTAAACCAATTTAGCCAGGAGGGTACTGGCCCCCAAACTGAGCCTTGATTCTCCCAAGGTTATTTCTCCATTAACCAAACATGCCTTTAGCTTGCTCACTGGGTGTCTTAATACAAATATTATTTACTTAAGGCACAATCTACAAATCACATTTTTATCAAATAACACAATGATGACTAAGACATTACAGCTTTAATTTATGTTATCGCATAATTTCCTGTACAGCTTCTTTGAACAAACATCTGTTGTGAAATGCGTTATACAAATAAAAATGACTTGACTTGAAGGACTGCTGTTTGGGCACAAAGAGAAGGACATAAGAAGTGGATTTTCTAAAGGCCTGCAGTTATTATTCTAACTGTCCAGTTTCAGGCCTTGCAATCCACAGGAAAGATTTTTGCCATTTTAGGGCCTGTTTACACTTAGCCACTTCATGCGTTTTCAGTGATCGGATAGCAAATAATAAACCACATATTTTAAATTCACAGTCCAGAATTAGCATAACCATGGAAGAAAACTCTGTTTTATTTGCATATAGTGAGGGAATTGAAGATCAGATTTATATCTGTTTGGCGGAGACACATTGGTGTGGCCAAGTTTAAATGGAATGTGCTTATTCAATCGGATAGCAATCAAAAACCAGTATTTTGATACAAGGCCACATTCAACCCATCGCACAGTGATCCTAAAACCAGGTCATTGGTCTCTGAGCTTCTTTGCTCATTGTGGCTCTGTGGTGTGAGATGAATTCAGGATGAACCACATGCTGACATGTTGCAACCTATAATGATGTTGTGATGAGGAGGAGGACGTGACCAGGTGTAACGATGGACACCCAGTGCTGAATCAGCCCAATCAGCAGGAGAGGGATAAAGAGGAGCCGGGGACGCCAGTTCGAGAGAGAGAGAGAGACATGTGGCCGCTGTGTGTGTGTTTATGTTTGTTACTTAATTAAAGTTCATTTATGTAATTAAAGTTATGTTGACTGTTCTGCCGGTTCCCGCCTCCTCCTTGCCCATCTTTACCTGTTACATTGGTGCCGAAACCCGGGAAGGAGGAGGGATGTGCTGTCATGGAGTCCTTGCCACTGCCATCCACCAGCGGACTGAGGAGTCGCTGATGGCCGCCGGGAGTCAGAGGAACCGCTGCCGTCCGCTAGGAAGGGGAGGAGCTGTTCCGTGTGCCAGGGGTCGGAGGACTCGCTGCCGTCTCCCAGGGGAGGAGTGGCTGTCATCCGCCAGAGGGCGGAAGAGTGGCTGAGGACCAGGCAATGGCATATCCAGGGACTGGTGAGCGAGTTTTTCTCTCTCTCTCTCTCTCCCCTCATCTCTTTCAAGGCTCCAGAGAGGCGGGGAAGACCTGCTGGCAGTAGGACGGCCAGAAGGGTAACACCTCCAGGAAGGGAGGGGAGTATGTCATGCCGGAGTTTTCCCCGGCCTAAATCGGGCAGCAGAGGAGTGTGACGAGGAGGGCATGGCCTGGCCGTAACAATGGAGGAGCCGGGGAGAGAGAGAGAGAGAGAGAGAGAGAGAGCGAGAGAGAGAGAGAGAGAGAGACATGCAGCCGCCGTTTGTGTGTGTGTGTTTATGTTGGTTTAAGTTAATTGATGTAATTAAAGTTATGTTGACTGTTCTGCCGGTTCCCGCCTTCTCCTTGCCCATCCTTTACCCGTTACAGATGTCTATGCAGGAGCGACAGTGTAAATGACTGTTCCAGTGATATTGTGGTGTCCAGCTGTTTTTCTTTCATTTTGGACCCATATCCTCTGAAACACCAGTACAATGTTTATTCACAGTAAGTACTGTACAGTCTTTATTAGAAAAAGACAAATGGAAGCCTCAAAATGCTGCAAAATAATTGGCAAGCTGGCTGGAGAGCATTTTTGTTAATGTAATCTACTACACATTCAAAGCTACTTTATCACATATTATGGCCTAAAGTAAACTACTGCAAATTTTCACAAAATGGAGGCCACATCCACACAAATACATTTTTGGTTAAAAGGCATCGATTTCACTATGTTTTTGCTCCTCATCCACACTGGAACAGCATTTTACTCCAATGAAAACAGAAACTTTAAAAAAACGCTCACTAATACAGCATACTGCACTTTTTTGAAAATGAGAACATTAGGAAACAGAAAACACTTTTCATTTTCAGCTGTTTTTAAATGTTCAAAACAGGCCTAACAATGTGGATGTAGCCAGAGTGTGATAATACTCTGCCTTCACATGCTGTTCGGATGTTCTCCAGCTGACAAGTCCTGTGTGGACCTTGATCATATTCATGTGCTGTTTGATCAGCAGTATTTAGCTTGGTAAAATACAATAACAAACAAATCGAAACCAGAGAAGGAAGCACTTGGTAAAATGATGCAATAAAGGCCTAGGCTAATCAATTTAAATTGTGTTTAATAGTATTTGTGCTATTGCAAACATTTCATAAAATAAAATTAACTTACTCTATTAGATAAATAAAGTACAGCCATTAAAGTTATTGCAAAGAAGAATGAACATGTATTTTGTCTTTTCTTTTTGCAACAACTACAGTCTGTTACAAATGTCACAGAGATAACATTGGCTATAAGAGGCAGTATATGTCAGATTCATTAAGTTATTAGCATCCATGGTCTCAAAACTCAAATTTAGCATCATTTCCAAATGATCACCAGTTGCCATGGTTTCCCAAGTCAGCAATTGGTGTGGTAAAATAAATCCTGACTTTGTCTTTATTGTTCAACTTCAATTTACATTCAAGAGCAATTTCCAATTGGAAAACTTTCAGATTTATTTGATAACACATGAAGGCAGAGGTAGCCATTGATAATACAAAGACAGGTACAGTGTATTTGGAAATTAAAATATTGGAAATTAAAATACTGTACTTAAATTATCATAAGTGATTATCTTTATTTTCTAGTCCTAAGAGGAAAAAGCTGGTAGTAAAGAGCCAGGATTTAGATCAAATCCCTGAATGGAGCCAGAGCATGCTGACAGCTGCCTGTATTAATAACCATGTTTACCTAGACTCAGCTAATTGTTTAGATACTTTGGGATTAGCCACCACATTTACAAGCAGCTACGGAGATACTGCAGTCCCCAAAGGTCTCTTAAAGATCTGTGCACAGCACGATCAAATGAGAAAATACATTGCAGCCAATTACAGACCCAAGTCAATGTAAAATAGATTACTACAAAAATTGCATATACAACAAAAAATATGCTGTTTCTAACATTCTCTATGTTTGTCCATATACATACAAAGTACTAGTATTCCACACTGCAAATCACGATATTCAGAAAGCTGTTACTTGACAATGTTATGTTCAGTGTTATTTTGCTGTTGTGCTCTTATCTTTTTCTCTCTGTCTGAGTGTGGACATTTGTTATTCGTTTGTGCCGTGTGTTTGTTCAGGTTTCATATTGCTTCCACCTTAACTATGGAGATTGGCTGTTCCTGATTGTGCGCCTTATAAAATCCTCGTGCTGCCTGTCAGATGTGAGCTGTTGTGACTCCAGGGGTAATTGCACTTCTCCACGCTCCCCACTAGTCACTAGACCAAACCCCAGTGTCTGAGAGCTTAGAGAGGTTTGTATATTGGGGCTCGTCAGTACTGTGTTTTCTGATTCTGTGCATGAAGCAGTTAGGTTTTGTTAGTGAAGTTAATTTAATTGTATTTTTATTTCCTTGTTCAGGTTAGTTATTTTCTCTTTTTCTTTTAAAGCTGTTTTGTTTATTGTTTTGGGCCAGGGGTCACCCTGAAGCCAAAATACCTGCTACACATTTCCCTTTGTTTGAAAACTTCAGCTTCCAATAAATCAATATTGGATCTATGATTTTGGTCTCTTTTTGGTTTTTGGTCTGTCGGTTGATTTGCAACAGTAAGTTTTGTGGTGGACACTGAAGGCAGCCACGGTAGATTAGACAGGACAGCCTTTCAATAACTCCAATTCAAGAGGTGAATGGAAGAACAATCTTTGGGGGTTAGAAAAGTTTATGGGGGGCTAAAAGCAGTTTGGTTCAGTAGAATAGGATCAGGCAGTTATTTTGATGCAACACATAGGGGTGGCATAACTGGTCATTTTCTGTCTACTAGTTGCAGATCTCAAATATAGTTGCACTTATTCTTTACAAGGTAACAGCAGGAAGAAAATGTATCTCCATGCAAACTGTATCTCAGTGTAAGTGCATGACATTCATTTTGTGTAGTAAACTGTAACTGCCAAATATAAGCCTACTTGAGAAGAGAACATCAGAGATGGTCCAAGTAAGTATATAAAACACAATCTCCTCCACAATGTTCATTTTAAGCTGCAAGAAAACTGGTTCATTGATAAATTAGAATATCTTATTTTCTCCAAAAACATAGGTCATTTGTAATCAGATTTTTGAAAGCTATGGCCAGTTAAGCAGCCCACCAGTAATGTTAAGAGTGACCAGCAGTTGAAATATCAATTAGTGACAAAAGGCACTTTTCCCACAATCAGGTTGAACGGTTCTGGCAACAAAACAGTGTTGTTCTGAGCCAGTTGGCATGGTTACAGATTCCTTTTCCACTGTTGTGCTGCAAAATCAGGTAGCACCACAGTGGAAGTGAGTTTCAGACAGAATGAGAGGTAAACATTGGAGCATGTGCGCTATGGAGGAGAATCATATATTCCAGTTTGTAAGGATTGTTTTTTTTTTCCCCCCTTGGTCTAACTCTGGTAAAGCACAGGAAAGACATGGCCAGTCTCCCAAAAAGTAAAGCAAAGCTAAAAAGGCAAGAGATTTACCAACATAAGTTGAGAGGTTGGGTTTGTCACTGGACATGAACACACAGAAAGGAAAAAGTTCTCAGACTAGTTCTTACATATCTGCCTGGGTTGGCAGTGTGTAAATTTTTTTTTATTTTATTTTTTTTTTATTTTAAATATCTTTCTCGCTCCCTCTTCTGGTATGGATAGAATGTGTAAAACCCACTATTGGGCTGAATTGAGTGGGTTGGGTTAATTAGTACTTACAGGTGTTGGAGGTTACTAGGAGGCCTTTATAAACCCTCAGTTTGTAGCTTTCTATGAAATGGAAAAGGAGAGTTTGAGAAAATATTTTTTTATTAGTTTGAAATTTTACAGCTTATCTGGACAATCTCTTCGCTTACTCTTTCCAATGGTCTGAACATGTTCAAACATTAAGAGAGGTTTTTGATTGCTTGGCCAATGCCTCTCTGACTTTTGAACTTGGCCAAATGTGAATTTGGCAAAGCAACAATATCTTATTTATGAAAGTGGTAGGTCAGTGTCAAGTTTGCTCTGTTGAAGAAAAAGTATCAGCCAGTCAATTGTTCATATGTCTATGAATCAATAAAGGTTAATTGAAAAATCTGTGGGTTTATAATGTAGATTTAAAGGGTATTGTTTAAAACTTAAATTGTGTGTTGTGTGCATTATATAGGAGAACACTAATACAAAGTGTATTTTGAAGTGCTGCAAGCTATTAGGATCTTAAATCTTTAACCACATATATGGTAAAAATACTTTCCATCTATTGAGAAATTCTAGTGACATAAGGAAAATTGTATAACCTGGTGTTTTCTTAAGTAAAGGATATTGGATCAAAGTATTCGTGATAAGCTTTATAAGTCCACAGACAAAAAACACAAAAGGGTTTGTTTATGTAATGATGCTGGCAATAGGCAGACGAAGAGATGATGACTAAGTTTATGGCCTGGAGCTGACTCTGGCGTGGCTGTGACATGGCCTGGAGCTAACTTTGGCGTGGCTGTGACATGGCCTGGATCTAACTCTGGCGTGGCTGTGACATGGCCTGGAGCACACTGAGGATCCGGGGCAGAAGGTGGCGCAAGCTCAGTGACCATGACGTGGAACTCTGGCTTGGCAGCCATGACGTGGAACTCGGGCTTGGCGGCCATGATGTGGAACAAAGTCGTGGAAGGCGGAGCCATGGGAGGCTCAAGGGATGAAGCCATAGAAGGCAGAGCCGTGGGAGGCTCGAGACTAAGAGTCCTGGATGACTGGGAAAAGACCTCAGTGGTCGTGAACATGAGCAGAGTCTTGGGAGTGACCTCTGTGGTCGTGGGCATGGAGTGAGTCTTGGGAACAACCTCTGTGGTCGTGGGCATGGAGTGAGACTCGGGAACGACCTCCATGATCGTGAACATGGGCTGAGACTTGGAAACGACCTCTGTGGTCATGTACATGAGCTGAGACTCAGAAACGACCTCCATGGTTGTGTACATGGGTAGAGACTTGGAGACGACCTCTGTGGTTGTGAACATGGGCTGAGACTTGGAGACGACCGCTGTGGTTGTGAACATAGGCTGAGACTTGGAAACAGAAGACTTTCTCCTCCTCCGGGAGGCCAAGTTGGCAACGCAGGTTCTGGGACAGATGAGGCTGGCAACGCAGGCTCTAGGAAGGTTGAGGCTACAGGCATTGGTGCTGGCTCATTAACCGTGGCAGGCATGGGCGCTGGCTCATTAACCGTGGCAGGCATGGCCGTTGGCTCTTTAATCGTGGCAGGCATGGGCGCTGGCTCGTCGACCATGACGTGAGATGCTGGCTTGTCGACCATGACGTGGGACGCTGGCTCATCAACCATGATGTGGGACGCTGGCTCGACATCTGCCTCCCCCACAGTGAATGTAGAACCAGTAATCTGCAGGGCAAGTTCGATATACTGGACCAGATTGAGGGAACTGCAACCGCCAGGCATCAAAGATGAGACTGGCTCACTTAATCCAAAATGGAAACAGTCTTTGAGGGCGATCTCATTAATGTCAACCTTGCTGGCCAGAGTGCAGAAGTTGCCCACATATTCCTCCAAGGGATGACTCCCTGATGTAGGCGAAGAAGCCGAACTGCTGGGTTCATTATGGGTGGTCAGGTATTCTGTAACGATGCTGGAAAGAGACGAAGAGACGATGAAGTGTAGAACCCAGGTGCAATTTATTTATATGAGTGAAATCCGAAAACCAGAAATCCAATCGTGAACAAAAGACTCGACTTGGCATAAAACTAGACTTGAACAAAACAACAAAGTTACATTCACAATACCTGACACCAGACAATGGCAAACATGAGGGCTTAAATACAAGGACATGGTTAACAAGTAAACAAGACAGCCAATCACAAGACTAAACTATAAACAAGATAAGACTAAATTAACTTTAAACAATGAAAAGACAAGACTAATAACAAAGTAATCAAACAATGAATCAATGAAAACAAGACACATGAACAGGGGAAACACATGACAAGATCACATGAGGGAACAGGAAATCACATGACATGACACCACATGACCTGAACAGGAACTAAACTTGAAAATGAAAGACATGAAAACAAGAACAAAACACATAAATGTGACAGTTTATCTGATTTATTCTATTTTTTTATTTTTGTATTTGTTATTTTTTATTTACAACTTTTGCTCATTGGGGGAAATTTACATTCTAATACTATTTGTATTACTCTGATTTTGCATACTTAAATTTGTATTCAATACATTTCTTAAAATTTATTTGTGACTGTGTAGTGTATTGTGTATTTTTATACTGAGGGTAAATTATATAGTTCATATCGGGTGTGAATAATATACGAACAGTAACTTGTTAGGAGTACATTCTTGTCAGAAGACTGTTAAAAATAGGATCAATTAGTATAACGAACACAGGCCCTTATCACCATTTTTGCCTCAATGTGCTGGTAAGAGGATAAGGGGGCTGCATAAAATGGAGGCACCACTGGGATCCTCTGTCTTCTGAAAATCTGAAACACAAAAAGAGGGTTAGGTACATAAAAAAAGGCTTCCAAAGGGAAACAATGTTTACAAGAGCTTTGCCGTTGGTGTGCAGCAGAGAAAATTGACCACCAACATGCACTTTTACTACTTGGTGTGCTGACAGACACCGATGTTGCTTTCATTGAAGACACTGTGCAAACCATCAAAGTCTTTGGTAGAGTGCGGGCTCACGCTACTAAAGAAGGGATAACTTCTGGGACACTTCAGGTACTGTTGTTGTCGTGATAAAGTCTATACCGCACAGGTTCCTTCTGAAGTGCTGCCCTCTCCTGGGAATGCATGGGATATTGTGGTAGTGGCAGATGATGATCCTGCTTTTGATGTGTTTCATGAAAGCAAAACAATGACTGACCTCCAGGGTTTAGTCAACCCTTTTGTATCTAGCATGACTTCTCCTGAGGCCATCATTCATGCCATAGGGGAACTGCTGGAAAAAACATCCAAGCCTGTTAATAATGGCCAGGCCTATAGATGCTTGCAAATCTTTTCTGGAGCTGTTCCTACTCCCGTAGGCGAAGAAAATAGTGAAAACTGTCTCAAACAAGCTAGGTTAATTGTCACTGAGTGTGATTGTTTGGTTAAAGAGAAACTGAAACAGATAGTCAAAAGCCTTAAAGGGCCAGCCTTAAAAGTTGTAAAGGCCATGAGAGTGGCCAACCCTGAGGCTATTGTACTAGAGTATATTGAGGCTCTTGAGAGGGCTTTTAGTACCTCAGAGTCTGGGGAAGACCATTCGCTGACCCGTCCAAGTCGTGCATGTTGATGCAAGCTTGAATAGTATTGGTGCTGTGCTTAATCAAGAGCACTATGACGGGTTGCGTCCGATCGCTTATGCTAGCCGTAATTTGAGTGAAGCTGAACAACGCTACACGATACATCAGCTGGAATTTCTTGCGTTTAAACAGACTGTTGTTGATCAGTTTCATGATTATTTGTATAAGGCAAGGTTCACAGTCCGAACTGAATACAACCCTCTCATCTTACATGCTAACTGAACGCAACTGGACATCGGTGGCTGGTAGCCTTAGCACCTATGATTTTGGTATTCAGTATCGAGCGGGTAGCAGTAACATCGATGCTGACATATAGTCACGTCATCCTCATAATGCTAAATCTTCAGGTGAGTGGGCTGAGATTCCTCAATCAGGTGTCAAAGCGGTATGCCAACTCACCTGAGTTGACGGCCATTTCAGTACTCCTCCCAGATTTGTAGACCAATTAAGAGTTCATCTAGATGGAATCCCAGTTGCTTTCTCCTGGCCCTTGCAGTTAGACACTGGTCCTTTAGAACGGTTAACACCATCTGCTTTAAGGGAGGCTCAGGTTAAGGATTCTGTTATTAGTGTTGTAAGAAAGGAGATAGAGACTGGTCAAGTAATGCCTGTTGTGAAAGGTTCTGACCCAATGATTGCTATCCTACATAGGCAGGGGTCCAAATTACTCATGTTGCATAATGTGCTTTGTCAGGCAATTAAGACACAAAGGGGGAAAGAACGTACACAGTTGGTATTACCTAAAGAATACCGGCTCATAGTCCTGAGGTCCCTCCATGACAAGTCTGGACATCTGGGGGTTGAGAAGACTCTTGAACTCCTGAAATACAGATTTTATTGGCCAAAAATGGGTTTTGACACTGAAACCTATGTGAAAAGCGAGAGGTCGGTGCATTGCTAGGAAGATGCTCCCACAAAAAGTGCCAACATTGAATCAACTTACCAGTAGTGAGCCCCTCAACTTAGTTTTATAGATTTTTTTTTTATCCCTGGAGCCGGATAGCAAAGGGTTGGTGAATGTACTGGTCGTGACTGATCACTTTACTCGTTATGCTCAGGCATACCCTACCAGGGATCAGAAAGCGATAACAGTGGCAAAGGTTCTATTTGAGAAATCTTTCATTCACTATGGTCTACCTGCTCGTATCCACTAAGATCAGGGGCGGGATTTTGAGTGTAGGTTAATACAGGAGCTTCTCAAAATGTTGGGCATTCAGAAATCTAGAACTAAGCAATACTATCCTCAGAATGACCCTCAGCCAGAGCAGTTCAATCGGACACTCCTGTCGATGCTGGGCACTCTTGACTCTGCGAAGAAACAAAGGTGGAGTCAATATGTTAGCCAATTTGTGCACGCGTACAATTGCACTCACAATGAGGCTACTGGATACTCACCATATATTTTGCTATTTGGTAGGGAGGCTCGCTTGCTGGTAGACATTTGCTTTGATCTTTTTCCTTATGGTAAGGAGAGTACCAGTCATTCCCAGTATGTGCAGAGGTTGAAGGCTGATCTTCAGGAGGCCTATAAACTTGCATCAGAAACAGCTTTCAAAAATCACCAGAAGAATAAGACTCGCTATGACAGTAAAGTGAAGCATCTGGTCTTGGCACAGGGAGACCGGGTGTTGGTCAAGAATTTGGGACTGACCGGAAAGCATAAATTACAAGACCAGTGGAGTTCTGTTTCTTATATTGTGGTGGAAAAGATTCCTAACGTACCAGTGTATCGTTTGAAACCTGAGTGTGGGACAGGGCACAAGAGAACATTACATAGGGATCATCTGCTGCTGATTGGGGAGTTTGTCATGTTCACCAACCTCCACGAGACAGAAAGGCCATCTCAAAAACCAGGTACAAGGTCTGACCTAGAGATCAAAAACGAGACTGAGGGCAGAGTCCGTCATTCAACCCAGTATAACTGTAGACATACATAACCTCTCATCTAGCTCAGATGAGAAGATGTGCTATGGCAACCCTGAGGTTCGACCATATCTATTGGATTCTTTCAGGAAAGAGTCTGAATCTGTAGAGAGTGGTCAAGCAGGGTTGGCAGAAGTTGCCTCTTCTGTCAGAGAACAGAGTGATGTTGGGGAGGAAATACTTGCAGTACTGGATGAAGGGGACGGGAAACATTCTGAGTCGCCTGTGATTGACCCAGCAGGGCCAGAATTAGAAGAGGGAGGCCATCCCGCTTCAAATGATTCTGATAAAGCAGACCAGAGTAATCATACATACAGACTAAGAGGTAGGGTGGAACCCATCATTCGTCTCTGCTATGATGAACCAGGAGTACCCACCGACCAAATTATTACATTAGTCCATCATAGACTGGTCATTCGGATCAGTTCCGAGACTTTGATATGAATTCTTATAGTACCGGCTGAATGTGCTTAACTGATCATTATAAGGTTATAGGCATACATGATGACTTAGTGTTTGGTCTCATGGGGGCATGTAGATCATCAGAATGGGGAGAATGTAACCCTGTTACGAGTAACTACCTTGTACAATGTAGTTTGGAGGTAGTTTGTGCTGAAATGGGCATGAATATATGTATTTTGTAATATGTAGTGTTACTTTAAGAAACTTGCTTACTCAGGGAGTTTGGTTGTAATGTACTTGGTTGAACATGCATTTAAAAGCAAGTTAGTGTGTTAATGTTAGCACCTTGGTCAAATTAGAGTGTATAGGTTCGTTCCTCCATGTGTGAGGAGGGGTGAGACTTTGAGGGGAGGAGAGGGTGTGAAGGAGAAATCTGGGGAGAACATGTCCGGATAGCACTGAAGCATGATGTCGAACGGAAACGGGTTTTAGGCCATAAAACCCTAATGTTCCAGTGATATAAGTGTTCATTTATGCTAGGTGTACTACTCGTACTACTAGAGTGTGTGAGTGAGAAGGTATGTGTGAAGAGTTTATGTACAATTTTATTTTTTTCTGATTAACATTTTTATTGATTCCTACATCAAACACAAAAAGTAAAATATAAATACACAGAATCAACATTTAACTCCCACTACCACCCCTCCCCATCCCTAACCCCACCCCGACCCTCAAAAAACACCCCTGTGGTCACTCATGAGCACATACAGGTGCATCTCAATAAATTAGAATGTCATGGAAAAGTTCATTTATTTCAGTAATTCAACTCAAATTGTGAAACTCGTGTATTAAATAAATTCAATGCACACAGACTGAAGTAGTTTAAGTCTTTGGTTCTTTTAATTGTGATGATTTTGGCTTACATTTAACAAAAACCCACCAATTCACTATCTCAACAAATTAGAATACATCATAAGACCAATAAAAAAAACATTTTTAGTGAATTGTTGGCCTTCTGGAAAGTATGTTCATTTACTGTATATGTACTCAGTAGTTGGTAGGGGCTCCTTCTGTTTTAATTACTTCGGCGTGGCATGGAGGTGATCAGTTTGTGGCACTGCTGAGGTGGTATGGAAGCCCAGGTTTCTTTGACAGTGGCCTTCAGCTCATCTGCATTATTTGGTCTCTTGTTTCTCATTTTCCTCTTGACAATACCCCATAGATTCTCTATGGGGTTCAGGTCTGGTGAGTTTGCTGGCCAGTCAAGCACACCAACACCATGGTCATTTAACCAACTTTTGGTGCTTTTGGCAGTGTGGGCAGGTGCCAAATCCTGCTGGAAAATGAAATCAGCATCTTTAAAAAGCTGGTCAGCAGAAGGAAGCATGAAGTGCTCCAAAATGTCTTGGTAAACGGGTGCAGTGACTTTGGTTTTCAAAAAACACAATGGACCAACACCAGCAGATGACATTGCACCCCAAATCATCACAGACTGTGGCCACTTAACACTGGACTTCAAGCAACTTGGGCTATGATCTTCTCCACCCTTCCTCCAGACTCTAGGACATTGGTTTCCAAATGAAATACAAAACTTGCTCTCATCTGAAAAGAGGACTTTGGAACACTGGGCAACAGTCCAGTTCTTCTTCTCCTTAGCCCAGGTAAGACGCCTCTGACGTTGTCTGTGGTTCAGGAGTGGCTTAACAAGAGGAATACGACAACTGTAGCCAAATTTCTTGACATGTCTGTGTGTGGTGGCTCTTGATGCCTTGACCCCAGCCTCAGTCCATTCCTTGTGAAGTTCACCCAAATTCTTGAATCGATTTTGCTGGACAATCATAAGGCTGCGGTTCTCTCGGTTGGTTGTGCATCTTTTTCTTCCACACTTTTTCCTTCCACTCAACTTTCTGTTAACATGCTTGGATACAGCACTCTGTGAACAGCCAGCTTCTTTGGCAATGAATGTTTGTGGCTTACCCTCCTTGTGAAGGGTGTCAATGATTGTCTTCTGGACAACTGTCAGATCAGCAGTCTTCCCCATGATTGTGTAGCCTAGTGAACCAAACTGAGAGACCATTTTGAAGGCTCAGGAAACCTTTGCAGGTGTTTTGAGTTGATTAGCTGATTGGCATGTCAAAATATTCTAATTTTTTGAGATAGTGAATTGGTGGGTTTTTGTTAAATGTGAGCCAAAATCATCACAATTAAAAGAACCAAAGACTTAAACTACTTCAGTCTGTGTGCACTGAATTTATTTAATACACGAGTTTCACAATTTGAGTTGAATTACTGAAATAAATGAACTTTTCCACGACATTCTAATTTATTGAGATGCACCTGTACACACAAAAGAGAGAAAAAAATAAATAAATAAAAATACATAAATAAATAAATATATATATATATATATAATCACACACATTAACTACCCCTCTCTCTCTCCACTGCTCTACCCCGAGAACCCTCCAAGAATGCAAAATATCTGCCCCATTTTCCATCAAACAAATCCAAATTCCCCAGTCTTCTATATGACCCTTCTTCGAAAGCTGCCAGCCTCCCCATCTTCGAGCACCACTCCTGAAATGGGGCCACTCCAGCCGACTTCCAACCCCTTAAAATCACTTGTCTGGCGATCATAACACTGGTTAGGACCCAATTTTTTATATGTTTATTCCCTATATTGATGACCGCCCCATTGCCTAAAATACAGAGTCTGGGGCAAAATAAAATGTGAGTGCCCAAAACACAAAACATGGGCTGTGTCTCCATCTGCTGATTGGCATTGCCAGCAGGTGGGAGTGCCTTTAAGACCAAGCCTATACAATCTAGAGGGTGTCCAATAGAATCTATGTAAAATCTTAAATTGCATAAGGTGAACCCTTGCATCTCTAGATACAGACTTGACATTTTTTAGAATCCTAGCCCACACTCCTTCCTCCAATACCCAGTTTAAATCTAACTCCCATAATCTCTTGATAGAATTTAAAGCTCCGTCCCCCAGACCCTGAATTAGCAGGGAATAATACACTTATGCCTCATGACCTTTTCCAAAAGCAGTAATCACCACTCCCAGGGTATCTGCTGCTACTCCCAAAAATAATACAGAGTAGGTGGCACAGCTGTAAATACCTATAGAACTGAGATCTGGGAATCCCAAAATGTTGAACCAAATTTTCAAAAGATCTCAACACTCCACTCTCATATAGGTCACCGAGTGTAGTAACCCCCCTCACAATCCACTCTGACCAGCAGAAACGGGACTTATTAATACATAATTTAGGGTTCAGCCATATGCTTGAGGCAACATTTAAATAAATGACACTCTGGATACCTTTGTCCAAACCGAGTGCAAATGTGAGATAACGGGGTGTAACTTCTCCAATTAGTTTGATAGAAAGGTTTTGCAATAACGAAATAGGGGCAAGAACTTCCTGTTCAATACAAAACCAGGGAGTGGGTTTCGCAGGTGGAAGTGACCAATGAGCCAAATGTCTGAGACCGAATGCATAATAATAAAACAAAATCTTGGGAAGGCCTAGCCCACCTTTATCAATCGGCCTATGTAATTTATTAAAATATAATCTAGGATGCTTACCATTCCAAATGAAGGACTTCGCTATGCTATCAAATTGCTTGAAATAAGAGAGGGGGACATCTACAGGGAGAGACTGCAACAGGTAGTTACATTTTGGAATACAATTCATTTTAATAACAATAACCTTCCCAATCACAGATAAATATAATGAAGCCCACCTGCCCACATCGCTCGAAAACCTTTTTATTAAAGGAATAGTTCGCCCAAAAATTTACATTTGCTGATAATTTTAATGAAGAAAGAGTTTCTTTCTTCATCAAAACAGAATTTACGATTTTTAGGATTTCAGGCCTCCTTTAAACAATGCAAGTGAATGTACTCCATTTTTTTTGATGGTCCAAAATGCATATTTAGCCAAAGATTTACCCACTGGAATCAAACTGGACAGTTTACACACAAGACTGAGTCAATTATCAGCAAATTTTCATTTTTGGGTGAACTATTCCTTTTAAGGGGTCAAAATTAACTAACTAAATCAGACAAATTTGCTGGGAATAAAATGCCCAAATACTTAATACCCTGTTTGGTCAGCTGGAAAGCCATTACTGGGCAGTACGCTGTCAGAGACAAAGCTTCAGATTTAGACCAATTGACTCTGTATCCTGAGAACTTAGAAAAGGAATTAATAATTCTATGGAGGCAAGGCATAGATCTAATTGGGTCTAAGATGAATAATAAAATATCTTCTGCATAAAGCAAAAGCTTATGCGCCATATCTCCCACCACCACCCGTGGAAAATCATCTTCCCTTCTTATCGCGGCTGCTAATGGTTCCAGGGCAAGACAGAACAATAATGGGGAAAGAAGGCAACCCTGTCGGGTGCCCCTATCCAGCATAAAATAATCTGAAATGAATCCATTTGTTTGTACCGCCGCTACCGGGAGTCTATCAAGTAACTTAATCCATCCAATAAAAGTATTCCCGAACCTGTATATTTCCAAAATCTTAAAGATAATCCCATTCTACCATATCAAAGGTCTTTTCAGCATCAATTGAGATGGCAGTGATCGGAGTCTGATCATTCGCCACTGACCACGATACTGATGAAATGCCTAATGTTTATATAAACCCTACCTTATCTATATGTATAAGAGATGTCATAACTTAATCGGTTAGCCAGAATTTGACAATGTTTTTACGTCTAGCTGGATCAGGGAAATTGGACGGTAACTCTTACACTCACTTGGATCTTTGTCCTTTTTAAGAATCAGACTGATCCGGGCTTGTGTCATAGTTGGTGGAAGCTTTCCATTATTTAATGATTCCGTATAAACTTCTAGCAAAAGTGGAGCCAATTCTGTAGCATAAGATCTAAAAAATTCTGCTTTATATATCTATCCAGAAGTTTTCCTGCTTTGTCCCCCGACTCATAGAACGACTGTCTTGCCCTGAATAGCCAAAACTCCACCTTCCGCGACAAAATAGTGTTATATCTGTATTTCAATCGGGTCAATTCTCTGAGGCCATCAGACGACATTTGGCGCTTCAGCTCTGCCTTGGCACTTTTAATATTCCCTTCCAACTCCACGAGTTCTCGCACTTTGGATTTTTGGATGAATGAGGCATATTGTATGATCCGACCCCTAAGAACCACCTTAAGTGCCTCCCTAAGCCATGCCCACAGAGGATACTGAGGACCAGTTGGTCTCCATATAAACACTGATTTCGGCTTTTAACATTTGTTGAAATTCAGGATTTTGCAAAAGGGACACATATTAAAGCGGCAACTATATGATTTATTTTTCTCCGTTTGAGGCAACACCTCTAAACTCACCAAGGCGTGATCTGAGACTAAGATGATTCCAATTGAGCAATCAATAACAGATGAAATGAGGGACTTAGAAATAAAAAAATAAATAAATCTATTCTAGAATAAATCTTATGGACTGATGAAAAAAAAAATTATAGTCCCTAACAGATGGGTTCAAAAGTCTCCAAATATCTGTAAGACCAAGATTTTTACACATCCTGTAAAGTGTCACTGTTGCTCCAGGGGGCTTACACACTTTTGCTTCACTATGATCAAGGACTGAGTCCATCAATAGATTAAAGTCTCCTCCCAATATTATATCATGAGGGGTGCCCGTGGCTTGCAACATCCCTTCAAGATCAATAAAAAAGCCCTGATCATCAGAGTTAGGTGCGTAAATATTAGCCAAAATCAACCTTTGTCCCTGAATTTCTGCTAAAACAATAATGACTCTTTCTAATTTATCTTTAATCAGTTTGAGACATTTGTATTGTAGATGCTTATTTATCAATGTAATGACTCCCCAGCTCTTACTTGAGCCAGCACTAAAGAAAACGTGTCCACCCCATATCTTCCCAAAATTTTCAGCTTCCTGCAGGGAAAGATGCGTTTCTTAAAGAAACACTATATCATATTTCTTATGTTTAAGAAAATAAGTAACCTTCCTTCTTTTTATGGGGTTCCCCAACCCATTCTCATTCCATGTGGAGAGAGAAGAAAACGTGCGCATTAACCCTGCGCACGACATCGCTAACTGGTATCCGTCTCTCTAAACTCAAACAGTCCATGTACACCTACGAGAGCCCCTGCAACAACTTTGCCGTCAGATTGCTCAAGTCCGGTTCTTCTATACAAATTCTGTGAGACAGAATTCCACAAAAGAAAAGAATCTATAAAACAAACTCCAGCCAATAGGCAGAATACAAAGAATGTGTAGATTTATCCACATAACTGTCCCAAAGGAGTGTTCCTCTACAAAACAAGCTCCAGCCGCTAGCAGAACCAGCACAAAAAATAAAATAAAAATGAAAAAAGGCTGTTCAGTTTACTCGGGCAGTCAAACGAATGTTCAGTGAGCCGGCCCATTCAGCTGTTACATGAGTGCAACAAGTTCCCTAATCACTCCAATGTTTTGCAAGAAATATTCCACAAAACAAACTCCAACCAATAGGAGGCATAAGCACATAGAACGTGCAGATTCATCCACAAACTGTCACGAAGTAGTGTTATTCCACAAAAAACAAAAAAAACAAACAAAAAAAACACTCCAGCTGTTAGTGTTGTGGCTTCTTCCACCTCTGTGAAAAATCACTCTCAGAGTCTTGGGATTTTGATGCCAGAAGATAGACTTTATTATCAGAGATAAAGAAAGCCAAGTCATCTGCAGAACAACTGAAGCATCTGGGTTCACACCCCCTTATATACACATGATCCACCAAGGCATGACCAATAGGTTTGTGCGACCGGGTAGGGGGCATGGTGTTGTGACTGCTGGATGCTGGTGAGGGTCTTGAAGACTTCGCCCAACAGTGAGGACTCCATAACAGCGCTCTCCTCCAAAGCCAGGTTCTCAGCACCACTGTAACAAGTTCTTAGTTCAGGGCAATGGAGGAGTCAGGAAACAGTGAAGCAGATTCAAGGTCAGTCTTTTTAATTGTCAGCTTCACACACAATTGGTAACCGTCGGAACGGACTAAATAATAAACAAAGAAAAGCACTCGTGGCTGTCTGTGCTTGTAGGTCACTCTCTCCACCTCTCTGATGCTCTGGCATGCCTTTTAAGTCTCCCTCCGCCATCACTATAATGAGAGACAGGTGTTAGAGATAATTATGAGCCAGGTGATGAGCCTTACCGCTCTCCCTTTCCCGCAGACCGACACATGACCACGCCCCCCATGCCACATAAACTTTATAAAAATATTCTACATTACCCCCTATGGGACTTACTTAAGTCCCACCTTCAATGTCTTTACCCAGAGTGCAGTTTCATAATTCAGTCACCTCAGTTATGCTATCTAGTGACTAAATTATATCACACAGCCTCATTACCAATGACCAGATTATGCAACCGCACTCCAGTGGAGATTTTAGAACCAAACGTCTCCATCCAAGTTTGATTAAGAATGGAGTAAAAGATTCTGTCTCCCTATACATTCATTCAATAAATGAAACATATAAGCATGTTATAAGCATGAGCATACAATTGGTTCAGCCTTGCCTGTAGTTGTCACAGTTATGTAGAGTATATCAAACATAAAACAAAATATTCATGGTAATATTAAGAGTTCTTTTTTGTAGTGTAGATATCTTCAACCCAGATACTTTGCACATCGTAGAGGGTCACCCTTTGGGGAGCAGTTAGGCTAGCACTTTCACCCAGGGTATGGTTCATCATTCATCTCCTCATATATATCTTCATTGGAGGAATCAATTTCCTCCTAATTTGGTCTTTCTGTCCATCCAGGTTAGTTGTCATTGTATTGCATTGGACCATTCACATTGATCAGTGTAATTTGCTTCGTTGTTTCTTGGATCAAGAATGATTTGATTAATGGTAACACACAACAGAATATTATTCCTTCAACAAGGATTGTTGTTCCAATCATTATACCAATTTTAGCCAACTATGCACCCCATTTCTTAAACAATTCTATTTAAATTGTTATAAACAGACAAGACATGCAATCTTAATCTTTAGACACCACCATGTTTTCTTTTTTCCATTCTTCATTACTATTAAAATGTACATGAGTTCAATAAAAGCATAAATAAAAGTAATAAATCATTTTTCAATCTTAATTATTCATCATACAAGCAATCCCAGGTTTTTTACTAAGTCTTTAATAAGTCAGACACTCCTTTGTCTGCAACGGTTCTCAAAACTTTACCCCTAAAACCAATCTATAAATAATCTTCTACAGTGCATCCGGAAAGTATTCACAGCGCTTCACTTTTTCCACATTTTGTTATGTTACAGCCTTATTCCAAAATGGATTAAATTCATTATTTTCCTCAAAATTCAACAATACCCCATAATGACAACGTGAAAGAAGTTTGTTTGAAATCTTTGCAAATTTATTAAAAATAAAAAATGAAAAAAAATCACATGTACATAAGTATTCACAGCCTTTGCCATGACACTCAAAATTGAGCTCAGGTGCATCCTGTTTCCACTGATTATCCTTGAGATGTTTCTACAACTTGATTGGAGTCCACCTGTGGTAAATTCAGTTGATTGGACATGATTTGGAAAGGCACACACCTGTCTATATGAGGTCCCACAGTTAACAGTGCATGTCAGAGCACAAACCAAGCCATGAAGTCCAAGGAATTGTCTGCAGACCTCTGAGACAAGATTGTATCGAGGCACAGATCTGGGGAAGGGTACAGAAAAATTTCTGCAGCATTGAAGGTCCCAATGAGCACAGTGGCCTCCATCATCCGTAAATGGAAGAAGTTTGGAACCACCAGGACTCTTCCTAGAGCTGGCCGCCTGGCCAAACTGAGCGATCGGGGGAGAAGGGCCTTAGTCAGGGAGGTGACCAAGAACCCGATGGTCACTCTGACAGAGCTCCAGCATTTCTCTGTGGAGAGAGGAGAACCTTCTAGAAGAACAACCATCTTTGCAGCACTCCACCAATCAGACCTGTATGGTAGAGTGGCCAGATGGAAGCCACTCCTCAGTAAAAGGCACATGACAGCCCACCTGGAGTTTGCCAAAAGACACCTGAAGGACTGTCAGACCATGAGAAACAAAGATTGAATTCTTTGGCCTGAATGGCAAGCGTCATGTCTGGAGGAAACCAGGCACCGCTCATCACCTGGCCAATACCATCCCTACAGTTAAGCATGGTGGTGGCAGCATCATGCTGTGGGGATGTTTTTCAGCAGCAGGAACTGGGAGACTAGTCAGGATCGAGGGAAAGATGAGTGCAGCAATGTACAGAGAAATCCTTGATGAAAACCTGCTCCAGAGCGCTCTGGACCTCAGACTGGGGCGGAGGTTCATCTTCAAACAGGACAATGACCCTAAGCACACAGCCAAGATAACAAAGGAGTGGCTCTGGGACAACTGTGAATATCCTTGAGTGGCCCAGCCAGAGCCCAGACTTGAACCCGATTGAACATCTCTGGAGAGATCTGAAAATGGCTGTGCACTGACGCTCCCCATCCAACCTGATGGAGCTTGAGAGGTCCTGCAAAGAAGAATGGGAGAAACTGCCCAAAAATAGGTGTGCCAAGCTTGTAGCATCACACTCAAAAAGACTTGACCCAATTGGTCATATAAGACTGAACTCAACTTATCCAGAGATATTTTAATCCACAATAGAAATGGCAAACCAGCAGAAATGAGAGCGGGAGGACCAATCGGATAAAAGCCCACATCATTTTCAGTCTTCTTTTTCTCTGGATTTCCTCCTGCAGTATTAGCAGCTTCAATAAATCATCTGGCCCAGCCAACTGCAGTGGTGAGAGACTGGTTCTAGAATGAGTTAGTGAACAACATACAAATAATGATGACAAAAGAAAGGGTAAAATATAGTTAGTATCAAAGACACACACAGAATAGACGCATGAATATGAAGTTATTAACATTCATAGCTGATGAAGTTACAATGTTCAATTTAATCTTAATATTTCTCCATGGGTTTCACCTGCTACCAATGATCAATTTTTCCTTAGCATTATCAGTAATTTTTTTACAATCAAATACATCAAAGATATTTCTTAATTCTCAGAACTTCTAGCATGGATAACATTTTCCATTTTATGCACTTACAAAATAAGAAAACTTTTTTGTAAAAAAAACAATTTTATTAGATATCAGAGCATCTGAGCAAAACAACCTTTGCTTAGTTCTGCCTCCTTATTGGAGGTTGGGACTTTATTTTCCATTTTATCTGGCATGATTGGTCACAGATCAAACCCAAGGAAAAAGCATCACAATATTGGCAAGGCTGCCACACATAAAAATCAGGAGAACAGGTATTAAGAGCACAACTTCAGTGAATTGAAAAAGCAGAGAACATGAAATGATCCCAATCATTCTTAAATTTATTTTCCTTTAATTATAGTCTCAAATGCAGCTCTCAGTGTAACCATGATCAACCAATGCCTACACTGTGCATATAAAATAAGAAAATAAAAGAAAAATAAATATTTAATCTAAACTAAAACAAGCTGCTATGTATCTTTCTAAATTCGGGGCGCCCCTGTCTGAGTGGAGACACCAAGAGAGACAAGTTTTCCCATTCAAAGTCTGCAGACTATCATGGGAATGTGGGATGTAACCCTCCTGCTTATTTTTGTTGGTTGATCAAGTTGCGACTCACATGTAAATTTGTTTTCCAAACATACTTAAACACATAGGAAATCAAAAACAAAACAAATAATCATGGGTTCTTACATTTAAATATGAAGACTTTACAATGTTTAATTTAATATTGTTCTTACATTTCTCTCATAAACTGGACCAGACAGAATGTAAAACAGACATATGAATATGAAGTTTTCACATTTAAGGTTTGCCTCTCATACTCAAGTTACAAAATAGAATTTGGTTTTGGAAAAAATGTTCTTATTAGTCAGTTTCACCCTCTTTTTTTCGCTTTCCCATTTCTTTGAGATTTTATCAATCAATTCTTTACACAATGGATTTCTAGATGTTAATATTTCCATTGGAGTGTTTGCCATAATTATACCTTATTGTAATGTATCAACACTTATCTTCAATACAACCTTTGTTTAAAAGTGCTCCCCACTATTTAGTTGACTTTAAAGTAATACACTAGACTCAAAACTTTATTGTTTGTCCAGATAATGTGATACGAACTTTAAGCACAGTTATACCACTTGCTCTTTTTCAGTTTAGTTAATCTTATATTACGCTTCCTTCATGGCATGAAAAGAACAGCCCATGGCTGAATTTTGTCCAGCCAGCTAAGAGTTAACTTTTTGCTTTCATGCACATTTAGTTTTACAGCTGCGTTGTCTCACCATGTTTATTCTTTTTCCTATTGTCAAGTTATACTGCATTACATTTACCCTTCCATATATATATATAATATATGCCCTCTCTGCCTCCAATGGTCAGATCTCTTCTACCTCATATATTGATGGAAGGTTGAAAATAGGCCTAAATAGATTTTCTTTTCTGTAAATTACATATACTTCTCATTAGTTATGCAGCAAAGGTTGAGTCTCTCTATTTGGATCACAAATTCTACAGTTTGAAGAATGGCCAAACAACCTACAAAGCCAATATCTCAGAACATTTTTAGTTTTCTCTGTGTTAACAAAGAAAATTCCTTTCCAAATTTTCACAAGAGACATTTTCTCTAACGTTGTCCGTGCCTGTTCATAACAATCTAAAGGCAGGTTTCTCTCACTTTTTCTATCCTGTCACTTCTTCGGTCTTACCCCCAGCCCTGTTTGTTTTTCTTTTTCTAACTCCACTTTTCCCTCCATCTGCATTTCTCCTAAAACTTCTACAGTTCCCTTGAGTATTGGGAACTGACCTTCTGGGGGCACATATGGAGGTGGTTTGGCAAGGACCCCTCCTTTTTTATTTATCTCTCTTTCTGCATTCTTCAGTATTTTTCTTGCCTGTCTTATATTTTTCAGTGAATTTTCTCCTTCCTTTTTGAACAGTGCTAGCACTTCTCTCTCTCTTTCCCTTTTTGTTACTCTTATGTTTAGTTTTATAATTTTTTATCAAAGTTTCCATTTCCTCGCACATCGCTACATCAAATGTCTCTTCCTTTGGCCATTTTGTCATCATATCTTTGGTTTCTTTTGCAATTTGTTAGAGAGCTTATAAGTTCTCTACACAATGGATATTTTAATCCTAATATTTCCACAGGAGTGGCTGCCATGATTTTCCCTATAATATAGCAAACCCTATCTTTAGGAAAAATGTATCAATGTATATATATATATATATATATATATATATATATATATATATATATATATATATTTTTTTTTTTTTTTTTTTTTTTTTAAATGGATTTTTGGACAATTTTTATCTTCCAAAATAAATTCAATTTCCCTTATCTTTTTCTATGACATGCACTTTAATTGTAATAATTATTATACCACATACATGTACAAATTTCCTATATGTTGTCAATTTACTTTTGGGATCACTCTGCATCCAAATAGTGCCAAACAACAATAACAGCTGCTTTTTCTTAGATAAGCTGAGTCTTTATTTCTTTCATTGTTATTTTTACATGGCATACAAAGAATGAAAAATTATTTTATCACCATTCATTTAGATAAATCATTAAATTTAAAGGATAAACGTATATCTTACTATTTTAATTTATTTAAGCCAATATCTTGAAACAATTTTTCTAATTTCTTTCACCTTCTCTTTTTTAATACACAACATACACAGTCCCTTTATTATTTTGTGGGGCTCAAATCCTCATACATACCTGTCCCTTTTTTGGGCTCATACACTCATTCCTTGTCCTTTTGTTATTTAAGGCTCATTCACTCATCCTTTGTCCCTTCATTATTCAGGGTTCATTCTCTCATCCATTCCTCTCAAGTGCGACAATAACTGTGCCCCTCTGTTTAGTCACATTCAAGTGACGGTCCAGGAGGCACCCACTGTCCACAAGATACAGAGTTTATTTTCTCATACAGCCACAGTCACAAATATACTCACACAGACACTGACACTTACACATACACTTTTCCTATTCTTCACTCCCTTGAGTGACCTGTCAGTTCTGTTTCTCCCTGATACACTTCAACACGATTTATTTTTTGCCTACCCATTCAGACCTCTGCGATTCACTTCCTCAACACAACAGAGTGGTATCCGCAGGACTTATGCCTAGGACTTCCTTATACTTTATCTGCTTTAATTTACTGCTATCCATCAAGGCCCACTTAACAGTAAAACAGATAATTGCATGCAATTATTTCTTCTGGAATCAAATCCCTTTTATTCTTTTTGCTCTTTAAATTTGGAGGAGCTTTTTGAGAGTCCTTACCACCACGGGTAAACTCTGGCAAACAACACAAATTAATTATATAAGCAAAAAATGCTTACCTTTAGGTGGCCATCTGTTTGTGTTGCTCGTCCAGCCAGCCCGCTGTGGTCTTCCACTCTTCTGCTCCTTTCCAATCACGTCGGGGTCACCAATTTTTTGTAGCTTCTGCCACCTCTGTGAAAAATCACTCTCAAAGTATTGGGGTTTTGATGCCAGAAGATAGACTTTATTATCAGAGATGAAAAAGCAGAGTCATTTGCAGAACAACTGAAACATCTGGGTACACACCGCCTATATACACATGATCCACCAATGCATGACCAATACACTCCATACATGTCACCACCATTTATCATTTTGTTCTGTGACTCCAGTCTGTTGTTTTTCAAGAAGTGGACAGGAAACCTCTGTGAAGGGGCCTCACCATATATTTTCTCTAGAGTCAAAACAGGAGACTCAGTTTACCATATGTGAACACATTCCATTCCTACACAGGCCTCTACACAGAGACACACAGTAAGATACATGCTTGACAATCAGAAATAATTGTAGAATAAAATGGCTATATTTACATTGATTATACTTGATTCATTTATATTCAACTTTAAAAAAATATTCTACACTAGGCGGAACCAACACAAAAAGAAACAAAAAAGGTGCTCAGTTTCCTCGGACAGTCAAGTGAATATTCAGTGATTCAGGCCCACTCGGCTCAATCGAGAATATCACACAATGACTTACTCATTCCATTGACTTTATGAAGGACATCGCTTGCTGTGGGCATGTAAATATTTTGCAGGCATCCTTAGTATTGTGGCGGAATAATCCGCCCCTCCGGCTCGTCATCGTCACCCCGCCTCGTAGGGCCGCACTTCAGCCATGCTCACGATGGGAGTTGGGCGGGAGAGCGAGAAGAGTTGCATAATTAATAAGCCTCGTTTAGTCAGCGGTGAATGAAGCACACCTGATGGAATAATGCTTCATCACTGCTGTCTTTAAAACACAGAGTGCACCTCTTCTTGGGTTGCCGGCTTCAAATCTCCATGTGTGCACACACTGGCATCCTCGCACACCCAGGACCAGAGCTGGGAGGGTTCGGAGCTGGATGAGATGGTGTGCTGCCGGACCCGCTCTTCAGACGTGTTAATGAGTCGCCGGGGGTGAACAGCTCACGTTGCCGCTGACAGGCTAGATGCCTTCCCCTCACACTTGCTGCGGGCCTGGGAAGACAGGCCGCCAGTGACGCTGCCACCCCTCACGCCGTGGACTTTGGAGGGGAATGTGAGCAGCCGACTGACCCAGCTCGTGCCTGGGCCATCCTATGGACACCACCTCGCCTTTTCACAGAGCCCCTATTCACCAAGAGGATGCCAGGTTCCCCCTTTATTATGAACACTACCCCCTTTGACACTTTATTACACCATTCATGGACATTTACGTTTATTATTATTTCCAATAAATGCCTCTCTGAGGCTTGACGCCACACCCACTGTATCTGTCTCTTGCTCACCCTGCCACTGTATCTATTCTCAATTTGGCCAGGAACATCAGTGCAAAAGCGACCTTCCATTGATGTAAGAGTTTCTTGCATTACTTGAATCAATCATGTTTCTCTCTTGTCGAATTCACAAAGTCTGGGAACAAAATGCTGTGGTTCTTCCAAGAAAGCCTTTCTTTACTTCTCACCTCACGTAACACGAGATCTTTATCGGATGATCTCAGAAATTTGGCCAGAATTGATCGGGGCCTGTCTCCCTCCGTGGATCTCCGAGCCGGAACTCTGTGAGCTTGCTCGATTTTCAGCTTATGGCCTGTTATGTCGAGCAGACTCAGGAAGAGCCCGTCTAGGAATTTCACCATATCTCAGCCTTCTTTGTCCTTAGGAATTCCAACAATTCGGATGTTGTTTCACTGGTTACGATTCTCAAGGTCTTCCTTTTTCCAGACATGCTCCAAGTCTACCTTGGTCGCTAGCGTGTTAGCAGCTAATTCCTTCTCCGATGAGTCCAGATAATCGATCCGTTTCTCAACATCCGCCACTCATGTAACCAACTCAGTGAATTTCATCTCCATGGCAGTGATCGATCAACGTATTACAGCAAGATCCTCCAAGTCAGCAACGACCTTCGTCAGCATCGCAGACATGTTCAACACTTGACGCTGAATCTCTTTTACCTCACTGGCCAAATTGAGTCCTGGGCTTTTGGCCTGCCACTCAGGGGCTTCAACTTGAGCACGTAAGTGTCTTTTAATGTCTCCAGAGCCCGAGGATTTCCTAGAACTGTTATGGAACAGGGTGGTTTGAATCTCACCGGTTTATGACACAAAGTATTAAAAATTAGCAAAGTGCGCAAAGCTCACCATTCACACGTCCGAAATTCGCATGGCGCCACGCAAATCCCTATGTACAATTCTTTGACGTTACGCTGTGTTTTTGTTTTTACATTTCGGGTTCACCACTATATGTTGTATAATTAACTCAAAAAGGGTTGATAAAAGCTGACGATGGAACTGGGATTTGATTGGCTTCAAACCACACGTTTGAGTGGTGGAAGACTGAAGTTTGTTATATTTGTTTATTTGGGAATGAGATGGATGGAGATCATCATCTGATAGCCCTGTGAGTGCAGAGAGCTCAACAGGTCCTCTGGCAACGTTGGCTGACCAATTCAATGTATCACGATACAGCTTTGAGTGCTGTGAGCTCATCAGGTCCTCAGACAACGCTGGAATTCAAGTTCACGGATGGAGACAGATCAACGCACACAAACACTGTAATTTGATCGCAAAATGAGTCTGAGGTAACTTTGATTTTATTTTGTTTGCTCAGTAGAGTGAAGGGGCCATTGTTTTTTTTTCTCGGCCACAACGCACTCTAGCAGCGAATCAGGCCTGCAGCAGGGTGGGTTGCGTTTGTGTGTGAGTGAATGTGGATCCACATGTTTGTCATTTATACCGATCTTAGGTAATTTGTTTTACTCAGGTTAATCATGTAGATTTTAAAGGTATTCGTTAAAAGTTATATTGTGTTTGTGTTGTGTACATTATATAGGAGAACACTAATACAAAGTGTATTTTGAAGTGTTGCAAACTATTAGAATCTTAAATCTTTAACCACATATAAGGTTAAAAAGACTTTCCATGTATTGAGAAATTTTAGTGACATATGGAAAATTGTATAATTGGTGAAAGAGATATTGTATCAAAGTATTTGTGATAAGTCCACAGACACAAAAGGGTTTGTTTGTTTATTTGATTTATTGTTTTATTTTCTATTTTTTTGCTTTTCTTTACAACTTTTGGTCATTGGGGAAAATTTACATTCTAATACTATTTGTATTACTCTGATTTTGCATACTTAAATTTGTAGTCAATACATTTCTTAACCCTTTAAAGCCTGAGCCCAAAATTCCATTCTGTAATATCATATTACATTCATATTCATATAACATCACACACCTGAACTGTATATACCATATTGAAGAGAAAAACAAGGGCTTTCAAATGATAAATATATGTATGATTATGTAAGGCTAATCATCCTTTATCAATAAGATTTCACACAGCAGTTTTTACAAAAATCTTCTCCGGCCACCATACCTCAGACAACTGCATTTTCAACCATTTTAATTACAAGCTAGAGGGAAATTTAGAGTGTATGAAATATACATAATTTTGTGGGCAATGTAGAATAGCAGACAGATTAGAAATATAATCATTTAAAAGGTATGACCATTCTAGTGATTAGTGGGAATACGGAATAAAACAAACATTTAAAATATTTAGATACATTTCACATGACCACTCCTCAAATACTCCTTTTGAGCACCTGTAATAATAAATTGAGGTTGCATCTGAAATTGAAGGACACAAACACTGAAATATACATTTTATGTGTTCAATAAAACACACATTTTATTTAATTTGAACATTAGAATTACACAGCAAAACATACAAAAATCAAACTTTCGAACTATCTACAGTAAATACATTTTTAATAGAGTGCAGGAACAGAATATATATAAATTCATAAATACTCAACAACTGCAATACCCGTGGAGAGAAGAGAGGGAGAAAAGAGGGGAGGGGGAGGACAACAACACCAGTAAACACAGGCCTCTTCGCAAAACTTGTCACACTCAGCTGAGTGCCAAGACTGAAAACAGTTCCAATCATGAACCAAGCAAAGTCTTTTGCCATTACATTCCGGCGCACAACAAGCTACTTTAGTTTTATTTTCAGTCCTACTTTTCCGATAGCATAGCCAACATCTCTTAGAGGACTCTTCAAATTTAGGGACATGGGCTGTGTGGATTGATGATGGAGGGGGGACTGCAGGCTTTAGTGTATGCAAAGGGAAACTTGCGTGAATATCGATACCTCCAAGCTGACGAGCCAGGTTTTCTCTGAAATCTATCTGGGTTAAGTTCACCGGTCTATGCTTATCTCCTGGTGCCGCATGAATGTGTTGCCATTCCTTAAACAATATGAAACTATTGACGACGGCAATGTCTATAAAGTGAAAAAAAGAGTCTTCCACCACTTCTGAGTTTTTTTGTAGGACGTCGTAAGATTGTATCACTTGGTCTGACCTATCAACACCGCCCATGTTTTTGTTATAAGCGCTGGAGGGCTACTTTTGACCAGTTGCCATATTTTTTTACAAACCTAGTAATTTCGGTTGAGCCATTCGCATTGTGGAAATTGGAGAGGCATGTAACTGCACACATGTCCTTCCACTGAATTACAAGTATATTCCCCTCGATCCTACACCACCTTATATCCCCACGAGCTGTCTTGCATTCCCATCTTTTGATATCTTTAAATTCTGCAGGAAACAGTGTAGCTGGGGATGTGTAAAAGCTGTCAAACCAAACATTGAGGCCCTGGTCTTTGAATGGCTGCAGTAATGATTCAACTACTTTGGTGGCCAAGTCAGTGACATGCCCATCATGACTACCTGTGTAAACATTAAAGTCGTGAGTATACCACAAGTCTGATGTTGCAATTACCCATAATTTAAAACCCCACCGAGTAGGCTTGCCCTTCATGTATTGTTTAAAGCCTGACAGAGCTTTAGACTTGACCATACATTCATCTATTGCAAGATTTTGGTTAGGCTGAGGTGGTCCATAAGATAACACAACTTCTTAAGGCAATCCTGATTATCCTCTGTGGTAGGGTCTACAACATGTAGAGCTGTTAAAAGAGCCTTGTAGTGGTCACGTGACATAAATCCCCTGAAGTGACTTGGTTCCCCAATGACGATGGGAATCAGGGAGAATTGAAAACCCCATGTAAATGAGCAACCCAACAAATTTATTAAATTCATCGGGGGTCACCTCCATCCAAGGTCCTTGGTAGCTGGAATATGACGGACAGTTTAGGACGAGCTCCCACCCCTGATGATTTGTAAAGCTGCATATCTCAGCAAATACAGCCTACAGTAAAAAACAGCATGAAAAAGTAAATTTCTCGCAACATCATAAATTCGCAACATCATATTGGATGTTGACCGCACAGCCTGACACACGCTACCTAAGTCAATACCGAATGGATGGCTAGGCTTAAATGGGAGATGTTTTGGTGCCTGTGAATCGATGTCAAGGTACGAGGGATAAGAAACAGAGTCAGGGAAATGTTTACGCTTTCTAGCTGACTTGGGACCTGTGCGAGAATAGCTAGCCATACCCAAAATAATAAGAGTAACAGTGTTAGTGTTACTGTGAGTATCAAACATATGAGAAATAGAAACAAACAATACATACACATTCATACATACCCAGTTGATGGTCTTGGCTGGGGATCAGGTTCCATCTCATCCTCCATCTCCTCATGGTCTGGGTCTTCCTGCAGTAGTTTCTGGTCCAGCAGATCTTCCTCCTGTGTGCTCATACCCTCATGAGCCATGTCCTCCTCTGCTATGAACCTAAGCTCATCAGCAGTCAGCTGCCTCCTCCTCTTTAGTGGTGCTGAGCAGGGAGCCATAGTCTCTATACATCTCTACAACAGAGAAAAAAAAAAGTATAACAATTGGTAGCCAGCAATGTGTTCTTCACAAATCCATACACTGAATAGTCACCAAAGACTTGCAGACTAAGCAGAATGTCCAACTGCAGACAGCCCTCTCACACTTTCCTTGTGAACAGGAAGCTACACACAATCTAAAATCATGTCTGTGTGATGGATGGGTAAGGCTATCTGCTAAATAATAGAAAGATATCTACCATTTTTTTTTTATTACATGGGAAAATCAACAAGCTAGATAACTTAACTAGCAGGCCAGTTTCCAGGCAGGTCTGAACAGCGTCAAAAAAAAAAACAAAAAAGGTCTGAACAGCGTCTGCTTTCTGCCTCACATTACTTCAGGCAGATTTTTCACAAGCAACAAAATTGGCCAAAAAAGTTATTGATATTTAGCTAAAAATGTACATAGTATTGCTAGCTAATATTTATTTAGCAAGTTTCACAGAAATTTGCTTAAAAATAGTGACTAGCTGCCTGTCCGATAAACGCCGATGGTCATGTTATTTTTTCCAGAAATAACTAGCTTTACTCCTACAAATAAATTCTTTGTAACTAAAATGTTTTGACTTTCAATAGACAATATTGACAACACGTTAAATAACTTGTCTTACCTCGAAAGATCACCTCAGTTTTAAATTTGAAGCAGTAAGTCCAACACTGGAGGTAACCTCTCTGGTTCGGCTCGGGCAAATGGAGGATGACGCTGATGACGATACATTTATTATTCATGCCCAGTAACCCCTTAACCAATCATGTGCTTTTAGCTTATATTGTCATGAGTATCTGGCAGTTTTCAGAAATAAAATCTGTGATTGGATGGCAAAGATACTGAGACAGGAACCATAGGAATAATTGTTCCCAAATTTGAACGCTCCAGCTGGTAAGGGTTAAAGTTCATTCGTGAGTGTGTTGTAATGAACTGGCCATGGAGACTATGTTTGGATCCATGTGCAGGAAGTTTATTAAAAGAATACAAGCAAACAATCCAAATCAGCAGGCAGAGAGACGTAGTCATTAAGCAGGTGATTAAATCCAATAAACCAAAAAGACAGTCCAACCAGGCAAACAAAGTAAAGGGTAATCCAAAAGGTAGTAAATCCAGAAAAGCAGGCAACGGTCATAACATGAAACAATCAGCAATGGAAAAACGCTTGGTAAGGCAGGGTTAACTGACAATACTTTGCAATGAGCAATGGAGATGAATGGCTCTTTTACATGAGGTAAACAGGAAATGAGCAGAGAAGAAATGGGTGATGATCAGTATTTGGGAGAGGGCTCCCTCTGGTGGTTGGTAGGATGGGTAACAGCCTCGGATGTTACATGTGTAGTGTATTGTGTATCCGCTGTAGGTGGATATGTGCGCTGTCCCACACCCTCTCGCTTCGCCTAATCCAATCGTCCAACGCTGACACTGTAGAAGGTTCTCCTGACCAAGGGAACATCGTGGGTTGGTAGCCCAGCATGCATTGGAAGGGGGTTAGCCCCATAGAGGTATGAGTGAGGGAATTATGAGCATATTCGGCCCAGGTCAGGAAGTCACTCCACTTCTCCTGTTCACGGCTACAGTAGCACCGAAGATATCTGCTTATCTCCTGGTTTAAATGTTCCACCTGTCCATTGACTTGAGGGTTATAGCCAGAGGTGAGACTCATATTGATGTCCAGTTGCTTGCAGAACACCTGCCAAACTCGGGATGTGAACTGTGGACCTCGATCGGACACGATGTCCTCTGGTAATCCATAGACTTGGTGGAATAGAGCATTAGCAGTTTCCATGGCAGTGGGTAAACCCTTGAGAGGGACAAGTCTACATGATTTTGAAAATCAATCAATTATTACCAGAATAGTGGTGTATCCGTTGGAGTTTGGCAGGTCAGTGATGAAATCGATGGACAGGTGGGACCATGGTCTTTGAGGTATAGGTAGAGGTTGGAGCAATCCCGTGGGAAGTTCTCTAGTGGTCTTGGATTGGGCACACACCTGACAAGACTTCACATATTTAGTAACATCATGAATCAAAGATGGCCACCAGAAGGAATTACGTACCAGGGTAATAGTTCTTTGGATGCCAGGGTGACCTGTGCTCAAAGTAGTGTGGACCCACTGGATAGTTCTCTGACTCAAAGCTTGTGGTATGAAGTGCTTGGTTGGGGGGCAGTTAGGTGGGGACGTTTCATGTTGAGCTCATTGTATCTCTTCCATGATGTCCCAATGAATAGGTGCAATGATGACAGGTGGTGGTAAAATTGATCCAGGATGAAGTTGGATGTGGGGTGGATCATGCCTGCATTAAAGTGCATCCGCTTTGCTATTCTTGCTGCTGGGGCGGTAAGTGCCGGTGAAATTGAACCTGGTGAAAAACAATGACCATCGGGCTTGACGTGGGTTCAGTCTCTTGGCTGCCTTGATATATTCCAGGTTCTTGTGATCAGTGATAACTTGGAACGGGTGGACTGCCCCCTCTAACCAATGATGCCATTCTTCGAGTGCTGCCTTCATGGAAAGTAATTTCTTGTTCCCCACATCATTGTTTCATTCTGCTGAGTTCAACTTTCCGGAGAAAAAGGCACATGGATAAAGCTTGCCTGGGGTACTGTGACGTTGTGACAGGACCGCTCCAATCCCGCAATCTGAAGAATCCACTTCAACGACAAAGGGAAGATTGGGGTCAGGATGTTTAAGTATAGGAATGGTTGTGAAGCTTGACTTGAGGGAGACAAAGGCTTTGTATACGGCGTCATTCCATGGTAACTTGTTGGGCTTTCCCTTGAGCAGTGACGTGAGTGGTGCTGCAATGATACCGTAGTTTCGTACAAAATGGCAATGGAAGTTGGCAAAGCCCAGAAACCTTTCAGTAACTGCTGTTATTTTAGATACATCCATTTCTACACCTTGGTGGCTGATATTGTAACCTAGGAATGTGGTATGGGAGGTAAGAAACTCGCATTTCTCTGCCTTGACAAATAGCTGATGTTTCTGGAGATGTGATAAGACTGTTTTGACATGCTGTATATGTTGTTCCTTGTCTTGAGAGTAGATGAGGATGTCGTCAATGTAGGCCACCATACAATGATTTAGAAAGTCTCTGAAAATCTAATTTGTAAAAGACTTGAAAACAAAGGGGGCATTCGCAAGTCCAAATGGCATGACCAGATATTCATAGTGCCCCCTGAGTTTTACACTCATCTCCTTCTCAGATCCTGATGAGGTTATAAGCACTTCTTAGATCAAGCTTGGTATAGATCTTGGCCTCATGGAGTTGTTCAAGGGCTGAGGGGATAAGTGACAGTGGGTAACAGTATTTAATGGTGACAGAGTTCAGACCTCGATAATCGATGCATGGACGTAGATCTTCATCCTTTTTTTCTACGAAAAAGAAGCCTGCAGCTGCTGGGGAGGTGGAGGGATGGATGTAACCGGAGGCAAGGGCTTCCTCGATGTAATTCTCGAATATATATCAGTACCAATTGGAACATTGTCAACAGTGGTGATGTTAATAGTTGAGAAGCATTGAATGGTGGATATGTTGAGTTCTATCAGGAAGACTTGCAGACTTGAGTGAAATTTAAGATGACATTTATTTGACAAATATAAAACAGAAATGTAATGTCTCTCTTTGGCGTTAGCCCTGTCTGGCAGTCCGAAGAAGTTGTACTCCGAACCGTCATATCCTGCCAGAGATAGGAGGCAGGGGTGAGGAGCCTACCCCAAAAGAGACGATCCAGTCAGGTACGAACCAGGTCTTGTGTTAGGCATTCATTCTGGAGAAGAGGCGGGAAAAAGAAGAGATGTGAACACCTAGATTTGACATGAAATACACAATATCTCTGGCATGTTTGTACAATGTCTTTGCAATAGGAAAAGTTGTGCATTTTTTTCCCCTCCTTGAGTTTGGTTTTGTTCTTGTCCTTGAGTGCGATTTTGGGCTCTCCGTCGAGGAGCCCCTGGTTGTGCAGAATGTTTGCCAAAGACGAACATCATGGGATGAGGCTCTATGTTAGGCCAGCGTTGTTGTGCAGTGTCTTTGTTGAAAGATAAACAACATTTGATTATGAAAACCCTCTGACGAAGGAAGAGTTGTTTGAGATATCTTTGCCGAAAGGTGAACAACGTAGCGTAAAGCCATACGATAATGGCGACGTTGCATGCAATCCCTTCATTGAAAGAAAACAACGTTTGATTATGAAAACCCTCCGACGAGGGAAGAGATTGTTTGATGGTTATCTTTCCCGAAAGGTGAACAACGTGCGTTGCGTGCAATACCCTTCGTAGAAAGATATTCCATGAGACTCAAGCCCTCAAACGAGGTCGGCCGTTGTTTAATGGTTATCTTTGCCAAGGTGAACAACATACATAAAGCCATACAATAATGGCGATGTTGTCGTGCAATACCCTGTTGAAAGATATCCCATGATAGTGTAAGCTTTCTGGTGAGGGCGAGCTGGCTTGTGCAATACCTATGCAAAGGAAACCATGCTTGAGATTATGGAAGCCCTGGCGAGGAGGGTAGACATAGTTATGTGTTATCCTTGTGAAACGATGGATGTGCTTGAATTTAATCATTGTTTGGGGAAAGATGTGATGAGAGAGAGCCACCAACCACCACCAGATAGGTATGAAAACGTATGGCTGATGGAGAGTTGAGCTTGTTTGATGATTTGGGTTAGGTTGACTATATTTCAGGTGGAATGAGGAAGACCAGCAGCTGAGCATCTTGACATTGGTCTCCGGTATACCTCGAAGAGCGGCAGTAGATGCGAAAGGAGTGCCCCAAGAAAACATGAGGGGAGAGACCGCAATGTTTGAGGGTTGCGGTGAGGTGGTTTCTGAACCAGTAGCGCGACATGGGGGCTAGGGATGGAGTGATGAATAGGGGAGGAAATTGAGATATCTAGTGTGAAGCAAAAGGAAATGAACACGCACACTGGGAGAATTTGGAAATAGAGGAGTAATGTGTGATTGGCAGAAGAAGGAATAGTGAGCCCAGGCGGAGTTGTAGGAAATGAGTGTGGACCAGGTGTGGAAAGTCCTTTCTGCATGAGAGTTGGAGCGGAATTTAAATGGGGTAGTGAGGAGGGGCTTTTTTTAACCATAGAAAATCCCAGGAATATGTCTGGCTGAATAATGGAGTTGCAGGAAATGCTCTGCCATGTCAGATGTCTCATAAGGGAGATGATGAGGCTAGAGGAGGACTGGCCTTAATTGATTATAGTGACGATTGCGGAATTGTTGCAAAACTACGACGCATTTGCATGTCCAAAGGGGACCCCATATAATGCTGCCCATGATGATGGAATAAATTACAAAGAGAGCGGAAGAGTAGGAAGCTATATTGGAAAATTAATCTGGCCATTTCCCTGTGAACCATGATCCTAGAAAATATCCCCCGAATCCTAAAGAGGGAGCCACGTCCATGAAAAGGGACATGTCGTCCGGAGATTCTGTTTTTTTTTTTTTTTTTGTGAAAAGGAAATGCCATTCCGGTGATTTAATAGCGGTGACCAGAAGAGGAGGTCCGAGCGGCAGCCATCATCGATTGATATGATGTAGGAGAGGTTGTCTACGGAATGGGCTAGTGTGAGGAGGCGGGAAACTAAGGAGCGGCCTTGAGGAATGATGCGCATGGCAAAATTGAGGTGGTCTAATAGGGACGGGAGATTGCATTATGAGACCCAAACTGACCGGAGGACGACGTGCAAATAGACCTGATCCTGTCAAGTTTATCTTTAGGCAGGGAAGCTTGCATGTTTAAAGAATCGAGCGTGATGCCGAGAAATTCGAGAGACATGGCAGGGCCCGTGTTTTTTTTTTTTTTCTCCACTTGAGAGGGGAACGCCGAACTTGTGAAAAAGCTCGATAGGATGTCCAAAAATAGGGATGGGGCAGCGGGGTGATCGATGAGCAGGAAATCGTCAAGCAGGTGTAGTACGAAGGGGAGCTTAATGTGATTGAGAAGGATCCAGTATAGGCCTTTCGATAGAAAATTACAATGTGAGGGCTACTTCTGCACCTGAAAGTGAGTCGGACAGCAAAGTAAAATTTTTACTGCCTTGAAAATTTAGAGGGGCCAGTCGAATGGGCATGATTTTGAAATCGTCTTTGATATCTGCTTTTATATATATATATATATATATATATATATATATATGTGTGTGTGTGTGTGTATATTTTTGCCCGTAAAACCAGCAGACCATGCATGGTCCATGACATGCAGCTCCAGTGGACTGAATTTCGGTATCTGCTGTGAGAACACCTATACGGCCTGTGATGTCCAGAAGAAGGAATCCTACTGCCTGTTGCTGACGAGAGCTGCCCTGAATATATATATACACACGTACATACATACACACACACACACACACACACACACACACACACACACACACATACGTACATTGAGTGGAGCAAAAAAAAACATTGATAACTTTAAAATCGATAAGGCATTTGGCAACATGGTTGAAGAAATAACAAAAGCATTTGGAGGGAGCTATGACTTACCATCAGGAACAGAAGTTAACGGAGCAAGATGAAATTAGTGAGCTTGATTCGGCACAGGTTTTATTCAATGATTGCCAAACCTACTTACCTGCTACTAAATGTAACATCCCCGACCACGTGCATTAAAAGTGAGCAGCATCATACTGAAATGCGTTGATACTTAAAGTAATTTAGTTAGGCTGACATGACTGTTAAACTCATGAGTTTTGAAATTTTTTACATTGATAAAGCCCCAATGCTTGAAGATCCCCGTAGACTGAAACATGGACCAACCAAAGATGAAAGTGAATGATTTATGAAGACATACGATACAGTTTCTGCACTTTAATGATGCCTGAATGAGTAATAAACATAAATATGCTGTGAAAAAGGAATTACCCCCTGTATAACTGATCATATAGGCGATATGCATACGCTGGTAATGAAATTATCTGATGAATAAGGGAATGCAATGCGGAGCGTACCGCTAGGTGTCAGAGGTGTGCCGCAACAGTAGTGCTTCTGAGGGAACGAGGAAGTATGTATAGATTAAGAAAACACTGCGTTTTCTGAAGCGGCATTAATGCGCCCTTGAAGGCGCTCGGGTAGGGAACACCGCTGGAAATGTTGAACCCAACGAAATAAGTTAATTATTTCACTAAGGACCCTTTCACGAGACTTTAGTGAAGATTATATTAACTGTGATGTCATGCTCCCTCGGAGTGCCCACATCATGAGCTCTGTCTTTCCTAATGAGTAGGGCATAGGGATGGTACCTTGTATTGTACAGCACCCGCTACGTGATTTAGAGTGAAGAGCAACCAAAAAAACGGGGATATCTTACTGAATGGAGTGATAAGACCCCGTACAATAAGCGCTGTACATCATAACATGCCTAAGTATTGATCTTAATCCCCCGATGGGGAACACTCGGGCATGCAACACGTTGAATGACATGCGAGTGAACTTTGACCGAGTTACCCTCATGTGATCACTCTGTGAATGCGTGGTTGCCTGCCGTTACTATGAGAGTGAATGCACTGTTGACATGAAAAATTACTTTTTGATATTGATGCAGATGTGTTATGATGAACAGACAGCATAGGCAACAGAAGGCCTAGACCCATGACTAAATCTGAATGCATTTAATGGATATGAAAATAACTTAGCTTATTTCTGATAGAAATCAGCTGCTGCCTGAACCGATGATTTTGACAGACTTGGCGAGGAGCGCACTCCTTCCGCGCATGGTCGTGCATTCCGATTGAGGATGCGGTAGCTCGATTAAGGGAGATCTCCTAAGTGAATGAGGTATGGATGAAGATCAGGGATTGCTGATTGTTTACTCCCCATGGGTTTGATGCAGGCAGAAGTTGAGATGAAGAGACGGCGTCGTTGGAAAGGGAAGGTGGGCTTCCAGAGGTGTTCTGTGTGCTGGTTCTCCTGTGGCCTGGAGAGGTCAGAACATGTCTATTATGATTCCGAGAGGGCGCAATCCCACTGAGAATCCGGAAATTTACAGACGTGTGTTTGCGCGAGGACTGCTGATTCTGGATAAGGTAAGGAGCAGTGAATAAGTCTGTGTCCATACCTGGATGATAGCTAGTCAGAGAGCGACTTGGACTCGATATCAGACAGTGCTATTGAATGATGTTGCCGTGTTAGCACACTGAAACAGCAATGTGATAGATTGTGAGCAAACTTATAAAGCAATGGCTTACATGTGATTGGCTAGGAGTTACCTAGCTAATGGTGTGATGATGTACAGCTGCTAGTCTTCCCGCTTGAACTATGCTGCACTTACATTTCTTGTACGATCTCTTGATTTATGAGACTCAAAGCAGCCCCAAAATCCACCAGTGCTGTTAAACATCCTACATGATCACCAATGGAGATCTCTACAGGTAATAGAAAACTGTGAAAAATGGGTGATACAATGTTCGTGGTACTCGCTGCCTTGATTCAGGGGAACTTGATTTCTTGTGTGGGCATGCAGCATTGAGATGACCTGGTAAACCACAATAATAGCAAAGCTTTTCGTTGCGTCGACGCTGGCGTTCCTCCATAGAAACTTGAGCGTAAGCAACTTGCATGAGTTTGGGTGAACCAGTGGATGCCTATGCTTCTGAGACTGTAGAATTAGAGGCGGAGTGAAACTGAGACCGTGGAGCATTTTGAAGCAGGTTTTCCATCTTGATAGTCATGGTTATGAATTCAGAAAGAGTAGTACTCTCACCCTTGCAGGTCAGTTCCGTCTTGAGTTTTAGGTTAAGCCCTTCGCGGAAAACAGTTTTCAGAGCGATATCATTCCACCCACTCTGAGCCGCAAGTGTCCTGAACAGAACTGCATAATCCTCTGCTGATCGAGGACACTGGCGTAGATGAAGCAGCTGAACTGAGATATCTTGGCCACCTGCTGGATACTTGAAGACTTCATGGATTTGTTGAACGAAGTAGTCAGATGAGGCCTGGATTTGAGGATCTTTGTCTCAAACAGCGGCAGCCAAATCTAGTGCTTGACAGGTAAGCAGCGACATCATAAAGGCACATTTCTTGGTGTCTTGATTAAATGATTCAGGTTGATTAGAGAAATATACTTTGCATTGTCATAAAAAACCCCAGCATTTATCAGCAGAACCATCAAACTTGTCAGGGAGAGCAAAGCTTACCGGCTTAACATGGGGAGCTGGCAGTGAATGAATGTAGTGAGTCAAACATTCGTTGGCGGCTCGTAAGTTGTTCAGCTAGTCTTGATAACCCTTTAAAACCTCACACTGGTGTGCGAATGCGGCCTGGAGCTGTGAAACTTCCGCTGGATCCATGGTGGGTGAAGTATTCTGTAATGAACTGGCCATGGAGACGATGTTTGAATCCATGTGCAGGAAGTTTATTAAAGAATACAAGCAAACAATCCAAATCGGCAGGCAGAGAGACATAGTCATTAAGCAGACTATTAAATCCAATAAACCAAAAAGACAGTCCAACCAGGCAAACAAAGTAAAGGGTAATCCAAAAGGTAGTAAATCCAGAAAAACAGGCAATGGTCATAACATTAAACAATCAGCAATGGCAATGGAAAAACGCTTGGTAAGGCAGGGTTAACTGACAATACTTCACAATGAGCAATGGAGATGAATGGCTCCATTCATGAGGTAAACAGGAAATGAGCAGAGAAGAAATGAGTGATGATCAGTATTTGGGAGAGGGCTCCCTCTGGGTGGTTGGTAGGATGGGTAACAGCCTCGGATGTTACATGTGTAGTGTATTGTGTATTTTTATACTGAGGGTAAATTATATAGTTCATATCGGGTGTGAATAATATACAAACGGTAACTTGTTAGGAGTACATTCTTGTCAGAAGACAGTTATAAATAGGATCAATTAGTATAATGAACACAAGCCCTTATCACCAATTTTGCCTCGAGTCTGCTGGTAAGAGGATAAGGGAGCTACACATGCAAACATGTTTTCTTGTTCCTTTGTCTCTCCTTCACTGTTACCTGAAAAGGCTGTTGCAATTAAACTCAGCTGAATGGGAAACACTTTACACTCAGGCTACAAAGTACAGAACATACTACAATGTTCTCTCCATATGAATGTACAGGCAGAAAAAGGGTTGCAAGTATGAGAGAAAACCCCTAATACTTATCAAGAGGAACATGCTATGTTATTTAAACTAATATAAATTGTGTGCATACAATTCATTTGTGTAGGTTAATTAAAACCTGTGTCCTGCTTTTAAATTCCATTGATTGCTGTGATAGGAATACTAATAAGACACAGTTAATTTAAATTCTGTTAATAGCACTTTGGGCCTTCCAAGTAAATTTTTCCCAAACATACTTTGTAAAACTTTAGAAGATATTCTTAATTGTTTATATGCATCTTAATTACAACAAAATACATAAAAGGGAAAGTTTTTGAATTGCAACAATAAAACCACACGGACATTGTTTTCTTTTCAACACTGTAACAGCACAGATGTGGACATTTTCCATTGCCTTGAAGAAAAAAAATCAGGTTAAACACAAAAGAATAACACAGCAAAATGAGTCCAAGAACTGATGCCTGCACATAGGCCTACTGAAAAGTCCTTGGGTCCTTGGGAAAAGAAAGAAAACATATCAAACTATTGTTCATAATTTCCCTCAACATGCATAACCTGTTTTAATAGAACACAGTGCCTCCAATAAATTTTCTTGGAATAAGGTATACCAGATGGAAAAAACAATGCACAGCAGACTTGCTATTACATTTCCTTTTCTTTTGTTTTCAGCTGCCTTTGGGTTCTGAATGCACCACTGACAGTCAGAATGTATGCATGGTGGTTTTGTCCATATTCCACACATATTATGCAAGCACTAACCCATGATTTATGGAGGAGTTCATCTCCAGATTAGCTACATCTGACCCTGATTATCAGAGAAGAGAGGGACAGCACTAAATCTCTCTTATTAAGCCATCTTAAACTGCCAAGGTGGCACAGAAGCTGCTTTTAAACTGGCATTTGGATGCATTTACACAGACTTTTTAATGCTGCTCAGAGCAGGCATAAATACATTTACACAGAAATTACAACTGCATACATAATGTGATCAATGTTTTAAGTATAAAATGTTGAATATGAAATGAATGAATATATGAAATTATATCTTAAATATGTAACTAAATTATGAAATATAATCTCTGTCATGACAAAAACAAAGTTTAAGGCTGCTCTGATGTGGGTTAGAGCAGGCTTATTTAGACTGGCTTTTATGCTGCATTGCATCTTTACACAGAATTTTAAGCAGGTACAGAGCAGGATTAACTCTGCTATATAAAGACGACTTTATTGGTGTTCCTTCCAGGCTACTGTAATATATTAAATCAAGTGGACAAGGTCAAAATAAAGTCCTTTGCACACCAAACGCAAATTTTCACTGCTATTTCTCACCGCAATCCAAATTTTGAATCAAAATAATGGATTCCTAATGAGCCATTTATATCTGGAGTGAACTTTCATGTCTTAAATGCCTTAAATTCAAACAAATTTTCTCATATATATGTTCTCTTAACTAGGGATGTGCACTCATAACGAGTTCTCATTCTGAACCAGCTACTCGAGCATTAAAACACTACTTGAATATCACAAAGTCATTGTCCTTTACGCATTTGCCTGCCATGAGCAGAGCTGAATTATACCGTTTTCCCTTTAAAGCTCACCAAATCAAGCAAATAAAAATATTTTTTGTTTTCCATTTTGTTTAATTTTTATTTATTTTTTTTTATGCATATTGTTCTTTTTTTCCCAAAAGAAAAGCATAGTTTGTTGAAGTTATCTTATTTTGAAATCATTCTTGGTAACGTTTGTGAATAAAACAAAATATAAATATAAATTTCACGTACGTGACATACGTATTATTTTTAATGTGCATTTTGATTTACGAGTAATCGGGTACTCTGTTTTTGTGGGTTTGAGTACTCGACTACAAAATTACTCTAAAACATGTTAATGATATTGCTGCATCACTGCGTTTAATCCCCTTTAAAAAAACTCTCTGATCTTATGTGGATTGTCTTCATTATGTATTCCATGTGCTGCATTTTTTGCCTTTGCATTTAATCCTACGCAAATTCTCTTATATCTGTAATATTACATATATTGCAGCATCTTTGCCTTTGTATCACTTTTTTAATAAACAACTTTATGGATCTTGTGTGTTTTTCTTGCCTAATATTAATACTTTCTTTGTATTTTCTTTGTATCAAAATGCCTCTGTACAAAATTATGTAATCATTATTGCTGTACTATCATTGAGTCGTTAACAGCTGTGCTGCCATTAGCAGTAGTTAAAGTATCTACATTTACATTTTACATTTAGTCATTTAGCAGACACTTTTATCCAAAGCGACTTACAAATGAGGAACATAACCAATTTTTCTTACTGCAGATATTGTTGACTTTTGTATCACACAGCCAAGGTCTCACAGTGGCTGGAGTAGTAAAAATGCTAGCGCAGAAGAAAGAGACAGTCAAGGATTTTTTTTTTTAACTGTTATGTTATGTTATGTTAGTGCATTTAGTGTGGATTGGTTTAGTGCTCATGAAAAAGATGTGTTTTCAGCGGTTTCTTGAATGCTGAGATCGTATCAGCAGATTGTGTGGAGGTTGGAAGCTCATTCCACCACAGAGGAACAGAAAGAGTGAATGATAGTAAAATGGACATTGTGCCTCTTTGCGACGGGACCACCAGGTGCCATTCATTCATTGAGAGCGAGTTGGGACCATCTGCAAGTGACTTAATCGTGCTAGCTAGCAGTCCAGCCAACAGGGCATTACAGGGTAGTCCAGTCTTGGAATGACCAGAGCTTGGATCAGGAGCTGCGTAGCATATTCAGACAGGAAAGGTCTGATTTTCCTGATGTTGTAAAGCATGAACCTGCAAGACCGGGCGGTTGCTGAGACGTTTGCAGTGAAGTTGAACTGGTCATCCACAACCACTTGCAAGTTCCAGGCTGTCTTGGTTTGCATTAGCGTAGCTGAACAAAGATGTATAGAGGTTGTGGTCAGCAGACGGGTTGGCTGGGATCACAAGAAGTTCTGTTTTGGCAAGGTTGATCTGTAGGTAAGATTCCTTCATCTAGGCCGAGATCTCTGAGAGGCAGGCAGAGATACAAGCTGAGACAATGGGGTCATCAGGCTGAAACGACAGGTAGAGCTGCGTATTATCTGCATAGCAGTGATAGGAAAAGCCATGTGCCGTAATGATATGTTAGAGTGATGTAGTGTATATCGAGAAGAGGAGGGGTCCAACTTGGACACCCCTCCTCTCCAGGTGACCTTGAAGAATGTGTGAGGTATGACTCAAACCATCCAAGCGCAGATCCTGTGATGCCCAGGTCAGATTGAGTGGACAGGAGAATCTGGTGGTTCACTGTGTCGAAAGCAGCAGACAAGTCAAGGAGGATGACAGATGATTTGGAGTTATCTAATAATGGGTCAGACTGAAGATGGGTTTTGTGCTTAAATGTCACATTTAATTTGAGCAAACATACACTCACTGAGCACTTTATTAGGAACACTATATTAATAGTAGGGCTGTGCCAGTACAATAAAATATCGATATATAGCAATATTTTTCCTCGATAATGTATCGATACTTTTGATCCCTGTATCAATATTTTTATTAAACTATTTCTGTATTCACAGAATATGTCCAACAGTTCAATAAAGACAAAGCAGGTCATCTAAAAACGTAAGTGCAAACTCAGAGCGGCGTTTCTTAGTGCAGTCAGAGATGGTTCTATGAGGCACAAGAGAGACTGAAACTGAGCCTGTTTCTCTCACGGACATGCTGGTCTTCTCTCATGCATTGAACACCAGGGCCGTGCAAAAGTATAGATTTTCCGACTAACGCAATTTTTATTTGATTAAATCGATATTGATTCTTAAAATCCCAAAAGCGATCTTTTACTCTATGCCCAGCACTTTACAATGTGCGTATCACTCACATACACCACTTAAAATGTCTGTGATTTGCCACTGCCTGGTAATATTTCAGATTTCACCCACCAGTTCAGCACCAAGTTCAGCATCCTTTCACTGCATGTTTAGAGTAAAATTTGGTTTTGCTTGTAATGTGTGTCCAAAGATGAGATCCATGTAATCCATTTGACATCGATAATGTCTCTTATAAATCCCTCTTTGGTCTTTACAGTTAGATGTTGATAAAATAAAATAAAAAATTACAGAAATAAATATTTAATTATAATCGGACATTCGACTCCATTCGTGTTAAAGTCCCTGTTCTTAAAGAGACAGTACCAAGTTTTAGCATGTTGTAACAGTATAAGGACGGGCAAGGAGAAGGCGGGTGCCGGATGACCAGTCAACGTAAAGTTTAATGATATAAATAAACTTAAAACCAACATAAACAAACATGCAGTGTGGCCGCATGCGTCTCTCTCCCTCTTGAACCAGTGCCTCCAGCTGCCCCTTATCTTGCTCACCCACTGATCAGCTGATTCAGCACCGGCTGTGCTCCATCACGGCCCAGCCACGCCCTCCTCCTCGTCACACATGTGTTCTACATATTGAATATTTATTGGAATGAAAGTGAGAGCATTTGAATTATAAGGAAATCGAACCATGATATTGTGATGTATCGTAATATACCGTATCATGACGTATTGTAAGGTGGCTGACAATACCCAGCCCTAGCTAATAGTGGGTAGGGCCTGTCTTTGTGCTAAAAACAGCCTCAATTCTTTGTGGCATGGATTCCACAAAATGTTGGAAACATTCCTTTAAAATTCTGGTCCATGCTGTCATGATTGTATCACGCAATTTCTGCAGATTTGTTAAATTCACATTCATGCTATGAATCTCCCGTTCTACAACATCCCAAAGGTGTTCTATTGGTTTCAGATCCAGTGACTGGGAAGGCCACTGAAGAACAATGAACTCATTGGCATGTTCATGAAGCCAGTTTGAGATGACTTTTGCTTTCTGACATGATGCATTATCATGCTGGAAGTAGCCATTAGAAGATGGATAAATTGTGGTCATGAAGGGATGCACATGGTCAGCAACAATACTCAAATAGGCTGTGGCATTCAAGCAATGATTGATTGGTATTACCGGCCCCAAAGTGTACCAAGAAAACATTCCCCACACCTTTACACCACCGCCTCCAGCCTGGACTGCTGACAAAAGGCAGGTTGAGTCCATGGATTCATGCTGTTGGCACCAAATTCTGACCCTACCATCTGTGTTCCTCAGCAGAAATTGAGATTCATTAGACCAGGTTACCATCATCCAGTCTTCAATTGCCCAGTTTTGGTGAGCCAGTGCCCACTGCAGTCTCAGCTTTCTGTTCTTGGCTGAAAGAACTGGAACCCGACGTGGTCTTCTACTGTTGTAGCCCATCCACTTCAAGGTTCGACGTGAATTCTGAGATACTATTCTGCTCACAATTGTTCAGAGTTGTTATCTGAGTAACTGTAGCCTCTCTGTCAGCTTGAACCAATCTGGCCATTCTCTGCTGACCTCTCTTATCAAAAAGGCATTTCCGTCCACAGAACTGCCACTCACTGGATGTTTTTTTATTTTGGCACCATTCTGAGTAAACTCTAGAGACTGTTGTGCGTGAAAATACTAGGAGATCAGCAGTTACAGAAATACTCAAACAAGCCTGTCTGGCACCAACAATCATGCCATGGTCGAAATAACTGAGATCACATTTTTTTCCCCATTCTGATGGTTGATATGAACCATTACCTGATGCTCCTGACCCAAAGCTGCATGATATTATGCATTTCACTGCAGCCACATGATTGGCTGATTCGATAATCGCATAAATAGGTGTACAGGTGTTCCTAATAAAGTGCTCAGTGAGTGTATACAGTGGTCAATTTGTAAAACAATTTCAAAGGGGATGGTGGTGTCAAACTTTCGCTAATGCTTATGGGTCATTGACAAATAAGGTTGTCTGAGGAGTTAAAAATAAGAAATCTTTATAAAAAAAATCTAGTTTAAATTAAAACGCTTGCGTCAAGTTCTTAGAAATGTAATCTTTGTGTTCCGTCTGGTCTCATACATTTTTGAAAAAACCTTTACAGCATTTTCTACAAAAATAAAATAAAATAAATGAATTACATTTTAAAAATGTCATGTGGTCTAACCGTAGAGTAAAAGGTAATTTCTTTGCACCTTGAATACATGAGAGGATAAACAACTTAATCTTTAATTAAAAAAATAAATACATTTTGAAACATTTTGCTTAGGTAAAACATTTTTTTTTTTTATACATATTGTTTTTGTCAAAAATATCACTACATTTTCTCAGGGTTACACCACATGACCAGAACAAAATGTGCCTTTTCATAAAAAAAAATTTAAAAAATAACTTTACCGATAGGCATTGTTGCCAGTGATGTCTGGTAAGGACCTGCCTTACAACAGACCTACAAGCCCTCAGTCCAGCCTCTCTCAGCCTATTGTGGACAGTCTGAGCACTGATGGAGGGATTGTGCATTCCTGATGTAACTTGGGCAGTTGTTGTTGCCATCCTGTACCTGTCCTGCAGGTGTGATATTCAGATGTACCGATCCTGTGCAGGTGTTGTTACACGTGGTCTGCCACTGCGAGGATGATCAGCTGTCCTTCCTGTCTCCCTGTAGAGCTGTCTTAGGCGTCTTACAGTACGGACATTACAATTTATTGCCCTGGCCACATCTGCAGTCCTCATGCCTCCATGCAGCATGCCTAAGGCATGTTCACACAGATGAGCAGGGACCCTGTGCATCTTTCTATTGGTGTTTTTCAGAGTCAGTAGAAAGGTCTCTTTAGTGTCCTAAGTTTTTATAACTGTGACCTTAATTGCCTACTGTCTGTAAGCTGTTAGTGTCTTAACGACCGTTCCACAGGTGCATGTTCATTAATTGTTTATTGTTCATTGAACAAGCATGGAAAACATTGTTTATAATCTTTACAATAAAGATCTGTAAAGTTATTTGGATTTTTACAAAATTATCTTTAAAATAGAGTTTCCAGTGTATGAGCAGTCAGCTTCACATATTCATTTAAAGCAAGCAGCTCATACAGAGTAGGATTGCAGCCTTTAGTGGTTTAATAATTACATTAGGAAATATCATGATTTTAATTGGAATAATTGTGCATTTCACTGTAAAAGGAGTAACAGAGCACATGCTCAAATAAGCGTATGAGCATTTGAAAGCAGTCGTGTGTCAGTCAGACAGTGCATTGGGACTGAATTAAGTCGGTGCTCTGTACTACCGGTCCAGCAGAAACACTGGTATCGTAACATCTTTTTGACTTTTGACATAATTACAAGTAGATCGGTTTTAGCAGTCATTATGTGTGTGTATTACGCAGTAATACAAATAAAAAGACTGTTTACTACTGTTGAATAATTACTTGATAACAAACAATTCTTAAATCATCATATTTCACTACAGACTACTGAAATTTTGGTATTGTGACAATGTATATTTTGTACATGGTAGATTTTGCTGCAGTATCATGATTAAAAAGTAGATCTCTTTTCATAGAAGTGTGAGCACCTCTGCTGTAAAGACTTTTCTTTATTTGATTACCATAAGTAAAATAGTTGAACTACCATTTGGCAATAACCTCCTCCCCTACCCAGCGCAGTTTATATTTCTGTCACAGATAATCGAGTTCATTGCATAGGTATAACACTATAACGTGGGGCATCTATCGTAATTTTAGAAAACATACAACAGAAACTTTGACATTTTACTACTTATACTACAATAACAAATACTTAAATGTCCTTTTTTTTTTCTCTCCGGGCAAGTAACTTTTTGACTGGGATAAGTGAATTACCAATTTGTAGTGGCAACATTAAGCACATCACAATGCTTAATGTTGTGCCCGGCTGAAGGAAACTGCTGCATCACAATTCTTTGCCTAATTGCCCTTTGTGGATGTCACATTCTGTGAATGAAGACCTTTTAACAACCATGTATAATTACTACATATACAAGCTCGGCTAATCCAGATACAAGGAAATTATTATTAGAGGTAAAAAGTATATTTCTCAGTTGTTTCCCAGTCTTCACTGAATTATAGTTAGATATGATGAATTAATACAGATTTGATGCTGCTGGGTTTTGACTGAGAAGCAGATCTGTAATTAAAAATATACTTAACTGTTAATTAACTGTATGCTTGTTATGATTTCTATGCTGATAAATCCACAACACAGGAAAAACATGTATTGCTTATTTTCGCTTGGTGAGGCAAGTGGCTTTGGGCTTGTTTTTTCCAGACCAGGTTGCTTGTTTCTCTTACAAGATCTGGCAACACTACAATTGGGATTTCACTGACCCCTTAGTGCAGAGTACTGTCATTTTAGGGCTGAGCAATTATGTCTTAAAAAAATTGTATCTCTATATTTTTCAGCCTATTGACGATATTTGATATATATCAAATTTTCATATTTGTTATTTATTTTTTATTATTTTTTAATCAGAGGAACCATCGTTTCATCCAAACAGCCATTGTAGCCAAGTAGATAAAATATTTTAAAGACATTAACTAAAAATCTAATAATTCGTTTTTCATTAAATAAACACAATGGAGAATGAAATTCAATCATTGTCATTAATATGCACTTTATATTTCATACATAATGATACATAGTAGCTTAATAAAAAGCATTATTTACCTTCAAATGTTTTTACTGTGCAAAGCTACTTCACTGACTTATTTTTGAAACCCCAGTTGAACATTGCATAATACTAAATTATTACTGTGGGACACGTTAGGTTGCTTATTATAATATAATGCTGAATTATTATTATTATTCTGATTATTAGATTTGCATTCACACACTCCGGGTTTTGGAACGCGGAATTAAACAATAACAGGATAAATTGTGGCAGTGGTGAATGGGAGTCCACAGCAAATATTATCTTCAGTTACCCATTTGCTCCAAGAACAAAAGAAAAAATCCACTATTGCATTTGAACGACTTTCCAAAAAAAGAAAAGAAAGCTGTGGTCAGATGGGAGAAGATATACTGTCACTCTCTCATCAGCTGTAATCGAAACCCCCTCGCAGCTGTAGTAATTCATTTTTTGAAACTGATTCCAGGGTAATATAACACTAAGCATAATGTTATAAACTTACACTCATATAAAAAAATTATCATATAAAAAGTTTGCTAGATTTACGCTGCTAAATAAGGTGGAAATGCGTCATCACAGTCTGTGAAAAAGGTCTATGTATTTGACCGTTTACAATGTTCTGCATTTCATGAAACGCTGTAATCTCCTCCTTTTCTGTTATTCTGTGCAGTGTTTGTAGATTTGTATAATAACTTCTAACTGTTACTAATGTTTGGAATTGCGCAAATGCTTGAGCCTGCATTACTTTGATTTCACAATTTGAACTGATCTGAGAGCGCCACCATGCGCGTGCACACAGATCAGCGTGTCACTGGTTTGTTCTGAATTGCACACAGACCGTTTATCTGTCTTTAAATCACAGCCTTTTGTGGATTAATAATCACATATGACCAACTTGCCATTTTGATGTTATTTTAATTGTGCAGCTCTGAAAGATCGTGAAATTAGTCTACTGATGTGCTCTTTATGAAATCTTAATGGCCAAAGGAAAGCACATTACAATCATTGCAATATTGACGATATTGGTCAGTTTTACATGGTCAGCAATATTATCTCAATTATATCGCTAATATTCGATATATCGTCCAGCCCTATGTCATTTAAAAAATATAGTGCCCCCATGAAAATGGGCATGTAAGGAGGGCTCTGTAGCACCCCCATTTTCACCTACAGTCAAAATTGGTACATATATAGTTCTCATCAAGCCAAACAACTTTCATACTCACAGTCATTAGCTCCACCCAACAGGAAGTTGGCCATTTTGGATTTTCTGAAAATCGCAGGCTCTGAACTTTTAAATACTCCTCCTAAGAGATTAATGTGACTGGCACCAAATTTGTGCAACATCATGCCAAGACATTGTAGATGCTTTATTGCGAACAGATTTTTTATATTTTGAATGGTGTCGCAATAAATGTATGGCAAACAATGGGAAACAGGAAGTACCTTATATCTTCTGTGTGCATTGTGTGATTTTGATAAATTCAGTTGTATGTTTGGTAATGGGGGCTGATCACATTGATGCAGCTATTATGGGTCACGGTCATAGCACCACCAACTGGCAACAGGACGTATGGCACATTTAACAGACTTTGAAATAGCCCTCTATGTTTACACAATATTAGGCAGGTGGTTTTAATGTTGTGACTGATCGGTGAATATATAAAATCAAGCTTTTGACACTTACAATTGAGGTACACAACTATTACACAATGTGCAAACATTCATTGATGCTCAGGAAGACACACTACTATATGCATACTATATGTAAATATTTGCAATGTAGATTCTGAAGAGCAGTACTAAATAAAAATTTTTTTATCTCTTATATTTATCTAAATTATGAAAGGGGTGTAAACATTTGAGACAAAAGGGAATGCAAACTTATCTTCTCAACTATATATACTGTTTTTCTTTGGCTGTCTATCTTGTTTCTGAACAGCAATCTAAATCGAGCAATTCTGTGATTTGGCAATAAAAAACAGCCATTTGGCTCCTTAATGTTTCAATTTATGAGCCAATGGCTCCTAAGTAATTTTTTTAGTCTGGCGCCCTGAATAGCTTTCAACTGTGTTTAATATAATGGCAAGCGATTTTCTAGTAACATATTACCAATTTAGCATGATTACTCAAGGATAAGGTTTTGGAGTGATGGCTGCTGGAAATGGGGCCTGTCTAATTGATCAAAAATTACTTTTTTCAAATAGTTGTTACGAACACTCCCCTCGAATAACCACCAGAGAGCGCCGTCACCCGAATATTAACTGTTTCTCACGAACTACGATTCCCATCATCCTCAGCGGGACTGATTACTACACACCTGTACCTTATTTCATGGACTATTTAAGCACTGCAAACACTGGGTTCAGTGCAAGTCTTGTTTTTGCCCCGGCTAACATTTCTGAGCATTTTTCCATATTAGTCTGCCTGTGTTTGAACTTCTGCCTGTTATCATCATTCTGATTCACTGCTGCCTGCCTTTTGACTTTGATCTGTTCCTGGATATGCTCTTTGTGATTGTTTTCTGCCTGCCTCGACCCTCTGCCCGTTTTTTGACCACGATTATTGGATTTGCCTACATTGCTGTATAGTTTGAATACTGACCTCTGCCTGTTGTATATTCTTTGTGACCTTACAAGTAAAGCTGCAAATGGATCTTAGAGATGGTGCTGTTTTTTACATCAGTTGAATGCCACTTTGATGAATTAAAGGACCAATTTCCTTCTGAAACAGCTAAATCTGTACATTATTCCAAAATGTTGGCCACCAGTATATATATACTGTGTGTAAATATGGTGTGTGTATATACACTACCGGTCAAAAGTTTTGAAACACTTGACTGAAATGTTTCTCATGATCTTAAAAATCTTTTGATCTGAAGGTGTATGCTTAAATGTTTGAAATTAGTTTTGTAGACAAAAATATAATTGTGCTACCATATTAATTTATTTCATTATAAAACTAAAATTTACTAAACTTTTTTTGAAATTGACGACTTGGACCAAATAATAAAGAAAAGCAGCCAATAAGTGCCCAACATAGTTGGGAACTCCTTCAATACTGTTTAAAAAGCATCCCAGGGTGATGCCTCAAGAAGTTGCTTGAGAAAATGTCAAGAGTACATGTCTGCAAATTCTAGGCAAAGGGTGACTACTTTAAAGATGCTAAAATATAACACAGTTTTGATTTATTTTGGATATTGTTTAGTGACAACATAATTCCCATAGTTCCATTTATGTTATTCCATAGTTTTGATGACTTTTATTCTAAAATGTGAAATAAAAAAAAATGATAATAAAGAATGTTTTTCAAAACTTTTGACCTGTAGTGTATGTTTGGTCATTGTGTTATGCTCTCTTATCAGTGTTTCTCACTGATTATATAAATAATTATATAAACAATTATGCATAACTTTTTTTTTTAATAATAATAACGCAAGTAATCGTGTCCCCGCACCGTGAAAAGGAATATTCCTTCTGTCTGAGCAATTCAAGCTTGAAGTACCACCTGTATTCTCCAGGGGGTAGTAAGCAAAACTTCAGCTGTTTGGGCAACCAGTTTATACAGAGAACAAACCACACTCACCAACAGCAGACAAAACAAGATGAAAACACATTCTTGCGTTAAAACACACCTTGATGGACCGCAAACAGGAACGCAGCGATCTCAAGGCGTGTTTTCCTAAGCTTCAAACTATGTTTAACATGACACAGCGACCTAAAAACGGTATGTTTATGACGCAAAGCAAACGAGACGCTCCAAAAGCGTCTGACGCAGGTCTGCATTGATGCGTCCTTAGAAAAGCCCTCATAATAAATGTATCTCGGACTGATTGACGAATTCAATTGCAAAATGGATTGTGTGAACTGTAGGCCAATGATAGGCAGATGACATAAGTCCAATAATATGAAAATAAACAAAATATTGCATATTAAACCCACTTTTTGAATTGTCTTTTTTGGTAACACTTGGTAACACAATAAGGTCCCATTCGTTAACATTAGTTAATGCATCAGGTATTATGAACAAACAGTTAATATATTGTTTACAGCATTTATTAATCTTTGTTAATATTAGATAATACAAATACAATTGTTGATTGTAAGTTCATGATAGTTCATAATGCATTTACTGATGTTAACAAACACAACTTTTGATTTGAGAAATGTATTAGTATATGTTGAAATTATCATGAACTAAGATTAATAAAAGCTGTAAAAGTATTGCACATTGTTAGTGCATGTTAACAAATGGAACCTTATTGTAAAGTATTACCATCTTTTTTAATGCTTTACTCCTGTGCCACAATGATGTAATGCATTTTAATGATATATATTATTATTTTTATAATATATATTTTATTAAAATGATTTTATTATAACTATTTATAAGTATTTAATCATTATTTATTATTATTGTGATTTGAGGGGGCTTTCTAAGCAAATATTTATATATGCGATCAATTCATCGGCATACCATGTAATCTGATTAAAAATTTTAATCGATTGACAGCCCTAGTTTTCTTTCCCTCTTTCTAATTTTTACTTTACACTTGAAAATATGAAATGGCTAAAATCTTGTTTAGATTTTATTTTATGCACTTTATTTTAAAATGGAATGCACTTTTTTTTAAAATGTTTTTTGTAATACTGTATAACACAGTGCAGTTTGGTTTAGATGTACTTGTTGCACCCTCGTGTGGATTTATGAAAAAATGTCAATTAAAAATTTTTTTTAATTCAAATTTAATTCTAATTTTGGTTATATTTAAGTGAAAAAATTTAATTTAGTTTCTCTGGCTTGTTGACAGCCCTAGTCCTGGTTGTTCCAATCTTCTTCCATTTAAGAATTATGGAGCCCACTGTGTTCTTGGGAACCTTCAATGCAGCCGAAATTTTTTTGAAGCCTTCCCCAGATCTGTGCCTTGACACAATCCTGTCTCTGAGCTCTGCAGGCAGTTCCTTTGTCCCCATGGTTTGGTTTTTGCTTTGCTATGCATTTTCAGCTGTGAGACCTTATATAGACAGGTCTGTATATATAAATCATGTCCAATCAATTGAATTTGCCACAGGTGGACTCCAATCAAAGTATAGAAACATATCAAGGATGATCCAGAGAAATGGGATGCACCTGAGCTAAATTTCAAGTGTCATAGCAAGAGGTCTGAATACTTATGTCAATGTGATATTTCGATTTGCAAAGTTATCAAAAATCTGGTTTTTGCTTTGTCATTATGGGGTATGGAGTGTAAATTGATGTGAAAAAAGAAGTATAATTTAAAGCATTTTAGCATAAGGCTGCAACATAACAAAATGTAAAAGAAAAATGAAGGAGTCTGAATACTTTCTGAATGCACTGTACATCTTCAAATGATCTTGCATTAATGTCAAACAAAAATAATCAAACCGTCACTGCCAAAACAGTATGTGCTCTGCACGGGCAGGTTCACATATCCACGAGGAAGTGAACGCAAATATTATCATGTCCGTGGGGTCACACTGCTGTGCTTGAATAGCCTCTTTGGGTGCTTCAATTTTTAAATGGTTTTAAATCTAATTAAGGAGAGCGGGGCACAAACTAAGGCAGGGCTAGTTGTAACACATGTGGTTTAAACCTTTCCACACACGCTGGTAAGACGAAACTTCATTTATATACTTGTTACCATATCAACACTGTGTAGATAAAAACTTTGGAAGATATCGTGTTGCGGGGGGTGTGGGGGTGTGGACTATTACTTTAAGATTGTAAGACCGTGGGGTTTGTATCCTAACGGAGGGAATTATGGGGAGTAGAGTCCGGAAAAAGCATGGTTGTCGGTGTGGCTCGGTGGAAAGAAGGGGAGAGCCATAAAGTTGTTTTTGTTACGTTCTCTTAAGCCACCCGGGAACTTATGTTCACTGTAACATGGATGATTTAATTGTATGGATATGTGCTGAGGAAATAAAGCGGCATGTTTTGGATAATTCTGTCCAACTCATCATTTACACGAACATGAACTAAACGAACTGTTACACACGCACAGCTGCTGAGATCGCCGCTGGGGTAAAATGGTAACACTGGGGGCTCGTCCGGGATAAGTTCGTCGCATTTGGTGAGTTATATGGACATTCTGGATTGTTAAACTGAAGCAGATGTTATCAGATAGAGATAAAAAAATGACGGATGCTCGTGAGAAAGCGGGGATGACAAGAAAATACTCCCATGTAAATATGAGCAGTCTATTGAACCCTACTATGTCTGTAATGGCAGAGAATGAGGAAATACGTATGCCCATCTCATTCACGGATTGGTTAAATTAATTGGAAGTTCAAATGTCAAGTATTGACAGTAATAATAATCCATTTAAGTCAAGTTTTGCCCCGTGCCCTCAATCAGCTCCAGTTAACAGGCCCGTATGTTGCTACGAGCCACATACACTATATTGCCAAAAGTATTCGCTCATCTGCCTTTAGACGCATATGAATTTAAGTGACATCCCATTCTTAATCCATAGGGTTTAATATGACATCGGCCCACCTTTTGCAGCTATAACAGCTTCAACTCTTCTGGGAAGGCTTTCCACAAGGTTTAGGAGTGTGTTTATGGGAATTTTTGACCATTCTTCCAGAAGCGCATTTGTGAGGTCAGACACTGATGTTGGATGAGAAGGCCTGGCTCGCAGTCTTTGCTCTAATTCATCCCAAAGGTGCTCTATCGGGTTGAGGTCAGGACTCTGTGCAGGCCAGTCAAGTTCTTCCACACCAAACTTGCTCATCCATGTCTTTATGGACCTTGCTTTGTGCACTGGTGCGCAGTCATGTTGGAACAGGAAGGGGCCATCCCCAAACTGTTCCCACAAAGTTGGGAGCATGGAATTGTCCAAAATCTGTATGCTGAAGCATTCAGAGTTCCTTTCACTGGAACTAAGGGGCCAAACCCAGCTCCTGAAAAACAACCCCACACCATAATCCCCCCTCCACCAAACTTCACAGTTGGCACAATGCAGTCAGACAAGTACCGTTCTCCTGGCAACTGCCAAACCCAGACTCGTCCATCAGATTGCCAGATGGAGAAGCATGATTTGTCACTCCAGAGAACGCGTCTCCACTGCTCTAGAGTCCAGTGGCGGCGTGCTTTACACCACTGCATCCGACGCTTTGCATTGCACTTGGTGATGTATGGCTTGGATGCAGCTGCTCGGCCATGGAAACCCATTCCATGAAGCTCTCTACGCACTGTTCTTGAGCTAATCTGAAGGAACTTTGAAGGTGAACTTTGGAGGTCTGTAGCGATTGACTCTGCAGAAAGTTGGCGACCTCTGTGCACTATGCGCCTCAGCATCCGCTGACCCTGCTCTGTCATTTTACGTGGCCTACCACTTCGTGGCTGAGTTGCTGTCATTCCCAATCACTTCCACTTTGATATAATACCACTGACAGTTGACTGTGGAATATTTAGTAGTGAGGAAATTTCACGACTGGACTTGTTGCACAGGTGGCATCCTATCACAGTACCACGCTGGAATTCACTGAGCTCCTGAGAGCGGCCCATTCTTTCACAAATGTTTGTAGAAGCAGTCTGCATGCCTAGGTGCTTCATTTTATACACCTGTAGCCATGGAAGTGATTGGAACACCTGAATTCAATTATTTGGATGGGTGAGCAAATACTTTTGGCAATATAGTGTATATCACAGCAAACAATGAGTTTATGCATGACAGTAGAATTGATACACCATGTTATATACCGAGCACTCCGGCGAATCCGAACTACCCACACGCCATGTGCAAAGAGCTAGCCGCTAAACCAATGTCACAATACATATCACCAACGAATCGCCGTTCATGTCAACATGATAATTGTACAGTTCAGCATAGCATTCATGAGACTGAAAGTAATGCTGTTTATCCAGATGCTGATGAGCATTTGTTTCCCCGAGCTTGCTAGACCCAGACAGCGAGGAAGGAAGCCCCGCCAGGCATTATACTATCTATCATCTGACAGCGGAGAGGAATGCAGTACCCCTAGAGAAAGAATTCCTACACTCCGACCAGGTCAGTTTGATGGCTCAACATCATGGAGAGAGTTCCTAAATTGCTTTGAGGATTGCGCCAGTGCTAACCACTGGTCTAAAATGACTGTGCAGATGAGGTTTTGTTTAGCAGGTGCAGTGATCCATAAGAACCCCAGGTCGGGCCGATGGGATTATGCTCGCATAGTGGAGGAAGTGGATGCCGCGAACGGCCCATCATCCGAACACGCTGCTGCCATTGGGATAGAGCTGAGGCAGAGGGTCCTTAAGACAGGTGAGCCGCTACATGTGTTAAGGGATGATATCTATGAGAAAGTCTCCATTGTTTATGCAGATCGCTCTGAGAGAGAACAGGACTCTATCAGTGTTGAAGTGTTCACTAATGCCATGGGAGATGCTGACATTGTGCAGAGACTACTGGAAGAGCGCCCACGTATGCTGGGTCGTGCTTATGATATCGCTCATAGATATGAAACCACACGACGAACAGCCACTAGCGTAACACAACTTATGCAGTCCACCATAAGACAGACGGAACGGAGAACCAGAGCGGCTGCATTAAGTGAATGCCCCGAACAGAGTGAAAGTGAAGGAGAGAATTCAGTGTCGTCACCCCCTGGGCAGAGACAGAAGCACGTCAGAGTCGAATCCAAACCTCGCCAACTAAAATTCAACAAGCGAGGAAAAATAAATTGGGAAGAAATCGTATGTCACAACTGTCAAGGCATCGGCCATATGAGACGGAACTGTCCTTCACCCAGGCTCGATCTGCATCGTGTAACTCCAGCGGTACACCAGTCTACAGACATCCAACCTACCTCCACGGTTCTTCAAGTCAAGGGCACCGGTCCTGAAATGTGTATCCATACACTGTTATACAGCATGGAGCTATGTGCCCTCTTGGACAGCGGGGCCAGGAGGAATGTGTTACCTCGTCACTGCTATGAGGCTATTAATGCAGGTGTTCGACCCCCGCTTGAGCTATCGACAGTGCAGGCTCTGCAAGAAATAAGCCCTATAAATGTTGATGTTCGTGGGGAAGTCCATGTGCCGATACAGGTCGGGACCCATGCAGTCAGTGTTAACTTCATTGAAGCCGATGTAGCAGAGGGCACAGAAGCCATTCTTGGACACCCATTCCTGGAGCAAGCACGAGCACGCCTCGACTTTGGCAGCCAGAAAATGTTATTGTTCGGTGAGCAAATACCTTACTTTAATCCTAAAAACAAACCCAGGGTGCACGTTGTTAGAATAGCACACACTGCTGTCCTTGAGGCGGGACGTGAATATATCGTGCCAGGCAATGCACATTTTCGAGTGCATCTACAGGGCAACGTGTTACTGAGCCCAACAAAAGGGTTCATGGAGAAACACCAAGTGTTGGTATAACCTGTATAACCCAGGTACCGTTGCCGTGAGAGTAAAGAAAGGAGCCATTGCAGGGTTTCTCCAGCCTGCAGATGTTGTCCCATAAAAGGGACTAAACGGGTGAAAAATACGATTAGAAAGTTCCTTCCTGCTTATGAGGGTCCTTACTTCATCCTAGGACACATGGATGATTATCGAATTCAGAAAAGTCCAAAGACAAAAGTGAAGGTCGTTCATCATGATAAGCTCAAGCCGTACCATTCCCGTCAACCCCTGGAGAACAGCTGGGTGTTTAAAGGCTCAGAAGCCTGGCAGCCCCAGGAGGTTCCTACTCCCAGTCTTGGAGCCAAGTTCAGTGATCTTGACATGGACCTCACTCGCCTCTTCGCGGAAGAACCTGTAAATGTCAGCGGCACGGACAAAGTGCCTGTGCTTGACGAAACGTATGTTTCAGTGTAGTGAAGATAGCATGGTGCGACAGAGTCAAACAGGGACTGTTAATGGCCAAATGGGGGGTAGGCCGCAACCACCCCGCGAGTTAGGAGACCACCAAAGTGGTTTGGTGACTGGACAAATTGATGCTTAATTATTTGAGAAAAGAGACTTTGTTGACAATACACTATTGTTCTACTGTTTGTTCTACTGAATTGTAAAAAAAAAAAAAAAAAAAAAACTCTGAAGCATGCTGCCTGTTAAATTTTGTTTATTTTCTGTGCATACCCGGGTGGATTTTATCTGTTGTGTAATTTTTTACTAATAAGGAAACAAAGCTATGGGCATGTTAGCTAAGGGTAAACTACTTTGTGTGACTGTATTGCAATGGCTTCTGCTAATTCCTTCTTTCGGCAGGGAAATGTGGAGAAGAAATTCCATCGTCTTACTGGACTCAGGGAACCGTACTTGAACTGGATTACTGTTGCTTTCAAAATGGACTGTGTATAGTGCACCCTTAAGTTCCCCCAGCACCGTGCTACCCCTCTGCCTTATGGACTGTTTACCCCATCATGTGGGGTCGGATTATCTGGGCCAGTGTCTCTAATGAGTGGAGTTTGCTGAAATGGACTGTATGCTCCGTCAAATGGAGTTGCCTTAGGACTGAAAAAAAAATGGGAGACAGTATGTTGAATGTATTTCTGCCTGTTATTTGCACTGTGAAATTATGTTGATGCATTTCATGGTAGTTATGTAAGGAGTGCTGGATTGGTGTTAGAGTTAATCACCATCCAGAGTGGGGGTAGTGTTGCGGGACAAAGGAGAGGGGGGACTATTACTTTGAGATTGTAAGACCGTGGGGTTTGTAGTCCTAACGGAGGGAATTATGGGGAGTAGAGTCCGGAAAAAGCATGGTTGTCAGTGTGGCTTTGTGGAAAGAAGGGAGAGCCATAAAGTTGTTTTTGTTATGTTCTCTTAAGCCACCCAGGAACTTATGTTCACTGTAACATGGAAGATTTAATTGTATGGATATGTGCTGAGGAAATAAAGTGGCATATTTTGGATAATTCTGTCCAACTCATCATTTACACGAACATGAACTAAACAAACTGTTACACACGCACAGCTGCTGAGATCGCCACTGGGGTAAAAAGGTAACAATCGGCAAAAGTTCATTTTAAAGTAGCAAAAGTAAAAATTCACATGAAAGTACATTTTCATCTCTGTTTTTACTGTTTATTTAAAATGAGTCAAACTTGGTATCATTTTAATCTCCAATCTTTTATCTAGCATCGTACATAGTCTTTTAATACTCAGATAGCCAGCAGAAGTGACCAGCCAGTTTTAAACCCCAGTGCCCCAATTACAAAAAACTATATGCAGTTCAATGCAGTCAGATATGTAATTTACATAATTACCCTTAATGCGCATATGTGTGTGCGGGAGTGTGTGTGTGTTTTGTCATCAATCCATGCATTAATTCAGTCAATGCTGTGGCTTTGTTGTGTATTTATTGTCAAGTGTCAAAATTATTGCTATATTATATGACAAAGTTAATAAATGGCTTTTATTGACATGAAAATGTAGTTTATCTTCTTGGCTTTTTAATTAGATCAGATACAGTTGTTAGAGGGGGATTTTAAGATGTTATATGGTCTTGTTACAATGCGCCCCTCACCTGTTACAATGTGCCCCGCCAATGGGGCAGTTATAACATTTCACTTTCTTTTTTTGAGGTAGATGGCGAAAAAAAGTATAGGCTGCATTCATGAAACAAGACCACGTATGTGTAATAGTCACGTGTAATATTAATCTGAAAAAAGAAAAATACATCGAACCCCAAGTACATTTACACAAACTTAAGACAACCAAAAAGTGTTAGTTTGTGTCCCACTCTCCCCTACATTAAACTTGTCTAATTATTGTATGAAATATGCACACCAGAGCAAAAGGGAAAAACACTGTCTTACCATTAATAAAGCATTGAAACTTTGCTCGGTGAAAAACAAACTGGAATCATATTTAATGGTGTAACAGTCACATAAAATGCTTTTCTTCAGAAGGCAGAACAATGAATGAAACACTATGCAAGAGTTTTGAGATGCATTTATAAAAATGTTAGTTTTTCTAACATTTACTTGAGTCTAAAAAAATATTTGGCAAGAAAGTGAGATTCAGCCAGCGCAACAGTCAAAGATGTCCATACAGCGAGTGCAGGTATCACTGATCTATAATAGAAAATGGCACAGATACACACAAAAGCATGTTTGAATAGCCCCTAAATCACCCTACTTCAAAAAATGACCCAAACCCTTCCAGAAAACCTGACTGCTTGTCAGAATTCATCAAGGTCATGTCAGGTTGCAGACCTGTATTGCACATGTAGAATAACCAAATAGTGATTCTGATATTCCAATAGTGGCGCATCGAACAGTTAACCAAATGTCCACTATCTGTGCACATCCCTAGTTGATACTATACATTTACTTATCAAAACTCAGCCTTTTGCGATTCACAAAGCTATCGCACGTCTTCAAATGGCTTTGAATAAAATGCACAAGTCATATGGCTACTTAAATGGTGCTTTTATGGTTCTGTGTCATTTTTGGAGCGTGACAGTAATGAACATGACTAACACACAGTATCGGATTTGGATTGGGCTCATCGGACCGATACCCGATCCATCTAAAACGTCAGTATCGCAGCCGATACCAATTCAGGTATCGGATTGGTGCATCCCTTGTGGTAACAGGGTAATAGAAACGTCATGTATCATCAAGTTCAGTGTTTCCCATTAATTACCTAGACTGTGGTGGCCGTCTAATTTCCCACCACAATTTCATAATGAACCAAAACTATTTTTACACTTCTCATAATAACAGAAAAGACCTCTAATGTTGTGTTTTTGCCATTGCTTCGGCAAAGCATCTCTCACTCCCAGTCAGCCACTACTGCCCCATCTCACCGTTTCTATACTTCAAGTAATCAGCGCGACAAAACAACGGAGCTGTGTACAACGCAAGCACTCGGGTGCAGACAGCACTGATCTTTCAGCGCTGTATCCTCTAATACTTTTCTCTTTTACGACAGTAGGACGTAATGGATAAATACAGAGATGGATACTGGCATCTTTCGTAAAACACACTGCAGAAAACGAGAATGAAGCAAAGTGAATTCAACTTCATGTGTCTGAAATGAATCCGACCATTCAGCTAAACCAGGTTTGTGACAGGACAATGTGCTTCCAGAGCACCTTTAAACTATAAAGTTTTTTTCCTTCTAAAATTAACTTTATTAATAAGCATGTTTCGAGCTTTTCACAAATTAATAAAAAGATAATCTCTTGCATAAATGGCAAGGAAAACCAACCAAAAATGTGATTTTACTAGTAGCATAGTGGAGTTCTCATGATAATGTTTCCATTATTTGAGAGTCTGACCATTTATAGGCCTTCTTAACTTTAGCTAACAGTATTTTTAAGCTTCATTATTGTGCTGTACATTGTTTGTTGTTGGTAGATTTTCATTTTTAGGAAAATATAAAAATGGTCCATTCAGACTTTTACATTTTCAAAATTCTCTTTCAGGGGATACCCCTGAACCCCCAAACAATATATTTCCTTAATAGTCACAAGGCCTCCTATGCCCGTTAAATATAAAAAAAATACTAAAATACTGAACTGTTGTCATTCAGCCTCAAAATGAACAGTTGATTTTATCCTTTAATGTTTATAATCAAGTGCTTTTGATTGATGAACTCATTGAAATATTTTAATCTTTTGGTAGAAGATCCCCCAAACACCACTACTTTGGCTTTTTCTCTGGAGTCCCAATATTCTAATCCTTGCCCAGTTTTAAAGAGACTGTTTTGACTTTGATGTTTTTCTTCTTCTTTTACAAAGTACTATTACTGCCAATTTGGAAATTTAAAATTAGGCTTACTATTTCAAAAAATGAGCATTCCTTATGTAATTTCATAGTTATACTGTCTATTAACACCATGTAAGTTATAGTCCAGACCTTTGCTAGCAAGGAAATCTAGAGACCGGACCTCTTGGAACTTTAATTGAATACCCCTGAACTAGTCCAAACACAATTTTATCTTCATCAATGTACGACAGCAAACAGATAACGTTACTGCAGAAGTTATCATTGATAATTAACGTTAATCTAACGTTAGCTAAGTTTGGTAAAGTTAACGTTAGCTAACGACGTTAGCTGTCAGTCACCTTGCTTATGTCGACTGACTTATTTGGCTGCTTTTCATGAAAAACAATGTATAACATATGTAATGTTATATCTAGCTAGCTAATGTTAATGTTATTACCAGCAGCTCTGACAATGTAACTATTTTCAGCATCTGAGGAGCAAGTTGGCTCATCATGTAACGTTAGGCTTTGTGTAATGTTAACTTATCAAGTTGAAGTATCGCTACTGTTTCATTTACCATGCTTTGTGGGTGTGACTTTTTGCCTTGACATCACCATTCATATCTATGCAACCAGTGTTTATAATTAAATTACTACTAGTTTTTTATTTTACAAGAGCACAAAGTTCTTCATAGATATAGCATCTTAATTTCGCTCTCAAAGTACACCAGATGGATGCATTTAACTTTTAAAATGTACAAAATTTTCTTACGGGGAGCATGTCCCCGGACTCCTCTAGAGGGTCCGAGGTCCACCCACCACAGTCTCACAAAATCCTGCGGGAAACACTAACCTTTGGTCATTTTCAAAGTTTGACACGGAGGCAAAAACGAGGATAAAGATAGTGTTGATCTAGAGTATTTCCTAAATAAACATTACATCTCTCAAAAACCCATGATTAAATATTACCTGCCCTACTTTCCCTCCCTAAAATAAACCTTCCCATTGAACAGATGTTTATATTTAGGCAGCTGTCAGAACAGCACTTAGCAGAACTCGCACATATGTAACTGAGAAGCAGTTGTGCTTGTCAAGAGAAAAATACACCTGTCATACCAGCAAAGCTTAAATTTATTGATAAGGGCCTAGCAGAATGTTGTCTCTCTCTCTTTCTCTCTCGTATAACAGAAATGATTTGAACTTAGTGGTGCCTAAGGCAGAGGAGTCTCAGCTGGAGTCTTTTCACTGTTTTATCAGTTAAATAGCAATCCTTCAGCTGGCCTATCTAAAGCTGTTTGTCTGCCCCAGGGCCTCTGCAGCGTAACAGCCTGCAGTAATAGGAGCGATCACACACTGCCACTTAAAATAAGACATGCAACAGGCTCAAGACAGTAATGTCTTTGTAACTCAGTCTATTTGACTCAGTAGACTGGGCAATATCAAGCAACGTCTGTGTAACAGCTCACAAACAGAAGGGAAGGAGAACACAGGGAAGCAGGTTTTTCCAGGCTCAGGTAGGACTTTTAATTGGCCACTTCAATGCTTTACAACTTCACAAACTCGTCAGCTTCACAGGCACGTAGTAACTTAAACACATCAGCTTCAAAAACATAACAGATTAAACGTAGCAGCTTCAGGAGCACTGTGGCCTTCCTTGTGCCAGACTCTCTCTCTCTCTCTCTGCTGGTGGCATTACTGCTTATATGCTGCTCTCCCCATGCTCACTGGAATTAGAGACAGGTGTTACACATAATCTAGCTCAGGTGCAAGTGCCCTTACCACTTTCTCTCTCTCCGGACAGACGCTTGACCACGCCCCCACTGCCACAGTCTGCTCATGTTCAGAGATAAATTTGCATGCGGATGGACTCTGTCTGATCAAGTGAACACCTGTAATTTTTCTGAAAAGGCATTTACTGCAGCAATAATATGAGATCAATTACTTTTTTGAAGGTTATTAAAACTGAAAGTCACTTAGTGTTTATGTCAAAATGTCAAATGTTTAAATTTGTGAAGAGTTGGTATTTGTTTTGGTATTCACATTCTGATGCACAGTTTAAACCTGGCTGGTCACTTCTGCTGGTTATCTGAGAATTAAGAGACTATGTACGATCTAAATTGTGAAATTACTGTATAGGGAGTATTGGAGAGACTGCATTGAGTCAATTATTTCAAAGATATCTAAGACATTTAAATGTTTACTATTTACAAGTATGTTAAAAAGGTTATATCATTAGGAATCAAACTTCCCTTGATCTTTTGAAATAAGTTTAATGCACCATGAATACACACTGAATTTTCAAAACTCAGACCCTCCCTCACAGTCCAAAAAGACAATTTATTGAAACAAAGCTGCATAAGTTGCATGGTTCAAAAATCCCTGCCGTCAGAAATCTGAACATAATAACATATAGGCCATTTTTTCACATCAATAAGTGCTCAGAAACTTGGCCAAATATTGGGTAACAAGCGTTGAGGCAATAGGAGTATTAAAATACTTTGATAATACTATTTATGAACACCAGAAGAGCCAACTATAAGAGTAAAATGTAGTAAAGTTAGGCAAACCTTATTGTGTTTTTCCTGGCTGTGTGTGATCACCTGTCGGCTGTCGCTCTAAAGATCCATACAAAGATTCCCAACATTAGGCAAGAGTGTAACGAGTGGCTGCTGGCAATGATGAAGACGATGAATTGAAGAACCCAAGTGCAATTTATTAACAAAAGTGATATCCACAAAAACCTAACTACAAACATGAAAAATAAACAAACATGAACTTGACTTGACTAGACATAAACTTGACTAGACATGAACAATGTTTCCAAACACAATACCTGACAAGGGACAATGGAAAACATGAGGGCTTAAATACTAGACATGGGAGAACACATGCCAAAGATGACCAATGAACAGACAGAACTGATAACAAGATAACAAGACAATGAACCAATGAAAACAAGTCACATGAACATGGAGGGAAAACAGGACATCACATGACTAGGGAACACATGACATGAAACAGGAACTAGAATACAAAATAAAAAACATGATATACATGAACACACACATTAAACATTACATAGTTCCAAAGTTCTGTAGGGAGCTGGGGGGTCTTGAGGTGTGGGGCGTGGCCTGGCGAGGCAGGGCATGGGGCATGGGACCAGGGCAGAGTCAATGGAAGGTGGGGCCCTGAGATGCTCGACGGGTGGGGTTGTGATAGACTTGAGGGGTGACACCATGGAACTTGGTGCCCGGAGAGTAGCCGAAGACTCGAAGGGCTAGGGTGGAGCCGATGGTAGGGTGGACCAAGGCGGCACTGGAGGCTAGAAGGAGCAAGGCGGAGCTGGGGGATCGGAAGACTGAGGTGGAGCCGGTGTGGCTGAGGACCAAGACGGAGCTGACGGATCGGAGGGATGAGGCGCAGCCAGAGCCAAGCGGCAAAACTGTCCACAAGTTGTATTGTATTGTATTGTGTGCTGTAATATCTGCTTGTTTAGGGTGACAACACGTCCTTACCCTGAATGGGTCTTTAAAAAAGTCAAACCAGGATATCTAAATCGCCTCAAATGCCAAAAGGATTTGCTTGTTTTCATATTGAAGTGTTCTCTGTAGTCATACATGGATACATATTATAAATACATGTTCGTTTGCCATTTAAATCTAGCGTATCAGTTTAATTTGAACCAGCTTTGCTTTGCATGTCTCCCTGAGGCGCTGCGCGTGAGAGAGAGAGAGAATGCACTCTTATCCGAATGACCGTGAGAAAAAGGCACTTTTTGATAAAAACATAAAACAAGTGGGGCTTGGGTAGCTCAGCGAGTATTGACGCTGACTACCACCCCTGGAGTCGCGAGTTCGAATCCAGGGTGTGCTGAGTGACTCCAGCCAGGTCTCCTAAGCAACCAACTTGGCCTGGTTGCTAGAGAGGGTAGAGTCACATGGGGTAACCTCCTAGTGGTCACGATTAGTGGTTCTCGCTCTCAATGGGGTCAATGGTAATTTGTGCGTGGATCGCAGAGAGTAGCATGAGCCTCCACATGCTGGGAGTCTCCGTGGTGTCATGCACAGCGAGCCACGTGATAAGATGTACGGATTGACTGTCTCAGAAGCGGAGGCAACTGAGACTTGTCCTCCACCACCCGGATTGAGGCGAGTAACCGCGCCACCACGAGGATCTACTAGGTAATGGGAATTGGGCATTCCAAATTGGGGAGAAAAGGGGATAAAAAAATTTATAAAAAAATAAAACTAGTAACTCTGAACAAACACTTCAATGATCACAATAAATAAGTCTTTATTTGTTTGTATCTTACCTCAGTTTCAGTGAACTTGTTTACATTCAGCTGATCTGTTCGCTGATGAAGTTTGTTAGAGGTGGATACTGTTTGATATACAGTAGATAGATATAACTCGCTCGAACTTTCAAGAAACAGGAAGAATGCCGGTCTTTAAATAAATAAATAATTACATGTGTAGGATGTTTGCGTTGTGGGGAAGTACATGTAGATTTCAGATATAAAATCGGTGATTGAATGATTAATGTTTACTCGCTGAAATAAGATGATTTCCTATTAAGTCAATAGGGGCATTGGAATGTTTGGGCATAGCAATATGGTGGTGCTGTAGCAAATTAGCTCAAACGGGAAATATGAATAATTAATCATAACTCCTTATAATTAATTATAAATATTTGGATCAGTTAATAGAATTAACTTGATGTAGCTGAATTAATATTACAATCAATTAATCTGTTCATCCAGCGAACACAGTATTGATCGTCTATCAACTCTCAGAAAGGATATTTTTCGTGGCCACAGAAAAATAACTCTTTCTTAGCATGTAGCTGTGATCAAATTGTTAAACTGACGTTGATTTACAAGCAGACCAGAATCAACTCACAAGAATGTACACAAAAGCTTTATTTAACTAAATCATGAACACATAACTAATCTAAACAAACACATACACACAAATCACACATACATGGGAAATGGAAAAGTGAATGAAACCGGAACAGAACAGGGGAATGAAGCTATGAAAAGAGTAATTTAACCATCTGAAAGAATCATCAGTTTCTTACTTCAAAGCACCTTTGTTAACAAAGGGGTTCACAGCTTATACTAAACCTCTGTTTAGTTAGTTAAGTGTACAATACTTGCAATGCCTTGGCTTTTGAGAGAGTGCATGGATGCAGTCCCAGGAGAAAGTCTGGATGGTTCCTTGAGTCGATGGTGTTGAAGTTGCAATCAATTTCTTACATTTTGAGGGGATTTCTTCATTGTGTTAAAGGTACAGATGCATAAACAGCCCCTTTTATTCTAGGGTCAGAAATGGTCATGAAAAACCAAATGGATATATATATATATATATATATATATATATATATATATATATATATATATATATATATATATATATATATATTCACAGGGGTGTAAAGTACCCAGATAGCAAGGAGACGTCGATTCAATGTCTGTTTTTAGTTGTAAAGGTCGGGATCATTCGTCGATCAATTTTCAATGTTGAATAAATGTTAGTCAGTACATCAGAACGTATAACATATATTCATTGTCAGAATTAGGCTGATTCATCAACATGTACCGCCAACCAATCTGGTCGAAATCATAACGTTTGTTCCATGTTGAAACTTGGTTGGAGAAATCAGAGTTCTGCGCATGCGCATTTTTGAATCTACACCAGGCCAACCGTCAGTGGATGCGTCGCTAGAAAAAGGTAAGCATAAAAGCACTTTAGATTTGAATTGTTTTATCCTTCAGTGTTTTAAAAACATTCCCGCTTGATAATTTTGTAATTAAATGCCCTATCTGCGCACTGCCCTTTTCCGTGAGGCAGCCAGTAACAGGTAAATTTAGATAATTCACCATGTTGGACTCATTTCAGTTGTTGTAGATGGTCAACTTTAACATGATCAATTTCAGTCATATTTTCTAAACTTTAACTTTAGTTCATTAATATATCTGTCTTCCGCTTGCGAATGTCCTTCGACACATGCAAGCCTGCAGTGGTGCAGCATGCGCCATACTGAATCAATAATATACAAGGTGAATAAGTGTTAGAACTGTCATTACTTTCTCAAAGACTGTTCTGCACTAATGTCCATAGAGGTCCACATGAGCATGGCAAAGGTAGACATCTCAAGTTATCTTTATAATATTACAATTGCATATCTCACAACAATATAACATACATTTAAATACATTGTCATCTGCTGTACCTATATATTGTGCTGGGAAACAGTTGGTGTCTTTTGTGTTTTAACTAAAGGATTAAATGCTGATTTTATGATGATGATGATTAGTACTAGGACTGTTAATAATACTGCTTAATAATGTCACTTGTACTTGTATTTTTCTGTTACAGAGAGACGTCCAGTGCCTTACCCCCGTTTAATTTGCTTCATGTTTGAGAAGGTAATAGTTTTTAGACAATAATATTTTTTGCATTGTTGAAACTTTTCAGTTGCATTTTTTTTTTTTTTTTAGGGATTGCCTTTGCAGTAAATCCACCCCAAACAGGCTCAAATACAGAAGACATTGGTATTCTTTTTGAGTACTGTATTATAGTGCCAAATATCTCAAGATAATGTTTGATATATTGTAGAGTGGAGTTAAAATAAAATAACCTGTTATTTTTTTATAATTCTAGAATTTACATTCATAAGACTTGAGTTTATTATGGAATGACCCACTGTTAAAATGAAGTTTCACTGTGATTGATGCCTTTTTCTTTTAGGGACGAACTCCTCAACAGAGCCACATCACAGCACATCACTGAATGGTAAATACTTTTTTATTAGTGATTAAAATGTTCCTCCTTTGCAAGTTTACATGGTGCAGATCATAAAACAGATGTCAATGGAAATAAATGTTGCCTGTACACTTACTGATATACATGAATTACTCCAGAAAAAAGTACTTATACAATATTTTGTAAGCCTGCTGACCATTAACCCTTAAAAGGACAAGAACATAAAAATACCTCATAAATTAATTTATGACAACAAATTAATGTATTGCTATTTTCTAACATATTAGGTTTTTTAAACATTTAAGCCAACGTACTCGCTGCTCCTCGCTTCAGCCTCTCAAATGCTACATCACCCAGGATACAAAAACCTTTAAAAGGTTTTAAAGGCATCATAAGTGTTGTTGTAGTATTGGGAATACTCCTGTTACCTGATAAGATTTGATACTGAAGTGGGTAATATGGAAATATTTGAATTGCTTTGGGGGTTTTTTTTATTGCAGGTCTTCTGTTTTTCTGTGAGCCCCAGTTGAAGACCGAGATCTTACAGATGTTTGCCTTAACCAGTGTCAACCTGGACAGACGTCTATTCCTTTTTTCTACTTTTATATGGATGGTTGTCTACTTGCAAGTTCTCTTCAAATTAGATGTATGCAAATATAACTTGAACTGCAAGAGCAAAGAACTTGATCCAATTGCAGAGAATCCCTTAAGTTAAAGGGATATTTCACCCAAAAATGAAAATTCTCACCATTTTCTCACCCTCATTTCATTTTTTTTAGAAGAATATTTCAGATATGTAGGTCCATACAATGCAAGTGAATGGTGGCCAGACCTCTGAAGCTCCAAAAAGCAGATAAAGGCAACATAAAAGTAATCCATTCAACTCCAGTAGTTTAATCAATGTCTTCTGATGTGCTCCAATCAGTTTTGGGTGAGAACAGACCAAAATGTAACTCCTTTTTTACTGTACATCTTGCCATTGCAGTCTCTAGGCACGATAATGATTTATAGCTCAACTACACTTCCTAGTGCTTGACACATGCACAGAGCGTTAGATTGTGCTAGGAAGTGTAATCGAACTTGAAATCATGATTGCCAGGGAGGCTGCTGATATGATGATTTATAATGAAAAAAAAAAGAGTTATATTTTGGTCTGTTCTCACCCAAAACTAATTTGATTGCTTCAGAAGACATGGACTAAAACACTCTAGTCTTACTGATTAATTGTATGCTGCTTTTATGTTCTTTTTGGAGCTTCAAAGTTTTGATCACCATTCACTTGAATTGTATGGAGATATTCTTCTAAAAATCCTCCTTTGTGTTCTGCAGATAAAGAAAAGTCATACACATCTGGGATGGCATGAGGATTAGTAAATGATGAGAGAATTTTCATTTTTGGGTGAACTAACACTTTATTATTGCTCCCTCGCAATAAATGAACCATGGTTTTACTTTAGTAAAATTGTAGCAAACATGACTTTAGTAACCATGGTAAATCTTGTAGTAATGGTTTTCAAATACCATGGTTTAAACAGTGGTTTCTGTAGTAAAAACAAATTTTCATAATGGTAAAAAAAAAAAATTCAGCAGTAACAATAGTTTAATTATGGTAGTAATACCAGAGGAACCACAAAATTATAATTTTATTACCATACTTTTCATCGTCCTGTGTTGTTTTAAATGGTTTCACTACAAGTATCATGGTTAAAATATGGTTACTACTAAAACCATGGCAAGTTTTGTGGTTATGGTTTGACTACAAATACCATTGTTCAACTATGGTTACTGTACTAAAACCAAATTTTTTAAATGTATTTATTTTTTTGCTAGGGAATGCAAAACTATTGCAAGGAAATGAAAATTATTTGAATATTACACATATTATGCGTAATATGAGCCAGTTGGTGATATGAAATGAGTCAGCGTAACTCTTGTTTACATTCATCAGCACTCAGTGATCGCTGGTATTACTACTACACTACTAAAGCTAGGAAATAGCTTTAAAGACCCCATATTATGCTAATTTTATTCTCTCGTGAGGGTGTGTATATGATGGTAGCATTTTAATTTTATGGATAGCTAATTTAAAATCTGTAAAATTGACACTATCTTTAAATTAGCCTGTCATTTGTTATTATCCATTTGTGAATGCAACTGAGGGAAGGCATTTTTCTATAATTTGGCTGTTAAGTATTAAAGGTGTTATATGTAAGATTGTAAGATTGACAACAAGCATTTAAAATGGGTACTGCAGTCCAAATTCAAAATATTGGAGAGTTGCCTGCCCCGCCCCAGACTCGAAGCTCATGCGGGTTTCCAGATTGTTGACACGCAACAGTGTCTGTTTCAAAGGATTTTTGGGCATTAAGCTGTCTCCATCTTCCAAAGGCATCTCCAATATTTATCCTTGTTTTACTACACCTCTGGTCATGGTGGTTTTTAGACGGATGGCGAGGCTTTTTAGGTCGGACGGAATCTGTTATCTCTGATCCAGTTCGTTTGCTGGCTTCCATGGCTACAGCACGCAGTGTTGTTTGCCTGCAAACTTGTTCAAATCTGGCAACCCAGCGGTGTCACACAGGCCAAAACATAAACAGAAATTCCGCTCGGAACGGAAACTAAAATATTACATATAGCACCTTTAAGATTTATATACTGTATAAAGTTTATTTATACATGTATATTATGTATTTGTAAATGTATATTTTGTATAAATAAAACAAAGTAACTGAATGTGCTGTGTGTTTAATAAAGAGTACATATACAGGCAGATTTATTCATTTTTAAATATTTGGGATTTTAAAAACAAAACTAGAAAATCTGTTAATTGAATAACGTCGTTTCACCCAGCTGAAATCAACATTGTTTCAACGACAGGTAAGCAAACAAATTAGGTCGATTTTATGTTAGTTTTCAATGGTGTGAATGACGTAGATTAACACTTCGATAAGCAAAAATATGTGGAATCAACGTCACTTTGATGCCACGAGAGACATCGATTCTATGTTGATTCTATGTCGGTTTGCTGTCTGGGTAACAAATTACAAATACTCGTGTTACTGTAAGAACGTAGTTTTTTCCCAGAAATTGTACTTTAAGTAGTTAAAAAATTGTATACTTTTACATTTTAAGTGCTGTAACTACTTTTTCTGCGCTATTTTCCCTCTGTCTGTGTTGGCTACTTCCCTGTCTTGATTTTATTTGAATCCATCAACATGATTGGCTACAAGATTCTCGTGTCTCCTGTCAAATCAAAACAGGCATAGAAAATTTGAATGGCAGCTGTAGATCTGGCGCCAACTGTTATGGATATGGACTATGCCTCAAACAGCAGTTCAACACCTGAAAGGGCTTTTCGCAGTGAAAAGGTCATTGCTTGATTGAGTCATGTGGGTTTAGCTTGCTCAAGCCAGATATCAGCATTAATCCTGCCTCTAATTTGAAGAAACATATCGAGGTAAATTTCATATTTCTGCTTACTAAATTCTATGCATCAATAACATAATCTGTAATTTAGCTATATATCACTGAGATTATTGGGTTGCTGTGAGAGATTAATGCAATGTTATCAATGGGGCTGGGTGATAAAATGATCTTGATGTTTATCGGGAAATAAAAGAGATGTCCTCGATATCGATGATAAACTTTTGAGTATTTTCTATACTTATGCTGCCTTCATGTGCTATCGGAATTATCGTAAATATGAGTTTCTAACTCGGAAGTTGCACATGAACGACACCTCAAGTCGTAATTACGACTGGGAAACTCTGAGATAATTTTGATACCTGAGTTTACGAGATGGAGGAGTCCTAAACTTTCAACATGGCGGAGGAAAGTATAGTTTCTGTAGTGAATGACAGATTTTATTTTTCTAAATACAGCTAATTGTTTGCGCTTACCATTTTGGTCATATTCATTTATGTATATCAGCAACTATTTGATGTATGTTATACATTTTTACACTGTAAAAATACCTTGTATTTGACCAAAATTCCATTATAGTCAGCAAGTTGAGTCATATTTTTTATGGTGTCAAAATAAAAGTTCCTCATGAAATATATATGAATGAAAATGTTTTTCTAACAAAGCACTTGAACCTCTTCAGAAGTGGGAAGCAGGATAATCCCAATAGCAGATGAAGGCAGCATTAGCCTATATTCTACATCTAGAACAGGGGTGCTCATTACATCGATTGCGATAGCAAGACCACCACTGGTTGGTTGATCTAGAAAAAAATATAAAAGATTGACTTTATTTTCTGGCGTCTGCAGATGCACGTTGTTTGACTGACAGGGGGTTTGTGCGCTGCGCTTTACATGTGCGTGTGGAGGGCGCTATTGCGAATACAAGCCTAAACGATCAAATACACTTTATAATTCCGCCAACGCCCGTCTTGGTGAGACATTAATGTAAACGCAGTCGGTTATGTCTAAAGTGAACGTAAACAGTGGGACAAAAAAACGTATTCGTATCAAAATGTCGGACTTGAAGTGTAACTGAATAGACCACTGTCTAGTATGTCATTAAAATGCCATTAATCAAACAACAATAACAAGAAAACGAGAAAACCCCTCACTACGTTTGGCTGAATAACTTTAGTAGCTTTAAAAGTATTAATTTAATATAATAAAACAGTGACATTTTTTTTAATAATAATATTTGTAATAATATTGTTAGTGTTTTTTTTTTTTTTTTATAATACTGACCCCTGATGTAGAGAGTGGGTTAATTTGCATAACAAATCACCAGAAAAGTAGAGATTTTTTTATAATTATGCTTAGCCTTTATCAAGTTTTATAATGCCTGATAAAACAGTACCAACCTTTTGTAGAGCAATACTTAAGGCAGAATATTCCACCAGTCACAAACTTCAGAAAATTGTGCATCATGCATTAGTATGAGAACACAACTATTTCTGGGCTTAAAAGATACAAGAACTAAATCAATTTGGAACACTGCATCTCAAAAGGAGTACAATGTGGCCCCCCATGTATTACTTGAAGGAATAATTAATCAAAAAATAAAAAAATTATCTTAGCATTTTCTCACCCTCATGCCATCCCAGATGTGTATGACTTTCTTTCTTCAGCGGAACACAAACAAAGATTTTTAGAAGAATATCTTAGAAATCACATAAATCAGTATAAAAGTAGCCTAATCCATGTGACTCCAGTGATTAAATCCATGTCTTCAGAATTGATATGAGGAGAATTTATAGTAAAAATGGACTTAAATATTGATCTGTTTCTCACCCACACCTATCATATCGCTTCTGAAGTCATGGATTTAACCACTGGAGTTGTATGGATAAAAATTTTTTTTGGCTGTTTGGAGTATCAAAATGTTGACAACCATTCACTTGCATTGTATGGACCAAAAGAGCTGAGATATTCTTCTAAAAATCTTTCTTCTAAAAAATTCTCCATTTGTGTTTTGCTGAAGAAAGTCATACACATCTGGGATGGCATAAGGGCGAGTAAATGATGAGAGAATTTTTATTTTTGGGTGAATTATTCCTTTAAAGCCCAATGTGGCCCCTGTACCAAATAACCTGTCCCACGCCTGCTCTACCTCATCTTGTGCCAGACATAACACGCCAAGTGACCCTGCTTTTTTGTCATTTTTTTTGCATCCTTGCATTGTTTTGAACATGTTTTATGGGCAACAATAACTCTCTTTGTCTGCATTAAGGCCATTTTAGACTACACAAATTGATTTTAATGTAATTGTTTCATACATTACGATTTAAAATGGTGATCTGTGTATTAAAATATATATTTCATCTTTTAATTTCTGTAATCATGTCACCCTTTTATTTTTTTGAATCAGATTCATGTAATGTTTATCATAGATAAGTGAAGTATTTTAAAAGTTGGCAGTCAAAAATACCTTTAAAATACCTATATTTTTATTCTTTCTGGCAAACAGCCATAAATGGGAATGTAAATTATGGCATATGTGCTACATTGTGAAATTGCAGCATACAGTGTTTATTATAATGGGGCATAGCTTTTGCAACTAAGTATTCGATACTCACTACTCATGAGTACTTTTAAATGAGCTACTATTTTACTCTTACTTGAGTTGTTTTTAGGACTGGTACTTTTACGCTACTCACACTAAATTTATGGGAAGTAATAGTCCTTTCAGTGTTTCCCACAGGATTTTGTGAGACTGTGGTGGGTGGACCTCGGACCCTCTAGGGGGGGTCCGGAGGCATGCTCCCCTGTAAGAACATTTTGTACATTTTAATGTTAAATGCATCAATCTGGTGCACTTTGAGAGCAAAATTAAGAGGCTAGATCTATGAAGAACTTTGTGCTCTCGTAAACAATTTTGTGCTCTAGTAGTAATTTAATCAAATGGTGATGACATGGCAAAAAAGTCACACCCACAAAGCATGGTAAACGAGACGGAGTTTAACGCAGTTCACAAATGGTCAAAACACAAAATCAACTACTACAGCATACATTTGAGCCAGGGCTCGACATTAAGCATTGTCGTGTGCTTGTCATCCGGACAAGTAAATTGGTCATTCACTTGTCCGAGTAAAAAAGTTTCTTGTCCGGAGAGAAAAAAGGACATTTAAGTTACATTAAGTTATTGATGTTTTAATCAGTCTGATGGTCCGTTCAGGCAGTTAAAATTCTCTTTCACTTGCCCCTTCAAAAATCCACTTGTCCCAGACAAGCGGACAAGTGTTCATGTTGAGCCCTGTGAGCCATCAAAGAAATGAAGCAAAAGTAGTTACCTGTGTTGAACTTGCTCCTCAGATGCTGAAAATAGTTATGCTGTCAGAGCCGCTGGTAATAACATTAACATTAGATAATTAGCTAGCTAGATATAAGGTTACATACTTTATACATTGTTTTTCAGGACAAGCAGCTGGATATGTCAGTCGACATAAGCGAGGAGATTGACAGCTAACGTTAACGTTACCTAACTTAGCTAACATTAGATTAACGTTAATTATCAATGATAACTTCTGCAGTAACATCTGTTTGTTGTCGTACACTGTGATAATGATAAAATTGTGTTTGGACTAGTGGATAACTGCAGTAGTTAACGTTACTTACCTCAAACGTTGTTGTGTCCTCAAAATGCCTTAGTGTCTCAGAGTGCATGTGTGTGAGCATGCGTGCATATAGCAGGGGCGTGGGGGCTGACTGACTGGGAGTGAGAGATGCTTTGCCGAAGCAATGCCGCAAAAAACAATGTTAGAGATCTTTTATGTTATAATGAGAATTGTAAAAATATTTTCGGTTCATTTTGAAACTGTGGCGGGCTGCCACATTCTAGGTAATTAATGGGAAACACTGGTACTTTTACTTGAGCATGATTTTTCTGTACTCTCTCCACCCCTGTATATAATATATATATATATAACAGTTAGTTCCGGTCCTCGAATCTAATTGGACGAGAGACGTTCCATGAGTATTGTCTCACACCATCAGCACTCAGAAGCTTCACTGTGTGTATCACTCCGCTTGTGTTCGTGCCGCTCTAAACTAAAGTGTAAGAGCAGTGCAGATGTGTTAAGCCATCTGTCTCTTTACATTTAATATTGTGACATTACATATTTTAGCCAGCAGGTGGAGGCAAAAGACCATTTTTATGTGTAATATGAGCCAGTTGGTGATATGAAATGAGTCAGCATAACGCTTGTTTACATTCATCAGCACTCAGTGATCGCTCGTATTACTACTATACTACTAAAGCTAGGAAATAGCTTTAAAGAGCCCATATTATGCTAATTTACAGGTTCATAAGTTTATTTTGGGGATCTACTATTATTTTTCTCATACTGTACATTTCTTTTACCTGCTCTTCATACTCTGGCTGAAACGCTCTGATTTACCTCCTGTCTATGTAAAGCCCCCCTTCTGAAAAGCACAGTCTGCTCTGATTGGTCAGCTGGCCTAGACTGTTGGGATCGGTCAACTGTGTAGAGCGTGTGTCTGAAATGTAACGCCCCTTACCATAAACGAGTTTCAGCTCCCGAGTCTTCCTGGGCAGCTCTGTAAACACTATTGTAACTATGGTAACAGTGGCGGCGGTTTTTGCCATACCAGCTCTAGCCCAAGTCCGATAATGAAAGTTTGGAAGAACAAGCTGATCGACCTGAACCACCTTCACAAGCACGACTTGAGCAGGACATTTCACAGTGGTAAGTTTTAATTTTGTAGCTTTCTTACAAGTGCACTGTTGATTATTGTGAACCTAACAAAGCTTCAAGTAAAAGACATGTAGTGCATCTGAGTTAGTCATCTTTTGCTGGAATGGGTGTAGCCTAACTTTTTTGGTCGAGATATGAGCGGAGCACAGAGGCTTACTCCCGGTTAGTGAGCAAGTTAGCCGTGGACTACCATGGATAGCAGCCGTAACATTACAGCTTGTAATTATATAATTATATAATTATATAACACTCTTGAGATCTACCATTTTGTTACATAGTTTTAGGTAAAAGCCGGCCCACAGCTGAACAGTAAACCCTTACCAAAACAATAACATTACATAACAAGTTAGCCGAGCACTATTGTGGATTGCAGATGTAAAATTACCGTTTGTAAAAATAAATCCATCTCCACACTTGATCACAGAAAAATTTTGCTAATATGATAATGTGTTAACACTGCTATTTAGCTCCCTTTAAAGTTAAATTCAATGTAAATAGAAAATTAATAGATATGCATGTTTCCTTCAAGTGTTTCTAACACTTGTTTGTTTTAAAGCAGGGCCCTGCTGAAATCTGTTTTATTTTTTTCCCAAAATCCTTTTTTCCTTTTTTTTTTCAGAATTCTATGTTTTAAAGTTTAATTTATCAAAATATATCAATTACTTATCAACATACCATTGCATTTTTTTAGCATACTTTTATTCAATACAAAAGCACTCTTGCTTTTGATATATTGCTTATTTGTTATTATTATTACAATCATTCATTCATTTTATATTTATTATTAATTTCTTTTAATAATAAATAATAATGTATTATTCTGCAGTGAGGATTACATTTTACTATGCAGTTATAATATATTTCTGTTGCAATTTCTTCGATTTCAGACAATTAGCTTTCATTATGAACTGTGCTTTTATTTTGACGTGTATTTATGACAGAAGTTTAACTTCTTTGGATAAACAGTTCGCTACATGTCCCAGTGTGATCATTAAAGCACAAATGCTGTGATTTAATTATATAAATTATATAAAAATAATGCTTCAGGGTGGATTAGTGCTCTGCTCTGTCATCTCTCAGACAATGCAAATGATTCTCAATGGCTGTGGGGTTTCAAGTGGATGAGCAGTCGGCTTCACATATTCATTTAACGCTCATGCAGCTCATACAGACTAAGACTGCAGCATTTCACAGTTTAATACTCACTAGGACATATCACAATTTTAATTTGATTAGTTGGGCATTTCAGTATGAAAGGAGTAACCGAGCACACGCTCAAATAAGCATGTGAGCATTTGAAAGCAGTCGGGTGTCAATAAAATAGTGTGTGGGTAACAAATTAAGTCAGCGCTCAGCCCACCGGTACTGTAGAAACACTGGTATCATTACATCTTTTTTATTTTAGTACTGACTTGGTACCGGTACCTTTGACAACACAAATATATATATGTATAAGGTATGTGTGTGTTTGTATGTATGTATGTATGTGTGTATATATATATATATATATATATATATATATATATATATATATATATATATATATTAGGGATGTAACGGTACATGTATTAGTCCCGAACCGTCACGGTACTGACATCACGGTTCGGTGCATGCAGTCAGACAAAGAATACATCTGAGTCAGTCACAGGCGATCCACACTCCAATCCAGAAGGGGGCGCGCTGTAATGCCATGCTGTTTGCTAACTGCCACAACAGGAAAAACAGCAGAAGAAGAAGAGACCATCTACGCACCAACCCAAAACAAGAATGGCTTCTCCTAATGCACAAGTTTTATTTTTCATTATTCTATATATTTTGTACTTTTATATCACAAGAGATGCTTTTCAGTTTTGTAGCTAATTGTGACCAAATACCTTTTGTTTTTTATCAACCCTACAAAAAAATATGGCCTATGCAAGAGTGCATTCTGTTTACTGCTTAGTGCTTAATACAGTAAAAGGAAGCTGTACTGTATAGGGTGACCATATTCTGGTTTTCCAAAAAGAGGACACCTTTTTTTTATCCGCCAGGGTCAAAAAATTAAAAAATACAGTGAAAAAGACACTCTAGTAGCATAATATATATTAAAAACAAAATTTCCAACATTCTTTTGAATGTCCACGTACTAAAATAAATTATTTGATGCCATGAGTACCTTTATTTACTATTACTATTATTTTGAACTGCCATGGAAAATGAAGTAATGTGATAACAATTTTACCTGGTCGCAAATAGTAGTCCGTTAATTTACCTGATGAACTTTTACCTTTTGCTGACCCTTTATGCTTCGCAGAGCTAATGTGTGCTTCTAAATCACTTGCACCTTTATTAGCAACTGACACATAAGTGCCAGGTTTACATGTCGTACATTCTGCTTCCCACGGACCTCGACCTGGATGAAAGCATGGGAATTTCTTGTGCAAATCTTCTGTAAATTTGCACTTTCGTTTGGGCATTGTTTCCACTCAGCTGTCATTAGCTGCTACTGTCAAGCATCTGTTTGATGCCGAACACCACAGCGCTTCGTGCGTTCGTGGAGAGATTGACAGGCAGGAATTTGGCCAGTAGTTGCTGCAAGCCTCTTATAATCGACTAATTGTTGTGCGAGAAGGCGGGACTTACAAAGAGGGGTTAAAGCAATGCAAATATGCGTGCACACACAATGAAGTATTAGACCAGATGCACATCAGAATGTAACTAAAGCCGAATCCCAGACATTTTCGCAAATTTTGAAATCCTGGCCGGATTAATACATATACATATACATAAATACACTATATTGCCAAAAGTATTTGCTCATCTGCCTTTAGACGCATATGAATTTAAGTGACATCCCATTCTTAATCCACAGGGTTTAATATGACGTCGGCCCACCCTTTGCAGCTATAACAGCTTCAACTCTTCTGGGAAGGCTTTCCACAAGGTTTAGGAGTGTGTTTATGGGAATTTTTGACCATTCTTCCAGAAGCGCATTTGTGAGGTCAGACACTGATGTTGGACGAGAAGGCCTGGCTCGCAGTCTTCGCTCTAATTCATCCCAAAGGTGCTCTATCGGGTTGAGGTCAGGCCTCTGTGCAGGCTAGTCAAGTTCTTCCACACCAAACTCGCTCATCCATGTCTTTATGGACCTTGCTTTGTGCACTGGTGCGCAGTCATGTTGGAACAGGAAGGGCCATCCCCAAACTGTTCCCACAAAGTTGGGAGCCTGGAATTGTCCAAAATCTCTTGGTATGCTGAAGCATTCAGAGTTCCTTTCACTGGAACTAAGGGGCCAAGCCCAGCTCCTGAAAAACAACCCCACACCATAATCCCCCCTCCACCAAACTTCACAGTTGGCACAATGCAGTCAGACAAGTACCGTTCTCCTGGCAACCGCCAAACCCAGACTCGTCCATCAGATTGCCAGATGGAGAAGCGTGATTCGTCACTCCAGAGAACGCATCTCCACTGCTCTAGAGTCCAGTGGCGGCATGCTTTACACCACTGCATCCGACGCTTTGCATTGCACTTGGTGATGTATGGCTAGGATGCAGCTGCTCGGCCATGGAAACCCATTCCATGAAGCTCTCTACGCACTGTTCTTGAGCTAATCTGAAGGCCACATGAACTTTGGAGGTCTGTAGCGATTGATTCTGCAGAAAGTTGGCGACCTCTGCGCACTATGCGCCTCAGCATCCGCTGACCCCGCTCTGTCATTTTACGTGGCCTACCACTTCGTGGCTGAGTTGCTGTCATTCCCAATCGCTTCCACTTTGTTATAATACCACTGACAGTTGACTGTGGAATATTTAGTAGCGAGGAAATTTCACGACTGGACTTGTTGCACAGGTGGCATCCTGTCACAGTACCACGCTGGAATTCACTGAGCTCCTGAGAGCGGCCCATTCTTTCACAAATGTTTGTAGAAGCAGTCTGCATGCCTAGGTGCTTCATTTTATACACCTGTGGCCATGGAAGTGATTGGAACACCTGAATTCAATTATTTGGATGGGTGAGCGAATACTTTTGGCAATATAGTGTATATATATATATATATATATATATATATATATATATATATATATAAGGGGTGTAACAGTACATGTATTCGTCCCGAACCATCATGGTACTGACGTCACGGTTCGATGCATGCAGTCAGACGAAGAATACATCTGACACAGGCGATCCACACTCCAATCCAGAAGGGGGCACGCGCGGTAATGCAACGCTGTTTGGTAACCGCCACAACAAGCAAAAGAGCAGAAGAAGAGACCATCTGTGCACCAACCCAAAACAAGAATGGCTTCTCCTAATGCACAAGTTGTATTTTTCATTATTCTATTTATTTTGTACTTTTATAACACAAGAGATGCTATTCAGTTTTGTAGCAGATTTTTTTTACATTTTGTAGCAGATTTTGTGCATTCTGTTTACTGCTTAGTGCTTAATACACTAAAGGAGGCTGTACTGTACCAACTACCTCAGGGGGGACTAAATGCTGCTAGGTGGAGCAAACTGTAATTTGCACTACTGTCTGTTGAAAAGAAACCTAGCATTTGGGATTTGTTGCATTTTCCTGTTGTACCGAACTCATATCGAATATTAAAATATATACTATTATATTTATTTATACAACAGTTACTTCAGTTCCTTGAATCTGATTGGACGAGAGATGTTCCAAGAGTGCTGGTGTTGCTGCAAGATGTGTGTCTTTGGCTTCGTCCGAAACCTGTAAGATCAAGGCACATCCGAATCCAATATTTGTGTCACATCCTGTCTACTAAGATACCTTCATCTGATCGATTTTTGAAGGCAGCAGGGATGTATCCTTCACTGCCTATGAAATCCCACAATACTGTGCTCGTGGATCCATGGCAGTTGAGCTGAAAAAAAAAAAAAAATGCCTACCGAAGAGGCAGTTAATAGTCAGTTTGTCAATAAATTTAAGTTTTTTTTCCCACATTTGCTGTCTCAGTAGCCTGTCCAAAACCAGTTTCTGGAGGTAACTTCATACGCAAACACTGTCTGTTCAGTCATTGACTGATAGGGCAGCGAGACAACAAGACAGCTACCTTTGGTTTTGGACACAGCCTATATTAATTTATAATTTAATTGAGTTTGTCAGTCAGCGAGTAGTTTCTTTGAAGTCATCGGCATTGTCTCTCATTCCATGATGGCTCGAATTACTACGACACTACAGCTGGGAAATAGAGTTAAACTAACAGCTTCAGCATTAAGGCTTATCACAGCTGAGAGACAACAGACCGAGTAATCACTCAAGGTGCTTACCTACTGGAGTTTCCATGTTGGGAGGAGGTGTAAATATTCAACATGGCGGAGGAGAGAACAAACTGAAATACTCGGGGAGGATACCACACGGAGGCTACTTGTACATAGAGAAAATAGAATGTATTTGACCAAAATTCCATTATTTTCAGCAAGCTTACTAACACTACAGCTGAAGAATAGAGTTAAACACCTACAGCTTTACCCCTCATCTCTACTTGGGAGTTGCGACAGACACAGGTAATTGCACACACTCAATCGCGCGCTCGCTCTCTCTCTCCCAAACACTCACACACATCCTTGTTTCTCCAATAACTTGTAATAAACAGCCCAAGCTGTTGTTACTAGTTCTAAAGTGACGTTTTTGAATTAGTAAATGAGGATTGGGTGCATCTTTTAAACTTGCAACAGCAGATCCTGATCCGTGAAGAAAGTAGTTCCATGCTCAAGTGTGTTTTTTTGTTTGTTTTTTTTTTTGTGACAGTCCTCAGTTTTTCCTAATTTTTTTTAATTTACTTGTTCATTGAACTGTTATAAAAGCAATATCACACTTGCAAACATGCTGTATGTCCCTTTATCAGCTGTGATTACCTACGGCACAAGGCACAACCATGCATATATTATTACCCTTTCAAATAATAAGTACATAAAGAGGACCTCTCCTCATAGGTGAAATACTTGAAGTTCAAGATTGAACCAGACAATATCCTGCATCCCATCAGCCATCCCCTGGGACTATAGCTAATGTGCCAAAGCAGCTCAAGTTCACAAACAAAAAAAAGCATGTACATAGGCCACCTGCTACTCCTTAACAATAGCTGCTGTGGATTTAGCAGGTCATCGAAACGACAAGCTGTAGGCCACTGCAAAATGACTCATCAAGGAACTTCATCAATAATGCAAGATCACTCATCAACACAAACTTTTTATTAAAAAAACAAGTATATAACTTTCACTGCTTTTAATGGGTCAGATATCCCTTTGGGGACAAAAGGAAAGGGTATTTATTTGTCCACTTTTACTTTATTTGTCCACAATTATTTTGTATTTTAAGGTATTGCAATATATAGGCTTTCCTTGTGACTCTGACATTCGTATCAGCTTGTTTTTTATAATGTTCTAATGATTGTAAGTATCATGTTTAGAGTAAAACAGATGTTTATAAATGTTTGTACTTGACGTATGCTTCTAGTGGTCCAGAGTTTGTTATCAACACCATGTAAGTTTGTATTCTTGGCAACATTACCATAGAGATTTATTGGGGTTTGATCCATACCCTATGCAGCAACATTGCATGCTTTTATACAGAAGTGAATATTAGCAGTTGAAGTGAAAATATTTTAATCTGTCTTAATATTTCATATTTTAGATTTATTGTTCTTTTCTAATAAGTTAACACATGTCCTGTGAAATAAAAGAATTAAATCAATCAAACAAAAATATAAATCAATCAAACAATATGATGAAAGAAATGAATTACTTCCAGGTGACTAAACCATAGGAATATGAACTTCTACTACATTTCCCCACCTGCCCCTCTCATGAGCTATTATTTAGTCCTGGAATGCTTAATATCCAAAACTGTTTAGCTTTCCTTCAACATATCTCATTTCTGCCAGGCACCATACACCAGCACAGAGTATGACAAGTAGGCCTTTTCCTGGCCCTATGCTGTCAAACAAAGGTTTTACATGAGCAGAACTGCTATTCTGGGCCTACTGACAGCAGATGTGATCCTAAATTTGAGCGATGTGCTCACTGAGCTTTCCCAGGCAGCTGGGAGAGAGATTAATAGAGCTAATGTTGCCACACCAGATCCAAGTGTGCATCGAAATGTAGCTCAGGCTAAAAAAAAATCTGCTGCAAGATTGAAGACATGAAGTTGACTGTTAAATGGAAATAAGATACATTCAGGGAACGTGAGAAGGGATTTCAGCATGTAATGGTCAGCGCTACTTAGAATAGAACAAATTGAATGTCCTGTTTCTGCCAGACACTGTGATGTTCTACAAGTTATTATCAAGGAATGCCAGCTAGGTCACATTCCCCACTGAAGGCCTCAGTTAATAAAAACTATATTTAATATGTATTTTGGCATTAAATGGCAGCTCCATACATTTTATGATAAACTGCTAAGGGTTGTTTTCTTTTAAATAATTTTATTTATTTTTTTAAGCGCCCATTGCATAATTTGTGTTTTGGAAAAGAAAAGTGTTTAACTTTTGGATATAATTGGTTTATTCTTCTGGAATGTTCTTGGAGCATTTTGTAAATCATCAGATTTTATATTTGTGGTCAAGAAAGAAGTAATACTGTTACTCTGAATGTTTGCTTGAGCTATCAGCTTTGCTGGCGGGTTTAGGCAGGACCCAGCACCTGAGTTTCATGATTGGTTTCTCTCTTATTGAACTGAGAACAGGACACTGCCCTGCCCCTCTGGAAGAAAGCCCTGTGATTGTCCCTGAGCACTAAAGTGTGAAGCATGTAGGTTTAGAATTAATGCAGCACTTACATGGAGTATGGGTGAGTTCAGAATGGCATACTACACTGTAAAATTTGACGTTCAGTTTACTTAAAAAAAAAAAAAAAAGGAAACCGATTGCCTTATTTTTGCAAAGCAAACTTACAAGCTGAAATTGAGTTATATTAATGTTCCTATATAAGTAATGTGAACTTGTTATTCTTAATTAAACTAAATAGTAAATGTCAGGTTAACTTAATTTAAATTTTTGTTAATTTACTATAAATTAATTCGTAACCTTACTAAATATTTATTAGTAAGATTACGCAATTAAGTCAGATAAATTAACATTACTACAATTCGTTCACTTTACATCTGAAATAGCACTAATCTCAACATGAGTTTACTGTATCACTAAGTTATGGACACTTAAAATACTATGTGCAATCGGTTTCCACATTCTCTTTAAGTAAACTGAACATAATTTTACTAGTTCAAATACTATGGAACACACTTAACAAGTCTGAAATTCTCAACTGTTTATTTGTGTAATAAACAGCTAAAACTCTTTTAAGAACAATACAATAATAAAACTATGCCTTTAAAACATCATCTGTTCTTAAGACTTAGACCCCTTGCAGCACTCTGCTGCATGACAACATTATATCTGGACCTAAAACAAGGTACAGAGCATTTGCAGAACAGGCACTGTGCAAATTCCAAAAAAGTAAAAAAAATAAATAAAAAAAAATCCCTTTACAATTTTGAAAAACCTGCATGTGGCTTTGGAAAGATTCTAAAACTGAACTGCAATTACAGCAAAAAATTCCAGAAACAAGTTCAGCTTAAAAGCTGATTTTTAAGGGTTTGGAGTTTGGGTTTGAGATTCTATCCTCCCAAAGACAGAAATACCCACTGAATACAATCAAATGTGTTCCTCATTGTCTTTGGGTAGTCTAAATTTAGAGCATAGATCAAAGCAAAGAGGAGACATACAGCATGTAGCAAATTTGGGACATCACCCATGACAATTCTTCTCTCCAGAATGATTGCCCTCATTGCGTCCATGTTGAGGGCATGTGGACGTTTGGCAGGCATGCCTTCAGGTAAAACTGTGAGCAGTCCAACATCTACTTCACTGAAGTCTGCATCTACATCTGAATCCTATAAAAGAAAGAAAAATAGGAAAAGTGTGAATTTCTTATTCATTGCAACAGTACTGGAAATATTCTAGTGACCAGGGGCTGTTCATTAACAAAAAATTAAAACTTCAGTCTTTTGCGATGCTTGATTCATTTTAATGACCACAGCAGGTGTACAGTGATCAACGCAAACATCAAGCACAAGGAAATGTAATCGAGCTTTAAATCATGAGAGAGATGACAAGATTTATAGTTACAAAACAGAACATATGGTTTCAGAAGACATGGATTAAATCACTCAGCATAAGGGTGAATTATAATTTTTGGGTGAACTATTCCTCTAAAGAGCACCTATTATGGTTTTTAAATGTGCCTAAATTTGTTTTAAAGGTCTCATACAATAGATTTACATGCATCCAAGGTCAAAAAATGCTTTAATTTGCTCATAATTTAAATTGCAGCATTACCTTTTTTTCCCAGTGTCAAAAACGACTCATTCAATGATCCGTTCTAAAGGATTAATTCTAAACTCCTCCTTTCAGAGAGCCTACTCTGCTCTGATTGGTCAGATGTCCCAGTCTGTTGTGATTAGTCTACCGCTTAGTGTAGTGTTTGAGGGCAGGTCAAAGCTGTTCGCGAGCAGCCAATGAAGACCAGAGGTGTTTTTTTGTTACCAAATTACTTAGGTCAGTACAGGAAGTAAGTCTGGAATTACTAATGGCTCGTTTCAGGTGTTCAGAATCGGTTCTTTCTTTTGGGAGTCAATAAATCCATTTGTTGTGCACTTTGATTTTTGAAGCTTTGCAGACTTTTTTTACATTCACAAACAGCTATATAACACACTACATGAAAGGTAATATTTGAAAACCCATAATAGGTGCTCTTTAAATTTTGTTTTCTATTTTACTGTAACATATTGCATGTCTTCAGAAGACTTGGAATATCACAAGTTCAATGGAATACTTTATTGTACTTTTATGTTGTTCTGAATTATTAAGAACATCGAATTTAATTTACAGTATGTTTCATTGCATCAATTTAAGGAATTCAAATCACCAATGTCACAAATCAGAATTTTCACAAGAGACAAATACAGTATCGACTGTAAAAGTAAAAGTATACCCAGAACTTTTTCATAACCTGATCTATAATATCATGGAATAAACCAAATTGACAATTTAAGAAAGCATAAACAGCAATAAAAATACTTACGAAGCTCATCTTGAAAAAGTCCTCTGGGTCATCCCCCAGGAGGACTGGAAGACCCTGAAGTACTGCGGTGCGAACACAAGTTACATCAGATGACTATGAAAAAGTAGAGACAGGTAGACGTGAGGGTAACGATCATAGCCAAATCATGATTTAAAGATGACAGTAATCACATAGGAATACCTTTGAGTCAACATGATGCAAAATTTCATCAAGTGTTCTTCCCTGATTTCCTCAAACGTGCAGAGTGCGTGTCCAACGCTGTGTAGAATTCAGATCTCAGATTTTTCCCAGATATACGATTGAATTCTGCAAAGACCTAAGCAAAAATATGGAGTGGTTATTAACATTCAAATGCACAATTCATAGAAAGAAAAAAAAAAGTAACTCTGGGTTTTGAAGAAGAGGAAAAAATACCTGGCTTTCTGTGAAAAGTGCTGGCCACTTCTCCAAGATCTCACAGACATGAGGTTCAGAGTGGACGATTTCCTTCCTTATCAAGGCAAAAGTTCTGTCCATCTTCTGTCCAATCAGGCTCATGTTTGGGGGCCTCATTTTCATTTCTTCGACAAGTTGTATTCTTGTGCATTCTTGACTTTCTTCATCTTCCCCATTAGGAAACTTTGGCAACAAATTTAATTCAAATCAACTGGGTTTTTTAATGCTGGACTTCATTGCCATCGTTGCACCTCTCTTTCCCTCAACAGCAACATCACTACAGCCACATTTACGCAGTTTTGTTCTATAGTTGGCCATTTTAAATTTCAGGCTGTTTTTCCAGCCAGCTGAGCCTGTTGGGGAGCCCTGTTCAGTCAAACAGGGATGTGCTTTGATGAAAGCTGCTGCAACTTGGGCAAAGTCTTCATTTCTTGGATATGCCTTAAAAGTGTACATGGCCCCGGCAAGTGCTTCCAGTATGTCATGTTTTATGTCTCTTCCAACATTAAGACTTGTACCATCTTTCATAAAAGCAAGGTTTCCCTGACGGAGACTGTACTCAACATTAACAGAGAATTTGCATATTTCAAAATCCTCTGACCATTCACACTGTCGTTCAGCAGACAACTGATCTGATGTATCAGAACCTGAGAGAAGTGTCAGCTTGACTGGAGGAGGGAGATGTGTGTAGAGGAATTATTTTCAGGGTTGCCCTCTCTGGCAAATCATTAATGTCATTGACATTACATAATGCATGATTAAAGTCAGGATCTTCATATTGGACACTGAATGAGTATGTGAGTTGGAGCTTTTCTTGCAGCACATGTTTCAAGGCATCAACATCAGCTGCTTTTTCAGGAATGATTACTTTTAATGTCACTGTCATGCACAATAATGCGAAGTGTCATCGACATGGTGAACTGAAATTACAAAAAGAAAAAAGCAGAAGTCAAGCATAACAGCAATAATACAATGCAATGTCATTTAGCAGCAGATATAATACTTCAATGTGACAAAAAACTGTCCTCGGATATTATAAGCTGCCAAAGGGAAGGGGTAATTTAGTTCAGAAGGCTGAACAACTTGCAGTGAATGCAAACTGCACAACTCATAAAAGCGCAAATGCTCAACGTACCATGCAGTCTGTGGTTTGCAAGCTACCGTAATAATCATAATAAGCACGCATACTATTTTCGCCACAACCAGCTTGACTGGAGTTCACCACACATCGTTGCGTTTTTAATGTGGCGTATCAAATTAAGAGTTACTTTAAAAGAACCAGGCTCAAGATGTCGCGGTCTGTTACATCCATTTGTACTTTATCTGGATTGCGCTTTCTCTAGAGTGAATGCATCCATGTCTATCTGCGCTGCCTTGTTCTAAAAAGTGGCGTGCCCAGCACTCGTGAATATATGCTGAGTGATGCCGAAAACTATTCCGTAACAATCACAAGTATAAAAAAGTTCCTAATTTTAGAGTTGTCAAGGAATTTCAAATTCTGTAAGAAGTCACGTATTGCATAATCATGACCAGTCATCAGTTCAAACTACTCCAGTATTCCCATACTCGTGGCCATCACAAAATATACATATCTAAATGATTTAATATCCAACCAGTCAGCTAATTTTACAAATATGATGCGGGCAAAGACTAGTTTTAACAGAAATGCCTTCAAATTATGTGCAGTGAATAACGTGTTTGTGTAAGTTCTTAACATGAGCTAATACGTTACACAAAACAGCATGAAAACAACAGTGCAAAAAATCTAACAATTATTAAGTGTATCAAACAAAATAAAGCTGAAAATGAGGTTTAAATTAAAAAATATTACCTTGCATTTACCGAAGAAGAATGTCAAATCCTCAATCTATATGCTTCTGCGCTGTGTGGGGGAGGGGAAATTGCCATCCAGTGCGCATGCCTAACAGCACATCTTGAACATTTTGAGTAATTTTACTTAAATTACGTTAGTTATGGGAACTATGTGTTCGAAAATGTCAGCAACAATTAAACATTTCTAGTAAACTCAACGTTTTGGTTAAATTCAAGTAAACATACTAATATTTTTTAAGTAAGGAATACTATTAAATTTTACAGTGTACCATATATAGATATGATAGAAATGGTAAGAGTAGAATGGTATGTGATTCTGAATTTAGCCTATGATTACTGATTGTCTTGCCACATTAACGCTGTATGGTACGGTGTAGCCATATGGCATGAATTAGTTATTTTCTTTCAGAAAATTTTAAAACATAATGCATTGTCGGAAATAAAAGATAATTTAAGTAACCAATAATAGGGGCCTGGGTAGCTCAGCGAGTAAAGATGCTGACTAAAACCCTTGGAGTCATGAGTCCGAATCCAGGACGTGCTGAATGACTCCAGCCAGGTGTCCCAAGCAACCAAATTGTCCCAGTTGCTAGGGAGGGTAGAGTCACATGGGGTAAACCTCCTTGTGGTCGCTATAATGTGGTCTCGCTCGCAGTGGGGCGCGTGGTGAGTTGTGCATGGATGCCACAGAGAATAGCGTGAAGCCTCTACACATGCGTTTAACAAGCCACGTGATAAGATGCGTGGATTGATGGTCTCAGATGCGCAGGCAACTGAGATTCGTCCTCCGCCACCTGGATTGAGGCAAGTCACAAGAACTTAGATCGCATTGGGAATTATGCATTCCAAATTGGGTAGAAAAGGGGAGAAAAATATATATATGCTTTTTTTTTTCTTCTTCACAAATTGCGCTATTAAAATGTTTTTGGTATGTTCCTTCTACATCACAATTTTTTATGGCACTTTTGATAAGTTATTTAGATGTTGTTTACTGATCAATTTTTTCTAACATAGTTTTACAGAAAATTGAGGAAAATATGAAAATTTTCATATGGCAATGCAGTACCACAAGAGAATTGCTCTAATGCATTTTCTTATTGGGAATTTTTATAGATAGTGGCATCTATTATATTATTGTACTTATTAATTTGTTTGGAAATATTTGCCAAAACATAATTGCATTTATGTGTAGCCCTCTCACCAGTGCACTGGCTCAAAATACAAGTATGTCTAGGGGAAATTCAAACTAAAAAAAAACTACGGGTGAGAGGCACATCTAAATTTACCACTGTGCCCACATTACATCGTGTAAACCCCAATCTCAACGAAATTACTCAGATGTCCCCTTTAACCTCCCCCTTTCTCTGCAGAAAGATCACAGGAGATTAAAATACTAAAACACTGTATTTATTCTTTTGACTTTTTTCTTATTTCCCCTTTGAAACTGAAGCAACTAATAACACTGTCAATTGAAATCAACACATATGAAACAAAAGAACTTTAAAAATAAATAAATTCAAATGAGTGATCACATGGAATACAAATTTCACACTAAATATGAAACATTCAGATTCACATTATACTAAAAAAAAAAAAAATACATTCCCAAACAAATAAAAAAAAAAAAAAAAAAAAGAAAATTACCCAGCTGGGATTTACGTCCCTTGTAGGCGTGCAAGGTAAGAGCTCAAATTAATGTGTTAGCGAACAGTTAGGAGTACTCACAAGATCCCACAAGATAGCGATTCCAAAAACAACACAGTACCAGATTTGAAGATGCACCAATGAAATGATCAGCAGATCCAGTCGTCCATGCATCCATCACAAACCATCTCTTCCAAAGATGAATCGGATGACATGTCCAGGCAAATCCTCCATCTTGTAGATAGGCCAGATCAGCACAGGCCACGAAAGCACGTCGGTCTCTCCTAATAAATCGCTCCGCATTCACTCAGTCATCCCTTGAGCTCCGAACACTTCAACCATTTCTTAACACTTTAATGTAAAATAAAACACGGGTATTGTCTCTCTTCCGAATACTTTCCAAAGATGAAACAAAACCAAAAAAACCAAGATAAACTGCGACACACTCTCGGAGCGTTGCACACGCGCGCACACACATTAGGTTCACGCAACTGTTGAATATAAACTATAATTTTTGAGCTCAGCGTCTCGTCGACACTGAGTTCCTCCCATCAACAGTCTTTAAGCTGTTCAATGTTTCTACTTTCAAATCAAAATCCTTTTCTTTTTCTCAGTCTTTAGACACTACATGTGTGTACTCTTTTCTCTTGCACTCCCGAACTCTCTAGAAAAATCTCCTCTTTTTCTCTCGTGACCCTGCCCCTTGAACTCTAGGGGTCAGATTATAAACACTTCATTTCTAAACAATTTAAAGGTATCTCCTAAAATACACCTTCCTATTATTTCTACCACTTCCACATCAATTTTAAACTTTTAAACATAAAATGACAAATATAAAATTACAAACCAAAAATAAACAACAACAAACACCTTTTTTTACCCTTTTAGACAGTGTTACAAAACGCATTGTTGAAATATAATTTTGTATACCCAATTTACATATAATTGTAAAAATTAAAGAAAGCTTTTAAAGCTATGAAAGAACAATGAATAGACTACTAATAGATTTAGTAGGGCTCTACATATGCATAAATAACACAATCATGATTTATTTTCAGACAAAAATTTACACGGCAATGTTTTATGGAGAGGGCAAGAAGAGTGTACAGTTAGTTCTTCCAATTCACAAAAGTGACAATTAGATTGTCATTTTCATTGTCATAAAAGTCTGTGATAAACTGCAATATAAAAGAACGCATGATTAAGATGCAGTTAATTTTACTTTTTAGGAGTTCCAGCAAGTGATGAATACATGAACTATTAAAGAAATATTAATTTGATTCAAGGAGAAGTTGTGGTAAGAAAAACTAGTGTTTGGACCATTTTCCATTGTTGTACAGAGTTGTCATATGGCAACGTTATATAATGCACTCTCTCATACTCACACACATGTACTGTATGTATAATTCTGGACAATTCTGCACAAATGCATGAATGAAGATTTATCACCAAACACCAAATCCCCACAAACATGATCTTGCATTACAAAATAGAAAAAAATATATATATAGATAATAAATAATTAAAAAATCATATTGAGAAATGACAGAGATAATGAAAAAGAGACAATGACGGAAGCTAATGTTGTCAGAGTCCTGCCACTTTACATTTAAATTTACATTTATTCATTTGGCAGATGCTTTTATCCAAAGCAACTTACAAGAGAGGAAAACATAAGCGAATCATCTTAGGAGACAGTGGTATGAAAAGTGCTGTATTACAAAGTATCACTAGCATAATAATAGTATTCAAAATAGAATAAAGTGCAACATTTTTTTTTTTTTTTTTTTTTTAATGACTGGTTAAGTGCTCATGGAAAAGATGTGTTTTTAGTCGTTTTTTGAAGACAGAGAGTGAGTCAGCTTCACGGATGGAGTTGGGAAGGTCGTTCCACCAACGTGGTATGATGAAGCTGAAAGTCCGGGAAAGTGTTTTGGTGCCTCTTTGTGTTGGTACAACAAGGCGACGTTCCTTAGCCGACCGCAGACTTCTAGTGGGGGCGTAGCTCTGCATAAATGATTTTAGATATGCTGGTGCAGACCCAGTAACTGTTCTGTATGCCAGCATCAGAGCCTTGAATTTGATACGTGCATCAACCGGTAGCCAGTGGAGAGAGACAAGGAGTGGTGTAACATGTGCTCTCTTTGGTTCATTAAAGACCAGACGTGCTGCTGCATTCTGGATCATTTGGAGGGGTCTAGTTGCACATGCAGGGAGGCCTGCAATGAGAGCGTTACATTAGTCCAGTCTAGTTATGACAAGTGACTGGACAAGCAGTTGTGTGGCATGTTCAGAGAGGAAGGGTCTTATCTTCCTGATATTGTAGAGTGTAAATCTACATGATCTTGCGATCTTTGAGATGTGGTCTGTGAAATTTAGTCTGTTGTCGATGGTTACCCCTAGATTTCTGACCGATTTGGAAGGCGTTACTGTAGTTGCACCCAGCTGCGCGGTGATATTGTGTTCAACATCAGGGTTGGCTGGAAAGACAAGGAGTTCAGTCTTGGCTGGGTTGAGTTGCAGGTGGTGCTCCTTCATCCAGGCCGAGATGTCCGCCAGGCAGGCAGAAATTCGAGCAGTCACTGTGGTGTCGTTGGGCTGGAAAGACAAGTAGAGTTGTGTGTCATCAGTGTAACAGTGGTAAGAGAAACCATGTGCTTGAATTATGGGTCCCAGTGATGTTGTGTATATAGAGAAGAGAAGTGGCCCAAGCACTGATCCCTGAGGTACCCCAGTAAGTAGCTGATGTGGCTTGGATACCTCACCTCTCCAGGCTACCTTGAAGGACCTACCTGAGAGATAGGAATTAAACCAGTCAAGTACAGTTCCTGTGATGCCCAGCAAGGAGAGGGTAGAGAGTAATATCTGATGGTTGACTGTGTCAAAGGCTGCAGAAAGGTCCAGCAGAATCAGGACTGATAATCTGGATTCAGCTTTCAACCGTCTCAGCGACTCAGTGACAGACAGCAGGGCGGTCTCGGTGGAGTGTCCACTTTTAAAGCCTGCCTGATTGTCAACCAGCAGCTTGTTCTGTGAGAGATAGGCAGAGATTTGATTGAAAACTGCCCTTTCAAGTGGTATGAGAGAGACTGGTCTGTAGTGTTCTATTTGTGTGGGATTAAGTGCGGGTTTCTTAAGCAGTGGGGTTACTCGAGCCTGCTTAAATGTAGTGGGAAAAGTGCCTGTAAATAGAGATGTGTTAATTATGTGTGTGAGTGCAGGTAGGATGGACGGAGAAATGGCCTGGAGAAGGTGGGAAGGAATGGGGTCAAGGGAACAGGTTGTGGGGTGGTTGGAGAGGAGGAGTTTAGAGACCTCAGTGTCAGTCAGAGGAGAGAACATGGAGACAGAAGAGTTGCATACAGGAGACATGTGTTTGACAAGGTGTGGTGCTGAGAATGTATTGCTGATGGCTGCAACCTTATTAGTAAAAAATGTGGCGAAGACATCTGCTGTCAGTGATGTGTCAGGTGGTGGAGGGGAAGGGCAGAGAAGTGTGTTGAATGTTCTAAACAAGCTGCGAGTGTCTGTGGTGCTGTTGATCTTGTTCTGGTAATAGGAGGTTTTTGCAGATTTGACATTATCTGAAAAAGTTGCAAGCAGGGACTGATATTTACCTAGATCTGCTGGATCTTTAGATTTCCGCCATCTCCTCTCAGCTGCCCTGAGGTCAGTCCGATGTTCACGAAGGACGTCAGACAGCCAGGGGCTGGGTGGTGTAGCACGTGCTGGCCTAGTGGAGATAGGACAGATGTTGTCTAGACAGGTTGTTAAAGTAGAGCTTAGTGTGTCTGTGGCAGTGTTTACATTAAGCGTGGTAAATATATTTTGTGTAGGAAGAGATGTAGAGACAGCAGTGGAAAGGCGAGAGGGTGAGAGGGAACGGAGGTTACGGCGAAAGGAAACCAATGGTGGAGTCTGTTTTAATGTAGATGGGAGTGTCATGTCGAATTGAACAAAGTAGTGATCAGAGGCATGTAAAGGAGTAACAAGAATATTTGAGTTGGTACAGATACGTGTAAAGATGAGGTCCAGCTGGTTGCCCGATCTGTGAGTTGCTGTGGTGTGTAGTTTTTCCAAGTCAAATGAGGCCAGGAGAGTATTCAATTCAATGGCCGCTTGTCTTGGTGTATGTTGAAAACACCAAGAACCACAAGTGGCTTACCATCCTCCGGCAAGGAGGACAGCAGGACATCCAACTCCTCAAGAAAGTTTGTCAGCTGACCTGGAGGGCGATAGATGACAACAACATGGATTTTTGTGGGTTTCATTGTAGTAATAGCATGGAATTCAAAACTAGTATTGTTACATAGTGAAGAGTGTGGTGAAAAAGTCCAGTTGTTATGAATGAGCAAACCTGTTCCCCCACACTTACCGGTGCATCGAGGGGCGTGAGAGAAGGAGAAGTTGTTGGAGAGGGTAGCAGGTGTTGCTGTATCCTCTGGACGTATCCATGTTTCTGTCAGTGCCAGTATGCTGAGGGTGGACTGCGTGGCAAAGGCTGGAATGAAGTCAGCTTTGTTCACAGCTGACTGGCAGTTCCAGAGTCCCACTGAGAAAGAGAGCGGAGCAGGTGCTGAAGTGCAAAGTGGCCATAGGTTGTGTGGGTTGCATTTGGTCTTGCATCGATATCGTGTAAACGGTCTGTAACAGATAATAGGGATGTGCCTGAAGGCATGTGTTATGCATGAAGTAGACATGTTAGTATATAGAAGGAAAAGAGATACAATAAGATACTTAAGTGCTATGGAGAGTGGCGCCCTGTCGGTGTCCTTGCTCGGTGGACTCGCACAGGAAGACTCGCTGGTCTTTACACAAGTAGGTCTTCACACGAGGAGGGCTTTACATGAGGGCTACCACTTCCACTGCCGCTTCCGCGTCAGCATTTGAGTCAAATATATACGCGATGATAATGAGCCGTTCAATGAAAAAGGCAGGACACGCCTTAATGCTACTTAGCACAACAAAGCTAGTCACGTGGTCAGCCGAAACTAAGGGTTGCGCGAGGTGACAAGTGCGACTTCCGTGCACTGCAAATAAATTATGCTACACTTTAGCAATAAATAATACCCTAAAACAAGTGAAGGTATAAATAATACCCTAAAACAAGTGAAGCACTGTTTATAAACACTAAAAACCACGATAGTTTTACACACACACTGGCCAATCAACGCTAAATCTAGCAGTGAGTAACTTGGGACAAGTCAAAAACAATATAGCACACACACACACACACACACACACCAACCTTCGTATAAGCGACGCGGGTTCAAGACAGTAAACAAACAGCACAAGTCTAGCAATGAATACCACTCTTCAACAAAGTAAAACAATGAAATAAACACACTTACACGCAACTACAGGCTCCTGTAGTTAGATTGCTTATCCTGAACTTTGGTTCAGTTTTGTTTTCTTCCTTTGTGGCAAGATTCTGATATTCTCATCATTGTTTACATTTTGTTGTCTTGTCTCATGTTTGTGAGTGCATGTGGCTTTGTTTTGTTTGTTATCGCCATGTGCACTTGTGTCTGTTGTAGTTGTGTTATGTTTGATCCTGTATGTCTGCACATTGCTTTGTGCTTTGTGTTTGTTAGCCATGTGACTCCACCCCCTTGTTACCCTCATCACTCTCCCTCATTTAGTCCTTGTTATGTTAATTGTCTTCACCTGTTCCCCTTGTGCCCTACCTGTATATATAGTGCTCCTTTTCCTCTTGTGTTTGTTGGATTGTTTTATTTCTCATGTTGTTCAGTTGGCATTTGTTTGCTCTGTCTCCCAGTCCGGTTTGTAATCTTGTCTTTCAGTTTGTTTGTTTGTTTTATTAGTTTCTCCCCTGTTTGTATTTTTATTTGTGTATTTTCTCATTCCTGACTCATCCTGTGACAAATGTAGCCAAGTGTAGAAATTTCATGTAATTTAACTCTAGTCATAATTTAGAAGTGGCCCCTTTAAGAGCGGAGTTTTGCAACACCTGCTTTCCGGCACTCATGTTTGAAGCTTGAGAACATACATTGTGCATGAGAGCTCCCGGTGTTCATCGGTTGATATTTCTTTGAATAAATATCAAATTCTACACAATGTTGTTAAATTGTATAAGGCTGGCACTGTGATGTCTACACCCAAAAGGCACTGTGAGAGCCAACGTCATAACGCTCACACAGAAGAGCGTCTGAGGTGGAGATAACACACTCTACTTTTTAAGGACCATAAAATGCAAATCTTACATCTGCCTTCTCTCTCTCGCCTCAGGTCACTTTAAGGGCACCAAAAACTAAGTTATAACTTGTTCTGTAATGTAAAAGGTTTTCTGATCATACATGTTTGGTATCATTCAAGAGGTCTCAGTGCAACTGGTAAAACGGTGTCATTCCCTTTCAGCAAAGTCAAATCACAAGTAAGATTTAAGAACCTAGTAAAATACTGTATTCTATCCTGGGCATGCCCCCCCCCTCCCAGATCTCTTGCAGGAACTATCAGATTAGGTGATTTCTTTGTAAACATCAAACGACTTACTCAGTCTCAAGTTTTGAAGGTCTACTTACAACCCCTTAAATTGTAACCACACCCTGAATAACATCAAACAAACACATCTGAAATAACAATAGAATTGTTTGGTATTTAAGGAGTGTTGGCAGAGGAGCTCAAATAAATTGAGTATGTCAATTTGGTATTAATCATATCTTATTTAATGATTTATAGCCCAGAGTGTTTTCCAAGTAAGTGAGCATGTGTAATGAGAATTGTATTCTTTTAAACTGTTGTACATGTCCTTAAAGCCTGGTTAGAAATGCATAAAATGCTTTATGATTTAAGCAAGTACTTGAATATATAAAATGCTGTGAATGTTATAAGCATGTATTAAGTTTGTGTTGAAATACATGGTTAAGCTCATTCCCTGTTTGTATTTTCTTTTGACATTAGCCTCTATCGTATCTCATGTGTTGTATTTCATTGTACCATATTTTTACTACTGAGTTTCATTGTGCTGAAATTCACTGAATCATTTTTACTCTTATTTGGGACATTGTTCTTTTTGAGTCACATATACACATTTTCAGAAAACTCCTAGATTGTAAAAAAGGGGTATAACCAAAACTATTAGTTCAATGTTGGATTCCAATAGAATGGCCCCTGAAGGTTTCTCCGTTGTTCTGTCTTTTTCTGAGCGCTGAAACAAAAACACTTATTAATTTGCACTTTATCAATTGATATTAATCTGACTCCAATTTAAGTTGACCTCTAATTTAGATTACAGCTCCAATTAATTTGTGATCATTCTTTTAATGTGATCTTTTTAAGTTATTGATTACTCTGAATCATCTTAATTTTCATTTGTCCTTTCGATCAATACTTGAATGTCGCTTAGAGTCTCACGCTGGCTGTTATTTCAATTACGTGGATCTCACGTCACAAGATAGCAGTTCAGTTCATAGTCAGAGGTTGCAGGGTAATCTAAATATCATCTGATTTGGCTTCTCATAATCAGATGATACCATTGCTTAGACACGTACACACAACTTGCAATGACGGACAATAAGCAGTGACTGAAGTCTTACATGGATTCTCCTATCATTATGCTTCTAATGGTCTTATCCTGGTCTCATACGTGTGGTAACAAACAGTATCTTAACACAATCTACCGGTCACAAAAGATTTCAGAAGACTTCAGAATAAATCAAATAATAACAATTTATTTGCCAGGTAGGATATAAAACATTGTTACAAGAATTCAATCAAACCCAATTTCACATATGATCAGAATAAACAAACATTCCTAAAAATAAGATATAAGTCAGAGGAACATACCTGGCAATAAAAATAACACACAGCGACAGTGTGGGAGATCTGACTACAGACTCCCCGAGTTCCTTGCCAACCCTCCTTAAATATCCAGACATAAAACATTGTGTACCAAATTAATTTATCACACTGTGGTGATATTCAGGTAAAGATTTCAGCTGTGTAAAACATTGCAAATGCGATTTGCAATTTATCACACGTGGTGATATTCAGGTGTAGATTTCAGTTTTTGTGAGAGAGTTCTATGACATTGGTTCTCACATAGTTCATTGACTTTTACCGGAAATGGTGCCTTTTGGACATAGACATCCTGGTGCCAGCCTTACATAATCCAATTTTTCATTCTTCAAATAAGTACAAAAAACAGTGTGTATATATCCACAATACAGCCCCATCGACCACTGTTGCTTATTTATTTTAATTTTTTTTTATGAACAGCCATCAGAATAAAACCCCAAAAGATGTTTTTGTATCCTGTGGTGATTATTTTCATCTCACCAGCAACACTGAGTTAATTTAACAGAATCACAGTAAGGAAGACTGTTGAATTGCAACCAGCATCCCATAGTCTGAGATGTAAGAATCACACATATGCATACGTAATGAAGTTTTTAGTTCTCTCACCTATCACAACAGTGGAGTAGTGTGCGTGTGTAGGTTTCACTATATTTGTGAGTGCCAAATATTTGAAAATGTCCTCACTATTATAGAGATACTTGTTGAAAACAAGTGTGTGTGTGTGTTTGTGTACTGTAGTTAAGTGTTTTTGAAAGAGAAGTGGGAGAAGAAAGGAAAGGTCTGTTCTTCTACAGGTTAATACGTCCCTTCTTAACCAGACTGAAATTTAATGTACAAATGTTTACGTGTACTGTTTGAATTGATTAATATTGAATAATTCATAGAATTAACCAGTTAATTACTTTTAATTAATTTATAATCAATGAGATTAGTTAAATGCCATCACATTTATTTAATGCAGCTGACATTATAATATGACATTTTAATGGTTTCATTCAGTTCTGTGTAATTTCTGCTGCCCTATACAATGTTTTAAAGGATTATATCACTTTAACCAAGACTAACTTTAAAATGGTAAATTAATAAAAACTCTATAATTGTTTAATCATTTATTAAACATTTAATTTTTTTTTAATTTTTGCCATGGAACACAAAAGGAGTTTTCAGAATATGCCAAAATAAATAAATAAACCACAAAAAGCACCATAAACAATAATAAAATGAATCCATGCATTTGTTAGCTATAATCCAAATCTTCAGACTGCTTTATGTGAAGAATAGACCCAAACTCAAGCCTTTTATTCAACGATCTCCAACTCCATTCGCCACAGCGCCGTCGTAACCGCTGTAACCATCAACCTGCTTTGGTTTCGTTGTCAAAATTCAAAAACTGCCGCATTACGACCAGCGATTTTATGGCAGTGATGTCGAATGCTCATTGGCACTCAAGTGTCTCGTGACCATTTGTGACATGCCTTATTCTGCGATGTATATGTTTGAATGAGGTATCACAGCGGTGTTATGGAGTGCATCAGGAGAAGATTTACAGCAATTAATAATTTAAATTCTACTCCACCTCACACAGTGCTATTGTATGCCATCTGAGAGCATATTGGATGTAGCGCATCGCCCTTTGGACTACTTTGTACTGAATTTTGCCATTTTTCTGAATAAATTATTGTGATTAAATGTATCTGCCCATTATGTGTTTTATATGCTTAATAAATGGTTATGGTTAGGTTTAGGAGTAGGTGTGGCATAAGCAGCTGTAAAATATATATAAATTAATATATTGTAACAAAAATGATTGCTACTGTACATTAATCTGCTTGTTACATGTTTTTATATTGTTGAAATGTAGTTATGTTTAGAGGTTGGGGTAGGGTTTAGGGATCTAAAATATCTATAAAACAGTAAAAATTTACAAATATATTTATAATCGATCTGTGTATTCAAATATATTTGTAACGGATTCGTCAATATTTTAAGTTTCTAAAGCTGTAAATACGTACAAATGTTTACATTTTAGATGCTTTCAAATGTCCATATCATACGTTTTAGTATCTATCCAAAAGCACTAACCTGTAGGTTTAAATTTTACAAATATTAACATACAAAATGCTACGTAGTATATTAATGAGATCAGGCTGAAATGTTATACACAGTGTCCCTGTGTTACTGCCAACTCTAATAAAAAGCCAAAATTCTTGAGTTTCAATGTGTTTTTCATAATGAATAACGAATACAATGACATAATGAATAAAATAAACATGAATGGTCATACCATTAAACACACACCTCCGTGGTCTGTAAATGAATTGTTACTCATTCTAATACAAATCAGAGTTAATGCATTTCAGGAGCAAATGTAATTTCTTTCTTTTCTTCCTCTTGAGCATCTCTGTTTACTTTCCTTTGGAGTACCATTGGCAGAGACATGAGAAAGCAGCTGGGTCTTTGTGTTTGGAGGAGAATCAGGTAATCAACAATGCAACCACTTACCCACAGCTCTCTGTGTAGAGACTGCCATCAACATGGCCAGGTAATTGAATACATTAGCTCTGAATGAAGGACTGTTGTTTAATCCTCCTACATAAACATCTCTATCTATACTATTATCATCATGATGGCGCCGCGGATGGCTGCCTCGGTGTGGAGCTCCTCAGTTCTTTTGTTGTTTTTATTTGTTTGTCCTGTGTTTAGTAATCATTTTCCAGTCAGTTTTAACAGAGACGAACTGCTGAACATTCGACAGCATGTACCAGACAATCTTTTCCCGGTTTTTGAATACAGGAGACGCAGGCAAGGAAGACAAGCCGGTGCGCTGGTCAAACTCCGTCAGCGTGGATTTCGAACAGTGCTGCCAAGTATTCACTTAGCGAATCTCCGCTCTCTTCCTAACAAAACGGACGAACTACATCTCCTCACCCACACAAATAAGGACTTTTCAACCTCTGCTGCCTTGTGCTTCACAGAAACCTGGCTGAGTGAAGCCATTCTAGACAGCGCGTTACATCTGCCGGGCTTCCAGCTGTTCAGAGCGGATCGCATCACGGAGTTAACGGGGAAAATGAGAGGCGGTGGAACATGCTTTTATATCAATGAAAGTTGGTGTACAGATGTAACAACGTTAAAGAGGATGTGCTGTCCTAATTTGTAAGCGAACTTTATTAACTGTAAGCCTTTCTGCTTGCCGCGGGAGTTTTCCTCGTTTATTCTGGCGAGTGTGTATATCGCGCCAAACGCGTGTTTGAACACAGCGCTGCAACAGCTGACTGATCAAATCACAGACATGGAACAACAATACCCGGACTCAGTTATTATTATTCTTGGGGATTTTAACAAAGCAAATCTCACACGTGAACTGCCCAAATACAATCAGCACATCACATACTGGATTATTGTTAACAACAATAAAGGATGCATATCGCTCTGTCCCTAGAGCAGCATTGGGACTCTCTGATCACTGTCTGGTTCATCTTCTTCCAACCTACAGGCAGAAATTAAAATCAACCAAGCCAGTAGTAAGGACTGTAAAGAGATGGACCAATGAAGCAGATCGGGAACTACAAGCCTGCTTCGATTGCACGGATTGGAGTGTTTTTGAGGCTGCAGCCACAGACCTGGACGACCTCACAGATACTGTTACATCATATATCAGTTTCTGTGAGTATATGTGCATTCCTACTAGGACTTATTTAAAGTTCAACAATGACAAACCGTGGTTTACAGCAGAGCTCAGGCAGCTTCGTCAGGCCAAAGAGGATGCTTACAGGGGTGGGGATATAGTCTTGTACAATCAGGCCAAGAACACACTGAATAAGGAAATCAGAGTGGCTAAAAGAAGATACTCTGAGAAGCTGAAAAACAAATTTTCAGCTAATGACCCAGCATCAGTGTGGAGTGGCATGAAACAACTCACATATTACAGGACTCCTACCCCCAACCCTGTAGGGAACCAACAACTGGCTGACGACCTGAATGTGTTCTACTGCAGATTTGAAAGGCCCAATCTACACCCCACACCCACTCTGACCTTCACTTCACACAAACACCAACACCTCCTGCAACCCCCCCTCCTCCCACTCCTGCTACTCAACCTGCACTTAAGATCTGTGAAGATGATGTGAGCCGCGTCTTTCGGAAACAAAAGACGAGGAAGGCTTCAGGCCCAGGTGGCATCTCACCAGCGTGTCTTCGATCCTGTGCTAACCAGCTGGCCCCCATCTTCACACAGATCTTCAATAGATCACTGGAGCAGTGTGAAGTCCCATGCTGCTTCAAACGCTCAATCATTATTCCTGTCCCAAAGAAACCAAAAATCACAGGACTTAATGACTACAGACCTGTCGTCCTGAGGCCTGTGGTCATGAAATCATTTGAGAAACTAGTGTTGGCCCACCTGAAGAACATCACTGGACACTTTCTAGATCCCCTTCAATTTGCTTATTGAGCAAACAGGTCTGTGGATGATGCAGTCAACATAGGATTGCATCATATCCTGCAACATCTGGACAGACCAGGGACATATGCAAGGATCCTTTTTGTGGACTTCAGTTCAGCTTTCAACACCATCATCCCTGTTATACTCCAGAATAAATTACACCAACTCTCTGTTCCCTTGTCTATCTGTCAGTGGATTACCAGCTTTCTGATGGACAGGCAGCAGCTTGTGAGACAGGGGAAACTCACTTCTAGCACCTGTACAATCAGCACTGGTGCCCCCCAGGGATGTGTGCTCTCCCCACTACTCTTCTCCCTCTACACCAATGACTGCATCGCCAAGGCCCCTCTGTCAAGCTCCTGAAGTTTGCAGATGACACCACTGTCATCGGCCTCATCCGAGATGATGATGAGTCTGCATACAGAAGGGAGGTTGAACAGCTGGCTGTCTGGTGCAGTCAAAACAACCTTGAGCTGAACACGCTCAAAACGGTGGAGATCATTGTGGACTTTGGTGAGGGGGGTCAGTGTTGGGGTGTTTCTCCTATTCTAAACAGCACTGTGGCAGCAGTGGAGTCATTCAGGTTCCTGGGCACTACCATCTCACAGGACCTGAAGTGGGAGACCCACATTGACTCAACCTGCCACAGGTGCTGCTGATACAGTTTTACTCAGCAGTCATTGAGTCTGTCCTCTGCACTTCAATAACTGTCTAGTTTGGTTCAGCTACGAAATCAGACATCAGAAGACTACAAAGGACAGTTCGGACTGCTGAGAGGATTATTGGTTGCCCCCTGCCCCCCATCCCCCCCCCTTCAAGAACTATACACTTCCAGATTGAGGAAAAAGGCTGGAAAAATCACTCTGGACCCCACTCACCCTGCCCACTACCTTTTTGAACAGTTGCCTTCTGGCCGACGCTTCAGAGCTCTGAGCACCAGAACCATCAGGCACAGGAACAGTTTTTTCCCTCAGGCTATCCATCTCATGTACAGTTAAATTGCCCCATTGAGCAATAACTATGTTATTGCTCATTTGTGTTGTTTATCCAACACATCCAACCTCTTCTGCCATTTCATTCCTCTGAAAAAAAAAACAAACAAACAAAAAAAAAACATTTGTACTGTACATAACAGATTTGTATTTGCACTGTACATAACAGATTGTATTAGATTTGCACTACCCATGTGTATGTGTGTATGTATGTATGTGTGCGTCTGTACGTATGTGTATAATTAGTCTTATTTTTTATTTTTTTATTATTATCTATGTCTTGCTGCTGTTTTGTGTTGTTTTTGTATTGTTGTACACTGCACTGGAAGCTCCTGTCACCAAGACAAATTCCTTGTATGTGTAAGTATACTTGGCAATAAAGCTGATTCTGATTCTCATTATCTTCATGTGTAGCTGTAGCCATTTAAGAAATGCATATTTGCAAAAAAAAAAAAAAAAAAAAAAATATATATATATATATACCTGAGCAAATAGTCATCACACATCATTTTCCAATGTTCCCAACTGCACCATAAGATTGGTCGAGGAGGGGGGAGGAGGAATATCGTCCCCGCAGTCCGTCGGAACCAACCCGGTGTGGGCATGTTTGTGTCACAGCTGGGTGCACGGGGCGGGGGGGTCCGCCGCTGGAGCGCCAAACCTGCCAAAATGGGACGGTGGACGGTGGTCGTGACGACGGCCATGCACACCTGACATGTGACCCAGGGAACAAGAAAACCACTATTTTGTTGAAGTTTTGGGTACCGCAGCCTCTTGGGCATGCGGCGAAAAATGAAACAATAGATTCTCCTCCCAGCCCTCCACCAGGGAATGGAGTGGTATGTCCACCAGCTCAATAGAAGCGGGTCTCCTCGTCCCTGGGTCGCCCGTCCCAGGCTCCACGCCAGGGTCGGGCCGCAGGGGCGGTCTGCAGCAGAGGCGGTGCTGTTGCTGCAGGAGGATGCCCTTGGCGACGAGCAGATGGGGTGCAAGGTCTTGAGCTGCTCCGGGGCAGGATAAGTTGTATAGCCGCCGTCTGCTTCTTCACCGCTGAGAAATGCTGGTCGAAGTCCTCAACGGTGTCGCCGAACAGGCTGACCTGGGAAATGGGGGCGTGCAGTTCTCTTAGCGCCTTGGCTTGGTGCACTTGCAAGAGAGCCATGCCATGCAGGGTGGAGGCGGCCTGTCCAGAGGCACCGCAGGCCTCAGTCGCCAGAGATGACATAACCCTACAGGTGCTAGACGGGGGTCTCAGGCGGCCCCTCCAGGTGGCGGCGCTTTGCGGGCACAGGTGCACCGCAACCGCCTTATCCACTTGGGGAATCGCCGAGTACCCCATGGCAGCTCCACCATCAAGGGTAGTGAGAGCGGAGGAGCTCAGAGACCGGGTCCAGGCAATGAAAGGTGCCCGCCACGACCTCGTGAGCTCCTCATGCACCTCCGGGAAGAAAGGGACCGGGGAGGGTCGTGGCCGTGAGCGGCACTCCGGGCCCAGGAACCAATCGTCAGGCTGCGAGGGTTCAGGGGGGGTGGAGGGTTCCACTCCAGCCCGACAAATGCAGCCGCCCGGGCAAGCATGGCTGCCAGCTGCGTGTCAGGCTGCGGCTGGGCGACCACACCCGAACGTGGGAGCCCAGTCGAGTCCTCAGTGTCAGACTGGACAGCCCGCTCTCCGATGCTGCAATCGAGAGCTCATCCATTTGCGAGCGCAGAAATGAGATCACGAACTCACCCTGAGACGAGCCGGCGGTCTCATCCCAATGGGGCAAACGAGCGTACTGGGGAATGGGAGGTCCGTGGGGAGTTACCCGGCAGAGTGGCTCCCATTGGTGTCCCCAAATCGCCCCCCAGTGCTAACCGACGCAGCCTCAAACCCGTAGGTAGAAGGACCGAGGCGGGGAGCCGCTGGGGTGGTCTTTCCCTCTAACAAAGGAAAAACCGTGACCCATAGTCACGCTCTCGCAGTGAGAACATGACCCGTCCAAGAACGCTGTCTCCGCGTGGGCAGCGCCCAAGCACGTAAGACCGCGATCGTGGCCATCGGAAGTGGAAAGGTAAGGACCGCAACCAGGAAATACACATAAAAGGAGAGGCATCTTTAAAAAGACACTCTCCGTTAATGCCACTCTTTTAAGAAGGGAAAATATACTCTTTTAGCAGGAAGAATATACTCTTTTAGCTGCTGAAGCGCCCGGGGCGTTCTCTGCACTTCACCAGTGCGAGAGGGGGAGAAGTCGCTGTAATGCGCCGTAAATCCAACAGCTTTTCGAAGTGAATGGATCGGCAGAGTAATTCAGCTCGCTGAACACAACCGCTCAACTCCGAAGAGAAAATCTGAATGAGTGGTTGCATACCTGCTCCTTTTATACCCATATGTCCAGGGGAGTGGCATGCAAATTCCACTCACCAATTCCCATTGGCCTTTTTTCAAAAAGCAGAGGTGTTTGGGGCTCCCAAGAGTGACCCCTAGTGTCACTACATTGACACAATGTCGAGTGAGTGACAGATAGGGAACCATGGTTACTACTACAAAATTATTATAGTAAAACCATGGTTAACTATTTTTTTTATTACTTATTAACAACAATTACACACAATTATAAGAAATAAGAAATGTCACCTTTAGATATGTTGTTATTTTAGCTTGAATTTACTCCAGAGCAAGTGGTATAGTAGTGTCTGAAGAGGTGGGCATACTGTGAATTTATGAAAGACCCCCCCCCCACCACCCCCCCATTAAAAATAAATTATAAAAAAACACATGCACCCAATCTCTAAAATTAATTGACATTTATATACAGCACATATGTAAAAAGTGTAAGAAATTTATTTTTTCCACTAAAATAAATGACTGTTGTAATTACAGTTCCACATACACTTACAAAATGTATATCAGGGTAAGTTTCTTGCTGGCAGAGTACTACTAAGAACAATGGCATGGTAACTTGATTTTAAATATGTTTTTAAATTAATAGGTGTTATTAATGTTCCTTTTATTAGGCTACTATGAAAATTGTTAATATTTTATTATTACTCTAACTAATTCATAATACGCAATAAACTGTTAGGCATTGTAGCTAATATGAGTGTAGTAATGTTCACGTTAACACGTTATCTTGTATTACCATATATAGCCTACATAAGAATTAATGTTTTGGGTTTTTTTTCTTCTTTTTTTTTAAATTTATTTATTTATTTATTTTTGTACTATTATGTGCTTTTCTAAGTTGGTTTCCTAGAAAAAGGCACCACTGAAAGCAGTAAAAGGCAAAAAAAAAAAAAAAAAAAAAAAAGAAAGAAAGAAATAGCAGGGATGCAATAACATGCAGTATTTTCACAAAGTTACATTTAAATATATATACATGTATTTACGTTTAGCAGGGAAATAAATGTACAGTGCGGTGCTTTCCGCTATAGCTAGGCTATGTGAGGCTGATTAGGGCGAAATACATTGAAAATGTAAAAGTTATTTCAGATAATAGAAATTGTCGTATTGATCAAGTCGTGGGGGTATGGCTCTATTTGTTGGTCGTGACTCGAGTCTCAATGACTGTGTCTCGTATCGAAGGCTGCGTGCTAGGTAGGACACGTCATTTGAAGGCTGCAGTATACCGAACGTCCTGCTTTAAACAAATCTCGTTTAAACGAGACGGCCTTCGTAGAACAAACGGAAACAGAATGGAACACGGTTGCTATGACAGCACGCCACTCTTTAACAAGCACGAGCGCTTCGAGTGAGAAGGTAACAAAATCCCTTTAGAAGGGAACGTATGAGGTAAATTTTAGGAGATTTATAAAGATGTAAAGAGAAAATAAAATAGATTTTACAGGTGTACTTTTAGTCTAATACTTTATTTTAATTATATATTAATATACTTCAACTTGGGAATTAACATTACTTGCGTGTGAACATCATATTTATGGGCAAATTGGCGTTGTTATTTTTTTTTTTTTTTTTTACATTTCCGTTGAAGCAAAGAATTGTGGGTTGTGCCCATGAAGGATACACCTCATGCATCCTCAGAATTCCCGAGATAGAAGGTCGCATTCAAAGGTTGCATTCGAAGTGTCCTACTTGATTTTATGAAATGATACAGCCTCGATGACGTATGCGGCTGAGAAATGCGACCTCCAGAGGACGCAGCCTTCCAAATGAGACACAGCTAATGTGTGTGCATGTGTGCGTGAGCGTATGTAAGTGAGGGGGAGACGAGGGTGCGTGAGGGCTCATTGTTTGAAGTTCTTAACCGATTTACTTTAACCAGTTGTTTTAACTCTTTGTTCTGGCGGCCACACGTATCGTCACTTATTTAAGGTGGGCATACGGCTTATGCCTGCGTATGCTCTAGACTAAACTAAGCTGTTTCTCTGATTTTCTATCATTACCTCTACAAGGCACTGATCCCTCTTGTTGTGTCCCTCATGAATGTTAAGATGTGCAGGATGGGAACTATTTCTTCTTCCGTTCAAGTATTTGCTAATATAGCCTAATCCTTTTTATTTAACTTTGAAGCTTATAATTATTGTTCATGTTCATGGTAACCAAATAATAATATCCCTAGTTTACTTTTTGTTTTTTTATTTTTTTTTTTTAAATCTATATTTTTTATACAACATTAGTATCGGAAGTATCGATATTTTAGGATCAATCCGCACATCCCTAATTATTAGTTCAGACCTGCTAAGACAGAACATCACAGCAGTGTCTCGTTTAGTTTTCCTCATTTACTCTAGTCTGGGGGTGGTAATTTATTTCAGAACACTCTGAAGCTAATAGCCAGAATACAATGTTCATGTTCATAGATGAATACTTGACTTATGTTAAAAGAATTCATAATCTAATATGTGTATCCTTTGTGCAATTGCTATTAAAAGTGACTAAAATAAAGTTATAGTCTGACCATATCATTCTTAAATGATCATGATATCCAGTGGATATCTGGGAGATGATTAATACTTTAAAGGGAAAGTACACCAAACCATGGAAATCCTGTCATCCTGTCATCACTTATGTCATCACTTATGTCATTGCAAACATGGTTTGTTTTAGGTATGGGGTTTGGGTTAATGGTTTACAATTGACAGAATATTTTACGGACACGTGTTCTTCACCTGGACGTTTTGCTTTCTCACATCACACACAAAAGGGCATTTTGTGTTACTTTCATAGATAGGTTTAGGGTCTGGGCAAACTGTTACACTTCTTTATTAGGTTTACCTTTGCACCAATACACATTTGCCAAAACAAAGGGCACAAGGGCACAAGGGAAGCCTATGTGATTGGTTGGTGTATAAGTCACACAATTTCTTACAATTTCACTGTTTGTACTGTTCTTATCAATTCTAATGAGATGGGTTTGGTAAATTTAGTCACAATAATTTGATTTACATTATATATATATATATATATATATATATATATATATATATATATATATATATATACACACACACACTAACAGTCAAAAGTTTTGAAACACTTGACCGAAATGTTTCTCATGATCTTAAAAATCTTTTGATCTGAAGGCGTATGCTCAAATGTTTGAAATTAGTTTTGTAGACAAAAATATAATTGTGCCACCATGTTAATTTATTTCATTATAAAACTAGAATTTTATATAAAAAAAATAATGTATATATATTTTTTTAATTGATGACTTGGACCAAATAATAAAGAAAAGCAGCCAATAAGTGCCCAACATAGATGGGAACTCCTTCAGTACTGTTTAAAAAGCATCCCAGGGTGATACCTCAAGAAGTTGGTTGAGAAAATGTCAAGAGTACATGTCTGCAAATTCTAGGTGAAGGGTGACTACTTTAAAGATGCTAAAATATAACACAGTTTTGATTTATTTTGGATTTTGTTTAGTCACAACATAATTCCCATAGTTCCATTTATGTTATTCCATAGTTTTGATGACTTTACTATTATTCAAAATGTAAAAAAAAAAAAAAAAAAAAAAAAATATAATAAAGAATGAGTAAGTGTTTCAAAACTTTTGACCGGTAGTGTATATACTGGCGGCCATAAGTTTGGAATAATGTACAGATTTTGCTGTTTTGGAAGGAAATTAGTACTTTATTTCACCAAAGTGGCATTCAACTGATCACAAAGTATAGTCAGGACATTACTGATGTAAAAAACAGCACAATCACTATTTGAAAAAAGTAATTTTTTATCAAAGCTAGACAAGCCCCATTTCCAGCAGCCATCACTCCAACACCTTATCTTTGAGTAATCATGCTTAATTGCTAATTTGGTACTAAAAAATCACTTGCCATTATATCAAACACAGTTGAAAGCTGTTTGGTTCGTTAAATGAAGCTTAACATTGTCTTTGTGTTTGTTTTTGAGTTACCACAGTATGCAATAGACTGACATGTCTTAAGGTCAATATTAGGTCAAACAAGAAACAGTTTTCTCTAGAAACTCATCAGTCAATCATTGTTTTGAGGAATGAAGGCTATACAATGTTTGAAATTGCCAAAAAAAAAAAAAAAAAACTGAAGATTTCATACAAAGGTGTACACTACAGTCTTCAAAGACAAAGGACAACTGGCTCTAACAAGGACAGAAAGAGATGTGGAAGGCCAGATGTACAACTAAACAAGAGGATAAGTATATCAGAGTCTCTAGTTTGAGAAATAGATGCCTCACATGTCCTCAGCTGACAGCTTCATTGAATTCTACCCCCTCAACACCAGGATCTTAACCCCATTGAGCTTTTGTGGGATCAGCTAGACTGTAAGGTGTGTGAGAAGTGCCCGACAAGACAGCCACATCTATGGCAAGTGCTACAGGAAGTGTGGGATGAAATGTCACCTGAGTGTCTGGACAAACTGACAGCTAGAATGTCAAGGATCTGCAAAGCTGTCATTGCTGCACGTGGAGGATTGTTTGATGAGAACTCTTTGAAGCAGTTTAAGAAGTTCTGAACATTTTTTTTTCAAATTGTAATAGTAATTTTTCAAGCTATTAATGTCCTGACTATACATTGTGATCAGCTGAATGCCACTTTGGTGAATAAAAGTACCAATTTCTTTGCATAAGAGCAAAATCTGTACATTATTCCAAACCTTTGGCAGTCAGTGTATGTATATGTGTGTGTGTGTGTGTGTGTGTGTGTGTGTATATATATATATATACACACACACACACACCAATCAGCCACAACATTAAAACCACCTGCCTAACATTGTGTAGGTACCCCTTATGCCACCAAAACAGTGCCAACCCACATCTCAGAATAGCATTCTGAGATGATATTCTTCTCATCACAATTCTACAAAGCGGTTATCTAATTTAACGCAGACTTTGTCAATTCGAACCAGTCTGGCCATTCTCTATTGACCTCTCTCATCAACAAGGCATTTCCATCCACAGAACTGCCCCTCACTGGATGTTTTTTGTGTTTGGCACCATTCGGAGTAAATTCTAGAGACTGTTCTTCGTGAAAATCCCAGGAGATCAGCAGTTACAGAAATACTTAAACCAGCCCATCTGGCACCAACAATCATGCCATACTCCAAATCACTGAGATAACATTTTTTTTCCCCTTTCTGATGGTTGATGTGAACATTAACTGAAGCTCCTGACCTGTATCTGTATGATTTTATGCACTGCAGTGCTGCCACATGAATGGCTGATTAGATAACTGCTCTGTACAATTGTGATGAGAAGAATAGCATCTCAGAATGCTATTCTGAGATGCGGGTTGGCGCTGTTTTGGCAGCACGAGGGGGACCTACACAATATTAGGCAGGTGGTTTTATTGTTGTGGCTGATCTGTGTATATATTTTAAGCACCCAACCCCATCTCTACACCTAAACCTAAACCTTGAGAACCAGTTCACAACAATAAAAAAGATGTTACAAGCAAATAGGATACAAGTACAGTCACAAAAATTTGTTTAAAAAAATATGACACAAAAGCACTATAATAGTATTCCAAACCATCTGATAGATTATTGTGAGGTACAGAGTGAAACTGTAGTTTTAATCACTGAAAATATTTCCCTTCTGTGAAGGCAGTGACATCAAAGGAACTCTAAAATACCAGTCACATCTCATTTAAGATACATCCAAACCTGAGCTCATCGCCATCCATCATGAGACACGCAAGAGCCAATGGGATTTGACAACTCTGATGTCAAGTGTTGTAAAACACTTCTTGAGGCAGCAATTTTTTAACGCTCAAACGAGTGTGGGACTGTTCTTCACACAAAGCGATCAAAAGACTACACCTGGAACAAAACAGGTCACTTCAGCAGAGCAGAATGTCTGTAGAAAACAACAGATGAATCAGTTATATGAATGCAAATAAATGAATATTGCTGATGAAGCATTAACCACTGTGAATAAATGTCGGTGAGTTCAAATGAAATGAAAATCATACCCCAACATATGTGATGATGACAAAATAGTACCCCAGTGTATCATTTCACAATTATAAAATTCCGATGCTCTTCGCATCTGTGTATTGATGCCAAAAGTTTCTGTTTTAAGGCAATGTGCTTGCTGGACGCATCGGGAAACAGATGCTAAAGAGTGCTTTTGGCATCCATAGATTGACATACTGGGCTCTTGCACAAGCGGCAGTATTTGATGCATTGGGAGTCAGAGTGGGTTGAATGAAAGTGAATGATGACTTTTAATCCCTCATATTCAGCCTTACATCTAGGGATGCACCGATACCACTTTTTCTCTTCCGATTCCAATATCGGAAATCTCAGTATCGGTCACTGCCGATACCAGTGCTGTTTTTTTGCATAATCAATTTAGAATATCTTTACATTATTGTGTGGAACTAATTGGGAGTACTCTTTAATATGTAAAGAAACACAAACCTCTAACTACACATTATTTCAATATAAATGTATAGCTTATTAAGAAACACTTTATTAACTAGTATACTGGATAATGTAGCAGCAAAATTAACAGTAATTCCAGTCTTCAAGTCTTCAGTAGAAAAGAAACCAGTGTTTTATTTTTTCCTTTTTAAATTTTTTTTTTTTTTTTTTTTTTTTTTTTTTTCAAAAATGTTTCAACCTGCATCTGGACTTTAAAGGATTCAGATCTCTTTTTTTGTTCAGTTTAGTTGTCAGACATTAGTCCACTTTTCATTCACACAGTTATTTTTTGGAACCCATTCAACTTAAATGTTGTTATAAATTGTAAACAAATACTAATGATGACAATAATAATAATAAATTGTTATTATTATTATTATTATTATTATTATTATTGACTTTTAAATACAACAGTAATATATTTAAATCGTGCACTTTTTAAACCCTCACACTTTTATTTTGACATTCTAAACTCTCCAGGAAGTCCTGTATGTGTTTGTTTGTAGGCTAGTTCACAGTAGTTTAATTCGCTTCTTATTCAAATTCTGGTAAAATCCACCTCCAGTGCCATTCTAAATGCATATTATAAGTGAACCGAACTACTGATGCTGTTTTTGAGTAGCACTCAAATATTGCACACTGCTGTGAAGGCTAAAAATAGCCGCAAGTGCATCTCCAGCCTGTGCGTGAGTTTGTGTCAACAGAGCAGCACCATTCACTAATGCGCTGGCGCTGCGCATACTATATATTTACTTATTAAACACAGCCTTTTGGGATTCACAGAGCTATCACACGTCTTCAAGTGGCTTTGAATAAAATGCACCAGTCAGATGAACTGCTTTAATAGTGTTTTTATGGTTCTTTTTGTCATTTCTGGAGCTTGACAGGAACGAACATGACTAACACACAGTATCGGATTTGGATCGGGCTTGTCGGACCGATACCCGATCTGTCTAAAAGCTTCAATATCAGAGCCGATACCAATCCAGGTATCGGATCGGTGCATCCCTACTTACATCTTTTGTGTTGATGGAAGACAAAGTCCTGCGGATTTGGAACAACATAAGTGTGACTAAATTACGACTTTTTTGTTAAATATTCCTTTTAAACTGCACAGCTGTTGCAGCTTTTGAGGTGAATTGTTATTGAAACATTTTATGAACATGAGAACACTACATTAAACAGTGAAGAACATTGGTCTTATTTCCTAATGACAAACAACAGAAAAATCTCCAAAAATCTCTTATCCCTTAATACTCCTGCTCCCAGGCTTCTGTTTTTCCCTGTCCTTGTTGTAAGAACAACTGAATTGAGACAACAGATAGCTTTGCAACATAGTCAGAGAAACAGAGAGGCAAGTCCGCCTTTAGTCACCAGTGTTGTGTTTGTCCGGAGGCTACTGTACACCTTTATGAGCATTTCTCTCTCTCTCTCTCTCTCTCTCTCTCTCTCTCTCTCTCTCTCTCTCTCTCTCTCTCTCTCTAGGAATCCTCAGCATCACTAGCTTATAAACAAACTCAGACTGTTTACTCAGACTAATTACATACACATAATCAAAGCTGATGAATGTCTCTAGCCCAGAGATCTTAAAATATTGGCAATGTCTGAGGCTATTAAATCTGTTTAAAATATGATTAAAATTAGTATATCAGCTTGATTTAGTTCAGTTGGAGGATTTATTTAATTTATCCAGCTACTAAACAATCACAGAGGTTGGGTTACATAGAAACTTCAACAAGACTAAAAAAACCCAAGCATGTTTATGTATCCAATGAAATACAGCACGGATATGATCTTATTTGAGCAGAGGAAACTGAACAATATAAGATGTAAAAAATCAAATTATGATACTCACACAAAATGTATACCAACATTTTTTTCTCTTAAACAGCAGTCTGGTTGGAATGATGTGACACAAATTCTTCCAATTATAGTAAACAAAGCTGCCTACATTGGGAGTGCTTTATGTAGTTGGACACCAATTTCTACTTGAGTCATGCTGCACAGTTTCTCCAGCCACTTCATTTGCCTAATCTGTCCGAAATAAAATGATTTTATTTACAAATATCACGTGTAAATTGATTGCTATGAATGTGATTCATCATATTGAAATTAATTCTAATTGTTACATCAAAGCCAGTTTGTTATGGCATACAATGAATTAAATTACTGTGGATGTTAAAATATGTTCCCTATCTGTCACTCACTCAACGTAGTGTCAATGTAGTGACACTAGAGGTCGAACTTGGGAGCCCCAATCACCTCTGATATTTGAGAAAAGAATTGGTGAGTGGAATTTGCAAAAATCGCTGGGGGCGATTTGAGGGCTTCAGTGAGAGCATTTCTGCCGGGTGAATCCCCACGGACCTCCCATTCCCTAGCACGCTTGTTTCCACTGGTCGAGTTGATGAATGAGTCAGGAGGCTCGCCCCAGGGCGGGCTTAATGTCACATTCGGGGCTCGAGATGAGGATGAGGTATTGATCACAGCATCGGAGAGTGGGCTTTTGCAGTCTGATGTTCCTCGATGGCGGGGCGGCCAGGGAGTACATGGATGTTCCTCGGGTGGAGCAGGTGATTGTGGTGCACCTGTGCCCACAAAACGCCACCACCTGGCAGAATCATCCTAGGCTCCCATCCAAGGCCTGTAAGTTCACATTGTCCTTGACGGCCAAGGCTTACAGTGCTGCTGGACAGGCCGCCTCTACCTTGCATGCCATGGCCCTCCTGCAGGTCCACCAGGCCAAGACTCTGAAAGAGCTGCACGAGGGTAGTCCTGACCCGGGATTGATGCAGGAGCTGCGCTCGGTGACTGACCTCACCCTGCGGGCGACAAAGGTCACAGCTCGGCCTCAGCGTAGAGCCTCCCGCAGGAAGTCGACACCCCCCGTCCATCGGTCTGGTGCCAAGAATCCAAGGACGGCCCAGGGGTGAGGAGACCCGCTGTCAGCCAGGAGGTGGTCCACAGACCACTCCATCCCCTGGTGGAGGGCCAGGAGGAGAATCTTTTGTTTCCTTTATATTGGTTTCACCATATGCACAAGGGGCTCCGGCACTTTTTCCTCACTCTCTGGGTCACACACTCGGTGTCTCTGCCTTCGCACACCCAGCTGAGACACACACATTCCCACGATCAGGCATATGTGATGCGCCACGAGGACACCCAGCCTCCTCTCCTGTTGCAGACCGATCCTATGGTGGGTACGCAGAGCGAGGTAAGTGCTCTAACATCTCTCTCAGCACAGACACGAGTTCGGGATGCGAGGCCTCTCGACGTGGCAGCTCCTGCTCCACCCTGCCGCGAGGCCCCATCCGCAGGTATGTCAAAGGTGAATGTCCCCTTGGTGCCCCTTGCACAGAGTCTGGAGGTGTACTTAGCGCTCTCCAACCCGTCATGTTAGCTTGTCAGGACGATTCGACTCGGCTTTGCGATTCAGTTCACCAGGCGCCCGCCCAGGTTCAATGCCGTTCATTTTACCTCGGTAGCAGGCAAGGACGCCACTGTTCCTGCATGTGGAAATTGCAGTCCTTCTAGAGAAGGACGCGATAGAGCCTGTCCCTCCAGCCGAGATGAAGAAGGGGTTTTACAGCCCCTACTTCATCATACCGAAAAAAAGGCGGTGGGTTGTGGCCAATCTTAAACCTGCGAGCTTTGAACTGGGCCCTGCACAAGCTCCCGTTCAAAATGCTGACACAGAAGCCCATTCTGTCATGCGTCCGGCATCAAGATTGGTTTGCGGCAGTAGACCTGAAGGACATGTACTTTCATGTCTCGATTTTGCCTCGACACAGACCGTTCCTTCGGTTTGCCATTGAGGGTCAGGCATACCAGTACAAGGTCCTCCCCTTCGGTCTGTCCCTGTCACCTTGTGTCTTTACAAAAGTCGCAGAGGCAGCCCTTGCCCCGCTAATGGACGTGGGCCTCCGCATCCTCAATTATCTCGATGACTGGCTGATTCTAGCTCACTCTCGAGTTTTATTGTGTGCGCACAGGGACCTCGTGCTCAGACACATCAGCCGATTGGGGCTTCAGGTCAACTGGGAAAAGAGCAAGCTCTCCCCAGTGCAGAGCATCTCTTTTCTTGGGATGGAGTTGGACTCAGTCACTATGATGGCATGCCTCACAAGTGAGCACGTTCAGTCTGTGCTGAATTGCCTGAAGTCATTCGGGGGAAGAACAGCGGTCCCACTGAAACAATTTCAGAGGCTCCTGGGGTATATGGCATCCTCAGCGGTGGTTATGCCACCTGGGTTGATGCATACCAGACTGCTTCAACACTGGCTTCAGACTCGAGTCCCGAGATGGCCATGGCGCTGCAGTACATGGTGCTGCATGGCTATCATGCCAGTCTGTCGCCGCATGTTCAGCCCTTGGACGGACCTTGCATTTCTACGGGCAGGGATTCCCCTAGAACAAGTGTCCAGGCATGTCCTTGTCACAACAGATGCGTCCAAGTCAGGCTGGGGCGCCGCTTGCAATGGGCATGCAGCCTCAGGCTCTTGGACAGGACCTCGACTGCGTTGGCATATCAACTGCCTCGAGTTGTTGGCGGTATTGCTGGCTCTGCGGAGGTTTCGGCCATTGATCCAGGGCAAGCACAAGTTAGTCTGGACAGACAACACGGCGACGGTAGCATATATAAATCACCATGGCAGTTTACGCTCATGTTGCATGTCGCAACTCGCCCGCCATCTCCTCCTTTGGAGTCAGCAGCGACTGAAGTCATTGCGGGCCATTCACAAACCAGGTGAACTCAATCATGCAGTGGATGCGCTGTCGCAACAGGTGATGCTCAGAGGAGAGTGGAGACTCCATCCTCAGGTGGTTCAGCTGATATGGAGTCGATTCGGCAAAGCACAGGTAGACCTGTTTGCTTCCCAGGAATCCTCATACTGCCCGATATTGTACTCCCTGACCGAGGCCCCACTCGGCACAGACACGTTGGCACACAGCTGGCTCCGGGGCCTGCGCAAATATGCATTTCCCCCAGTGAGTCTGCTTGCACAGACTCTGTGCAAAGTCAGGGAGGATGAAGAACAAGTCATGTTGGTGGCACTGTACTGGCCCACCCAGACTTGGTTCGGAACTCACGCTCCTCGCGACAGCCCCTCTCTGGTGAATTCCCCTGAGGAAGGACTTCCTTTCTCAGGGACGGCATGATTTGGCACCCACGCCCAGACCTCTGGAACCTCCATGTCTGGCCCCTGGACAGGACACGGAAGACCTAAGTGGGCTAACACCGGCGGTGGTAGACACTATCACTCAGGCCAGAGCTCCCTCTATGAGCAGCTGTATGCCTTGAATTGGTGTTCTTCCCGAGGTGAAGACCAACAGAGATGTGCAGTCAGGTCGGTGCTTTCCTTCCTGCAGGAGAGGTTGGAGGGGCAGCTGTCCCCCTCCACCTTAAAAGTGTATGTGGCCGCCATAGTGGCACACCATGATGCGGTAGATGGTAAGTCCTTGGGGAAGCATGACCTGATCATCAGTTTCCTTAGAGGCGCCAGGAGGTTGAATTCTCCTAGGTCACACCTCATTCCCTCGTGGGACCTCCCTGTAGTCTTGCTGGGCCTACAGAGAGCCCCGTTTGAGCCCCTGGAGTCAGTTGAGCTAAAAGCCCTCTCATTGAAGATGGCCCTCCTGACTGCGCTCACTTCCATCAAGAGGGTTGGGGACCCGCAGGCATTCTCTGTCAGCGATACATGCCTAGAGTTCGGTCCGGCATACACTCACATGATCCTGAGACCCCGGCCAGGCTATGTGACCAAGGTTCCCACTGCCCCTTTTGGGATCAAGTGCTGAACTTGCAAGTGCTGCCCCAGGAGAAAGCAGACCCAGCCTTGTCGTTGCTGTGTCCGGTATGTGCCTTGCATGTTTACTTGGACCACACAGAGAGCTTTAGATGCTCTGAGCAGCTCTTTGTCTGTTTTGGGGGAAAGCAGAAGGGGAAATCTGTCTCCAAATAGAGGATTGCCCACTGGATTGTGGATGCCATCGCTTTGGCATACCAGGCCCAGGGCGCGTTGTGTCCCCTGGGAGTATGAGCACACTCCACTAGGAGTGTGGCATCCTCCTGGGCCCTGGTGAATGGCACCTCTCTAACAGACATCTGTAGAGCAGCAGGCTGGGCGACACCCAATACCTTTGCGAGATTTTACAATCTCTGGGTTGAGCCAGTTTCATCCCATGTGTTAGCAGGTACGAACAGGTAAATAAGCAGGCAGCTGGCTGGGTGTACCGCTTGCACTCAGTGCCTTTCCCCTCCCTGAGGGGGTAACGTGCGCTTTTACGTCCACGTGATTTCCTGGGACCGGCGAACCCTGGATGTCTTTCCTCCCCCAGCACCCTGTGGCAGGCGAATTCGGCGGAGGAATTCGATGCCAGGCCCAGTACTCGTGAAGTATGCCCTGTCAGGTCAGCCCCTGTACTTGGGATAGGTGCTCCATATGTAGTGGTTCCCTGTCAGTAATCCCATATGAGGTGTTTTCTATGGTATGGTTTCCCTGACGGTAAACCTGTGTCTTCCCCTGGGCAGAGCTCTGCTCTGCCACCAGTCGCTGTGCATGTAGAGTTCCTCCCTTCCAGGTAGGACATACCACAGGGACTCCTTTCCATGTGTGGTACTTCCCGGTGGGTAAGACCATATGATGTGCTCTCCACAAGTTAACCTCCCTTCAGGCAGGATGTGGTCTCTGCAGTGTCCTTTCTCCATGGAGAAAAGAACACCTTCCCCAGCACGAATAAGCGAAATTTCATTTTTAAAAAAGAGAAAAGGTCAAAACACCTGATGCGACCTATTCCCATTGTATTCCCTAATCATCTTCCCCCCCCCCCCCCCCATGGGGCGTTATGTGGGGCGTTGGGGAGGTTACGATGGGGCTGTGTGCACTTGTTACTAGGCACGCGGTAGCCTGCCTGCATCTGCACCGCCGATCCACGTAACAAAGTTCAGCTGGTTGTGGCGTTTTGTATAGAGACCCCTAGTATCTCTACATCGACACAACGTCGAGCGAGTGACAGATAGAGAATGTCCTGATGGAGGGAACGAGACATTGTGTCCCTCCTGCCACAACACTAAACTACCCGCTGAAATGGCCGGGACACTGTCTCTGCTCCTCAGCACAAACCTGATTGAGTGGGTGCAAGCCGTCTCCTTTTATACCCGTATGTCTGGGGGAGTGGCATTCAAATTCCACTCGCCAATTCTCATTGGCCTTTTCTCAAATATCAGAGGTGATTGGGGCTCCCAAGTTCGACCCCAAGTGTCACTACATCGACACAATGTCTCATTCCCTCCATCAGGAAACGGAGGTTACAACAGTAACCAAGACATTCCAAGACATCAACATGTCTTGGTCTGAATAAACGATGTCCTTTGTCTACTGTTTATGCATTGTGCGTTGTTATTTATTAGAATACTGCTTTTGAACACCACATGCTATTATTGAAGTTTGGTTATGTTATTTTGTGTCTGAATTACTTTGACAGCTAAGATGAGTTTGAGCCTTGCATCAGTTACAGATATGACAGGAAGAGCCATTCAGTCTCAGGGGGAGGGGAGAGAAACCATCATTATAATCCCATTACCCATTTGTCTCATGACATGATGCTATAAAACAAATGTGGAGTCAGAGAGATGGTCATCTTTTGTGTTTCATTCTAGTATTGTTGGTGGTTTACTGGCCTGGACATGGCCCAGAAACACTCAGATTCAGTCGACTGTCATTTGCAGCTTGGTGAAGGCCGAGCCTCTATCCTCCCAGTTTAAAAATAAGCCAACTTTGTGTAAGTCTGACCTTCAGTGTTTCTCTAAAGAACTAGGAATATGTATTTACACGACTGGCTTGGCTGCACAAAATAGTGGGGCTTTTCTCAGTAAATGCAAACAGCTCATTAAAAGACTATTAATCCATCCCATAAAATGAAAATGAGCTCTTAAAAATCTTAGGTGGAGAATGAGTTGTCATGTGCTGGCATTGTAGAGAATTGCATGAAAGAAGTCTATAGGCCATTGTTTTGGCATTCTCCATCAAAGTTTTTGAACATTGAAATGTTTTCTATAATTTGGATGTTTAATTTGTTATGACCTAATTTCATTATGAGGCAACTTTGACTTAAAACAATTATAATACAAACCAAACAACATGACTCATGTCATTTTATCAAATGAGAGCTAGATGGTGATGAGTTAATTTGCCATTATTGCACATTCTAATCTCTCATTAAAACACAGCCATTACTGTAAGCATATTTCCTAACTTTAAAAAAATAAAAAAATCAAGGGTTGAAATACCCCACTCCAGGAAAAGCAGTACAGACAAGGCTACTGTACCAACTTTCTCAGACAGCACTAAGAAATCTGTACAGCTTGTCCTGGCCATAATACAACAATAACCTCTTTATGATAAAATCCACTGCGCTGCCAGCTGAGTCTCTGCTTTCCCTTTCAGGCAGAATAAAAGTAGGAACAAGTGAGGGTCTTAAAGCACAGAAAATGGAGTCTTGGATGTGTGTGTGAATCAGATAAGAGAATGAGCAGGATAATTAAACTCATGCTGAGGGACAGTGAATGGGACGAAATGGGAGAGAACGAGAGAACAACCATTGCTTTCTCCTTGTATATACTCAGACTGTAGACCGACGATCCACTCCTAAACATGATTATGACACTTTCTTTGTTTTCCTCATGAACACTACAAAAGAAAGAAAGAAAGAAAGAAAGAAAGAAAGAAAGAAAGAAACACAATGGCAGGTTAAATGCTCTTAGCAAGTCTCTTGTTCTGCTAAATGTTCAGAAGTCTTTTTATTCACAATGTTTTTAGAGAAATTAAGACAGTCTGGACATTAGTTGTTTTCACAAGGCCATACTTGAAGATAGCAAAACACTGTGAGATGTTATCTGATATAGTTGTCTAACCTGAACACACTGAAAGTACATTTTACTGTTTAACAAAATGAGAGGATTGTACTTGTAAAGCATTCAAAGGACAATATACAATAAGTTTGTCTGGTAAATGTTCCATCATAATAATATAACTTTCAGCATCATTTGAATGTCTGCTTTTAAAAATATCTCAATATGCACTTAACAAATGTGATCTTTTTTTAAGAGTGAACACAGTTCCTTTTTGTATTATTTTTACATACCCACACAATAAATGCACATGGAAATCAAAATATCAATGTCAGAATTAACAAAGAGCTCCTTCTCTTGACAATAAAAGTTGTCAGGCCAATGACAGAAAGTCTCCCATATGTTTCTGTATTACAGTAATAGACTTCCCTCAAACTTAAACACCCTTTGAGAGGAAGTTAACTAAAGCACCTGGTGCAGCCATCAGAGATAAAGATGGGATGGTTTAACTAATTGGTGTGTGGCACTGGGGGGAATAATTGGATGATCTGAGGCTGCTGTCTGATGACAGGAGAGGAGAAAGAGCTGTCTGAAAGGACAGCTTTCTGCAGCTCTGTGGGGAATTATCTATAAAGCATTTATATTTATTTTCTCTTTCTTTCTCTGAGCACATATAAACAGAGTTTTCTGTGACTCGTGTGTCAAGGCTGTGAAAGAGAGCGATGATTAATGTTCTCTGCTCCCTTTTCAGGCACTATTATACCTCCCCTCCCCATCAGATACACTTATATACACACACACACACAGAAACACACGCACGCACACACACACACACACACACACACATCTTCAAAACTCTTTCTTTACAGCCCACATAGAGTACATTGATTCTGTTTAATATGCTGTAATCATTTTTGCCTAATATAGACACAATGTCAGATGATTGTAGCTCACCATGGTAGAAGTTACATTGTAAATGTAGACATTACCAGTGAGCAATGATACCTGAAATATTCATATTACTGTTAGCTTTATTATTGGAAACAGTTTACTTAAACTGGTGTGGTAATGTCATAACTAAATGACAGGCTGGTTTTAAAGCCATGTAAGACTTTATGTGTACAAATAGAGATGATGAACTATTTTCAAAGTGTGGACTGGATCAATACCTTCTGCTGAGTGAGAATCTCAATTCATTTCCCCAAGTTTCTTAATTTGCTGGTTTGAAACAGAACTAAACAAGCAAGCTGTTATCAATGCAAAAATAAAATTAATTGCTATTAGCTAATACTGCAGTTTTTAAAAGCTGTTGTGTTATCCTATTGTACAACAGGCTTTAAGTCATAAAAGGCTAGGCAATTCTTTTGTGAATAAAAGATTCAGTAATTGAGTTACCTGTATCAAACATATGCCACAAAAACATTAACCTTACATTCACACTACCTCTATTTCATGCCACATTGCACCTTATCAGTTCAGTTCTAACATGAGAAAGATCTTAGCAGCTGAAAACAATTGTTCTGAGCTGCTATCAAGGACTTATCAACAGCAGGTCTGATTAAAGCATAATTTGAATGCTATCTGCTGCTGCAGTAAGTTTAAAACTAAATTTGAACACAGTGACCAGGAAGGTCCCCCCCCCCTCCACACTCATGTAACATAGCAAATCAGTAATGCCATATCAAATATAGACAGTACACAGGGATATCAATCTGTAATATAAGATACGGGGGAAAAATGGCTCTTTGAATAAGAAACAGACCGAAGACAGGAAATCTATAATAAAAGTGTTTCATATTGTGTTCACCTGCAGCTGGCACATTAAAGGTGTGGAGGTAGAGCAGTTTCGTTTGCTGCTATGCACAGGATTTTATTGTTGTGCGAGATCTAAATCATGTTGTGCCAACATTTCACGTTGTTGCATAGCAACAGCAGGATGAAATAACCCCAACGCTGTGGAAACAGGGCAATGTTTCACTGTGCATTTCTCTCCTCTGGATAAAGCAGCCCTGACGTCCCCCGAGAGGAAAAAGAAGGTAAAATCATGAGTAATGATCTAACGGCAAACAAAGACGGCTTTTATAGCTCAAGCCAGATGGAAAATTCAATTTGGAGCAGATAAATAAATAACAGAATGCAATAATGTAAAACTGCACATAAAGCATGTGCACCTGGCACTGAGGAGAGCAGTCATTTGGGTAAAACCAATTACAGTTGATATGAAAATATTCATTTTGTGCTGCTCACTACATAATGTCCAACATGCTCAGTGTTTGTGTGCATTAGAATAAAAGTCAGAGGGAAGACAGGCATAATCGTTTACTGAACATTTCTTTCCAATTAGGAATTTTGGCACTTGAAAGAACATTCCAATTAGCACAACAAAACCAAAATATGTGATTATTAGGGGTGTAATGGTACACAGAATTCATGGTTCGGTAAGTACCTCGGTTTTGGGGTCACGGTTCGATACGAGTTCAGTACAACAGGAAAAAGCAACAAATCCCAAATGCTAGGTTTCTTTTCATTTATTTTGAACAGACAGTAGTGCAAATTATAGTTTGTTCCACCTAGTGGCATTTAGTCCCCCCTGAGAAAGTTGGTACAGTACAGCCTCGTTTAGTGTATTAAGCACTAAGCAGTAAACAGAATGCACTCTTGCATAGGCCATATTTTTGTAGGGTTGATAAAAAACAAAAGGTATTTGGTCACAATCAGCTACAAAACTGAAAAGCATCTTGTGTGTTATAAAAGTACAAAATATATAGAATAATGAAAAATAAAACTTGTGCATTAGGAGAAGCCATTCTTGTTTTGGGTTGATGCATAGATGGGCTCTTCTTCTTCATTTAGGGGGCAGTGGTAGCTCAGCGGTTAAGGCTCTGGGTTACTGATCAGAAGGTTGGGGGTTCAAGCCCCAGCACCACCAAGATACCACTGTTGGGCCCTTGAGCAAGGCCCTTGACCCTATCTGCTCCAGGGGCACTGTATCATGGCTGACCCTGCACTCTGACCCCAGCCTAGCTGGGATATGTGAAAAAGAAGAATTTCACTGTATATGTGCAAATGTATAATGTGTGATGAATAAAGAAAATTAATTAAAAAAATTAATTAATTAATTCTGCTCTTTTTCATGTTGTGGCGGTTAGCAAACAGTGTTGCATTACCGCATGTGCCCCCTTCTGGATTGGAGTGTGGATCGCCTGTGTCAGATGTATTCATCGTCTGACTGCATGCACGGAACCGTGACGGTTCGGGATGAATTCATGTACCGTTACACCCCTAGTGATTATATATTTAAATTATGAAATGGACAACAGAATCATAAATTAAACTGTCAAATATTGCTAGAGTTTATGAAAAGACTACAAAATAACATTTAGCTCTGTCTGCAAAGCTATTGAGCTACCAACAACAGATTATCCTGTCTCCTAAATACCTCATTGTAGGCAATATTTGATGCATGATTGCATGTATCCTTCTTTGGTACAGCAATCCTACAATGCATTATTTTCATCCAGTATATGATGGGTGAAGAGAGATGATGTTTAGATTTATGTAAGTATATATCTACATGTCGAAAAATTGAAATGTTTCCATCTATTAAAGGGGCCATGACATGAGGAATCACATTTTCCTTGATCATTTGACATACAGTATAAGAGGTCATTGTACTATAAAGCACATTAAGTTTCAGAATTCAAAACTTCTTTCTCACTGCAAAAATAGCATTTGTTGAAGCCAAACTGCCAAAACAGCTCGTTCTCTACTACCTCCTCATTTTGATGCCACACTGTGGTAGACATTAGGGACTATGGCGACAGGAAGTAAACTGATCAACCGGCGTTGCCAAGAAATGCAAAAATCATTAAGCTGCACTATCCTACAGGATGGTGGAATGGAGCATTCAATCATTCAAGTACAACAATGTAATTGAAAACAGCGAATGAATGGGTGCTTTTAGTGTTACATGATACTGTCAGAAGAATAGTTTTTATTCTTGTCAAGTCCTAAAACCTGTATATTATTACTAATAATATTATAGATTTGTTTTTTATTCAAAGTCTATTCTAACCAAACGTAGGTAATACACATTTAATACAGTATATGTTTGACGAGAATGTGTAGGTTACTTACTGTTCTGACTTTACAGCATGTCTTATAAAACATAAAATGTTCCTACCTAATCTGTCACGTACGATCGACTACGGCAAATTAGCGATTCTCCTGTAGTTGACGGTTATAATACAACGCCAGGAAGAAGTGCGTTCCAAGTTGTGCATGCGCACAAGAACACAGAACGCCGTAGCCGTCCTGTCGGCAGCTGTTTCTTAAAGTCCCTATTTGCATCTGACTGCCTACTTTACCTTATCACTTCATTAGCCCCACCCCACCCAGTACCAGAAACCCAGGACCGGAAACACTTATCATACTCTATAACACTGCTTTAAAGTGAATGGCATCTACACTAAAATGAATCTATTTGATTCCCTGTCTCAACCTCAGAATACATATTCGAGGTTACCAGAGCCTGCCACATCCAGCTTTGGTCCTGCCTGTTGTTCAACTCCTACTGCTACGTGTCGCTGAATGATGACGACTAACGGCAGCCTATGCCAGATAGATATCACAGAGCCAGATATCACAAAGGATGAACTGATGCCAATTCCAACCATAAGACATGGGATACTTGTCTGAACCTTGTACTTAGAATGGACCTCACCGAAATGAGCTGCCAGTCGAACTGCGATGCACCTCACTTATCTCTGCCTGCATCACCTTGGTCTAATAATGGACTACACTCTCAAATTTGAACACATAGACTATCAATTAATTGCCAACAAAAGCCTTCATCTGGCAATTTACAAAGAACAATGCATCTATGTGAACATCTGCAGTTAATCCAGATGGACTTCATAGACATTAGTCATTAATCTTACGTTCATACAAAATCTTTTTGTTTAAACATTGGCCCTAAACAATTACTTAGTTTACTAACATTAACCAACATTTTTTTCTCCATTAAGCAACATTTGATGGAGTTTTTGTTCCTTGCCACAATCGCTTTTAGCTTGCTCACTGGGGATCTAAATATTTTTTTTATTTATAATTAATTTAATAATTTATTTTAAGACAAAATTTACAATCACAAATTTATCAAACTGCACAGTGATGACTCTAAGCCATTACAGATATTACAGCTTCATTTTCTGTTAAAGCATGATTTTTTTGTAAAGCTGCTTTGAAACGATATGTGTTGTGAAAAGCACTATTCAAATAAAAATTACTTGACAGTAGTGGTGAGCAGTGAGATGGCAATGAGAGAGCAAGTCAGTCAAAAGCAGAGAGTCAATCATAACAGTGGGCGTTCACTGTCATGATGCAGCACCAAAACTGAGCATTTCTGACAAAGGGTCAGAATGAGGGTGGAAAATCTTCATGGTTTGCAAATATATATATATATATATATATATATATATATATATATATATATATATATGTGTGTGTGTGTAAAAACCATTACTAATATCATAAGTGAACATCAAGGAACACATTAAAATAATAAAACAGGCATGTCATGACCCTTTTAACAAAGTATTATTTCAATCACTAGTCTGAAACTTTTTATAGTATTGAATTGTTAGCTAAGGTAGCTACACGCTAATGTGAAAATTAGCTTGAGAAAAAAATTAGATGACCTTTTGTAGAGTTAACTTGCTATTGGTTTATCATTTTAGTCTTATTCACCTCTGACTTTGTTTCCAATTATCGGGAAAGAAAAATGTCTGTCTACAATCTCTTGTTTATGTCAGAGATAGAAATGAATGTGAGAAAAACACCCAATATGGCAGGTGTAGAAAAGTCCTGCTTTACAGGTAAAAGAACCAATTACTTTTTTGTTAGAGATATCTTCTTTCAGTTAAAGGAATAGTTCACCCAAAAATTAAAATTCTCTCATCATTTACTCACCCTTATACCATCCCAGATGTGTGTGACTTTCTTTCTTCAGCAGAATACAAATGAAGATTTTTAGAAGAATTTCTCAGCTCTTTTGGTCCATACAATGCAAGTGAATGGGTGCAAACATTTTGAAGCTCCAAAAATTACACAACTCAGCATTAAAGTAATCCATATGACTCCAGTGATTAAATTAAAGTCTTTACAAGCGATAAGATAGGTGTGGGTGAGAAACAGATCAATATTTAAGTCTTTTTTTTTTTACTCTAAATTATCCTCCCTGCTCAGTCAGGCGGCAATTTAACTTTCACTTTCACAGTCTTCTTCTTGTGTTTTTGGTAATTCACATTTTTCATGCATATGCCCCCTACTGGGCAGGGGAAAGAATTTAAAGCAAAAATGGACATAAATATTGCTGTTTCTCACCCAGACCTATAATATCACTTCAGAAGATATGGATTTAACCACTGGAGTCATATTAATTACTTTTACACAGCCTTTGTGATTTTTGGAGTGTCAGAACTTTGGCACCCATTCACTTGAATTGTATGGACCTACAGAGCTGAAATATTAGCTCACAGGGTTCCGGCTCGGCGATCCACTGAGGGAGACAGGCCCCGATCAATTCTGGCCAAATTTCTGAGATCATCTGATAAAAATCTTGTATTACACGAGGCGAGGAATAAAGGAAGGCTTTCTTGGAAGAACCACAGCATTTTCTTGTTCCCAGACTTTACGAATCCGACAAGAGAGAAATGTGATCGATTCAAGGAATGCAAGAAACTCTTACATCAACGGAAGGTCGCTTTTGCAATGATGTTCCCGACCAAATTGAGAATAGATGCTAAGGATGGCCGCAAAATATTTACATGTCCCCAGCAAGCATTGTCCTTCATAAAGTCAATGTAGTGAGTAAGTTATTTTGTGGTACTCATGTTGGAGCTGAACGGACTGACTCACTGAACATTCACTTGACCGTCCGAGGACATTGAGCGCCTTTTTTGTTTCTTTTGTGCTGGTTCCGCCTAGCGGCTGGAGTTTGTTTTGTGAAGTAACACTCCTTTGGGACAGTTATGTGGATGAATCTACACATTCTTTGTGTTTATTCCACCTATTTGCTGGAGTTTGTTTAAGAGATTATCTTTTGTTGTGTAATTCTGTCTCACAAAATTTGTACAGAAACACTGGACTTGAGCCATTTGATGGAAAAGTTGTCGCGGGGGCTCTCGTAGGCGTACATGGACTGTTTGAGTTTGGAGGGATGGATGCGAGTTGGCGCTGCCATGTGTGGGGTTAATGCACACGTTTTTCTTTTTTCTGTTTGTTTGACTCGGGGGGAAGTTTGCGGTTTGATTGTTGCACTAATGTTGGAATGTGGTATTTATAATTTTGTTTTTGACACCCAATCTATTTTTTCTCATATGTCAAAATGTCAAATGTTAATATGACTGGATTGTGTCTCTCCACGTGGAATGTGAATGGGTAGGGGCACCCCATAAAAAGAAGGAAGGTTATTTATCTTCTTAAGCGTAAGAAATATGATATAGTGTTTCTTCAAAAAATGCATCTTTTCCCACAGGAAGCTGAAAAATTTGGGAAGATATGGGGTTTTCTTTAGTGCTGGCTCAAGTAAGAGCAGGGGAGTCATTACACTGATGAGTAAGCATCTACAATTCAAATGTCTCAAACAGACAAAAGATAAATTAGGAAAAGTCATTATTGTTTTAGCAGAATTTCAGGGGCAAAGTCTTATTTTGGCTAATATCTATGCACCTAACGTTGATGATCAGGGCTTTTTTATAGATCTTGAAGGGATGTTGCAAGCCGCAGGCACCCCTCATGATATAATATTTGGAGGAGACTTTAATCTTTTGATGGACTCAGTCATTGATCATAGTGAAGCAAAAGTGCGTAAGCCCCCTAGAGCAACATTGACGCTTCACAGGATGTGTAAAAATCTTGGTCTTACAGATATTTGGAGACTTTTGAACCCATCTAGTAGGGACTATACATTTTTTTCATCAGTCCATAAGATTTATTCTAGAATAGATTTTTTTTATTTTTTATCTAAGTCCCTCATTTCATTTGTTGTTGATTGCTCAATTGGAAATATTTTAGTCTCAGATCATGCCCTGGTGAGTTTTGAGGTGTTGCCACATATGGAGAAAATGAAATCACATAGTTGGCGCTTTAATGCATCCCTTTAGCAAAATCCTGAATTCCAACAAATGATAAAGGCTGAAATCAGTGTTTATATGGAGACCAACTGGTCCTCAGTATCCTCTGTGGGCATGGCTTGGGAGGCACTTAAAGCAGTTCTTAGGAGCCGGATCATACAGTATGCCTCATTCACCAAAAAATCCAAAGCATGAGAACACGTGAAGCTGGAAGGGAATATTAAAAGTGCCGAGACAGAACTGATGTGCCAAATGTCATCTGATAGCCTCAGAGAATTGACCCGATTGAAATACAGATATAATACTATTTTGTCACGGAAGGTGGAGTTTTGTCTATTCAGGGCAAGAGAGTCATACTTTGAGTCGGGGGACAAGGCAGGAAAACTCTGGCCAGATATATAAAACAGAGAACTTTTTTCTACCATTCCCTCAGTGAAATCTGCTGGTGGTGACATATTTACCTCAGCCATTGATATTAATAATGCTTTTAAAGAATTCTATCTTGATCTCTATAGTTCCACGTCTTCATCTACTGATGAGGATATTAGAAACTTTGTGGAACCATTAGAACTTCCTAAACTGACAGCTGAGCAAAACAATTCTCTTGATTCTGAGATAACCTTGGAGGAGCTTGGCAAGGTAATTAAGGCCTTGCCTAAGGGCAAGGCTCTGGGACCAGATGGCTTTGCCGCTGATTTTTGTAGATCTTATGCTACAGAACTGGTAGATCCACTCTTGCTAGAAGTTTATATGGAATCATTAAAGAATGGAAATCTTCCGGCAACCATGATGCAAGCCCGGATAAGTCTGATTCTTTAAAAGGACGAAGATCCAAGTGAGTGTAAGAGTTACCGTCCAATTTCCCTGATCCAGCTAGATGTTAAAATATTGTCAAAAATTTTGGCTAACCGATTAAGTAAAGTTATGACATGTCTTATACATATAGATCAGGTAGAGTTTATTCAGGGCGGTAGCTCTTCTGATAACATTAGGTGATTCATCAATATCATCTGGTCAGTGGTGAATGATCAGAATCCGGTCGCTGCCATCTCACTTGACGCTGAAAAGGCGTTTGATATGGTAGAATGGGAATATTTTTTTACGATTTTGGAAATGTACGGGTTTGGGAATACTTTATTGGTTGGATTAAGTCACTTTATAGACACCTGGTAGCGGCGGTACAAACGAATGGATTAATTTCAAATTATTTTACTCTGGATAGGGGCACCCGGGAGAGTTGCCCTCTTTCCCCATTATTGTTCTGTCTTGCCCTGGAACCATTAGCAGCCACGATAAGAAAGGGGGATGATTTTCCAGGGGTAGTGGTGGGAGGTGTGGCACATAAGCTTTTGCTTTATGCAGAGGATATTTTATTATTCATCTCTGACCCTACTAGATCTATGCCTTACCTCCACAGAATTCTAAATCCAAAGCTTTGGCCCTGACAGCGTACTGCCCGGTAATGACTTTTCAGCTGGGCGCCTTCCAGTGGCCCAAACAGGTCATTAAGTATTTGGGTATTATATTCCCAGCAGATTTGTGTGATTTAGTTAGTTAATTTTGACCCTTTAATAAAAAAGGTTTTCGAGTGATGTGGGCAGGTAGGCTTCATTACATTTATCTATAATTGGGAAGGTTAATGTTATTAAAATGAATTGTTTTCCAAAATTCAACTACTTGCTACAATCTCTCCCTATAACTGTCCCCCTCTCTTATTTCAACCAATTTGATAGCATAACGAAGTCCTTCATTTGGAATGGTAAACATCCCAGATTACATTTCAGTAAGTTGCATAGGCCGATTGACAAAGTCGGGCTAGGCCTACCCAAGATTTTGTTTTATTATTATGCATTCGGTCTCAAACATTTGGCTCATTGGTCGCTTCCACCTGAGAGAGCCCCTCCCTGGTTTTGCATTGAACAGGAAGTTCTTGCCCCTATTTCGCCATTGCAAAGCCTTTCTATCATACTAATAGGAGAAATTAAGTTACACCCCGTTATCTGGCATCTGCACTCGATATGGACAAAAGTATCCAGAGTGTTTAATTCGGACATTTATTTAAATGTTGCCTCGAGCATATGGCTGATCCCCAAATTATGCATTATTAAGTGCCCTTTCTGCTGGTCAGAGTGGATTGTGAGGGAGGCTAATACACTCGGTGACCTATATGAGAGTGGAGTGTTGAGATCTTTTGAAAATTTGGTTAAACATTTTGGGATTCCGAGATCTCAGTTCTTTAGGTATTTACAGCTGAGCCACCTGCTCTGTACTATTTTTGGGAGTAGCATACATGCCCCTAAAGTGGCAGATACTCTGGGAGTGGTGATTGCTGCTTTTGGAAAAGGTCATGAAGCATCAGTGTATTACTCCCTGCTAATTCAGAGTCTGGGGGATGGAGCTTTAACTTCTATCAAGAGATTATGGGAGAAAGATTTAAATTTGGTATCGGAGGAGGGAGTGTAGGATAGGATTCTAAAAAACGTCAAGTCTGCATCTAGAGATGCAAGGGTGCGCCTTATGCAATTCAAGATTTTACATAGATTCAATTGGACCCCCTCTCGATTGTATAGGCTTGGTTTTAAAGGCACACCCACCTGCTGTTGGAGACACAACCCATGTTTTTTGATGGTGTGTTAAGATCCAAGAATTTTGACTGAAGGTTCAGAGTTTTATGTGTGACATATTGGGCACTCAAATTTCATTTTTCCCCAGATTCTGTATTTTATGCGATGGGGCAGTCATCAATATAGGGAATAAACACATAAAAAAATATGGTCCTAACCAGTGTCATGATCGAAGTTGTTTTAAGGGGATGGAAGTCGGCTGGAGAGCCCCCATTTCAGGAGTGGTGCTCGGAGATGGAGAGGGTGGCGGCTTTCGAAGAAGGGTCATCTGGAAGACTGGGGAATTTGGATTTGTTTGTAGGGAAATGGGGCAAATATTTGGTGTTCTTGGAGGGCTCTTGGGGTGGGGCAGTGGAGAGAGAGGTGTAGCTATTGATGTGTGTGATTTATATATAAATATATATATATTTTTTTGTGTGTGTGTGTGTATGTGCTCATGTGTGACCGCAGAGGAGTTTGTTGAGGATCGGGGTGGGGTTAGGGGTTGGGGATTGGGAGGGGTGGTAGCAGGGGTTAAATGTTGATTCTGTATATATATATATATATATATATATATATAGATATATATATAGATAGATATATAGATATATATGTTTTGATTTTCTTTGTTGTGTGAATCAATAAAAATGTTACAAAAATGTTGTGTGCTTCAGAAGAAAGAAAGTCATGCACATCTGGGATGGCATGAGGGTGAGTAAATGATGAGAGAATTTAAATTTTTGGGTGAACTATTCCTTTAACTTGAGGATGTGCATGTGAAGTAACTGGACCAGCCTTAGAATAGCATTTTTTTTTTATGATACCATTGTCAGATTTACTGCTGATTTGAAAATGTTATTTGATCGTGATCTTTACCAACCTTTTGGAGTTTTCAGTCTTTCCACATTCAAGTAAAAAGAAGCTGTACCTGTAAATCACTCATATCCATAGAAAATAGCTGCCCGGTAGCATTCCCAAGATGGCACCAAGTGAACTGACTAGCTTTGAATGGGACTTTGTATATGTTGTGTCCTTTTCACCAGACAGGATGTGACATTATTTATCAATATAATTTTACATTTTCTGAAAAAAAACTTGTTGCCACGTTAGGGATAGAACAATGCTTAGTTATGAAGTTGTCTGGCTGCAATTCTTCAATTGCTAGGTGGTTGCTAGGTTGTCTGCCATGGTTATCCCATCATACTAACAACAGAATGTATGCATATATCAGGCAATCTATGTACTGTATATACAGTATCAGACTCGTATTTTAGATAATTAATTTGAAGACCCCATGCAATCAAATGAGAGTTTTGTGGCTTTAAGTCCATATTTGTTTGCTTGGAGGTTATATACATGCCAGTGTACGCCTAAATGTAGACAAAATTTCCTTTTCAACAGAAATGTAAAATATGCTAATACAAATCGTTCTCTTCGGAAATATGGACTCAAAATATTGCTAACTCATGCTGCATTACACAGTTGTTGTCCATGTATACAATGTCTCTCCTCCTAGAATTGACTCAGTTTGCAAATCGTGTTTCATGGCAGTGATGACTCTAAAGCCTGTTGTCTATTTATTTATTTATTTATTTATTTTAAGGGACAAGCCATTCAATGTGTCATGCCCAAACTTCCTGTTCAATAGCAATAAGGAAAACAACACAAATCAGCTCTCGACAAGCAATTTCATGGTGTTTTTAACCGACCGCAAACAGGGGCGTGTCCAGGATTTTCTTTTTGCCAGGGGTGGCAAAGGTGTGGCAAGAGTAGTGTAAGGGGTAGCACCCAGTAAGTTTGTCTGATGGGGATAGGGGGTGGTTGGGATTTGTCTACTGAGGTGGAACGTTGTGTCCTCCCGGAACGTTGTTATGGACCACACGTGACGCGGACGGGTTAAACCATTGCACACCATCCAGGATGTGAGCGGGGTCCGAGTTGGGGTGGCAAAGCTCATTTTTAGGGTGGCCCTGCCCCTGACCGCAAATGCATGCTGCAGCTCTGCCTGTTTTTTTGTTTTGTTTGTTTTTTGTTTTGATAGGTTCTTGTTTTTTTTTCACTACAGCTAATTAAAAGCCTCAAGGGCAAGCAAACTTGTTGCAAGTTTATATCAAACAAAAATGATCACAGCAGGTGCACCACTCTCTTTAAGGAATGCAACAGAGGAAACTAAACCAAACAATGGCAATAAACAAGTTGCTGTTTTATTTAGCATCAGCTGAGTGACAGATGTAAAGTGGTAGCTGGAGAGAGGTGCTGTGAGTTTTTCAGTGTAAGCGTGCCAGCTCTCTCTCATTAGATAAATGCTTTGAACACAGCGGCCAATGAAACTGACACTAATGAATGTGATTCCCCAACACTGGCTGCCAACAGCAGGAAAAAATAACTAATAAAGCATGTTCAGTTCAAACGTAGACAGCTCAATATGGATGGAATAATCGAGAGACTTGGCACACTGAAGTCTGGACTGAAGTACATCAATGAGTAAAAAAGAAACGTATGTGGACAGTAGCCCGGAAAAGACTCTGGGGTGAGCACATTTACTCAAAACTGACGGTATAGAGTATCCCTCCTCTCGTTTCATCCATGTCCAATGAATGTTACCTTCTACCAAAAAAAAAAAAAAAAAGCAGACCTTTTTAAAATCATGAAATTCTCTGGTGTGTAATTCCAAAACAATTCCACAAATAAAATTGATTAAGAGTACACAATAGTACTTTACAGACCAGGGCAGTAAGGGGGCAAAAGGGCCTCTCTTAATGACCAGTTCTTGCATCAGCCATTGCACATCTGCACGCTATTGAGACATTGGTGTATGACTCTGTGTCACCACAGCAAACATACACCTGGAGTACATTATTCATAGAGACCTGAGGTCAGGCAGTTTATAAATTGAATAAATGTTGTGTCAGAGAGGTAATTGGGCCACCTTTTTTACTCTGAAAACTACAATAAAGATAAATTATAGAAACAACAATGTTAGTTTGCATCATTCAACATAAAGACGAAAAATAAAAACACTGATTTATGCATCAGTGGAGTCTACAATGGATATCTACAAATGTTATATTAATAAAAATGCACAACCAGCAAATGTTGTTGTTCAAGTGGGTTTTTTTTTTTCTGTAACCACAGAGATACATAACATATGGAGACACACCAAAGACATACTAGCATTCATAAACAGAAAGATCCCACACTCAAATAAATGCTTTATTATTACGTGTAAAATGTTGCTGATCAGTCAGCTGAAAAACTAATTTCATATTCTCATTAGGAACCTGGGCCAGAGGCACATTCTCATGTAAATGTTTATTACTCTGAAAACAGAAAATTAAAATCATCAGCTTGTTTAGCTCTGGAGCAGTGAATCACCACATTTATAAGAACATGAGGGTAAAAAAGCAGAGGGGAAGAGAAGGAGAGAATAAGGTACTGCAGAATGGAGATGATAATAGGAAACCACCTCGTTCTAACCAAAGCAATGAATTTATAGCTACTATGACCTTTTCCTTCCCTCGAGATTTGTTGCCATGCCAACTTAGATCAAATTTTTTGACGTGGTATGAAGTACAGACTGTGTATTTTGTCAAGGCAATTTCTTTTTTATGGTTACAGAGAAGAATGGGCTGTATGTCTGGGAACACACTCAACCCTCACAGGTTTTGTTTTAAATCTGACGACTAGTCGGCACTTGAAACACAAAATTCCTCTTAATATTTACTGTTCACTTCCATAGAGATCTTGAAGTCCAAGGGTAGATATATTATTTATTACACTGAAAAACTCTTCAAAGCAGCTTGAAATGCCAGGGCACTTTATTAAATGTGACAGCAACACAGATGTTTGCCTTATTATGGGGTTGACTTATACAGTCAAGATAACATTATTTCTGCAACAATCTCCCAGCTTCTCTCTGGCTCTGAGGCAAAACTTTAACTCATCTCACACACCCAACAGAGCAAAAAGTATCCACCTTATTTTGCAACGTTTCTGGCAAGTATGACAAAGTTCCGCTATCACTGACCACAATGTAAATAACAAGAAGGATAATAAGACCGTAATTTAGTGATATGGACTTAAACTATCACACAACCACAGGATGTACAGACAAATAATTTCCTAATGACGGATACTTTTCTAAAGTCAGCATTTATATTAAAAGAGTACCTGTAGACTGAGTATTCACTTGTTGCTTTGTGTTGTTATTGAAGACACAATAATAAAATCTGCTTCTTACTTTACCGAGAGCGTGACAATGCAGTTTTTTAATGTCTCCATGTACTGTAATCCTCCATTTATATTTATCTGCAAAACATCAGATGTTGCCTTTTATTTGTTAATTTCAAAAGGCAATCAGTGCCTGATCCCTCATTCATTCTGCCTGAGCAACAGCGTGGGATAAAACAATGGCAAAATGTGATAAATGGCCAAACTATTTGTGCTACAAACCAATGTGTTTCTGAAAATAATGATTAATGATAATAATATGATGACATCTATTGCCAGCCTTCAATATAAAGCAACATAATGTAGTATTTTTGTGTCGCTAAAATATGTCATCTTGAATTTACACTGACACCAAGTGGTGTGGATGCAGCATCATTCAAACGCAATAGTTTTAGTTACTGATGCCATTGTAGTAATGTACTATTCACAGTCAGCCATGATTAATTTAATCCCTGAGTGAAAGTGTCTAATAACAAGGTGGTTATACCAAGATTAATAGAGTTATGTGCCCTTCAAGTGGGATCGGAAATATCGTAATTACACGTTCCGAGCACATGAATGACCCTGTGAAGTCATATTAACGAGTGGGAAACTCAGAATTCCAGATGATACACAAGCTCTGAGCACATGAATGACCCTGCAAAGTCGTATTAACGAGTAGGGAACTCAGAATTCTAGATGATACAGGAGTTTCCATGTTGGAACGTTGGATGGGGTGTGTCGATATGAAAGTTGATGAAAAGCAATGATTTTGCAAAATTATTTCAACTTCTGTAATTTATTTCAATAACATTAACTTGTTATATATGACAGTCAATGAACGACTCACCCTTCGGGGTTTGTTTTAAGCAAATTACTTAATAATATGTTAGATACCATGCATTAATAAATCATATTTGTTGTTTATAAGTGATGCAGGTTAATTCACTGATGTTTATTCAGCAGTACAACAGAAAAAGAGCGTGTGACGTCGTTCATTGCGAAATTGTTTAAGTTTGGCTTCTTCCGTATTTTGTTTCCCACATGAATGCGGTACATGTCATAGTAACGAATGCCCAACTTGGAGGTACGAGCGTCCTAGGTGCACTTGAAGGCAGCATTATTTTCGGCTGGTCACGTGATCCTAACACAACAGCCCCCATAAGGGGATCCTCTCATTGTAGAATAAAACAGCTTTTATAAGGTTATAATATGACTGGAGTCTACATCTCTTGTGAGGGTTCATGATTTTATACATATGTTTCAAAACTACTAATCATTTCTTTAGATGAAGAAATTTTGTAAATGAGGAAAAATACATTCTGAGTCCAAAATGACTTCAAAGTTGGCACACAGGATGACACATTAACAATCATATTTATGATGCAAAATGGATGGATGCGACTGATTTTCCTGTAATTTCCTCCTCCAAATGTAACAGCCCCAACTATAAATATTCCATGAAGTTTGGTGGTTTTTGACTGCAGTTTTACATCCCTTTAAGGACTTGAATGGTATTTATGCAGTTCCAAGCAGTACAAAACTGCAACGATTACAAATGATTCACTTCAGAATCAGTTAATCTGATGAAAATGAACCATGACATATTGGCACGCAGAAGATGCTCCATCTCCAATGATGTGCAGAGAACCCTACTTTTAAGAAATTGAAGATTATTCCACAGGTTTCAGCTAAAGAGATGCTGTTTATGAGCACTAATCAGTGTTCCATCATCATCTTGCACACTCAACATTACATACTCAACATGCACGTAAGGTTGATTCGTTGCAGTCCCAGTTGTGTTTGTGCACTCTGCTGTATCTAATGAATTACAAGATATGACAACAGTTCAGCCCAAACACAAGCCAATCATGCATCACTTCCAGTGAAGCCTAATGATTTGAGTTTGCCAATCCAGTGTGGGGAAAAAAAGATGGCAGAAACAGAGAACAATAGGGAAAAGTTAATCAGGACTTGGTCACTTCATTTGGCAGGCTGAGAACAGGGCAGCTGTTGAAGAGTCTCTATTGTATTGCGTCTGTGGTCCTCAATAGACCCTCATCCCCCTAAAAACCAGGCCACTGACCTAGAAACATACAACACAACCCCAACATCAAACATGCCTCTCAGAGAGAGAAGAGAGGCAGTTCAGACTGTGTAACTTTGAATCATGCTGTGATTCAGGTGAAGTAAGAGCTCTCCACTTTCATACAGAATGCATCCTTGCATTTAAAAAAGCTAGATACAGTGCAAAGAATAGAATGGAATGCAAGTGTCTTGAGATGTGTTTTTAAAAGTTAAAGTTATTTTTGACTTGACAAAATCTCTTAATAATGCGGTGCTTATGCACAAGAGGCAAGAAAAACAGCTAGGCATGGTGCAACAGTCAAAGACTTCATTCTAATGCATATTTACATGGAAAAACAATTTGCTGTGACAGTTTTCATTTAAAGCTAAAAGTAAAATCAGAATAATCTCATGCTTCCTGTTCCATCATAAAGTACAAGCCATTTCTGGAAGAGCATTCACAAAAGACTCCATAATAAATATCTCCATAACATGTGTTCTGACCTTTCTTCAGAGCCAGTCTCTGTTTTCATTTGTGACTTCTGGAGAGAACATCACAGAGAATGTTGCCATTTCATTTCTGCTGCCTGGATAATTTTTCTCACCTTTCCTCATGAAGAGCAACAAAAATGCATGACTACTAAGTAATGTTTAATACCATCATTATCAACATAATTTATTAATTGTAAACTATAATTGTGTTTTGATTGCACAGACTCTATTATTGTTCATAGCAGCAGCAATTAACACAGATGGGCTGTAATATGAGAGGGGACGGAACCAGTACATTCACACATGTGGAATCAGAATTCTATACATTAAGCATACTCGTAGGCACTTTTACTAAGCCCTGTTTGGATGTTTAATGCACATTTCAAAGTGGCATGGTGTAATCGATTTAAAGATGTCCTGCTGAGTTCAACATTATACTTATTAAAAGGCATCTCTCAGTTTTCTTAAAGCAAATAAACTAATTATAAAAGGCTTAATACTTTAATGCTAACAGTTTGCCAATATATTTTATACACTCACCATAATGTACAACAAAATTGATAACAGCTATTGCAGATAATCTGGCAGGATATGTGTTTCTTGGCTTCATTTGATTTGTGAGCATGTGTTATGTTTTCAGTGCTAACATGGTCATCAATAAATTTAAAACACATTTATTTTATAAGCAAAGGCATTTAGTCTGTATAGTCTGGTACATGCTATTATCCCATTTATCACACTTCCAATTCAACTTGTTTTGATTCATAGGATGGTGTGATTGTATGAAATTTAGGACACTGCTGAAAAAAATGAGGCCCATGTGTTTACACACAGCTTTTGAGGAGGTGGGGTTACAAACATTGGGTGGGGGAGGGGCTCTGTCAACCTGATGTTGATAGATGAACCCTCTGAAGATCATGAACACAGAATTAGTACATTAGGAGCTGTGTGATAAATAGCCCCAGCACTTCCACAGCCTCATCAACACACAATCAAACACATGACAAATTGAATGAAACCATGAACATAACAAAACAGTCTCAAAGCTTGGGCAAACTACATAAACACATATTCACACCCTTACACAATCACATCACTGGGGTGGTCGAAGCACAAACCAATTTTTATAAGAACTGATTTAATATAGAGAGGGATCTTATCTAGGTCTGGTCTATTGCATGCATATAATAATAATAATAATAATAATAATAAATATTGCTGCAAGCAGCAATTAATGGGGTTCAAGCCTTTAAGGTCCTTTAAGTACATATGTAACAGATATTAAGTATTAATCGGACAGACTGTTAGCAACTAAAATTATAAAATGCCTTAATTAGAACCATCATTCAGGTATCACAGAGATATGATTTTGTTTTAGGCTGTTACAGCACCACCAAGAGGCAGACATGTGAATTTTTTTCATGTGTCTTCAGATTGACCTCCTACATAAGTGCTTTAAATTTGGTGATTATATGTTATTCCATTCAAGAGTTTTAACCATTTTAGAAAAAGTGGCCATGCCCACTTTGTACATTTTGACTTACTGTTGAAATGCTGCATGGAAAGTTCCAACTCTTTTTGGTAATTATTGATACTGGGACTCGCTGTTGCATTTGATGACATTTTTCGTGAGTGTCCCTAGATGATACATGACAAATTTTGTACAAATGAGACTTACGACCTAGAACAGGGATCGGCAACCTTTTTGACATGAAGTGCCATTTTTTATTTTCCTGGACATTTTTTATTTGTTTATCCTAATTTAGAAGCGCACTTCATTAACTGTAAGACTTTCTACTCACCACAGGAGTTTTCCTTGTTCATTCTGATGAGTGATTATATCCCGCCACAAGCGTGTGTGAATGCAGCATTGCAACAGCTGCCTGATCACATCACAGACTCGGAGCAACAACACCCGGACTCACTTATTATTATTATGGGAGATTTTAATAAAGCTAACCTCACCCGTGAACTGCCAAAATACAAACAACACATCTCATGCCCCACCAGAGACAGAAATATACTGGACCACTGCTACACCACTGTAAAGAATGCATATCGCTCTGTCCCACGTGCAGCTTCAGGACTGTCTGATCACTGTCTGGTTCATCTTCTCCCTACCTAAAAGCAGAACCTAAAATCAGCTAAGCCTGTTGTAAGGACTGTAAAGAGATGGACTAATGAAGCAGAGCTAGAACTAAAAGCTTGCTTTAACTGCACTGATTGGAGTGTTTTTGAAGCTGTAGCCACAGCCCTGGATGAGCTCACAGATACTGTGATATCATATATCAGTCTCTGTGAGGATATGTGCATCCCTACTAGGACATTTTTATCATTCAATAACGATAAACCATGGTTTACAGGAAAACTCAGACAGCTTCGTCATGCCAAAGAGGATGCTTACAGAAGTGGGGATAAAATATTGTACAACCAGGCCAGGAACACACTGACTAAGGAAATCAGAGTGGCTAAAAGAAGCTACTCTGAAAAGCTGAAAAAAACGTTTTCAGCCAATGATCCTGCATCTGTATGGAAAGGCCTGAAAAGCATCACCAAGTACAAGACACCCCTCACTCTGTAGAGAGTCAACTAATGGCTGATAAACCTCCTGGAACCCCCCTACTACCCCCTGCTGCTACTCAATCTGCACTTATGGTCTGTGAGGAGGATGTGTGCCAGGTCTTTCAGAAACAAAAGACTAGGAAAGCTTCAGGCCCAGACAGTGTTTCACCTGCCTGTTTGAAAGTCTGCACTGACCAATTAGCCCCCATTTTCACACAGATCTTCAATAGATCACTGGAGCAATGTGAAGTTCCCTGCTGCTTCAAACGCTCCACCATCATTCCGGTCCCCCCCCCCCCAAAACAAAATCACAGAACTTAATGACTACAGACCTGTTGTTCTCATGTCTGTGGTCATGAAGTCATTTGAGAGACTGGTTTTGGCCTACCTGAAGGACATCACTGGACCCCTGCTGGACCCCCTTCAGTTTACTTACTGAGCAAACAGGTCTGTGGATGATGCTGTCAATATGGGACTGCATTATATCCTGCAACACCTCGACAGACCTGGGACTTATGCAAGGATCCTATTTGTGGACTTCAGTTCAGCCTTCAATACCATAATGTTTGATCTTCTGTCAACCAAACTAACCCAGCTCTCTGTGCCCACTGAAATCTGTCAATGGATCACCAGCTTTCTCACAGATAGGCAGCAGCTAGTTAGACTGGGGAAACTCACATCCGGGACCCTCACTATTAGCACTGGTGCTCCTCAGGGATGTGTTCTATCTCCACTGTTCTTCTCCCTGTACAGGAATGCCTGAACTGCAAAAGATCCCACTGTCAAGCTCCTGAAGTTTGCAGATGACACCACTGTCATCTGCCTCATCCGCGATGGTGATGAGTCTGCATACAGGTGGGAGGTTGATCAGCTGGCTGTCTGGTGTCGTCACAACAACCTTGAGTTGAACACGCTCAAAACAGTGGAGATGATAATGGACTTCAGGAGAAATCCCCCCTCCCCCCCCTCACCATCCTGGACAGCACTGTTGCAGCAGTGGAGTCATTCAGGTTCCTTGGCTCTACCTTTTCTCAGGACCTGAAGTAGGACACTCACATAGACTCCATTGTGAAGAAGGCTCAGCAGAGGTTGTACTTCCTTCACCAGCTGAGGAAGTTCTACCTGCCACAGGAGCTGCTGACACAGTTCTACTCGGCCGTCATTGAGTCTGTCCTGCGTACATCTATAAATGTCTGGCTTGGTTCAGCCACCAAATCAGACAGAAGGAAATTACAACAGATAGTCAGGACTGCTGAGAGGATTATTGGTACCCCCCTGCCCACCCTCCAAGACCTGTATGTCTCCAGAGTGAGGAAACGTGCAAGTAGAATCACTCTCTCTACACACCCTGCCCACTCCCTCTTTGAACTGTTGCCCTCTGGTTGGTGCTACAGAGCACTGAGTGCCAGGATATCCAGGCATAAGAACAGTTTTTACCCTAAGGCTATTTTCTTCATGAACAATTAAACTGTCTCAGGACTCCCCCATAGTGCAATAATGTAAATACATACAGGGGCAGATAGCCATAGGGAGAACTGGGACTTTTCTCAGTGGGCCGGCCATGAAACGGCACCGAACAGGCAGTGATAAGCTGAAACGGGCCGGCGCATTATGCCGAACGGGCCGTGACTGGCCGAAGATTCTGATGTTTTATGGTGGGTACTTTTCACTCTTACTCAAGTAAATCTCTGATGAAAAATGTTTACTTTGACTTCGTTACAATGGGTAGCATTCCTGTCATTACATTATTGGTATTAACTGGTGTTAATAAATGTGTAATTTATTGAGATTTTTGAATGGGACTCTTACAACAGCGGAACTTCACAGCTGCACGCTGTCACTCAAGTCGCGTTCAACATTACAGCAGCAAGCGTACAAAACAAAAATTTCTTCACTCCACACAATGCCTTTATTTTACACCAAGACAAGGATATATTTCAAGATTAAAACTGCAGCTCCGGGGCCTGGGTAGCTCAGCGAGTATTGACGCTGACTACCACCCCTGGAGTCACGAGTTCGAATCCAGGACGTGCTGAGTGACTCAGCTAGGCCTCCTAAGCAACCAAATTGGCCTGGTTGCTAGGGAGGGTAGAGTCAGATGGGGTAACCTCCTCGTGGTCGATATAATGTGTGGTTCTCACTCTCGGTTGGGCACACGGTGAGTTGTGTGTGGATGCCGTGGAGAATAGCGTGGGCTACGTCTCCGTGGTAATGTGTTCAACAAGCCACGTGATAAGATGCGCAGATTGATGGTCTCAGAAGCGGAAGCAACTGAGATTCGTCCTCCTCCATCTGGATTGAGGTGAGTCACTACGCCACCACGAGGACTTAGAGCTCATTGGGAATTGGGCATTCCAAATTGGGGAGAAAAGGGGAGAAAAAAAAACTGCAGCTCCAACTTAAATCTATACTATGTAACTTTTTTGTTAAAAAATAACAAAATGTTATTAATGAGAGAGTGCAACAAAAATCCATCTTCCAAACCATGTCTTTACCCAAATACACTTTGATAAACATATAATAATGATTATATTTTAGAGCTGACTGAATGGATTTTGCGGGAAATTGCATACATACATAATTCGCCCATGCATGTTCATGTGTTCACGTCATATCCGTACTCAGAGAAAATAAGCTTCGGCTACTGTAGTGTGTGTATTGTGTGGGAGTAGCATGAACCTGAAAGTTTGTTGTCACAACGAACAAGAAAAATTTACCATGGATCATTCAAAAAGGCAAACCTCCGGGGAATCACCGGTTGTACAAACAAAGAAACCCCAAACAGAGCAGAGTCAGAAGGGAAAGCAACAGAGTCTGTAATAAAACCCAAATCAACATCAGTGAGACGAGGAGGAGGGTGTGGCCGGGCCGTGACGGCCGGCGCTGAATCAGCTGATCAGCGGGAGAGCGAGATAAAGAGGAGCTGGAGATGCCAGTTCAAGAGAGAGAGAGAGAGAGACATACACATGGCCGCTGTGTGTGTGCCTCTGTGTTTGTTTGTTTAAGTTAAATGTTTCGTTGACTGCTCAGCCGGTTCCCACCTCCTCAGGCCCGGTTCCAGATCAAAATCACTGAAAGTGCTGAAAATAGTGGGGGTGCTCTGTATAAAGTGTAGATGTATAATAATTACAATTTTTTTTTAATAGATTAAATCATGTTTAAATGCTACTTAAACAACATAAAGAAAAGTTTGTTTTTTTTAATGTACAAAACATTTATTGCTTCAGGGTTTTTTCCCCCATGATCTGTCACTGAAAATGACAGCAAAATGCTGTGCCTGCAGATTAGGACATACTGATTTGCAAAATCATACACATTTATATGTTTTGATGTTGCCTTTTGTGCATTTACGATTTTTTGTGTTTGCTGGGATTCAAGCAAATCTGTTTCCAATTTACAGTATTAGTCTTACATATTCAATTGAGCAGGGATGTGCAGTTATTTTGGTACATCAGCCGTTAACATGGAACAGAGAAGATAAAAAGTTCTGCATAGTTATATCTTTTAATCCCAGACATGCACTCAGTGAATGATGCACAATTTTCTGAAGTGTATACAGATATATGGGACCATTCTGCAGCTGCTTGAAGTTTTGCTGCTATACTTTCTATCATGTGGTAGTAAAACTGAATAAAGTCTTAATAAAATTATTAATTGATTATTTTACCATACTTCAATGCAATGGTAATTTAGTATTCAATTTAACACTCTATATCAGGAGTCTGGTTTAAAAGTAAAATAAAATATTTGTGAAAGAGATTCTAAAAGCGTATTTTAATGTTTGCTGCAAAGTGGACCCGTTTACTTGTTTTATTCTGAAAACATTATCAACCTGTTTACACGCTCATGGGTCATGATGGAAGTCTCGTCAATGGTTTGTTTGGCATCCTATTCTGCTTACAACTGAACAAAACTGGCTGCATGACTATGATAAATGATTACTACCAGAGTAACATTCACATACATGTGTGAAGGACTTCAGCATTTCACAAATAACACAAAGAACAAACATTTTCCTCTCGCTTGGTTTTGCTCACATGTCCCCTCCATGCACTACTGAGCCCTACGTTTTTTTTTTTTTTTTTTTTTGCGAAGAGAGAGACAGCACATGCACTCGCATGCACGGTTGCCAGATTGCATAAATTAAGTGTGACATAAGGTGAAATATTTCCTATTAGTGCAAGTATAAATCTCTGATTGGGGTGTTGCATCTATTATCTGGCAACCCTGAGCATATTAAAAGCTTGTGGATGCGTGATAGGTCCAAAAGCCAGATAAATGAAAGATCTAATTAAAAACGTTCATGATAAATCGACCTGCGGGCAGTAGTTTGCCCTGGTCTGCAATTGAGGGTGCTCTAACCAGGCCTGCGCATCCTCCTTGCCCATACCCTACCTGTTACATTCGGCTTGGATTTACAGAGGCGGTGACAACAGAAAGGATTCAAAAGCAACCCAGAAATGGCTTTTTTCTTACTCAGCAGGTAAGATATTTTATTGATATGGTTTTTGTATAGTTGTGTAATCACACTGTGGTGAAATACAATAATTATACTGAAAACGGTGCAGAACATTTCCCTTGCTAGCATACGTGTGTGTTTTTCTTTATAATGACAATAATTTATATAAATAAATCCTTTAGTCCTAGGCTTGCCAAGGACATGTGAGTCTTGAAATGATGTTGACCACTGGTTGGTAACAATGACAATCTATATATTAGTTACTACCATGGTCTGTTTGGCCAGAATATCCTGCAGTTATAAACATTTTACAACGTTTGACCTTATCAGATTAGCAATCATTATGTCTAATGTTAACGAACATTGCCTAACTTTTGCAATGGCATTCATTTCAAAACATCAATGTTTCCAATAAATCAAAACAACAGCGTAAGATATGGCACTTACCTGCTCAGATGACATGTTTTCGGATATCGTCATGGTTACTTGTGTAACCTCCATTCCCTGATGGAGGGAACAAGACATTGTGTCGATGTAGTGACACTAGGGGTCACTCTTGGGAGCCCGAGACACCTCTGGTCTTTGATAAAAGGCCAATGAAAATTTGCGAGTGGTATTTTTATGCCACTCCCCCAGACATACGGGTATAAAAGGAGCTGGTATGCAACCACTCATTCAGGGTTTATGCTGAGGAGCCGAGACAAGGTCCGGCCATTTCAGCGGGTAGTTCAGCATTGTGGCAGGAGGGACACAACGTCTCATTCCCTCCATCAGGGAACGGAGATTACGCAAGTAACCATGACGTTCCCTACCTGTCACTCACTCGACGTTGTATCGATGTAGTGACACTAGGGGTCCCTATACAAAACGCCGCAACTGGCTGAGCTGTGTTACGTGAACTGGCGGTGTGTGACGGGCAGACAACTGTGTGCCTCGAAGCCAGCGCACCAGGCCGACACGTAACCTCCCCCAACATAGTTATGAGTGTCGAACGGCCCTTTGGGGACAAGTTGACTACCCAAAAGATAGAGACAGGCTAGCCCAGTCGTGGCCTCTTTTCCCCTTCTTTTTTTTTCACTCCCTAAAAAAAAGGGGGATTATCCGACTGGGCCAACCAGGTCTAGTTGGAGGGTGTCCCTCCCAAGGGGAGGACACTGCGGAGACCACACCTCGCCCAGAGGGAGGGGGGGATATTTAAGTGGAAAATACGTCACATGGTCTTGCCGATCATATGGGGAAATCTCATGGTAGATCCTACCCAACGGGGGATGAGTTACTACAAACATGGAGACTGGGGCAGAGGGGGCTCTGCCCAAGGAAGACGCAGTTTGCCAACAGAGAAACGAATTACCGGAAGATATACATCGCATGGGGTTACCTTACAGGGAACCGCCATATGTGGAGCACCTACCCCAGGACAGGGCTCTTAGTTAGCACGTGTACTGGGCCGGCAGCGAGTCTCTCCAAAAACTCGACTGCCACAGAGCTCGGAGGTAGTCAACCAGGGAACATAGTTTGTGAACACTACTGGGTATTAATGGCGCACGTCTTCAGCTCAGAGGAGGTGAAAGTGCTATGTGCAAGCCATACACTCGGCCGGCTATCCCGGGCTTATCCGCATATATTGCATGCCACTACCTGGGACGAAACCGGTTCCGTCCGGAGGTTGTAGAACCTCGCAAGGTGTTGGGTGTTGCCCAGCCTGCTGCTCTGCAAATGTCTGTTAGAGAGGCACCCCTGGCCAGGGCCCAGGAGGCCGCAACACCCCTGGTAGAATGGGCTCGTAGCCCTACCGGGGGCGGCACGTCCTGGGCGAGATATGCCATAGCTATGGCGTCAATGAGCCAGTGGGCGATCTTATGCTTGGAGACAGCGCTTCCTTTCCGCTGTGCACCAAAGCAGACAAAGAGCTTCTCAGAGATCCTAAAGCTCTGCGTGTGATCCAAATAGATGCGTAAAGCGTGCACCGGACACAGCAATGACAGGGCTGGGTCTGCCTCCTCCTGGGGCAGCGCTTGCAGGTTCACCACCTGATTCCTAAAAGGGGTCGTGGGAACCTTGGGCACATAGCCAGGTCGGGGTCTCAGGATCACGTGAGAGTAGCCCAGACCGAACTCCAGGCACGTTTCGCTGACAGAGAACGCTTGCAGGTCTCCTACCCTCTTGATGGAAGTGAGTGCAGTCAGGAGAGCAGTCTTCAAGGAGAGTGCCTTAAGCTCAGCTGACTGCAAAGGCACAAAGGGGGCTCTCTGTAGACCCTGAAGAACTATAGAGAGGTCCCATGAGGGAACGAGGCGCGGTCTGGAGGGGTTCAGCCTCCTGGCACCTCTCAGGAACCTGATGATCAGGTCGTGCTTTCCTAAGGACTTAGCAGCAATGTACACCTTCAAAGTGGCAGGGGACAGCCGCCCTTCCAACCTCTCCTGCAGAAAGGAAAGCACCGATCCGACTGCGCATCTCTGCGGGTCTTCCCGTCGGGAAGAACACCACTTAGCGAACAGACGCCACTTAAAGGCATACAGGTGCCTCTTAGAGGGGGCCCTAGCCTGAGTGATCGTGTCTACCACCGCTTAGGTCTTCTGTGCCCCGTCCAGGGGCCAGGGTCTGGTCGTGGGTGCCAGATGGTGCCCCGTCCCTGAGAAAGAAGATCCTTCCTCAGGGGAATTCGCCAGTGGGGGGCTGTTGCGAGGATCGTGAGGTCCGAGAACCACATCTGGGTGGGCCAGTAGGGTGCTACCAGGACGACCTGCTCCTTGTCCTCCCTGACCTTGCACAGAGTCTGTGCAATTAGGCTCACTGGGGGAAACGCATATTTGCGCAGGCCAGGGGGCCAGCTATGTGCCGGTGCGTCTATGCCGAGAGGTGCCTCGGCCAGGGCATACCAGAGCGGGCAGTGGGAGGATTATTGGGAGGTGAACAGGTCTACCTGTGCCTGTCCGAATCAACTCCAGATCAGCTGGACCACCTGAGGGTGGAGTCTCCACTCTCCCCTGAGGGTAACCTGCCGTGACAGCACGTCCGCTGCAGTGTTGAGGTCGCCCGGGATGTGAGTGGCTCGCAGCGACTTGAGGTGCTGCTGACTCCAGAGTTGTGACATACAATGAGAGCACAGAGAGCCTTGGCGGTTGACATATGCTACCGTTGCCATGTTGTCTGTCTTAACTAACACGTGCTTGCCCTGGATCAATGGCCGAAACCTCAGCAGGGCAAGCAGAATTGCCAGCAACTCGAGGCAGTTGATGTGCCAACGCAGCCGCGGGCCCGTCCATAAGCTGGTGGCAGCCCGTTTTGGAGGCGTCTGTCGTGACCACGACACGCCTGGAGACCTGCTCTAGGGGAACGCCTGCCCATAGAAACGTGAGGTCGGTCCAAGGGCTGAAGAGACGGTGACAGACCGGCGTGATGACCACGTGATGTGTCCCGCAGCACCATGCCCATCTCAGGACTCAATGCTGCGCTCGAGAACTCATCACTTTCGCGGGCTCTGAATAAGAGGTCGAGCTCACCGTGAGACAAGCCAGCGGACTCATCCGGAAGCCCAATCGGGGCAGATGAGCATGCTGGGGAATGGGAGGTCCGCGGGGGGATAACCGGCAGAGGCGGTCCCATTGTGGTCCCTAAATCGCCCCCAGTGCTAGCCGCGCTGGCCTCATACCCATGGGTAGAAGAACCGAGGCAAGGAGCCTCTGGGGTGGCTTGCTTACTTACGAAGGTAAGCCGCGACCGCATCGTTGCCATGGACATGTTCTCGCAATGAGTACATGACCCAGCCACGAACGCTGTCTCCGCGTGAGCAGTGCCCAGACACAAAAGACAGTGATCGTGACCGTCAGAAGACGAGAGATAACGAGCGCAACCAGGAATAACACACAAAGGAAAGGCATCTTTAAAAAGACGCATCTTTAAAAAGAAGTTTCGTGTGTGCCGCTCTTTTAGAGAAATATACTCTTTTAGAGAAATATACTCTTTTTATTTCTGCCAAAGCGCCCAGGGGCATTCTCTGCAGTGCACCAATGCAGAGGGGGGAGAAGCCGCTGAAATGCGCTGTCAGATCCAGCAGAGGTGAATGAACAGTCGTGGGAATTCAGCTCAGTGAGCATGACCGTTCGGCTCCGAAGAGAAAATCTGAATGAATGGTTGCATACCAGCTCCTTTTATACCCGTATGTCCGGGGGAGTGGCATGCAAATACCACTCGCCAATTTTCATTGGCCTTTTATCAAAGACCAGAGGTGTCTCGGGCTCCCAAGAGTGACCCCTAGTGTCACTACATCGACACAACATCGAGTGAGTGACAGATAGGAAACTGTCTTTTCCTTTATTTTGTTATTTATTTGTCCATTCGCTCCGATAAGATGTCCTGTATCCATGTGTACACCTATGCCTCGAACCGCATTCAGCCACACAGAGGAGTAGAGCCAAAGCACAACCAAAACAATGTGCTTCTGCAAGTCGCATGCAGTTTTATTTTTAACCACTAGAGGGCTAAAAGTTACATAGTGTAGCTTTAAGAAAACACGGTGAGGTACGTTTCAGAGATTGTGATAATGTGGGCTTGTCTGTGTCATGGTGATGCTCATTCATTTTCAGCATTAATCTGTAACTATGGGCTGTTATGACCTCAGTTTCTAAGTTTACATTTTTATATCAGCGCTGCAACATATCATTGCCAATTGTATAAGTCCATCCGCGTTAAGTTCAAATGTTTTGCCCTGCCTATTGCAATTGTGAGCATTTCTGCACATGCAAAGTTGGCACGTGCACAGCGTTTGACAGATGCTGGCGGCTGTCTTATGGACAACAAGCTTCCAAACACAGATATAAGGTGCAATTTACCCTTAGTGTATAGAACTAATTATCAAAATTATTTCGACACTGACAATGCTGGACCATCACAACTAAATTCACGCAGGATGTGAAAAGCTGAGAAATAATGACAAAAGGCATGAATAAAGCATGATCTTGCTTCAGTGTATAATTAAACATTATATATAATTTGGGACTGTGTGACATTGTTCATGTTTTTCACCGTAATAATTGCTAGAGGTTTCCATAATTCTCTTCTAATTGACATATTCGTCCAAATCTGAGAAGCATCCTTAAAGTGATAGTTCAGCCTTTAATCAATATCATCATTTCCCTGCCCTCAAGTTCTTCCAACCCCGTGAAACTTTCTGTATTCTGTGGAACCCAAAAGTCTCCATTCCCTTTCAAAATATGGAGGGAAAAAAACATGCAGTGAAAGTAAATTGTGATTAAGGCTAGCATTCTGACTAACATCTCCTTAAAGGAATAATTTCCCCAAAATTGAAAATTATCGCATCATTTACTCACCCTCATGCCATTCTTTTTCTCTTTTTTTTTCTGCTGAACACAAAGATTTTTAGAAGAATATCTCAGCTCTGTTAGTTCATAGAATGCAAGTGAATGGGTACCAAAACTTTGAAGCTCAGACAGCACAAAGACAGCATTAAAGGAATTCAAATGACACTGGTTCAATCTATGTCTTCAGAAGGGATATGGTGTGTGTGATCAGATCAATATTTAAATCATTTTTACTAATAAATCTCCACTTTCACATTTTTCTTCTTGTGTTTTTGGTGATTCAGTTCTTTGTGCATATCGCCACCTACCGGGCGGGGAGGAGAATTAATAGTAAAAAAATGACTTTTATATATTATAATGGTATAGATACTTATCTGTTTCTCAATCTCACCCACACCTATCATATTGCTTCTGAAAATCACTGGAGTCATATGAATTACTTTTATGCTGCCTTTATGTGCTTTTTGGAGCTTCAAAGTTCTTGTCACATTCACTTGCATTGTATGGACCAACAGAGCTGAGATATTCTTCTAAAAATCATAATTTGTGTTCTGCAGAAGAAAGTCATACACATCTGGGATGGCATGAGGGTGAGAAAATGAGAGGATTTTAATTTTTTGGTGAACTATCCCTTTAATTTGATGCATGGAAGAAATAAGTCACATGGGTTTGGAACAACATGGTGTTGAAAGATGACAATTTCCATTATTAACAATAATATTAATAATAGTATTGTTATTATTAATAATATTAATCATTCTGTAATGCATGTTAAATGCGTACCATGTACTGGAATATAGGAGAGTAAACATCCATTACGCTGTATGTGAAAGTAACTAGTTACTCACTACTTGAGTATTCTTTTTATTAGATAATTTCTTACTCTTACTCGAGAAATTTTTAACATTATTACTTGTACTTCTACTTGAGTATTTTTTTTTTTTTAAGTAATTGTACTTTTACTCGAGTAAAGTTTTTGGCTGCTCTACCCACCTCTTTATTTCCAGGTCTAATTTTTTGTGTGACCATGGTTTAAGGAGGGTGTACCTGTTTGCTGGGTTGGAAATCTCAAGGATTAATAGTAGTGTTTTCCATATTACATCACGTGATGTTCTGAAAGCAATAAGAAACAAATGAAACACGGAATGTAGGCTGTCATCCACACAGCCTGACTGAAGCAAAGTGGGCGCATTTACTCGCGGAATTAACTGAAAGTGAAGCGTTGTTTAGCCTCCCATTCAGCTCATGAAAACACGCTGCATGATCATGAGGAAGGATTACATCAAGATGTAGATTGGAATGCAGGTGCGGAATTTATATATATAAAATAGTCTACTCCTCTCTCGTCGTTGCTGGCGTGCCAGTGATTACCCCTCCACGTGCCATAGGTTGCCAACCCCTGACCTAGAAGTAGTTTGAGAAAGTAGGTTTTAAATTATATTCAGAATGGCAGACAAGAAGTATGGCCGACCATGGCAAACTGGGTCTAATTGTACTTGGCATGACCCAAGGAATCTAAAAAGAATAGTCACATGATGATAGATCAAAAGTTAAAAGCATTTTTACATATTTCATCATATCTTTTGACGACAAGGTGGCACTGGCCCCACTCTTGTATTTTACAAACACATTGACGTATTATTACGAAAATTGGTATGCATCATTGGCACCATGCCCTGAGTGTAACTTGGTATGCATCATTAGCACCATAACCTGAGTGTATACATAAGTGTGAAGCAGCACTACTGTGTCCTTTTTCTCTCCATGCAACATTGCAACAGTCTTATGACAACTCATATAAATTCACCTTCTTGTATGTATTATTAAGATATTATACAACTTGGCTCATACGAAAAGGTGCAAATCGATATAATATAGGCATTACATTTTAGCTATCCTCCTATCCAACACTTTATTGTAAGAAAAGTAATGTCTGTGAACAAATTTGGTTACTCATTCCACATTTATTTATGCAAAACAAATGACTGTCGTCTCCATCCACATCCTGACACTTTCTTGTTTCCGTGCAACATAACATTTATTTTCCAATTCAAATCATGGTTAGGTTTAGAGTTTGGATATGGGGTTAGACTTCAAAGTTATGTTTAGGCTTGGGGTTTGGGTTAGGGGTTAAACTTACGGAAAGTCATAAGAACATTCATTCAAAACTCAGATGTTTCTTCGTCCTTCGCTGTACATGACAGTGATTTTCCTATTAAAATCATTGTTAGGTTGTGGGTTTGGATTAGGGATCAAATATAAAAAAAAATCATTATAGCATTGTTCGTTGGTTCATTTATTTTTTATTTATAGGAGTGAAAGTCATACATATTTGTATGAGCCAACTTGTATGATTTCTAACAATTTCACTATCTGTTATTGCTATTATTATGACTTGTCATGAGACTGGGTTAAACATTGTCATCGTCCTTGTTACACCTTTTACTGTTAAAATATCTGCAATCCTTTCAAGCATTCATTTGTATTCTGGCATCCTAATTTGTAAATATTTTTAATGTTGCTATAATGTTGTAACAGGAATTCTCATTGTCACACACTAATGCTGCATTCTAGAGTTGCAGCTCTTGCTGTCATTAGTCTGACTCATCAGGGACTTCAAATGACTAACCATGAATATTTTTTCCTCATTCTATATTTGACAGCCATAATGGAGTCCACCAAGTTCATACAGACAAGAGGAAAGATTTACTATCTCATATGTAACTGTTTCTACTGCACCCTTTGAAAAGAGCATTCCTTCTCGTAATTTGAAAAGATTTGTTTCCAGCCCCCCTTTCATCGAAGCAATGTGTTATTCTACCCTCCCCTTCTCGATCACCCTGTTTCTCTCTCTTGCTCTGTCTTTCAAACTTGTGTGTAACCTTTCTCTGCCCTCATTGTTTGGCTTTTGTTTGGCAACAGCTGTTGGGGTGGGGGTTTTTTTGGTCAGCTGTGAGAGCTCCAGACACAACAGGAGCAGATGGCGTTTTGCCCTGCATGAATGGAGAAACGGAGGAGAGGAGCTGCATAGAGTCTGCCTGAATGGTGTCTGTAGAGCACCTGCCCCTTGTAGCTCCTTGCAGACTTTATAGAAACATGGCCTGATCTGCTATGGCTTCCTTACTGTCGTAAATAATTAGACACAGTGAGGGAGGGATGTAAAGAAAGAGAGAAGTGGAGAGAGAGAGAGAGAGATGGAGCATGGCTTGTTGGGTTGTGTCCACATTTATTGATTTCTCTCAGACCGCTAGAATAATGTGCCGTATAGTAAGTTTGAGTTATTGGATATGACACAGCATGCACATGTAATCTATCACTTTGGTCCCCCAGTACACTTTATCAGCTTTGTTGCTATAGTAACATGTGAGCTCAGTAATAGCTTACATTAACAGCCTAAGTAAGTCACAATAAAAAGCAATTTCAGAGAGTCAGTTTTCTCTGAAAAACACAAGTCCATAGAATTCTGAAGAGAAATTGGAAAGAGGCAACTCGGGGAAACAAGATATGGTTTTATATTCTGCAACTGAAGGAGACAGAATTAAGTGGAACAGCCCTTGCTCTCTCTTTCTTTCTCCCAGAGATATCTATTGGATACAATGTTTAGTTCTCTGTCACAACAAAACAAATATTCCTCAATCAATGACAGCTTGCAGTGCAATTTCTAAAATGAATCTCTGACTGACCATTAAATGAATGCAACAATAACATTAGCACATAAAATTCCAGCTATGTGCAAACTGTTTCTGAGTACCAGTCATCCAAATTAAATTGGTTGTGTTGGCCTCAGAAACACTGACTGTACCATGAATTATGTTTGTAGATTTCCTGATGAGACTTTAAAGAACTGTTTAGAAAACTGCTGGCCTTTAACTGCCTCTGTGATCTTGAACCAGGACTGTTTGTCAACCTTTATGAGTTAGACTCTGAGAGAGTGGAAAAAAGTAGAGAGGTCGTTGTTTGTGCACCTCACAGCATTTCTTGACTATGCTTTCCTTCAATTAGTAATGAATGAAAACTGAAAATAAAATTCATCCTTTATATCCTTTGTTAGTTCATGGAAAATCAATGAGTTACAAACAAACAAAACAAAACAAAACAGCTTGTAGAGTATTGGAGAATCCATGTATCATTCATTCAATTAGGAAAATTAAAAATCGGAAAAACAAAAAACGACTTATTTCATTGTTTGTTTATAAAACATATATTAAAAAACAAATAATGACTTTTTTTTCATAATTTCTATTTAACGCTTAGATGATCTTAGGAGCACAAACCATAGAGAGATAGCTCAGCTGTAATAAATGTGGTGAGTTTTGGAGAATAAATAGTAAAGAATTTAATATTAACTGAACAATTAAACAAAGAGAACTTTTATTCTGTCTCACAGCATTGAGGAAGATGACGGTTCAGGTTGACCAATCAGAAGAAAGAGGCGTTTCAGGTCCACCCATATGTGTGAATCAAATATTCAAGCCAAATATTAGTGAAATCAAATAATCAAAACGCACCATGTCCCATGGCTATTTTTCTAATTTTCCTATTTTTAACTTTAGCATTAAATCAGAATTTCGAAAAACAAGTAATTATTTGTTTGTTTTTTTTATATTGATTTAGTAGAAAAAGCAGGTGGCGCCATGTGGGGGTCGGATATGTGAACGGCAACCTCTGAGCACTTTGCTAGTTTTTAATTATTTTTGTGTCTTAAACTGGGGAGATTCGATACACCCTGCTACATAACTGTTCTATGAAGTCAACATGTCAAATAATTCAAAATCCCCGGCCTCTGGAGACATTAAAAGACACTTACATGCACAAGTTGATACCCCAGACAGGGCCGCAGACCAGAGACTCAATTTGGACGGTGCAGCGGGAGAAATTCAACGGCAACTGTCCAGCATGTCTGTGATGCTGACGAAGGTCGTTGCGGACTTGGAGGATCTTGCTGTAATACGTCGATCAATCACTTCCATGGAGGCGAAATTCTCTGAATTGATTACAGGAATTGGGGACGTCAAGAAACGGATCGATTATCTGGAGTCATCAGAGAGGGAATTAGCTGCTAATCTGCTAGCAACAAAAGTAGATTTGGAATGCATTTGGGAAAACTTGGAAGACCTTGAGAATCATAACGTCCGAATTGTTGGAATTCCTGAGTATGAGGAAGGCCGAGATATGGTAAAATTCCTTGACGAGCTCTTTCCGAATCTGCTCGACATAACAGGTCATAAGCTGGAAATCGAGTGAGCTCACAGAGTTCCGACTCAGAGATCGGCTGAGGGAGACAGGACCCGATCAGTTCTGGCCAAATTTCTGAGATCATCCGATAAAGATCTCGTGTTATGCAAGGCGAGGAGTAAAGTAAGGCTTTCTTGGAAGAAGTTTCAAGTTTATTTTATTTATAAAGCACATTTAAACAACGGTCATTGGCCAAAGTGCTGTACAGTAAAATATATAGAAACAAAAACACACACAAGGAAATCAACAATTTGAACATAAAAACATAAAACACATAAAAGGACGATCTCAGGCTGAATTAAAGGCCAGCGAGTAATGAGTCTTAAGCCTCGATTTAAAAAGAGTCAAAGTAGGAGCCTGCCTAACATGCAGAGGAAGGCTGTTCCAGAGCCTCGGGGCTGCAACGGCAAAAGCACAGTCCCCCCTATGCTTCAACCTAGCCCTGGGAACAACCAACAACATATGGTCAGCGGACCTGAGTGGCCTTGATGGAACGTGAGGTTGGATGATCTGGAGATCTGAAAGATAGGTAGGAGCTAATCCATTTAATGATTTGTAGGTGAGCATCACGATTTTAAAATCAATCCCAAAACGAACCGGGAGCCAGTGTAGAGAAGCCAGCACAGGCAAATTATGTTCCTGTTTGCATGTCCTTGTCAAGTGGCAAGCTGCAGCATTTTGTACCAATTGCAGATGTGAGAGGGAAGCCTGACTAACACCGACACAGAGGGCATTACAGTAGTCCAACCGGGAAGAGATAAAAGCATGTATAATTCTTTCAAAATCTTTAAAAGGTAAAAAAGACTTAACCTTAGACAGGGACCTCAATTTAAAAAAAGCTAGATTTGACTACTGAGTTAACTTGTTTATCTAATTTAAAATCACTATCTATAATGACACCCAAATTTCTTACAGTTGGTTTCACATACTTTCTCCGGAAACACTGATCAGTAACTGAGGCTACAGAGGAGCCATTTGAGCCCAAGACCATCACTTCAGTCTTGTCTTTGTTAAAATGTAAAAAATTTAATGACATGCAAGCTTTGATGTCTTCAAGACAACTCACCAGTGGTTTTATGGAATTTGCGTCCTTATGCTTCAGAAGTAAATAAAGTTGGGTGTCATCAGCATAGCAGTGGAACGAGATCCTAAAAGGAGCATATATAGGGAGAACAGAATTGGTCCAAGAATAGAACCATGTGGGACCCCAGGTGCTGACGAGGTTACACAGCTGCCAGAGCAGACTGAAAAGCTTCTATCGGACAGATAAGATCGAAACCATTCCAGAGAAACTACTTTAACACCAACAAAACGCTCTAAGCGAGAAATTAGAATATTATGGTCCACCATATCAAAGGCTGCTGTAAGGTCTAAAAGCATGAGTATAACAGAGTCATCTGAATCAGTGATTCGGAGGAGATCGTTAAAAACTTTTAAAAGGGCAGTTTCAGTGCTATGACGAGTTTTAAAACCAGACTGAAGAGCCTCCAGAAGAGTATATATTTTAGGAAAAGACTGTAGCTGATGAAGCACCACTTTCTCCGATATTTTAGATAGAAAAGGAAGTTGAGAAATAGGTCTAAAATTTGAAAGGTCGGAAATGTCCAAATTGGGTTTTTTAATCAGTGGTTGCACATGAGCATTTTTAAACTCTGAAGGCACAACACCTGTAGCAAGACTACTATTTATAATTAATTGGATCATTGGTCCAATAGTTTCAAAAATCTTTTTAAAAAAGCAAAGAGGAATAATGTCATTTGGGCAGCCCGAGGTTTTCATATGACCGACAATTTCTTTCAATCTGGAGAGAGACACAGGCTCAAACTGGTCAAAAACAGCAGAGCAAGTTGTAGTAACTGAAGGGTCATAAGAAGAAGGAGAAATTTGTGCTCTAATAGAGGCAATCTTCTCTGCAAAAAAGTGTAAAAATGTATCACAGGTTTGTAATGAAAAAACATTAGTTTGAGGAGCATTAAGAACAGCATCAATGGTATTAAAAAGGTTTATGTGAATTTCTTAAAATTATATCAGTAAAATACTTTGTCTTTTCTGCTTTGACAGTTTTTTGGTACCTATACCAGTTTTCCTTTAGAATGTCAAAAGATACCTGTAGCTTATCCTTTTTCCACTTGCGTTCTGCTTTCCTGCTCTCTCAACTGACAGTACGAGTAGTGTCATTTAACCAAGGTTCATTTTTGGACTTCACACACAAAACCACAACATTTTCTTGTTCCTAGACTTTGCGATCGACAAAAGAGAAATGTGATCGATTCAAGGATTGCAAGAAACTCTTACATCAATAGAAGGTCGCTTTTGCACTGATGTTTCCGGCCAAACTGAGAATAGATACTAAGGATGGCCGCAAAATATTTACATGCACATAGCAAGCATTGTCTTTCATAGAGACAATGGGGTGAGTAAGCCATTTGGTGATTTTCATGTTTCCCCCAAGTGAGCTAGACTCGCTGAACATACACTTGACTTTCTGAGGAAGCTGGGCGCCTTTCTTTTTTTTTTTTTGTGTGTGTTGGTCCCGCCTAGCGGCTAGAGTTTGTTTTGTGTAGTAACACTCCTTCAAGAAACTCTTACATCAACGGAAGATTGCATTTGTACTGATGTTTCTGGCCAAATTGAGAATAGATACTAAGGATGGCCGTAAAATATTTACATGCCCACAACAAGCATTGCCTTTCATAAAATCAATGGACTGAGGAAGTCATGGTGTGTGTCATGGTGTGTTTCTCATGTTGCTCCCAAGTGTGCTTGACTGAACTGAACTTGACCGTCCGAGGAAGCTAGGGGCTTTTTTTGTTTCTTTTTGTGCTGGCTCCACCTACTAGCTGGAGTTTGTTTTGTGGAATAACACTCCTTCGGGTCAGTTGTGGATGAATCTGTATGTTCCTTGTGTTTATGCCTCCCATTGGCTGGAGTTTGTTTTGTGGAGTATTTTTTGCAGGACATTGGAAGGATTAGGTCATCTGCTGCAGTCATGAACAGCCGGCTATTTTTTATTTTTTTTTGTGCTGGTTCCACTAGGAGGCTGGAGCTTGTTTGTCTAAAATTTTGCCTCACCGATTAAGTAAAATTATGAAATCTCTTATACATATAGATCAGGTGGGGTTTATTCAGGGTCGCAGCTCTTCTGATAACATTAGGCATCTATCAATATTATGTGGTCAGTGACGAATGATCAGACTCCGGTCGCTGCCATCGCACTTGATGCTGAAAAGGCGTTTGATATGGTAGAATGGGATTATGTTTTTAAGATTTTGGAAATATACGGGTTCGGAAATACTTTTATTGGATGGATTAAGTTACTTTAAAGACACCCGGTAGTGGCGGTACAAACAAATGGATTAATTTCAGATTAGTGTATTACTCTCTGTTAATTCAGAGTCTGGGGGATGAAACTCTAACTTCTATCAAGAGATTATGGGAGAAAAATTAAACTTGGTATTGGAGGAGGGAGTGTGGGCTAGGAGTCTAAAAAATTTCAAGTCTGTATCTTGAGATGCAAGGGTTCGCCTTATGCAATTCAAGATTTTACATAGATTCTATTGGACCCCCTCTAGATTGTATAGGCTTGGTCTTAAAGATACACCCAACTGCTGGCGATGCCAGTCGGATAATGGAGACACAACCCATGTTTTTTGGGGGTGTGTTAAGATCCAAGGGTTTTGCTTGAGGGTTCAGAATTTTGTAGGTGATGTCTTGGGCACTCGGGTTTCATTTTGCCCCAGACTCTGTATTTTGGGAGATGGGGCGGTCATCAATGTGGGGAATAAACATGTGGAGGATTGGGTCCTAACCAGTGTTATGGTCACCAGACAGGTGATTCTGAGGGGTTGGAAGTCGGTTGGAGCACCCCCATTTCAGGAGTGGTGCTCGGAGATGGGGAGGGTGGCAGCTTTAGAAGAAGGGTAATTTTGATTTGTTTGTTGGGAAATGAGGTATATACTTTGTGATCTTGGAGGGTTCTTGGGGTGGAATAGTGGAGAGAGAGGGGTATTTGTTAATGTGTGTGATTTATATATATATATATATATATTATTAGTTGTTTGGTTTTTGTTTCTGTTTTCTTTTGTATGTGCTCATGACCACAGGGGTGTTTGTTGAGGGTCAGGGTGGGGTTGGGTGTTTTAATAAAAATGTTAATCATAAAAAATATTGGTTTTGTAAACGAACAATGAAATAAGTCGTTTTTTTATTTTTCCGATTTTGAATTCCTAACTGAATATGAAATGAACAAATGATACATGGATTGATACACAGATTGTGGAGTGAGTCAGAACTGTTGTACATAACTACCACTAATACTATTAACTAAAACCTCTCATTACAAGATTGTACATTAAAAACAATGAATGTAACTTAAAACTGGCCTAAATCCAGAAAGTTCATAATAAATTAGATATTGTTTAGCCAAGTGAAGCTGAAATGTTATGGGCTTAATTGTTCATGATTGCAGTGGGTGTGTGAAATTTAGCTTCACCAAATAATCTCACTTGACATTAAGTGTGCATAAGTATCCAGCGTTAGCATAAACCATTTTCTGTGAATTTAAACTTCAATTTAATCCAGTTCTGTTCTAACTGCCAGAGCTGAGTGGGCTGCTGGGAACAGCTAGAAGTCCATTTGATCTCCACTTGGGATGAACTGGGCTCTGCATTGCTGACATTGCCTTGATGAAGTACAGGGAGTGTAAAAAGAAAGGCTAGGATTAACAGCACAGCACTGAGTAAAGATATAATGCTTCTTTTCCACGCTACATATCAAAACTATTAATTGTGGAAATAAAACTGAAAACATTTATTGAAAATAACCTCTCCCCCAAGATACTTTGTAAAGCATGGTAGCAAAAGTATCACAATTAGTAATAAAAAATATAAATATTGCATATAAAAATAAACACTAACTCAAATATTTGGTGATATATACATAGTCTGAACACTATTAACTATTAGACATTGATTACTAGATTAAGTAGATTTCTTCTGACCCTGAGATATACTATATATGAATGACTGTCCTGAGATGTGAATTTGTTTAGGCACCATTGTGACTGATCATTGCTGTGATTCAAGCAAAGTGTCATTGTACAGTAGTTGATCACTGCGCTTGCATAGATACAGTAAAACGAGAATTTCATTCAACATCAGAATATTCAAATAGTGCACCCAGTTTAGTCTACTACTTTACCTCGAATAAAAGCATTATTGTACACATTCATTAAACAACTAGTATGCAACCAGTATGCACACACCACACTGTCCTGGGATAATGACTTGTAGGTGTTTTGGGTAAAATAAATAAATAAACCAAACATCATGGTCCTCCTTCAGTCCTGAAAGTCAAGTTCTTTGCTTAGCCTCAGAGCCAGCTGTTAGCCTTTATCATTCAGTCTGAGGAGTCTTTCATACAAATGTTAACTGCAGCACCAGCAGGTCAACAGCACCTAAACAAAGTTCTGTCTTTGACTGAGAGGTCAACATTGTGCAAACTAAGGCTGCCATCCTGCCCAGGGTTCAACATGATTTGTCCCAAAGCTTGTCAGTGAACCACTCCACACTCTGCAAGGCCAGGTGTCTCAAGTAAGGTCAAAGGTTGTGTGTGTTCTTTGGGAGCTGTGAGGGAAGGTTATGGATGTTCACCAGCTGAAGATGACCCTTGCCCTACTCAAGCTCAACCCTATTTGGTTAATCTTGCTAAGTTACACATACAGTGTCCACAAACAGAAATTCTCCATCTGTCATGTAGTTGTTTTATCGGTGAATACTTTATCAGTACTCAGAGCAAATCGTATAACTTAAAGGAATATTTCACCCAAAAATTATCACCCTCCGGTTGTTCCAAACCCCTTTTGACTTTTTTTCTTATGTGGAATACAAATGATGTTTTAATGAATATCTCAGTATTGTAGCTATATCATTTCAATACAATGACAGTGGATAATGCATAGGCATGTGAAAAAAATACAAATTTTCAGTTGGTCGGTTGTTTGAATAACTAGTCGGTATTAAGGAAAATAATGTAAATTATGTAAACCTATATTTTTGTTGAATATGCATCCTTTTTCCACATTTTGTTGTTACAGCCTTTTTCCAAAATGGATTAAATTCATTATTTTCCTCAAGATTCTACAAACAATACCGCATAATGACAACGTGAAAGAAGTTTGTTTGAAATCTTTGCAAATTTATTTAAATAAATAAATAAATAAATAAATAATCTCATGTACATAAGTATTCACAGCCTTTGCTCAATACTTTGTTGAAGCACCTTTGACACCAATTACAGCCTCAAGTCTTTTTGAGTATGATGCTACAAGCTTGGCACACCTATTTTTGGACAGTTTCTCTCATTCTTCTTTGCAGGACCTCTCAAGCTCCAACAGGTTGGATGGGGAGCGTCGGTGCACAGCCATTTTCAGATCTCTCCAGAGATGTTCAATCGGGTTCAAGTCTGGGCTCTGGCTGGGCCACTCAAGTACATTCACAGAGTTGTCCCGGAGCCACTCCTTTGTTATCTTGGCTGTGTGCTTAGGGTCGTTGTCCTGTTGGAAGATGAACCTTTGCCCCAGTCTGAGGTCCAGAGCACTCTGGAGCAGGTTTTCATCAAGGATGTCTCTGTACATTGCTGCATTCATCTTTCCCTCGATCCTGACTAATCTTCCAGTTCCTGCTGCTGAAAAACATCCCCACAGCATGATGCTGCCACCACCATGCTTCACTGTATGGATGGTATTGGCCAGGTGATGAGCGGTGCCTGGTTTCCTCCAGACATGACGCTTGCCATTCAGGCCAAAGAGTTCATTCTTTGTTTCTCATGGTCTGAGAGTCCTTCAGGTGCCTTTTGGTAAACTCCAGGCAGGCTGTCATGTGCCTTTTACAGAGGAGTGGCTTCCGTCTGGCCACTCTACCATACAGGCCTGATTGGTGGAGTGCTGCAGAGATGGTTGTTCTTCTGGAAGGTTTTCTTCTCTCCACAGAGAAATGCTGGAGCTCTGTCAGAGTGACCATCGGGTTCTTGGTCACCTCCCTGACTAAGGCCCTTCTCCCCCAATCGCTCAGTGTGGCCAGGCAGCCAGCTCTAGGAAGAGTCCTGGTGGTTCCAAACTTCTTCCATTTACGGATGATGGAGGCCACTGTGCTCATTGGGACCTTCAATGCTGCAGAAATTTTTCTGTACCCTTCCCCAGATCTGTGCCTCGATACAATCCTGTCTCGGAGGTCTACAGACAATTCCGTGGTCTTCATGGCTTGGTTTGTGCTCTGACATGCACTGTTAACTGTGGGACCTTATATAGACAGGTGTGTGCCTTTCCAAATCATGTACAATCAACTAAATTTACCACAGGTGGACTCCAATCAAGTTGTAGAAACATCTCAAGGATGATCAGTGGAAACAGGATGCACCTGAGCTCAATTTTGAGTGTCATGGCAAAGGCTGTGAATACTTATGTACATGTGATTTTTTTCATTTTTTATTTTTAATAAATTTGCAAAGATTTCAAACAAACTTCTTTCACGTTGTCATTATGGGGTATTGTTTGTAGAATTTTGAAGAAAATAATGAATTTAATCAATTTTGGAATAAGGCTGTAAGATAAAATGTGGAAAAAGTGAAGCGCTGTGAATACTTTCCGGATGCACTGTATATCCCTCTGAAATGTGTGTGATCGGGGTGAAATGAACATAACTAAATAACTATTAGATGTTATTGCACAAAACTCTCAAAGTAAGAGAAGTAAGAAATAAGAAAGGCTCTAATACGGAGTGGCACATAACCGCTTATCCGCATCCTGAATGCAGAATGATGCACTTCAATGTAACCAGAGCATTGGGAGTCTCAGGGTGATCCTCGCTGCACATTAAAAGCGCAGAGCTGCGAGATGATGCGGGTACAAATCTAGTTCATGACTTCAAGCAGTTTAAACCTTTTTTACTGCAACTATTTATTCAAACAGTGTTAGATATAAACAGCAAAAGCACAGCAAGTTATCGTCACGCAAAATGCTCTCAAAAAAAGAAGTTACGTCTCCCAATTAAATAAAACCACCACCAATAAAAATATTAATGTTAGTATTTGACCCTACCAATCGACTAATCAGTTGTTGGATACTAGTTGATTAGTTAACCACCAAGGCACATTCCTAATAGTGCATTATAATCCAAGTCTTCTGAAGCATGCAATATGTTTTTGTGAGAAATAACCCGAAATTTAGATACATTTCAGTAAAATGTTGACATTTTGAGTGAAGCTTGTACACAGTCGCACACATGTTTCTGCTGAAACTTTCCTTGTGTTTAGCACTAAACAAAGAGCTACATGCTCTCGTGAACATGCAAGCCACTGTGAACAAGCTTCTTTCACAGCCCTCATGAACGCACAACATTCAACTTTTCCACTTTCAACTTGCCTGTGTAAAAAGTGTGCTTTAAATGATTGACTCTACGACTAGTCATTTCTCTTAACACACTAATGGAAACTGGCCACAGAGACCACAGGCTACTGACGTCACATTCTCAGCCTCAGGCTACAGACTTTTTGTCACACAAATCATATTGTATCTGTGTAGACAGCAGGGTAATGAAAAATACCAATCAGTCATTGATTGATATTGCCAAAATGAGGCATTCACATTGCATATGACCTTTACTATAAATTAAGATGCATGTATATGCACACACATACATACAGAGTGATGAATTGCAGTGGGCTTGCATTGAAAATTTGGTTATATGAAGTAGAAATATATTATCAGATCATGTGCCTGCAGTATGAACTAGATTCTGTAGATGCAGAGGTGTATAGTAACGAAGTACAAATACTTCATTACTGTACTTCAGTACAGTTTTTTTAATATTTGTACTTTACTTGAGTATAAATATTTCTTTGGACTTTTACTTTCACTTCACTACATTTTGAAAAGAAAATTGATACTTTTACTTCGATAAATTTCTCCAGACTTTTCGTTACTTATGCGACTGAACACCACAAAAAAAATAAAAGCTGTACGTACAAAAATGCATGCAGATCAGCGATAGTAATGTGTGATTCTTTGAAAGAATCATTTGAGTCGAATCTTTTGAAATGTATTCCTTTGAACTGAACAAAAAGATTCAAAAAGTGGTGAATCTGAATCAAAATCACAAGCGAAACGTGCCAGATTACGTGTTCTGTCGTCTGTCTCCATTGGGGATGACAAGAAACTGCTCATATGAGTTTATTTTTTAAATTTTTGACTAATTAATTTAAGTTTAGGCTTAAACATTATGAAATCTGTTAAATAATGAAGTTATGTGCGATCAGTCTCCCGCTTTCCAGACCTGTTCATATAAAAGTCAATCACATGCGTTTACATTTTACATTACCAGCGCTCATGAAAATGTCCAACAATATTTATTTTTATACTCTATGAAGATGTGAATGGTCTTTGCCTAAGCAAAACTAGTTTTCTGGTGGTTGCTAAAGTGATATAATTGCTCTGTAGCACATTTATGCTACAGTATGTGGTATCTAAGGTTTTCTGGATGGTTGCTAGGGCATGCTATACAGTTGTCAAGGTGGTCTTTGCTGTGTGTTTTGGCGCATTGCTACTGTATGTGGTTGCCAGGTTGTTACTATGCTGTTTTTTTCTGTGTTTTTTTTGCACATTGCTCTGCAGTTGACAGGGTGTTCTAGGTGGTTGTCAGGTTGTTGCTATGCTGTTAAGTTGTTTTAACTATGTTTCAGCACATTGCTGTGCAGTTGTCAGAATGTTCTGGGTGGTTGCTGGGTGGTTGCTTATTGGCCCAAATGAAAAGAGCCCACCCCCACCCTGAAGTCTCTGTTCTGGTCACTAATATGACTCAACTCTCTCCTTCAGTGCTCCAAGTTTTATGGATTGTGGCATTCATTTACACTCATCCCATAAATATGATCATTCTGATGTGACTTGAATGTGCCATTAAAGGGATAGTTTATTTAAAAATGAATATTCTCTCATAATTTTCTCACCATCATTCGATCCAAGATGTGTATGACTTTCTTTTTTTTTTTCTGCAGAACTCACACACACAAAAAAAAAAGATTTTCAGAAGAAGATCACTGTTATGTAGGTCAGTTCACTGTAAGTGAATGGTGGCCAGACCTTTGAAGCTCCAAAAAGCACATAAATGCAGCATAAGAGTTATCCATAAGACTCCAGTGGTTTAATCAATGTCTTCTGAAGGGATCCAATTGGTTTGGGGTGAGAATAGACCAAAATATAACTCCTTTTTCGACTATAAATCTTGACATTAGCAGTCTCCTGGGCAATCAGGATTTCAAGCTCGATTACACTTCCTATAGCGCCATCTAGGGCTTTGCGCATCTGTCAAGCACTAGAAAGTGAAATCAAGCTTGAAATCATGATTGTGCCTAGAGATTGCAATGGCAAGATATTAAATGAAAATGAGTTACAATTTGGTTAGTTCTCACCTAAAACCAACTGAATCACTTCTGAAGACATGGATTTAACCACTGTAGTAGTATGGATAACTTTATGCTCCCTTAATGTTCTTTTTGTAGCTTGAAATTTCTGGCCACCATTCACTTGCATTGTAAATATTCTTCTAAAAATCTTTGTATGTGTTCTGCAGATGTCATACACATCTGGGATGGCAAGAAGGTGAGTAAATTATGAGCACTACCAATCAAATAAGTTGCCATGGGTTTAATTAACTGTTCCGTAATTTATGCAATTTACTTGTACTTCTGATTCCTTAGTAAATTTAAAATCAGTTACTTTATTACTTAAATCGTTTTCTCATGAGCTACTTTAACTTTTACTTGAGTCAGTTTGCATGAAGGCGTCTTTACTTTTACTCAAGTATGACAAATGGGTACTTTATGCAACACTGGATAGACGTGATATGATCGCTCTAATGGAAAATAATTCAAGCATGATGTCAAGGTGTCATTTATGCTTGGTGAATTCATGCCGTTTTTTAAATACTATGCACATTTTACTTAAATAAGCCTTTTGGGTATATGGAGAAACAGTTTACATTTTCTGGTACATTTTAAAACATTCACATTTTTCACCTCATTATGATGCAATGATTGAATTTAAATTAGATCCATTAGATGTTCAGTTTTCATTCTGAAACAGCACACAATGATTCAATTCATAATCATTTGTGTGCCAACATCATCAGCAATGTGAGGACATGCAATCAGTTTTGAAAATATCTGCAAACCCTTACTTATTTATTCATCACTGGGGTGTGCCAGAGTTTCAACCCTCATTGTGAGATATTTTTCCTCACTGAGACCGCAAGGATAACAAGGTTTACCAAATAACAATGTACTGCATGCATTATTGATGGTGCCCTCCATGAGACTGTTCGGAATAATAACTGCTATTTTCCAGCCCCTCATTACTGGCTGTTTTTAAAGGATGTGTTTGGTCGCCATGGACACCACTCTTACATTCTATGCTTAGCAATCTTCACCCTCTCTCTCTTTCTCTCTCCCCACTTCTTGTCATTGAAATTCAGGGCATGTAGGGTACTCACTGTTTTTAATTTTCATTTCATCATAACAGCTTTAAGACTGTTGCCAGCACTTATTTGCAGCTTTCCTGCAGACCTCTCCACTACACCCTCTGACAGAACAGATGCTGCAATTAATCACGGAGTGAGAGCGTGGACTTCTCTATGACACAAATCCAGACTCAAGAGCCAATCACTGCAGCCTCTTTTAGAAAAATTGCACATGCATTCTTGAAATTAACTAATTGGGGACAAAATACAGTTTGAGAATTCTATTAATGTGGAGCAATATATGCAAAGAACAGATTCCTACCCTTCTGTTCTCTTTCTGGCCTAACGTGTAAAATACCGCAGATAAAGACACGCCACTGTCCTCACATGCTTATTGTGTGGTTATGATAATTAGCCTTTGCAATCCTACCTTCCCCCACAAATATTGTGGGATGGGGGCTCAGGGGTCATATTAAAAATACACAAAGACATTTTCTAATATATCTGAAGAAATAATAAAAATAATACCTGTTCCTATTGAAATGTCCGTATGAGTTGAATGCACAAAAATACAATTATATTCCCAAATAAACTGAATACTTTAAGTACTGATGTCTTTATTTTAAATCTTACATAACTAACAAGGACACATTGAGGAAATATTTTATACAAAAGTATGGCTAATATAATCTTTGAAATGAATCAGTTCCTTGAAATAAATATTTTTGATTGTTATTTTAATTGCAAACAGTGAGACACAGAGAAATATAATACAAAATTATGGCTAGTATCATTCTGATGATGGAATGCCTCTTTTTAATGTGTTTTTTGGATGGCAACAAAATTTGCAACTTAATAAATGACATGTAAAATTTTAAAAACAGATGGAGTTTCCAACCGACATGAACTGTATTTATTTTACAGTTATGTTTTAAAAGCAATTACTTTTGAACTGTATAAAAAAATACAGAAAACAAATTATTTGCTGCTACTGTAACTCATAAAAAGTAGAAAAGAGTACTATGAGATAAAGCAGGACACAGGTAAGCTTGCCAAATTCTGCATTTTAAAGCCTCACATATTAAAACTTTACAACAAGAGGTATGAAATATATACAACTTAATTTTACTTTTATCTTTACCACTGATTCATGTACAGCTGGCACAATATATACTGTACTTCCATGCCCTTTCCATGATAGTGCATAAACAAAAAAAAAACAAACAAACATCTAATAAGATTCCTGTATAACTGTTTTCATTGTGTAGTGTTGGGTATCATGGAATAAAAATACCTCCATTAGTAAACCATCAGCTTAAATTCAGTAATTTAGCCTTTTTTCATAAAATATGTGTTTTCATTACACAAAAGAAAACGAACAAAACATAATTTATTCAATGCAACTTCTGAGGTAAAATAATTCTTTTCGGAGTGCCGTTACAACACGCTGGAGTGAATGAGCTTTTGAGAGTTTTGACCAGATGAGATGAAACCTCCAAGAACTTCTTCAGCTCTTTCCTCAGAACAATACAGCAGGTCACACAGAGTGTGTTTGGAGACATGATGAGACTGAAGAGATCAATGGAAGTGTGTCAGATTGTCCAATGTTCTATCCAGGAAAACCAAGATTGTTATACATATTTTAATTAAATGTCACTCAAGATTTCCTGTTTGATAACACAGCAAAAAGATGGATGATTTGATTGAGGATTTCCCAAAAGTGACTGTTAAACAGTTGCATCTGGGAGAATGACAAGCAGGATAAGGAAAAATGGAAGAAAACAAGGTAGACTTCTGGCAGGAGAGTGCAAGAGCCATTAAAATATGTCTTTGATGACCAGTTTAGTACTTGTTTATTGTTCAGTTCAGTTCTTTCCCTTTTGTTATACAGTGCATTCTTTCTGAATTCACCATCCACAGAAATCCAGTCTTTTCATTTTGTCTGGTGTTGAGAGTAAATCCAATGACACCATTCTCATAAATAAAGCTGTTAAATAAAACCATCAGGTGTTCCTGTGATCATCCCAAAGTGTTTTACCCACGTCATCATGCTCCGACAGAGTTTACATTCCACAATGGAGACAACGAAAATCAATGAACTAAATGTACATACAAATGACTACTGGGCACTCAAGTCTATGAACAGACCTCCCTGTAGCTCAGCCTATCTTATAGACAAAAACTCCAGCTAAGATGCTTTGTCCTTTTAACACGTTTCGTATATCCATCTAAAACAAAGGACAGTTCTTTGTAAAACATTCATATTTCTTACACACTTCTTAAGTGCAACTTAAAAAAGCAACCTTGTAATGATGCTTTTTATTAACAACTTCCTTCTGCTGTTCTCTTGGAGTTGGGACTCAGGGTTTTAGTTCAGTAGATGCTCACTTGTGACAGGACCTGGGCATGAGCCTGTACCTGGGAGGGGTGCGGCTGGGGCGGAGGAGGAGGTGGGGGGCTGCTGAGAGAGGTGGAGTGAAGTGTGCTAGGCGAGTGCTGCACAGGCGAACACTGAGATTGCTGATGCGACTGCTGGAGATGCTGCTGCATTTGATGCTGATGCATCTGCTGCATCTGATGCATGTGCTGCATTTGCATTTGCTGCTGTTGCATTTGCTGATGCTGCTGTTGCATGTGATGCTGCTGAAGTTGTTGCTGCAGGTGATGCTGGAAATGCTGCTGCTGCATTTGCTGCTGAATCTGCTGGTGGTGCATTTGCTGCTGCTGCATTTGATGGTGCTGCAAGTGCTGTTGCATTTGCTGCTGCTGTTGCATCTGCTGCTGCATGACGGCGTGCCGCGGCTGCATCGGCGGACTCATTTGCGACGGCTGTGGACCGCCCGGTCCCATCTGCCCCAGCAGCTGCGACTGAACGCTACCGGGTGTCATGTTCTGGTGAGCTACCGTGACGGAGGTGATGATCTGGCTGTTGCCAACGCGCATTTGCAGAGGTTTGGGGGCGATGGCTCGAGGCAGTGCTTGCTGGAGCGCCTGTGCAGCAGCAGACATTGAAGGGTGCTGGGACAAAGGGGAAGGCATCACAAGCGCTGGGGAGAGGCTGGTGGAGGCGAGGGTCTGCTGCACTGAGCGAATAGTCTGGGCCTCAGCTGACTCTGCAGCAGCCTGAGACAGAAATAGAGAGCAGTCAGATGAATGTCTACACTGCTTACATGAGCAGACATGAATTCTAGTACTCAACAAATTCTTTCTTTTGTTGTGTCCTCTTCTTTATTAGTGCTGATCTGGTGACTGACTCAACAGAAAAGAGCAGCTCAGAGAAAACTGCTGCTGTCTTACGTTCACTAATCTAAAGAACTTGCCATGGGAGAAATTTATATTATTTAGCAGCCTATGAAAAGATCTGAAATAAAAACTTAAAGGTATAAAGATTTTGAAAAAAACAAAAGGCTAAATTAATTTACTCAATAGCTGAACCAATGTGATGATGATATCAAAATGACATAAATTTAGCATGAATTACATTCTCTAGTAGCTTAGAATTTAACATTCATGAATAACAGTAGTGCTTAATAGTGTGTAAGATGATCTGCTGCTCAAATATCAGCATATAATTTAGCACGAAGTAACAAATATGCAAATGCTGCTGGCTGCCTGGCTGATACAGGGAGATAATGAGGCATGATGGATCATATGAGTAACTCATTCTAATTCATTAGCTGTATTTACTGCTATTTTTACACCTCTAATGTATTGGTAGAAACAAATTCACTGTCACACTTACGTATATAAGATAATTTTGCTATTAAAAGAAATAATTTATCTGAATGCAAAGTCTTTCCAACTGGTTTTTAAAAATGCAATTTTAGGAAATCAGTATATGTTAACTAATGCACACAGACAAATAAGTTGAGTTACAGAGAGATAAACTGCTTTTCAATCTCTTTTCAGCTGTACATTTATTGCTTTCATTGTAAATTTAGCTCTGCAGAAGGTCTTATCTTTTAAAAGTGGTTAAAAACTGAAGGTGAAAGCTATCCAGCCTCAAAGTGAGCCGAAGTAAGTCAATCTTAACTCTCACGTTTTTAATATATGTATATTATATTAGATTCAGAAACAAACTGAATTGTCATTCATACAAACTGCCATTTTTGAGATACATGGTTTTTGTCATGACAAAGATAAAAAAGTTTGGTGAGTTCCAATTGTGAGTATCTAATAAGTCAGATTTTAGTAAGAAATAGAGGTTGACTGATATTGGATTTTGCAGATACCGATAACTAAGATGCTGGAAGAAAGCCGATAACCAATAAATATCGGTACAATACTCCAATGCAAAATACTCCAAGAACCCTCCAATGCTGCCTATTGAAAAAGAAGAAGAAAAAAAAAATACCTATCGGCAAACTGTCCTTATTGATTTTTGCAGATAACTGACTATCAGCCAACTACTGGCGAAGATTAATCTGCTAAAACTTGGTCGACCTCTAGTAAGAATGGTAAACTTATTAAAAACTGCAGTGAGATTGACCCTTTTAAACCAAGATACTGAAGAGGTGAGACTCAGAAGCCACAAAAAGCCTTTTCATATCATAATAACTGTTCCATTATGTCCACATTTCTGTAGTGATCAAATAAAAGTCCTATTAATTTCAGTGCTCACTCTCAGAGTTGTAGCAGCCTGCACTGGACTGTTGATGTAGGCACAACATACTGCTCATGTTTGGTGATAGAAATCTATCAAAGATGGCTAGCCTCATATATCACCTCCAAATAGCAAAGAGAGGGAATATATCTCTGTATAATCAACTCTATGAATCACTGGTAAAGGGTGAGATTTAATAAATTTGTTATGCTCTTTTTCGCTATCAACTTCTGAATATTAGATCATGCTGACTTTACATGGTTTTGCATACCTTGCATGATGTTTTTACATGATGATTTGTGTGTGGGTGGTGTTTTATGTATTGAGGGAGTGGGAAATGCAGGGGCCTGAAGTGTTTTGCATTGACTGACCAGGGAGTGAAATTAAAGCAGTTGCCAGACTCTAGCAGCAACCAGATTACAGTGCAAAATCATCTCAAACAGCTAGAGAAAACCAAGAGTTCATTTGATCGCCTTAGTTCATTTTTCAGTCAAGTTCTTACTACATCAACTCTCTCTCACCATCTGGTATTCAGAGACTCAAACTCAATATCTGTATGTGTCAACACATCATAAAGCCGTGCACCTGGCCTTATTGGCTAGCCCTGCTAAACCCTCTCCCTTAGTACAATACTCTAACTAGGGCTGGGGAAAAAAATGTATTCTGTCACAAATCACGATTCTTGAGCCAAACGATTTTAAAATCATCTCCCTGGTGAAAAATCTATTTTTTTTTATTTAATAAAAAAATACCTGTTTATCTTAATGATACAATGATTAATAGATTTTTGTTATTAAAATAAATAATGTATCTGAATGCAAAGTCTTACCAACTGGTTTTTAAAAATACAATTTTAGGAAATCAATACGTTAACTAGTACACACAGACAAAATAAGTTGAGTTACAGGGAAATTAACTGCTCCTCAATCTCTTTTCAGCTGTACATTTATTGCTTTCATTGTAAATTTAGCTCTGCAGAAGGTCTTATCTTTTAAAAGTGGTTAAAAACTGAAGGAGAAAGCTATCCAGCCTCAAAGTGAGCCAAATCATTAACAGATACTGGTAAACAGAAATACAATAGAAAACAGGATGAAGGGAGAGAATAAGGAAATAGAGTGAGAGGTAGACTGAAATGAGGAAAGAACGAGAGAGGAAGGTAATAGGAGAGATTTACAAACAGAAAAAAAAAATCACCTTTGAAACAAGACTTGCACGGTATGCTGCAAGAGCTTTCAGGTACTCCTTCTTGGCTGCTTCTGTTTTGCTTTTGTAAACCTGCAGAGAACAGAATACGTGAGGTGTGATAAACAGGTAATTAGCGGAACACTGACTGGCAAGCATGCTTCTCACAACAGGGAGAGCCTGCAGGCTTCGTCTCAGCCGGAAATAACAAAACTATAGAAGGGTGAAAATATCAAGCAGTCTGTTACAACACTTGACAGGAAACATTCAGAGCAAAATCGAGAGTAGAAATTAAGAACACTTGTTATACTAGCTCAAGCAAGAAGACCATTGATGCTCCGTAACAGACTGCTCTATTTACAGAACACTCATTGCATCGAAACAAGGTCCAAATATTAAACTGGACAGCAGTTTGTTACCTGTTTCTGCTCCTCTCCCAGTCCATCCCACATAGAAGCTACAATCTTGGACACCTCTCCAAATGTAGCATTTGGGTTCTGGCCTTTAATGGCTGCCTGTGTGTCTCTGAAGAACAGAGCGTATGCAGACACTGGCTTCTGGGGCTCATTGGGATCCTTCTTCTTCTTTTTCTTGGGTGTCTTTGGCTTCTTACCTGTGTCGGGGGCAGGACGCTTTTCACCAATTACCTGGCCGGAAGAGGGTAGCTTATTTTTAAAACTACTGTACAATTATACTTGTGCCTAGTATCGCTCACATATGGGATGTTCATTTGATTTTTATTTAAAAATAATGATAAATTGCAAACATTGCACAAAACTCACCCTGTTTCCTTCCTCTTGATCATCTTCATTAATAGAACTGGAGGGAGATGGCGTGGCCGATTTGCTGGCGGGTGGAGATGGGGATGTGTGAGCTATGTTTGATCCAGTCATATTAAGCCCCAGCTGTGTGTTGATCTGTGACTGGTTGATGGTTGTAAGCTGGTTTTGCGACATCATGCCATTGGGGTTGTGCATACTAATGATGGAGCGCATCACCATGGTGGGGTTTGGAGGGTACTGACGCAGGTGGGTCTGACCAATGCCCTTCAGAACAAACAGATACATACTTATGAGTCAATCTTAACTCTCATGTTTTTAATGTATATTATAGTACTAGATTAAGAAACAGATCAATTAGTTGTCATTCTACAAACTGACATTTTTGAGATACATGGTTTTTGTCATGACAAGGATAAAAAAGTTTGGTGAGTTCCAATTGTGAGTATCTAAAAAGTCAGATTTTAGTAAGAAATAGAGGTCGACCGATATTGGATTTTGCAGATACCGATTACTAAGATGCTGGAAGAAAGCCGATAACCAATTAATATCGGTACAATACTCCAATGCATAATATTCCAAGAGCCCTCCAATGCTGCCTATTTAAAATAAATAAATTAATTAATTAATTAATATCGGCAAACTGTCCTCGTTGATTTTTGCAGATAACTGACTATCGGCCATCTACCGGTGACGATTAATTCGCTAAAACTTGGTTGACCTCTAGTAAGAATGGTAAACGTATTAAAAACTGCAGTGAGATTGACCCTTTTAAACCAAGATACTGAAGAGGTGAGACTCAGAAGCCACAAAAAGCCTTTTCATATCATAATAACTGTTCCATTATGTCCACATTTCTGTAGTGATCAAATAAAAGTCCCATTAATTTCAGTGCTCATTCTCAGAGTTGTAGCAGCCTGCACTGGACTGTTGATGTAGTTACAACATACTGCTCATGTTTGGTGATAGAAATCTATCAAAGATGGCTAGCCTCATATATCACCTCCAAATAGCAAAGAGAGGGAATATATCTCTGTATAATCAACTCTATGAATCACTGGTAAAGGGTGAGATTTAATAAATCTGTTATGCTCTTTTTCGCTATCAACTTCTGAATATTAGATCATGCTGACTTTACATGGTTTTGCATACCTTGCATGATGTTTTTACATGATGATTTGTGTGTGGGTGGTGTTTTATGTATTGAGGGGGTGGGAAATGCAGGGGCCTGAAGTGTTTTGCATTGACTGAACAGGGAGTGAAATTAAAGCAGTTGCCAGACTCTAACAGCAACCAGATTACAGTGCAAAATCAACTCAAACAGCTAGACCAAGAGTTCATTTGATCGCCTTAGTTCATTTTTCAGTCAAGTTCTTACTACATCAACTCTCTCTCACCATCTGGTATTCAGAGACTCAAACTCAATATCTGTATGTGTCAACACATCATAAAGCCGTGCACCTGGCCTTATTGGCTAGCCCTGCTAAACCCTCTCCCTTAGTACAATACTCTAACTAGGGCTTGCAAAAAAAATCGATTCAGTTACAAATCGCGATTCTTGAGCCAAACAATTTTAAAATTGTCTCCCTGATGAAAAATAGATTTTTTATTTAATAAAAAAATGCATGTTTATCTTAATGCTACAATGATTAATAGATAAATATAGGAAGCTATATTTGTGCAAAGTTCCACATTAACAAGGTTTTCTCTCTGAGACATGTTGTCTCCTTAATTCTTTACATTAAGTCCTTTAATGCATCGCTGCTACAGCCATCAAAGTGCCGCTTGTTCACTGTCGGACGTGAAAATCCTCTGCTGTGATCAATATTCCTGTTATTATGCATAACCCAAAAGTTTATTTGAAATGTTGTGGAGAGTATTTGTCAGGCGTCATCCTGCAGATTCTGTCTAACACTTCTTAACACATAGTTTAGTTGTAAAAAGGCTTCTCAAACTGTTGGATGCCTTAAACTACATGTTGCATCCCCACAGTATTTATAATCTAACAGCAGGGTATTCATGCACAGTGACGGGTAATTTCACACATTTACCCACCACTGTCGACAAGAATTGCCGCTACACACGAAGATGCGTGCTTTAAAAAACACACCTGATTATATCTTGAAGAACAGACGAAATAAATCCCGGCGATGCACGTGTCTGATTTGCTTTTTTGTTCAGAAGTTAATTTACACATTGGCGCCAATGCACACAGCCCTATCGTGTCTCACGGAACACGTGAAAATCGCTTTTTTCTCAGTCATCTGGGAGCAGTTTGTAAGAATGTTTTTGTCTATGAGAACACTGAACAGGAGCTAAGACCTCAGGATGCATATGCAAATAACATGCAATGACACTGGGACTAAAGGTGAATTGCCATGTGTGTCATAATTCAGTACAGCCCTAGCAACGGTTCTTGAACAAGTTTACTCTTTAGCCTCCATTTGTATGTTGCAAAATTATCATGATAATAGTATTAGCCTATGGTAATTAATGTTATATTTTATATTCTAAAATAACAAAATTAGTAGGGCTGCCCCCTAATAGTCAACCAAATGTTAGTCGGTGAGAACAGTCTTGGTCGACCAAGTTTTGATTGGTCGGTTGGTCACGTTCAAACCGACTAACACCAGTATTACCACTGGTTGGATGCTAGGTGGTACTATGGGGTAATTTTCGTTAAGCAGGGTTAGGAATAAGTCTACACAATTAAGCAAGACACCTTGATTTCAAACTTTGAACTTTATTTTTTATTTATTTTAACTAAAAATTCAAATGAAACTGGAAAAAAATTAAGTGCAATTAAAATGTGTTTTGTAAAAATTTTTTTGAAAGATAGCTTTACAACAGTTGTGAAGGGCAACATCTCTCTGGCAAAGAACCTACGTCATCTGTGCATTCTCTACCGGTCGGGTATTTCGTTGTCCGGGAAAATACATCATGTGTGTGAATAAATTCATTTTGTTCCCTCTTTTACGATATATATATATATATATATATATATAGGGTTGGGGAGTAACGGAATACATGTAACGGGGTTACAATTTAAATCATTGGTAATTAGAATACAGTTACATTCAAAAAGTATTTTGATTACTGAAGAGATTAATTTGCATTTTATTGTAATTTGTTTCATTTAATATCTAGTCCTTTCAGATGGAAAACATTTATACATATAAATGATGCGATCCAAAGAGCATTTGAACAGCGGTGAAACACTTTCTTATAATGTGTTACATTCATACAAGCAGACAGAGAAGTAAGTTTGAAGTAAGTTTGGAGCAGAATAAATAGAAATAAACCTTGTGTAAATTGTCAGCTTTACGCTAAGCTAAAATGCTATTTCTAGCCATTTTACATGCACGTTACTAGGCACGATCATGTTTTTTAATCAAGAAAATTCACTTTGGATCATAATTTCTATTTTTCTAGTAAGATATTAGGTCAAAAATCGTATTCTTGATAATAATTTTTGTATTGTTTTCTTGTAAAAATATAAAAAAAAATCCTTAAAACAAGATTAATTTGATTAATCTTGTTTTAGAAACAACACTGCATAAGATATTTAGGTTTTTCAGAGAATATATTTTTAACATGTGTATTTTGTTTTACTGTACTGACAGAGTTTTTATAGTCAAAACAAGTGAAAAAATCTACCAGTGCTGAAGAAGTAATCCAAAGTATTTAGAATATGTTACTGACCTTGACTAATCTAACGGAATACATTACAAATTACATTTACAGCACGTATTCTGTAATCTGTAGTGGAACACATTTCAAAAGTTACCCTCCCAACCCTGTATATACATATATATATCGCATCATTTATATGTATATATGTTTTTCATCTGAAAGGACTAAATATTAAATGAAACAAGTTAAAATAAAATGCAAAGTAATCTCTTCAGTAATCAAAATACTTTTTGAATGTAACTGTATTCTAATTACCAATGATTTAAATTGTAACCCTGTTACATGTATTCCGTTACTCCCTAACCCTGTATATTTATATATGTAAGTAATCACCTTTCCATTTATCGTCAGGCAAGTATCCGTCTAAACATGCAGGCGGAAAATTACTTGCAAAAATGAAGACATAAAAACAATTAGAAATGTAAAAATAATAATTATGATTATGATAATAATCACTGAAATATAAATCATGGTTCGAGGTGAACGTGTTTTTGTATTATTTTATGTTTTAATCACAGATGTTGGCTGCAGAGTTGTGGTCACAATGAACTACTACTTTACTGTGGAAATAAAGTGAACTGAACTCAAAGCACCTCCTGAGCTGAGATGTCTGACGTCATTTGCAGCACTCACAGATGATACTGTTCTTGCAAAAAAAAAAAAAAAAAAAAAATCAGAAGACAGAAAGAGTGAGAACCTTTCAAATGCACATGTTCCATGAGACTGCACGCCTCCGTACAAACAGCGTGTCGTAAATGCGCATAGACGGCTTTTCTGTCATCTGTTCTTAATAATATAATAAATTGTGTTTCTTCAAGCGCATGTCTGTGGGCAAATTATTTGTAATATTAATTTGATAATAATAATAGCTTATAATAATTTAATAAATGAATTGGAAAACGAGCCAAATATCATCTTGACATCTTCAAAGGCATAAGCTATTGGCGATCACTCTGACCATCGTCGATCCTCGAGATCATCGTCTGTCGGCACAACCCTAATGCGCATTTCTCTCTATAAATTAAATTTTTTTCCAGACAGCCTCCTTGCTGTTTTTTCCAACACATTCAGAATCATTACCACTTTTGCTGGTGTCGCTGCAGCTTGGTTTGTGCGGGCACTTGTAAAATTTATGTTTTAAAGGCTCATTATAACGGTTTAGTATTTCTCTGTAATGTAGAACTTACTTATAACATTCTTTCTCAGCCCTGGAACTCAAACCATTTTCTGATGCCCCCCCTAACACCAAAAAATATATTTAAGTAATTAAATTAATATCATAAACGTGCAACAGCTTGTTGACTAATGGCTTAAACTAAAGACTACTAGTCGACTAGGAAACTCTTTGGTCAGGGGCAGCCTTAAAAATTTGTTTGAAAGTTAAAATGATATATAGTAGGCCAATATTTTTATTTGTTGAATACAAATGGACATAATGCAGCCTTATACATGGCTCAGACAATGCACTGACTGGTCCATTGGTAGTTTTAAATTGATAGTTTTGCACATCCCTACCTTTTACCTGCAAATGATATATTACAGAGTAAAAACAATTGTCATTTCAGATACAACTGTTCTTCAATAGACATTTCTTTCTGAGAAAAAGGACTTTTATAGGACTTAATCTTTTTATAAAGTTTTTATATCAAAACATCAAATCGCAATACTTACAGAATCGCAATATCGCAATACATATCGAATCGACTAGGAAATATCGTTGTAATATTGAATTGGGAGGTCTGTGGCAATTCCCAGCCCTAATTCTAGCATCTTCCCTCACACAGATTACATTCTCTCTTTTTTAATTCCCTGGGCAAATATTGAATCCGTGCCTAATCAAAAAACACAATTTGCAAAACAATAGCTGTTTTCAACATCTGTTAGGTTGAAAATATATTTTAAAGAAGCATAACACTGCATTTCCAAAGGATAAATCAAGTAAACTGGAAAATGTACAGTATAAAATGAATAAATGAAATAATCATCAAACAAATTAATAACTGAATAACATATATTTGATGGATTACATGAATTACATATTATATTTGCATTTGTGCTAGGTTAACTCTCCTTTCAGTTCCATCATTAGAACAAGAGGGCAGTGACAGAGCCAGCCATAGTCTTTGTATCAGACCTGTCTACTGTGTTCATTAGCCAAGACCATCTGTGTCTAACACTTCAAAACAGTCCCGGCAGGACTACTCAACTAACAGCTACCAATACCTCACTAACATCACTTCAACATTTTTAATCTGTCATTAATGTAAAGAGCGAAGAATCACAGAGATGTATCACAGCCTTTGTGAGCTCATATTTATCATCAAAGTCTTTGGTAGTCTCTATGTTCCGGCTCTTCCCCATGTGAATACCTTATACCCACTTACTCTTTAGATTTTTTTTTTTTCTTTAGTCAAAATGTTTCTGCTTGTACCGAGTGCTTTGGCAAATGAGGTCCTGGGAGTGGACTGGTCTTTAGTTTTAGCACTTTGATCACTGTGCACAAAGCTGAACAGATGTAAAAATAATTCCCATAGAGGATTATGAAAAATAGACTGCAATTTATCTTGAAGCATGATTTGACAACGTTATCTTCCCAATTCCAGACATGAAAATGTGTGATCAAACACCACATGTTTTTGTTTACAAAATAAATATTTATGCATAGCGCACAAATCAGTGCATCGACAAGAATGTGGAATGAATGGAACATTCAAACTAAACCAGCACGAATGGCAGGCAGTTTTTGCTAATAACAGACTTTGTAGGCAATGAAAGAAATGTGATTTGTGCTGTCAGAGTAGTTTAGCTGGTAGACTACGTGAGTCAGTATCTGATCTGTTTATTTATGTCCCCGCTGTACACCCCTCCATTTGCATTTTGATTGGAACATTGTCTACTGACACACAGCTCACATCTACACAGATGCCTTTGATAGTCTTCATAAATCTGTAAATAACTTCTTATCTGAAGAGCACAGAGGCCAGATGTGCCCTATCCTCCACTTTGTGTGTTTCTATGTGCTTGTGGAAATGTTGCTATTATTCATGCAATCAGCCTATCTGACTGTATTCCAGCAAAAAAAAAAAAAATAAAAAATAAATTATATCTTATCTTCATTTCCCAAAATGCATTAAAAGGTTGAGATTCAAGATATTATTATGGGCACAAAAGCTTCCAACATTCTAGGCTGCTAAAAAGTATATTTTGACCAAACTGTCAAGCCACTTGTCCAACACACTAAATCAGATGACAGTTTGGTTCTGCCTCAAACAGTATCCTCACCTCTTTCATCAAAAGCAGTAACCACAACTTTTCAACAAAAGTTGAAAGTTTTCAAAGTCAACAAAATACCCTTTAAAAAAAGACCTATTTTACCACCATATGTTCATAACCATAACATAACCAATACTACTTTCAGACAATCAGGGATAAGAATCTGAAGATGCTGTGTCAAAGGCTTACAGTCTGGGGCCTGCTCTTTAAGATACCAGCCTCAGGATCTGGTGGGGGGTGGGAATGGAATTGGAAAGTTTATTAAAAGCAGCTTGGTATGAGCTGTTTGATGCTGAAAAGAATGTTAACAAGTTAAATTTCAGTTCAATCTTTCCCCAGAGCTCTTGGAAATGTTCCATAACAGAAAAAGGAGTAAAATCATCTATATGGTAATTATGAGGATGAATCTTACAACTTTGGCCAGTATGAAAAGGTCAGCTCTATTATGGATAGTTTATCAGCCCCCTGCACATATTCACAGCTGCATTGGAACCCTAAAAAAACATATTGCTTTATTTTTCAACCATTTATGGGTAACTGCATAACTGGCTGCTCAAGAAAATAAATAAATAAATAAGAAAAATGGAATTCTGAATGCTTGCAGAGACCATGGTAGCATGAAGATAAATTGATTTCTACTTCTACTTCACCTCCATCTGCTCATTCTCTCTCTCTCTCTCTCTTACTCCATCTATAAAACACACACACATTCTCCTGTTCCATACAGCTAATATACTGCTCATGCTCAAGGCACCCCAAACTTTTTGCACCCCTTAAAACATGTCCAAAACATCCATCCAATGCCACATCCAAAAAAGAAAATTCTGTCATCATTTACTAACCCTCATGTTGTTCCAAACCCGTAGTCACTTTTCACTTTCATTGTATTTTTTTCCCCCTATTTAATAAAAGTGTATGGTGACTTTGAATTCTACAGAAAAAAAAGAAAGTCTTATGGTTTTGGAACATTATGAGAGTGAGCAAATGATGACAGTTTTCAGTCCTTCCCCTCCTCTCTTCTCTCCTCCAGTTCATTCTCATCTCATCTTTTCTCCTTTCCTCTTCCCTCCCTCCCAACACTCCCATTGCACTATGGGTATTTAAAACTTGTTCAACGTGATTTCATTTCATTTCAAGTACTGGCTGAGAAAACTAAATTACAGAATCAATCACACAGAAGGTCAGGCTGAGACTTCATTACAAGTATTGCATGCCTGCATGAATATCTTTCAGTTCTTACTGGCCCAATATGTCACAATGGCTGTCTGGTAGAAAAAAAAGAGGCGAAAAAAGAAAAATCCACTTTCAGAGATTGATGTACAACTGATGTCACAACTACTCAGCTTGGAGATAAGATAACAGAAGGTGCAAAGAGAAAGAATGGGGGAGAGAGTGTAAAGAGTGTGTGTGTGTGTTTGGTGTTGGGGGGGGTGGGGTTCTGCAACACTGGTCATATTTTCCATTTTATTCACAGACACAACTGTCAGAGCCTTGTCATTTTGTGAGGAATCACGTTTTAAAGACAAGATGAACCATTGCAGTGTGCTCTGCAATCCCACCAACATCTGCTCTGTACAGACAGGTAAACATGCACTGCCAGTAGCCATTCAATGAGCCACCATTCTATTATTTTTTATATAGCTGTATAAACTACCTGATATAATTATCAGTCAACTCCATTTATCTATTTATTTGTTCAATCGTTCATTCATTCCTGATCTTTCCAAAAAAATAAAATAAAATAAAAAATAATGCCTTGAATAATGCATTGTATTGCTGTGCATCACATGTATGAAGATAATAAAAAAAATGTCAGCAAAGACATTAACTGTGTTTGGATTGTTGTAGTGGCTTTTCCATCCAAGCCCACTGTCTCAAGAAAGATGACATCCTATAGAAAAAAAAGGAAGGGTCAGGGGCACCGTTCCTTCTGAGCTGCATGTGTGCACGGTCGGGCACTTCAAAAATGTCTCCCGCGCAGATGGAAAAAAACATCAGCACACAGTTTGAAGGCTCAAAGGTGTGTGGGAGTCCATATAAATGTTAATATTTTTTTCTAGTAAGGAGCTGAATCTTTGAGTGAAATCTTGTGTGAAAATAAGGTGGAAATACACATTATTGAGTCATGAATCAACACATAAATATAACCACATTTACCACGAGGCGCGGGTGCTATTGGTTAATGTGGAAATGTGGCTGCGCGACCGAGTGTTTAGATGTTGTTCAATGCCCGACCCACGAGTGATAAACATAAATAGCCGCTTTTGTCTTACGTGAATACATACAGATGCAACAAATCAGGTATGTGTCAAAATATGTAAGATGTTGCATTGTAAATGCACTAATTCAGGCTAATAGATCTGCCACTGTCTCTATTATGTTGATAATATTAATCAAACAACAAAATTGAAAAGAAAGCCACTGACTGCACTTTATTTGTTTTTGATTAGCCTTCTTTGCTCTTAGTTTCCTTTATACTCAGGCTACTTCTTTAATATAATGACCATTTACCTGAATTCAAAACATTAAACAATGCTTACTTAATGGAGAAACACTAAGGAAATATGTCAATGTTTTAATATAATAGGTTAATATGTCAATAAATATTTAACATTTTTAAATAAAGAAGTGTGTTCAATAGCATATTATAAATTTTTACTGTGGTATTGAAATTTCAAATATCTTATCGTGTCTGCTCTAATAAGACCCATTTGCCATTTGTATTGGTAGATTTAACATTTTCACGAATCGCATACACTCCGATCGCAAATGACTGTTTTTAATTTCCAAAGTGCACCACTGAGGCCAAAAATGATCTAACGATCTTACATGAACAAGATCACCATTGAAGATCTAACGGTATGAATGGTCCCGTCTAGCCACCAACGTGCTTACTGAACACAGTACATAACTTGGTCGATTTAAATTTAAATAAGTTTAAATATTGAATATGCCATATTATTTACTGTAAGTGGACTAATAAATTAAGCAGTAATTTAGCAATAATTTAATTTATTCTATACTATGGATATCAATTTAAAATAATTTTTATTTGCCTTACCTTAAACATTATTACAATATAAAATACAATACAATATAATGCTTAAAAGATACTTAGAAGTAACTGGAGCACAGCTCATATCCACCATTGAAATCTGCTACTCTGAAGAACCACATGGTTGCTTACTTTGTGATGTCACAGTAATTTTGTATTTTAATCAACATTAATAATCGCGATTACAATATCAAGGGCAGTAATTGACAATTATGATTTTTGCTATAATCGTGCAGCCCTACTGTCCATCTATTTGAAATATTACATCAATCTGATCCTGAATTGTCCTTCTTGGTCTGTCAGACTGCATTAGATATAAAACCACAAATCTTAAATACATAAAAATCACTGAAGGACAATGTTAGAGGTTACAGTGCTAACTTCTGCTAGCCCTTACAGAGTCCTTCATAAATGTGAGACATTGACTTAAACGCACAGCACTGTCTGTACCAGTCCCAGAGAGCAGGACAAACTGAGATCAATTCCATTAAGAGGGGAGAGACTGAGAGTCTTTCAGGAGGACAATGAGTGATGAGCGATAGAGACGAATCAGAGGGATGGTCACAATGCCACCAGGCACAGAGCAGGGTGCCCTCATTCTCCCCAAACCCTCCTAACATAGTCTCCACACAATCAGAAGCGCTGTCCACAGAAATAGCCGCTAAAGAGGAAATGTTGGAGAATCAAATCTAATTCCTACACAGTGCAGTGAGAACTGTCTGTGTTGTAATTGTGTCAAGGTTCCATTTTTCTTCCAGATGCATAAGAGCTTAACTGACCATGAAATGAAAGTTAAAAGACTGCTGCAATGAAATGCTGGTGCAGTGTTAAACTCTGCAATATTCATGAAACTCTTTGGGGGAAAAACATCAAAACCCTGCCGCACATCATCTGCTGGCTAATGTCACTTTGTATCCTTTTATGCATTCAAATTTCTTTGACAGCGATTTCATTTCTATAATAATGGTTTTTCATATATCTTGCCTGGCCATGACATTTTCAATGCTTCCTCTTCGGTGAATCCATGTCAGTGGCATTTAGGAGCCATTTCCCTATCTGAATTAACAGCCATAAAAGCTTGATTGTAAAGCATGATTGTTATGGAGCGAATGATTGCCTAGACCTTCATTTTATCTCATATATTAGTCATCAAAGCGATGCAAGTTAAAAGAACAAATATATTCATCTAAATCTGAGTGTATTTTACTAGACACATTGGGTCTTAGCAGGACTGCTGTCTCTTAAGTCTCTGCTCTCAGTCTGTACGTTTACATGCACAGTTATAATCAAATAACAGTGGGTTTTTGAGTAGTCGAGTTACAGTCTTCATTCGTCTATCCAAGTAAACATGACGCAATGCCTATTCAAATATTTAAAGGAAAGACAGCTGAGGAACAGTTAAATTCACGTTGCACGTCAACTGTCTTTCGGAGCATGAGCACAATGGCAAGGCCAATTGAGGTCTTATTAACATGTGTATTTGCTAGACGAAGCTGAGCTACAATGGCATTTTCTAGGTCTGTTAATCTGACTTTGCAAAAAACCCAAAATGGTACAATTTCAGTTACTAAACTAAAGTACTAAAGCATTTCAATGACATTTAAAAATGATTAATTATTGTTTTATCCTGACTAAAATCAAGATGCATGTAAATGTACTGAATGTCTACAAGAACTAATCCAGTTGTATAACAGAAAATGTAACAGCAAGATTTAACAGCACATCCTTAATTTGTTTTGCACAAAACACCTTTGGCAAACTTATTAGCATTTAGAAGAGGAAAACCACATGGACTGAAATCTTTACTTAAATCCAAATGGTGCTGTAAGTATCTGCTGGTGAATTTGAATATTGAGGCAGAGACCATGGCGATATACCAAAAACATTTTTTTTTTAAATGTTTATATATATATATTAGTGCCCGACCGATATATTGGTCGGACGAAATTATTGGCCGATGTTAGCCTTTCACCGATATATCGGTATCGGCATATATGTTTACTGATATGCGCAGATATGAAGACTTTTTTTCAGAACATATAATGCAGAAAACAATGCTTTAGCATTGGTGGCATAACATAGTTTGCCCAGCAGAGCGTGCTCCGACTCCATTGTTTACAGAGCTGACTCTGAACTGACGGTGGTTCTGCTGACAGGGCGGAGTTAAGCGGTGTGGAGTTAAGCAGTGTCTTCTCGGTAAGTTGCTAACTAGTTTGTGAAATACATACTGGAAAGTTAATAAACAATGACCCCATCATTTTCCCTTTTCAGTGTAACTAATATAATGTTAACCCTGTCCCTGACAACCATGTCACTCATGTTTATCACATCTGTTTGCTATGTTAGCCAGCTATAGTTTGTCATTGCAGTAAGTAACGCAGTAGATTGAAAGGTAAACATCAGAGCATCTTTTTGCAGCTCAGCAGACAACGGTGCGGTGGTGGATTGTGTCTGTTGAGTGTTAATTTCACGCCACGTTGTTACCTAGTTGGTGAGACGCAGTGCTGATCCATATTTTACTGTCTGTGACAACGAGCTTATAGCTAACTAGCTAACCATGTAGCTACTTTCATTGCTTGTCAGCTGAGTGGAAGCTAATGTGTAAACATGTATTCACCAAACTGTTCTGTTCAGGATTCACAGTTTGGTACCCCCTTCAACCGAACAATTCCATTCGTTGCATTTATAAAATGTAATATTTAAAAATCTGGTTTTCCACCATTGAAAGTTTCCCCTGAACTTGTATAGCAGAATACGGTGTAACACCGCTGCCGCTGTTTATCTCTTGACTAGGCAGGTGTAAATACTTCTTGTTTTACAACCTGCCCCTAATTGACTGTCAGTATTAAAATAGTCAGCATTTGACTGATACTAAACAGTACTGCTGTTTATTTAGCTATTTATTTTATTTTTATTTATTCTTTATTTTAATGGTCAGCATTTGACTGATACTAAACATACAGTACTGATGTTTATTTAGCTATTTATTTTATTTAAATGTATTCTTTATTTTAATGGTCAGCAGTTGACATACTAAACAGTACTGCTGTTTATTTAGCTATTTATTGTATTTTTATTTATTCTTTATTTAAATGGTCAGCAACTGACTGATACTGAACATACAGTACTGATGTTTATTAAGCTGTTTATTGTATTTTTATTTATTCTTTATTTTCTTAGTGTTCATTTCTAGAATTTGTTGACAATGTATAATAATAATGTCAAATATTCTTTGATAAAAATATTTAAGAAAGCAGCCTTCTGAGTACCTGAGCAAAATCTATATCGGCCACCACATTGGTAATCTGTGAATTTTCCCCCTCTAAAATCGGTAACGGTCTCAAAAATCCCATATCGGTCAGGCTCTAATATATATATATATATATATATATATATATATATATATATATATATATATATACACACACACACACACACACACACACACACACACACACACATATATATATATACACTGTTGAAGTCAGAAGTTTACATACCCTTAGGTTGCAGTCATTAAAACAATTTTTTCAACCACGCCACAGATTTAATATTAGCAAACTATGGTTTTTGCAAGTTGTTTAGGACATCTACTTTGTGCATGACACAAGTAATTTTTCCAACAATTGTTTACAGACAATTTCGGGACTCGAGTCTGAAGCCAGTGCTGGAGCGGTCTCATATGCATCAACCCGAGCAGCAAAGGTGGCGCTCCTGGATCACCAAGGTGGTACTCGCCTGCCCGGAGTGCCTGCGCCGTAACCTTCGTCGCCCAGAGGGCAAGATCGGTCACAGAGCGCAGCTCCTGCATCACTTCGGGGTCAGGACTACCCACATACAGCTCTTTCAATGCCTTGGCCTGGTGTACTTGCAGGAGGGTCATGGCATGCAGGGCGGAGGCGGCCTGTCCAGCGGCACTGTAAGCTTTGGCCACCAGAGAAGACGTAGACTTACAGGCCCTGGAAAGGAGTCTCGGGTGATTCCGCCAGGTGGCTGCCACAAGTGCACTGCAACTGCCTTATCCACCTGAGGAATCTCCGTGTACCCCCTGGCCGACCCACCGTCGAGGGTAGTGAGAGCGGACGAACCCAGAAATCGGGTCCAGGCAGTAAAAGGTGCCCGCCATGACATCGTGAGTTCATCGTGAATGGAACCGGGGCAGGGCGCAGCCGTGAGTGGCGCTCCGAACCCAGGAACCAATCGTCAATCCGCGAGGTCTCAGGGCAGGGTGGAGGGTTCCACTCCAGCCCACATGCTCGCGACGGCCCGGGCAAGCATGGCAGTCAGCTCCGCGTCAGCCTCAGACTAGGCGGTCACAACCGAAATTGGAAGCCCAGTCAAGTCCTCAGTGTCCAACTGCGCCAACCCGCTCTCCAATGCTGCGATCGACAGCTTATCCTACTCACGAGCTCCGAAAGAGACATTAAGCTCGCCCTGAGGTGAGCTGCCTGTCTCATCCCAGAACTCGAACGGGGCAAACGAGCATGCCGGGGAATAGGAGGTCCGTGGGGGATTACCCGGCGGAACCACTCCCATTAAGGTCCTCAAATCACCCCCAGCGCTAACCAACCGGGCCTCGTTCCTGTAGGTAGAAGGTCCAGGGAGGGTAGCGGCTGGAGTGGCTTTCCCCCAGAAGAAGGAAAGCCACGACCACAATGTTGCCATAGTCATGTTCTCGCAGTGAGGACATGAACCATCCACGAATGCCGCCTCAACGTGACTACGGCCCAGACATGTGAGACAGCGCTTGTGGCCGTCAGAGACTGAGAGATAGCAACCGCATCCAGGAATTACATACAGACGGAAAGACATCTTTAAAAAGATGCTCTCCGTCAGTGCGCGCTCTTTTAGAGGAAATATACTCTTTTATTTACAAAAATATGTACTCTCTCAGCTGTCGAAGCACCCAGGGGCGTACTCTGCATCAATCGCGCAGAGTGGGAGAAAGCCGCTGGAATGCACCATATATCCAACAGCATATGCTTCTCGATGTGAGGTGAATGGAACGGCAGTGGAACTCGCTGCTCAACACCACTTGGCTCCGAAGAAAAAATCGGAATGAGTGGTTGTGAGCCAGCTCCTTTTATACCCGTATGTCCGGGGAGTGGCATACAAATTCCACTTGCCAATTCCCATTGTGTTTGGGGCTCCCAAGAGCGACCCCTAATGTCACTACATCAACACAACATCGAGTGAATGACAGATAGGGAACCATGATTATGCTATATATTGTAAACATGACAGTAACCATATTGATTTTGTGGTTACTATTTTTTTTACTACAAATACAATAGTTAAACTATGGTTACTATAAAACAATGATTTGTATTCAGGGCAAACATGTTTAAGTGTTTGTTACCAAATAGAGTATTCTTACTTTGGATTTGGCAGTAATTATTTTTTTTTTTTTTGTGTGTACATTGCAAATACCGAACTGTACCGAAACTGTGACCCTAAAACCGTAATACAAACCGAACTGAGAAATTCGAACCATTACACCCCTATATATATATATATATATATATATATATATATATATATATATATATATATTTATAATTGTCATTTATTTAATTAATTATTTAATTGTAAATTACAATTGTAATTGTAATTTCAGACTGTTTTTGCATAACAACTCCCTTCAACATAATAATATCTTTATCATGTCTTATGAAAACATAAGAATAACCTGATACCAACCCCGGGGGGTCCATTGTTGATTCCTTCCTGCTCCATCATATTTCTGGAAATGGTGATTGAGGGGAGCTCCAGGCTCTGAGGTGGAAACTGTGGGGTGAATGACCCCCGCTGAGAGCTGGGGTGGTCAGGTAGCCCGGGGTAAGGCAAGTCCATCTCCTGAAGGCCCAAACCAGGCTCTGTCTCAGGAGGAGGTGTGATGGGGGGGATTTCAAACTCCTCGTCACCAAGACTCGGAGTGTGAAACGTCTAAGAAAAAAAGAGATGAAAATCAGAAATGCAAGGACTGATTTTGCTCAAGATTTTTACGAAAGTTCAGCAAACAATGCCATAAAGTTAGTGATGAAATGGCTGGAGAATTCTAAAGCATGTGCAGTACAGCCTATGATAGAGATGAATTCCTACCACCCACACTAACTATCACTGTGTATGTTCTTAATAATATGTTACAAGCACAATAGCAGCAGAAACTAACAGCCAACAGACTTCTCATAAACTAGAAACACATGTAATCTCTGAGCAGAAAAATATCTGTTGAGAAATAGTTTTGAACTCTTGTACAAGAAAATATTTACTCAAATCACTACAATCTCCATGAAACAGCGTGTGAAATTATATCCCGCTCTGAAATGAAATATTGTACTGCCATCAAACTAGCTGGAGGACACAATAAAAGCTTCTTAATCCGTGCTGGCTGATGCTGGTTGGAGGAGAATAGGGAGTGCTGGGAGTGATGGGTTAACAGAATATTCACACAGATTATTTTGGCTGGCCAGAAGTGTTGCACTGTGTTCTTCTCAGTTACACCTCCAAATCTGCTCATCATACAACCAAATCCCTCTGCTGGTGAATTACAGCTTATCGTCACACTTGATTTACTTATGTTGACTTTTTGGAGATGCGATTGCTTACCTGCTTTGGGCTCCTCCTCATAAAGGAATTCTCTGACCTCCTCTTCTCTCTCTCTCTCTCTCTCTCTCTCTCAAATCTCACTTAAAGTATTTAGTAATTTATGAACAATTATTTAGATAATTGACGAATCTAATGATTATTTGACTATTCGGGCTATTATTGCTAAGATTAATCATTAGCTCTTAACCAACTATTCTATGGAAGCCCAGGAGTACCATTTACAAAAGAATAAAGGAATAAATTATCAATTTATTAGTTTAAAAATAAAAATTTGAATAATTTTTTTTATTTTTTTATTTTTATAAATGGACAAATAAATAGACACACTGAAATATGTTTATTTAATTCATGTTTTAAAATATACTTATATTTAGCAATAAAACAGCACATTAATAAGTCATTTTTAAATGCACCTTTTAAGTTGCGTTTTAATAAGCATTTGGGCATTTTTGTTTTTCTTTATCCATTTGCCAGTTGGTTTTCTTCATCAGTTTGCCAACTGGTTTTCTTTATTGTTTGACTTCTTTTACCATTTGCCAATCCATACCTGCTGCCAATTAAAAAAGTTAATCTATTAATTTGAAAATAAAAACTTGAATAAATAAGTTAATTTGTAAATGGACAAATAAATAGACACATTTAAATGTTTAATTCATGTTTAAAAATGTCATTATATTTAACAATAAAATTGTGCATTAATAAATCATATTTATTTCATGTTTAAAATGTCATTAAATGTAACAATAAATGTCTTTTAAATGCACTTTTTAATGCACTTTAAAAGCACCTTTTAAATTGCATTTTAAAAAGGTATTTAACAATTGCTTGTCCTCATCCATTTGCCAATGGCTTTTCTTTTCCGTTTTGCTTTTCCTTTTCTTTCTCCAATTAAGAATTGAGTTTAAAAAAATGCCATTGGACTGCTGACTCATGGGAGCAACCAATGAACTTTCGATTCAGTTATAAGATGCACCCCCTCTCCCACGCGCCACTCGAAGAGGATGTAAAACATCCTGTCATTGGATGACGGTACGAGCAGTTAACATGATATTATTGGATCTGCGAATCCCGCACATAAGAAATGGATGCAAAGCATATCAGAAGTTAATGGTGGCTTGTTCACTGTTGCTGTGAAATGCTGGATGTGGCCCTACCTGTGCGTGCACAGTGATATGTGTCCAGAATGGGAGCTGGTAATCGTGATGCTGTCAACAGAACCAGCCTCCCAACTCACGCCCGAACTGAAACACGCGACGAAGGTGAGCAATTGCAACAGCTCGAGTCGCTGGAGAAAGCCGATGGACTTTCCTGAACTTATACTGAAGAAAACACACATCCCCTTTCAGTTATATCACATTTATTTTAAAAACACTGTATGATCATCTTTAAATATTTTATTTTTATTAAAATAATTGCCTGCATATGATTAAGAAAAGGCGGACTCTCAGAATGACGGTCAGCTGAGAATACAGAGAAGGCAAGCGAGCACACTTTTGTGGAACAAATGGTAGTGTTTAAACTAATGTTGTGTATTACTTGTGTGTATTACAAAAGTGTCTCTTTCGAATGAAAATTAAAAAATAATAATAATAATAATAATATATATATATATATATATATATATATATATATATATATATATTTTCCACACCAACCTGCTGTGTATATCTGTTTATAATGTTGCAAATAAAGTTTGTGCTTAATCTTTTGTTGTGCTCATCTTCATAAAGAAGTTTATTGACTGACAGTAGCTATACACAGAGTAAACACACAATGTACCCATTCTTTTATCACATTCGTCTTTTACAATTGTAGTCTGGGTCTTATGGATTTTGAATTTGAATTTAGAATGAATTTACATTTGTATCTGTATTGATTATGGTATAGGCAAAATTTAATTGACACAGATAATGGCAATTAACATGTCAAAGATGTTTGATGCAAAATGTCCAAGATTTAGGCCAGACATTTTCAGAGAGAAAAAAGCAATAACCAAAACGTGTTTTACTCCTTCACTGCTAGAACTGTGTGAAATGAAACAGTCACTAAACATAATTTTTAATGAAAAAAAAAAAAAAAAGCTTCTGGTTGTGTAAACGAAAGATAACACTTTATTAAGCTTTATAAACAGAAACAGTTTATCAAAGTTTCATCGTGTCCTAGTGCTTATGATCGATGATCTAACAGTGCACAGAAGGTACAGTATGGGCTTTGTTCACAAATATAGTAGAGAGAGCGGTCATACAGTAATTAAACAGGTGAATAGCTGTAAGGTCAGGCAGTGCCGAGAAGCAATTGCTTTAGTAACCTCCGTGAAGTTGGCACCCCATATAATTAAATCATTACCAAATCTATACCATTCGTTTGTGCTGATTTGTGCTGCAAAAATGAACATTTGTGCTGGTTCAGTGTTTGAGATATTAGACATAATTTTTTTTACTGTGTGACATCACCTTCCACCCCTTGTGGTCCAAATCGCTCCAAACCTGTGCTGTTCATTTGTGCTCGATTTGTGCCTTTAAAAGAAACACTGTAACTATTTCCCTTCATTACATATAGCAAGAAACTCTTCGGAAGTAGTGACGTCACTCTCCACCCCATATTGTCCAAATTGCTCCAAACCGGTGCCGTTCGTTTGTGCTCGATTTGTGCTAATTTGTGCCGATAAAATGAATCTCCTATCTATTTCCCTTCCTTAGAAATAACATCTTGTATTCGGGAGCAGTGACGTCACTCTCCACCCCATGTGGTCCAAATCACTCCAAACCGGTGTCGTTAGTTTGTGCTAAATTTGTGCCGGTTTGTGCCGTTAAAAGAAACATCATAATGTTGTCCTTTCTTTGTATTAAACAAGATAGCTTTTGGGAGCCGTGAAATCGCACAGGCTAAACCCCATGTCAATCACTCTTGCCTGTCTCCATCGTTTGTGCTCGCTTCTGGTTTGTGCCGTGTTTGGTATTGTTGAAGCATTCATTTTTTGGCAAAAATTAATCTTACAGCCTATCAAACTCCAAATGCAACAGCAAAAATTGTCCGTGTTTGTGCTGCAATTTATGATTTGTTTATAGGCTATATGTGAGACTGCTGAACAAAGCTGTACATGATGTTTATATAGGCTAATTATTCCGAATTTTTTTCACAAGTAAACAGCCACATTCTCTGTTTGTGCCAAACAGAATTTCTGCCAAATTCACAGCTCTGAATTTGCTTTTATTCCTTTTAATTTAGCTAGAAGCTGGCGTGACTTGCATTGACGGTGTTTGTGTAATTGCATAGGCCAATATGGTAGCTAATATTCAAAATATTTATTTGAAATTTCATCGCAATGTTTGAAAACATGTTAGGTGCCGTTCATATGCTGGAATGCGTTGTTGTTGCACTAAAAGTACACGCAGTGCCACAAAAGTAAAATGTAAAACATAGGTGTCTCAATTCGAGAAGTACATTTAACAGCTTAGGTTCTCTTTTAACTTGACATGCCATCTAAAAACATGAACAAGCCATCAAAGATGTCTATCTAGTTCACGTTTACATTGAAATCAATTATAAAACAGTGCGGATGGACACAAAAACATGCTCAAAGTGAAAGGCCCCTCAGTGTAAGAATAGAACTCTTTAGAAAAGTTTGATCACACTTGCCTATTCTTTATTATTTGTTACTGCACATTTTATAATTTACAGTAGGCTATTAAGTCATCAAAACTAAGAAGTAACACAAAAGTATGGAAATTATGCAGTGACCAAAACAAATTAAATCAGAAACATCTTATATTTGAACTTCTTCAGTTTAGCCTTTTGTCTATTCCTGCTCTGCAAACTCTGTTCATTTTCTCAATCAACTTCAGGTGCATCCTGGGATGCTTTTTAAACAGTATTGAATGATTTCATATGCTGGACACTTGTTGAAATAAAATAAATAAATACTATTAAATAAATAAATAAAACAAATAAATAAAAGGTTTGTATAGACATCTATAATTAGGCACAATTTATGTATTTTTTCTTATTTTTTTCTTTAAATATTTGTGGTTTTATTTCACTTTGTTACACTTGCTGTGTTCCCGGTCAAAAATGACCGGCCATTGGAAATGAATGGATTACATTACACACAGACACACACACACACACACACACAATGTTTTTGTGCATCATCTTTCCATGTACACTCTTTAATGATTTTTATTTTTATTTTTTTATTGTTGTAAATTAGAAAAATACACTTGAATATCTCAAGACAAAACTTCACAATAAAATTCTACAATTGACATTAGCATTGAACGGATCTTCTTACAGCCTTGTATACATACATATATACATACATACATACATATAGTATATAAAGCCATGTATTAAATACTGGTAAATGTATCGATATATACATATACATTAGGGATGTAACGGTTCAAATTTCTCACAGTTCGGTTTGTATCACGGTTTAAGGGTCATGGTTTCGGTACGGTATTTGCTTTGTTCAGAAAAAAAAATATTACTGCCAAATCCAAAGAATAATCTATTTGGTAAACACTTCAACAGGTTTTCCCTTAAATAACAATCATTGTTTTACAACAGTAACCATAGTTTAACCATGGTATTTGTAGTAAAATCATAGTAACCACAATGTAAGCATGGTTACTGTCATGGTTACAATATATTGTAAAATCATGATTACTATATAGAAACTACAGTATTACTGTTATAAAAACATGGTTAACTGTATCAAAACCATGATTTCTGCTCAGAAAACCATGGTGACAGCAGTCATGGTTACTGCAATATTACTATAGTAAAACCATGGTTAATTTTTGTCAGGGACCTTAACAAAAAAACAAACAAAAAAACATTTTCTCTAATTACTAAATCAACATTTTAACATAATACCTGCACTAATATGCTACATTCATCAACATAAAGTGCACTTCAAACTCATCTCAACATACATTCAATATTCAGAAGCTGTACATCACTTTAGAAGGAATAACCTTGCTATTAAAATGCATACCAGAAGGGATGTTGTGATAATGCTGCTCGAGTATTTTAATTATACGTGGTCATCCCACATGAACACCCCAAGTGCTTTAGTTATTGTTTCATGTCTGTCCAAATTAGCACCGAGTGTCTGCTTAAAAATGGAAGGGAGTGTGGCCCTTTCCCTGTAGCGTAAAAGATTAATCATGTATCAATGTATTACTATAATGGCATCTTAATGTCATTAATCAAAGCACATTATTGACAGATTACAGCTGTGCGAGGAAACAGGAAGAACTTGTGTGCGCATTTTAAATAAACCCTCTCATGCATTATTAACATTTATACCATGGGTCTGTTAAATGCCTGATTCTGACTGGTTCTAATGTGTGCAATTATTTTTCAAGGAAACGCACAGCTATAAAGTAGTTCCAGGTCTTGACCGAATAACGGTTCCATATCACTTTGCCAAATTATTTCAGTTATTTCAAAGAGCCCTACAGGTTACCACCACAAAATAACCAGTTAAAACAAAGACATTGGTTAATGTAAATCAGTTAAGAATGTCAAACAACGTCTAAAATATCCTACATTTATTTTAATTTCTGTTAAAAAGATCCCTCATGCTCCCTCGTCTCCCCCACATTTACACACGCTCACACACACATACGCACACACACAAACACACGTTAACACACATACACACGCATGCTCACATACGCACACACATGCTCACATACACACACATGCACACGTGCACACACATGCTCACATATGGCCAAATTCTCCCCATTAACCCTTCTCAATCATGGCCACCTAATAATCCCCATCCATTAACTAGCTCTATAACTCTACTCTCTCCTCTCCACCAAAAGCTGGTGTGTGGTGAGCGTACTGGCGCACTATGGCTGCCGTCGCATCATCCAGGTGGTTGAGGAGAGTCCCCTGTTCACCATGTAAAGCGCTTTGAGTGTAGTGTCAGAAAAGCGCTATATAAATGTAACCTTCATTCATTCATTAACATACGCACACACAGTGGTGATTTCTCAGGGCCAGCAAAGCCTTCTCTGCTGGCGTAATATGCCTAACAAATAAATATTTTTTCATCCTTTCATTCTCATTGACCTTTTTGCCTATGTATTTTCAATCACTTTCCACTCCTAATTCATCTACAAACGAATAGCAAAAAACAAAAAGTTTATCCAACCAGAATTTATTCCTCGATGCTAACAAGCAAAGAGCGACAACTGTTTCACAAATCACATGCCCGAAGCCATGCTCCTGAAGCAGCGCGTGAGTCTGAGCTCCACCCTGTCAGGCCTTCAGAATTTCTGCAGAATCCCTCAACACTGAAGTGAATAGGCATCTAAAGTCAGATTGTCAGATTCATCAGCCAATCAGATTGATTTATTTGTTCTTGGTGGGTGTGGTCTTTAGGATATGTCCAAGTCCAGGCCTTCTAGCTGGCCTTGAGTGACGCAATCACTCTTTAAGTGATGTACGTAATTTGAAAGCGAAGAGTGCGAGATCGGCTGTCATCACTACTGTTATTGCCATTGAGAAAGAGATCCTTATGGATTTAAAAATCTGAGATGTTCTGCATGATCGTGTGATTGATTAAACAGGAAAGGAGGGCTGATTTTCATTTCAAGTAAATTGGTAAGTGCTTTTTGCATTGTTATAGCAACATCAGGAGTTTAAATTAGTGTAAAATTAGGCTGCTTGAGCATTCAGTGTCAGATCAAGTTTTGAAAAGTAATCGTGTACCCTGATGAAACAATTTATTGCAAGCAAAATTTAAATTGCAAATATTATTAGAGAGATTTTTCTTCATATTAGACCTCCTTGGTTCTGGCTTTCGTGCATGGACGTGTTTTTAAAATGTCAATTGGTATTATTAGTTGACTAATACGTAACGTATGATAGGCATACGGTGTCTTATCCATTGTGAAACTGTGTTTTCTTAATGGTATGAATCGCACTGAAGGCCTAGACTTAAAATGCACGGGCCGCGGCTGCGCACACACAGGCTCACATACACACACGTGCGCTCACATACGCACACGCACGCTAACATATGCACACTCACGCTCACATATGCACACATGCACACACACTGAGACTCGAGTCATAACCAATAAATAGAGCCACACCCCCGTGACTTGATCAATACAACAATTTCTATTATCCGAAATAACTTTTAATGTTTCAATGTATTTCGCCCTAATCAGCCTCACACAGCTATAGTGGAAAGCACCGCGCTACCCCCCCTCCCCCCGTTTTGCTTTCACACACACACATACACACAGAAAAGCAGCGCATCCTTCGTTGCTAGTTCTAAAATTATGTTTTCAAATTAGCAGTGAAGGCTTGAGCTGTATCAAAGCAAGATAAACTTGATCAATACAACAGTTTCTATATTATCTGAGATATCTGTGGGAAAAACCCTCGCGCACCCCCACTCACACACACACTCCCACACTCGTGGACACACATTATATGCGTAACGCACACATTTAAGGCCCAAACATACTCGTGAGAGAAAAACAGAGTCATCATGTCAGCACACTCTTGCATCTCAGTGGGGATGAAAAAAGTAATTAAGGTTTATAACGGGAATATGGCGACATGCATCTTGCCGATTTTGAAGCGATGTTACTTCTGACAAGAGCTGCAACAAAAAAAAGGTAATCCCAGAAGCGATCGCTTTCATTTTCTGAGTTTCTCTCTTTCGACACCTCAAATACAAACTTACTCACACACACACACACACACACACACACAGAAAAGCAGCACATCCTTCGTTGCTAGTTCTAAAATTATGTTTTCGAATTAGCAATGAAGGCTTGAGCTGTATCAAAGCAAGATACACTTGATCAATACAACAGTTTCTATATTATCTGAGATATCTGTGGGAAAAACCCTTGTGCTCCCCCTCTCACACACACTCCCACACTCGTGGACAAATGTTATATGCATAACGCACACACTTAAGGCCCAAACATACTCATGAGAGAAAAACAGAGTACTCATGTCAGTGCACTTCTGCATCTCAGTGGGGATGAAAAAGTAATTAAGGTTTATAACGGAAATATGGCGACACACATCTTGCCGATTTTGAAGTGATGTTACTTCTGACGAGAGCTGCAACAAAAAAAAGGTCTCTCTCATTTTCGGAGTTTCTCTCTTTCGATCACTCAAATACAAACTCACACACACATGCACAAACCCACTACCTTATTACTCCAGTAAATCCTCGAGTAAAGCAGTGCAATCCTCCGTTGCTAGTTCTAACATGTCGAATTAGCAAAAAGGCTCAGACTGTATTAAAGTAAGACGCTGAATCCGTGATGGAATAAAGTAGTTCCACTCATAAGAGCATTTAAGGGACGAAAACCAGAAAATTTGTTGAGATAAAACCCTGAATGATGTCTTAAGGTGTGGTAACTGTGGTATAAGTGGAATAATTGACTCCAGCCCGTTGAATTGTTGAAAAATAATGCACACCACCTCGGGTGTGCATTATTTTTCAACAATTCAACGGTCCGTCATCAATTATTCCTTACATATTACCAGTATTCAGCACTCGTGTCGAGCGATGTCTGCAAACAGTTCCTGTTTTTTAAAAGTTTTTGACCATCGCTGTTGTATTTGACTGCAAAAAGAAAATTTTCCCAGAAAGGAGAAACGCAGGGGGCTTCTCTACCAGCAGCTCGTTTTCTCCACTTGCCATTTTCAACTACACACAATGCTTGCAGAACTGTGATGTCATCAAGTTGACCCACGTGAAACACAGGCGGAGCGTCCATCTACAAAGCCATACAGGAGCAGTAGCGGAGGTTGTAACTGCGCCTGTCTGTTTGACGCTTTGTTTTCTTGTGCTCCAGATGAGTCATTAAAATTGAGGTGAACCGACCGCAGTGCCAATGCTTCCCGAACCATGGGTGGTGAACCGTACAGTTCGTTTTTTTACCAAGAACCATTACACCCCTAATATACATATACTCACATACATACTTAAACATATACAAAATAAATAAAACAATAAAAGAACACATTTTAGCCAGTACCGGTCTCCTTAAAGTAACGAAAGAAAGGCCCCATGACTTAGTAAAATATTGGGTTTCTTCCGAATTACAAATGCAATTTTTTCAAGTTTGAGGGCAAACAGTAGGTCCAAAAACCATTGGCGATATGAAGGTGGGGATGTTAACTTCCAATCTACAAGTCACCTGGCCAATAGTGTGGAAAGTGCTATACTATCAACTTCCAATGCTGTTAATTTAATATTTTCTGGAAGAACGCCAAATAGAGCAGTCAATGGATGGGGGTCTATTGCTGTAGCAAAAATTTCTGAGAAACAGCAGAACATTTTCCCCCAAAACCCTAACAGTTTAGAACAAGACCAAAAAGAATGGAGCAAGGAGGCTGGCTCAACAGCACAACATGGACAGGTAGGGTCCAGATCAGGAAATATTTTGCTAAGTTGTGCTCTTGACCAGTGAATACGGTGTAATACCTTAAACTGAATAAGGTTGTGCCTAGAAGTAATTGAAGTAGTATGTATTCTATTCACGACAACATCCTAGGTTGCATCTTCACACGTGAACTGCCCAAATACAAACAGCACATTACATGCCCAACCAGAGACAGAAATATACTGGATCATTGCTACACAACAATAAAGGATGCATATTGCTCTGTCCCTAGAGCAGATTTGGGACTCTCTGATCATTGTCTAGTTCATCTTCTTCTAACCTACAGGCAGAAACTAAACTCTGCTAAGCCTGTAGTAAAGACTGTAAAGAGATGGACCAATGAAGCAGAGCTGGAACTACAAGCCTGCTTTGACCGCACTGATTGGAGTGTTTTTGTGGCTGCAGACACCAATCTGGATGAGCTCACAGATACTGTTACATCATATATCAGTTTCTGTGAGGATATGAGCATTCCTACTAGGACTTATTTAACATACAACAACGGCAAACCGTGGTTTACAGCAGAACTCAGGCAGCTTCGTCAGGCCAAAGAGGATACTTACAGAGGTGGGGATAAAGTCTTGTACAATCAGGCCAGGAACACACTGAATAAGGATATCAGAGTGGCTAAAAGAAGATACTCTGAGAAGCTGAAAAACAAGTTTTCAGCTAATGACCCTGCATCAGTGTGGAGTGGCATGAAACAACTTACAAATTACAGGACTAATGCCCCCAACACTGTAGGTGACCAACATCTGGCTGACGACTTGAACGTGTTCAACTGTAGATTTGAAAGGCCCAATCTCACACCCGCTCTGATCTTCACTTCACACAAACACCAACACCTCCTGCAACCCCCCTCCTCCCCCCTCCTGCTACTCAACTTGCACTTAAGATCTGTGAAGAAGAGGTGTGCAGAAAACAAAAGATAAGGAAAGCACAGGGCCCAGACTGCGTTTCACCCGCTTGTCTTAGATCCTGTGCTAACCAGCTGCCCTCCATCTTCACACTGATTTTCAATAGATCACTGGAGCAGTGTGAAGTCCCATGCTGCTTCAAACACTCAATCATCATTCCTGTCCCAAAGAAACCGAAAATCACAGGACTTAATGACTACTGACCCTTCGCCCTGACATCTGTGGTCATGAAATCATATGAGACTGGTGTTGGGCCACCTGAAGGACATCACTTGACCCTTTCTAGATCCCCTTCAATTTGCTTATCAAGCAAACAGGTCTGTGGATGATGCAGTCAACATGGGATTGCATAATATCCTGCAACATCTGGACAGACCAGGGACATATGCAAGGATTCTTTTTGTAGACTTCAGTTCAGCTTTCAACACCATCATCCCAGCTATTCTCCAGACTAAATTACATAAACTCTCTGTTCCCACGTCTTTCTGTCAGTGGATTACCAGCTTTCTGACGGACAGGCAGCAACTAGTGAGACAGGGGAATCAATCAGCACAGGTGCCCCCCAGGGATGTGTGCTCTCCCGACTACTCTTCTCCCTGTATACAAACGACTGCACCACCAAGGACCCCTCTGTCAAACTCCTGAAGGAACACACCAACACTGACCCCCCTCACCATTCTAAACAGCACTGTGGCAGCAGTGGAGTCATTTAGGTTCCTGGGAACTACCATCTCACAGGACCTGAAGTGGGAGACCCACACTGACTCCATTGTGAAAAAGGCCCAGCAGAGGTTGTACTTCCTTTGCCAGTTGAGGAAGTAACCTGCCACAGATGCTGCTGATACAGTTCTACTCAGCAGTCATTGAGTCTGTCCTCTGCACTTCAGTAACTGTCTGGTTTGGTGCAGCTACGAAATCAGATATCAGAAGACTACAAAGGACAGTTCGGACTGCTGAGAGGATTACTGGCTGCCCCCTGCCTTCCCTTCAAAAACTGTACACTTCCAGAATGAGGAAAAAGGCTGGAAAAATCACTCTGAACCCCACTCAGCCAGCCCACTACCTTTTTGAACTGTTTCCTTCTGGCCGATGCTACAGAGCTCTGAGCACCAGTACCGTCAGGCAAAGGAACAGTTTTTCCCTCAGGCTATCCATCTCATGAACAGTTAAAACTGCCCCATTGAGCAATAATTATGTGCAATTCACAGTTTAGTCTTTTATATTTATCCAACACATCCTACCTCTTCTGCCATTACATTCCCTTGCACTGTATATAACAGATTTGTATTTGCACTACGTATGTGTGTGTGTGTGTGTGTGTGTGTGTGTATATATATATATATATATATATATATATATATATATATATATATAGAGAGAGAGAGAGAGAGAGAGAGAGAGAGAGAGAGAGAGAGAGAGAATTTTGCTGTGCAAAATTTTAGGCACTTAAGATGTTTCACAAAAACATTTGTCTTAAGATGGTTATTTATATCTTCAGCTTTAGTGTGTCAATAGGAAAAATACATTTTAGACTCCCAAACATTACTTTTGCAAATAGAAAAGATTAGAATAGAAGAACAGGGCACTCTGCAAGAGATGGCATTGCCCCCACAGATCCCCCCACTGAAAATCAAGTCAGTCTGGGATTACATGAAGAGACAGCCTAAATAGATAGAAGAACTGTGGCGAATTCTCCAAGAAGCTTGGAACATCCTATCTGCCAACAACCAAGAAAAACTGTGTCCAGGTGTACCTAGGAGAATTGGGGCTATTTTAAAGGCAAAGGTGGCCACACCAAATATTGATTTAGCTTTTTTATGTTTACTGGACTTTGTATGATGTTAACTGATAAATGAAAACTATTTATGGCATTATTTTTGAAGACATCCTCGATATGCAACATTTTTCACAAGTGCCTAAAACCTTTGCACAGTACTGTGTGTGTATATGTATATATATATATATATATATATATATATATATATATATATATATATATATACACATATATATTTATATATATATATTGTCTTATTGTGTATTCTATATATACTTTATTTTCTATCCAATTTTTATTTTTATTCTATTTCTATTTATTTATATATTTTTTTATTATTTTTTTATTATTATTATCTCTGTCTTGTTGCTGTATTGTATTGTTGTGCACTGGAAGCTCCTATCACCAAGACAAATTCCTTGTATGTGTAAGCATACCTGACAATAAAGCTGATTCTTATTCTGATCTTCTAATGTCATATTCAAGTCCTTCTCCCAAAGAGATTTTAGAGCCTTATTGGAAGGGGCTTGTTTCTTATTTATTATATAGTAAATTCTAGAAATAGCACCCCTTATACATTTGTGCTGATCTAAAATGCACTTTAGAATACTGTTAGGTGGTATAGAGGGAAAATCTGAGAACTGTTTCCAAATAAAACTCCAAATTTGAAGATATGAAAATAAATGCGTGTTGGGCAAATATATATATATATATATATATATATATATATATATTTAAGTTGTTCAAACAAAGCAAAGTTATCATCTATAAACAGCTGATTAATTGTAACTAATCCTTGTGCTTTCCAATATTAAACACTCCTTCATAAAGAGATGGTGAGAAAGATGCATTGCCCCAAATAGGTGAGGCTGGAGAAAGACCCTTAAGCCCTAGTACTCTGTGGAACTGAGACCAAATCCTCAAAGAATGTTTAACAATGGGGTTCTTAATTGTAAACACTTCTAGTGGGTGGGATAGAGGAGCAGAGAAAAGATGGCAGTGTAGCTGTGGAACAAGATATAGCCTCCATTTGTACCCAGAAAGGTTTACACTGCTGCAGGTACATATACTGTGCCCAGTACAATGAGTTTCTAAAGTTGGCTGCCCAATAATAAGTTTGAAAGTTTGGCAAAGCCAATAAATCAGCTTATTTACAAGTCACTTGAACAACCAAGTATCTAAATTGACTGTTAACAACTTTGAATTGGAAATCTGAATATTAACATTTCAATGCAGCCAAATTTACTGGAAATAATTCACTCTTTGAGAGGTTCAGTTTGTATCCTGAAAAGATACTAAATGAGTCTAAATTTGAAAGTACTAAGGGAATTGAAACAAGGGGATTAGATAAAAACAGAATAAGATTGTCAGCATATAAAGACAACTTCTGCTCCAGCCCAGCACGAGAAATACCCGGCACCCCTGGGTCGGCACGCATTGCTATGGCCAAAGGCTCGATAGCAACTGCAAACAAAAGGGGGAGAGGGTACATCCCTGTGTTGTTCCCCAACAAAGTGAAAAATAACGTCATGGTTACTGGTGTAACCTCCGTTCCCTGATGGAGGGAACGAGACGTTGGTGTCGATGTAGTGACACTAGGGGTCACTCTTGGGAGCCCGAGACACCTCTGGTCTTTGATAAAAGGCCAATGAAAATTGGCGAGTGGTATTTGCATGCCACTCCCCCGAACATACGGGTATAAAAGGAGCTGGTATGCAACCACTCATTCAGGTTTTACGCTGAGGAGCCGATATAAGGTCCGGCCATTTCAGCGGGTAGTTCAGCGTTGTGGCAGGAGGGACCAACGTCTCGTTCCCTCCATCAGGGAACGGAGGTTACACCAGTAACCATGACGTTTCCTATCTGTCACTCACTCGACGTTGGTGTCGATGTAGTGACACTAGGGGTCCCTATACAAAACGCCACAAGGCTGAACTGTGTTACGTGAACTGGCGGTGTGTGGTGGGCAGACTTGCTGTGTGCCTCATAGCCAGCACACCAGGTCGACACGTAACCTCCCCCAACACAGTTATGAGTGTCGAACGGCCCTTTTTGGGGACAAGTCGACTACCCAGAGATAGAGACAGGCTTAACCCAGTCATGGCCTCTTTCCCCTTCTCTTTTTCCACTCCCTAAAAAAGAAGGGGGATTATCCGACTGGGCCGCCAGGTCTAGTCGGGGGGTGTCCCTCCCAAGGGGAGGACACCGCGGAGACCACACCTCGCCCCAAGAGAGGGGGGGATATTTAAGTGGAAGAATACATCACATGGTCTTTCCAACCATGTGGAGAGCCTTCAAGGTAGATCCTACCCAATGCGGGAGGAGTTACTACAACATGGAGACTGAGGGGCTCTGCCCAAGGAAGACGCAGTTTGCCAGTAGGGAAACGAACTAGCGGAAGATATAGATCGCATGGGGTTAGCCTTACAGGGAACCGCCACATGCGGAGCACCTACCCCAGAACCAGGCTCTTAGTTAGCGCGTGTACTGGGCCGGCAGCGAGTCTCTCCGAAAACTCGACTGCCACAGGGCTCGGAGGAAGTCAACCAGGGAACAACCTTTGTGAACACTACTGGGAATTAACAGCGCACATCTTCAGCTCAAAAGGAGGTGGAAGGCGCTATGTGCAAGCGATACACCCGGCCGGCTATCCCGGGCTTATCCGCTTGTGTTGCGTGCCACTACCTGGGACGAAACCGGTTCCACCCGGAGGTTGTAGAACCTTGCAAAGGTGTTGGGTGTTGCCCAGCCCGCTGCTCTGCAATGTCTGTTAGAGAGGCACCTCTGGCCAGGGCCCAAGAAGCCGCTACACCACGAGTAGAATGGGCTCGTAGCCCTACCGGGGGCGGCATGTTTTGGGCGAGACATGCCATAGTTATGGCGTCAATGAGCCAGTGGGCGATCCTCTGCTTGGAGACAGCGCTTCCTTTCCGCTGTGCACCGAAGCAGACAAAGAGCTGCTCAGAGAGTCTAAAGCTGTGCGTGCGATCCAAATAGATGCGCAAAGCGCGCACCGGACACAGCAACGCCAGGGCTGGGTCTGCCTCCTCCTGGGGCAGCGCTTGCAGGTTCACCACCTGGTCTCTAAAAGGAGTGGTGGGAACCTTGGGCACATAGCCCGGTCGGGGGTCTCAGGATCACGTGAGAATAGCCCGGACCGAACTCCAGGCACGTTTCGCTGACAGAGAACGCTTGCAGGTCACCTACCCTCTTGATGGAAGTGAGCGCAGTCAGGAGGGCAGTCTTCAAGGAGAGTGCCTTAAGCCCGGCTGACTGCAAAACTCAAAGGGGGCTCTCTGTAGACCCTGAAAAACTACAGAGGTCCGATGAGGGAACAAGGCGTGGCCTGGAGGGATTCAGCCTCCTGGCGCCTCTTAGGAACCTGATGATCAGATCATGCTTCCCTAAGGACTCACCGTCGACTGCGTCATGGTGTGCTGCTATGGCAGCAACATACACCTTCAAGGTGGAAGGGGACAGCCTCCCTTCCAACCTCTCTTGCAGGAAGGAAAGCACTGATCTGACTGCGCACCTCTGGGGGTCTTCCTGATGGGAAGAACACCACTTAGCGAACAGACACCACTTAAAGGCATACAGGCGCCTCGTAGAGGGAGCCCTAGCCTGAGTGAATGTGTCTACCACCGCAGGTGGGAGACAGCTTAGGTCTTCCGCGTCCCGTCCAGGGGCCAGACATGGAGATTCCAGAGGTTTGGGCGCGGGTGCCGGATGGTGCCCCTTCCCTGAGAAAGAAGGGCCTTTCTCAGGGGAATTTGCCCTGGGGGAGCTGTCACGAGGAGCGTGAGGTCCGAGCACCACGTCTGGGCGGGCCAGTAGGGTGCTTACCAGGATGACCTTCTCCTCGTCCTCCCTGACCTTGCACAGGGTCTGTGCGAGCAGGCTCACTGGGGAAAACGCATATTTGCGAATGCCAGGGGACCAGCTGTGTGCCAGCGCGTCTATGCCGAGGAAGACCTCGGTGAGGGCGTACTAGAGCGGGCAGTGGGAGGATTCTTGGGAGGCGAACAGGTGCACCTGTGCCTGACTGAATCGACTCCAAATCAGCTGGACCACCTGAAGGTGGAGTCTCCACTCTCCCTTGAGGGTAACCTGTTGTTACGGCGCATCCGCCGAAGTGTTGAGGTTGCCCGGGATGTGAGTGGCTTGCAGCGACTTGGTGCTGCTAACTCCGTTGGAGGAGACGGCGGGCGAGTTATGACATACAGCGGGAGCGCAGACCGCCTTGGCGGTTGACATATGCTACCGCTGCCGTGCTGTCTGTCCGAACTAGCACGTGCTTGCCCTGGATCAACGGCCGGAACCTCCGCAGGGCGAGCAGAATTGCCAGTAACTCGAGGCAGTTGATGTGCCAACGCAGCTGCGGACCCGTCTAGAGGCCGGCAGCTGCGTGCCCGTTGTCAACAGCGCCCCAGCCCATTTTGGAGGCGTCTGTCGTGACCACGACGCGCCTGGAGACCAGTTCTAGCGGAACACCTGCTCGTGGAAACGAGAGGTCGGTCCAAGGGCTGAAAAGACGGTGACAGACCGACGTAATGGCCACGCGGTGTGTCCCGTGGCGCCATGCCCGTCTCGGGACTCGAGTCTGGAGCCAGTGCTGAAGCGGCCTCATATGCATCAACCCGAGCGGGGTGGCCTCCGCCGAGGACGCCATATGCGCCAGGAGCCTCTGAAAATGTTTCAGTGGAACCGCTGTTTTCTGTTTGAACGCCTTCAAACAGGCCAGCACCGACTGGGCGCGCTCGTTCGTAAGGTGCGCCGTCAAGGAGACTGAGTCCAACTCCAAACCGAGAAAAGAGATGCTCTGAACCGGGAGGAGCTTGCTCTTTTCCCAGCTGACCCGAAGCCCTAGTCGGCTGAGGTGTGAGAGCACCAGGTCCCTGTGTGCGCACAACACGTCTTGAGAGTGAGCTAGGATTAGCCAGTCATCGAGATTGCGAATGCGAATGCCCACCTCCCTTAACGGGGCAAGGGCAGCCTCTGTGATCTTCGTAAAGACGCGAGGAGACAGGGACAGGCCGAAAGGGAGGACTTATACGCCTGACCCTCGAACGCAAACCGCAGGAAGGGTCTGTGTCGAGGAAGGATCGAGATGTGAAAGTACGCATCCTTCAGGTCTACCGCCGCGAACCAATCTTGATGCCGGACGCTCGCTAGAATGCGTCTTTGCGTCAGCATCTTGAACGGGAGTCTGTGTAAGGCCCGGTTCAGTACTCGCAGGTCCAAGATTGGCCGCAACCCACCGCCTTTTTTCGGTACAATGAAGTAGGGGCTGTAAAACCCCCTCTTCATCTCGACTGGAGGGACAGGTTCTATCGCGTCCTTCCGTAGGAGGGTAGCGATCTCCGCGCAAGGTAGCAACGTTTCCATCTTTCACCAAGGTGAAGTGGACACCGCTGGACCTGGGCGGATGCCCAGCGAAGTGAATCGTGCAGCCGAGTCGGACGGTCCGGACCAGCCCTCGCGACGGACTGGAAAGCGCAAGCCATGCACCCGAGTTCCGCGCAAGGGGGACCAAAGGGACAACGTCATCGGATGTACCGGCGGGTGGGGCCTCGCGGCGGGGCGGAGCTTGAGGTGCCACACCACATCGTGGCCGTGCTGAGTCCGAGGACATCGAAGCACTTACCTGGCTCCTTGTGACCACCCCCGGAACAGCCTGGGACGGGGGAGGAAGAGGCCTGTCCTCATGACCCGTGGAGACTGTCACATCGGGGGCGGATTTGTGCCACAGCTGGGCGCTCAGGGCGGGAGACCGCCGCTGGAGCGCCAACCTGCCAAATGGAGTGGTGGACGGTGGTCGTGATGCCAGCCGTACACACCGAATATGTGACCCAGGGAACAAGGAAACCACTCTTGCGGAGCTCTTGAGTACTGCAGCCACTTGGGCATGCAGCGCAATTAAATGCAAAAGGTAACAAAAAGAAGATCTGCTTACCAGCTCCAGAGCAGCGGGTTTCGTTGTCCCTGGGTCGCCCGTCTCAGGGGCGCTTCGAAGACCTCCGTGGGTTCTTCGGTGCCGGCTGTGAGACGGGTGGCGTCGGCTTCCTGCGGTGGGCTCCACGCCGGGGCCGGGCCGGAGGGGCGGGCTGCGGCGGAGCCGGTGCAGTCACCGCAGGGGGACGCCCTCGGCGATGAGTAGATGGGGGGATCTTGAGCCACGCCGGGGCAGGACAAGCCGGCTAGCATCCATCTACTGCTCTACCATCGAGAACTGCTGGGCAAAGTCCTCGACAGTGTCGCCGAATAGGCCCGCCTGGAAAATGGGGGCAGCAAGGAATCGTGTCCTGTCGGCCTCACCCATCTCGACCAGGTTGAGCCAAAGGTGGCGCTCCTGGACCACTAGTGTGGCCATCGTCCGCCCGGGAGACCGCGCCGTGACCTCCGTCGCTCGGAGAGCGAGGTCGGTCGCCTAGCGCAGTTCCTGCATCAATCCCGGGGCGGAACTACCCTCGTGCAGTTCCTTGAGCGCCTTGGCGGACTTGCAGGAGTGCCATGGCGTGCAGGGCGGAGGCGGCTTGTCCAGCAGCGCCGTAGGCTTTGACCGTCAGAGACGGCGTAAACCTAAAGGCCTTGGACGGGGGCTTTGGGCACCCACGCCAGGTGGCGACGCTCTGCGGGCATAGGTGCACCGCGAGCGCCTTTATCCACCGGGGGATTGCCGAATAACCCTTGGCCGCCCCACCATCGAGGGTAGTGAGAGCGGGGAAGCTGAAAAGATCGGGACCGGGCAGTAAAAGGTGCCTCCCGCGATCTTGTCAGCTCTTCATGCACTTCCGGGAAGAAAGGAACGGGGCGGGGCGTGGCTTTGAGCGGCGCCGCGAGCCCAGGAACCAATCACAGAGCCGTGAGGGTTCAGGGAAGAGCGGTGAAATCCACTCTAACAGACGCTCGCGGCTGTCCGGGAAAGCATGTCGTCATCTCCGCGTCAGCCTGTGACTGGGCGATCGACCCCGAAGGGAGGAGCCCAGACGAGGCTTCCGACTGGACGAGCCCGCTCTCCGATGCTGCGCTCGAGAGCTCATCACTTTCGCGGGCTCCGAATAAGTGGTCGAACTCGCCGTGAGACGAGCCGGCGGACTCACCCGGAAGCCCGATCGGGGCAGACGAGCGTGCTGGGGAATGGGAGTTCCGCGGGGGGATACCCGGCGGAGGCGGTCCCATTGGGGTCCCCAAATCGCCCCCAGTGCTAGCCGCGCTGGCCTCAAACTCGTGGGTAAAAGGACCGAGGCGGGAGCCTCTGGGGTGGCTCACTTCTTTACGAAGGCGAGCCGCGACCGCAACGTTGCCATGGACACATTCTCGCAATGAGAATGTGACCATCCACGAACGCTGTCTCCGCGTGAGCAGTGCCCAGACACGAAAGACAGTGATCGTGACCGTTAGAAGGCGAGAGATAACGAGCACAACCAGGAATAACACACAATCGGAAAAGCATCTTTAAAAAGACGCGTCTTTAAAAAGACGTTCCGTGTGTGCGCTCTTTTAGAGAAATATATACTCTTTTAGAGGGGAAAAATGCTCTTTCAGAAAATATACTCTCTAGTTTTTCTGCCGAAGCGCCCAGGGGCGTTCTCTGCAGTGCACCAGTGCAGAGGAGGGAGAAGCCGCTGAAATGCGCCGTCAGATCCAGCAGGTGAATGAACAGTAGTATTCAGCTCAATGAGCATGACCGTTCGGCTCCGAAGAGAAAATCTGAATGAGTGGTTGCATACCAGCTCCTTTTATACCCGTATGTTCGGGGGAGTGGCATGCAAATACCACTCGCCAATTTTCATTGGCCTTTTATCAAAGACCAGAGGTGTCTCGGGCTCCCAAGAGTGACCCCTAGTGTCACTACATCGACACCAACGTCGAGTGAGTGACAGATAGGGAACCAGAATTAATGTTATTTGTGCATACAGATGCTTTGGGAGCTGCATAGAGAATTTTATCTAAGAAATACATTTATGACCAAATCCAAATCTTTCCAAACCATTGAAAAGATAGTCCCACGTGACACGGTCAAACATTTTCTCCACGTCAAGTGAGACTACAACCTCTGCGCTTTTAGAGGCGGGGGAGTACATGACATTAAAAAGGCGCTTAATATTGAAAAAAAGAGTGCCTATCACAAACAAAACCAGTTTGATCGGAATTATTTTATTTAGACTATTTTTTAAGCCGAACTGATAGTATTTTAGCTAATACTTTATAGTCACAGTTTAAAAGTGATATTGGACGATATGAGCCACAGTTCAGTGGGTTTTTATCTTTCTTGAGTAGTAGTGAAATCATTGCTTGATAGAAAATTAGCAGTAGCTGAGCATTATGGAGGCTCTCTGAAAAGACTGAGAGCAGTATTGGGCAAATAATTTAGAAAATACCTTATAGAATTCAGATGGAAAACCGTCAGGACCGGGAGCCTTACCGGTTTTCAATGATGCAATCGCCTCAACTATTTCTTCAATTTGTATGTCTTCATCTAATAAATCCCTAAAAGCTTTGTCTATAACAGGAAAATCTATTTTATCCAAAAAGATATTCATTGAGGATGTGTCCTGTGGAAGTTCGGAAGTATATTGATTTACAGAGTATTGTTTAAACTCTACTAGTTTCATGAACTCTATGAGTTCATTTTCTTATAATTAACAGAAATAGCTCCTGAGGATAATCTGAGCTGAGGTATCAAACGGGACATCTCAGATTTACAAATCTGATGGACTAATATTTTACCAGTTTTTTCCCCATACTCACAGACCCTAAGTTGGGCACATAAAAGTAAATTCTCTTTGGGGGCATTTTTTGAAATTGAAGCTCCATAGCAACCGAAGCGTGGTCGGAAATTACTATGCTTTCATATGAGCAGTCATGAAGAGAAGGAAGAAGTTTGTGATCTAAAAAGAAATAATCAATTTGGGAATAGATCTGATGCACATGAAAAAAAAAAAAAGAATATGTTCTTACAGAAGGATTCAGAAAACGAAAAGCATCACAAATGCCATATTTCTGAGCAAGCCGCAAGCAAGAATTGGAATTCAGAAATGTCTAATATTTCAGCCAAAGCCTCTGCCACAAACTTTGTTGGATGTGGGCCTTCCAGGCCTTCTGGGACGCCCACCAAACAGAGGTTGCTTCTAAGGGAACGGCACTCTAAGTCGATGCATTTAGCTTGCAATGCAGCTACCTCCTGGAGAGAAGCCACCGTCAGCTCAAGTGAGTGAAGAGTGGTCATCCATTCTGAGGTAGCATTTTCTAAGCCAGATATGCAATCTCCATAAGCATTGAGATCCCTCTTCATGGATGAAAGTGCATTTCTTTGCGCATTGATGTGATTTCACAACGAACTGTGGCGGATTGGATTCTGGCGAGGAATGTTCGTCATACTTAGCCGTTTCTGGCAATGAGCTGCACGTTGCAGCCAAGTCAGCTTTCTTTTACCATTAGGCTTTTGTAGACATCGTTTAAACCCAGATATCCAGCACAAATGTTGTGAAAGTCACCTATGATGATTATGTAGAATATGAAAGGTATCGCTGTATTTAGTATTAAAGCAAATTTGTAAAAGCTGTTTGCAGACCTCCCAACTTTGCGACCTCACATAGCAGATGGCGAACCAGAAGTCCGGCACAATTTATTTTTGAGTACAGAAATAATCCCAAGCATTTGACCATAAGCCTTTAGATCAAAAGGTTCTAAGCCTATGAGAAAAAAACTTAGTGTCCTTTTGGAATGGTTGTGTAGGCTACATTTATTTTATATTTATATTTTCTTAATAATAATTTTATTTACTAACTTCAAGTTTTTTAAGTTTTTAAGCTTAAAGTAACCATTAAAGTGATTTTAATAAGGACAATTTAAAAATTTTAACAAACAAATTGGGCAAATTAGCTTCAGAAAACGTGACTTTTACCTTAGAAAAAGGTGAGTAATTTTCAGCCCAGGTTTAAATATCAGACCAAATCTGATATTTCCTAACAGAGAAAGAGAGATGTGTTTGAGTTTGATGAGGTGAAAGATTAAATCATGTATGCTTCAACTATACCAAACACGACACAAACCAGAAGCTAGCGCAAACGATGGAGAGAGTGACTGACATGGGGTTTAACCTGTGCGATTTCACGGCTCCAAAAAGCTATCTTGTTAAATACAAAGAAAGGAAAACGTTATGTTTCTTTTGACAGCACAAATCGAGCACAAACGAACAACACCTGTTTGGAGCGATTTGGAGTGATGTCAATGCTCCTGAAAAGTTTCTTGCTATATCTAAGGAAGGGAAATAGTTACAGTGTTTCTTTTAATGGCACAAATCAGTACAAACCAAGCACGAATGAACGGCAACGGTCTGGAGTGATTTGGACCTCATGTGGTGGAAAGTGACATCACACAGTCAAAAAAATAATGTCTGATATCTCAAACACCGAACCAGCTCTTTTGGTAAAGATGTAATTATATGGGGGTGACAACTTCAAAGAGGTGCTTTAGTACAGGATCTGGTGATATTCTTCATCGGCTCGGTACCTCAAGCGGTGAAGTAGCATCACGATTACCAGCACCAATCCTGGACACATATCACTGTGCACAATCAGGTAGGGCCGCATTCAGCATTTCACAGCAACAGTGAACGAGCCACTGTTGGGCTCTGCCCAAGGAAGATGCAGTTTGCCAACAGGGAAACGAATTAGCGGAAGATATACATCGTATGGGGTTACCTTACAGGGAACCGCCACATGCGGAGCACCTACCCCAGAACAGGGCTCTTAGTTAGACCGTGTACTGGGCAGGCAGCGAGTCTCTCCAAAAACTTGACTGCCACAGGGCTTGGAGGAAGTCAACCAGGGAACATAGTTTGTGAACACTACTGGGAATTAATGGCACACATCTTCAGCTCAGAGGAGGTGAAAGGCACTATGTGCAAGCGATACACCCGGCCGGCTATCCTGGGCTTAACCGTTTGTATTGCGTGCCACTACCCGGGACGAAACCGGTTCCACCCGGAGGTTGTAGAACCTCGCAAAGGTGTTGGGTGTTGCCCAGCCCGCTGCTCTGCAAATGTCTGTTAGAGAGGCACCCCTGGCCAGGGCCCAAGAGGCCGCTACACCCCTGGTAGAATGGGCTCATAGCCCTACCGGGGGCGGCACGTCCTAGGCGTGATATGCCATAGCTATAGCGTCAATGAGTCAGTGGGCAATCCTCTGTTTGGAGACAGTGCTTCCTTTCCGCTGTGCACCAAAGCAGACAAAGAGCTGCTCAGAGATCCTAAAGCTCGGGGCTGTCGCGAGGAGCGTGAGGTCCGAGAGCCATGTTTGGGTGGGCCAGTAGGGTGCTACCAGGATGACCTGATCCTCGTCATCCCTGAACTTCACTGGGGGAAACGCATATTTGCGCAGGCCAGGGGGCCAGCTGTGTGCTAGCGCATCTACGCCGAGAGGTGCCTCGGTCAGGGCGTACCAGAGCGGGCAGTGGGAGGATTCTCGGGAGGCAAACAGGTCTACCTGTGCCTGTCCGAATCCACTCCAGATCAGCTGGACCACCTGAGGGTGGAGTCTCCACTCTCCCCAGAGGGTAACCTGCCGTGACAGTGTGTCCGCTGCAGTGTTGAGGTCGCCCGGGATGTGAGTGGCTCGCAGCAACTCGAGGTGCTGCTGACTCCAGAGGAGGAAACGGCGGGCGAGTTGTGACATACAACGAGAGTGCAGACCGCCTTGGCGGTTGACATATGCTACCGTTGCCGTGTTGTCTGTCCGAACTAACATGTGCTTGCCCCTGGATCAACGGCTGGAACCTCCACAGGGCGAGCAGAATTGCCAGCAACTTGAGGCAGATTACGTGCCAACGCAGCCGCGGGCCCGTCCATAAGCCGGCTGTTGCGTGCCCGTTGCAAACAGCGCCCCAGCCCGTTTTGGAGGCGTCTGTCATGACCACGACGCGCCTGGACACCTGCTCTAGGGGAATGCCTGCCCGTAGAAACAAGAGGTCGGTCCAAGGGCTGAAGAGATGGTGACACACCGGCGTGATGACTACGCAATGTGTCCCGCGGCGCCATGCCCATCTCAGGACTCGAGTCTGAAGCCAGTGCTGAAGCGGTCTCATATGCATCAACCCGAGTGGGGTGGCCACCGCTGAGGATGCCATATGCCCCAGGAGCCTCTGAAAGAGTTTCAGTGGAACCGCTGTTTTCTGTGTGAACGCCTTCAAACAGGTCAGCACCGACTCTACGCGCTCGTTCGTGAGGCACGTCCAACTCCAAACCGAGAAAAGAGATGCTCTGAACTGGGAGGAGCTTGCTCTTTTCCCAGTTGACCCGAAGCCCTAATCGGCTGAGGTGTGAGAGCACCAAGTCCCTGTGTGCACACAACATGTCCTGAGAGTGAGCTAGGATTAGCCAATCGTCGAGATAGTTGAGTATGCGAATGCCCACCTCGCTTAAGGGGAAGAGCAGCCTCTGCGACCTTCGTGAAGATGTGAGGGGACAAGGACAGGCCAAAAGACCTTGTACTGATACACCTGACCCTCGAATGCAAACCGGAGGAAGGGTCCGTGTCGAGGTACAATCGAGACGTGAAAGTATGTGTCCTTCAGGTCTACCACCGCGAACCAAACTTGATGCCGGACGCTCGCCAGAATGCGTTTTTGCGTCAGCATCTTGAACGGGAGTCTGTGTAAAGCCCGGTTCAGTACTCGCAGGTCCAAGATTGGCCGCAACCCACTACCTTTTTTTGGTACGATGAAGTAGGGGCTGTAAAACCCCTTCTTCATCTCGGCCGGAGGGACAGGTTCTATCGCACCCTTCCGTAGGAGGGTGGCGATCTCTGCGTGCAAGGTAGCAGCGTTTTCGTCCTTCACCAAGGTGAAGTGGATACCGCTGAACCTGGGCGGACACCTGGTGAACTGAATCACATAGCCGAGTCGGACGGTCCGGACCAGCCATCGCGACGGATTGTAAAGCGCAAGCCACGCATCAAAGTTCCGCGCGAGGGGAACCAAAGGGACAACCTTGTCGGATGTACCAGCAGGTGGGGCCTCGTGGCAGGGCTCGAGGTGCCACACCATGTCGTGGCCGTGCTGAGTCTAGGGACATCAAAGCACTTACCTGGCTCCTTGTGACCACCCCGGGAACAGCCTGGGATGGGGGAGGAAGAGGCCTGTCCTCGCAACCCATGGAGACTGTCACATCGGGGGTGGATGTGTGCCACAGCTGGGCGCGCAGGGGCGGGGAGACCGCCGCTGGAGCGTAAATCCTGCAAGGGAAAAAAGGTGGACGGTGGTCGTGATGACGACCGTGCACACTGGGTATGTGACCCAGGGAAGGAGGAAACCACTTTTTTGCTGAACTGTTGGGTACCGCAGCCACTTGGGCATGCGGCGAAATCAAATGAAAAGGCAACAAAAGATTCTCCACCCAGCCCTCCACCGGGGGATGGAGTGGTCTTACTATCAGCTCCAATGCAGTGGGTTTCGTCGACCCAGGGTCGCCCGTCTCAGGGGCGCTTTGACGACCAGGCCGGGCCGAAGGGACGGGCTGTGGCGGAGCCGGTGCAGTCACCGCAGGGGGACGCCCTTGGCGACGAGCAGACGGGGTGAGGGATCTTGAGCCGCACCAAGGCAGGATATGCCGGATAGCCTCCGTCTGCTGCTTCACCATCGAGAACTGCTGGGCAAAGTCCTTGACGGTATCGCCAAATATGCAAATATCTTGTCGGCATCACCCATCTCGACCAGGTTGAGCCAAAGGTGGCACTCCTGGACCACTAATGTGGACATCGTCCGCCCGAGAGACCGTGCTGTGACCATCGTCGCTCGGAGAGCGAGGTCGGTTTCAGAGCGCAGTTCCTGCATCAGATCTGGGGCGGAACTACCCTCGTGCAGTTCTTTTAACGCCTTGGCTTGGTGGACCTGCAGGAGAGCCATGGCGTGCAGGGCAGAGGCGGCTTGTCCAGCAGCACTGTAGGCTTTGGCCGTCAGGGATGACGTGAACCTACAGGGCTTGGACAGGAGCTTTGGGCATCCGCGCCAGGTGGCAGAGCTCTGCAGGCATAGGTGCACCGCGAGCGCCTTATCCACCGGGAGAATCACCCGGATTACACCAATATAGCCCCTGGCCGCCCCGCCATCGAGGGTAGAGAGGAGGGGGGAACTGAGAAATCGGGACCGGGCAGTAAAAGGTGCCTCCCACGATTTTGTCAGCTCCTCGTGCACTTCTGGGAAGAAAGGCACTGGCGTGGGGCGTGGCTGCTTTGAGCGGCGCCGCGAGCCCAGGAACCAATCATCGTGCCGCGAGGGTTCAGGGGAGAGTGGAGGGTTCCACTCTAGCCTGACGCTCGCGGCCTCCCGGGAAAGCATGTCCGTCATCTCCGCATCAGCCTGTGACTGGGCAATCGTCCCCGAAGGGGGGAGCCCAGCTGAGGCTTCTGCGTCCGACTGCACAAGCCTGCTTTCCGATGCTGCGCTCGAGAGCTCATCAGCTTCGCAGGCTCCGAACAAGAGGTCGAACTCGCCGTGAGATGAGCCGGCAGTCTCATCCGGAAGCCCGATCGGGGCAGACGAGCGTGCTGGGAAATGGGAGGTCCGCGGGGGGATACCCGGTGGAGGCGGTCCCATTGGGGTCCCCAAATCGCCCCCAGTGCTAGCCGCGCTGGCCTCAAACCCGTAGGTAGAAGGACCGAGGCGGGGAGCCGCTGGGGTGGCTTGCTTTATTACGAAAGCAAGCCGTGACCGCAACATTGCCATGGTCATGTTCTCGCAGTGAGAACATGAACCATCCACGAACGCTGCTTCCGTGTGGGTCGCACCCAGACACGAAAGACAGCGATCGTGACCGTCTGAAGTTGAGAGGTAACAACCGCAACCAGGAATAACACACAAACGGAAAGGCATCTTTAAAAAGACGTGTCTTTAAAAAGATGTTCCGTGTGTGCCGCTCTTTTAGAGAAATATACTCTTTCAGGAAAATATACTCTCTTTTTTCTGCCAAAGCGCCCAGGGGCATTCTCTGCAGTGCACCAATGCAGAGGAGGGAGAAGCCGCTGAAATGCGCCGTCAGATCCAGCAGAGGTGAATGAACAGTCAGCTCAGTAGACATCAACCATCAGAATGGGAAAAAAATGTGATGTCAGTGATTTGGACCATGGCATGACTGTTGGGGACAGATGGGCTGGTTTGAGTATTTCTGTAACTGCCGATCTCCTGGGATTTTCACACACAACAGTCTCTAGAATTTACTCAGAATGGTAACAAAAAACATCCAGTGAGCGTCAGTTCTGCGGATGGAAATGCCTTGTTGATGAGCGAGGTCAACAGAGAATGGCCAGACAGGTTCGAACTGACAGAGTCTACAGTAACTCAGATAACCACTCTGTACAATTGTGGTGAGAAGAATAGCATCTCAGAATGCTATTCTGAGATGTGGGTTGGTGCTGTTTTGGCGGCGCAAGGGGGACCTACACAATATTAGGCAGGTGGTTTTAATGTTGTGGCTGATCGGTGTATGTATTATGATTCACTACATCGCGAGCCATCACGTTATAATCTAGCTGCAGCAAGCACACGCGAGGGAGCGCATCAGCCGGGATACAGTTTAGATTGGGTCACTTCTAGGGATGCACCGATACCACTTTTTCTCTTCCGATTCCGATATTGGAAATCTCAGTAACGGCCGATACCGATCCCAAGCTGATACCAGTGTTGTTTTTTTGCATAATCAGTTTAGAATATCTTTACATTATTGTGTGGAACTAATTGGGAGTACTCTTTAATATGTAAAGAAACACAAACCTCTAACTACACATTATTTCAATATAAATGTATAGCTTATTAAGAAACACTTTATTATTAACTTGTATACAGGATAATGTAGCAGCAAAATTAACAATAATTCCAGTCTTCAAGTCTTCAGTAGAAAAGAAACCAGTGTTTTATTTTTGCCTTTTTTTCCCCCAAAAAATGTTTCAAATTGCATCTGGACTTTAAAGGATTCAGTTCTCTTTTTTTGTTCAATTTAGTTGTAAGACATCAGTCCACTTTTCATTCACACAGTTATTTTTTGGAAACCATTCAACTTAAATATTGTTATAAATTGTAAACAAATACTAATGATGACAATAATAATAATAATAATAATAATAATAATAATAAATTGTTATTAATATTATTATTATTGACTTTTAATTGTAATTTATATACAACAGTATTCACTTTGTGCACTTTTTAAACCCTCACGCTTTTATTTTGACATTCTAAACTCTCCAGGAAGTCCTGTATGTGTCTGTTTGTAGGCAAGTTCACAGTAGTTTAATTAGCTTCTTATTCAAATTCTGGTAAAATCCACCTCCGGTGCCGTTCTAAATGCATATTATAAATGAACCGAACTATTGAGCATCTACATCTGAGATGCTGTTCTTCAGTAGCGCTCAAATATTGCGCATCGCTGTGAAGGCTAAAAATAGCTGCGAGTGCATCACCAGCCTGTGCGTTAGATTGTGTCAACAGAGCAGCACCATTCACTAACGCGCTGGCACTGCGCATACTATACATTTACTTATTAAACACAGCCTTTTGGAATTCACAGAGATATTGCACGTCTTCAAGTGGCTTTGAATATAATGCACGAGTCATATGAACTGCTTTAATGGTGTTTTTATGGTTCGGAGCTTGACAGTAACGAACATGACTAACACAGTATCGAATTTGGATCGGGCTCATCGGACCGATACCCGATCCATCTAAAAGCTTCAGTATCGGAGCGGTGCATCCCTAGTCGCTTCACGTGACTCATAGAAGAGGCACTGACAGTACACAGAAAGCCAGTTTTGGAGTTTGTACTCAGTTACATGACCTGCTTCCTTATTATTTGAACTTTAATAAAGGATGCATTAAAGATATAATGCCGGGGGGGGTGGGGGGTTCTTTTAAAGACGTTCGACATGCACGTTTTGCTTAAGCGGAACAACAGTTTTATTTCACAAGAGAGTGTTTCTGTATTTACTTATTTTGTATTTTTGTATAATTGATACTTTGCGATCTACATCACCGTAAGCTGTTTGGAAAATTTGGAGTGCGTCTGGTCTGTGAGCAGTGAATTCTTCCTCTCCTCAGTCAGGCGGGAGCTGCAGTGCTCTTCTCTCTCACCATCATTAGTTTCATATGATCTCATGTTACGTTAAACGAGATCAAATGACTATTCGACAACAAAAAATGTTGTCGACAATTTTTTATTGTTGACGTCGATAATGTCTACTAATTGTTTCAGCCCTAAATTTATTCAGAATGAGTTTATCTTGTTTCATGTCCAATCATGTTCCCCATCTATACTTTAATACTCTCAATGCATTGCCTTCACTGTTTCAAAAAACATATCCACATCATGTCAATATATTATTCATCTCAAGCTGTTTTTCTTTCCTCTTGCTATCACTTTCATGTTCCCACTTCAGTTGCTTACCACTTTTTTCCCCCTATTTTGTAAAAGCAGTATGTGCACAGAGAACATGCCAACAAAATCTTTGATTAGCACATATTAACCCTTAAACGCATACCTCAGTCTTTAGAGACCCGGGACCTCATTCAAACCCCTGTACCTCATCCAGCTGTGTTGTTTTCCTCAATCTATCTTTTATAAATAGTGTAACACTCACACACAAAATATTTTTTTGGTTGAAAAAAAATATCATGGTTGAAGTACCAAAAGTGTATATAGAGTGTTTTTTTTTTTTTTTTTTTTTTTTTATTATTTTTTTTTTGTTGCATTCCATAAATTATATTTTTATGATTATTTCATATCTATTTAAGTTTACTATTACATGATATCTATTTCTTTGTTTATTACAACAGAAATGAGCACTATATTCATACAGATAAATACTGTATTGGACTCAAGATGGCGCCGAGAATGGCTGCTGCGTTGTGAGCTCCGAAACAATATTGTAGTTTTTTGTTTTGTTTACAATTCTTATGTTTTTTGTCTTGGATGTTGTCTGCCTTATTGTCTACGATAGACAAACACTTTTGGACATTGGTTCTGCAATTGCACACCATAAACCGGACTTCAAATTCCACAATGCCGACCCGCTGTTTTCAAACACATCAGCGGAGCCCTTTGTCTTGGCTGCCCGGCTGCGAAAACGCAGAAGGAAAAGGGGAAACAGAGCCGGCGTTCTCATCAGAGTAAGACGTCGCAAAAATCGACCCCCGCTACCCAGTATTCTACTGGCAAATGTTCAGTCTCTGGACAACAAGCTCTGCGAGCTGAAAGTGCGGATCTCTTTCCAATGAGAGACGAGAGACTGCTGCATTATCTGCCTTACAGAAACCTGGATGTCTGCAGAGATTCCAGATTCAGCCATCGAACCCGCTGGGTTCTCCGTACACTGAGCGGACAGAGCGAAAGACCTCTCAGGAAAAAGCAGAGGTGGTGGTGTATGTTTTATGATCAACAAATCCTGGTGTGATCAGAGGAACGTACATTCTATCAAGTCTTTCTGCTCTCCTGATCTGGAATTCCGAGGGAATTCACAGCGGTCATTATCACAGCTGTGTACATCCCCCCACAAGCCGACACAGACCGGGCACTCAAGGAACTGTACGGGATTATAAGCAAGCAGGAAACTGCACACCCATAGGCCGCGTTCATTGAGACCGGGGACTTTAACAAAGCCAATTTTAAATCAATTGCACCAAAATACCACCAACACATCAGTTTTATCACACGATTTACCATTGCTACTCTCCCTTCCAGGATGGCTACAAATCCCTCCCCCGCCCACCATTTGGCAAATCGGACCACTCTTCCATTCTGCTTCTGCCCGTTTACAGGCAGAAACTGAAACAGGAAGCACCCACCCTCAGAACGATCCAGTGTTGGTCAGACCAATCAGACTCTATGCTACAAGACTGTTTTGATCATGCAGACTGGGAGATGTTCCGGTCCGCCTTTGATGACGACATCGAGGTGTACGCTGATAGCGTAACGTGTTTCATCAGAAAGTGCGTAGAGGATGTTGTTCCGTCCAAAAACAATACGGATCTACCTGAACCAGAAACCTTGGATTAATAGCGATGTGCGATGCTGGGCTTAATGCGCGGACCTCCACTTTTAATTCCGGGAACGCGGAGGAGCATAAACAAACCAGTTATGCCCTTCGAAAAACTATCAGAGCAGCAAAACGCCAGAACAGGAACAAGATTGAAGGACAGTTTAACACCACCAACTCTAGAAGCATGTGGCAGGGAATTGATATCATCACGGACTTTAAAAGGAATAAAAACTCTGCCGTGAACACCGCTGCCTCTCTACCGGATAAGCTAAATACTTTTTATGCACAGTTCGAGGGAAATAACACAGCCCTCGCAGAGAGAGCTCTCGCGGCCGAACCTACAGAGGTTAGTTCACTCTCCCATCTCTGTAGCGGATGTAACCCGATCCTTCCAATGGGTGAATATCCGTAAAGCCGCAAGTCAAGATGGCATTCCGGGCCACGTCATCAGAGCTTGCGCGAACCAACTTGCTGGTGTTTTTACAGACATTTTCAACCTTTCCCTCTCTTTGTTTGTAGTCCCCACATGCTTTAAAACATCCACCATTGTGCCTGTACCAAAGTAATCCAAAATCACTTGCTTATATGACTGGCACCCTGTTGCTCTGACCCCCATCATCAGCAAATGCTTTGAGAGACTAATCAGAGATTACATCTGCTCTGTGCTGCCTCCATCACTGGACCCATTGCAGTTTGCTTACCGCAACAACCGCTCCACTGATGATGCCATTGCATCTACAATACACACTGCTCTCTCCCACCTGGAAAAAAGGAACACTTATGTGAGAATGCTGTTTGTAGACTACAGCTCAGCATTCAACACCATAGTGCCCTCCAAGCTAGATGAGAAACTCCGGGCTCTGGGCTTAAACAGCTCGCTGTGCAGCTGGACCCTGGACTTCCTGTCAAGCAGACACCAGGTGGTTAGAATGGGCAGCAACATCTCCTCATCACTGTCCCTCAACACTGGAGCCCCACAGGGCTGTGTTCTTAACCCACTCCTGTATTCCCTGTACACACATGACTGTGTGGCAACACATAGCTCCAATGCCATCATTAAGTTTGCTGATGATACGACGGTGGTAGGTCTGATCACTGACAATGATGAAACAGCCTACAGAGAGGAGGGGCACACACTGACACGCTGGTGTCAGGAGCACAACCTCTCCCTCAATGTCAGTAAGACAAAGGAGCTTGTGGAACTCACATGGTCCGTCCACACTGAGGCCATTGTGAAGAAGGCTCATCAGCACCTCTTCTTCCTGAGACGGCTGAGGAAGTTTGGAATGAACCGCCACATCCTCACACAGTTCTACACCAGCACTGTAGAGAGCATCCTGACTGGCTGCATCTCCGCCTGGTACGGCAATAGCACTGCCCACAACCGCAAAGCCCTGCAAAGGGTGGTGCGAACTGCCAGACACATCATCGGAGGTGAGCTTCCCTCCCTCCAGGACATATACACCAGGCGGTGTGTGAAAAAAGCTCGGAGGATCAGAGCCACCCGAGCCATGGGCTGCTCTCACTGCTACCATCAGGCAGGCGGTATTGCAGCATCAGCACCCACACCAGCCGACTTCAGGACAGCTTCTTCCCCCAAGCAATCAGACTTTTGAACTCTTGATCTCTCACGATCAATATACATCAGCACTGCACTTTATTAATCTTATTATCTCACACTGGACTGTCATAAGTTATATTCTCTTAACAACACACTGGCAACTGACTATCAACTGACAGCCTGAATGTCAATACAGTCAAATATAACCTACTGTACATTTTATATATACTATATATACTATTTTTTTATTGTATAATGTGTATTCTATATTGTGTGTATTGTATAATGTACATTGTATGTTATTATTTGTATACTGTGTTGTGTGTAATTATGTGTATATTAGATTTTAAATTGTGTTGTGTAAATTTGATGTTTATTGTAGATTGGTATATGTCTCATCACTGTCACAACTGCTATGTTGCTCGGAACTGCACCCAAGAATTTCACACACTATTGCATTTGTGTATATGGTTGTGTGACAATAAAAGTGATTTGATTTTGATTTGATTTATATCATGTTGACTTTCTGTGCAACAATGAATTATCATCAATGGTGAATTATCAGTATCCCACATAGGCCTACATGTACACATTCATATTATACTTGCAATTTCTCACTCAAGGTGGCGCTGATGTTTCAATGATTGACTTGATTTACATTGCTATTTAATGAAGAAACAACATAAAATTAAACTATAGCAAGTACAACACATGAACAGTGTGATACGACTGTTGTCAGGTGTACTATTGAAATAATGTAAGTTGTGCATCTATTTAGACTCAATTGTAGATTATGTGTTATGTGTAGCTCAATATTTGTTTGACAGCCAGTTGCATCTCATGAAATTTCAGTGTGAAAGTCATGAATCCTGTTCTAGATTTGTCCTGATTTGTTGCATTATCTCTTTGATTTATGAAAAATAAAACATCAAAATAGTCACATCTCCCTATTTTTCATTTTCTCACTCTTAATTTGCTTTTTTATGTGGCTCCATTCCAGCATTTAACTTTCTCGCTTTTTCCACAGCTGTGAGCAGCAGATCTTTTAAAGGCAGTGGTGTGTTTATCATAGTGAGAGCCAGGGGCTTCCAGTGACTAACACATGTTCACATTACCTCCAACTGAAGCCATTAGAGGCTAGCCCCGCTCTGTCTCCCAGTTCTCCATTAACCACAGCTACAAACTCATTTTCCCTCCCTGTGGCATTGCAGCAGTTAACAGTGTGTTAATGAAAACAGCAGCGCTGAGGCATAAATAATAAAAATTGTGTCATAAGAGAGGAACGCTCTGCATATCATACACATGGAAGTGATCATGGGACAACAGCATACTGGAATTACTCTTAAAGGGATAGTTTACCCAAAAATAAAAAAAACTCAGTCTTCAGAATAAAAATAAATAAATAAATAAATAAATAAAATTAATTAAAAAGATTAAAGGGAGAGAGGAACTAAACAAAAAATAAATACGAAAGCAATAAAATGAGAAGGCAGAGAGAAAAAGAATTACAGAGAGAGAGAGAGAAAGAGGCACGCTTTTCATTTAATTTACCTCATGACCTTTCTCTATGAATAAGACCTGCAGTGCCAGCATGTTTTTACAGTACAATACCACAGAGAGAAAGAGTGAAAGAGAGTGTGTGAAAGAGAGAGAGAGAGAGAGAGAGAGAGAGAGAGATGCTTCGACCTAAATGTCCCAACAACACACACCATCTGATCTGATGATCTAAGATCTGATACGACATTCAAAGATCAAATGTGAGGTACAGTACATATAGTCTTTTTTCACATATTTTTACATATCATCTTTTTCACATAAGAGAATAACTAAAATGACACTGACCTTTACAAATAACAAAACTAAACACTGAACACCTGACTGAACAAAATGAGAGTAGAGAGACAGCAGAGATTAAATTAACATCTGCTCTGGGGGAGTGAGTTGGTGTGTGCTGAATTGAGATGTGGTTGTGGCTCGTCTGCTGTACAGAAGCTGACAGTTGTCAGTATAAGACTGCTGTTGTGGGATAAGGTGGAAAAAACACTGTATGGTAACATAAAGGTAGTTGATATGGGAGAACATGTGTGATTCAGATCAGGTGGGGGGAAACCATAGTTTTAAAGTATGTTCACACGTGATTTGTTTATGTATGTGATCTTGGAGAGGTTTGATAGAATTTTAAATTATACAGTATGTGAAAGCTCCAAACAAACTCGCACCCTTCTAAATTTAACTAGTTTACATGCACAGTTATAATCGAGGTACAGCGGGTTTTTGCATAGTCAAGCACTACAGTTTGTCTGTCCAGGTATATATGACACAATGCGTAATAGAATATTTAAATGAAGGATGTCAGATTTTGGAACTCCACAATCTCCGTGTGTGGGGGCACATGACTGGATTGTTGCTACTACTTCCATCCATCTTCTTTGCCCTGTAACAGCTTTATTTGAGGTGCTTCCATTGTACATGGATCTGTTCAGGGTTTCAATTAAGAACCGCTTCTGCAAGCTTTTTTTGGCAACTTTTTCTTTAAAGTCTGCCATTCCTTGTTTTTCACCCTTTCATGTTTTTCATCTGTATTTAAGAATGCTTATTTATGTTGTGCGTTACCTCTGTTTTTCAGAATGTGGAAATACTGGATGATGCTGAGCTACAATCGCATTATCCATGTCTGTTAGTCCGACTGTAACGATTTACAGTCTGACTGAAGTTTTTACAAATTATTGTTTAAGTCTTACTGAAATCAAACTTTTAAAGTGCATGTATATGTACTGAGTGTGAAAGCAAAGCAGATTCTATCTGTTTTGAGTTGAGGTCAGTGTGAACACAATGAGAACTGGGTTGTTTTTTAACTAAGCTTGCTTTTTGGTCCATTTAAGGAGGTCTAAGTTTGGTTCTTTTAGAGAGGACTCAAGTGTGAAAACACTCTAAATAAGAATAGCTTTCCATTGTCCACCCTGTGTTGATCAAGACCATTCACTCACTATCCAAAATGCACTGCAGGGTTACAACAGATCCAGATGCTGACATTGTGGGGGTCTGTATGTGTATGTCCTAATTTGCTTTTTAATAGTCTAGTCTAAATGGTCACAGGGTCTCAGGGATGAAATACATGTACTGTAAGATCAACAAAAATGAAATTTTTCAAACAAAATGACAAACCAATAGACTTGCAATTCATCCATCTATCAACCCTAATTCGCTAAACTCAGATAACCATGGTAAACCAATTTTACATATTATGAAGCAATAGCCACTTTTACTTTTTAGATTTAGTGAACTGATTCAGCAGAGTCATACAAAGCACTTGTTAAAAGGCAGTTCATCACAATTACTGAGCATGATGGTAAGAGGGCTCGACAGAGCAGAACTCCTAATATCAGTTGAGCAGAGAGAAACCCACTACTCAGATGGCAGTGGCTTAGACTCACCGAGTACACCCTCTCGGAATACCAGCCATTCCAAATCCATTTCTACATATATACTAGTGACTATATGTGTGTAATGAGATTGTGTGATAAGTGATATTGCTGAGGAGAACTCAATATTGTGGAATCAGTTATAGTTCTACAGCAGGAAGGAAGAGGTCACCTTATTGGGCACACTGATATATCATGTTTTCATATCATGTTTCATTACGGTGGTCAAGATAATGAGGTATAATATATTATCATGTATGAAATCGTATTAATCTCTATTGATCAGTGTTTTAATATGTAGAATGAATTACGGATTTGTGAGACGGTTATTGTCGAAGGTCTATTTCAAAAGATCCAAGAATAAAGTGCTGAGGCCTGGTTTACATTTAAACTGATGTTATACACTTATATTCAGGTCTATACACAAAGTGCGGAGTGCCAGACTCAAGAGTTGCTTAGCCTCCTTCTCCCACTATTTATTTCTCTCCCACAGCCTAAAGTTGACACATTAAGCAGATTTATGAAAGAGCTAAAGCTCATGGAAAAGCCATCACACTGTGAAATTACAGCACTCACAAGGGTAAAGTCCTTTTAATTTCTCTTCAGTTTGAGTAACAAGAACCAATATCCCCCCACCCAACAACAAAGACACTTCAGGTGTGGCTAAAAAGACTCTAAATATTAGTGCTTTTGATTTGATTGTGTCATGTAGAATAATACCATCTGCTGTATGGAGAAATCCTTCACTACTTGGAACAATTTCGAATGAGGGACATTTTCCTTCAACACTTAACAGTTCTACTTCCATTGCAGGTGCCAACAAGGAGCTTGGCCTCAGTAAAGGAACACTTTTATCAGAATAATTCAAAAGTGAGTACAACTGCTTGTGACAAAACTGTTACCACACTGCCTTAAAGGGATAATTAATCCAGAAATTACAATTCTGTCAACTTTTACTCACCAAAAACATATGACTGTCTTTACTGTCTTTGTTGCATGAAATAAAGTGAGCTATCTAGCAGAAGTTCCAAGCTGCTCTTTTCCACACAATGAAAGTGAATGGTGACTACAGCTGTCCTTTGTCCCCATTCCTTTTCTTTTCATAGATAAGAGCAGCATGGACATTCTGCTAGATAAGCATCTTGTGGTTCACACAAGAAAGAAAGTCTTACAGATTTGGAATGAAATTAAAAATTTTGGGTTGAAGGAATATTCCAGGTGGTGCTGTCAAAAGTACTGGTACTTCTGTATCAAGTCAGTACAAAAATACAAAAGATATAACAGTGTTTCTGCAGTACCGGTAATACCGAGCACCGACTTATTTCGGTACATGCACACTGTCTGACTGACACGACTGCTTCCAAATGCACATTACCATATTTGCTAATTTTTGCTTTGGTATCGAAATTGGCATCAAGAACCGTGAAATTCCACTGGTATCGGTACCGACTACTGAAATGTAGGTATCGTGACTACACTAATTCCAGGTTTAATACAAGTTAAGCTCAATCAACAGCATTTGTAGTATACTGTTGATTACCACTGAAAATACTCGTCCCTTGACTAAAAAGCAAAAATAGTGGTTACAGTAAAGCACTTAAAATGAAAGACCCCATTTACACCTGGTATTAAGATGCATTTTTGGTGATCCGATCATGTGGTCAGTGATAAATACAGGTCTAAACGGGTCTGAAACTTGGATAAAAAAAAACATAAGAATTTGGTCAAAAACTTATCTGAACGCATCACATTTGGTGTGTAAACACTAATCCGTCCTGTATGCGTCCCAGCAGCAGCGAAGAGCCACCCCCCACCTGTCAATCAACCACTGCGCTAAAACAAGAGTTTAAACTTTGCCGGTTACGAGCGGCAAGGAAATAGCCGTCCGATCTGAAAATTAAAAAAAGTAGATACATAAACAAACATGAGAACTTCACAGATCTTCTTCAGTATGTCTGAAATCAACATGCAGGGACACTTATGAGAAGCACGAGCAACTGCAGCTCAGGCTAATACAGGTTATCCACTAAAATAATTTATAATTCTGCTCAAAAGTTTGCGTTTGTGCTTAGATTACATTTCAGCTGCATCTAGGAGAAATAGTGCGGCATTTTTTTTTCACACTTTCTTTGTCTTTTCTGACTTTGTTGCAGTTTATTATCATGCAGTAACACACTGACATAGTATGTCATCATGAGACAGAGTCCCTCCCCTCCAAATCCGAACACAAGTGGTTACAGGAGATGCATTTAAACAACCAGTTGTAAACAGTGATGTGTCTCACCTGACCACATGTGATCGGATCACCTGAGATGCATCTCAATACCAGGCAGAAATGGGGTCAAAGTGAATGCGGCCAGTTCATAAATGTTACAATAAACACTGTTTTCAAAAGTATATCCACAAGATTATACATGTTACTATGATTTTAGCAAGACAAAATCTCTATTCAATGTTACATTTTATTGTGATAGAATCAACTACAGGAGGCGTATCCCAAATGAATAGTTTGTGCGAGTATTATATCAATTCCAAAAATGCAACAAAAAGAAGTGTAGTATGAGTACCTGGATGATGCACTTCTTCAACCGTCAAAGCGGAGATTGTTGGACACTTCATGCACTCAGCACTCACGGCTTGCCGTAAGTAGCAGAAATCATGGAGTTACCTGGCTGCATGTGGTCTGACAAAACAATTGTAAATAATGGAGAATGTAGCAACTAGCGGAACTTCAGTGAAGACAGCATTTTACAACTGTAAGTTGAAAGCTTTACCATCACTCCAAATTGTAAGTGCATAGTGTATAGTATGCATCATTTAAGACATCTAGGGTTTCTCGGCATTATGTTTCCATGCCAACAACATTGTAATATTGGATATAACTTTAAACTAATAAGGTTATTTTAACACAATAATATCATGTTAATATGTGTTTAGGTCATGTGGCTATACTTTTGAAACAATGTGTATTTTAACATATATGGACTGGCCCATTCACTATTGTAAGTGCTTTCCTGTAACTGTGATTTTTGTATTTTTGTATTTTTTTTTTTATAAACAAGGGACAAGTTGAAATATTTTTTTGTGGAAATCCACACTATACCAAAAATACTGTTGATTAAGCTTAACTTTTATTCAACCTGGAACATTCCTTTAACTATCCCTTTAACTCTAAATCAGAAAATAAAACTGTAGCAAGCCAGTCCACCCAAACTCTTCATCACAAACAAACATACACAAAACAAACATGTGCAATAAAGCCACTTCACATTCACAACCTCACACACAAATTATCTTTGCTTAGCTAGCACAAGTCCATCAATTCCATTGAGATGTTGATATTTTCATTGAAAATGTGATGGAAATAAGGCAGTGGCAATATTGTGTGTAACAGTGAGTAAGAACATGTACTGTATAAGACCAGCAGAACAGTGTGTGTACAAACACTCATAGCAAGTGAAGCCAGCCTGAGTTATAGGACTGGGGATTTGCAGTACATGTCAGACTCAGTGATGGAGGATAAAAATGAGGGAGAAAAAAGAGAGAGCGAGAGTGACTTTTGTGAGGGGTGACACTTTTCTTTCCTTTACTGGCTTGATTGTATCTTTAAATGAGTATGGGGACAGGTTTTTACATGCATACTACTTCAGATGCTTTCACTTCGAGCACATCAGCACGATTCAATAGCACCTGTGGTATATTCCCCAACAAAATAAACACTAATCCTATCTCAACGCTGTGCCCTTGTGCTACACAACCTCTGGTCAGTACTGAGCCAGGTGTTGGCACTGGTAAATATTGATACCTAAACATAGCAGCTCCACTGGAGGAATCATGCAGTCAGATTATAAATTCAGGAGTGGATGTGTATGAACATATAGCCACAGTCATAACAAGCTCTAAGCTTTAAGGTTGTGGGCTGTGGAAAATCTCATTGCAGTTCAGGAAGGCGTGTAGAAAACAAATAATGTCTTATGTAAATGTAGCAGCCGCACATCTGCCACTTAAATTAATCATTTCATTTTAACTTATGGAGGCATGCAAGCACAATTAATTGATTATGTTTTAAAACAATAAATGGTTATGCATAGAAATGACTGCTTAGCAATCATACTATAGCTCGTGGCTTTAGCTCACAATGGTTTACCATCCAATGTAAAAGTTATTAGTTGGGATATACTCACATCTGCCCCTGCTAACAGAGCTCCATTGGCATCAGCCATGTTCATGTAGTTGTTGTTATTACCAAACTGCAAAAGAAACAAGAAAACATTAGTTGTTATTTCACTTGCATCAGTCTCTCAACATACAATGTTCTAATCCACTGATTCACCATACAGGAATGACATTTGCTTTATGCACCAAATAGTAACTACGTTACAAGTCACACTTTACATGTAAGTGCATTAGGTACCATGAACTAACAATAAACAATATTTTTTACAGTATATTAGTTGATGTTAATTTATACATTTATAACTGTCTATTGTTAGTTCATGCATTAACTAATGTTTACATACAAACACTAATTGTTAAATATGTACTAGTATAGGCTAAAATTAACATCAACTAAGATGAATAAATGCTGTCAAAGTATTTTTCATTGTCATTTCATGTTAACTAATGTTAACAAATACAACCTTATTGTAAAGTGCTACCATGTTACTTCTTTATAAGAAATCAGCTGAGTACCTCAGCTGAAAATGTATTCATTCTTCAATTTACCCCTTATGTATATAGGTAAGACTAACACTGGAAGTAACCCAATTGCTTATTCACCTCACATCTTCATGTAATGCATCTGAGAGACAGGCAGGTATGGCTTGCTGCCTATAATGGAAATGTTTACTTTCCATAACAAAAGTGGGGGAGAGTCACACAGACATATTTCTAATGGTAAATTACCTTGCAGGCTGATGAAGGATCACTGTTTTCAAAAAGTGAAAACAGAGCAGATTGAATTGGATTGTGTGTAGGGTGGGTTAATACCTCTCCAATGAATAAAAATTAAAAAAAAAAAAAATCAATAACAACACAGAAACAAGAGCAGAAAAGGTTTTTGAACTTTGAAAATAATAAGCAAATGTTCAAGACATGTGCAAAGATGATGGGATGTTGTGTTTTTTAAAGCCTAATCTTGCACAGGACATCCATGTACACTTTAAAAAGGTGGTAACCTGCAACTGTGACCTTAATAGTTCACCCAAAAAGGACAATTTTCTCACCTTTATGCCATCTCAAATTTGTATGACCTTCTGTCTTCTGTGGAACACAAACAAAGATATTTTGAAGGGGATAGGTGATATATTCATACAATGAAAATCAATTGGGTATAATACTTCCAAGCTTCAAAATTGACATAAGACAGCATAAAGGTAATCTATACAACTCATATAGTTTAATCAAAGTCTTCTGAAGCAATACAATTGGTTTTGGGTGAGAACGGACCAAAATGTAACTATAAATCTTGCCATCTGCAGTCTCCATGCTTCAGAAGACATGGATTAAACCACTTGAGTTGTATGGATCACCTTTATGCTGCCTTAATGTTTGGAAGTGTTGGTCCAAACTGACTTGCATTGACTGAATATAAACATATCATATCTCCATCAAAATATCTTTGTTTGTGTTCCATAGAAGAAAGCAAGCCATACGAGTTTGACATGGCATAAGGGTGAGTAAATGATAAATTATAATTTTGGGGTGAATTATTCCTTTAAGGACCTGATCCAACCCTTACAATTAGTTTTGTTGGTGCAGGTTAAACATTTTTTTTCAGTATATCATTGTAAAAAGTTTTAACCTGCAATTGTTACCTTAAGAAGCTATTACTACCTGATTAAACCATTCAAATTAGTTTTGTTGGTGTAACCTAATGTATTAAGGTTAATTCAGTTATCTTAAATCATATTTTTTACTTGAATAAAACCAGTAAATTCAGATGTTACCACATTAAGCACATTTTTAGCTTAACATATTTTTCAGTGTAGTATGTCTAAGCTTTCTTACCAAATTGAGCTTTTCCTTATTCTAATCCTTTATTATTTCTGTATCCCTCTAAATCAAACATGATGTAATCATTCTTCTGAGCCACAAACACACTGACAGGTAGGAACAATGGAACAGCAAAATGAGGAATTATGGGTAAGCAGCTGTCTATAACCAGACAAATCAAACACAAACACACACACACACACACACACACACACACACACACACACACTCATGGGAGTACACATGCATACACACAAGCATCAACCAGAATAGCCAGAAAAGTCATCCTCACAACAGCCTTAAGGCCCTGATTCAAAGCCTCAACCAACAGCAAGTTTTTGTCTGTTTATAACAAAATGATTCCTTCAGATGCTACACACAACCAAAAGAGTCGAAATAAGAGGGAAAAAGTGCTTTCTTATCTTATTGTGGAGGGCAAACAATAGCAGAAACAAATTAAAATCAGCGCAAAATTAGAAGAGCATTAATTTTTTTTTCCCCTCGCTTTGTTCTCTCCCTCTCCCCCTCATCTTTTTGTCTGAGTGGTTAGTAAGCGAATGTAATTACCGAAGGAACTGTAGCTAATCAACTGCGGATGGTATCCATTAATTAGTCTATGCCCTGGAGAGAGAGTGAGCAAGAGAAAGAAAAGGGGAGATGAAAAAAGGAATGAGCTGCTATGTTAAAAGTCTAACCACCACACATACACGTCTACCCATGCACAACACAAACTCAAACACACACGCCGGGCTCGCGGCAGCTGCAGGACTTGAAGAGCAGGTGTTTTGGGCTGAGAAGGCCTTTTGGAGCTCTCACCTGGTGCTATCTACACTAAAGAGGAACACACACTCATTCATTCAATACAGCACCATAATGTCAGTGGCAGAATGTCTCTCTGAAAATAGAAACAATGAAAAATAACCATCTCTCCACGCTGTTTGTTTGACTGTTGTCTCTTTCTCTGCTATCAAGCATTCTGATCATATCATTAGGTGTCTACACTAAAAAAAAGTGGTAACCTGCAAGGATCTATTTCTACTTGATCTAACCCATAAAAATACTTTGTGGGTGTAACCTAATTGGTCATGTAAATTTAGTCAGATTAAATAATATTCTGGAATTAAAAGTGCAATCAGTAATGTTTTGCCCACTGTACAAAGATGCCCTAACCCCACCCCCACCCTAATCCTAACCATATGGAGCCTGTAAGGTACCTTGCTAGGAACAACCCATGGCACCTTTCTCTCATCATGTAATTTTTTTTTTTTTTGGCATCGTCTTGGACTTAAACTGACACTTATGGGGGTTTTCCACTGTGGATAGTACCTGGTACTTGTTTTAGTACCACCTCGGTCGAGGTTCCAAGCGAGCCGAGCCGATACTAAATGTGACGTCAAAACCCTGCAGATCACTGATTGGTCAGAGAGAATCATCACTACCAGTGTCACTGGATTTGCGACACGGGACATCAACCTGCTAGTTTTAAAGTTAGCAACAGCAATAGCAGTATCATTTGTTCACGCGACTTTCTAATTGTAAATAGAAATGGCTTTGCGCAAAACCACGCCGTGGTCAATAAACGAGGTGCAGACGTTCCTCTCGTTAGTAGCCGAGGAGTACGTTAGTAGCTCTACGGCAGTAGAGGCGGCGCAACTATGACGTTCAGCCTATAATCCCACCCACGTTGAGGCTGCACTAAACTGCAGTGGAAAAGCAAGCTCAGAAAAGTAAAGTGAGCAGAGTCGAACCATAACGTGCAGTGAAAAAGTGCCACTAGTGGCGTGGATGTAGCATCATTCAGACACAGTAGTTTTCAGTTACTGACGCCATTGTAGAATTTCACTATTCTCAATCAGCCTTGAATAATTTTATCAGTGAGTTAGTGTCCAATAACAGGGCGGTTATTGAGATTAACTGAGTAGTATCTGGCTGGTCATGTGATCATAACATGGCTGCCCCCATGACGGGACCCTCCACATGTAGAATAAAACAGCTTTTATAAGGTTACTGTAACGAACTCAGACTGGAGGTCGGGTTAGAATCCATTATGCATTAGAGTTTAATGAACAAATCCAAATCAGAAGGCTCAAACGTGGTCAGTACATCAGGCAGAGGTAGGTAACAGGCAAACAATCCAATAAGGTCAACAAGACAGAAAGGGTAATGCAGAAACGTGAATCCAATAAACAGGCAGAAGATGATAACGAGGCAGAATGAGAATACACTTGATAAACACTTGGTAAAGCAGGTGAACTGGCAATACTTCACAATATGGGAGTGTGAATGCATGGCTTATATACAAGGCAAACAGGAAGTGACATGGCAGGAACTGATGTGGCAGGAAACAGGAAGTGACAGTTCAGAATTCAGGTGAGGGCTCCCTCTGGTGGACGGGAGACCGCTCAGCTGTTACTTTTACTGACATAACTGGAGCTTCCACATCATGCGAGTGCTCATGCTTTTATACATATGTTTGAAAATATATGTTTCAAAACTTTTTGAACATGAAAAAAGTGCACCTTTAGATAAAACCTAACCTATCCTAGACCTACAGTACCCAGTCAACCTACAACGTTTTATTCACTTTCACACATATGACAACTACAACGGTTGATTTTGACTTTATAAACATTTATTTTTCACATTATTACTCACAAACTGCTATGTTATGATATCAAAACACTTTTACTATAATGCATCATTTGAAAAATAATACATTGTAATGCATGTATTACAGGCTCCCCAATATTTACACACTTATTCTAAATGTAATTAGCTTGTGCAGAAGATCACTACAGAGAGTGTTGGAATTTGGACTCTGAAGCCTGGGGTTCGAGACCAGTCATGCATGCAAGCTGACACATGTGACAAAAGTATCACAGAAGTGACGAGAGATGGGGTGGTTGCTTCAGAAAATGTACTTTTCATTTCGCACTTTCTTTTTGGACACCATCAGGATTTAGGCTAGTATCCACAGTTTTCCTGAGGAAACACTGGGTGGCGCCATTATAATTCTAATTGTCTGTTTTATGTTTCTGATCTCAAGATGCGATGTAAAACTACCAAAACAAGCGATCCAGATAGAGAACAACAACCATTTACGTTTTTTAGGAGTAAAAATTAATTTCAGGCTCAACTCGTGCTGTTGTTGGCTGTCATAACAACTCAAAGTAGTTAATGATATCAACGTAACTAACTTTGGACCATCGCTTCATGACATGTTTTTTGACAATTTTTTCAAATGTAGTACCTTAAATATTACCCACTAAGAATATACACCAATGCGAGTGAAAACACTGGAGACCGGAAACTGAAAATGGTCAAATGGTGGAATACTTCCGCGTTCAGGAAAATGGTGGATAGGGTAAGGATGTCTGTTTTGTTTACACTATTGGTTAGGTTTAGGTTAAAGTTTTAGGTTAGGGAGGCAAGTTTTAAAACATCCATTTAATATTCACCGTAAAAACCTTGTCTGATTAGGACACCATTTAGGCCACCCAGCTGGACATTTCAATGGGAAACTAGGCAATTTTGTTTCATGAAACAGTTGCCACGGTCACGTAATGCTCATGAGACCAGGCTGATAAAACCAGGTAGTTCAGATGTTACCACATGAAGCACATTTTATGTTACCTCACAAACATTTTTTTTTTTTACAGTGTACTGTCAGTGGTCCAGTCTCCTGTCTGAATGCCTCAAGTGCCATTTAGGTTTTGTTTTTTTAGTTTTTCCTGTTTAAAGACATGATGGCGAATCGGCAGTGAAATTGTGAGCCAGCTGTGGGTAGTTTGACGAAAAGCAAATGGTTTCGGCTTCAGGCTCTTTTTTAAGTGTGTGTCTGTGGATGAAAGTGAGTTTTCGGAACAACATAGACCAATGGGGAGAAATCTCTGAAAGAAAATTCCAGAGGTCTGTTTTTTTAGGGTCTGACAACATTCACCTCATTAAAGAAAATGAATTAACCTATCAATCTAGAAAAGAATAATTATAAAAGGAAAGCAATTAAAAAACTTAAAGTAATAAAACTGATGGACCTAACAGTACTGCACTGTTAAAAAGTGAATTTGCAAAAATAAATACCATCTCTTGAAGACACAATCGAATGAGAAATAAAGAAAGAGAGATTACAGACAGACAGAATGAGAAAGAGAGAGAGAGATCGCAAGGTGGATTCTCAGAAGATGGAAAAAAGTTCCTGCCTCATTTCATCGCTAATGTGGGTCTTCATAATACAAACAGCAAGGGGAGAGAGATGTGTGTGTTTGTGTGTGTGTGTGTATGAACTTGCACTGCTGCTCATTCACACCATCAGCATTCACCTTGTTTTAAATCCCATTACCTGCCTCTCTGCCTCACATCACTGTCACATGCAGATCCACAACTCATGAATATTAATTGAACAAACACTGCTCTCAAGCAAATACAGTAACATACAGGACAAGAAATGCTGTTTTAAATCATCTTGCTCTTGTCAACTGTACATTTATTAAAAGACATCAGTAAACAGAAATATAACCAAGAAAGTGGGGGGGGGGGTATTCTTGGCTCTTCAGTAGGAGAGCAGACCCTCTAATGTTCATGGCAGGATGGGATTGAGCCAGATGCCAAATGAGATTAGCCATGATGCGAGGATAAGACAAACTGAAAGAATGAAAGAGGGAATGCTGTAAAATGGGTCAGATCAGACAATGGAGCCTCTGTAATTAACAAGATGAGAACCACAATGTAACCACTACCTCTCCCTCATTAGTGGACAGTAACAAGCTCAAGATGCACCCCTAAACTTACTTAAAAATGCTCCAATCAGACAATCTTACATGGTTATTTTTGTAATTATGCGCATAAAAATAATGTGACACTTGCATATTATACTTCAGGATGCATGAAGCTCCTGGTTGGTTTGGGACACCAGTGTCCATACTGAGAAGGGTTTCCTAACCTTAGTGTTTGTATATGCTTATGCAAGTGTTTCCAGGAGGAAATAAGCTATTATTTCAACAGAGTGAATTCAATCACATTGAGTTCCAAAGACGAAAGAAAGCCATCCAGGTTTGCAACAAAATTAGGGTGAGAAAATGATGACAGAATTTTCATTTTTGGGTGAACTATCCCTTTAATATTTTAAGGGAGATAGTAAAGCTCATGGAAGCTTCTATGATGGCATGAAAACACACACACAAATATAAACATGAAACTACATAAGTACAGCCATGGCCAAAAGTACTGGCAGTGACATACATTTTGTGTTTTGCAAAGTTTGTTGCTTCAGTATTTGTAGATTATTTTTTCACGTTTCTATGTTATATTGGAAAACAATGATACACATTTCATAAGTTTTAAAGGCTTTTATTGGCAAAAACATTTAATATATGCAAAGAGTCAATATTTACAGTGTTGACCCTTGTTCTTCATAACCTCTGCAATTCGCTCTGGCATGCTGGATATCAGCTTCTGGGCCAAATCCTGACTGATGGCGATCCATTCTTGCCTTATTAGTGCTTGGAGTTGATCACAATTTGTGGGCTTCTGCTTGTCCACTCACTTTTTGAGGACTGACCACAGGTTCTCTGTGGGATTAAGATCCGGGGAGTTGCCTGGCCACGGATCCAAAATTTCAATGTAATAATCTCTGAGCCATTTCTTTATCACTCTTGCCTTGTGACATGGTGCTCCATCATGCTGGAAAATGCACGGATCATCACCAAATTGCTCCTGGATCGTTGGGAGAAGTTGCTCTTGCAGGATGTTTTGATACCATTCTTTATTCATGGCAGTGTTTTTGGGCAGAATTGTGAGAGAGCTCACTCCCTTGGATGAAAAGCAACCCCACACATGGATGGTCTCAGGATGCTTCACTGTTGGCATGACACAGGACTCATGGTAGCGTTCACCTTTTCTTCTCCGGACAATCGATTTTTCAGATATCCCAAACAGTCAGAAGGGGGCTTCATCAGAGAAAATATCTTTGCACCAGACTTCTGCTGTCCAATCCTTGTACTTCCTGCAGAATTTCAGTCTGTCCTTGATGTTTTTCATGGAGAGAAGTGGCTTCTTTGCTGCCCTTCTTGACACCAGGCCGTTGTCCAAAATTCTTCGCCTCACTGTGCTGCAGATGCACTCACACCCACCTGCTGCCAATATTGAGAAAGCTCTGCACTGGTGGTGACACGATTCTGTAGCTGACTCCTCAGAAGGAGATGGTCCTGGCGCTTGCTGGACACTCTGGGACGTCTCGAAGCCTTCTTCACTGCAGTTGAACCTCTCACCTTGAAGTTCTTGATGATCCAGTTCTTTCGGGTGCAATATTCTTTGCAGCAATTTCCTTGCATGTGAGGCCATTTTGATGCAAAGCGATGATGGCTGCACATTTTTCTTTGGAGGTAACCATTGCTAACAAGAACACAATGATTGGAAGCACTGCCAATACTTTTAGCCATGGCTGTACACACATCTTCACACAGTTCTGGGGTGGAAATTTGTAAAGCGACGTCTTTGCCCAGCATGCCCGCACAAAGAGCCTAAAGCAGAGCTGATCTGCAGGAGCAATCGATCACTAAAAGTCAGTTTAAAGCTAAAATCATTACATGAAAGCACTGCACACAGAGAGAATACAGTCACACTAACAGAGACACTGCTTCCTCTCATCTCTCTCTATTTTATACTCTTTCTTCCCTTTTCTTTCTTTTACTATTCTCTTCTATTCTTTTTTTTTTTTTTTTTTTATTACATTCAGCTAAACCACACTTTTTCTTCTACTTTTTTTTCTTCTTTTTTTAACAGTGGCAGATTTGAGTCTACAATGAGTCATGAAAAAATGAAAACACTGCTTTAAAGGCTGGCTTGATATCTATCACCTTTCACAAACATATCGGGGAAGAGAGAAACAGAGAAGATTTAAACCAGAGCACTAATGCAAAAATGAAGTTACAGAGCTACAAGTGGCCACAATGAAATCTGAGAGCAACTTGAGCTTTTTTTTTTTTTTTTTTTATCAGGAGAATGATATAAACGGATCCATAAAAACATACTTGATCCTCATTCCACTGAGCTTTTTGTAAGCCAGACATTATACAACTTAATGCCTGAAGAGGGATGATTGAATGGAAATGAAAGAGAGTAAATATGATTTTGAAAAATGCAGGATTTCTTATTGGTTGAGTATACTAACTTTAGAGTATTAATAATAATATAAATATTAAACACTTTCTAATTATAAATATTATAATGATTATAAATCTATAGTTTATAGTATATATTACTACATAATTATTATTATTATTATTATTATTGTGTAAGATATTAAAATCAATTACAATGCAAAAAGTGCCCTTCTATTTGTTTGTACATCTTTAAGTGAAACATATCATACAAGATAAGATGTCACACAAGAGTAGACTCGGGGTGAGTCATTACCTTCCACTGCCCTGGCATTTGTTTCTGCTGTGTAATAGAGTTGGACCTACCAGCAAGGCCGTTTTGTCTTATCTAAATACCTCGGATTAACGACAACCCCCATAACTTCCTATGTTGGCGTCACAGGCCAGCTCTTCTATTTCAATCCTTACAGAAAACCTTTAAAGAAACCACTGACTAGCTGAAGCTTCATCTTTGATCTTATCATGTACAGTGTCTACTGGCTCTCTGCCACAGAAAAGCTAACACCATGGATATAGCTTCAGAGATTCCCACAATAGAACAGAACATCCAGTTACCTCCACACACACACACACATACGGAAATGAGGACATAGACGATGACTTACAACTGATATCATTTCAGATGTCTGGACTCTGGAATGTAGCAAACAAGCCCTCTGTAATAAAAATGCAATGCAATAAAAACCTATATAACCCTGTGTACCCCTCTAAAAATGTTAGAGTATAAATTATACTACCAAGTTCCACTTTCAACAAAACTGCAATATTTTCTACTGTATTCATCATTTCTATGCAACATGATCACACGGGAAGTCGGCATGCTGTTTCCAAAAGTTCCGGTACCCTAGGATTAGCAACAGTATGTCGACTCGGACATATTTGGAATGGCTCAACAACAATTACTTTCCCCCATGGCACGACTGGTAGCGCGTTGCGTCAGTTGCATGGGAGACCACAGTTCAATCCCCATTCAAACAAGGAAGTAATCACGTTTGTATAAACAAACACAAGCGTGATAAGGAGGTTGCTGTAACACAGACTCCGGAGAACACAGGTTAAGATCCATATGCAGTTTAATAGTAAACGTGCAACTCATAAACAGACAGGCAGGGTAAATCACCAGTAATGGAACAGCGTAGGCAGATGAGAGATGTAGTCATAAACAGGCAAAGGTCAGGGCAGGCAGCAAACAATCACAGTAAGAGTCCGGGTAAATGATAGGTAAACAAGGCAGGCAGCAGAGTATTAAACGGTGGGTAACAGGCAGAAGTCAAACACAGGCAGGCAGTATAAACAGAGGTAAACGCTCAGAAATGTTAGCAGGAGCGAAACCAGACTTCGCAATGATGATTGTTAGAACAGCGCTTAAATAGTCTATGAAACAGGGAACAGGTGTATGTGTAATCAGTCCAGGTAGGCATGCTGGTAAGTGTAGTTCGAGGTGCCCTCAGAACTCGGGCGAGGGGGACCTCTGGTGGTGAGTCCTTGTGTTCGTGACAGTTGCATTTTTATCCCTAACATTGCATTTTCTCTCTGCTAATGGTTAGGTTTAGATTTGGGTTTTGGTTGGGGGGTAGATTATTTTTTACAACTGGCTTCTGGCGAACTCTCCTGGATATAAATGGATGTCACACTTGTGTATATGCTCTGAAACACTTACCGATTTAGCCTCTGGGGGCAGTGTTTTAAAATTCGGTCAATGTATAACGATTTCGGCTAAAGAAAAATCGGCACACACTAACCGATTTTTATGTGAGATCAGGCTGTTCTATGACTAATCTGTCTGATATAAAACCAAAGACCGGCAGTGTGTGTATTCAGACCTTACGTAATATGGATTTCCTTTATTGCTGTTTGGATACATCTGCAATAGGTACATTGGTAGGGCTGTGAAACACAAACTGTTAAGAGTCAGCTCATACATCAGCTCATTATTCTACAGAACACTCCACCATATTAAACAAATGGATCAGCCTACAGCTGCAGAGAGGAGCCTGTGTGAGGGGCCAGAGGTTATTGTCTAATTTAAATCTTGGCAGTATTCCCAGGCCAGTGCCACATTCCAATTTGTGGCTGTATAGCTTGGCGCCACTGACAAGAGTGCTGCTGGAAACACAGTTATGGCCGCCCTCCAGAAATGTGTTGAGAAATGGCGCAATCAACAGGTTGGGGAAGATTAACAGTGTGGTTGGCATAAATTAGCCCAAATAATGAAAATGTCCAAATATTGATGACTAATTTATAGGTTTATAGTTTGTGCCACACAGACTGCTTACACCTATTGTATACACAGCTGTATGGAGTTAGAGGTTTTGCTGGTATGTGACAAACAAACCAGGCTTTATGCTAAAGAACAACCAATCAATAGACAAGGACAATTCAAGTCCAATTGCCATATGTGTTTATACCTGAACTGTCATCTTGAACGTTCTGCATTTCAAAAGAGGGCTAAGATTACGATGGCAGTGCCGCAGAAAGTACAATATCTAATCTTCCTTATTCACTTCTTGTCATTATGGTGACACTCTGAAAGCTCATGAACAAAAGAGTACTAATGATTTGCACAGATATGCCCTAAAATTATTCCACTCTTGAAGACAGGGTGACAGCAGAGAGATCAAAGAAAAAGTTAAATAAATCAGGGAATTACTGGAACTGTGACACGTATTTTTAAAGGGTTTCATCGTGGTGAGGATGGAGAGAACTTATTTTAAACAACATAGAAGTTATTGAGAGAAAAGAAGTGACAGTTTAAATCATCGTTTGAATCTGACACAGCAACAAATAAAGTATAAAGGAACCTCTGTCCATGTATGTCAATCACTCATTTCTCACAAAGAGATCCTGTGCATACCTCTGAACTTTACAGTTTTACTTAACATCGACATGCATCCTAATTAGATAATATGATAAAAATGTGTAAACAATCACTAGGATTACCTTCTGCATAACATCTTCTTTTGTGCTTCACAGAAAAATGAAAGTCAAATAGGTTTGGAACAGCATGAGGGTGAGTAAATAATGACATAATTAAAATGTTTGGGTGTACTATCCCTTTAAGCAGTTTCTCAAACCGATAACTATGTTTCAGAAAACAAACTACAATCTTTTAGTGCAAGGACAGCATGCAATTTTTCCCCATTTTACAGTGGAAAGTCTGAAAAGGGGGTCAATAACACATCCTATATTTGAGTCTTGACCTCTGTTACAGGCCAAATTGGAAAAGTGCTGTACAAAAATAACAGAGTGTGCAAAGCACATGAAACATTCCACAGGCCAACCATCATCCTCAGCACATCCGTAGACACTGTCCACATCCATCTGTCTTCATTAGGTATGTTTTTGACCTGTTTCTCTGCATATGAAGAGGTCTTTAAGGACCTTCTGTGTGCTCCTAACACTGTTAGCTTGGATATTTTGAAAGTCGTGACCTCACATCAGCATAGCTAGCCAATTTACCACAACAGCAGGTCCGGTAGAGACAATGGCAAGCGGCTAATCCGAGTCCTTAGAGCAAAAAGATATAGAAAAGGTCTGGCATGGAATGGAGCTAAGGATGGTGGGAAAAGAGAGAAAGACCACTTTCATTGACTTGACAGACTGGGATGCTAACATAAAATGAGATGTTATTCGGTCATTTATTTACAAAACAGGCATCAAGCCCTCTTTTCCGCTGGACCCAAACCCTGAAGTGTGGTTTCTCTGAACAGAGATCATGCCTAGTCATTGACTTTAAAGCAATGTCATGCTTATTATTCCTGAACTAATGTTTATCCAGAAATATTGAGCTAAAGAAGACTGTTTTTGAGGGACCTGACAAAGATGAACAAGTGATCCTTCTACAACAGCAAACAGAGTGATTTTCTCTATTATATTAAAGGATAATGGCACATGGTTTATTTCAAAATATACAACAGTTAGTTCCGGTCCTCTTATCTGATTGGATGAGAGACGTTCCATGAGTACTGATGGTCTCATACCATCAGCACTCTGACACTTCACTGTGTGTATCACTCCACTTGTGTTCGTGCCGTTCTAAACTAAAGTGTAAGAGCAGTGCAGATGTGTTAAGAGCTACTGTATATGTGTCTCTTTACATGTTTTTTTTTTTTTTTTTACATTACATATGTTAGCCAGCAGGTGGTGGCAAAAGATAATTTTTGTGTGTAATATGAGCCAGTTGATGAAGTGAAGTGAATCCGCATCAGTCAGTGTTTACATACAACAGCTCTACGTGATCGCTCGTATTACTACTACAGTACTAAAGCTAGGAAATAGCTTTAAACGGCTTTAAACTAACAACTTCAGCATTTCGGCTCATCACAGCTGAGAAACACAACAGACTGATTAATTACAGAACTCAAGGTGCTTACCTCTTACCGGACTTTCCACATTGGAGAGGACGTGCTGTTTAAAATGGCGGAGAAGATTGCGGTTTCTATAGTGAATGACTCCTGCGCACTGGCTACCGTGAAATAGGGAGGAATACCCCCACTTGGACAGCTACTTTTCCACTGAGACAGCTGATCTTCAGAAAGCTGACAGCATCTCTGCTTGGGAGTGGAAACAGGTGATCGCACACGCTCCATCCTCTCTCTCTCTCTCTCTCTCTCTCTCTCTCTCTCTCTCTCTCTCTCTCTCTCACACACACACACACACACACACACACACAAACACACATACACATCCTTGTTTCTCCAATAACTTGTTAGAAACAGCCCAAGCTGTGATTTTAGTTCTAAAGTGAAATTTTTGAATTACTAACGAAGGCTTGGATGCATCGTTTGGTTTGAACCAGCAACGGCAGATTCTGATCCGTCGCATAAGAAAGTAGTTCCATGCACAAATGCGTTTTTTGACCATACTCCGTTTTTCCTCATTTTTTTATTTATTTACTTGTTCATTGAACTGTTGTATATAAGCAATATCACACTCGCAATCATGCTATATGGCCCTAAATCAGCACTGCTGTGATTACCTACGGCCGAATCACAGCAGTGCTGATGTAGGGCCATATCGCACTCTTGCTCGTGTGATATTGCTTAATTACAAAGTACATATTCACATTTCAAGCAGTTTATTTGGTGAAGCATCTTTTCTTCCACCAAATCTTTCGCCACTCTTAAACTCAAAATTGACTGAACCAAAGATGAAGATGAAGTTTTATTTTCATTCACGTCTCCCACTCATCCTGTGACTTTCCAATTAAAATCAGAGTGACTAATTGAGTATAATCGTAGCCAGAAGCATGACGTTTAAACACTGGCAGACTCGCTGTCAGTGTGGACTTGTCATGTACAACAAAACATGTTTAAAGCATAATTGAGGCCAGATGGCTTAATCTGGTGCCAAGACAGACAGGCAGTCCATTTGCATGTCCATAGAGTATTAGTATAACTGTAATCAAGAATCATACAAGTGTCTGTCAGACAAGTCCTTTCACTCAGTGTAGTATTTCTTTAAATCCAGAGACAAGATTCACAAGGCCTTCTTCAGTATTGTGACAGAAGCTTTCAATTGGCACTATGTGGCAATACAAAGTCTTTCACTTCAGCATGCTCTCATTCTCCAAATTAAATTAATTAAATACGGTTGTTGTGTGCCTACATGAGAGCACTCCAATGTGTTCAGTGGCTAAACGGTGAAAGTCTTCTTGTAAGTACTCTACAATGCTGGTGACCAGACAATCACAAATGGTTAATTCATTAAAAATAAGTCCCATGATGGAGACTGAAATCATGAGCAAATCTGCACTGGGTTTGGTTGCACCAGCTGTGCGTAAATTCTCACGTAATTTGGTACGTAAAGTTCACACTAAGGGCTTAGTTACTATTAGTTAGTTTGAAACTAATTCAGTGCTGAAGTTGGTTGCACCACCTGTTCTTAAGGCAAGACTTAACTAGTAAGTCGTAAGCTCTCCATAAAGTGATGCATAGTCGCATAATATAACGTTTACCTGTATTTATCCAATAAGCAGCCTTCAAATTTGTACACAGATGTATTAAAAAGCCCTGCATTTCAGTTTCTCTCGCACTGGTTGATGTTCAAACCTTGTTTGCTCACGTAACTGTCAGCTGTAATAAATTATATTTCCAATAAAAATACGATACGTAATAAAAGTAGATTTAATAAATAGTATATTTGCCCTGTGTAAATAACAATATATAGGACCTGTTTCTAAAATAAATAAGGGGTGATAAATAAATAATAATACAACAAGCTGGAAAAATAGGCATTTATTCATTTTAATATCCTATATATATTTTGAGTGTAAATGAGTGTAAATGCCAACACCATCATATACACTACCGGTCAAAAGTTTTGAAACACTTGACTGAAATGTTTCTCATGATCTTAAAAAATCTTTTGATCTGAAGGCATATGCTTAAATGTTTGAAATTAGTTTTGTAGACAAAAATATAATTGTGCCACCATATTAATTTATTTCATTATAAAACTAAAATTTAATTTAAAAGAAAAAGTTTTTGAAATTGATGACTTGGACAAAATAATAAAGAAAAGCAGCCAATAAGTGCCCAACATAGATGGGAACTCCTTCAATACTGTTTAAAAAGCATCCCAGGGTGATACCTCAAGAAGTTGGTTGAGAAAATGTCAAGAGTACATTTCTGCAAATTTTAGGGAAAGGGTGACTACACTGTAAAAAATGTCTGTAATTTTAACCGTAAAAGACTGTAAAAATGCTACAGAAATAAAATGTTAATTGATTAACGAGTATTGACTGTAAAATATACAACATACAAAATATATAACATTTTTTAATATATTTTAAAAGACAATACAGTAGTTTTTACAATAAAATGTTGTAAAAATTTAAATTTTTAGATGTAAAAAGTATGATTTTCCTGTATAATTAATGGTAAAAATGTACATTATTTTTAACAAGAGAGTACATGTACTTTTTACAGTAAATTATTGTTAAAATTACAATAAAAACATTAATCAGGCGTTCCCAGAATTCCCTGTGTGACCCATTACATTTCATTATATTTTATGGGAATAGTTATGATTCTTCTTATTTTTAATATCAGTTATGTACATTGGGGTGTTCTGTTTTATATTTGATGTAGTTTAGTTAATGTTTATTGCATTATTTTAATTTCACATGTGTTACCCTGATGGTGTTTAGTGTTTGTGTGAGTGACATTGAGCGCTGTCTCTACATGTTTATTGGTCATTGCTCCTGGAAGAGCCACTATTGTTGAACTTCATGTCATCATGTGCCCTTCTGTAGTTACTACGGTGATTAACAAATACCTTATAAAGTAAAAAGCAGACTTTTACAGTTTCAGAAGGTTAATATCAAGTTTATGAGGTTTTTATTTTTTATTTAATTTTTTTACATTGCCATTGTGGTCATGTAAATTACAACAGTTTTAAACTGTAAAATTTAAAGATTGTTCTGTAAAGTTGTTTACATTTTTACTCTATTTTTTACATAATTATTCTGGCAACCACAGCTGCCAGGTTTTTTTTTTTTTTTTTTGTGAAAACAGGATTTTTTTTTTTTTACTATGTACTTTGAAGATGCTAAAATATAACACAGTTTTGATTTATTTTGGATTTTGTTTAGTCACAACATAAAGTTTTGATGACTTTAATATTATTCTATGTGAAAACAAAAAAATTATAATAAAGAATGAGTAAGTGTTTCAAAACTTTTGACCGGTAGTGTATGTCGAAAGGACTAAAGCCTGTCATGCAAAACATGAGCTCACTGATGTCATAAAATATCAGTCTGCTTTTTATTCCATCTGTTACTCTTGGTCAGAGGCATCCGTAAATATTTAATTTATACCTAGGGTTACGTCCTACCTAAGTTTAATGGTGCAATGCTCAAATATTTAGTAATGCGAAAATTGTGAATTAGTGCCCATTTACTTCACAACTAGGCTAAGTTGTAATGTACGTATAGCTGGTGCAATCGGCCCCTGTTGCTTAGTGCAGTTACATCGTCTTCTAGCGCTTCTTCGTGACAGTCATGGTTCAACTGTGAATGTTGCCACCTTGTGGATTCACTTATTAGTGCAAATAATTTGAGGCGCATGTGCATACTGCAGGTTCAGGGTACGCGTGGTAAGAAATAAAACAGGCTGCACATGCTCAGTGCTCGAACACTCTGCAGTTTGTCTCACAAGTCACTAGACGTAGATCAAAATGGTTGTTGTGACAAAAGTGATTTTCTGAATTTAGGTGGAATTTTTAGGTGAACAACATTCCGATCATGTTGCATGCACAGCAGGGCTGCACCTAACGATTATTTTTTTATCGATTAATCTAACGATTATTTTTCCGATTAGTCGATTAATCTAACGACTAATTTGCCATTTATTCTAATGATTTTTTTATCATTATTACTTGATTAATATAACAATTAATTAACCCAAAATAAATATAAAAAACTTGTCTCATTAATATTTCAATATTTTATTAAATCATCTTCTCTTAAACACAAACAAATGTACAAGAAACAAAGTGTGCACTGCAGGGCATTATTCTGCAACAAAAAACAGTGTTACTATGAATGCAAATTTTAATACAGTGAAAACGAAATGTCTATTAGCATAACATATATATATATATATATATATATATAAATAAATAAAAATTTCCAACATTCTTTTCAATGTCCATGTACTAAAATAAAATAATTGATGCCATGAGTGTACCTTCATTAACTATTACTATTATTTTGAATGGCCATGGAAAATGAAGCAATGTGATAACAATTTTACCTGGTCGCAAAAAGTAGTTCGTTAATTTACCTCATGAACTTTCACCTTTTTCAACTTTTTCACCCTTTATGCTTCGCAGAGCTAATGTGTGCTTCTAAATCACTTGCACCTTTATTAGCAACTGACACATAAGTGCCAGCTTTACATGTCATACATTCTGCTTCCCACGGATCTTTTTCACAGGAATTTTTTTTGCAAATCTTCGGTAAATTTGAACTTTCGTTTGGGCATGGTTTCCACTCAGCTGTCATTTGCTGCTACTGTCAATCATCTGTTTGATGCCGAACACAACAGTGCTTTGCGCGTTCACGGAGGGATTAACAGGCAGAAATTTGGCCAATAGTTGCTGCAAGCCTCTTATAATTGACCAACTGGTGTGCGAGAAGGCGGGACTTACAAAGAGGGGTTAAAGCAATGCAAATATGCGTGAACACAATGTATTAGACCAGATGCACATCACAATGCAACTAAAGTCACCCTATGTTAGCAGTATGGTCACCCTATGTTAGCAGTGGTGCAAAAATTACTTTTAACATGGGGGTGATGAGGAAACATTTAGAAAATCAATTTTAAGTGACTACTACTAACAGAAGTACGTGTCGTAATACTAAATGTCATGCTTGGGTGGGGACAAAAAGTAAACAGGACTTACGGTGCTGCCTTGCTGCTGTCTTGACAAAGCGCTTCGGGATGCTTTCGCTTCAAGTGTTCGTTCATGGTGGTTGTACTGCTGTGATAAGCCATTTCCAATTTGCTTAGCTTACACAGCACCACACTGTTGGGTCTCTGGCTAAAATACTCCCACGCTTTAGATGACCATAGGCAAGTTTTTTTTTTAGCTGCAGCTTGTTCTTCGGGGGAATCCATACTTAAACCGGGCGCTGCCATTTTAATTACTCCACTGCAACGCGCCGACACGTGTTATGCAAATTGACGTATTTCTGTAATCGATGATGTCGATTACGTTGATGAATCGTCCCAGCCCTAATGCACAGCTGTCTTCTAAAAAAAAAAAGTACAGTAAAAAAGTGAAAAATAACTGATGAATGATCAAGTTACATAGTAATTTCCCATCAATGGTCAAAAATGAAAATTTTATTGGTTGACCACAAATATGTTGGTTGCCTTTTTGCCAATTATAACTGACACTGAAGCACAACATTGAGCATCCCTTCAGATTACTCTGTGACAAGAAAAATATCATAAACGCCTTCGTAAAATCCAAATAGTCCACGTAATCCCATCTGGGTAATTCTGCAGTGAACACTCTGGCATTCTTTCATGTAAACTTCTCCGCCAGTAACAGCAATCCTTGCAATAATCTCTCTCATCAAATCAACAGCACTGGCAGAACGTCTGGCAGAGTGCCTCTGCCATCACACTTTATGAATTATACAGAAATAGGATATAACATCGCACATGTTCCAAAACATACAAGCGATGCTCTGGGGCCTAATTTATCATTGTTATTCAAGTGCTCACTCACCTCACACTTAAAACAAAATCCTTCTAGATTCTAATTAAGCTCTAAGGTACATCCCAAGGGTTCTGCTTTGGCAAAGAAAAGCACTTTGATTTATGTAGCACTTTGTCGTTAGCGCTTCAGGCCTGCCTGTTGCGAACAAACTAGTGATAAATATGAGCATAGAGCAATTACTCATATTTGTTAATTAACTCCTGCTAACAATGTTTTTCTCCACAATGTAATGAAAACACAGCAGATTGAACACAAATATGCCTCATTATTTCATGTCTCCACCTACACACAATTAAGATGGAAATAATTTTCTGCCATGGAGCCCTTGCTTTGAGGGGCAACTTCCACAGCATACCAAAAAAAGGCTGTTTAGCCAGCACAAGCAGCAATCACATGGAACTGATAGTCTTTAAATGCTGTAATTAGCTCTCAACCTTGTGGCTGTCCGACTGCATCCCACTAATATGTGAACACATGCACTTGTGAATTTCTTCAAATATCATAGCTCTCCTCTGCAGCCCTTAAGCCTCCGTTAGATGAGGGCCAGACGTTCTCTCTCCCTCTCTCTTTCTCTCGTTTAAAGAGAAGATAGCTTAGGAATCTTTTTTAAGGAATGGTATATAAATAGATAGTATCCTACAGGACTTCAGCAGTAGTACTGGATTGAGATCAAAGATGTTAAACATAGATGTCTCACATGCCAAGGCAGAGAGCTCCAGTGAAAACCTATATGGCTAAATAAATCAGATCCTTACATATGCACAGCCTGTCATTTTCATAGACTGAGCAGCATGGAATGTTACTATACTGAAGAGACATTGTTTATATGCTCATCCCACAAAGATTACACTGATAACAATTCTCTCTCTCTCTCTCTCTCTCTCTCTCTCTCTCACCACTAAGAGAATGTGTGCAACAGATCAAAATGGCCGTTCAGCAAAGCATTTACAGACACTGGATGTCAAACAGTATCAGTGTTTCAGCTCGGACTCCACCCTGCTGCCTAATTAGTTGCGATCACAACCTTCTTTTACACTCTCAGTGAGGCTGAGGAGTGAATTGAGCCCGTGTGTAAACAGAGCAGTAGAGTATCCAGCCTACAGAGCATTGACATGTGGCTTAGGAGAGCAATGGGAGATCAATGCTCTCATACAAGGTTTATCAGGCTGAGTAAGAGTCCTAAAACTGTATACCCTAGTAAGACTCCAAACTGTACTGTCCAGCAGGCCAAATGAGCAGATGCTAACACTGCAGCAACAGCTGGTGACCCCTGCAGCAGTGCACAAGTGGACTGACTGTATATTTACATGAAAGTGGGCAGACAGTCACATATATAAAATGCATTGAACAGCAGAATGAACGTTTGCTAAAGGTGAAGTGTGTTATTTATCTTCAACTAGTGGCATCAAACTGGTGTCGCAAAAACTCCGCTTGTCTGACATTGGTCTCTTAAACTTGTAGTCTCATCCCAAACTCAATATTGTTACTGTGTCGGGCCACTCAGACAAACAGAGCAATACTGAAAATGGCACAGAGCACCAGTGTTTACACTTTTCAGGGAAATCAGTGCATGAACGGCTTCAAAACACATCAAGTACAGCTACAAATAATTGTCTATGCATATTCAATATCATAAAAAAATGTAATACATATTACTTTTGAAGTGCAATTCATGCTATCCTCATGCTATGTAATTTTTTTATATGTGGCAGTTTAGGGGAGATATGAAATTTAATTTAAATGCTGCTAAAGTCACAACAAAACTGCAAATGATCAAGCTGAAAATACTTTTAAATCAAACAGCAGGACTACATAGGGATACTTTAAGTCTATTCTCTCTGAAGGACACCGAGATTCTTCCAATCACTGAGCATATTGCTATTCATTTTACTATTTTCACACTTCATTAGCTGTTCACTTTAAATAATTTTGCTCTAATCATTCAGCTTGCATTACAACTAATTATTATACATTACTCCACTGCTCCCTTAAAGCAACTAATGGAGAGGGGGGTGAGGAAAAGCTGGGTTTCTATTTACCTTAGGTACAGAACAAAGGGTGAAATGGTAAGAGTGAAAATTGTATAACAATAGATTAGCTGTAATAAAAGAGTCAAAGTGCTCATCAGTGATGAGTTACATACAGTATATAGTCCCATTAAAACCCTGCGATCTCTTTTCTTCACTCCAGATGCGTTTAACCATTATTTAGGTAAAGGTGTTTCTAAGTACTTAGTGAGAAAAACACCTTAGTGCAACTGAAAGCACAACACTTTCTGTTCGCTGAACAACAGAAGTGTAAATCATGTTTGAATACGACGCTGGAAAAAACACTAAAAAACCATGAAAAACAATGTCTGATTCCTCAGGGTAAACATTAAAATACTCTTGTGTATCTTTCTTTCCTTTTTTCTTAAAACAAAACAAAAAAAAAAATTGCAAATTGCATATTAGTTTCAACCAAACACCATGTCTCAGATATTATGAAGGTCCTCCTGTAGCTAACAGGCTTCTGTGGCACAGCTCTTGTAAAAAAAAAAAAAAAAAAAAAAAACATACCTTAACCCTACATTAACCATAATATACAATGGTGACCAAAAGTTTTGAATAATGTACAGATTTTGCTCTTATGGAAATACATTAGTACTTTTATTCACCAAAGTGGCATTCAACTGATCACAACGTATAGTCAGGACATTAATAATGTGAACAATTACTATTAAAATTTGAAAAAGAAAAATTCAGAACTTAAGAGTGTGTTCACACTTGGCAGGTTTGGTTCGATTAAAACAAACTCTGGTGCAATTGTTCTGTTAGTGCGGTTCATATGAACAAGTGTGAACGCTGCCATCCGAACCTTGTTGCGCACCAAACAAGCGAATTGTGCTTGAATTGTGGGTCTCGGTCCACTTCCAAACGAACTCTGGTGCGGTTCGATTGATATATGAACGCAACATGGACCAAAGACGTCTAAACGGATCAAAAACAGGAAGTAATTTGCCTAATACTGACCTCAAGCATACCTGGTTCTTCTCATCATAGGAGCTATGTTGCCTATTACAGTTCAGTACAGGTTTCGTAACTGCCGTCAGCTGTCCTTGCAGCATATCTTCGTTTGTGTGTGCAGCGCAGGAAATCCTGCCGCTGTTTTGACTCCTTTACACATTTTATTAGCTCTTCATTTGTTCTCAGCTGGTAAAAATACCACCATATATACATATATAAATCTAACGAGCGCATTTCGCCCAGCAGCCAACACTGTTTTGGATGTTCAGCAAGTTCCGTTGCAAAATATACGTCATAAAAGCTGTCCAATCAAGTTGTGACTTTTTCCTGATGACTTCTGTTTCGTATCTTTAGGTTCGGTGTTAAAAATGCCAGTGTGAATGCTAAGCGAACCAGGACTAAATGTATCGTTTTCTTTTTTGGTCTGGACCAAGAGAACCGAACTACAAGTGTGAACACACCCTTAAACTACTTCAAAGAGTTCTCATCAGAAAATCATCCACATGCAGCAATGACAGCTTTGCAGATCCTTGGCATTCTAGCTGTCAGTTTGTCCAGATACTCAGGTGACATTTCACCCCACGCTTCCTGTAGCACTTGCCATAGATGTGGCTGTCTTGTCGGGCACTTCTCATGCACCCTACAGTCTAGCTGATTCCACAAAAACTCAATGGGGTAAAGATCCATAACACTCTTTTCCAATTATCTGTTGTCCAATGTCTGTGTTTCTTTGCCCACTCTAACTGTTTCTTTTTGTTTTTTTGTTTCAAAAGTGGCTTTTTCTTTGCAATTCTTCCCATAAGGCCTGCACCCCTGAGTCTTCTCTTTACTGTTGTACATGAAACTGGTGTTGAGCAGGTAGAATTCGGTGAAGCTGTCAACTGAGGACATGTGAAGCATCTATTTCTCAAACTAGAGACTCTGATGTACTTATCCTCTTGTTTAGTTGTACATCTGGCCTTCCACATCTCTTTCTGTCCTTGTTAGAGCCAGTTGTCCTTTGTCTTTGAAGACTCTAGTGTACACCTTTGTATGAAATCTTCAGTTTTTTGGCAATTTCAAGCATTGTATAGTCTTCATTTCTAAAACAATGATTGACTGACAAGTTTCTAGAGAAAGCTGTTTCTTTTTTGCCATGTTTTACCAAATATTGACCTTAAGACATGCCAGTCTATTGCATACTGTGGCAACTCAAAAACAAACACAAAGACAATGTTAAACTTCATTTAACGAACCAAATAGCTTTCACCTGTGTTTCATATAATGGCAAGTGATTTTCTAGTACCAAATTAGCTATTTAGCATGATTACTCAAAAATAAGGTGTTGGAGTGATGGCTGCTGGAAATGGGGCCTGTCTAGGTTTGATCAAAAATTACTTTTTTCAAATAGTGATGGTGCTGTTTTTTTTTACATCAGTAATGTCCTGACTATACTTTGTGATCAACTGAATGCCACTTTGGTGAAATAAAGTACCAATTTCCTTCCGAAACAGCAAAATCTGTACATTATTCCAAACTTTTGGCTGCCAGTGTAGGTGCTCAATTTTCTTCCTACCTAAATATATTTAAATAGTAGCCCCCAAAACACACACGCACACATTAATACTCTCTCCACAAACTCCAGATGGGAGCCAGCTGCTGAAGTCTTCAATAGAACTTTATTAGAGGCTAAATGCAACATTCAATCACACTTAAGCAGCGAGTGCAGACTGGTGTTTCTCTCAAGGATTCCTCAGAGGCTTATAAAAGACCCATCAGCAATGAAGCAATCATGGTACAATTTTTGGAAACCATCTACAAAGCATCCAGTCTCCAGTATTAATATGCATATCAAATAAATATCAGCAGCTGGCTCAGCAGTGAGGAAAACCATATGGTTGGTGGCTATAAAAATGAATGCAGCTTCACACATTTTTCTCCTTTTCTTTCTATCGCCTCTGGCAGAGGCTTGTCATCAAACAGAGAACATAAGTCTTAATGTGTTACAGTACAAGCAAAAGAAAATGAATGTCCACTGCCCCATCTTAATGAGAACAAAAGCTCTTCCATACAGAGCAGATGTGTGTAATTTTCATTGCAAGAGAAAATACGCTGTCATGGGCATGATAACAATTTCACGGTTTGTGACTCGGAGAGGAAGAGCAAATGTATGAGAGGTCCTTTTCTCTCTACTCTGTCTGTGATACAGCATCATTCTACATGCTAGTCAAATGATTAATTGTCCTGGGTTGTTCTGTCAAGCACAATTTAAACTAATTGGCATGTCAGCACAAGCTGCCAGTCTTTGGAAATCAGTGCCCTTGGAGCAAAGTGCCGCAGCTACAGAACAAAACCATGTACCTGTTTCGCCTCAGGCACAGGAGAAAACAGTAGGTCCTGTCTATAGACAAAGTAACTGAATAAACGAGCCCAAATGAAAAGCAGATAATCCACCTGATGCAAATCTGATATTTGTTAAGTGCTGAAGTAAACATAAGATGAAGGAAATCCACTCAAATAGAAGAGATGGCAGAGACAGAGGAAAAGAAAAATAATGGAGTGTGGGAATGCAGAGTGAGAGAGCATACTCCTGTACTGCAGAGCCACTGTGTACGAGGTCTAACATTTTATTTAACCTTAATTACAGAGAATTGCATTCCCATGGAAAACAAAAGGTATTTCTTATCAGTCTAATGAGCCCCTTTAAGGATCCAATAAAAATAGAGATAGAAAGAGCGTGAGAGAGAGATGGTGCCTTATCAATTTGAGTTCTTAATTCTTATGAAGAACTTAATTTAAAGAAAAGTAATAGTTACCCTATCTTGTGTGAGTGTGGGGGAGGGTGTTATCCATTGTATCAGTAACCAATGACCTTTATAAACTAATGGCAAACATACATTGTTCCCTAATTTCCATAACACTGTCTCCAGCTGCATACTATCACTTTCCTGCTTTGAAAATCGAACAGAATGTCAAGATGAGGAAGGAAGGAAGGAAGGAAGGGAACCAATAAAGAAAGCAAGAAAGAAAAAAGTTTAAAAATATAACACTGCTCTGTAAGTAGCCTTGACTTCACCAACTCTTAGGTCTGTTGTTATTCTTTCTAGTCATTTCAATATGTGTTCTGCTTGCTTATTCAAATGAGTCTTTTGTTTACCCCACTATTGATCTCTTTGCTCAGTGAGCCTTACTGGTATTTGCACACCTGCTGTCTTTGTCAGTTCATACAGGACAACCTGGATCCACAAAGCATTGTGGGTATGTGTGGTGCAACACTGGGCAATCTGACAAAGAACTTCCAGAAGCACTGCTGTATGATTTTATATTGTCACCTGGCACACAGTATCAGAAATATCATTCTTCAGTTAATGAGATCCACCCTCTTTCTTTGCCCCAAGAGTATTGCGTCAAAACAAGGACCCTTTTACAAAAGTTTGAGTGAAGACAGAATAGTCATATAGAGAGGCATGAGTAACTAACTGACCTGAACAATCATGGTGTGAATTACGGCAAGAACCGGAGACCCATTGGAAACTATTTTGTGAATAACCTGATTGAAGTCTTCGCTGATGCAGATCTGAGCAGATCCCTTCCTGTTCGCTGTAACTCCGCCTCGTCACTTGCTTCAAGCACCGTAACTTTGCTCTTCAAGCCCTTGCAAAACCGCATTTCACTGATGTTACCATTCAGTAAGCCAGAAGTCTTTTAGCCTATTAAGAGCACTAGAGTTTTAGTTAATACTGAGCTCTTAGAATTTGTTTTTAGACATTTTTAATTTGATAAATAATAGTCTCAAGAGCAGCTTTTGAGAAGTAAAAGTGGCTGTTTTAACCATAAAGTAAGAAAATGTGCATTGTGATGCAAACTTATTGAGTCACGTACTCTAGGAGTGCCATTAGGGATGTCCACGGATAGTTGATATTCGGTTAACCGCTCGAGGCACCACTGTTCGAATTACCAAAATCATGTAGGATATTCTACACATTCAACAGAGGTCTTCAACCCAACCTGAACTCAACATGTTCGGACAAACCGTCGGGTTTTGGGTCAAGTAAAAGGCGAGTTGGGAGGCTGTTCAAACATGCTTTTCTGTGCGTCTGTGCTGTTTTTCTAAATATTGTTAATATCACATGCTGGAAGGACATCTTTGAATGTTGGCATTTCACTGTTTTTCTTTCAGCATTTTGTGCAAGATCACCACATTTTTAAACACCAAGTAAAGTTAAAAAGAACTTTCTTTTTTATAAACATATCACAAAACACCTGCATGTTTCATTCGCTGCGTTGTTCTGCTTTCTGAAGAAGTTCAGGTTGCAAAGAGGCCTTCATGTGACTGTTGTGCCATTAAACATGACTCCAGATTGTTTTTCACCAAGGAAAGTTTCAGCACTTTATAAAATGTAAAACAGTGTTTTTTTCCCCTTTTGCTCTGGTGTGCATATTTACATACCACTCATTTACATAGCACATTCGATTTACAATAATTAGACATGTTCAATGCCATTTGATTTTAAACCATTTAAAGAGGCTATTTAACCACAGCAGTGTAACTCCACACACATGACAATACTTGTGTTTGCTCCCTTATGGAAATGTGAACCTTCCTGGACAGAGTGCATATAAAGGCAGTAACAGTTTGATTATTTTTGTTTGAGTTTAATGTGGGATTTTATCACTTGAAGATCCATATATTGTGCTATTTAGACTCACAGCACACTGTGCACATTATTTGCTGCTACTTTGAGTGTTTGAGGAAATTCCATTGCAATAAACATTCTTTATTCCCACATCCCGACTCTCGATGAAAAAAAATATTAACTGTTCATGAAACCTTGCGGTTAACTGAATGTTAAAAATGGAAACCGTGCACATCCCTAAGTGCCTTCTTTGAAAACAGCTTGATTCAGAACAAAAACTGTTTTTAGGTCACTGAAAATATTCCTGCAATAAGCCTGAGAGGTCGATAACTTGAGAGAAGCAGGACAAAGCTTGAAGTTGCGAGAGCTTTGAGAGCCCAAAATACACTGTGTAGGGTTGTGCATATGAACAGACTGTAAAAAATGAAATTGCATTTTATCCAGCATACAGGGGTTTTTGAGTCACAGAAACTTTGCTTTGCATCTATATAAAAACACGTTAGACCAACAATAGTACCCCAAATGTTGTCCCAACTAATCAAACAGAGTTGTCTGAACAAACAATTTCATGTTGCTGATGTGTGAGTTCCCAGCATGCATTGCAACATGAATAAATTATGTGGTTAGTGTTTTAGGCTTGTTCCTTGCTGTTTGCTGACTTTATTTATGCTTTTTGTTGTTGTTGTTGTTCTTGTTGTTTTTGGCACTGTTAGTTAATAGCTGTATGGTGATGTTAGGAGCTCATCTTTTAACTTAATGAGGTTTGTTGATAGTCACTGTTATTGAGGTTTGTGTATTAAGAATTGAGGTCTATTGTGTCAACATCAAACAATTGTTCATACCACCTTGCCTCGCAAGACATACCTCTCCAGAGAAAAAGATTGCTCGTAACTTCATATAAAAGTACTTAAAATGGTGACAAAATGAAAGTTCTCACATTGTGAATTGTGAGTTGGGTGAACTAGAAATGAGTAGTTCTCTCAACAAGAATTTTTGCATTTAGTGAACTACGATTAACTGGATAAAAATGAACATTTTATTTCCTGTATTTTATTAAAATATGATTTTTCAAAAACTGAAATGATAAAGGGCGTAAGGATTTGGTTTGATTTACATTACTGAATTAACAATTCTTTACTCTCACAAAACTTTGAACAAAGCCTGAATCATAAAAAGTTAAGTTTAAATGTATTATTATTATTACTTTCAGGACATCTGCGAAACAGTTGCTTAACTTGAAAAACTTAACAAAAAAAAAAAATGCTCATCAGTAAAGAGTAAAATGATCCATAGGGCATCTAGTGGGACAAAACTTAGCCCAGCAGAAGGCAATAGTGACACCAGAATAGAAATATTAACAATTCTGCCCAACTGAAAAATACATAATTATGTTAGACTCATACAGTATGCTTGTACACTGTCACTAATTATATACATTTAAGTATTTTAATATTATAGTTTTTAAAATAGTATTTTCACTGATTACATGTTTCTAAACTATTCTTTTCAAAAAAATTGCGTATGTTTATCCAGCAAAATAATGTTTGCCATTGTATAAATTTACTAGTGAAATCAGACATTACATGTGGCATTATCAGGAGGACTTTCAAATATGAGGACCCTTAGCATTATTATACATTATATTCAGCATTGCATACAGTTTAATATAGTACAATCATCTGTAAACCCTGTGCAAATTCACTCTCTCACTGAAAAGACTTATCCCGGTGCTCTCTGTATTACATGCGCTTCCATGGGCAGGAGAAAACACTTTAAAAACCAGCACACCTTGACTGAGACTTCAGTCTGATATCCATGAAAGCTGCACAATTGATTACATTGAAACTGAACTCGTGGTATGATGTTGGACAGTTTAATCAAAATGATTGCGCTCTCTTTCTCCATTGCGATCGGTTTGATTGACACGGATGCACGCGCTCGCTTGCTCGTTAGAGTTTAACAGAAACTCGCTTGTGGTAAGAACAAAAAGTTTTGCGAAATACACGGCTGATTTTGAATTCATGACATGTTTACATTATAAAACATTGACAATAGCAGTAAAATGTAAGTGATGCGCTGGAGAGAAAAAACTCTTCAGTGCAACAAACTGCACAATCACTCTGTAAATGCACATGACGCAGCAACCGCTCCACATTAAACTGTATACTATCTTCTTTGAAGTGTTTATAAAGTGCTCTTGTGCACTGAACAACTTGGGTCATGTTTTTCCGCTACAGCTTGTCTATGTTGTTTTTCAAATGAGTTTTATCACGCAACACATTTTTCACTGGGCTGTGAAGTGACGTCACTGATGGGGCTTCTCCGTGCTTACTGCAAATATCCAACTAATCGATAATGAAATTCGTTGTCGATGATTTCCATTATCGATAATTATCGATTTTATCAATTAGTTGTTGCAGCCCTAAATCGTACTGCATCATGTTGTGTTGAATTTTTAAGTTTGCCCAATGATTCATTTTTTACAGTGAACATACACTTTCCAGACAGTTCTTTAAATGGTCTGTCTTCCCTTTTTTAGCTTTAATGATGTACAAAAGGTCAAAGGAAATGAGAGCAATCATTAGTCCAATTATAATCTCAGAAACACTGCACTTGAAGAGCTATAGACAGAACAAAATAAATTCAGACACACGTTCTCTTCTTTGAAGAAAAACAATTTTACAATTTTGAATTTTATATCAATACACATGCAATCCACAGCCATGAGACTTTACAGTCAGTAGCTAGGTGTTAATATTACTGGATATGAAAAGTAAATATTCTATGTAATCATTAACTCCAGTTTAAAAGTTCTATAAATGTAGCAAGTAGCTAAAAATAGTAGCAATAATACTTTATAAAATTTTCTTTGCTCAACATGACAAAGACATTTTGTAACCACACAATGACAGACAGATGTGACCTGTTTTTTTTTGAAAAAAAAAAAAAAAATGTATGGAAAGGTTTACCTCAGCTCTTATCAGAAGCTATTGTCATAACTGGAATATCTTTCGACTGATCAGCATTCCAGATTGGCACCCTTTGTTTTGTAACAATGCGATTTCAATGCGAGTATTTTGGAACAGGATGAGAATCAGAATTTCAGCTCAGCTCTAAACAAAAGGAGGAGGACATGTTAAACCCTCTCCACATAGCTGACTGGCACAATGTGTTGTCAGAGGCACTGTGCCCTTAGCATGGGGCACATTCCTGTCTTGAAGAGGAGCCATCAAACATTTGTTCAACACAATCTCAGGGGAAGATTTGGTGACAGTTTTCAGCAGCTTGGGATCAATGATGCCTTTTTCTTACCTTCTCTCTCTCCTAATCAAAACACACACACACACACACACACACATGCAAACACAAAGAGAAGTGGCTCTGCTACATGATGTGTATGGAATAACATCACACTAGGTTTATTTAATCAAATATTCACTTATATCTCTAGTGAGGAACAAACCCACAAAAACAGACAATTATTTAATCTGGCTCACTTAAATAAAAAAATCGACATATAGGACCCAGATGTGGCATGTAGGTGATATAGGAGGAAATTGGATGAAGAGCATTTACAGGAAGCATCATGTAGAGGATTAAAGACGTGATTTATAGAGCATGATCTGGCCTGGCTAATGGTGTGTGTCAGCTACAAATTTACATATATTTGCACAGCCACACAGCATCATATCAGCCAGCTACTAAATCAATCATAGTGAATGCTAAAGAGTGCTGAAGATAGGGGTTAGTGTAAATGAGCTCCTGAGCCTCAGGCTTGTTCTGGCATGGTTACCTTTTCTTCCATCAATCACTGATGCATCTGAGATGGGCACTGGTCACAGTTAGCTGTGGAGGACTCAAGTGAATTAGAGGCCGTTCACATAGGATGAGCAATTGCGTCAGTCTGCACTGTTTTGGAATTTTGTTTCTTTATAAACAAACGTTAGAAAATAGGGTGGGTGGTAAACCAGTTAAATCAATATATCAGTAGAAATGTGTCAGCCATTTTGAGTATGGTCTGGTAGGGAATGAGCATGCCAATTAGAGGTTGTACCATAAATAATCATTATACAATTTTTATACATAAGTAGTTACTTTTGATAATTTGCATTAAAATTTGCCCTTTTTCTCACGGTTGTGGACAAGATTCCTTAACTTATTTTCTTTCTTATTTTCTTTTTTTTTATCTGTCAAAATGATGGGCAGTATTGTGCAATTATCCGTCCAAGTTGAAAACATCTGGTAAATAGCGAAACATTTCCTTTGTATAAACAATAATGTGTAGGCCTATGTCGTGATACATATCTTTATCAACAACAACCAAAACTCATTTACATTCATGATGTAAACGCCTGCCTATATCCTATTTTTTTTAAACGGTGTGTATAAGAGAACTTATCTCAAGACAGCTGCATGTTCAGTTTGATGTGCTGTGACTAGCTGGTTTAACGCAAGGCCAGGTTATATGTGAACGGCACCTTATATTGCTACATTGCTAAGTCACTTCCACACACACAATGAGATTAGAGGTGGGGAAAAAAATATTTATGTTAAAGTTTCATGATATTTTTCCACGTGATATTGTATCGATGTTTGCACGCCAAATATCGATATTATTATTTACATTTGTCCACATTAATAATGTGGTGATGGGCAAAATGTTTCTATTTGCCAAATCAATGTGCAGTTATCATGCTTTACACATAATCACCCTCCCTTACTAAAATTTGTTACGATTTTACAGTAGTAACATTAACTTATTTTGTTATTTTGACAAAAATTTTAGTATCAAATAAATTAGGCTAACCTTTTAGGTGAAACTGTGTTGTAATAAATGTTTTTTTTTTTTTTTTTAAGTGTTTAGGCTACTATTGTATTCATAAATACAATAATTTATTTTTAGAAAGACCAGCTACATTGACCTAACCACAGAAATAAGGAACCATTATGGTCTTATATGCTTATGGCTTTGCATTGTACATTGATATTAGGAAATAAACTGGCCTTGTTTTGTAAACTGGCACTTTTATATTAATTTAACATTGCTGTAACAGTTAAAGGACAGGCAAGGAGGAGGCGGGAACCGACTGAACAGTAAACATAACGTTTAATGATAAAACCCAACATAAAACATAAATGAACAGACACACATGCAACGTGGCCGCGTGCGTCTCTCTCCCTCGAACCAGCGTCTCCGGCTGCCCCTTATCTCGCTCTCCCGCTGATCAGCTGATTCAGCACCAGCCAGGCTCCATCACGGCCCGGCCACGCCCTCCTACTCGTCACAATCCTCCCCCGCCCGATTCAGGGCGAGCGAAAACACAGAGAGAGAGAGAACTTGCTTGCCGGCTCCCAGACACGCTGTCGCCCGGTCCTCAACCGCTCCTCCGCCCTCTGGCAGACGCCAGCTCACTCCACCTCCGGCGGACGGTCAAGGTTCCTTCAGCCCCTGGCGGATGGAACTGCTCCTCCCCTTCTTGGCAGCCATGGCTGTCTGCCTGCGGACGGAGGGGTCGCTGCCGGCCGCCGAGAGCCGGAGGAACCGCGGCTGCTCCCCTGGCAGATGGCAGCATCAAGGACTCCGCGACAGCACATCCCTCCTCCCTACCGGGTTTCGGCACCACTGTAACAGTTAAAGGATAGGCAAGGAGGAGGCGGGAACCGGCTGAACAGTAAACAGTACTGTAAACAAATGTCTCCGGCTGCCCCTTATCTCACTCTCCCACTGATCAGCTGACTCAGCGCCGGCCGTGCTCCATCATGGCCCGGCCACGCCCTCCTCCTCATCACAAATGCATTTGGTGATTTGGAAACAGTTTTCTTAAGTCCAATGAAGACGAATGAGAAACACTGAGTGAAATACCGCAATATATAGTAGTTTTGAATTGCAATACACCAAAAATAAAATCGCAATAATATCGTGTTGTGACCTAAATATCAATATTATATCGTATCACCAGTTACTTTGTAATTCCCACCTCTAAATGAGATACAGTACATAAATTATACAATACAGGGCATAAACAACTACCCTCAAATGTCTTCTTGTCTGGGAGGCAAATGTCTAAGTTCACTTAAAGAAACGGATCAATAAAAGACAATAGAGTGAAAAAGAAAAGAAAATAGAGGCAAGGAGGAGACTGCGCACCTGAGAAGTCAGTACTTCTGCAACAACATGAATGAAGGGAACACAGTTTGATTGGTGTGTCATTTTGTTGAGTGTCAGCACAAGATCTGAACTTTCAGTAGCAGATTACATTAACCCTGCCAAATAACAACCTTTGCATCTGTCTGCCATTTCAGGACATAATAGTGGTGATATCGTATCCTGATGAAATATTTCCACTTTCAGTAAATACATCAGTATTCCTGGCAGTGAAAAGCATTTCACTGAACACTTACACATGCTCACGCTCTCAAAATGATGTGTTGTGTATCAAGAATAGGCACAGGAAACTGTATCTTCAGTTCACTTATTAGCAAACAGCTGCCATTTCTTCAGCTGTCAATACTATCTTTCCATCAAATATTGTGTTTGGGGATGTGATAGGAATTTTATCTTTCTCCAATGAACAGCCTGAAAAATATTTTGTTCTCTTATTTCTGATGCTCAGTAAAATTTTACAAATTTGTTCCACTGTCAAACAGAATCCATTTAGAAAGAATCTGACACACGAATTTCTACAAATACACATCTCCACTTCCCCGACAAAGAGGTACTGGGTTACAGAAATTAAAACTCATGAATCAGAGAGTATCCTGCTTCCTGTGTATGTGTATAATGACACTCACTGTGTACACTAAAACACTGTACACAGATCTGAATGTAAGAACGTGTATGGGGATTAATTTAACCCTTGCTTTGAGGATCAATACTAGGCCTCAAAAGGAAAAGCTATATACCGAGGGGAGGAGAGTCTACAGTATGTGTGAGTGAATGCATGCATCTGAATGCAGTCTCCACTGTAATTTTCTATCTCCAGTTGCTGTCAGCTTGTTTCCACCTTTCCTGCATGTAATCCTGAGCAATACTCGTGACGGAAGTACTGACATCATTTTAAAAAAAAAAGAAAAATTTTCAAAAGCATGGATTTTTAATTGAAGTCCAACTATCAGTATTTACTACTTGTCATTACCTTTCAAAAAAGCATTGTTGTTCTTTAACTTGATCTCATGTTACAATGTAATTTGAAATTTCAATTTGAACAATCTCTGATTATACAATTTGAGTAAACTCATAGAAGTTGTTATTCAATGTCCGGAGATTGTATAAAGAAAAAAACTCAGTGTTGGCTATAGTAGTCTTGTATGGTTTTGTTTGTATGATTTGTACAACATACATGGTGCCTTTTACACTTAAAAAATAAAAGACCAAGTGTGTGTGAAATGTTACAGCCATTCCTAAGTGATGTGTTGATGTACACTTCCAAATGCATATGCACATAATCATTTATGGGACAACAAGACAAAGAGATTCAACCATCATATGCATAACTGAATGATGCTTTTCATCAGAGTGAGCGAGAATGAGAGAGGGGGATTGAGAGAGAAAGAGAAAGAAAGAGTTGCATAGAGAGAGAGGGTGAGGGAGAGAGAGAGAGAGTGAATGAATGGGGTTAGGAATGCTGACGTCCACCAAATGAAAGTCGGACTCAGATAAACATTCCCTGCCAAAATGTGCTGTCTCATTATCCCTGTAATGGTTATACTACTTTCTCCTCTGCAACAGCCTCAAATTTTTTCAGTCAAATGTACTGCCTTTGCATAATAAAAAGGATCCTTCTATTACACATCTGCAAAGTATCAGAGTAAAAACAACAATTCAGGTAGGATGCAAATTAGTCCTACCTGACATTATGTAACAACTACCACAAGCTAAGTACTTACAAAACAAGCTCAGAGAGAGTTTGCTTTAGTGTGACAGATCTGTCTTTGACATTTCATTGCTGTTGTTCAATGCAGACCTAAAATTGACCAAATACACAAATGTGCCATTTAAAATGCCACAAAAGAAAGAAAAAAAGAGAAAGGTAAAGTCACATTGCATTCAAAAAATATGTCTGCATTGGTGTATTTAAGCCATCAGGAACACTTTTCTAGTAGATTTGACTGACTGCTACCACATGTTCTCTTCATAAACCCAATGCTCCTGCACAAACCACACTCATTCCCTAGAATCCACCGAATCCAGTGTGGTTGCAGACACAAATCATGAACCCTTATAGCTGCCTCAAGGGTACAGCCCAAAATTTATATCAAGAACTTATAGCTCCAAGCATGAATTTGTCTGTATTTCATAACTGCACTAAAATTATTATTTTTAAATGTCACAGCTGTTTACGGTGCACACCCTTCTAGTTTTTGGCTGTCTGCAAATCAGTTGTGATTGTTGACCTTTCTCATCAAAGCAAATGGTTCATTTTCAACATTTTGGAACTGTTCTGCATCCCAATCTCCTTTTTCTTTCTCTCCTCTGCCACTTTCTTCTCATCTGATTCTTATACAGTGTCTGGCTTTGTAACGTTTGAGTACAGTACCTAAGTTTGTGCCAGTCATTTTGCTTCTATTCTAGATATAAAGAAACATTTGATGGCTGAAACATTTGATGTTGTTGTGATGTGAACTTAATAAAAATTGGACTGGCTCCACAGCCAGGACATTTGCGGAAGCAATACAAGTGAGAACAAAAGTTAAGTGTGGGATGACTCTCTTGAGGCACCATGAGCTGTTTGAAACAACCCAATAAACACCAATACATTACATGCATATTGCATTTCCATGGGAACATTCTTAAATACTTTGTTAAAATAAGTTTGATCAAACAAGCTTTTAGGTATTCTTACACCCTGTTTGCTGAAGCCCTATCCATGCCCCATCTGAAAAAACAAAAACAAAAACAAGCATCTTCGTTAGGTACACACTTGGTGATATTAAGCAACATGTTCACACGGGAAGTCGGCATGATGTTTCTAAGAGTTTCAGTACCCTAGGATCGGCCACATTGTCCGGACTCACTGACCAGCACTATCAAACCTTTTTGCATTGGCTCCTGTGTGTTTACCTTCCCTTAAAGCGTGACTGGAAGTGCGTTGCGTCAGCAACCAGTAATTGAAACCAGTAATTGTGTTTGCATTATCAGTGACGAGCGTGATTCAGAGGTTGCATTTTTCACTCTAACATTTCATTTATACTCTACTTATGGTTAGGTTTAGGTTTGGGGTACAGTTTAAAAAATATGCATTCTGCTGTTGAAAATAATCCAGAGAGCATAATTTTATAAATCGCAAGTGATCCTGTAACAGCTGCCCTGTTTGATTGACAGGCGGTGTATGTGTGTGTTATGAACATGCACGTGTGTTCTGAAAATGCTCGCGCTAATGCGCACCTGAACGGTCAAATACATTTCAAAATTCCGGCAAAATGCCCGTCTTGATGAGGTATTCATGTTAACACAGAGAGTGATGTCTAAAGTGAATGTAAACAGCAGAGAAAAAAGCGGATTTGTATTAAAATGTCGGACTTGTAAGTGTAAATGTAAGCTAATAGACCTGCTTCCGTCTAGTGTGTCATTATAATAATCAAACAACCATAACAAGAAAACGAGAAAACACTCACTGCCCTTGACTGAGTAACTTTAGTAGCTTTAAAAAGTATTAATGTATTATAATCAATCATACAGTGAAGACCAGTAATAGTTTTATGTTGCATTTCATTCTGAATGTTTCCTTGAATACTTGATAGACTACTGCTGTTAAAAACTTTTAAAGCTGTTAAAAAAATAAAAAATAAAAAAATAAAAATCACTGAATTTTCTTAATTTGTATTTTTTGTTCTATTATTTTTAATCTATTTTTATTCATTGCTTTTTTTATTGTTATTTTATTACTGACTGTTTACTAGTCTTGAATAATTACTTATGAACTTGAAACAATTCTTCCATAATTAACAAATTAAATTGTGTTATAATTTGTTTTCGTTTTGAATCTTGTATTGAGAATCGTCAAATTTCACTACTGAAATTTTGGTATTGTGATAATGTATAGCCTGTTTTGTACATGGTAGATCTTGCTGCAATGATGAAAAATTATATCTCATTCCATAGAAGTGTGAGCATCCCTGCTGTTAATGGTGGCGATGGAGGCTTTCCTTTATTTGACTACCATATGTAACATAAAATAATTATCATGTGACAATAGTCTCCTCACCTACCCAGTGCAGTTTACATTTCAATTTCAAGGAAATCCACTGTTAAAAAGATACGTTTTTTTTTATTTATTTTTTTTAAGTTCAATAAATGCATGATGTTTCCAAAGTCAATGAGTAATTGTGTTAAATAATCATGAGCTCAATACTGACCAAAATAATCGTGATTATGATTTTTGCCATAATCGAGTAGCCCTAAATAAAACCCAACCTTAACCCCTTTGCCATTCAATAAAAACAGCAGCACGCTGTCAGTTATGGTTTATGCTGTAGTAATTAAATGAGCTATGGTTCTACTGCCTTGCAGTTTGAGTACATTATAAGTTCTGTGCCGTGGTTGCGGAGTGACTATAAGTCCTGTACTTCATTTAAGGGGGCAGCCAATTAGAGTTCTAAATATGCAGAAAGTAGTGCACGGGCTGGAGTTGGTGGGTCTAAACTTCTCATAAAGATGCTGTAGGCTGATCAAGGGTGATACAATTGTGTATTTAGCTGATATAGATACCATGTAGAACAGCCAGCAATTGCAAAACCATAGCCTGTAGTGTACTTCTAAAACTATATCCATCTCTATTCAAAGTTACATAAACATGCCTTGTCCCACAGTACACTTAATACATCGTAACAGGGTAATAATAGGCTATATCCTACAACATGAGTTTTTGTTAGATTTAATTAGGGGAAAACAAGGGATTTTATTTTTTAACAATAAGGCAGATTTGCAATGATTTGCGCTCCATTACTGTGTCACTTGACACTATTAACAAGGTCAAAATAGTTCAGTCTAGAGTTGTATAAATAAACTTTTCATAACATCATGCTCCTTTAATACAAAGATGGCTTTCCAGTTAAGACATTCTGACATATGATTTTATGGTTTTGTGAATTAGCGAACAACAAAATTTGCACAGAGGGCTAAAATCCTGAAATCACACAACTGTCCCCTCAAGAGCACATAAAAACATTCATGTCATATCAAGCAGAATGTGTAAGGCAGAACAATTCACTCACTGTCCAGTAACACTGAAAGCCCTTTGTCTGAAAGTCAGTTTAACTGCTGATTTAAAAGCATACTATGCATGGTTTGTGTCAGACCTAAATCTAAACGACAGTACTATATGGGGCATTGGTAGAAACTACTGTACTTTAACTACCATCAGAAGGGCATAATTGGTTACTCTTTACAATAAGGTTCTGTTTGTTACCATAAGTTAATGCGTATCATGAGCTAACCATGAATATTGAGTTCTACAGCACTTATTAATCTTGATTAATGTTAACTTATATAAAAAATAAATGTGTTCGTTATTAGTTCATAATAAATTAACTAATGTTACCGTATATAACTCTTTAATTTAAAAAATAAAGTAGCCTATTAAACGTGCTGAGTTCGGGTTAACTTGTGTATTTAACGTTAACAAATACAACCTTAATGTAAAGTGGTATTGAGAAAGTTGTCAAGGGACAAGAAAAAGCGTGCTCGAATCTTGTCAAGCGAACTCTCTATAATAATGTTTTGCACTGAGTGCTTTAGGAGAAATATCAGAAGACTGAAACTGAAGAGTAGGTGAGCAGCCGCTCTTCCACCTGTTCTATATGATGTTGGTGCTTTGGAAAGTAAAAGCACTGGAAACATCAAGAGCAATTCATTAAGCCTCTCCACAGTGTCCATTATTTACGCAAACTCTATGAAAAAAATAAAAAGTGTGTGGCCCCAGGTAAGTCTCGACATTTGTGATGATCTCGAAAACAAAACAGCGAATCAACTTCGCCTCTAGGTTTGAGGAACCAGCTGAGGAGTTCAAACTGCGTCTCTCACCTTGTTGTAGTTGTAGTATCCCAAGCAGTGTGAAAAATCCAAGTTCTGCGGGTCCCCGGGAAGAGAATTCCCTCCGGCTGAAGGATAAAATACATCCATGTTTCCTCTCGCGCTGCTCTATGAAAAGGGCGCAATTTTCGCTCGCTTGTTCCTCAACAATCCAGCCGCGGTGACTGAGGGGACACTGGGTTTAAGGCGGATCAAGGGTGAAGAGAATGGGTAAAAGGGGTGACTTCGGGAGTTTAAGTAATCCTCTTCTATAAACTGTGATCATTGGCCATAGTTTGGGGATGTTGAGGAAGGTTTGGCGATGCTCACACTGCCCGTGCGCCGCGAGGTTCAAGCATGCTTAGAGAAGAGTTGCACAAAGAAAGACAAGCGAGATACCGGCAAACAGCAACTCCGCTCACGAGAGAAGATACACACTTATAGAAACATAAAGTCGCTGAATTTAAAACAAAACGTTGGTCCCGCGCTCAGTGTTTGAAAGACGCATCCATCAATCCACACTTTGCGTTTCAAATGAAGCAATGCAGGTCAGTTGGAGATCACTTTTACTTCTCAACGCTTAGCGAATTGAATCAAATTAACCGCTCCACACACGTGGATAATACTCTCCGACTGCACTGTTAGTCCGTCACAGAAACTTGGGAAACGGTGTTTGCATATTCATCATAGCGCTGTTTTGAGGGAATCTGGACAGCCAATGGTCTTCTGTTTACTTCAGCCAACATCGAGCTGCGATGGCAGGAGTATGAAAGAAGATGTGGAGAGTGGGGCTCATTGCGACCACTCCCCGAGTACCCTTTGCCACACCCCTATCACACTCCGATAGAGTTTGTTTATCACAGATTTCAAAATGTATGGAGGAAAACATACTGGATATAGTCAAACCTCATAACTTCACTTTGCCAGAGAAAACATTTAGCCCAGTTCATTAGATTGTGGGTGTTTGGACAGAATATCTAGGGCACAGTATTTGCATGCAGATTGGCCATTTCCTCTTCAGCTTTTCCCAAGATATTTTCATGAGTACGCACTGTGTTATGGAAAGTGGTTAGTAGTTATAAGCACGTGCATTGAGTTTGGGGGCAGTTGCAAAGAAAAAAAAAATCCTGGTGAGAAACTGTCAAATACTGTAGGTCCTTGTAGCCAAATCAAACGTGGCTAGCCTGCCCTAATGTGACCACCAGGGGCTGGCAACTAAAGACACATCGGCTGCATCCGAAAACGTAGGCAGCTGACTTGCTGCCTTGCTGCTTAATCAGTGAATGGCTTAACTGACAGCTGTTTTAAATGAATGGAACTCTTAAGGAAACTGGTCTCCAAACAGTTTGAAAAGCACCTTATTTTCATCCTGCCTCCATATACAGCCTTCGAAGGCAGCATTTTCCTGATTTCGGACGCAGCCATTGTAGGCATTTTGCAAAGGGTTATCAGCAAAACAATCTCATATAACAAAGTGATCTGAATGGTTTAAAACGTTGTTGTTTTCTGATTTTTCACTTTGAAGCCATTTCATTAGACTTGTAATATGACTTTACAACATCCATGCATTGAATTTTATGCAAGCAACCAAATTATAATCACTTTTGGATAAGTTACTCAAAAATTAGTGATTACTTCTCTAAAATTTACTTTAATGGTTACTTAATTGAAAAAGTAACAAATTACTTTACTTTTACAGTAAGTTACTACTGAAAAGTGTTTGTTTTTCTCCTCAACAAATTCAAAATGTGTAAAATATTTCCTACTTGTTAATTTTTGTCCCTTCAGTAGTCACGGAAACAGATGTGCAAACGGTAAGAACATAATTCATGTTTTAAATATATTCTATATAAATAATATAATTTCAGAAATATGTGTAGCTAACCTAAGAAATGTACTAAAAATAATTAACTTTTATTGAAAGTCAGTCACTGTAATCAATTACAACAATTTAAATTAAAATATGTTACACTAATTTAGACTAGAAAGCAGTAATGGGCAGTAGCTTTACTACAAGAAGTGAAGCTATAAGCTTAACTACATTTCTCAATAGCGAGTTTTTAAATCAAGTAGCTTTTCAGTATAGCGAAGCTATATTTTTCATTGGGTAGCAGCGTAGTGTTGACAAAAGCTACACCTCTACATCATGCCATGTACCGAGTGTTTACCATCACCAGTTTTATATCAAAACAAAAAATGTCCAGTTCACAAAAGAACCACTAATATGAGTCAGTTTTTTATAATGAATTGGTCCCACGTGATAGCAAAGCGGTCTGAATTGGATTTGTGATTCAATCTGAATGAGTAAGAAAGCTCACGGGAGCACTGCTGAATCATTTGCAGTAGTTTCTCTCTAAACACGTAAACTGAATATTTTTGAACACGGAAAAAAAGATAATGCAGGTTGCAGTGGATATTTATCTACAACCAATGGATACCAAAACATCATGGTTACTTGTGTAACCTCCGTTCCCTGATGGAGGGAACGAGACATTGTGTCGATGTAGTGACACTAGAGGTCACTCTTGGGAGCCCGAGACACCTCTGGTCTTTGATAAAAGGCCAATGAAAATTGGCAAGTGGTATTTGAATGCCACTCCCCCGGACATACAGGTATAAAAGGAGCTGGTATGCAACCACTCATTCAGGTTTTATGCTGAGGAGCCGATATAAGGTCCGGCCATTTCAGCGGGTAGTTCAGCGTTGTGGCAGGAGGGACCAACGTCTCGTTCCCTCCATCAGGGAACGGAGGTTACACAAGTAACCATGACGTTCCCTATCTGTCACTCACTCGACGTTGTGTCGATGTAGTGACACTAGGGGTCCCTATACGAAACGCCACAACTGGCTAAACTGTGTTACGTGAACTGGCGGTGTGTGGTGGGCAGACTGCTGTGTGCCTCATAGCCAGCGCACCAAGTCGAACGGCCCTTTTTGGGGACAAGTCGACTACCCAAAGATAGAGACAGGCTTAACCCAGTCGTGGCCTCTTTTCCCCTTCCCTTTTTCCACTCCCTAAAAAAGAAGGGGGATTATCCGACTGGGCCACCAGATCTAGTCGCGGGAAGACACCGCGGAGACCACACCTCGCCCAAAGAGAGGGGAGGATATTTAAGTGGAAGAATACATCACACAGTCTTTCCAACCATGTGGAGAGCCTTCAAGGTAGATCCTGCCCAATGGGGGAGGAGTTACTACAAACATGGAGACTGGGGCAGAGGGGCTCTGCCCAAGGAAGACACAGTTTGCTAGCAGGGAAACGAACTAGCGGAAGATATACAGGTGCATCTCAATAAATTAGAATGTCATGGAAAAGTTCATTTATTTCAGTAATTCAACTCAAATTGTGAAACTCATGTATTAAATAAATTCAATGCACACAGACTGAAGTAGTTTAAGTCTTTAGTTCTTTTAATTGTGATGATTTTGGCTCACATTTAACAAAAACCCACCAATTCACTATCTCAAAAAATTAGAATATGGTGACATGCCAATCAGCTAATCAACTCAAAACACCTGCAAAGGTTTCCTGAGCCTTCAAAATGGTCTCTCAGTTTGGTTCACTAGGCTACACAATCATGGGGAAGACTGCTGATCTGACAGTTGTCCAGAAGACAATCATTGACACCCTTCACAAGGAGGGTAAGCCACAAACATTCATTGCCAAAGAAGCTGGTTGTTCACAGAGTGCTGTATTCAAGCATATTAACAGAAAGTTGAGTGGAAGGAAAAAGTGTGGAAGGAAAAAGATGCACAACCAACCGAGAGAACCACAGCCTTATGAGAATTGTCAAGCAAAATCGATTCAAGAATTTGGGTGAACTTCACAAGGAATGGACTGAGGCTGGGGTCAAGGCATCAAGAGCCACCACACACAGACGTGTCAAGGAATTTGGCTACAGTTGTCGTATTCCTCTTGTTAAGCCACTCCTGAACCACAGACAACGTCAGAGGCGTCTTACCTGGGCTAAGGAGAAGAAGAACTGGACTGTTGCCCAGTGTTCCAAAGTCCTCTTTTCAGATGAGAGCAAGTTTTGTATTTCATTTGGAAACCAAGGTCCTAGAGTCTGGAGGAAGGGTGGAGAAGCTCATAGTCCAAGTTGCTTGAAGTCCAGTGTTAAGTTTCCACAGTCTGTGATGATTTGGGGTGCAATGTCATCTGCTGGTGTTGGTCCATTGTGTTTTTTGAAAACCAAAGTCACTGCACCCGTTTACCAAGAAATTTTGGAGCACTTCATGCTTCCTTCTGCTGACCAGCTTTTTAAAGTTGCTGATTTCATTTTCCAGCAGGATTTGGCACCTGCCCACACTGCCAAAAGCACCAAAAGTTGGTTAAATGACCATGGTGTTGGTGTGCTTGACTGGCCAGCAAACTCACCAGACCTGAACCCCATAGAGAATCTATGGGGTATTGTCAAGAGGAAAATGAGAAACAAGAGACCAAAAAATGCAGATGAGCTGAAGGCCACTGTCAAAGAAACCTGGGCTTCCATACCACCTCAGCAGTGCCACAAACTGATCACCTCCATGCCACACCGAATTGAGGCAGTAATTAAAACAAAAGGAGCCCCTACCAAGTATTGAGTACATAAACAGTAAATGAACATACTTTCCAGAAGGCCAACAATTCACTAAAAATGTTTTTTTTATTGGTCTTATGATGTATTCTAATTTTTTGAGAGAGTGAATTGGTGGGTTTTTGTTATATGTGAGCCAAAATCATCACAATTAAAAGAACCAAAGACTTAAACTACTTCAGTCTGTGTGCACTGAATTTATTTAATACATGAGTTTCACAATTTGAGTTGAATTACTGAAATAAATGAACTTTTCCACGACATTCTAATTTATTGAGATGCACCTGTATATCACATGGGGTTAGCCTTACAGGGAACCGCCACATGCGGAGCACCTACCCCAGAACAGGGCTCTTAGTTAGCGCGTGTACTGGGCCGGCAGCGAGTCTCTCCGAAAACTCGACTGGAGCGCCAAACCTGCCAAATAGTGGTGGGCGATGGTCGTAATGATGGCCGTGCACACCGGATACGTGACCCAGGAAACAAGGAAACAGCTCTTGCTGAGCTCTTGAGTACTGCAGCCACTTGGGAATGCAGCGCAATTAAATGCAAAAGGTAACAAAAAGATGGAGATCTGCTTACCAGCTCCAGAGCAGCGGGTTTCGTTGTCCCTAGGTCACCCGTCTCAAGGGCGCTTTGAAGCCTTTCATGGTGGTGTCTGCTTCTTGCGGTGGGCTCCACACCGGGGCCAGGCCGAAGGGGCGGGCTGCAGCAGAGCCAGTGCAGTCACCACAGGGGGACGCCCTTGGCGGGTGCCAAGGTAGACGGGTGCGGGATCTTGAGCCTCACCGGGGCAGGATATGCCGGCTAGCATCCATCTACTGCTCTACCAACCAAAACTGCTGGGCAAAGTCCTCGACTGTGTCGCCGAATAGGCCCATCTGGGAAATGGGGGCAGCAAGGAATCGTGTCTTGTTGGCCTCACCCATCTCAACCAGGTTGAGCCAAAGGTGGCGCTCCTGGACCACTAGTGTGGCCATCGTCTGCCCGAGAGACCGCGCCATGACCTCCGTCGCTCAGAGAGCGAGGTTGGTCGCCGAGCGCAGTTCCTGCATCAATCCTGGGGCGGAACTACCCTCGTGCAGTTCCTTTAGCGCCTTGGCAGACTTGCAGGAGAGCCATGGTGTGCAGGGCGGAGGCGGCTTGTCCAGAGGCACCGTAGGCCTTGGCCGTGAGAGACAACGTAAACCTACAGGCCTTGGATGGGGGCTTTGGGCACCCGCGCCAGGTGGCGGTGCTCTGCGGGCACAGGTGCACCCTGCCGAATAGCCCTTGGCCACCCCACCATCGAGGGTAGTAAGGGCGGGGAAGCTGAAAAAATCAGGATGGGGCAGTAAAAAGTGCCTCCCGCGACCTTGTCAGCTCTTCATGCACTTCCGGGAAGAAAGGAACAGGGGCGGTTGAGTGGTTGCATACCAGTTCCTTTTATACCCGTATGTCCGGGTGAGTGGCATGCAAATACCACTCGCCAATATTCATTGGCCTTTTATTAAAGACCAGAGGTGTCTTGGCTCCCAAGAGTGACCCCTAGTGTCACAATGTCGAGTGAGTGACAGATAGGGAACTGCAAATCTTTCGTTTGCCAGTGATGAAGAAGGTCTTTATTAAGTTCAACACGTGCAGCTAGTGAACGACTACTGCATTTAAAGACATTTTCCAACCAAAATAGTATAAAAACACTTTGAAGGCTACACAAAAACCTACCAAAAAATGTCCATGGCATTACCACGTTTTTTGGACATATACTATTACCTGGGGGCACCATATACACTGGTACTTGTATATGAATATGGTAATCATATAGCGAAGTACCATGGCAGTACCATGGTATTCTTTGAATTGAAAGAATATGCATTGAAATGCATATGAAAATGCTAACCATATATCAAAGTACAATGGGATCATGGTATTCTTTGAAGTACTTTGAAGCATCATATAAATTCAGTTGTATGTGAATATGGTATTCATACATCCAAGTACCATGATATTATTTAAATAACCTTAAGGCACCATGTAAATACAATGTTATGTGAATATGGTAATCATATATCGATGTACCATGGTAGTATTCTTTGAAGTACTTTGAAGCACCATGTAAATACAGAATGGTAAATAAATATGGTAGTTGTATATCAAAGTACCATAGTATTACCTTCTGATACCATCAGATATCGGATTGTTATTGCCCAGGTGTGCTCTCTCTCTCTCTCTCTCTCTCTCTCTCTCTCTCTCTCTCTCTCTCTCTCTCTCTCTCACACTCTCTCACACACACACACACACACACACTGAAATCTCCAAAATGGTTGTTCAAGATTACGTTCAAAGAATATATTTCAAATCAGCAGTAAAATATGACAACAATGCTTCGTAAATTGTGCTTCTTTACCTCAGATTGCGATTTTCTAGCTAATCCGCATGCACTTTCTCAGACTGATTGACAGGTGATGTCTGTATCTAAAAGGTGATTGGGTCTTTTACCTGTGAGTACTTCCTTTTTTACATCCGTTGACCATTGGATGTTCCAGTTTCTCCCATTCATTTTAATAGAAGTGGCCCGTCTCAGCTAAATAGTCTCTGTGGGTAGCTTAGCTTGCATAACACTGCTAGAAAGTAATAAGATTACAGTTACTTATTACTTTGTGATCAGATAACACCCTGGTTGTAATGAAGATTTGGATCATATTTAGTCAGTATGCTTACATGCACTAAAACAATAATTCCTCTGATTTTGTACCAAAACTAAAGTGTAAATAATGTAAGAAATGTGCAGGGATGTAATGTTTTACATGTTGTGCTGGTTGTGTGAGTCTCGCCATTGAGAAGCTAGATATCTGACTTCTTTGTTGTTTTTGTTTTGCGTGCTAATATGACGTAAGATTCCAGCTGGAAAATGTGTATTTACATTACACACTGTCATGTATGCTTGGGCAGACACATGAAGACTGTAGTTCAACTACGCAAAAACCTGCTGTAGCTTGACTATAACTGTGCTTATAAACAAACTGATTGTGACAAATAAGACCAAAACCTTTCTATATATATATATATATATATATATATATATATATATATATATATATATATATATATATACTATTCAGACAATCAGTGTCCAATTCGCAAGACACAGTATGCGTGGTCTTCTATTCTTGAGAATGCCATGCATGTACAGTACATTATGGTTTGTGATGAGTTCTGTAATCCCATGGGTCTAAACCTCAGAGAGATATGAAAGTAACTCCAAAAGCAAAACACAGGCTCAGCTGGAAAGTAATTGGCAATTATGATCATTTGTATTCAGTGTTCCCTTTAAAGATGTGCAATGCATAATATTACACAATAACAGTCAAAAACTGAGATGTTTTTATGTGTGAAAGGAGACAATTTGTGCCTAATGATTTTACAAAAGGGGGAAAAAATGCATGTAGTGTATAGACATTTTATCCATTTCCCTCTCAGAGAGAAACTCATACAAAAAAAACGTGCTTACACAGACAGGCAAACACATGTAATCTGCACACATATGCATGGACACACATAGACAGTCAGATAAAGAGGGTGTTCCACATTCCATGTTGTTGTTATTGCATCTGATATGTGTGGTGATGAATGCACCCGAGTTGATGTGCGTAGGAGCATCTTTGATTTCGCTGTTATTATTTATTTGTGAGTGTAATGTTGTTTGCCCATGTGGCAAAAGGGAAACTGAATTAATTTCCTCTCTGTGGGTTCAGTATCAGCCTCTAAGCGCAGATGAATTATGCTGCAAACACACTTCATGTCATTTCCTCTGCACCCGGTACCATTTGGTAACCTGAAAACAAATTATCCCTCTCTGGCACAAGTTCAAATTCAATTATAGCAGCACATAGTAATTATGTGGAGGTATAAAAGAATAATAAATGCAAAATAATTAATTAACCTAATAATCTTTATTTATGCACCCCTCATATTAAGCATGTGATCTCTCCATTGTGGCAGTGTGCTCCAATTAGACTGAACAGATGTGGACGTAGAAGAAGAGGCATCAGTGCCATCAATAATGTTCATATCTCAATACTCCTGTGCTTATTATAAAACAAGGCAAATACTTAACATAATGCAAATTTTTTACAGCTGTATTTTAATATAGTCCAAAATAATGTATGATTTGAATAAAGCACTTGAATTAATGTAGTAAAATGCCTTCTAAAAGGTCTTTCAAATTCAATCATGTCTTTGTGTGTTGTCTAAGCAGCATACACACATCATGTTCCATTTGTTAAGTGTGACTCTTCTGGGCCACTGACCCTACAACATCACTTTTCCACACAGAGATCTAAATTATTCTCTGCCATGACTCTGATAAAGAGTGTCTTTACTGCAGTGACCTTGGCAAACTGACAAATCAGCTTTGCTCCATTGCGTATAGCTCAAGACTCAAAATTCAGCCACAGTCTTTTGTATTCTTAGGTCAGCCCCCAATGATACTATTAAGTGGGTCGATCACCAGACGTGTCTAACGGATGACATGGCATGTTCTAAAATTCGAAACAACTGTTTTCAGTGAAGGTATGCACACAGCCGTCGTCTCTCGCCGTATATCAGCGGTGCCCAGCTACGACTCCAGAGGCTGCTCAAATTTCTGCCGTGCCACGGAGCGCAGCTCACATATTTTCCATTGATTCAACACAAATCATTATCAAAGTACATAGATTATTTACTCTAGCATTGTTCATTCTTGAAGGGAAAAACCTTGATAACTTTGTGTGTACTGTCTGCCACCTGAACCGCATCGATGTGCCCTATGTTTGATACCTGTGCCGTGTCCCAGCCACGATGCAGTGTGGCGCTTCTTGTCTGGTGTCCGCATTTTGATTTGACATTTAATGTATTCCACTCTTTAGCATAGATATTTTTTTTTTTTTTTTTGTGTTTACATCATTCAAGATTGCTGGCTAATATTCATTCAGAATTTTGTCATTTTCTATAATAAACACACTTTTTTAAAACACAAGTTATAAAAAAATAAATAAACTGAAAACGTTTAAAGAACATTCAAATTCTATATTATTTTTTTTAATTTTATTTACATTTATTAACAAAAAAAAAGTTTATTAAAGAAAATCAATAAGTCATAACTATTGTAGATTAAAGTTATAACAAACTCCTCAAAAAAAAAAAAAAATATATATATATATATATATATATATTATTACAATAAATATCACATTTAGCTTGGTCAATCTTTAGTGGAGTGAATTAACTCCTGATGATGTTTCTCTGTACGTCATTAACTCGTGATTCGAGTCTTTTGAATTAAATCAAAAGAGAAAATCACTCTGAAAAGAGATTTAGAATAACCCTGGTAAAATAAAGGTATATATATATATATATATATATATATATATGTCTAATTATACTTCAAATCAAATTATAATTCAAATCAGCGTGTCTACTTAGACTTTAGCCATGTTGAACGGCTGTTGTGTATGATCATCAAGGAATATACAAAAAAGACAACATAGCTTAAAAGTAATTACAGGTTTTAATTATGTCCTGATGTAATTGTAATGTCATTAGTCACTTTTACTCTTAATTAATGCAGCCCCTTTCTCTCCTCGTTAAACGAGATTACCGAACTAAACGTGCAACATGCTTCCTCCTCTCCTTCAATCGGTCTAATCTGGGGGAGACGCTGCCCTTCCGGCCGTTCTGTCAGCCGGTGGCCCACCCCACCTCTTATGAATCTGGGGGAGATACGAGGGGAGGCGTGGTAGGAGGAAAAGGGCAAGTGGAGACACACACAAGAGAGAGAAGAACTTGCTTGCCGGCTCCCAGACGCACTGTCGCCCGGTCCTCAACCGCTCCTCCGCCCTCTGGCGAACGCCAGCTAGCTCCTCCCCCAGCAGACGACAGCAGGTCCTCTGCTCCTCCCCTTCTCGGCAGACGGCTGCGGTTCCTCCGGCTCTCGGTGGCCGGCATCGACCCCTCTGTCCCCAGGCAGATGGCCGCAGCTGCTCCCCTGGCAGATGGCAGCTGTGAGGACTCCACGACAGCGCATCCCTCCTCCCTCCTGTGTTTCGGCACCACTGTTACACATAAAGGACGGGCAAGGAGGAGGCAGGAACTGGCAGAACAGTAAACATAAAGTTTAATGGTAAATTTAAAACCAACAAACAAATGTGTAGCGCGGCCACGTGCATCTCTCTCTCTTGAACCGGCGCCTCCGGCCGCCCCTTATCTCGCTCTCCCACTGATCAGTCCTCCTCCTCGTCACAGTGGCTTTATACATGGATTCATATGCAGCAGCAGTAATATTCTCAGGCTGTTTGGTCTTTGTGATTGGCTTGGCCTTCAGTCTGACATACTCTTATTATGAGCCACTAAGGGCTTTGATCTCTCCTCCTTTTGTAATGCAATAAAGTTGAATTGTCATCGAATAAGTGTTTGGCTTGTCTCACAAGTCAGAAGAAGGGCCTGATACATTTGGCACAATAAATAAACAAGTTCTGAAATGTATGCATTTGCGTACATATTTAAATGAGCAAAACACCTCCAAACCTCAACATAAATATAATAATAAAAAAAAAAGACAAAACATCTAAAGAACATTCAATATGTCTTTATTGCAATTATTTAAACATTGCTGCAATCTACAATAATCATATGACCCTTTTATATGACCAAACTCAATGGCTTAAATATTTAAAACTTTAATTGTATAAGGGCATACCATAGAATTGAGTAAGAAACTAAAAAGTTATCTCATCTCTTCTTGGGCTTGGGTATAGCTGATGCTTTGAGTCACTTTGGATGAGAGTTGGATAAACATATTCTTCGCTCTATTGAACTATTTATCTTACAAATAATGTTTTTATGAGATTTTAGTCTCTACTCCCACTTCTCTCAACCCCTCCCTCATCATGGCTGATACTGCAGTATGCAGTGTGGATATGCTGTCTTTGAATTTTACGTAGAACCCTCAGGGGCCATCGCCTCTATTACAGCATTCAGTAATGATAAGAGAGATAAAAGTGCTTTGTTTTTCTCAATACCCCCTTTTCCTAAGATGTCTTTCTCTCTCGCCTTAATTTTCTCCCATTACAGTTCTCTTTGTATTGTGAAAATGTAGGTAATATTTTGCTGCAATGTTGAATTGTTCTTGGTTATGTTGGAAATGGCATACTGTATAAGAGAGGACTCACACGCAGTGGCGGATTTAGGCATGGGTGACATGGGCAGCCACCTAGGGTGGCATCTTTCACAACGCCCCCCATCACAACTGGTCAGCAACTTTGGGGGCGTGCTGAAGCGGGTTTCGCCCAGGGAGCCATACAAGCTAGAACCACTACTGCTCTCACGGACTGAATAATTAATTATCTTTGCCTAACGCATAGGCAATATTCCTTCAACATTTTTGTGCCGTTATTCAGGATGTTTAGAGGTTTATAAAAAAAATCCTACCTGCTGTTATGTTACACACAGTTATTAAAGAGGATTTGTGATTGCAGTAAATTAATTACCATTATTAAATAAAGAAGGAAAGTGTCTGCATAGGGAGGAGGGAGTGGGAGTCAAGATTATGCTTCAGAACTACAATGTGACCTACAATGCATGGCCAATTTTTCTTTGACCTATCATATCAGACTGTTCATTGTTACATCACATTCATGTAAGACAAGTAAGCTATGGTTCTGCCCACTTTTTTGATAAAGACGTGGTATTTCATTGCATTCATAAATAGTAAAACATTGCCCATTTCTACAAAACTGCCCTAAAACTTCAACTCAACTATACTGACAAATATCATTACCACACCACTGGAAACTGCTTAATTAGTTATTTCTTATCTCCTAAGTTCTGTTAATCACTGTGTTATAAAGTGTGGATGGCACCTTACTCTAAATTGTCAGTATATTTATCTTATATCAATTAGAGCAAAGAAACATTCTTAGTCCAAAATTTACAGGAAATAAAAGGTTTGTGGTGACATTAGTCTGATGAGCAATTAGATATTGGCTTTGATTAATTTGAGGGATAGAGCGTTATATTATTCTCAATTAAAACCTGTCCTCCACAGCATTACTCATTTTAATGCTCCTCGTTTATACTAATTAGCAGGAGCCTTCTTTGCCTGTGAGCTGAGAGGACATTTCAATATCCCATTAAAGCATAAGCAGATAGTGGCGTGATTGACACACTGTGAAAGTTGGGAAGTAATTACATTATATGCCTCAGTGTGCCTTTCTGTCAGCATATAATGACATGTTTCATTCTTCCATGACTTACTTACTTTTTCTCTTTTACCTTCAACTTTGATTTCATTCATCTCTTATTCCCTAGCATGTAAGGCATAAGAATTGAATAAAGGAGATGCCAGAAAAACAGAGAGACAGACAGACAGATAGAAAGATAGAAAGAAAGAAAGAAATCAGTTGGTTGGCAAAGTCTATAATACACTTTGAATTTGAAATCTTACTCTCTCAGCCCTTATCTTGACCTTTTGAGAAAGTGATTACAAGATGTAGAAATGTTTTGCCCTTTTGCTTTCATAGATTGTGTGCGCATATACACTAGTCTTGGCTCTGTGAGTGTTTTTGGAAATCCAATCAGATAAGAAATGAAATGGGAATGTGAGAGGTGGCAGTATTAAGGTTAGCACAGTGAATAAACAGTCCAAGAAGAGGAAGTAGGAATGTGAAGTCTGTTGCCCTATTAACATGCCATAAATCCTTTCAAATAACCTTGTGCATATTTTACACTGCAGTTTTCTGTGTAGGACTGTGAGAACTGGGCCAGAGCTCAAAAAGAATTGCAGTCAGCTTTCCTCAAAATCTGCTAGGGGAAGATTTGGCTTTTACACTCCACATTCACTGTAATGTGATCAGAAGGTTAAACTAATCTGTCATTAGTGTTTTTGTGGAAATTGATGTGGAATACAGACTCTGGTTTCCATAGATAAACCACTGATGGTTAGTTTATCCAAATACAAGGCCACTTTATTCCACATTATCAGCAATGAAGTTGTGGATTTATAAATGCAAGATGCATTAACACATCAGGGAAAGATGATGGTGCCTTCTGACGGTTGTCTCTGAAAAGAATTTAAGAACAAAACTCATACTTTAATGAATGAAAATGTGTCTGGCATACACAAACACACACACACATGTTGGTGCAGCTATCCTTATGAGGACTCTCTATAGACATAATTATTTTTATACTATACGAACTATAGATTCTATCCCCTAACGCTACCCCTAAACCTAACCCTCACAAAAAAACATTTTCAAAAAATATAGTTTAGTATGTTTTTTAAGTGATTTGAATTATGGGGACACTAGAAATGTCATCATAAACCACACATATAGCATAATTCCCTTGTAATTACCAGTTTGTAACCTAAAAAAATGTCCTTGTAAACCACCCAAACCCGCCCGCACACACACAATGAGATGAGACAAAAGGCTTAAATGAATGATTACTATCTCAGGGTGGGACCAAACCATAAAATATCACTGGTGTTTTTGAAAACCATTTTTTATTTATTTTAACCAAGGTAATGAGCACACTACTCCCAGTACTCTTCCCAGCAATAAGTTTGTTTACTCATGGCGGCTGCCGATTCTTCGTGTTTCTCATTGCTTTGTGCATCAAGCTACAGCACTTACCACAGTCCCTCTTCTGGGGGTGGAAACCCGGACTAGAAGCTAAATAGGTCAATCTAAAGTCCCTCTTAATGGCTAAGAGGAATTATAGTTCCTCGTGTGAAAAAAACAAAAAGTACAAGTTCTGGGGAAAAGTACAGTGGGAAAGGGCCGTATCTGGCACATTATTTATTTGGTACATTTTGTTCATGTGATGTACGCTTTGCCTTAGAGAACAGTCTATCCCTGTGCTCCTCTTGAAACATCAAGTGCAGAACAGTCTTCTCTTTCACAGATAGAGGAGACAGGAACTAGTGATGGTATGGAAGAGATAGGTGATGATGATAACATCACCTATCTGAGAAATGTCGGACATCCCTTCTCAGTGTGGAGATGAACAGCTCTACACTGTAAAATAAATTAATGATTTCTTAGATGAAACATTTGGCAGAACAGTTGAAGTGCGAAAGTTTTTCCCAGACATCAATACGTTTTTGATTTCAGTGGGAAAAATACAGAAGTCTGTGGGTTTTGATGAGCTTAGTAGAAGGAAATGGTTTAGATTGAAGAAAATTGTCACAAACTTACGGAGAGGGAAAACCTCAACCAAAAGACTAACCAAACCATGTTAATGTCACGAGGGGTAAATCTTCTGTCTTGTTTTAGATTGTTTTCCTTCTCTCTTCTTGTTCTTTTTCTTTTCCCTCTTTTCATGGAGAGCTTAAAATTAGGAACAATTAATATTAATGGAGGGAGGGATAGAAATAAAAGGGCAGTTTTATCAGAATATATTCAGACTAAGAACATTAATATTATTTTTTTTACAAGAAACTCATAGTGACATGACAAATGAAATAGACTGGAAAATGTTGTGGGAAGGAAATATCTTTTTTAATCATGGCTCTAATGTAAGTGGGGGTGTTGCTATTTTATTTGGGAAAAATTTAAATATGACTGTTGTTTCTTCTTGTGAGATAGAATGGGGACGGTGTTTAGCTGTTCAAGTTGATATAATGGGCCAACTGTTTGTACTTGTTAATATCTATGCTTCAAATAATGGAGCAGAGAGAACTAGGTTTTTTAATAAAGTACAAGATGGTTTAAGGCAATTTGATAAGAATGCTTTTTTAATTTTAGGTGGTGACTGGAATTGTACCCTAGATTTTACTTTAGATAGAAATGGAGAGGAACCCTGCCCTCCCTCAGTAAATGTTTTAAGTAATATTATTAGAGATTATGATTTATTTGATGTATGGAGAGAACAGCATCCAAAGGCAAGACAGTACACCTGGGTTAAAGTGTCCAATGCACATATTAGTTCAGCTAGGTTAGATAGGTTTTATATTAGTAGAAATAGGAATAATAGAGTTTTATTTTATTATTCTCTCTAGAGTTTTATTTTATTATTTCTCTGAATGGTTTTTCTGATCATCATTTGTGTTTATTTGAAATAAGTTTAAAAAAATCACAACGCTCTAGTTTTTATTGGCATTTTAATGTTAAATTATTGCATGATGTAGTTTTTTGTGAAAAGTTTGTTTTATTGTGGCATGAATGGAGAGAACAGAAAAGTGAATATGATGATATTGTACAATGGTGGGAGGTGGGGAAAACCCAAATAAGAATGTTCTGTCAAAATTATACTGCTCACAATAATAGTTTGTTTAAGAAAACTATTAGAGAACTTGAAAGAGACATTGAACAACTTGAAATGAGTGTAAGTAACAATAATTTAGCAGATGTGGGAATGTTGAAGAAAAAAAAGAATGCTTTAGGTTCTCTTATTCATGAACATGCAAAAGGAGCTTTAGTCAGAGCCCGTTTTTCCTCGTTGCAGGACATGGACGCTCCTAGTTCTTTCTTTTTTAGTCTAGAAAGAAAAGAATCGGAGAGAAAACAGATGCTACATCTGAAACGAACTAATGAAACTTTGACATCTGATCCAAAAGAGATGCGGACACTTGCAATGGACTTTTATAATGAACTGTTTGGAGCACAAGAGTGTGATGGCCCTAGTATGGACTTTTTACTTAAGGATCTGCCTAAACTGAGTGCTGAGCAGCAAAAGAAATTGGACTCTGAAATACAAATACAGGAATTGTCAAAAGCAGTTCAACAACTTTCTGTTGGTCGGCCCCTGGTATTGATGGACTTCCTGCAGAATTTTATAAACATTTCTGGGACTTATTTAAAGAAGACATGTTAGAGGTTTTTAAAGTTTCTTTTAAAAAGAAGGAATTACCAACAAGTTGTAAAAGAGCTATATTGTCTTTACTGTCCAAGAAGGGTGACCTTGGTCTTTTTAAAAAACTGGAGACCCGTTGCTTTATTATGCACAGACTATAAGATTCTTGCAAAGTGTTTTTCAAATAGACTAAAGCAATACCTTGGGTATGTGGTACATAAAAGCCAGACCTACTGTGTACCCAACAGAACTATAATGGACAATCTTTTTTTATTAAGAGATGTAATTGATTTAGCATGTATGGATGATCAAGATTTGGGTATACTTTCTATTGACCAAGAAAAGGCTTTTGATAGAGTTGATCATTTTTATTTGTTCAGTACTCTTAAAGCTTTTGGAATTGGAAAAAAATTCATATCAGGGATAAAACTTTTATATGCTGGGGCATCGGCCATGTTAAAGGTAGGAGGTGGGCTTAGTCGGCCAGTTTTAATACATAGGGGCATTAGAAAAGGTTGTCCTTTATCAGGGCAACTATATTCTCTGGCAATTGAACCCTTGCTTTGTCAGTTAAGGAAGAAATTGCAAGGTTTTTTTAATTAAAGGGTTTGAAAACAGACCTGTTAATGTATCTGTATATGCTGATGATATAACTGTTTTTTATAAAAAAATTATAATGATGTAAGAGTGTTAAAAGAAAGTTTACAAATCCATGAAAAAGCCTCATCTGCAAAAGTCAGCTGGGAAAAAAGTGAAGGTTTTATTATAGGGAGCTGGCAAGAGAGAAATCTCCCTGTACTTCCAGGTGGAGTTGAATGCGGTAGTGAAGGGCTAAAAATTCTTGGTGTCCATTTAGGAAAGGAGGGGTATCAGGGAAAGAACTGGGAGGGTATGGTGGAAAAGGTATGTGCCAAGTTGTCTAGATGGAACTGGGTGCTACCTCAGCTATCATATAGGGGAAGGGTTCTGGTTGCCAATAATCTAGTTGCTTCCATGCTCTGGCATAAAATGACTGTGCTTAATCCACCAGAGGATATTGTTCACGAGATACAAAAGAGACTAATTTATTTTTTTTGGTCTGGATGTCATTGGATGAAGGGGGCTGTGCTTTTTTTGCCCATTCATGAAGGTGGACACGGATTAATAGATGTACAAAGCCGACTCATGACCTTCAGACTTCAAGCTGCACAGAGACTGCTATATTCTAGAGGATCAAATTGGATTGAAACAGCCTGCGCTTTGCTGCAAAAAGTGGACATTTTTAAATATGACAAGCAGTTGTTTTTAATAAGGCTGACAGACTTGGATTTGAGTGGCACTTCGTTTTTCTATCAGTCAGTTTTAAAAGCATGGAGATCCACTTTTAAATTGGAGAGAGATTTTTCAAATCTTGGAGACTGGATAAAATCTGAACCACTTTTCAGTAATCCCCTGATAGAAGCTAAGGTGTTAAACCTTAAGAGTTTAAGGACTATAATGGCAAAAGCTGGTTGTACCAAAATATTAGATCTGAGAGCTGGTGAAACCTGGAATAGTCCTGAGGAGATGTGTTGCCTGACGGGCATTAAGTCTGTCAGGTTCATGAAGATGGTACTTAATGAAATTTATTCTTTTTTACCTTCGGTCCTTAGACAAGTTTCTGAGGCCAACAAGATATCTCCGCTGGAGGAGGAAGGCTATCTTTTTTTTCCAGAGATAAAGGTTTTTGCTGCTATTGAGGAACAACCAAAGGAGGACTCGATTCTCAATTTCAGAACTCCAGAACTAACAAAGTTTGAGGAAACCTTTAAGAAAGCAATGTATGTAACGTGTGAAAGTGTCTCATCAAGCCTCTCTAAAGAAGCTGAAGGAATCAAAATGGCTAGATCTATTTGGGCCAGACTCGTCCCATAGGGGCTGCTGGAGGTCCCTGTATAAGCCTCCCATAGAGAAACACACTGCAGATCTCCAATGGAGGGTTATTCACTGGGCGGTAGCCACAAACAGACATGTGGCACATATCGATTCCACTGTGGAAAAGGGGTGTCCGTTTTGTACATTTGAAGACTCTGTAGACCATGTTTTTTTTAAACTGTTTTAGACTGAAAGGGTTGTTTCAGACTTTGGGGGAATGGTTTAGGAAATTTGGGGAAGTTTTTAGCCCAATACATTTTATATTTGGACCCAAGTATGTTGCTTCAGAGAGAAAGAAAATTTCTCTGATAAACTTTAAATGTGAAGCAAAGTTGGCAATATGGTTGACAAGAAAACGGAAATTAAGGGGGGGAAATTCAGTAGACCCTGATTTGACTTTTAAAGCCCTTATAGCTGCTAGAATTAAAGCAGAGTTTGCTTTTTACAAAATGACAAATAATCTGTTTGCTTTTAATGATTTTTGGGGTATTGGTGGTTTTTTTTATGTACAGTTGATGAAGAGAACAATTTAGTTTTAATTCTGTAATTATATGTTTTTTTTGGGGGGGGGGGGGGGGGGGTTTGTTTCTGTTGTCACAATGTGATTTGTTTTAATTTTTTAAAAATGTTTTAATAAAGGAGTGTTAAAATTCAATTCTCTCTCTCTCTCTCTCTCTCTCTCTCTCTCTCTCTCTCTCATATCCTTTCTTTTTCAAACATTTTCTTTCAATCAGCGAGTCTCTGTTCCTTAAACCACACACCACACTTCACAAACTTTACTGATTGTTTTTCTACAACTATGTTATTGTATGGTAGCAATTATTCAGTCCTAAGAAGTGGTTCTAGTGTCCAAAACATCTGTAACAATTCTGTCACACTCCCACCAGTAATAAGTAGCAGAAATGAACAAATCCTAAAGCCTGCATGTTACCAGCCAAGTGCCAGCTTGTGCTGTCAGCCTGTGGATGTGCAGTAAAACAAGCCTTGAGATTATTTTCTGTAAAACAGACCTCCGCAGGCCTCCACATATGGTGCCTTGCTTGCAAACCACTGCCAAACTACTTTCTATAGCACATCTTTTTCATTTTGTTCTTTCTTTCTTTCTAATATGGCACTAAAAAAAATATAAATCCTCTGTCTTGAGCTCCACTTGGTGTGTCTCACATTTGAAAAGTTCTTATAATCTGCTCTAGATCTCATTTAGTCTTCTGTTCCACTTTGTGGCTGGAACATAACTGTATTTGCAGGTTGCTATTTTTACATTTACAGCATGGATGCTGTTGTCTCTTACTGAGAGACTGTAAGTCATGTTTGTGTGTACACACACATATACAGTATAATCACACATATATTACTGAATCAGTGTACTCTTGTTCCACACCACACTTTAAAACCTTCTTTCAATAGAATCGCTGCAGGTTATTTATTCTGGACTGAAAAGCTGGAAGGGAAGGTAAAAACAAAACACAATAAAAAAATAAAAAAACAGAATGAAAGAAAAAGATAGGAGACGCAGGAAAACAAAGCCACAGGATAGGGCTCTGTCTCTTTTTCTCCCTGCCACTGGAATAGAATACCTGTGTTCCAAGTTATTTAGAGTGATCAGGTGCAGTGAGGTGGGTCGGCACTGGTGCACACAGACACATGTTTCTGCACAGTTTGACATAATTGCCATGCTCTCTCCCATTTGGCATCTCAGTAACATCAGTCAGAGAGAACCAGACCTGTCACAACTGTCTGACTGCAGCATGGAGAAAGAGAGAGGGAGAGAGCATAGCCAGATAAGGAAGAGAAAGAGAGCTAGCAGATATTATACTGCAGAGTGCATATCACTCAGCCCCCAAAAACAGGACCCAGCAGAGATTCTGGACATGTTCAGGGAACTGAATTCATTTATAAACACATTTAATACAATTACCTTAATACATTATAATTTAAACAGAAATATCCCTGTATGTATTTAAACTCAGATATAACTTGTCTGTACAGGCTTATCAAATGTGTATATTATTTAGGTTTGGTTTATGTATATTGGAGATGTTATAGTTAATATCCTTGATTAAAATGTAATTTAATGCAGATTTAAATTTTTTTCCAGTCTATTGTCCAGAGTGTCCAAACAAACAACAATCCATGCGACAAGCAGATTTTTGGTAAGTCTGTGAACATATTTAGGTACAATGAATGTTTGGAGGCAATCTTTCAGCATCTGAGAGGATAGGAAAAGGTGAGGGGTGCTGGTGTTTTTAGAACTGAGGAAATTCAATGTGACATGCTGAGAATGAATTGCTCAGTCAGGCTGAAATATCCCTCATTCTTGGGACAGTCATTGGTTTACTCTCTCTCTCTCTCTCTCTCTCTCTCTCTCTCTCTCTCTCTTCCCAAATATCCCTGTCTCTTTAAATTTTTGCCAATAATAATCTCTCAAATAAGATGGACTGTACACTTGATCTTTTATACACCTTCTACTATATATATATATATATATATATATATATATATATATATATATATATATATATATATATATATATATATATATACCAATACCCCAAAACACCTGTTATGTACTATCAACACTATTGTAATAAAGATTATTAAAATACATATACAAGAATTTTGTTACACTGGTAGTGTCCTTTTTAAATGAGATTAATTGGCCCTTTTTTTTCTTCTTCTTCTACTGACAGCTGATCTAAAGGTTAATAAGCTTATACATTTCTAAAGGGAAAACAGAACACTCTAGAAATGCATGAGTATTGTAAATGAAGGAGATATTCATTAACGTGATTCAGCATTATTTAAGATAATGGGAGTTTCGAGCAATAAGTAAAACATCTCATTGTTGACCACATTTTCCAATTTCATTTAGAATTTTTCCTTACCTTACATTGGAATGAAAACTATATTTTATGGATTTGAGCTATAACCTTAAAATCTAAAAATACAGCAATAAAATATAATGCAGTGAAATATGGCTTAGAGAACTTGAAATAATACCTTTATAAAATGTAATGATGGACGTAATGCTCATTGATTCACCACCACACACACATACTTACACAATTCCTGGAATTCATGCAGGAAACCAAAATAACATAATTGAACCCCAGTGTTTGTCCACTGCCACTGTGCATATATGTGTGCGTGTATGGTTTTATTGTTATTTAGTTGGTTAGTTTCTTGTGCACAGCTCAATTTCAATCAATACCCATATTCTGAAAACATAAGAGTGTCGATTTCAAACATTTATTAAGTTTTGCAAAACATAAAATTCTAAAACCTGATTATTAAGGGTTTATCTAGCATAAGTGTAGTACAGAACCTAGTCTTGGAAGTCTTTACAGTGTTGTGCATTCATTCATACCATGGCATCACTGCTTATCATTTTAACATGCTTTGATGCATAAGCACAACTCACAAAATATTGCCCTCTAAACACATACACACACACACACACACACACACACACACATACACACGCACGCACGCACACACACACACACACACACACACACACACACACACACATTTACATACAAACATACATAAAGAGAAACAGCCAGATAGAAAGACCAGTAGCACTTACACCCCATTTACAAAATCTCCCACTTTTTGGTTGAGAGAGAGAAAAGGTGCATGCATACATTTTACAAATTTATTTCCATGGTAACCATTCACTGTGTCATTCACATGTCAAAGTGAATCAGGGGAGATTAGGAGTATTCTCTCTCTCTCTCTCTCTCTCTCTCTCTCTCTCTCTCTCTCTCTCTCTCTCTCTCTTCACTTTATAGGCTATACACACTCTCTTATGTGCTTAATACAGAGAATCAAATGACAAATAGCAGACATAGTTAAAAAAAAACCCATAAAGGGCTCTGAGTAACGATGGTATGTAACCGCTTTTTACAGAGTACTGAGCTGAGAAATACTCTAATCAAGCATTATTTTTCGCAAATGAATGCATACATAATAACTGAAATATGCTCATCTTACTTGAATGCCTCTGGAAGACAATAACTGATTTATTGACCATACCGCTGTGATGATATTCATTAAGGTTGTTATTACTGCCAAAAGTATCCCCTCATTAAGAGTGTAGATATTATGTGATATGGCAACATGATCTCATGAGAATTCATATGTATTCTTACGTAAAGTGTGATTCTAGCAAACATCTTGGTTACTGATGTAACCTCTGTTCCCTGATGGAGGGAATGAGACGTTGTGTCAATGTAGTGACACTAGGGGTTCAATCTTGAGAGCCCTACTCACCTTTGCTTAAAATAGAAAAGGCCAATGAAAATTGGCTAGTGGAATTTGCATGCCACTCTCTGCCCTGGACATACGGGTGTAAAAGGAGATGGCGTGCATCACTCATTCAGATTTATGCTGAGGAGCCGATAGAGAGTCCCGGCCATGTCAGCGGCTGGTTCAGCACCGCGGCAGGAGGGATACAACGTCTTGTTCCCTCCATCAGGGATCAGAGGTTACATCAGTAACCAAAACGTTCCCTTTCTGTCACTCACTCGACGTTGCGTCGATGTAGTGACACGAGGGGTTCCTATAGGAAACGCCGCTGGCGCTGAACTATGTCACGAGGTATGGAAGAATGGACACGGGCAAGCTGCTGTATGCCTCGCAGCGAGCGCTCAACCACATCTTGACCTTCCAGCGAGTTATGTAAGGCGTCTCCCTAGTCCCGTTAAGGGGGGTGGAGGCACTTACCCAAGGAGGCTACAGGCGGTGTCTTAACTGATTGCTGTTAAGCAATGTCCTGTTGTGGACAAAAAGCGCACATTATCACCTTTGAAAAAGGGGAAAGGCGCAATGCAAGCGGTACACCCAACCGACCGCCCGGTCTACCTGATGTTACCCCTTAAAAGTGCCTTCCATGACTTCGTTAGCTCCTCGTGCAATTCCGGGAAGAAAAGCACCGGGGTGGGGCATGGCCGTGTGTCACGCTCCAAGCCCAGAAACCAATCATCCAGCCGCGAACACTCAGGGCAGGGTGGAGGGTTCCACTTCAGCCCGATGTTCACAGCCACCCGGGAAAGCACGGCTGCCATCTCAGCATCTGCCTCATCCTGTGCTCTACCGCCCGTGGGCGGGATCTCAGAAGATTCGTCTGCTTCTGATAGCAGAAGCCCACCCTCCGATGTCGCAACCGAAAGCTCATCCTCATCGTGAGCCGCGAACGACACATTAAACCCGCCCTGAGGCAGACCGCCTGTATCGCTTGACAGCTCGTCCGGACAAAACGAGCGTGCTGGGGGATGGGAGGTCCGCAGGGGCTGAGCCAGCGGAAACGCTCCCATGTCTCCAGATCGCCCGCGGTGCTTGCCGACCCGGCCGGCTGAGCGTCAGCCCAGGACAGACCAGGTTGGGGAGCAGCCGCGGTGGCAATGAGAACACAACCCTTCCACGAAAGCCACCTCGGCGTGCTGGCGCCCCAGACACTCGAGGCAGATTTCATGGGTATACGGAGGGGAGAGAAAACAGCCACATCCAGTAGCGCAAACACGGAGGACATCTTTAAAAAGATGCCGAGAATTTGCGCAAGCTCTTTTAGAAGGAAAATATACACTTTCTTGAATATACTTTTAGCACCTGCAGACTCAGGCTGCCGAAGCGCCCAGGGGAAGCACAGCACTCAACCGTGCGAGAGTGACCGCTGATATGCGGCATAAAAATCAAGCAGCATAGCAAGAGTTGAGAGGACGAACACACACACAGATGCATTCAGCTCTGAAGAAAAAATCTGAATGAGTGATGCATGCCATCTCCTCTTATACCCATATGTCCGGGGTGGAGAGTGGCATGCAAATTCCACTCGCCAATTTTCATTGGCCTTTTCTATTTTAAGCAAAGGTAATTGGGGCTCTCAAGATCGAACCCCTAGTGTCACTACATCGACACAACATCGAGTGAGTGACAGACAGGGAACTTACATTTGCTTAGGTTTGCAGTGAAACCATAACATACAATGTTGACGTATTGACAGCATCTAAAATGTAATTATTGTACGTATTAACAGCTTTAAAGTTGCATTAGTATTTATGTATCCTTACTGAATCCATGAATACTGATTTCATGGAATTAATTGGTTATTTCTTTTTGATTTACAATCAATAATATTACAGTAATTAAACATTCAATGACATCACATTTATTTAAAGCATTTACCTAATTTAACATTATAACAGTTTAATCTGTTTTGTGTGATTTCTGTAGCAGTATTAAAGTTGTTTCAAATGAAATAAAAATATATCACTTTAACCATGACTAAACTTTAAAATTCTAAAATGAACAGAAATTCTGTAATCGTTTAATAATTTATTAAGCATTTAATTTTTATTTTGTTTGCCATGGGACACAAAAGGACTTCAGAATTTTTACAAATACTGTAAAATAAACCACAAAAGTACAATTAAACGATCATAAAAGTAATTCATTTTATTTGTGCACTAGAATCCAAGTCTTCTGATAACTCTGTGAGGAACAGACCCAAATTCAAGCCTTTGATTTAACGATCTTCATCTCCATCCACCGAAGCGCCTGTAACAACCATAACCGTCAACTCCCACATTGATTTCAAAATGAAAAAAATGCTGCCTCATAAGGTGTTACGACACAGGTTTTACGGCAGTACATGCTCATTGGCGCTGATCTGTTTTGTGACCGATTGTGACATTCCATATTCTGTGATGTATTCATTTGAAAGAGATATGACAACACTGTTACAGAGTGGAACAGGAGAACGTTTTTTCAGCTGTTAATAACTTAAACTCCACTTTCTACCTCACACAAAGCTACTGTATGCCATTAGGGAGCACATTTTGTACTGCATTTTTCCATTTTTCTGTATAAATTATTGTGATTAAATTTATCTGCCTCTTACGTTTTTTACATAAAGTTAGGTTTAGGGGTGGGATTAGCAGCTTTAATGTATATATATATAAATTAGTATATTGTAACATAAATTATTGTCACTGTAATCTGCCTGTTTCATTTTCAGTAAAAACAGTAAACAGTACAAATTTACAAATTTATTTATTTTATTATAAATATATTTTGTTCAAATTCATAAATATATAACATTTCTAAGGATGTAAATATATAAAAATATTTATGTTTTAGATGCTGTCAAAGCATCCATATTATACATTTCAGCATCCATCCAAATACACCGATATGTACGTTAAATATTACGTACAAATAGTTACAAATAATAATGAGATAAGGCTGGATTTAGCACAAGTGACATGGCTGTTGTAGAGCAATAAGGGGGAGGGTGGTCATCTTTGACTTTCAAACAGACCTCATTCATCTTACTCAGTGTTCCCTAAAGCCTTACCCTCTCTCGTACACCTCTTCTAGACAGGATGAGGCTATACACTGTGAGGCTGAATGAATTGCAAAATGAAAAACATACTTTCCATCAGACGTCTCAGGGATTGCTTCAGAAGCAAAGAGACACCTAATTTATCATGATCCCACCATCAAAACAGATGCTGTTATATCAAATTCCATAAAATTATCTCTTTGGTGACTGTATGAAGAGTCTATCTGATGTTTGTTTATAAGCCAATGCATTTTGTGGTTGATGTGCTTTTAGCCCTGGGCTTTAGGGCAAGGTTGAAGTTATTAAAACAACCACAAATACTGAATAAATATAGTATATGAACAGATATGTGTGCATATTACCGCTAAAGTATCTGTTATTTTCACCTGTCTGTCTTATCATCGGTATCGTGTAAATGTTCAAACACTAACCTTAGAACTGCTACAGCATTTATAAGAAGGTATAGATCACACTCAACAGAGGCAAGATGGTCTGCAGATATACACAACCAAATCTAAACACACACAAACTAATCCCTCAATGAACTAATTCCCTCTGTTACATACAGACTCTTTCTGAGCATGCCTGGAGTTCCATCAATTCAAATCAGCCAGAATATATGATACTGAAGCCTGTATAAATCCAGACGGTTGTCAATTCACACTATTTCCATTTGATTTAGCCCCCACTGCTGGTTAATTTAATGGATAAATGCATAATCCAGGCATGAAGTGCTAGTCAATGCTGTAGGATGAACAGTCAAGATCTGTGCAAAATAACAACAGAAAACTCTAAAAACCACTAAAATGTATTTCTTTGTTTTAGATTCTGCAATGATATGGTTGAATCAAATTAACCCAATAGTGCTGGTAAAGCACTGTCAACGTGTAAAATATTATGATTGTTGGTGCAAATGTAACCATAGGAAAGATATGATCATCTTTTGGATCTATTTTGTCTGTTTCAAAAATATGCAACATATGTTATACCGCTTAAAGCAATAGATTCTCACAATGTGTTTGTTGTTTAAAGACACCGTTGAAATGATGCCTTGCTCTGCTGTAGTGCTGGAAAATGAACATTATTACACAGTTTTGCATCTATTCATGAGTGTGTAAAAAAATGCTATGTGGCTGGTGTTTCATTCAGTATATGATGTACTTTATGTCATGAATTACACATTGCAAGTAGATAATGCATTAAAAATATTTTGCTTCCATTATAGTCAACAAGGTTATCTACACTGCTAGTGAGAATTGTCTCAGTGTTTCACACAATGCTTTCAACAAGAAGCCTGAGGTTGGTGGGGTTAGATGTTTTACTATTACGTAAAAAAATAAAACAAATAAAACAAATAAAAAAATCATTGCCATTTGGAAAGTTGTTCTAAATGTCAATTTCTTTTGTGGGATTTACTGGTAAGGACTGAGGTTAAATGTACTGAATATACAGTATATTTTATTGATATGTTTCATGTTTTGATCACTAAAGTGATAGTTTACCCAAAAATGAAAATTCTGTCATCAATTACTCAACCATATGTTGTTCCAAACCCCTATGTCTTACCTCCTTCATTGGAACACAAAAGGAGATGTTATGCAGTATGTTAGTTTCAGTCACCATTCACTTTCATTGCAACATTTTTCAATAATATCAGTGTGATTGGTGACCGAAGCTGTTATTCCTCCTAAGATCTCTTTTTTGTGTTCCATGGAAGAAATAAAATGGTTTGCAACAGCATGAGTGTAAGTGAAATAATAACAGAATTTTTATTTTTGAGGGAAATACCTGTATCCCTTTAAGAGAACAAATGAAATTGCATGCTACGTAAGAGGCAAACAGTAGATTTATTTTGGTGTCTTATTTTACACAATCAATTTAAATGTCATTTAACAACTCTGATTTTAGATGGTAATCATTTCCCAGTAAACCAATGAGTTGATGACTTTGTTTGACCTCTTCAATAATGACCTAAGTGTGAGAAAATGGTGTACAAAAGCCTGCAGTTTTAAGTGACCAAACAATTTCTCAGTGGTTAGAGGTTTGTTTAGGAGTTGTGGGGAAAAGGATTTAAGAACAGTGTCCCACCCGCTTACCCAGCTGGTCTAAACTCTAATGAGGCTTTAAACAGGATGTGGGATGGCTTTCTTCATACAACCTACAGGTCAGCACCACACAATGAGGGCCACAACAAAGACTCTATATAGACCTATTGGTCCAAACTGCCATTTTAAGTAAATTGTGTGGTCAGCAATTCTCTTGAATGGAGTCCAACTATATAACATTCATCACATGTGGAAGGACACTTTATAGACTTTGACAACTGGTTTTGCTTTTTAAATTGAGCATTTTTTATTTTATTTTTAATCAGAGCTCCAGAATGAGCAGTGTCCCCAGAAGTTGTTCCTGAACATGTTTTATGTAATAAATACATAAATAAATATATACCTTCATTTAGTTACTTCATGGTAAAAATGTTCAGTAAGTGTAAACAAAGGGCCTCATGGCTTCAGCTGATCTTGAACCATCTCTCTATATCTAACATTAAGTTTATCTTGACACTAGCTAATTATGTATTGTAAACACAATGGTCACTCTTCAAATAATGTTGTATTGTGAATGAGTATAAAAAGTATACCTGTATGCTGTTTGCAGGAAAACAACACTGAACTAGTAAAAATAAGATAGCATGCCATAGAATTCTTGCTTGATAATGGCAAGAAAATAAAGTCAGTGACGATTTTACAATCTCAGAACGCTCTTTTAGACATCCACATGTTATATATCCTCACATGGAAATTGTTCTGAAATAATATCTCTTACTGTCATTTGAGGAGAGTTAATGGGATTTTAGACTAAACTAAAGTAAAAGTAAATTATCAGAGCAACCACATTCACAAAGTGTGTTGATGCCTTCTATCCTGTCAAAATCAGGGCTCAACTAAGAGGATTTTTTTCTGCTAGCCCCATCGGGCCAATAGTTTAGATTTTTACTTGGCCTGCCAACATTTTCACAGACCCGACCACAAAATATATGCAGCATTTTATTGTTCCCTATCTGTCACTCACTCGACGTTGTGTCGATGTAGTGACACTAGGGGTCACCCTTGGGAGCCCGAGACACCTCTGGTCTTTGATAAAAGGCCAATGAAAATTAGCGAGTGGTATTTGCATGCCACTCCCCCAGACATACAGGTATAAAAGGAGCTGGTATGCAACCATTCATTCAGATATTCTTTTCAGAGCCGAACGGTCATGCTCACTGAGCTGAATTCCCACGACTGTTCATTCACCTCTGATGGATCTGATGGCGCATTTCAGCTGCTTCTCCCCCCCTCTGCACTGGTGCACTGCAGAGAATGCCCCTGGGTGCTTCGGCAGAAATAAAAGAGTATATTTCTCTAAAAGAGTATATAGCTCCAAAAGAGCGGCACACACGGAAAGTCTTTTTAAAGACATGTCTTTTTAAAGATGCCTTCACTTTGTGTGTTATTCCTGGTTGCACTCGTTATCTCTCGCCTTCTGACGGTCACGATCACTGTCTTTCGTGTCTGGGCATTGCTCACGCGGAGACAGTGTTCGTGGATGGGTCATGTACTCATTGCGAGAACATGTCCATGGCAACGATGCGGTCACGGTCTACCTTCGTAAGAAAGCAAGCCACCCCAGAGGCTCCCCGCCTCGGTCCTTCTACCCATGGGTATGAGGCCAGCACGGCTAGCACTGGGGGCGAATTGGGGACCCCAATGGGACAACCTCCGCAAGGTATCCCCCCACGGACCTCCCCTTCCCCAGCATGCTCGTCTGCCCCAATCAGGCTTCTGGATGAGTCCGCCGGCTCATCTCACAGCGAGTTCGACCTCTTATTCAGAGCTTTCGAAGGTGATGAGCTCTCGAGCGCAGCGTAGGAGAGCGGGCTCGTCCAGTCGGACGCGGAGTCTCAGCTGGGCTCCTCCCTTCAGGTGTGGTCGCCCAGTTGTAGGCTGATGCGGAGATGATGACATGCTTTCCCGGGCAGCCGTGAGCGTCGGGCTAGAGTCGAACCCTCCGCTCTCCCCTGAACCCTCGCGGCTCGATGATTGGTTCCTGGGCTCACGGTGCCGCTCAAAGCCACGCCCCGCCCCCGTTCCTTTCTTCCTGGAAGTGCATGAACAGCTGACAAAACTTTTTACTGCCCGGTCCCGATCTTTCAGCTTCCCTGCCCTCACTACCCTCGATGGTGGGGCAGCCAAGGGCTATTCGGCAATCCCCCCAGTGGATAAAGGCGCTCGCGGTGCACCTATGCCCGCAGAGCGCCACCACCTGGCGCGGGTGCCCAAAGGTCCCATCCAAGGCCAAGGCCTATGGTGCCGCTGGACAAGCCGCCTCCGCCCTGCATGCCATGGCTCTCCTGCAAGTCCGCCAAGGCGCTAAAGGAACTGCACGAGGGTAGTTCCACCCCAGGATTGATGCAGGAGCTGCGCTCGATGACTGACCTCGCTCTCCGGGTGACGAAGGTCACGGCGTGGTCTCTTGGACGGGCGATGTCCACCTTGGTGGTCCAGGAGCGCCACCTTTGGCTCAACCTGGTCGAGATGGGAGAGGCCAACAAGGCACAGTTCCTTGCTGCCCCCATTTCCCAAGTTGGCCAGTCTGGCGACACCGAGGACTTTGCCTAGCAGTTCTCAGCGGTGAAGAAGCAGACGAAGGTTATCCGGTACATCCTGCCCCAACGCGGCTCAAGATCCCGCACCCCGTCTGCTCGTCGCCAAGGGCGTCCCCCTGCGGTGACTGCACTGGCTCCCACCGGCTCCCTTCCTCCGGTGGAGCCCACCGCAGGAAGCAGACACCACCCATCTCGCAGCTTCCAAGAACCCGCGAAAGGCTTCGAAGCTCCCCTGAGACGGGTGACCCAGGGACGACGAAACCTGCTGCTCTGGAGCTGATAAGCAGACCACTCCATCACCCGGTCAAAGGCCAGGAGGAGAATCTATTGTTACCTTTGCATTTAATTGCGCTGCATGCCCAAGTGGCTGCAGTACCCAAGAGTTCAGCAAGAGCGGTCTCCTTGTTCCCTGGGTCACATATCCGGTGTACACGGCTGTCATCACGACCATCGTCCACCACTCTATTAGGCAGGTTTGGCGCTCCAGCGGCAGTCTCTCCACCCCAGAGCACCCAGCTGTGGCACAAATCCGTCCCCGATGTGACAGTCTCCATGGGTCACGAGGACAGGCCTCTTCCTACCCCGTTCCAGGCTGTTCCGGGGGTGGTCACAAGGAGCCAGGTAAGTACTTCGATGTCCCTGAACTCAGCACGGCCATGACATGGTGTGACACCTCAGTCTCTGCCCCGCCGTGAGGCCCCACCTGCCGGTACGTCTGACGAGATTGTCCCTCCGGCCGAGATGAAGAAGGAGTTTTACAGTCCCTACTTCATTGTACTGAAAAAAGGCGGTGGGTTGAGGCCAATCTTGGACCTGTGAGTACTAAACTGGGCTTTACACCATCCTAGATGCTGACGCAAAGACACACTCTAGCGAGCGTCCGGCATCAAGATTGGTTCGCAGCGGTTGACCTGAAGGACATGTACTTCCACGTCTCGATTCTACCTCGACACACACCCTTCCTGCTGTTTGCGTTCGAGGGTTGGGTGTATCAGTACAAGGTCCTCCCTTTCGGTCTGTCCTTGTTCCCTCGCGTCTTCACGAAGGTCGCAGAGGCAGCCCTTGCCCCGCTAAGGGAAGTGGGCATTCGCATCCTCAACTATCCCGATGGTTGGCTAATCCTAGCTCACTCTCGGGATGTATTGTGTGCACACAGGGACCTGGTGCTCTCACACCTCAGCCGACTCAGCTTTGGGTCAACTGGGAAAAGAGCAAGCTCCTCCCGGCTCAGAGCATCTCTTTTCTGGGTTTGGAGTTGGACTCAGTCTCGTTGACGGCATGCCTCATGAACAAGCACGCACAGTCGGTGCTGACCTGTTTGAAGGCGTTCAAACAGAAAACAGCGGTTCCACTGAAATTTTTTCAGAGGCTCCTGGGGCATCCTCATTGGTGGCCACTCCACTCGGGTTGATGCATATGTGACCACTTCAGCGCTGGCTTCAGACTCGAGTCCCGAGATGGGCATGGCGCCACGGGACACATCGCGTGGCCATCACACCGATCTGTCACCGTCTCTTCAGCCCTTGGACTGACCTCACATTTCTATGGGCAGGCTTTCCCCTAGAGCAGGTCTCCAGGCATGTCGTGGTTACAATAGATGCCTCCAAAACGGGCTGGGGTGCTGTTTGCAACAGGCACGCAGCCGCCGGCTTATGGATGGGCCTGCGGCTGCATTGACACATCAACTGCCTCGAGTTGCTGGCAATTCTGCTCACCCTGCGGAGGTTCTGGCCATTGATCCAGGGCAAGCACATGTTAGCTCGGACAGACAACACAGCAACGGTGGCATACATCAACCGTCAAGGCGGTTTATGCTACCTTTGTATGTCACAACTCACCCGCCGTCTCCTCCTCTGGAGTCAGCAGCACCTCAAGTCGCTGCAAGCCACTCACTTGTTCCTTCTTCTTTCTTCATTTAGCACTGCACTGTTATGTTGCCTCAGATAAAATATAGAACATTTCTTTCAGATTGTTTAATGAGAGGGTGTGACTCTATAATCCATTGTTAGGAAAGAGGAAGGTAAAAATAAGAAAGGGATACTTGACCTCAACACTGCAGCGGACGGGCTGTCACGGCAGGTTACCCTCAGGGGAGAGTGGAGACTCCACCCTCAGGTGGTCCAGCTGATCTGTAGTCGATTTGGGCAGGCACAGGTAGACCTGTTCATCTCCCAGGAATCCTCCCACTGCCCGCTCTGGTACACCCTGACCGAGGCACCTCTCGGTATAGATGCGCTGGCACACAGCTGGCCCTCTGGACTGCGCAAATATGCGTTTCCCTCAGTGAGCCTACTTGCACAGACACTGTGCAAGGTCAGGGAGGATGAGGATCAGGTCATCCTGGTAGCACCCTACTGGCCCACCCAGACATGGTTCTCGGACCTCATGCTCCTCGCTACAGCCCCCCCGGTGAATTCCCCTGAGGAAGGACCTTCCTGTAGGAGAGGTGGGAAGGGCGGCTGTCCCCTTCCACCTTGAAGGTGTATGTAACCACTATAACGACACAGTGGACGGTAAGTCCTTAGGGAAGCATGACCTGATCATCAGGTTCCTGAGAGGCGCCAGGAGGCTGAATCCCTCCAGACTGCACCTCGTTCCCTCATGGGACCTCTCTGTAGTTCTTCAGGGTCTACAGAGAGCCCCCTTTGTGCCTTTGCAGTCAGCTGAGCTTAAGGCACTCTCCTTGAAGACTGCCCTCCTGACTGCGCTCACTTCCATCAAGAAGGTAGGAGATCTGCAAGCGTTCTCTGTCAGCGAAACATGCCTGGAGTTAGGTCCGGGCTACTCTCACGTGATCTTGAGACCCCGACCGGGCTATGTGCCCAAGGTTCCCACAACCACTTTTAGGGACCAGGTGGTGAACCTGCAAGCGCTGCCTCAGGAGGAGGCAGACCCAGCACTGTCGTTGCTGTGTCTGGTGCGCGCTTTACGCATATATTTGGATTGCACACAGAGCTTTAGAGTCTCTGAGCAGCTCTTTGTCTGCTTTGGTGCACAGCAGAAAGGAAGCGCTGTCTCCAAGCAGAGGATCGCCCACTGGCTCATGGCATATCACACCCAGGACGTGCCGCCCCCGGTAGGGCTACAAGCCCATTCTACCAGGGGTGTAGTGGTCTCCTGGGCCCTGGCCAGAGGTGCCTCTCTTACAGACATTTGCAGAGCAGCAGGCTGGGTAACACTCAACACCTTTGCAAGGTTCTACAACCTCCAGGTGGAACCAGTATCGTCCCATGTAGTGGCACGCAATACAAGCGGATAAGTCCGGGATAGCCAGCCGGGTGTATCGCTTGCACATAGCGCCTTTCACCTCCCCTGAGCTGAAGACATGCGCCATTAACTCCCAGTAGTGTTCACAAACTATGTTCCCTGGTCGACTTCCTCCGAGCCCTGTGGCAGTCGAGTTTTTGGAGAGACTTGCTGCCGGCCCAGTACATGTGCTAACTAAAAGCCCTGTTCTGGGGTAGGTGTTCCACATGCGGCGGTTCCTTGTAGGTAACCCCATGCGATGTATATCTTCCGCTAATTTGTTTCCTGTTGGCAAACTGCGTCTTCCTTGGGCAGAGGCCCCTCTGCCACAGTCTCCATGTTTGTAGTAACTCCTCCGCTGTTGGGTAGGACCTACCATGAGACTTCCCCACATGACATACTTCCGACATAGCTCAGCAAGGCCATGTGATGTATTCCCACTTAAATATTCCCCCTCTCTCTAGGCGAGGTGTGGTCTCCGCGGTGTCCTCCCCTTGGGAGGGACATCCTCCGACTAAACCTGGTCCGCCCAGTCAGATAATCCCCTTTTTTTAGGGAGTGAAAAAAAAAGAAGGGGAAAAAAGGCCACGACTGGGCTTGCCTGTCTCTATCTTTTGGGTAGTCGACTTGTCCCCAAAGGGCCATTTGACACTCATAACTATGTTGGGGGAGGTTACGTGTCAGCCTGGTGCGCTGGCTACGAGGCACACAGTTGTCTGCCCGTCACACACCGCCAGTTCACATAACACAGTTCAGCCAGTTGTGGCGTTTTGTATAGGGACCCCTAGTGTCACTACATTGACACAACGTCAAGTGAGTAACAGATAGGGAACATCATGGTTACTTGTGTAACCTCCGTTCCCTGATGGAGGGAACGAGACGTTGTGTCCCTCCTGCCACAATGCTGAACTACCTGCTGAAATGGCCGGGACCTTGTCTCGGCTCCTCAGCATAAAACCTGAATGAGTGGATGCATACCAGCTCCTTTTATACCCGTATATCCGGGGGAGTGGCATGCAAATACCACTAGCAAATTTTCATTGGCCTTTTATCAAAGACTAGAGGTGTCTCGGGCTCCCAAGAGTGACCCCTAGTGTCACTACATCGACACAACGTCTCATTCCCTCCATCAGGGAACGGAGGTTACACAAGTAACCATGACGTTAGCATGTACCAGAAAGAATAATCATATTGCAATAGCTGGAAATTATACAGTGATAACGTAAGTCCATAACAGTTATCACAGACAGTAGACAGTAGTCACTCTCACAATTGCAACTAAACCTCATCTTAGCCAGCTAGAAAAATTAACCTTAGTGATAAGTTTAAATCAGAAAAATGTGCAACAATATTCAATGCATACATCAAAGAATACCAAATATGGTTAAGTTTCCAAAACATGAAAATGCATGTAATTTATAAGATTAATGAATGTAAGATCAAGGGAACAAAATTGGACTTTGTTGTATATGCAACGAACAGGCCGGCAAACAAAGGGGGTGCCGAATTATCCTAATGGGGGCAAAACCTTGAAGTTATGTGTAAGTGACAATGTCGCACTGACCCGACTGGGTAAGTGACAGTTCCATCAAATGGCCTGAGACCCTCTCACTTTTGCCCTGGGTCAGCAGGCCATTCTAACTGCTGAGCCCTGCAAATGGTGGATCAATTTTAACAGGAATTATGTACTGTAAAATATCTTATAAAAAAACATATTTTATTAATCCATGTTATGTACTGTAAGTGCATTATGAAAGCATAAATTACATTAGTGTAAAACTAATTACTTTTCATGCTGATTTTATGTTACATAATTGTTTATTTAACATATCTAATAGTTATCACAACAACAACAAAAAAAGCATTGCATTTGTGCCTCTAATGCTCTAAATTAAAAGTATTTTGTGACATAAAAGTACTATCTATACATATAATTTCTAAAATGTCTAACCCAAACTAGAATGCAAACTACAGTTGGTTTTGGAATGATGGAAGTCATATTCACACACTTTCAACATGACATTGCTCAAGATTTTCACAAATATTTGCCATTATTGTAGGACTACCTATTCATATAGCATGACCCAAAAAGAACTTGCTGAAGTTCTAAAAAAAGTATCCCTTTCTTATTTTTACCTTCCTCTTTCCTAACAATGGATTATAGAGTCACACCCTCTCATTAAACAATCTGAAAGAAATGTTCTATATTTTATCTGAGGCAACATAACAGTGCAGTGCTAAATGAAGAAAGAAGAAGGAACAAGATTTCTAATTAATATTCATTTGCGAGCATGACTTTACGCTGTTGTTGGTTTGAAGAAAATTGTCTGATAATACAGTTATAAAGAGGCTTTGTGGTTAATTAACAGAGTAGCTGACAGTGGGAGCAACAGACTAGTGGTATATATGCTGTAACAGCAACCCCAGATGAGATTGTCTATAAGAACAGGAAGCAGTTTTGCTTCAAAGCCTTTTAAAATGCCCTTAGCCAAATTCGGCAGAGCAGAGAGATATATGATGTCACTTAGAACTCTTATGAGTGGCAGTGGATTCATGGGACAAGTCATGAGTGGCAATAATGTTTTCAGGTGCTCTCTCTCTCTCTCTCTCTCTCTCTCTCTCTCTCTCTCTCTCTCTCTCTCTTTCTCTTCTTTCAGTTTTCACCCTGTTTGTGGTGTTTTCATCCGCAGCCCATGTATTTTAAATCTAGGCCTTCAGTGCAATTCATGCTATTAAGAATACACAGTTTCACAATGAATAAGACACCGTATGCCTATCATACATAACGTGGCAGTCAACTAATAATACCAATTGACATTTTAAAAACATGTCCACGCATGAAAGCCAGAACTAAAGAAAGCTCTCTAATAATATCTGTGGTTTAAATTTAGCTTGCAATAAATTGTTTCATCAGGGTACACAATTTATTTGAAGTGAAAATCAGCCCTCCTTTCCTGTCTAATCAATCGCACGATCATGCAGAACATCTCAGGTTTGTAAATCCATAAGGATCTCTTACTCAATGCCAATAACAGCAGTGATGACAGCCAATCTCGCACTCTTCGCTTTCAAATTATATACATCACTTAAAGCATGATTGCGTCACTCAAGGCCAGCTAAAAGGCCTGGACTTGGACATATCCTAAAGACCACACCCACCAAGAACAAATAAATCAATCTGATTGTCTGATGAATCTGACAATCTGACTTTAGATGCCTATTCACTGCAGTGTTGAGGGATTCTGCAGAAATTCTGTTGGCCTGGTGGGGTGGAGCTCAGACTCACACGCTTCATCAGGAGCATGGCTTTGGGCATGAAAAGGTCAATGAAAATGAAAGGATGAAAAGATATTTATTTATTAGGCATATTACACCAGCAGAGAAGGCTTTGCTGGCCCTGAGAAATCGCCACTGGGTGGTTTGATATTTTAATGAAAGCATCTGTCCATCAAATCTGTCAAGCTATTTTTCAAATGCCATTTGTATTCTGCTTCTCTGAGCTCATTTTAGGGTTTCGGGTTATGGAAATCATATTTTGCAGCAAACATCCCTATTGATCTTGCAGTGTATTGGATCCATAAAAGCAAATATTGATATTGTAATCTTTGATATTGCTCCAATGAAGAAAAGAGATGATAACAAAGTAAAAAGCATTAATGACATTGGATAAAAAAATAAATCATGCTTATTACTTCAGATGAAACATACTGTATGTTTATGTTCTTTACATGACAGGGCAATAAAATATTGTCTAAATTCAATTAATCTAGCAAAAAATTCAGCATAATTTTGTATGCAGTAATAATTTTATGAATGCTTTGATAGACTACCTTTTACTTGTCTCAGTTTCAATGTGCCATTGTTTTAGGATAGATTTACTAAACTCATTGTTAGTCGTGAAGCAAGCTTAGATACTTATTTAAGGGTTAACTCCAGCTTGGCAGAACCTCATCTGGCTTTTCAATGCTCATTTATGAGAACAATCAATAATCAAACAACTCAGCCAGGCAAGTCACAGACATTATCTGATATGATTAAAAGGATGATCTATTTCTTCCTCTCTACCATTTCATTTTTTTAACTAAGAGATAAAGTATCTTTTTTATATATAAACTAGGATGCTTTTCTACATCTGGACAATTTATTGTCCAACTGAACATCAAAGTGTCCATTTAAATGTAAAGACATCCATATATGCATATATAAGTAAAAGTTATAAATGATTTCCCATGAAGTACCCAATTGATTGGGTCATTGGTATGGCAGTTCAGAGTCCTCGTGTTCTCATTTCTTATTGATTCAACCTCGTCAAGGTAATAAAGTTCATTTGGATGTTAAAAGCTTCATTATAGAGCAGAAATGTAGAGCTTCGATCGTTTCATCTCAACTGTCTAAAATATTTGTTATGGATACTTAAAGGTGCAATATGTAACAATATTCATGTAATAGTCACCTTTTTTTTGCCAATGTGTGAATGGCTTGTAACACAACTTAAAAAATGAGCCCTTCCCGGACTTCCTAGGTTGCCTATTAAAGCCTGTAGACTGATTTTCATGCGAAGGGAGCAGGTTGCTTTTGCCGGAAAATCCAAAGGATGTAACATTTATGTGCGCTCCCGAGAGCCTTGCCTCAGTAGTCGCTTCTCTTCTGCTATTCAACAGCGACAACAAACTGCAACACTAGGTAACGTTATCTTAGAGATGGAATCCAGCAAACGTCTGGCTCCCAGCACAACACCGACTCCTACACAAACTCTGAGTAAGGCAAAAAAAAATAAAAAAGTTAACTACTGAATCTCGTCTGGCTAAGCGTGAACGTGATCGTGGTCGAGCAAAAACTAGAGTGAACATCGGTAGGCCATTTGATTCCTGGAGGGACCTTCGTTTGGTTTTGGGGATCAAAACCAACCCTGAATTGGCATTTTTCTTATTGGACAGGTAAGCTTACATAACTGTAAAGCATGTGAAATATAGTGCCATAAGGATTGATCTATGTAATTTTATATAACTTGATCTTGCCTGCTAACACTGACGAATTGCAAGCTACCTTGCTTTGTAACTTTCAAATAATTTCAACGATTTTCTCTTTATACTAAAAGTCAGGTATACAGGATAAATTTAAGCAAATACGCTGGTTTCTTATTTGTAGTACAACATATGACATACAAAACATACAATAGTGCAACATAACTGTAAACTGTCTTGTATAGTTTGGTAGTATGTAGCTGTATGAGTGTATCAGTATGCTATGTTAGCTGATAAGTAGTTTTAGTTTAGTCTCAAAGTTTGTAGTAAAACAAACATAACTGTGTAATTTTAATTGTGCTACCTCATCTGTCAGCATGATGCCGGTGGATCACGTTCAGTCTCTTTGTACGTTACGTCATTGTATTGGCACTTGCTTGCGTCCCTATGGAGTGTGTGAACGAGCACGAGCATGTCATTAATAACAAGGGTTTCTGAATCTTACATACCGCACCTTTAAGCGGCTGCACTGAAAAAGACACTCCAAACATTGTTAGCCAATGGATTTTTCTCTTTTCTAGGGATGGGTGATGACACTTATTTTCTTTTCGATCCCATGCCAAGTACTTTTAGGCCAGTATCGCTGATATCGATACCAATACGGATACCTCTACTGAATTGACTTTTTGGGATAAAATGAGTAACTTTATTATTACTTACATAATTTTTTAGATATTTATGGGCCTAAACAGAAAATTATTAGGCTACTTTGTTTACCCTTTAAAATGAATTAGTATAAGCCACATACTGTATAAAACCTTTTTAACCATAAATATTATTATATGGTTACTATTACTTAAACCAAGTTCCCATATGGATACTACAATAATGCTGTAGTAAAACAATGGTTAATTGTATCAAAACATTGGTTACTGCCAAAAAGAAAGAAAAAACATGGTTACTACAGTCTTGGTTAATACAATATTACTACAGTAAATTCATGGTAAGTTTTCATAAGGGTATAATTTATTAACAAGGTTTACAGATCATTATTAATGTTTTAAACACTCTGAATTTAAATAAACCTGTAAAAATGGTCACACAAGCCCATTATAATACATGTCACGTCTAGGTTTGTCATTACTTAATGTGAATAACTCCATATGCTGTTTTTCTGTCATTACCTCAGGAAAGCACTGCTCCCTCTTTGAACGAGCGCTATCATGACTGAAAGGGTGAGTGCTGTCTGACTGCTAGTGTATTTTAGCATTTCTGTGCCCTCAAGATGAGTGGAAGAAAACACAGTTCTGGTGTCATGCAACAATTCACTAATATAATTATTTTTTTCCACTTCGAAGCTTATGAGATGCATTAATATTCATGTCATCTAAATAATAAGATCACTTGTTAAAAAAAAAAATTCAGAATCGATATTTTCATGTGAGGATCGATATTCTTGATACCACATCAGTATCAGAAGTATTGATACTTTAGTATCGATCCGCCCATCCCTACTCTTTACATTTGTCTTCAAAGTTCCATTCCTTGCCCTGATTTTTAAGATCTATTGGCTGTGAACTGTGATCAAAGAAAACTGCTCTCTGTGGATACAGAGTATCGAACTAAGCATTTGACAAGGCCCTGTCGAAAGCTGTATCCATAGCAACATATAACATGAGGGAGGTTGGAGCAGACACACACACTCATACTCCTTCACAAACACTTTTGTTCACACAGACAAATCAGAGCTGTGGAAATATTCACAAGTGAATTACAACAATTTTGCTTGGCCAGATAGTCTTGTTATTAATTAACACATTATTATAAAAGCTGTGATGTACTTATACTTACAGTGTGTAGGACTGTGTGTGTGAGTCTGTTTCTGTGTATTTTGAGGGACTTGGATTTCTTTATGCTCTTTATAATTACCAATTAGATAATTACCACTTTCACTTCAATGGAACACATACACACACATGTTGGTGCGGCTATCCTTATGAGGACTCTCCATAGACATAATTATTTTTATACTGTATGAACTATAGATTCGATCCCCTAACCCTAACCCTACCCCTAAACCTAACCCTCACAAAAAACTTTCTGCATTTTTACAATTTCAAAAAAACATTGTTTAGTATGTTTTTTTTTAAGCGATTTGAATTAAGGGGACACTAGAAATGTCCTCATAAACACCATTTAGAGCATATTACCCTTGTAATTACCTGTTTGTACCCTAAAAATGTCCTTGTAAACCACCCTCGTAAACCACCCAAACCCACCCACAAACCCACGTACATGCACACACGCACACACACGCACACATGCACACACAAATACAACAGTATTTCATCACAAGTGTGTTTAACTTAAAAGTATTCAACCTCTAGGTACACAGTTCCAGCTCACTGTAGGAATAGCTGCTCATGTTAGCCTGGCAGTGTAACACTTTCTCACTGACCAAGTAGTGTATCCATAAATATTTGAGTGAACAAAAGGGTAGTCTACTAATGCAGTGTAGGTGTGCTGCCATCTGTTTAAATACATTAGAAATGCCAACTGAGTTCATACTTTTATTTACAGCCACGAGGGTGCAAGAGAAGACGAGCAAGAATACTCATCACCTGCTAATGTACAACAGTGCATTTACATATTCGTTTTCACCAAAAGATGCTTAAAGTATTAAATACATTTATATCAAATGTTCTTATGGGGTGCTCAAAGATTCTGCTTTGGAGTGTTTGCTCTTTTCCAGCATCCATTAGTAGGTCACATTGAAAACATCCATCATTTCTCTGTTAAAGCATTACAGTCCCCTCTTCCACACACTAGTTCTAGTTCTAAGAGCTAAGAGCCTTCTACAGCTATAGCTTGACATTATAACAAAAAACCCTGACAGATCCAATGTGTCCTCAGTACAATATGCACACACACAAACACACAAGCAAACTCATTTTTTCTTTCTCATCTGCTCTGTCTTTCTCTCCCCCTCCGTCATCTCTCCCAATCAGCCTTGACTGGAAGAAAAGCAATTTATTTCTACATGGCTTAGATAATGAATAATAGATGTTATCCAGTGATTTGGGTTTGTCATGGCTGTGCGCAGGACCTTCAGAGGTTCTGAAGTTCAAGGCTTGTTCTTGAAATCCATTAGGAAGATGTAAAATGAGACTGATGGTAAATATAAGTGAATTTCATGGACATAACAGAAAAAATGTAGCCACGGTTAATGTTAATCTTGCTCTGACATTACCACAATATGTATGTGTGCACACACTCGTTTGTGTATCGGTTTATGTTTGCATGCAAGCAACTGTGTGTTTATTTTGGAACATCCTTTGCTGTGTATGTGTAAATGTTCCTATGTGTGTGTGTACTGAACTGCAGTAATATCCATTAAATATATTGTGTTCTGCTTGCTTGTCTCCCTTGAGTTGCCCAAGGGGGATGATATTACATTTTATCACACTTTCATTTTCTACTGCAGATGAGGGACAGTAGTACAGGAGAACAGCAGCAGTCTTTCTCTCTCTCATTCACACACACACACACACACACACACACACACTTGCAGCTCAGGGGGCTAAAGTAAAATGAGTTACCATCTGTTATCATGTGAAACTTGTCTTACTGGAACACAAATGTGAGAAAGAATGACATTTGGAGCAAAAACAGATTCTTTTTGTTATTGACTAATCCCAAATATGTTAATTTTCACTGATTTCCTTTGTGACGATTTAAATGTTTTGTGCCTTTGTTTTGGATCATTAGTGTTTCGGCATCTCTCTCTTTTATTATTATTGCTTTTATTTCTCTCTTTCCATCTCTATTTTGTTCTTTCGCTCTATTGCACATGCACGTACAGACAATTTGAAATAGTAGCATATCACTATTAATGATAGTAGACTCTCATATTAATGGCTTTAAACCAGATCTAAATACTAACATGTACAGCTTTACTTAGCCTGCTCTTAAAAAAGAAAAAACACATCATGATATTATTGAGACATTTATAGGATTCTCAGTAGTGTGAGCACACAGTAAAGCTGCTGGCATTGTTGAACGGTACATCATACAACATAATCTCACACAGCAGGTGTGGGATTACAAGCATGGCTAAGTAATAACTGAAATATAAGAACCTCAAAAATCAATGGTAAATTATTAGTCATTATTAAACAGCTCTCTGGAATACTGGAATACTTGCGATGCTAGTTTCTCTTATCACTCTGCGGTCTGTTTCTTCTCAAACTGTAAAATGATTCAAAAACTCAAATCAATATATTTTGTCCTTGTCATATTAATTTATTTGGACATCTGCTGTGTAATAAGCAGGATAAAGATGTCTTGCTCTTCTGAGGAGCAGTGGAAGACAATCAAAGGAAAGGATGGTCAGGGAGGCTGAAGAATGAGATGGTAGGAGGTGGTATGTCGGTATAGGTTGTGTTGGAGTGTAGGTAAAAACACTTAGGAGAGAGTGATATAGAGTTAGACAGATTGAGGAACACACACTCTGCAGTGACTGTGTCAGTTTAAGAGAGCAATCAGCAGACAGTCGTAAGTAAGTTGTGTTGTTATTTTAATTATCGACAGCAAAGCAATCTGTTCATAATTACAATCATTTGCCTACAGTCATTACTGCCAGTGGCATTGAGCAGTTTAATTTGCCTTCTCTAATCTGCAGTGTAATTAGAGCACACACAAGCAGAGCTGAGTGATCATTCAACTTATCCACCAAACACACTCACACATAAACTTTAACACATTCTGTCATGCCGCATCTGGCATACATTTCATTCGTTTCTCTCTTTCATTTCTCTCTCTCTCTCTCTCTCTCTCTCTCTCTCTCTCACTCACTCTCTGTCATTAGTGTCAGGTTGCACACCAGACAAGAAGTGCCAGCACACAGGTATTGCACACAGAATGCATCGGTGCGAGAGGTGGCAGTCCAAAACCATTTACAGTAATCAAGGTACAGACAAAAGTTACATACAAAGGTTTTTGGAATTGCAAAAATAAACAATGTTTTCAAAACAGCTTTCAGAATGTGCCCCTTGTCTGCTGTTGCTCGAACTGTCAATTAGTCCTGTCTCCATCTCACGCAATTGTTTGAGTAACTTGAGGGTGGGTTGCTCTAAACAAACAGGAATTTTATAGTGCCACAGAGACTAAGCATTTACAGTTTTCAAGAAAATGAACCTTTGAATGACTTACTTATAGTTGTCTCTGCATATTAAGCTGGGGTAGAAGGAAGTATTGTAACACAAAAGTTACATTCTTCAGTTTTAATGGAAAACTATGTGAGCGGTGCTCCGTGACACAGCAAAATTTTGAGCAGTTCCAAATTTGTGGCTGATTGCCAATAAATAAACCAAGTGTGACACCCTTGACGTATAGTCACAGGTATATTTTTTTTCATGCATATGAATATTTAAATTTTTTTATGGATGTTATTATTTGTTTGTTATGGTATTGCCTACCATTAGACACCTGTACTGAACTGATGAGATATAGTTCACTAAGTGAACAGTAGGGGCTGTGTTGTGCATTAATTGTGAGAGTAATGCCAGCCACACCGGAAAGACTGTCATTAGGAGAGCGGCTCCGGTGATGTTGACAGCACAACTTTGTCTGTCTTTTAATTCTATCTTATAGGTGGGTGAAACTTGTTACTGTGAACACAATGTCAAAAGAGCATAATGGTAAAGTGTATTTATCATTTGAGTAAGGTGATGTACATTTTGACACTGATTTAATATGTTTTATGATGATGATATTTTATCGTTACATTGATGCCTCGTGCGTGAACATGTAGTGGCATGCCCGGGTGTTGCATCATATAACTTCAAAGGTTATCTAAAGGCTCCATAACTCTGTAATCTGACACAAATGCTATATTTATTATATTTAAAATCCTAAACAGTGGTTCCTACTTCAGTAGTTTTGTAAAATGTGATTCTGGTTTTGCACTAATATCCAAAGTGTTAAGACTGATCATTTTGTTCTGTGAATATTACTGTATATGGGTTTAGAATGTGTTCACCATATTCAGTTAGTGAATTTAAGTGTTTATATTGTATTATTGGTTGCCAGCTCAAAGTATTTAGTTCTAATGACAGTATATTACTTTGATACATTTTTCCTACAGTATTGAGAGACTGTAATGTAGTATAAAGTGAGTTGTTGGAATTAAGTCTAAATATGTCAATATATACACTAACATACTAACAGCAAAGATGTTAGGTGACACATGTGGTTTATTGACATTACTAAGTTTAATGTGAAGACTTAAATAATGTTTATTGCTGAGAGAAGAAACATTAACAATGTTGAAAAGACATTAAACATGAAAATATAAAATGATTTTAATAAAGTCATTACGAGAGCAACTCCGGTGATGTTAACAGCACAACTGTCTGTCTTTCATTTCTGTCTTATAGAAAACTTTTACTGCAGCACCGCCAGTCGGACGGCGGGCGTGCTACAGATTTTGGGGGCACATCCGGGATCTGGCGACATCTGATGGGCACGAGGACCACGATAGGCAGCTTAACGGAGACAGGAGATCGAGGCATGATGGCAAAAAAGTTTCTTGGCCTGAGGATAAGCTCTGCATTGTGGTACCGGCTGAGAGAAAAAGAACACATCGCTATCAGCAGAACTGTTGGCAGGATGGATCTCAGTGAGAGAAAAGCAACAGTTTGGGAAATCAAGAAGAAGCTTCATCAACTCACCCTTGATGAGTTGACTAGCCTGGTGGATCGCCTGGAGCCAGCCGCATGTCTAGGGAAGCACAGGTTGGATATGGATGATGAGGAGCATTGCTTTGAGTACATTGTTGATTACATGTGGAGTGATTCTCTTTTTGAATTAGAAGATGAAGGTTTTCTCTGCTGTTACTGTTGAAAAATAATAACGTAATGTAAAACCTGTCTTACATGACACTGAGTTACCTGCACCACCACAACACACTTTGACACAACCCACACTTACCACTGACACCCAGACACAACAAACAGAATATCATCAGATGGTAAACCATTATGAAGTAAATTAGCACAATACAAGGTAAATGCCTATCCAAGTAGATTAGGATCCTCCAAAACACGCCGTAGCTTACCTCTGAGTGCCGCCGATCAGCCCAACAGTGAAAAGGGGAAAGTATGATCTCTCTTCGTGATCTTAAGTTGCTTCCATTCCAATATAGGGAATTCAAGATCCAGGGGGACAGATTAGTGACAGCACATCAGACATAAGTTACACAAACCTGACTAGACAGATAGACGAAGGTCTAGCAGCAAATCATAGTGAGAACGACATCATCAGAGGGGTGTTAAGAGACATCAAGCCGGGAAACTTCAAAGATATGTAGTGAATAAAGACGGACTAACAATCCCTGAGTTGAAGAGCTTCCTTCAGTCACACCTAGCCTGAGCTGTACAGACTGATTGGATTGAAACAAAAGCTCATCTTCCTGTCTAAACAGGCTGTAGCAGACCTTGAGTATGACGAACAGACAATTCAAAATGTGTTTTTGAGAACAGTTTACCAAGGCATGGGTCCAAAATTCAACCTATTACGCACTGAATTAAAACCCCTGCTTACCAACCGGTTGGTGACAGATGAGGAATTTCTGCGCCAAGTAACCCAGATAACTAGTGATGAAAATGAGAGACAACGTCTGTTAGGACAGAGCTCACGTCAGAAAGCTCCAAGTGCCCTCAGTGCCCAGTGTGAGTCTAGCCGGGACAAGGGAGTAGATCACACTCATCAAAATGACCAGACTGAGATAATTCGTCGCCTAAGCGCACAAATTGAAGTGCTCAGGCGACTTATTAAGACTGTCGAAACACTTGCAAGGGCAATGACAACTGAAAGTCAGTTTAAAGTTAACGATGCTCAACTGCAGCGGAAGCAACGAAGATGGGTATGCCCTAAATGCAGTAGCAAAGGTAACATATCCTGCAGCCATTGTTTCGTGTGAAGTGAGGAAGGACATCATGCTGCAAACTGCTTAAGGAAAGAAAAGACTTCAGGAAACAACCCACGGCCGCTGACGGTGGGGCGGGTGGTAACCGAACAGACACAGTCCCAGTTAAATGAGAAAGTATGTCGGTCTAGTAGATCAGCAGGTTCTTATCCAGAACAATGTCCCTGTGACCAAGTAGCTCAACTCATTGGGAAGAAAGCTGTCCTGAAGTGCCATATTAATGGATTTTCAGTGAATGCTCTGTTGGATACAGGAGCACAAGTTAGCATCATAGATCATCACTGGAAAACCAAAAACCAGATATTTACCAGAACAAACCTTACGACCACTGTCAGAGATCGTTGGCGGGAGCAATTTCAAAGTCTCAGCTGTCAATGGAGATCCACTACCATTTGAGGGATGAGTAGAACTAACAGTGAACTTACCAGGGAATGACGATCCAAGTTTAACCATCCAAGTGCCTTTCCTTGTAGGGAAAATGCCACTAGAGAGGCCATTACTGTGGTTCAACATCGTGGAAGAGCTAATAAGGGACAAGGCAAATCCAGAAAGAGGTTTACGTGCATTCGCAGAACTTCTAAAGGCGTCCCTAGACCTTAAAGATGAACAGGCCGAAGCAATGGTGAGTTTCATCCAAGAAGGTCCCCTTACATACCATGAGACGATTGTCACAGTTGGTCCGCAAGATGTCATTGTACTCCCTGGCCAAGTGACTCATGTAAAGTGTAAAGTTCCAAGTGCCTTAGACTATGTCGTGTACTTTGTTGATTCATGTCTTTTATTTTGAAATGTTTAGTTCCTGTTTCCCTTATCATGTGATTCCTGTTTTTCCTCCATGTTCATGTGTCATGTTTTCATTGGTTTATTGTTTAATTAGCTTATGAGTTCTGTTTGTTCATTGGTTTATGTTCCCCCATGTCCATGTATTTAAGCCCTCATGTTCACCATTGTCTTTTGTCAAGTATTGAATGTATGTGGATGTTTTGTTCTAGCCAAGCCAAGCCATGTTATGTTTATGTCAAGTTTTAAGTCTAGTCAAGTTCATGCTTCACATTTGTAGTTTGGGTTTTGGATTCACTTTTGTAAATAAACTGCACTTGGGTTCTCTACACTTCGTCATCATCATCATCTTCATCATTGCCAGCAGCCAGCAACTTTACAGAATACTTGACCGAATAATGAACCCAGCAGTTCGGCTCATACGGCTATGTCAGGGGAATCATCCCCTGAAGGATTATGTAGAGGACTTTTGAGCTCTGGCCAGCCAGGTGGATTTTAATGTGGTCGCCCTCAAGGACATTTCGGGTGGGATTAAGTGAGCCGATCTCCTCCTTGATGCCTGGCAGTCTCAGTTCCCTCAGCCTGGCTCAATATATCGACCTTGCCCGACAGATCATTGGTTCCACGTTCACTGTGGGGGAGGCGGACACCGAGCCAGAGTTCCACGACATGGCCGCCAAGCCAGAGTTCCTCATCATGGTTGCTGAGCTAGCGCCATCTTTTGCTCCATGCCACGTCACAGCAATGCCTCAGCCTGCTCCATGCCACGTCACAGCAACGCCTCAGCCTGCTCTATGCCACGTCACAGCAACGCCTCAGCCTGCTCCATGCCACATCACAGCAACGCCTCAGCCTGCTCCATGCCACGTCACAGCCACACCTGAGCAGTTGGACCTGGAGATGGTTCCCACCCTTATACCCACCCTTAGTTCTTCTGAGCAGGCAAGGGGAACTTTCGGCCCTCCGACCCCGCCTGGACCCTCCAAGCCCTGGACTTCACCTTGGCCTGTCAGTCCCTCGACATTGCCTCAGCTCTGTGTTCCCTCGGCTCCACTGTGGTCCTTCAGCCTGTCGGCTTTGCCGGGGTCCCTCGTCCCTCTGGCTCCTCCTTGGTCTGTTGGTCACCTGGCTCCGCTTTGGCTCTCTGATCCTCTGGCTGTGCCTCGTCCCTCTGATCTGTCAGCTCCACCGGGGACCTCCTTCCCTACGGCTCCACCTTGGTCTTCAGTCCCACTGGCTCCACCTTAGTCTTCCGATCCCCCAGCTCCACCTTGCTCCTCCAAGCCTCCAGCACCGCCTTGGTCCTCCCTGCCATCGGCTCCACCCTGGCCCTTTGAGTCTTCAGCTACTCTCCGGGCACCAAGTTCCATGGCTCGGAGCACTGCAAGACCATGGAGTAAAACTGAGGCCGGAGAAATGTGATTTATTCAAGAAAGAAGTTAGATATGTAGGGAGACTAGTCTCAGAGAATGGTGTTCACATAAAACCTAAAGATCTGGATGCAGTCCGGTCTCTGAAAGAAAAGAAGCCGAGTACGGTTGGAGAGCTGCAACGACTACTGGGATTTCTCAGTTATTACCGCACCTTCATCCAAGACTTTTCACGAATTGCAAAGCCTTTGTATGAACTCCTTCAGTCTAAAGGATTAGTAACTGCTGCGGAACAGACCAAGTCCTGTAAAGCTGGTAAAAGTGGAACACAATCACCATCACGTGTTAAAGTAGAGTGGACGAGTGTGCACCAGGTGGTGTTGGAGAGACTCATCAAAGCCTTAACTAGCCCCCCAGTACTAGCTTACCCCAACTTTGAACTCTCGTTTGTTCGACATTTCGATGCATCGGAACAAGGACTTGGAGCTGTGCTCTACCAGAAGCAAGAGGGTAGACTTAGAGTCATAGGTTATGGTTCCAGAATGTTAACACCTGCTGAGAGGAACTACAGACTCCACTCTGGGAAACTAGAGTTATTTAGCACTCAAGTGGGCGGTCTGTTAGAAGTTCCGTGATTACTTGTTCTACTCAACCTCCTTTACAGTGTTCACTGACAATAACCCGCTGACATATGTCCTAAGTACAGCCAGACTCAACGCTGTGTGACACAGATGGGTAGGGGTGTTGGCAGACTTCAAGTTCAATATATGCTACAGGCCAGGCAAAGTGAACGCAGACGCAGATGTGCTCTCTCGCTGTCCCCTGGATATTAATAAGTATGTTACTGAATATACAGAAATACTGACAGAGGAAGTAGTCCGAGCCACATGGGAAGTCGAGTCAATCAAGAGAATGATGTCACCTGGGTTGCCACTCTAAATGCACGTCAAGTGGATGAGGGATGTCAGCTTAAAGAGAACCCCATAACATTTGATCGCAAAGAGTTGCGAACAGCACAGAGAGAAGATCCATTCATCGGTGAGTTAATCAAGTTGAAGGAGAGTGACAAGGAGTTGACACCCGAATTGAGAAAAGCTGCTAAAGGGGAGATCAAGAGACTGCTATACGAGTGGGGAAAATTGGACCTCCAAGAGAGGCTGCTCTATCGAAAAACTTCCTGCCAAATTTAAACAGCTGGTCTTGAGACAATTGCACAATGACATGGGCCATGTGGGAACGGAACGAGTTCTAGACTTAGCAAGAAACAGATTTTATTGGCCATTCATGAAGAAGGAGATCAAGCATTATGTCACTCAGCAGTGCCGATGCATCAAGCAAAAGAAATCGGTAGTGTGGGTCAAGGCTCCAGTGGGAAATCATTTGATCTTGTGTCAATCAACTATCTGCATCTAGAACGAAGTCGTGGAGGTTATGAATACATTCTAGTGCTGGTGGACCACTTCACCAGATTTGTGTTGGCGTATCCAACGAGAGACAAGTCTGGAAGAACAGCTGCTGAGAGGATATTTAACGACTACATCCCAAGGTTTGGCTACCCTTACAAACTTCATCATGATCAAGGGCGTGAGTTCGAGAATTGGCTCTTTGCAACCTTGCAACCTCAAGCAAGTCCTGCTGAGCACTTTAATCGAACACTATTACAAATGTTGAGGACATTAGAAGAGAAGGAGAAGGATAGGTGGAAAGAGCATCTCTCGAAAGTGGTGCACGCATATAACTGCACTAAGCACGAGGCGACAGGGTTCTCTCCATTCTTCCTCTTGTACGTACGTCACCCTAGATTGCTGGTCGACCTGTTGTTTGGACTGAAGTCAGGGGATGATCACTACTCACCACGAGATTATGCAGAGAAATGGGCACAACGGATGGCTGCTGCATACAAACTAGCATCTGACACCAGCAAACAAGCGGGTGAATGGAATAAGAAGTACTACGACCAGCATCTACGAGGAGTTGTATTACAGCCAGGAGACCGGGTTCTAGTATGGAACCTAGGAGAGTGAGGAGGACCAGGCAAGTTAAGATCATACTGGGAAAGAACAGTGCACGTGGTCAAGGAAAGGTTGGGAGGTGGTCCAGTCTAACAAGTGTATCCTGAGTCCAGTGAAAGTCAGAATCCAGCAGTGATACGTGCCTTGCATCAACTTCACCTAGTTAATGACCTTCCTGTAGATCCACCACCTCCAGAAGCTGATGAATTCTGTAGACCTAAAAAAAGAAAACAGAGACAAGTGAAATCAGCAAGAGAACCTTAAAGAGCAAGTTCAAGTGACTCATGTTCAGCTGACAGTGACACTCCTAGAACTTACTACTGGTTGCGCTCTTCTGCACAACAGAAACCTAGGAGGAAAGACACAGTATCTGATGATTACTGGAGAGGAGATAGGAGGCAAAGAAACAGCAGGAGTGAACCTGTAAGGAATGAAGGAACTACTCCAAGAGTGGAAGAGGACTTGCCTGAGTTCAATGAATTCCAACCACCTGACATCTTACCTGCTGTGTTGGAGTCAGAAGGGACCACCAGAGAGCTTGAAGAGATAGAACCTGTGGAGAGAGAAAGACATGTGTTTAGCTCAGTGAAAGAAAGTTCGGGGACTGGATTTGTGAGAAAATCTAGAAGAGAAAGAAAGCCAACGAAGGTCTTCACATGCCCCACATTGGGTGAACCCAATTATGAGCAACGCACTGAAATAAGTGCTGCTCAGGTGATGCCAATTCGAGACTGCCGTATTATCCACATGGGGCATGGGGCCAGTATACTTAACCTGTGCTTATGCCCAACCTACACTGCTTTACCAGATGGGGTCTTATCCAACATTATTACCCTATTCTGCTGTTTATGGATACTAAAAAGTTAGTACATTCTAGAGTGCACACATATACAGACATGAAAAAAGAGATAGAGGATATATACTTACCTTTACATGTCGCACATTTACACACAAATCTTGAGACTTGTCGAATCTGAAAAGGGTAATGGTTGTATTTACAAAAGGTTAAAGGAGTCAAAGGTACAGTTGTGTTGGGAGCCATTTATTTTTGTCGGGGAGAGTGTGACACCCTTGACGTATAGTCACAGGTATATTTTTTTCATGCATATGAATATTTCATTTTCTTTATGCATGTTATTATTTGTTTGTCATGGTATTGCCTACCATTAGACACCTGTACTGGACTGATGAGATGTAGTTCGCTAAGTGAACAGTAGGGGCTGTGCTGTGCATTTATTGTGAGAGTACTGCGAGCCGCACCAGAAAGACTGTCATTACGAGAGCGGCTCCGGTGATGTTAACAGCACAACTTGGTCTGTCTTTCATTTCTATCTGAAAATGAATATGTGATTCTGGTTTTGCACATAATACCCAAAGTGTTAAGACTGATCATTTTGTTCTGTGAATATTACTGTATATGGGTTTAGAATGTGTTCACCATATTCAAATAGTGAATTTAAGTGTTTATATTGTATTATTGGTGGCCAGCTCAAAGTATTTAGTTCTAAGGACAGTATATTACTTTGATACATTTTTCATACAGCATTGAGAGACTGTAATGTAGTATAATGTGAGTTGTTGGAATTAAGTCTAAATATATGAATTGTAACGTCTGTGTAAGATCAGTGATGGCTAATTACACTTTGTTTGAAAAAAAAAACCTTTTAGCCTTTTGACATTTGCATATAAATTACTGACCTGGCCTCCGCGTTTACATTTATATGGGTGCTAAATTGCAGATGGTCTTTATCACTATCAAAAGGATGCTAAAACAGGTCACCTCTGGAGTGTCTCCATCAAGCTTCAAACACATTCCACAGAAAGGGGGGTGACCCCCCCCACCCACTCACACCATAATGTACACCATGTGATCGTGAAATGCATCGAACAATTCTTACTATGTTTTGAATTAAAAGCTGCAATAGCGGTCCAGATCAGCAATAAAATGCGAATGGGCCATAAACGGAGACAAAGGATGTCTCTCCCGCTCAAAATGCATGCCTCTGATTGGCCACTCCACCCACAAAATGGGTGCGGCAATGAACTATCAAAACTCCAGAACGCAGACTAATCATCGCTCAAAAACTCTTCTTCTTGAGACCAACACGCTCCAAAAACTCTCCTCTTGAGTTTAACCTTCTGGCAGTGTTTACCTTCAAGTAACTTTGTGGATTTCCTGTGGACTTCTTCAACTCACTCCTAAAGAAATCGTCGAGAACCTCGTCTACCGCATCAAGACTCTTATTCAGCAACAAACCAATGCAAGTAACCATTTACAACTGATTAGATGCGCGTTTAAGTTTGAACCCCTTTTAAGGTGAATTGTGCCTCTGATGATTCTCATTTAGGTTGTGGTTAACTGACGTGAAATACTGCCTTCTTTGCTCTCTCTCTCTCCTTTCTTTACTTTCCTTCATTCTATATATGTATGTTTTGCTTAGTTTGTTTGTATGTTAGTTATAGTTTCATTTATTAAATCCCTTATATTCACAATTGATTGTCTCTGTGTTCCGCTCACAATTCAAAGTCACTGAATGTTGCTCCTTGCTACATGCTAAACTACTGCTAGCACTGTATAAGTAGGAAGGCTATCGTTCCTTGGCCAGGAAAGTAATCTTCCTAGAATTGATAAATAATTATATTGTCTGCTCGCTGGACGGACAGATCAAGTAATTGTAATATCGATTCTGCTACAGTTAATTCTAAGATCTAATCTAAATATTTATTATTAATTATAACCAGTTATAATTAATTATAAATAATTCCCTTTTTAAGCTAATTTGCTACAGAATATATACACTAACATACTTCAACAAAGATGTTATGTGACATGTGGTTTATTGACATTACTAAGTTTAATGTGAAGACTTAAATAATGTTTATTGCTGAGAGAAGAAACATTAACAGTGTTGAAAAGACATAAAACATGAAAACATAAAATGATTGTAATAAAGTCGTTACGAGAGCGGCCCCGGTGATGTTCACAGCACAACTTTGTCTGTCTTTCATTTCTGTCTTATAGAAAACTTAACTGCAGCACCGCCCGCACAAGCAAACTTGCAACTGCATATCAGTAGACATTCTGTATAAGAAAAAGGTGTACATTTGGTTAAACTTCATTTTGTGATTGTGAAGGAAAAGTGGGCGGCGGATGAGTGATAGATAAGTGGAGTGTGTGTTTAAGAGCTGTGTGCTGGGGAAGCGCCCTGTGCTACATCAGACCTAGTTCATAAAATGCTCATGTGAACATTTAATATATAAAAACACTTGCACAATTTCATCTAGGATGGGATGGTATGCTTGCTTTATCTTGGTTTATTTCATTATTTAAACTGACAAGGTTAGTTTGACGTAATATCAATTTAACCATTGGCGTATTTCATGTTTAAAAAATAATATTTACATATGTGAACAAAATTTTATCTTTGACTGTTGTTTTCACATGTAAATGAATATGTGAATGAGCCAGTCCTACCAGGATTTCGTGGCACTTTTTCCTGATTATTGCGGCCCAAACTGACTGAATTTGCAGCGGCTTTGCTCAAAATTTGCGATGCCATTTGCACCTTTTTTTTTTTTGTGCATGTTAATATTCAGTGAAAACACAAATAATCATAGTATACTTGTGTTAGTTGTGTCAGTGATGGAATATGCATCTAGCAAGAAAAAGAAAATACACACATAAATACAAAGCATTTAAGAGGTGATGTGGCTAATAAGAGTTCAATGGAAGATCCTTAATTATTTTTATATTAATATTTTCTGCCTTGGACAATGAATGTAAACTTTGGTAAGGTTAAAATAGTAGACCTACTATAAAACTATAAACTAAAAACACAAATGAGGATTCAACCTGTCACAATTATTACATCATCGCGATTATTTGATTTAACCTCGATTATTGAGCACTTCAAATTCTGATCACATTGTACCATCCAAGTAAGTGATTTTTCAGCTAATATAGAAATTTGCCATCACCAACCTACACCTCGGACCATTTAGAGCAGCTACTGAAGAGCGTGTGAAGATTAAACACTAGCTGTGATGTATGTGTGCCATTTAAAAGTTTAGACAAGGCTTTCAACAGTGAACACAAAATGTTCCAGTTTCACTTTAACATTTGTGTAATGGCAAGTGTTTTTGACAGTTGTGGGTTCATACATGCAGGATTAGTGACACAGAGGAGGAGACAAGGAGGAGATGCTTAATCTGTTACTGTGGACATGAATGGTGGCTGTGCAGTTGGTCAGGCCTATGTATCAACTATTTGAAGCTTTTCAAACACTAGTTTTGCTGCTGTCAATATGGAGAAAGTGATTGGATTACCTCAGATTCACAGTTTATGTGTAATAATTGTACAAAATTGCAAGCTACTGCAAAAAATGCAGAGACTAGTTGAATTTGCAGAAATTCTTGCTCATTCACTCACTCACACACACACACACACCAATGAGAATTAACTGGTCCATTCAGTCTATCTCACACAGAATAAAACTATGTCCTGTGCATTGCAGGGTATACCCCCCCCCCCCCACTTCTTGTCTGCACTGACTTGATGGAAGGCTAACAACATTTTATATTGTTGATAAACTCTGGACTGTGGCTACATGTTCTCAATTACTGATGAAAGATAGATGGTAACCTGGTTACAAATAGGCTGCACTGCTTGGATGATGTCAAACACCTTTATCAGACTCTGCTGTGTTCACTGCTTTGACTCCTTATGCTTTTCTCACTCTCTCTCATCTGCCACTGTTCAGTAACAGTCCACAGTAATGTTTTAGCCTGTACTGCACACACACACATAGTGAAGCTTTTATCATAGTTGTGAACTACTTGAAAGATTCAGATGTGACAGTGTTGTTGAGTGGATGACAGCTTGACTGTTGTGACATGTTTTAGCAGTGAGGCCTCTGTGAGAGTTTAAAAACAGCAGTGAAAGGACTGCTGAAGCACTTTAAGAGACAAACACACAGAAACACACTCACTGGTTCTGATGATACAGACTGATGTCACAGGAAAATTGGCAACAGGAGGATGAGTGTTTAGCTAAAATCAGTCTGTTTCTTCAGAATTTCCGAACTGGCCCCAGCAGCCGAAGTTGGAACTAAAGCTGTGCACATGTGCAAAAGAACTGAGACCAAACCTGTGTTCTTTCACTTCTCAGAATGGATGTGACGTGAAAAGGCACAGCACATCCGATGTTTGGAAACATGTGAGTAGTAATTACATTTATATACTCCTCACCATAACCCTAAACCACACACTAAGAGTACTGAGACCAAAACTGTGTTCCTTCACTTCTATTTAAATGTAGTATCTAACTAACCAGAGATTAAAAGGTATTTGACATCAAAGGCACAACACATGTGATTTTTAGGGCATGAACATTCACTGCATGGTGACGCTTGTCCAGAATTTGGCACATCGGGTCCGTTTTTTGGTGAAAAGACACTCAGAACTAACACGCTGAGTGAACATGTTGGATGATATTACATCGCAGACTGGATTCCAGTCTGTGAGCTTCTTTGAGCTTAAAACATAAAAGGCGTAAAATGCATCATTTAAAGTCTGCTGTTTTGTGTTTCATCATAAGAGCTAAAGGATGAGGTAAAGAGTTAGTGAGAGGTGAACAAGCAAAATAAACAGCTGTATTTATAAGCACATCCTACTGTGTGTGTGTGTGTGTGTGTGTGTGTGTGTGTGTGTGTGTGTTTCAGGGCTCAAGGTCTACAGCTTGAATATAAATGTGTTCTTACATAATGAATGAGCTTAATGCAGGCTAAAAGACAAACATCGGAGCCTTTTCCTCTCTCTCTCTCTCTCTCTCTCTCTCTCTCACTGCTTCACAAAGGTTTCTTTTAAACCACTCTCATTTTATTCCTAGACAATAATGAGAAGAACTTGGGAAAGAAAAGTCTTTTAACAGATAGAAAAGATTTCTAACTACTTGTTATCCTGCTGGAGGTGGGAATGAAGAATAAAGACATAGAACATCAAATCTCTTTTAATCTAGCCTTTTTTTTTATTTTTTTTTTATTTTTTTATTTTTTTGAGATCTTAATAAATTAATCATGTATCATGGACTCTCATCCCTTTTACAATTACACACTCACACACTAATACATGAGCACAGCTGCTGTATTGTTTATAAGGCCCATTTGAGATGTCTTATTATGCACTGTTTCACACAGTATTGGGTCAGGCTAATGGAAATTAAACTCTTTAGACTAGATAAACATTATATTACATCATTACCCTTTACAACACATGTAAATTAAAACCATTATTTAACCGATTATCCATTCATCCTCACCCTTTACTGCTTTCTCACTCCCTCACCATATGTTTGCATCTCTACCATTCCCTTTTCTTCTCTCTCTCTCTCTCTCTCTCTCTCTCTCTCTCTCTCTCTTGGTCCCTCCCTCCCTACAGTTTGGCACTGGTTCAGTCATCTCTTTTGTCCTATCAGACTGTGACTGTTTGAGCTGCCCATTTTCCACTGCTGAATTAAATATTAATGCTCTTTGTCAGCAATAAATAACATTTAGCACAATGGGGATCTAATAATGACCCGACTGTAGGCTGAGCCCCATCAGACCCTTCCTTCTACAACTGCTGAAATGTGATTAACAGGCAGCTGTCTGAGACAACTGTATCTGACTAACTTCAGCATGGGAAGGGGCTTTGATCTCCCACACAAATGAACTTAAAGCAGAGATCTGTTTGATTTACATTTTCTTTCACTCCTGTAACTACTTATCATTCAATTCAAATGTATTATTCTAGTGGAATCCCAACCCAGACTTATGTGTGTGCAGACAAACACATACTTCTACCATGACTTCCAAGAACAATGTCACTGTTAAAGTGGCGTGTGTGTGTATGTGTGTGTGTTTGTGTGTGTGACTTTGCATTTTTGTACTATTTCTGCTCAATAATGCATTCACTAGGTCACAGTCCCAAGGTGAAAGTTCAATTCTATATTTCACCTCAGTGGGAGTGACTGCACATTGAAAACAACATGGCAGGTATTACATGGCTTTGTATGTATGTCTGAGCACTTTATTAGGAGCACTATACTAATACTGTGTAGGACCTGCCTTTGCTCTCAAAATCCTCAATAATTCATGGCATGTATTCCACAAGATGTTGGAAACATTCCTTGTTGACATGACTGCATCACACAATTTCTGCAGATTTGTCAGCTGCACATTCATGCAGAGAAATCTCCTGTTCTAACACATCCCAAAGGTGTTCTATTGGATTCAGATCTGGTGACTGAGAAAATCACTGAAGAACAGTGAACTCATTGTCATGTTCATGAAACCAGTTTAAGACAACTTTTGCTTTGTGACATGGTGCAACAATCCTCAAATATACTGTGGCATTCAAACAATGATTGATTGGTATTAACGGGTCCAAAGTGTGCCAAGAAAACATTCCCCACATTATTACACCACCAGCACCAGCGTGTGAACTGTTGACACAAGGCAGGTTGCGTCCATGGATTCATGCTGTTGGCACCAAATTCTGACCCTACCATCTGTGTGCCTCAGCAGAAATCAAGATTCATCAGACCAGGCTATGTTTTTCCAGTCTTTAACTGTCCAACTGAGCCTGTGCCTCAGCTTTCTGTTCTTGGCTGACAGAAGAGGAACCCAAAGTGATCTTCTGCTGTTGTAGCCCATCCACCTCAAGGTTCGACGAGTTGTGCATTCCGAGATGCTATTCTGCTCACTACAATTGTACAGAGGGGTACCATAGCTTTTGTGGCAGCTCGAATCAGTCTGGCCATTCTCCATTGACCTCTCTCATCAACAAGCTGTTTTCGTCTGCAAACTTAACTCTCTCTCACTTTAGATGGGGCCAATATTTCATTAATAACTAGGGTTTGAAAGTAACACCCACCAAATGCGGGTAAAAATTGGCAATGGCGGGTAACTCCATCACTCTTACTAGCCACTTTGGCGGGTAACGTTTTCAGGGTTTTTCCTGCATTGAAATTTCTAATTTGGGCGACTGGGAGCCGTGCTGGTGAAGAAAATTCAGTGTGATTCATGCCTCTCATAACTTACACGTGCATCTGTGGGGGCGAATGAAGCGTGCTTTCACGTGACCGCCACAGCGCACATCAGTGTGCTCCAGAGATAAGATTGCCAGCGCTCTGGACAGCGCAGAGTGAAACTTGTGTGATTCAGTCGGACTTTACTCGATGTCATGGCGGTCGACAGAGAGCACAAAACTTATGTAACCCATTTAAATTCTACTGAGAACATTCTAGTATAAATCTCTATATGGAGGAAATCAAACCTCTCTCCCAACTGATAGGCCTACATTATCAACAGCACTGACGAGGTAAAGAGGAGACAAGTATACATCATAAGTTTTTAAAATACACATCATCAATCTTACAAAAAGTTTTTTTTTTTTTTTTTACTGTTATACTTAGATTTTTAGGCAGATTCTATTTGCACCCTGGTGCACATAATGGTATATGCTATTTACACCCCAGTGTAAATAGTGGCAGATATTATTTGCACCCCAACCCTGGTGCAAATAATGGTAGATACTTATTGCACCCTGGTGCACATAATGTTGGATGCTATTTGCACCCTGGTGCAAATAATGATATATGCTATTTACACCCAGTACAAATAGTGGCAAATATTATTTGCACCCCAAACCTGGTGCAAATAATGTCCTGGTTACTTGCGTAACCTCCGTTCCCTGATGGAGGGAATGAGACATTGTGTCGATGTAGTGACACTAGAGGTCACTCTTGGGAGCCGAAACACCTCTGGTCTGAGGTATAGGCCCCGAACATACGGGTTTAAAAGGAGCTGGTATGCAACCACTCATTCAGGTTTTATGCTGAGGAGCCGAGACAAGGTCCCGGCCATTTCAGTGGGTAGTCCAGTGTTGTGGCAGGAGGGACACAACGTCTCATTCCCTCCATCAGGGAATGGAGGTTACGCAAGTAACCAGGACGTCCCCATCTGTCACTCACTCAATGTTATGTCGATGTAGTGACACTAGGGGTCCCTATACGAAATGCCACAACTGGCTGAACTGTGTTATGTGAACTGGCGGTGTGTGACGGGCAGACCACTGTGTGCCTCATAGCCAGCGCACCAGGCCGACATGTAACCTCCCCTAACGCTGTTATGAGTGTTGAACGGCCTTTCGGGGACAAGTTGACTGCCCAAAAGATAGAGACAGGCTAGCCCAGTCGTGGCCTCTTATCCTCTCTTTATTTTTTCTAAATTTGTTAACTAACTGGGGCAATTACGGAGATCACACCCCCCCGGGGTGTTTTGAGTGGAATTATGTCACATGGTCTTGCCGAGCATTGTTGGAAGTATGTCATGTGGAGAAGTCCCATGGTAGGTCCTACCCTATGAGGGAGGAGTTTCTACAAACATGGTGACTGGGGCAGAGGGGCCTCTGCCCAAGGAAGACGTAGTTTACCAATAGGGAATCAAATTAGCGGAAGATATACGTCGCATGGGGTTACCTATGGGGAACCAACACATGCGGAGCACCTACCTTAGTACAGGGCTTAGTTAGCACATGTACTGAGCCGGCAGCGAGTTTCTCCGCAAACTCGTCTGCCACAGGGCTAGGAGGAAATCATCCAGGGAACACAGTTTGTGAACACTACTGGGAGTCACCAGCGCACATCTTCAGCTCAGGGGAGATGAAAGGCACTATGCGCAAGCGATACACCTGGCCAGCTGTCCCGGACTTACCTGCTTGTGACTACCACTACATGGGACGAAACCGGTTCCACCCGGAGATTGTAGAATCTCGCAAATGTTATTGGGTGTTGCCCAGCCACTGCTCTGCAAATGTCTGTTAGAGAGGCACCACTGGTCAAGGCCCAGGAGGCCGCCACACTTCTGGTAGAATGGGCTCGTAGCCCTGCTGGGGCGGCACGTCCTGGGCGTGATATGCCATTGTTATGGCGTCAATGACCCAGTGGGTGATCCTCTGCTTGGAGACAGCGCTTCCTTTCTGCTGTCCACCAAAGCAGACAAAGAGCTACTCAGAGACTCTAAAGCTCTGCGTGTGATCCAAATAGATGCGTAAAGCGCGCACCGGACACAGCAATGACAGGGCTGGGTCTGCCTCCTCCTGAGCAAGCACTTACAGGTTCACCACCTGATCCCTAAAAGGGGTCGTGGAAACCTTGGGCACATAGCCCGTTCGGGGTCTCAGGATCACGTGAGAGTAGCCCGGACCGAACTCCAGGCATGTTTCGATGAGAGAGAATGCTTGCAGTTCTCCTACCCTCTTTATGGAGGAGAGCGCAGTCAGGAGGGCAGTCTTCAAAGAGAATGCCTTAAGCTCAGCTGACTGCAGGGGCTCAAAGGGGGCTCCCTGTAGACCCTGAAGAACTACAGAGAGGTCCCATGAGGGAATGAGGCGCAGTCTGAAGTCTGAAGGGATTCAACCTCCTGGCACCTCTCAGGAACCTAATGATCAGGTCATGCTTCCCTAAGGACTTTCCGTCCACTGTGTCGTGGTGTGCCACTATAGTGGCTACATACACCTTCAAGGTGGAGGGGGACAGCCGCCCTTCCAACCTCTCCTGCAGGAAGGAAAGCACCGATCCGACTGCGCATCTCTGGGGGTCTTCGCATCGGGAAGTACACCACTTAGTGAACAGATGCCACTTCAAGGCATACAGGCGACTCGTAGAGGGGGCCCTAGCCTGAGTGATCATGTCTACCACCGTGGGTGGTAGGCCACTTAAGTCTTCTGCGTCCCGTCCAGGGGCCAGACATGGAGATTTCAGAGGTCTGGTCGTGGGTGCCAGATGGTACCCCGTCCCTGAGAAAGAAGGTCCTTCCTCAGGGGAATTCGCCGGGGGTGGGGGGGGCTGTCGTGAGGAGCATGAGGTCCGAGAACCATGTCTGGGTGGGCCAGTAGGGTGCTACCAGGATGACCTGCTCCTCATCCTCCCTGACCTTGCACAGGGTCTGTGCAAGTAGGCTCACTGGGGGAAACGCATATTTGCGTAGTCCAGGGGGCCAGCTGATTGCCAGCGCGTCTATACCAAGGGGTGCCTCGGTCAGAGCGTACCAGAGCGGGCAGTGGGAGGATTCTTGGGAAGCGAACAGGTCAACCTGTGCCTGCCCAAATCGACTCCAAATCAGCTGGAGCACCTGAGGGTGGATTCTCCACTCTCACCTGAGGGTAACCTGTCGTGACAGCGCATCCGCTGCAGTATTGAGGTTGCCCAGGATGTGAGTGGCTTGCAGCGACTTGAGGTGCTGCTGACTCCAGAGGAGGAGACGACGGGTGAGTTGTGACATACAAAGGGAGCATAAACCGCCTTGACGGTTGATGTATGCCACCGTTGCCATGTTGTCTGTCCGAACTAACACATGCTTGCCCTGGATCAACGGCCGAAACCTCTGTAGGGCGAGCAGAATTGCCAACAACTCGAGGCAGTTGATGTGCCGTCCAGGAGCCGGCAGCTGTGTGCCCGTTGCATACAGTGCCCCAGCCCGTTTTGGAGGCATTTAGGGGAACGCCTGCCAGTAGAAATATGAGGTCGGTCCAAGAGCTGAAGAGGTGGTGAAAGACCGGCGTGATGGCCACGTGATGTGTCCCGCGGCGCCATGCCCATCTCGGGGCTTGAGTCTGGAGCCAATGCTGAAGCGGTCTCATATACATCAACCCGAGCGGAGTGGCCACCGCTGAGGATTCCATATGCCCCAGGAGCCTCTGAAACAGTTTCAGTGGAATCGTTGTCTTCTGTCTGAACGCCTTCAAACAGGTCAGCACTGACTGCGTGCTCGTTCGTGAGGTGCGCCGTCAAGAGATGCTCTGAACTGGGAGGAGCTTGCTCTTTTCCCAGTTGACCCGAAGCCCTAGTCGGCTGAGGTGCGAGAGCACCAGGTCCCTGTCTGCACACAACACATCCCGAGAGTGAGCTTGGATTAGCCAATCATCAAGATAGTTGAGGATATGAATGCCCACTTCCCTTAACGGGGCAAGGGCTGTCTCTGCGACCTTCGAAGATGCGAGGTGACAAGGACAGGCCGAAAGGGAGGACCTTGTACTGATACGCCCGACCCTCGAATGCAAACCGCAGGAAGGGTCTGTGTTGAAGTAAAATTGAGACGTGGAAGTACACGTCCTTCAGGTCTACTGCCGCGAACCAATCTTGATGCCGTATGCTCGCTAGAATACGTCTTTGCGTCAGCATCTTGAACGGGAGTCTGTGTAAAGCACGGTTAAGTACTCGCAGGTCCAAGATTGGCCACAACCCACCGCCTTTCTTTGGTACAATGAAGTAGGGGCTATAAAACCCCGATTTCATCTCGGCCGGAGAGACAGGCTCTATCACACCCTTCCGTAGGAGGGTAGCGATTTCCACACGCAAGGTAGCGGCGTTCTTGCCCTTCACCGAGGTGAAGTGGACACCGCTGAACCTGGGCAGATGCCTGGAGAACTGAATCACGTAGCCGAGTCGGACGGTCCGGACCAGCCATCGCGATGGGTTGGAAAGCGCAAGCCACGCGTCCAAGCTCTGGGTGCGGGGGACCAAGGGGACAGTCTCATCGGATGTACCAGCGGGTGGGGCCTCGCGGCGGGGCGGAGCCTGAGGTGCCACGCCATGTCGTGGCCGTGCTGAGTTCAGGGACATCGAAGCACTTACCTGGCTCCTTGTGACCACCCCCGGAACAGCCTGGGACTGGGGAGGAAGAGGCCTGTCCTCGTGACCCATGGAGACCGCCACATTGGGGGCGGATTTGTGCCACAGCTGTGCGCGCAGGGGCGGGGAGACTGCCGCTGGAGCGCCAAACCTGCCAAAATGGAATGGTGGATGGTGGTCATGATGATGGCTGTGCGCACCGGGTATGTGACCCAGGGAACAAGGAAACCGCTCTTTTTCTGAACTCTTGGGTACCGCAGCCACTTGGGCATGCGGCGAAATTAAGTGAAAAGGTAACAAAAGATTCTCCTCCCGGCCCTCCACCAGGGGATGGAGTGGTCTGCTTACCACCGAGCACAGCTCCTGCATCAATCCCTGGGCGGAACTACCCTCGTGCAGTTCCTTTAGCGCCATGTCTTGGTGGAGTTGCAGGAGAGCCATGGCGTGCAGGGCGGAGGCGGCTTGTCCAGTGGCACTGTAGGCTTTGGCCGTCAGGGACGACGTAAACCTACAGGCCTTGGATGGGAGCTTTGGGCACCCGCGCCAGGTGGCGGCGCTCTGCAGGCATAGGTGCATCGCGAGCGCCTTATCCACCGGGGGGATCGCCGAATAGCCCTTGGCTGCTCCTCCATCGAGGGTAGTGAGGGCGGGGGAGCTGAAAGATCGGGACCGGGCAGTAAAAGGTGCCTCCCATGACCTTGTCAGCTCCTCGTGCACTTCCGGGAAGAAAGGAACTGGGGCGGGGCATGGCTGTGAGCGGCGCCACGAGCCCAGGAACCAATCATCGAGCCGCGAGGGTTCAGGGGAGAGTGGAGGGTTCCACTCTAGCCCGACGCTCGCGGCTGCCCGGGAAAGCATGTCCGTCATCTCCGCGTCAGCCTGTGACTGGGTGACCGCATCCGAGAGGGGGAGCCCAGCTGAGGCTTCCGCATCCGACTGGACGAGCCCGCTCTCTGATGCTGTGCTTGGGAGCTCATCACCTTTGCGGGCTCCGAATAAGAGGTTGAACTCGCCGTGAGATGAGCCGGCAGACTCATCTGGAAGCCTGATCGGGGCAGACGAGTGTGCTGGGGAATGGGAGGTCCGTGGGGGGATACCCGGTGGAAGTGGTCCCATTGGGGTCCCCAAACCGCCCCCAGTGCTAGCCGTGCTGGCCTCATCCCCGTGGGTAGAAGGACCGGAGCGGGGAGCCGCTGGGGTGGCTTGCTTTCTTACAAAGGCAAGCCGCGACCGCATCGTTGCCATGGACATGTTCTCGCAATGAGTACATGACCCATCCATAAACACTGTCTCCGTGAGGGCAGTGCCCAGACAAGAAAGACAGCGAGCGTGACCGTCAGAAGGCGAGAGATAACGACCGCAACCAGGAATAACACACATATGGAAAGGCATCTTTAAAAAGACGCATCTTTAAAAAGATGTTCTGTTTGTGCTGATCTTTTAGAGAAATATACTCTTTTTTTATATATATATATATATATACTCTTTTATTTCTGCCGAAGCGCCCAGGGGCATTCTCTGCAGTGCACCAGTGCAGAGGAGGGAGAAGCCGCTGAAATGCGCCATCAGATCCAGCAGAGGTGAATGAACAGCCGTGGGAATTCAGCTCAGTGAGCATCGACCGTTCGGCTCCGAAGAGAAAATCTGAATGAGTGGTTGCATACCAGCTCCTTTTATACCCGTATGTTCGGGGGAGTGGCATGCAAATACCACTCACCAATTTTCATTGGCCTTTTTTCAAAGACCAGAGGTGTTTCGGACTCCCAAGAGTGACCCCTAGTGTCACTACATCGACACAACGTCGAGTGAGTGACAGATGGTAGATACTAATTGCACTCTGGTGCAAATAGTTTCAGATACTATTTGCACCCATATTTAAATAATAACATACAGGATGGGCATCACCACAGTGTGTTCATTGTGTTTATTTAGAGTCCCACAGTCAAACTACATTAACCCCTACCCCTAAACATAACCTTAACCTTACCTTAGAAAAAATAACTTTGGTTTTACTACAATAACCATGGTTTCACATGGGAGCGATTGCGATCGACAGACCCCGCCTCCAGATCAAACACTCCCCACGCCACTGCAGCAACATCTGTTGGTTAGTTTGTCATATATATCTGTGGTTCCACCAGGCTATTGGGGTGCAAATAGCTGCCCTGTGTGGTACATGCTATTTACACTGGGGTGCAAATAGACACTCCGTATTTTTATTACAACTGTGAAAGTTGTAGTTAAAGGTTTTTAAATGTATTTAGGATATTAGTATTTTTTCTAACAAATACTATTGTTTATTTTTTGGAAAAGACTATCAACATTAACCTAACCACAGTAATGTGGAGCCATCATTACAAATGCCACTGTTAAACAATATAGAAGAATGGTAAATTTAAAGTTAAAACTTCCATGAATTATGGACAAAATCCTACTTCTGTTCTGACTGGCCATGTTTGCCTTTAGATACCTTAAAGGTGACTTACAGCATTAGGCCTATGTCCTAAACTAATATCATAATTGCCTTTAGATATTTTAAAGGTGACTTACAGCATTAGGCCTGTGTCCTAAACTAATATAATTTTTGTTCAAATAATATGCCCAAACAAATGCATGCAGTTCTTCATCACTTTTGTGGGGTGGGGGATTTTGGCTGGTGAAAATGTTGAGTGGCTAGTGACCTTGGAAACTACTAGCAACAGTGGCTGGTGAGCCAAAAAGGTAATTTTAAACCCTGTTGATAACAATGATATCTACTGTTTAGCCAAATAGTTTAAATATTTTGAAATTGAGAAATGGTTGCATGAAACCTTAAAGGAACCTACAAATTAAAATTATGTAATCATTTAATCATCTTCATGTTGTTCCAAACCCACATGACTTTCTTAGAATGAGGGTGAGTAAATGATAACAATAAATGATAAGAATAATTTCTTTTTGTCCTTTAACCCTATAACAAATGCATCAAATATGATACACAACGTTTGATTGCTCCTGTTTCACTCTCTGTTCAAGCTGAAAAGCCAAAAACAAATGGTATGTAAGTTTCACATGTTTATGGCACCATCTAGTGGTTATTTCTGAAAAAAGTGGTTTCAATTTTTTGTCGGACTTACGCGAAAAGTGACTCTTTTGTTGGGATGAATGACAGCTTATTTAATAAAGTAAAAGTAACAGTAATGAATATATTGTTACTGATATTTTAAAATGAGTATTTGCTGAATATAAGCAACATGTGCTATGTTAAAATTTTGAATATTATTTTATTGATAAAGACAGTTGAAATTACATGTATCAAATATGACACAACAGACTTTTGAGGTATTTCTCAATCACCATTCCATTCCATTCATGCCCACTATAAAAAATAAAAAATAAATCACAGAGCTTTGACAATTCTGACATATACTTTTTATAAGATATATTTAAAGTGTGAACTAATATTTCGGTGTATTTTCATATATGCAGCCTGCTTTGTCATTATAATTATCTCATTATTGTACTGTGTCGAGGAGGAGGGCGTGGCCGGGCCGTGAGTATGCACGGCTGCCGCTGAATCAGCTGATCAGTGGGAGAGCGAGGCGTGAAAGTCTTCCAGCAGTTCCAAGCAACATAGCATTATGACAATTACAGTAAACATCTGATTTACACATAGCACAATTTACAAATCTTGTTACACAACACAATATACAATATACAATATACACCTAATAATATACAATATACAGTATACACAAAATAAGAAGACTGTATACAATATAAAATACACTGTACCCCCTCCCCCTATGTAATCAGTGGAAATAAATATGAAGTGTTGTGTTGACATTCAGCTGTCGGTTGATAGTCAGTTGCCAGTGTGTTATTAAGAGAAGTATAAAGAGTCCAGTCTGAGGCTAATAAAGTGCTGTGCTGATATATGTATCATGAGCGATCAAGAGTTCAAAAGTCTGATTGCTTGGGGGAAGAAGCTATCATGAAGTCGGCTGGTGTGGGTCCTGATGCTGCGATACTGCCTGCCTGATGGTAGCAGTGAGAGCAGCCCATGGTTTGGGTGGCTGGAGTCTCTGATGATCCTCTGAGCTTTTTTCACACACCGCCTGGTATGGCTGTCCTGGAGGGAGGGAAGCTCACCTCCGATGATGTGTCTGGCAGTTCGCACCACCCTTTGCAGGGCTTTGCAGTTGAGGGCGGTGCTGTTGCCGTACCAGGCAGTGATGCAGCCAGTCAGGATGCTCTCTACAGTGCTGGTGTAGAACCATGTGAGGATGTGGAGGTTCATCCCACTTCCTCAGCCGTCTCAGGAAGAAGAGGCATTGGTGAGCCTTCTTCACAATGGCCTCAGTGTGGACAGACCATGTGAGTTCCTCAATAATGTGGACACCGAGGAGCTTGAAGCTGCTGACCCTCTCCACCGGTGCTCCATTGATGGTGATGTGGCTGTGTTCTCTGCCTTTTTTCCTGAAGTCCACCATAAGCTCCTTGGTCTTACTGACGTTGAGGGAGAGTTTGTGCTCCTGACACCAGCGTGTCAGATTGTGCACCTCCTCTCTGTAGGCTGTTTCATGTTGTATCATCAGCAAACTTAATGATGGCATTGGAGCTATGTTTTGCCACACAGTCAACTGTGTACATGGAATACAGGAGTGGGCTGAGAATACAGCCCTGTGGGGCTCCAGTGTTGAGAGTCAGTAATGAGTAGATGTTGCTGCCCATTCTAACCACCTGGCATCTGCTTCACAGGAAGTCCAGGATCCAGCTGCACAGTGAGCTGTTTAAGCCCAGAGCCCAGAGTTTCACATCAAGCTTGGAGGGCACTATGGTGTTGAATGCTGAGCTGTAGTCTACAAACAGCATTCTCACATATGTGTTCCTTTTTTCCAGGTGAGAGAGAGCAGTGTGTAGTGTAGAAGCAATGGTATCATCAGTGGAGCGGTTGTTGCGGTAAGCAAACTGCAGTGATTCCAGTGAGGCAGGCAGCACAGAGCAGATGTAATCTCTGATAAGCCTCTCAAAGCATTTGCTGATTGCTTTGGTACAGGCACAATGGTGGACATTTTAAAGCATGTGGGGACCACAGACAAGGAGAGGGAAAGGTTGAAAATGTACATAAAACACCAGCCAATTCCTTCGCGCACGCTCTGATGACATGGCCCAGAATACTGTCTGGACCTGTGGCTTTACGGATATTCCATCTTCGGAAGGATCAGGTTAAGTCTGCTACAGAGACGGAGAGTGAACTAACCTCTGTAGCTTCGGCCGCGGGAGCTCTCTCCGCGAGGGTGGTGTTATTTCCCTCGAAACGAGCATAAAAAGTATTTAGCTCATCTGGGAGAGAGGCAGCAGTGTTCACGGCAGAGTTTTTATTTCATTTGAAGTCCATGATGATATTCATTCCCTGCCACATGCTTCTAGAGTCGGTGGTGTTGAACTGTCCTTCAATCTTGTACCTGTACTGGCGTTTGGCTGCTCTGATAGTTCTGCGGAGGGCATAACTGGCTTGTTTATGCTCCTACGCGTTCCCAGAATTAAAAGCGGAGGTCTGCGCATTAAGTACCACACAAACATCGCTATTAATCCACAGTTTCTGGTTAGGGTAGATCAGTATTGTTTTGGTCTGCACTACATCATCTATGCACTTCCTGATGAAACATGTTATGATATCAGCGTAGACCTCGATGTCGTCATCAGAGGCGGACTGGAACATCTCCCAGTCCACATGATCAAAACAGTACTGTAGCATAGAATCTGATTGGTCTGACCAGCACTGGATCGTTCTGAGGGTGGGTTCTTCCTGTTTCATTTTCTGCCTGTAAGCAGGCAGAAGGAGAATGGAAGAGTGGTCCGACTTGCCAAATGGTGTGCGGGAAGGGATTTGTAGCCATCCCGGAAGGGAGAGTAGCAATGGTCCAAAACCCGGTCCCCTTGTGTGTTGAAATGATGTGTTGGTAGTTTTTCGGTGCTATTGACTTGAACTTGGCTTTGTTAAAGTCCCCGGTCACAATGAATGCGGCCTCAGGGTGCGCGGTTTCCTGCTTGCTTATACTCTCTTACAGTTCCTTGAGTCCTGTCTCGGCTTGTGTGGGGATGTACACAGCTGTGTTAATGACTGCTGTGAATTCCCTCAGTAGCCATAATGGTCAACACAGAAGCATGAGAAGTTCCAGATCAGGAGAGCAGAAAAACTTGATAGAATGTACGTTCCTCTGATCACACTAGGATTTGTTGATCATAAAACATACACCACCACCTCTGCTTTTACCTGAGAGGTCTTTCACTCTGTCCACTCAGTGCATTGAGAAACCTACAGGTTCGATGGCTGAGTCTGGAAACTCCTCAGACATCCAAGTTTTTGTAAGGCAGATACTGTAATGCAGCAGTCCCTCATCTCTCGATGGAAAGATATCTGCGCTCTCAGCGTGCAGAGCTTGTTGTCCAGAGACTGAACATTTGCCAGTAGAATGCTGGGTAGAGGGGGTCGATTTGCACGACATCTTAGTCTGATGAGAACGCCGGCTCTCCTTCCCCTTTTCCGGCTGCATTTCAGTGGCCGGGCAGCCCAGATAAAGGGTTCCGCTGTCATGTTTGAAAACAGCAGGTCGGCACTGAAGTATTTAAAGTCTGGTTTTTGGTGTACTATTGAAGAACCAATGTCCAAAAGTGTTTGTCTATCGTAGACAATAAGGCAGATGACATCCAAGATGAAAAACACAAGAATTGTAGACAAAACAAACAAAAAACTGCACAACAGCCATACTCGGCGCCATCTTGAAGCTAGGTTAATGTTGACTGTTCAGCTGGTTCCCGCCTCCTCCTTCTAAGGACGGGCAAGGAGGAGGAACCGGCTGAACAGTCAACATAAAGGTTTAATGATAAAAATGAATGTAAAACAACATAAAACATAAATGAACACAGACACACATGCAGCGCAGCCGCGTGTGTCTCCCTCTCTCAAACTTGCGCCTCCGGCTCCCCTTTATCTCGCTCTCCCGCTAATCAGCTGATTCAGCGCCGGCCGTGCACTCTCACAGCCCGGCCACGTCCTCCTCCTCATCACATTTACATTACAAGCTATGATGATGCCATCTTACCATAAGTTCTTGAGACCTATTGAAAAAAGTTTTACAATTTCCATTTTTTAAATGTCAGAGTAGTGTTTGTTGCATAAAATACATATGATAAAATTTTTTATTGAAAATATTATATATATTTTATTCATATTGTATTTGATGTGCTGAATTGAACTATGATACATTTCAATCCATATTTATAGACCAAGGAGAGGAAGTTGTCATGGCCAAACTCTCAAACATTTGGTATCTCTGTAAAGCCCAGGAAGTCCTCTGATAATACTCCAAGATTTACCACTGTAGCATGTATGGGTTAAGAAAAACTTAAATAACAAATGTCCTACACAAAAATGAATTGCTGGACCTCAGGAGGATAATGACCTTTAAAGCCTAATATATCAAATATGATACATAAATTTTTTTTTTTTTTTTTTTATGATTTATTTTTTATAGTTTGTCTAGTGGTACTAAAAACAGTGTAATGTCAAAAAAATATATAGATATATATATTTTCTGAAAAATTTTTCATCTGTCTTTCATATACTTTACAGGGTTCAGTAACTTTCGTGAATTCAGTCAACTTTTTTCCATATTTTGTAAGTCTGATGCTGCAGTGTAACAAGTCAGTAATGTGAATACAGTGCTACCTGTTAACTATATATATATATATATATATATATATATATATATATATATATATATATTATACTAAATGATTCACACAGATATTAGTAGCAAAAACAATATTGAGCTTTTAGGTCTGAAAATATAATGCAAAACACACACACACACACACACACACACACACACACACACACACACACACACAAAGTCACCCAACATGTAAGCTTGCATTTTCTTCCATGTTTACACTTACAACTCTTCTACAGATGCATCCATACTAATGCTATTTGCATAATACAGCATTCAACTCAAAAACAAATGTGATGAATTGCTCGCTGTGTATTTTTTTGTATTTTGTGTCTCTCTGACCTTTAAGTAGTCTTTAAACTAACCTCTGTGTTATAGATTTTGCTCTGCTACGCAATGGTATTCACTTCCACAGAGGCTTTAAAGCATTAATATTATCATCATGTGTTTTATTAGTAATAGCTTTTAAATAAAATTGCGTTGAAGTCATTTCATCTAAACAATATAGTCAGTTGCTGGCTAATCGTAAACAGAAATTATATACTGCACTTTCATGTGTCTGCCACTAATGTTATCATGAGGGGTCTATGTTAAACAAGGTTGAGCCATACATGTTTAACATGCTAACCCTCTTAATAACCTCACACATTTTTTATTCTGTTTGTCTAAAGATCACTTGTTTAGAGGACTGTTCCTTTAAACAAATTTTTAAATAGGTCAAACCAATGCTGTGAGTTACTCTCAAACATTTTAAATGCCCCTAACCCTCAATATCACTCAATAACAGCACACTTATGTGCTGCAGACTTTAATGCAGGCCAAACAGGACTAAATTGTCTACATTTTGATATTTGGCAGAGTAGCAGGCGGCTTTTGTGGCATACTTTATAATTCAGGTAATATACTGTATATATTTAATATTAATATAATATAAATATACTATATTTATATAAGAGCTATCAAAATGAACAAGTTAACGCATGCAATAAATTTAAAATGTTTAACGTGTAAATATTTCTTAATCGCTATTAACTCATTTACCAATTTTGACATTATATTATGACATTTTATACAGCTCCGAGTGAGTTCTAAACACTGGTTGGAATAGGGCAGAAACTTTGTGAACCTTTGTTTGTGTTGTCCGGGCTGCGCTCATTACACTGACACACACACCACGACACACACACAACAATCAGTAATCAAGTGATGGAGAAAGGACCTATTAGCAGTCATTTTTGCACCCATCTGTATCATGCAGTTGGAACTTGTGACAAAGATCAAGTTTTGGTGAAATTTAATTACCACACAGTCACACCAAGTCTTAACTATCACCAAAAAGCCAAACACACTATTCATGGCACTGATGAGGGACAGATTTGGCTAGCTTGTTGAAGTTCTCCCATTTAATTTCTGTCAACACGCAGCTCAAAGTTCGCACAATTTCAAGTTTGAACGCATTGCCGCTGGCATTTCGAAGTGTCAGCTAATGATTACTGGACAATTCGGAACATTGCGTGGGCAGTGCCAGCGTCAACGGATAAACAAGATGTATTGTGTTCAGTATTGCATACTACTGTATTACTCTTACTATTTCTGCCATACATAGATATAGCAGAAGCTGTAAGAGTAGTATGCCATTTTAAACACAGCCGTTTTCTGTATCACTTTTCATGTGGAGTTCAAAGCATCGTCTGGCGATGATGTTGAGTTGCGCTGACACCCTGACACAAATAATTTAAATGCCATATCAAGATTTCTGTAGTAAAGTGAATAACCACAGCCTGCCAGCTGATTAATGTTGTGAAGGGTGAGGGTTTAAGTAGGGGTTAGGTTTGGGGTTTGGGTTGGGGGGTAAATTTTTTAAAATATGCATTCCTTTTCACTGTGTTACAGCTTGTACAGCTGAAAACAACTTGTTTCACAACTAGCTTTTGGTGCCCCTCCGTGGACATTACCCCTGGAAAATTAAGCTCACACATGCCTGCCCATATGGCCAACAACACTTACTGCTTTGGCTACTGGGGGAAGTCTTTCACATTTCGGTAAGCACAGAATGATTTTTGCTAAAAAGTTAACCTACTGTTAGATTTCACTGTGAGATCAGTCTGGTTATTTAAGAATGCTGGCAGAGAGGTTGTTCCAAGAATCTTGGTTCCATGCATCTTTCCAAGCATCTTGGAGATTATATATAATATTGTTGATGCAGTTCAAAAACTTTATTTTTAGTGGACAAAAAACATGGACTCTGTGGGAATGTGAAATTCTCAGTTATAGTTAGTAAATACAAATGATTTGATGAGAGATGGTTGACTGTTTTTATGTCTGTTTAATAGAGTTCCTGTAAACTAATGCAGAACCCTTACAACTGCTGTGGAAACCATATTAATTTGTAATAATAACGCCAAAATTTAAAATAGAGAAGACGTTATGCATTTGCTCTTTCACCTACACTAACAGCTGTATGAAAGTAATTTATTTTCCTTAGGTTGTTTGAATAGAAACAGATAAACATCTGCTGTCTGAGACCACTCTCTTAATCACACATTGAATGATTCCAGCGAGGTGTATAATTTCAGGCAACACACACACATGCACGCGCACATACGCATGTTCACACACACACACACACACGCACACACACACGCACGCACACACACGCACACACATTTAACAATAGTATAAGTCATGTGTTGCTCTATTAACAAGGGTGAGCTTATGGCAGTTTTCAGCATTTTGAAACATATGTCATGCTTTTAATCATCTATCTACTTGATGAGATGAATTATCTTGATCTCCATTTCTGGCCTTTTTTGTCTCTTCTTTTCGACTTCTTATTCCAGACAACTTGAGGAAAGAGGTGCTCTGTTCCAGGCAGTAAATAGAATGAGCGTTACATAATCAATCTTCTAGAGAAGTTTCAAAAGTTATAATCTTGAGAGGAAATGTCAGCCGAGCCATTAGAGTGATTCATTCCTACCGCTGTACATTTACAGTGCCTACAAGAGCAACACTGCTTTCCTTTTTGCGCCTCTGACACCATTTCCTCTCCACTTTCTTTCTTCATTTAAATTTGTAAGAAGTGAACTCATTTATAGGAGCTGTCATAAGTGACAGAGAGAGAGAGAGAGAGAGAGAGAGAGAGAGAGAGAGAAAGAGAAATTAGTTTCTTTTCTTTTCCTGGGCAAACACAAAACATCAACAAAAAAAAATTCGGTGTAATCATTTCACTCAAAGGGTACATTTTGTGAATGTTTTGTGAGATATAATCACTATGTACAAATATATATATATATATATATATATATATATATATATATATATATATATATATATATAAAGCTAATGAAAGAGACTTAAAGGAATAGTTCTGCCAAAATTCAAATTCTGTCATTATATACTCACCCTCATGGTGTTCTAAACCCATATGACTTTCTTTATGATGCAGAACACAAAGGAAACATTTTAATAAATATCCCATCTGTCTTTTCAATACAGTGGCAGTGCGTAGTGAGTCACTTTGAAGTTTAAAAAATGACCCGGTCTCATAAAAGTAAAGAGATGGACTAATGAAGCAGAGCTGGAACTACAAGCCTGCTTTGACTGCACTGATTGGAATGTATTTGAGACTGCAGACACCAATCTGGATGAGCACACAGATACTGTGACATCATATCAGTTTCTGTGAGGACATGTGCATTCCTACTAGGACTTATTTAACATACAACAATGACAAACCATGGTTTACAGCAAAACTCAGGCAGCTTCATCAGGCCAAAGAGGATGCTTACAGAAGTGGGGATAAAATCTTGTACAATCAGGCCAGGAACACACTGAATAAGGAAATCAGAGTGGCTAAAAGAAGCTTTTCTAATAAGCTAAATGTAAGCTGCATCAGTGTGGAGAGGCCTGAAAGACTTTACTAACTTCAAGACACCATCCCCCAACACTGTAGGGAACCAACAATTGGCTGATGACTTGAATGTGTTTTACTCTAGATTTGAAAGGCCCAGTCTCACACCCCACTCCCGTTCTGACCTTCACTTCACACAAACACCAACACCTCCTGCAACCCCCCTCCTCCTCCCTCCTGCTACTCAATCTGCACTTAAGATCTGTGAAGAGGAGGTGTGCCGTGTCTTCTGGAAACAAAAGACAAGTAAAGCACAGGACCTAGATGGTGTTTCACCCACTTGTCTAAAATCCTGTGCTGACCAGCTGGCCCCCATCTTCACACAGATCTTCAACAGATCACTGGAGCAGTGTGAAGTTCCGTGCTGCTTCAAATGCTCCACCATCATTCCTGTCCCAAAGAATCCCAAAATCACAGGACTTAATGACTATAGACACGTAACTCTGACGTCTGTGGTCATGAAGTCACTTGAGAGACTGGTGTTAGCCCACCTGAAGGACATCACTGGACCCTTTCTAGATCCCCTTCAATTTGCTTATTGAGCAAACAGGTCTGTGGATGATGCAGTCAACATGGGATTGCATCATATCATGCAACATCTTGACAGACCAGGGACATATGCAAGGATCCTTTTTGTGGACTTCAGTTCAGCTTTCAACACCATCATCCCAGCTATTCTCTGGACTAAATTACACCAACTCTCTGTTCCCACATGTATCTGTCAGTGGATCACCAGCATTCTGATGGACAGGCAGCAGCTAGTGAAACAGGGGAAATTCACTTCCAGCACATGTACGATCAGCACTGGTGTGATGTGTGCTTTCCCCACTACTCTTCTCCCTGTATACCAATGACTGCACTGCCAAGGGCCCCTCTGTCAAGCTCCTGAAGTTTGCAGACAACACTACTGTCACCTCATCCAAGATGACAATGAGTCTGTATACAGAAGGGAGGTTGAACGGCTGGCTCACTGGTGCAGTCAAAACAACCTGGAGCTGAACACGCTCAAAACAGTGGAGATGATGGTGGACTTCAGGAGGTACACCCCAATATTGACCCCACTCACCATTCTAAACAGCACTGTGGCAGCAGTGGAGTCATTCAGGTTCCTGGGCACTACCATCTCACAGGACCTGAAGTTGGAGACCCACATTGTCTCCATTGTGAAAAAGGCCCAGCAGAGGTTCTACTTCCTTTGCCAGCTGAGAAAGTTCAACCTGCCACAGATGCTGCTGATACAGTTCTACTTAGCAGTCATTGAGTCTGTCCTCTGCACTTCAATAACTGTCTGGTTTGGTTCAGTTACGAAATCGGTCATCAGAAGACTACAAAGGACAGTTCAATCTGCTGAGCGGATTATTGGTTGCCCCCTGCCCTCCCTTCAAGAAATGTACATTTCCAGAGTGAGGAAAAGGGCTGGAAAAATCACTCTGGACCCCACTCACCCTGCCCACTACCTTTTTAAACTGTTGCCTTCTGGCAGGCGCTACAGAACACTGAGCACCAGAACCGTCAGGCACAGGAACAGTTTTTTCCCTGGCTATCCATCTCATGAACAGCTAAAACTACCCCATTGAGCAATAATTATGTGCAATACGCAGCTTAGTCTATTTGTATTTATCCAACATACACTACCTCTTCTGCCATATATTCCCTCGCATCTGTATATAACAAATTTGTATTTGTATTTGTATCCCTGAGAAAGGGGGTGAACACTGAGCAAAGTTAGACGATTATAACCTCACAATGCGGGCAATCCAACTCCTCCAACGCTGCCTCTGTGTAGCAAAAACCAAGACAACTCACGGATCTCACAATGAACCGTTTTCACAGAGGGACACACTTCCTGAACAACATCCTCGCATAGCCACTCAAAAGGGAGAATTTAATCCTCGCTTTGGTGTGAGTCGCTAGATACAACACAGGCTGAGACATATTTGTGCACATGCAGTAAAGGATCTAATGGGATACCCCAAAACAGACACTTATAAGGAGCCCGTGACGTAGCTCCTTATTGGGTGTGGCTTAAGCACCATCAGCCAATAAATTGTCATGATTGTGTAGGCCTTCAGACCTCATGACCACATACATGTTTCCATGGCATCAGCTCGGCACAGCGTCTCATTCCCTACTCAGGAAACCAGTGTTACCTACTCAACCAAGACTTTTATAGTGCTAAACAATGCAAGTTCTCGAAGGAACACATGAATCACTATGAAAAGCCACTCAGAAATACACAAAGGACATTAAGAATTTTTATTTTTTTGCATTTGAATGCATACTGCATTTGCTAACAGAAAGAGGGAAAGAAAGAAAATGAACATCTGTAAAGTAATGAAACATGATTTATTAATGAAAACGGTTTTTACTCTCAAGTATACGGAGACCTATTTCAAACTTTTTTATTGAGTCATTATGATTAATTATTAAAGCAGAACTGTGATAACCATACAGCTTGGTCAACCAACCTCAATTACCCTTTAAATCACAACAGGAACAAATCTCTTACAGCAATTAGTAAAGAGTCTATGTAATTGTTTAGTTTGATTAAGTATCCAGGCTTAATCGCTTGCGGGCTAATTGACTGACTCCGTCAGTTTTTGCTATGTTTACAATCTGCTGACTGCAAAGTATTATAGGTTCTGGATCCTACAGCTGTGTTTAAATGTCTGTCTGTCTGTCAGCGCTCCTCTTAAAATAGCCCTCTGTTTGCTGTAGCAGTGCTTGGCAACAGAGAGATCGCTTGAGCAGGCTGATACAGTTGATACAGCTGCTGGAACCCAGCCAAGACTCAACCTTGAGAGAAAGGTATAATTTGCCCACACCCTCACTATACTGCAGCAATTTTATATTTCACTAAAATGAGTCCTTCTGGTTGTAATATTCCCTGACATGCTTGCAGGCCACCTTTTCTGAACCAGCTATAAGAGGTGAGATGTTGGTTGTTTTTGTGTATGCAGAAGAGAAAGATTTTCATTTTATGCAGTGTTTTTGTGGTTTTTCACATGAATGAGATAAAATAAGGCCAAAGGCTGCTTTGGTTTTTTTTGAATGAGAACTCTTCTAATCATTGGCATTGCCAGTAAACCAAACCACAACTTCCATTTCATTTTATACAATCCCAACAGCATCAAACCACTGTGGTCCTGAGAGGTCTGTTGTAGTTGCTTGCAGTCTAAAACACGATTGATATTGTAATGTTTTTGTACAAAACTGGTCATGCAAAGTTCAAAGGTTCAACTGCCCAATGGAGGAGAAAGGGCCACATTGTGTGTTCTGTTGGAAAGCATTGTCATTGCAAATACATCAGAAATGTCGTAAGGCCAGTAAAATGGAGTGTCTTATGACTGAATTTCTTTTATTTATTTTTTATCATGCCTGAATTTCAATGCTGTTTTCAATGCTGGCCTATAGTGTTTTGTGATGAGTATTTGATATGACTTGTTTATGGTTGATGAATTCCATACCCCTGTACAATTCAATCTATACACAGAAGCGAGTGTCAGATGTCCTCCATATAGAGAATATGTGTAACTGAGAATGAATGGCCTTTTCTGTATGTTTGTGCCTAAAGCCTGTTTATACTCTGGAAGAAGACAAACTTTTTTCTCTTGGGTGAACAAACGCATCCTCGGCGAATGAAACTGCCATTTATACTTAAGTGTAGCGTCACGGCCCCTTCCACTTTTAAAAACTCCAATGTCTCTCTACTCATTTTTTGTGGCCGCACTGTCCTTGTAGAGTTTGTGTTGAAAATCATGTAAAAAAGTATACTTCCGCACAATCTCTGAGAGACGAGCTTGTTAGTAAAATATTGTGTAGATAAAGGGGCAATATACAGTATATTACAATAATGCTTACTAAAAGAACTATTTCAGAAAAGGGTTCTCCATTTCCTGCTAATTTCAATTACATTTGGCATTTCATAACACCTCAATTATTCTATAAACAAATGAATCTTCATTGTTAGTCAATGTGAGCCCACTTTGAACATTCTTCAAAACAAATCTATTCCACCCACTCCCTCCCAGATCTTTAACCTCTGCATCAAGGGGCTTTTTTTATCCCATATACTGTACAATCATTTAACTTGTTAGACAGTTTAGCTTTAGTTTAAGCCCCATTGTACCCTATACAATAAAAAAAAAAAAAAAAAACATTACTACATTTATATGTGAGGGAGAAGATTTTTGATAGAGGAGGTGCCAGAGATCTAAGGTCTTACAATAAGTGGCATCATCCACTTTGACAAAGAATATTAACTGTCGATTTGCCTTTTATCAAAACTCCTATTTTACATATGAATTAGCAGTCTATTTCCATGAATTTCCAAAATTATAAAACTGTAACATAATAAGGAAGAAATAACTTTCCGCAGACTTCAAATGCTTCAAATACTGTCTCAACACTGGAACGAGAGAGAAAGACATGGGAGCCAAAAACAAAAAAGATTGAGGCAGATTATGTCTCTTCAAATTCTAATTTATATTACAATTCCATTACTCCTTTATTAATCACAGAACTGTTCGCTCCTGTGCTGTTGGACAGAAGTTCATACAGAATTAATATCCATAAAGGACAGAGAGTTGCTGAGCCCCTCTGCCATGTTTAATTAGTGCAGTATTCTAAGCAGTCTGTTACACAGGTTATGATGTGTCTGTCATGATTCACTGTTGTTTTGCCTTGTGTTTTGCCCCGTCATCTGTTTCCCCCGGACTACACTTCCCATAATTCCCTGCCCTCATCGCTGCCAGCTGTTCCCTATTGTTCTCACCTGTGTTTCATTTCCTCTTTACCCCTGTGTATATAATGCCCTGATTTCTACCCAGTCTTTGTGAGTTATTGTGTTTTTCCCCTCCTGTTCCTGTATGAGTTCCCAGCATGGCTGTAACGTTTGTTTTATTTCTTAGTTCTGCCTAGTTCCAGTGTTTTCAATGTTATATTGTACCTTACTTTATTAAATTTCTGAGAGCCACATCTAGATCTAGCTCTCGTGACTTCCTTCCAAATGTTACAGTGTCAGAGAAACTTATGTTTCAATTAGGATAAAGTATGAGTATGAACTCACTATTTATCCATTAGACACAAGTCACTTCATAAAGCTGAGACCGAAAGAAAGAGACAATGCACACTGATTTTTGACTTTTTTTTTTTTTTTGTATCTTCTCTTCAATTTTGAATCAGAGGGATTATTAAAGGACACGTGTCTTTTTATTCCTCTGTCTCTATCTCTAACTCTAACATTGAAAAAAGTAGATGAGATTTAATGCATATTGATTACTCATGAGGCAGTCACCTGGAGTCAGAGAGAGAGAGAGAGAGAGAGAGAGCAGCAGCAATTGTACCCACCATAAATGGTGCCTTTAAATAGATAATTATCGTAACAACCCCCTTGCTTTTCATCTACTGTACAGTACTGAATAAAACATATACTGACCCATCAGATTTTCTAATTTTTCAACAAATTCAGGCTGCATGTAGTGCTTGGTGTCTTTTTTATGCATAAAGGCTACACTGGAATTTCATAAAATGTGTACTGATTTACATGCATTTACAGTATGTGCTTAACTTTACAATGCATTGTAATCTCATTCTAACATAAACTGCTAATAATACCACTGTCTTATTGTATGGATGTCTTACTGGAATTTAAGGAATTGTTCATCTAGATATATAACTTCTGTCATTATTTACTCACCCTCATGTTGTTCCAAACCCGTATGACTTTCTTTTGTGCAACACAAAAGGAGATGTTTGGGATTCACTTTCATTGCATGAAAAAAAAAAAAAGATGTAATGGCACTGAATGGTGACTGAGGTTAACATTCTGCTTAACATCTCCTTTTGTCCCATGAGAAAAAAAAAAATTCATACAGGATTGCAAAAACATGAGGGTAAGTGAATGATGACAGTTTTCATTTTTGGGTGAACTATTCCTTTATAAGGGTTGGCTCAGGACTGTTTGGTCTCGTTTCCAGGACATGAAATACTTTTAAGGTGGTTAATTTACTGACAAACTGTAATTCGAATCTCATAACCACATCCACTCATGGACATAAAAAAATATCCATTTGTGGATCATTAGCAACTACAGAAAGAGAGAGAGAATAAAAGACACTTCTGTTTTAAATATTTTAGGTCTAGCATGAAACACACAGTATGTCTTCTGTGTACTGGCAAATATCAGTGGTAGAAATGTTCTTATAAAACAGATAGTTCCAGCTTTAAATTCTGATTGGATGAGACTATGCTTCCCGTAGTGCCTAACTACACCCTTTAACCGTAGTAAAATCACTGTAACACACATCCTCTTGTGGCTTATTACTTTATTTTACTGCCTGGAGGCAGCATTTACAGAGCTTAGAGGATTGTGCTATAGGTCAGTTGTTTATATCACACATTTAGCATAATCCAACAGCATATGATTACACTCAATACACACTATTATATGTCTTAAATAGTACTAATCACAGCGATTTGAATGGTAATAATCCTCAATACTGTGTTTTCTATTTGCCTTTCAGCGCTAGTCATTATGTTGTGATTTTTCATTGTGTGTTTACAGATGTTGGGGCCCATTTTATCATCTTTCCCACCGTTTAAAGGAAAGGATGATTGAAATGAAAAGAATGTCACTTCTTCTGTTCGTCAGTGCAAAAAAATGCTGCTTGTGCTTGGAAAAGGGATGACTGATGAAAGGCACGAATGGATTGGGGGATGGGACAGAATGAGAGAGGAAAAAAGCAATAGAGGAGAGGAGGTGGGGGAAGAAGTTGTTTTCTGAACCAGAAGACATGAACCTGGCAACCCCATTATTCAGTGTTTGAATAGAATAGGCACTTCATTGCTTCCCAAATCAACACACACACACACACATACAGATTAGCTCTTTTGCTGGGAGAAGCTCTGAACCTGGCCAGCACTGATCTAAGCTGTCTGCCTACACAGATATATTCTTACAGTATGTATATTGTTATCAGCTCGCACTGACCTCAGAAAAAACATGAACAGTTGGCACATGTACTTGGCCATATTGATGAGTTGTTTGTGACATTTGCTCTTCAATTCTATTCCCCTATCATTTCCTTTCCTCTCTCAAATGTTGTATCAATGAAAGAAGCAAAAAAGCTTAAAACAATAATAACATGATTCATTCTCTCACTTTTTCTCTGAGCACCTGATATGCATGAAGCAGAAAGAGAGATGCTTTATTAACAGCTTTTTCTCAGCTGTGGCTTTTCAGCCTTAACTCAGGGTCACACACAGAACTGCACTCTGCTGTGTCTCTCTCTCGTTTGGCGTGCTCCTGCGTCTCTCCTTTTATCACTCTCCCCAGAGCTTACTGCAATCAGAAACAGGTGTTAGACAATATAGTGCTCAGATGAGTACTCATCACTTTCTCTCTCTCTCTCCGGACGAATGCTCGACCACGCCCCCACCACCACAGTTACATTTGTACCAATATATAGATATTTTAGATCCCCTAACCCCACAATACCCCTAAACATATCCACTTCTTTACAATAAAAAATATATATATAAAAAGATAAATGGAAAGTGACAATCATTTTATTTACAATATACTTGTCAAGGTTGGGTTGGAAAGAGAGAGGGAGAGGACTCAAAAGCAGAGTAGAATGGGCTTTATTAATACACAAAATGAAAACTACCGAGGGGGAAAAAAGTAACAGTTCAAGACAGGCGCTGATAGGACTGGCTGGGCTGGAGGAACCGGACAAAACTGGACCAGATCCGACTGGACAAGTCTGGATCAACAGGACACACACCTAACAGGGAAAACATACACAAAAAACTTGCAAAAGAAAGAGAACAAAGGGAGAATAAACAGGAGAAATAAGGAGGTTAACGAGAAGGGGCAGATGAAACTAATGAACTAATAACAAGGCAAAAAGGGGCAGGGTTATCACTCAAGACTGAGCAGCATGTGGCAAAGAGAAACCTAAACAAAGCCACGTACTCACTCATACAAACACACGACAGACACAGACTAGACAAGACCTGAATGCACACCACAAAAGTAAAAACAATGCACACACCAGACCACAAATAACAAGACACGAAACATGAGTTTCAGATTTCAGCAACAAAGTTTATAAACACAACAAACAGAAGTGAACCCTGACACTACCACCCCCCACCCCCCCAAAAGGGATGCCACCTGGTGTCCCAAAAGGGGAACATCAAACAAAACACAAAACAGACCAATAGAGAAGGGGGGGTACAGAACAATCCAGGGTGGGGCTGGAGGCACAGACCAGGGTGGAACTGAAGGAACAGAACAAGGGGGGGACGGTGGAGGAAACCAGGACAGGCCCGGCGGGACAGACCAGGGCGGTGCCACCAATATCAGCAAAGATGGAGAGGGTGGGGGAAACCAAGGAGGTGGATCCAGGAAGGGGGTGGGGTACGGCAGCCTGGAAGGAGGGTTCAGGTAGGGGGTGGGGTCCAGCAGTCTAGGAGGAGGATTGAGGTAAGGCAGGGCGAAGACTGCTGGGCAGAGGTCAGGCATGGCAGCGGCTGCTGAGGACTGGACAGACCCGTCGACGGCCATGGGGAACTGGACAGGCTTGTCAACAGCACCGGCCCCTCTGCCTCCTGGTGGTCAGCGGCGGGCTCCTCCACCTTCTGACGGTCAGTAACAACGAGCTCGGCCGCCTCCTGGTGGTCAACAACCGCAAGCTCGGCCGCCTCAAGGAAGGCTGCAGCGAGGAAAGAGGTGGGACCATGCTTCCTCCTTCTCATCGGAGGACTGGGGATACAACTGACTGAGGGTGGGAGGTGGGGGACACTCAACATGGGGGGCTCTCCTTGAAGTGGGGGTCCAGACTCCCTGCAATGGAAGATGTAATAGACAAAGTCCCAAGAAGTAAGTATCTCCAGCCTTCCCATCCCCCAGGGGCTGAGGGGCTCATTGAGACAGGTGTTGAAGGGTTCCTTGAGGTCAAGGTCATCACTATAGTCCAGCTTGTCCACTGCGATGAGGAAGTCGCAGGCAAAGTCCCTGATGTCTGCCTTCCTTTGATGGAGGGAGAGGCGCTGGATGAGCTGGACCATTTGCTCCTTAACAGAGCCCCAGTGGGTGGGAGATGGGAAGAGTAAGATGTCCATCTCTGCAGAGTCCTCTTTTTTGGCCAGTTCATTCTGTCAAGGTTGAGTTGGAGAGAGAGGGCAATGACTCAAAAGCAGAGTAGAATGGTCTTTATTAATACAAAAAATGAAAAAAAATAAAAAAATAAAACTACCCCGAGGGTCCAAAACAGGCGCTGATAGGACTAGCTGGAGGAACTGGACAAGACTGGACCAGATCCGATTGGACTGGACAAGACCTAATCAACAGGACACACACCTAACTGGGAAAAAATCCACAACAAACTGGCAAAAGAAAGAGAACAAAGTGGGAATAAATAGGAGAGAAATAAGGAGAGTAACAAGAAGGGGCAGGTGAAAATAATGATTTAATAACAAGGCAAACAAGAGGGGGGGGGTTATCACTCAAGACTGAGCAGCACGTTGCAAAGAGAAACCTAAACAAAACCACATACTCACTCATACAAACACGCAACAGACACAGACTAGACAAGACCTGAATGCACACTGCACAGTAAAAACAATGCAATGCATTTTAAGTTGTTAATCACAGAAAATCTTGTGTCCCATGGCAAACATGCTTAAATATTACATGTTGACAGAAATCTTTATTCATTTGAACAATTTAGTTTTTACAAATTTAGTCTTGGTTATGGTTATATGATCCTTTTAAACAAGTAAATTACAAAGAACAGGATGAAAACCTACGCATGCTCCTCAAATCACACTGAAATATATATTTAGAGCCACTTTGCTGGTATTTATTGGTGTTATTCTGTGCAGTTGCTAACTAACAGATACCCAAAAGCTTGCCACATGTTTGGCAGCCTTAAAAACAAGAAAAGTATTGTTGCCTTACAGAGGTGTTTGATGCGGCTTTAAAACACAGTTTAGTTATATTTAGGGATAGCTACGATAAAAATACATTGCAAATGAATGATCTGGACATGCTCATGACATTTGAAACACCTAACTCCACTAAATCACCACGTTATGCTTATCTATGCTCATAAGTAGTATGCCTAATTTTAGCCCATGATGTTAACATTATGAAATCGATGCACTCTTGATACAAGTGCTCTGTATAAATCCAATGCTGATCATCCAGTCTTTTGCGTGTTAACAGTCCTTCAAAACACAACTGCATAATCAGGAGAGAGAGAAACAGACTGAGAGCCAAAAAACACAAGACAGGTCTGTTTGTCTAGTTAGCACACATTGGCACCAGAGAGCCATGTATATGCTGCTAACTATTTCAGAGCATAAGCTTCAGTCATGATGACTTTGACAGTCTCTTTTGTTCGGCACACAAGACAAACACTGTTGCTAATAAACCTAGATATCCTCCACCCCTTTATCTCACAAACACACCTGTCTTCATGTACTTATGTATTGCTTGGCTACTGTTACATTAATAGCACTCATTAATAGCTCAATTCAACTTCTACATTACACACATGGACAAACAGTCACACAATTTATCTTTTGACTTTTATTAAACTTTGTTTATTGTTCTAAATTAAATCATAATTCTTCTGGCATGAAATTATATATAACCCAAAAATATACCACATTCTAACCTTTCCACCAAAATACCAGTTACTACTATTCTTGTTACTACTGTGAAACCATAGGAAATGCATATGGGATCTCTTTCAAATAGTTTAAGACATTTTTAGAATCTTTCTGCAATTTTCTTTATGACAGTGGTGGCTAATCAGACTGATTTCCTGAGTTCAGTGACAGTAGGTCAAAAGTTCTTCATTTGAAATCGGTTCGTGCTTACTGAAATTTGAAGCACTGCCCCCAGAGGACAAAGCTGGAAGTGTTGTTGAACATACAGTATAGGCACATGTGAGCTCCAGTTTCTGGGTGCAATGTCCAAAATTTGGTGTGAAAAGCAAGTTTATTATGTAATCAACAGGAATGCATATTTATCCTACACCCTAACCCAAACCCCATCCCTAAACCTAAACATCAGTGGAGTAAAAATTTTATCTTAGAGGGGAAATGCAACCCTCGAACCATTTATCACTGACTATGTAAAAGCAGCTACTACCTAGTAGCAACTTCCTAGTTTCCGCGGGACCAGAACTGAGGCTACTCGTTTAACATGCTATAGTAGCACCACAGGAAGAGGTGAACACATTTGAATTTATGCAAAAATGTCTGATGGGAGAAGGCACTTACTAGAAAAGTAACTCAGCAGAATGGGGTTGATTTCAAGGTACTGGAACATTCGGTATACATTCCTACCAATTGTAGTAATAATTACAGTAGTAACTATGGCATTTGGCATTGTCTATTGTCAAAAGCTTTGAGAATCTGAGCAATCTTAGAGATAGGGAAAGGCTATTCAAATCCTCTCTTTGTTTGTTCTGTTAGTCGTTGCCACTTAAGGAAAGGGGCATGGTCCGGCGGCCTGGGGGGAGGCCTCAGGGTGGAGGCAGGGTCTGGCAGCCTGGGAGGAGGCCTCAGAGTGGAGGTGGGGTCTGGCGGCCTGGGAGGGGGCTTCAGGGTACTGGTCGTGGGCACTGGAAGTGACAGGGGAACAGCCTTCATGGATGTGAGCACAGGCAGTGACAGGGGAATAACCTCCGTGGTCATGGGCACTGTCAGTGACAGGGAAACAGCCTCCATGGCTGTGATTGCAGGCAGTGACTGGGAAACAGCTTCTGTGGCCGGGAGCGCTGGCAGCGTCTGGGGAATGGCTTCCATGGCCGGGAGTGCTGGCACTGACTGGTACATATTTTAAATGTAGTATTTTGGAGACTTTGTAAGTCCTTGTACTCTAAAAGAACAAAACCTTGAAAAGTGCTGTTCCCAAAACCCCCCTAAAATCTCTTGTACTCACACGATATTGCCAACCTTTCTTGCCTTTCTTCATTATGCAAATAGACACACAAAGACAAAACACAGCACACACAGACACAGAGCCAAGTACAACTTTAACAACTATATAACTTTTTATTATATTTTAAATCAGTTGCATTATTCAAATACACGCTGGCACCTGCACACATACAGTTTAAGTTATCATCTGTGAATCTATCTTCATGAGGCGATGGCAGCTCACAAAAAGACAGGGATAAACCTGAAAATCTGTTTTGACTTTTTTTCACACAAATATTCTCTCACTGAATTTTTCATTTTTTCCAGAGTCTCTCTTTGTGTGTGTGTGTGTTTTGATGCTGACTTATTGTATGTTGTAGTTCTCACAAGGCAAGGCAAGTTTATTTATATAGCACATTTCATACACAATGGCAATTCAAAGTGCTTTACAAATACATTTTAAAAAAATACATAAAAAAAATGAAAACCAATTAAGAACATGAAATAAGAATAATACACACATTGAGAAAATGTTATATAAAAATAAAATAAAAAGAAAATAGCCTAAAAATCAGGAGAACAGGTATTAAGAGCACGACTTAAAAGCAGAGAACATGAAATGGTCCAAATCATTATTGAATTTTTTTTCCTTTAAAAGTGTCATGAATTGGATTTTTATTTTATTTTATAATGTTAGTGTGGATTTTTCATTAAAAGTGGTCATAATTTAGGAATAATTGGTCATTTTCTATCCAGTTTTTGTGCCTCTGATTCAAATACTCCATTTTTTGGGGCGTGTGTTCTTCAAGACTTCAGTGTAAATGGCCACTGCTGTGATTGGGTAACAATCCATTACGCGCATGTGGGGTTATTTGAAAACTTCGGATGGTTAAAAAATGACAACCAGAGGAATTCATCCATACATGTATGAGCCATAGTCTGATCCCAAATTTGAAAATGAACCCCTCCACAAAAACCACGGATACTGCAGTCTGTGACAGTGTGGTAAGAAATCACTGTAATTTACTTGGCTATTTGTGTAATAGGTATTACTTTTATTGTTGTTTAAACCAAGATGCGACACAATGGTGTGTATCTTGTTACATAGTTGGGGCATTACCAATGGTGAAACATTTCCGTGTTTTACAAATGCTGAGTAACGCATGACAGTACCAAATAAAATGTAAATACATGGTGCTATCACGTTTATAACTGTGAAAGGATACACTTTCTGTGCAACATGTAAACGTATACAGGATACATTCACCGGTGTCTGTCGCAATGTCATTCGTCATATAATTATCTTTCATCATATATTCAGTGTAGTGACAAATGCATACGTTGTTCATTACAGTGAGTCATGTTTTCATGAAAAAGGAAAGAGATTGTCTAAATGTATTGATATCAATAATCTTTAGGTGCATCTGTGGCAATTGTGCCATCATGCCAACAGAACAAGAAAATATATGCTGCTTAGAGATCTCTGTGCATTAAAACTAATACACGAGCATCTAAAATCACTAGGATCAAATCAAATACTCGGTACACATCTAACAGTCTGTAACATATGAAGCAAAAAAATTAACATGGATACTCACACTTGTTTGTTGCGACATCACTGTCGGGTCCAATATAGTTGGCAATGCATCAACTTTTAATTTAAGTCTCTCTGCAAAGCCTGCTTTGTCTTGTTTGTGAAAGAATCATCAGTAAAATGAAGCAACCAAACAAACACGTTCTTACCGACGCAATCCGGGACTTCATTAAAAATAAATGTCAGCCACTCTTTCTTAATGTTGGGATCCTTGCGAAGCAAATGCAAGAAATCTAGTTTCCCACAACCTGGCACTGCACAACATCTTGACATCTCCTGTTGCTCCAAAATTAGTCTCACCGCTCTAAGACCAGTGGGCGGGACTAAGCAGTGTCGACGATAAAGTAGGCATTGATCTGTTTATGCAGAGGATGGCCTGTGCTCATGTAATACCTCACTATGATGTTTTAGTGAGGAGGAAGTAGAGAACAAGTCATTTTGGCACCTTGGTTTCAATAAAGCCTTTTTTTGGACTAACAAAGAAGTTTTTATTCTGAAATTTACAGTATGTTTTTATAGTGCTATGAACTCCTATATGTCAAGATATCATGATAAGTTTGATTTTCCAATTCATGACCCCTTTAATTTTAGTCTCTAAGGCAGATCTCAGTGTACCCATGATCAACCAATGCCTACACTGTGTATATAAAACAAGAAAATAAAAGAAAAATGAATATCTATTCTGAACTAAAAGAATCTGCTATCTATCTTTTCCTAAATTCGGGGCGGCCCTTTCTGAGTGGAGACACCAAGAGAGATGAGGTTTTCCCATTCAGAGTCTGCAGACTATTATATGGCCATCCTTCTGTGGATGTCTCTGATGTCACAAGGACATCCTCACATTTTAATCAAGATAGCACTGCATCCGGGTGTGATATCTAGCCACTGCTAGATTCCTAATAAAGACTCTAAGTGAGGACTAGAACATAAGCGTGGACTGTCAGAACCACTCCCGCCCACTCTCAGTACAGAGTGCGGGGTGTTTTAAGCCTCTTTTATTCAGGTACTAACAGTAGCACCTCACTCAATCTCTCCACCAGACAGTCCCTAACAAAATAAAAAAAAAATCTACCTATCTTATTTTTGTTGGTTGATCATGTTTACTGTAACACAGACTCCGGAGAACAGAGGTTAAGATCCATATGCAGTTTAATAGTAAATGTGCAACTCATAAACAGACAGGCAGGGTAAATCACCAATAATGGAACAGCATAGGCAGATGAGAGATGTAGTCATAAACAGGCAAATATCAGGGCAGGCAGCAAACAATCACAGTAAGAGTCCAGGTAAATGATAGGTAAACAGGGCATGCAGCAGAGTATCAAACAGTGAGTAACAGGCAGAAATCAAACACAGGCAGGCAGTATAAACAGAGGAAAATGCTCAGAAATGTTAGCAGGAGCAAAACAAGACTTCGCAATGACTATTGTTTGAACAGCGTTAAATAGTCTATGAACTAGGGAACAGGTGTGAGTGTAATTAGTCCAGGTTGGCACGCTGGGAAGTGTAGTTCGTAATGCCCTCAGAACTCGGGCGAGGGAGATCTCTGGTGGTGAGCAGGAGGAGTCCTTGAGTTCGTAGAATAAAAACTCAGAGTCAGGATTTGCAATAATCAAGAGAGAGAGAGTTTGGGGAAAGTAATAATATTACTAATTACTTAAATTATTAAATGTACATATTTAATATCCCTTTAGAAATATGCGCAACCCAAGTAATATAAGTACTGTAATTAATGTAATTGAAGTCAGTTACTGTAATCTGATTACAATAATTAAACATTTAATGCATTGCACTACTTTTTTACTTAAAAAGTAATTAGATTGCACCCAACACTGCAATCATTTTTATCACATTTTCTCCAACAATGGATACCCAACCCAGATCTGTTATCAGATTTGTAATAGATGTATTAAACATCTCTGGCATCTTTTATAGTTAACTATGGAGAAGAAGAGTTAGATACTGTAAGTGGATATCCCTCAATGAAAACTGTTTTATGAAAATATTCACATAAACATCTTTCACAGCAGCAGATTTGTATTTCTGCTGGTGTTACGAATCACACCTATGTAGTTCCTCCCGCTCACCACCAGAGGGCTCCATCACCCAGGTATTGACTTTAACTCTCTGGACTCCATTTCCCATAATCCCCGTACCTGGCACTGATTACCTGCTCACCTGTTTCTCATTTATTCAGCTATTTAAGACTCAATCTCATTCTCTCTCATTGCAAAGTCTTGTTTTGCCCTTGTTGACATTTCTGAGCATTACCTGTGTACAATCCTGGACTGTTTACACTGTTTTGACCCATTGCTGCCTACCTACTGTTACTGCTTTGTTTACATGGATATAACCTGCCCTGACCTCTTGTCTGTTTATCGACTACTCTCTGGATTGCCTTGGATATTGCTGTTGCTTGACTCCTGCCTGTCTGTATTACTATGTTTATTGTTATTAAAAGCTGCACATGGATCTAAACTCTGTTGACTCATTACAGAAGACTTCGACACAAACTGATCCAGCGGCTTTTTTTCAATTAACCACCGAGGTCTCAACTCCTTCATTGAACCCAGCGGCACACCCGGCCTCATCTAAAACAATTCACAGCACCATGGATCTAGCAGCATTCTTCGTTCAATTAAGCCAGGCGGACTTCTCAATATGGGAGTACTCCCATTTCTTTTCCACCATTGCCACCCACACTGGTTTTGAAGATGCTGCTCTGAAATCCATATAACGGATCGGACTCACAGCACGCCAGTGGAGGGAATTGCCAGACTCCGGAGACTACATGTGGGAGGTATATGTGAGGCTAAAACTCGACACACTCGCCACAGAGGATCCTCCTCTCACAATCCAGGTTCCAGCTTCCGAGTCAGCCACGTCTGAGTCTGTTCCAGGCCATGTCACAGCCGCACCTCAGCCTGCTCCATGCCATGTCACAGCCACACCTCAGCCTGCTCCATACCATGTCACAGTCAAACCTCAGGCTGCTCCATGACATGTCACAGCCACACCTCAGCCTGCTCCATGCCATGTCACAACAGCGCCTCAGCCTGCTCCACACCATGTCACAGCCACGTCTGAGTCTGCTCCATGTCATGTCACAGCCACTTCTGAGTCTTTTCCACACCATGTCACAGTCCAGCCTTCCGAGACTCATTACTTGAAGGCCTTCACGGCCCTTATCTCCAAGTTGAATTATCCGCCACTGATATCAGTGCGTAGGGCCACGAAGACCCTTTCCCACAAATTGTCAGTGCCCTTGCATGCCACGGCCAACAAGCCGATGCCCACGCCTGCCATGGCCAATGCCCACGCCTGACACAGACAATGAGCTGGAAGCCTCATCCGTTCCTGAGCCAGCGTTGCCAACCTCTTCCATCCCAGAGCCAGCGTTGCCAGCCTCATCCATCCCAGAGCCAGCGTTGCCTACTTCGGCCGTCCGGAGGAGGAGGAGGAGAGGAATGGCTTCTGTTTCCAAGTCTCTGCCAGTGTTCACAACCACAGAGATCATTTCCAAGTCTCTGCTAGTGTTCGTGACCAGAGGTCGTTTCCAAGTCTCTGCCAGTATTCACGACCAAAGGTCGTTTCCAAGTCTCTGCCAGTGTTCACGACCACAGAGGTCATTTTCAAGTCTCTGCCAGTGTTCACGACCACAGAGGTTGTTTCCAAGTCTCTACCAGTGTTCATGACCACAGAGATAATTTCAAAGTCTCTGCCAATGTTCATGACCACAGAGGTCGTTTCCAAGTCTCTGCTCATGTCCACGACCACAGAGGTCGTTCCCGAGACTATGCCCATGTTCACGACCACAGAGGTCGTCTCCGAGTCTCTGCCTATGCCCACGACCACAGAGGTCCTACCCGAGTCTCAGTCCATGCCCACGACCACAGAGGTTGCTCCCGAGACTCTGTCCATGCCCACAACCACAGAAGTCGCTCCTGAGACTCTGCTCATGTTCACGACCACTGAGGTCATTTCCCAGTCATCCTGGACTCTTAGCCTTGAGCCTGCCATGGCTCTGCCTTCCATGGCTCCACTCATCGAGCTTGCCACAGCTCTGCCTTCCATGGCTCCGCTCCTCGAGCTTCCCACGGCTCCGCCTTCCATGGCTTCGTCCCTCGAGTGTCCTACGGCTCCGCCTTCCACAGCTTCAATCTCTAGTCTGTGGTCACCACCCAGATCTCCTGACCCTGTTTCAGCTTGGTGGCCATCAACCATGCCCCCTGATCCAGCCTCCTGGGTCTTCTGGGCAACCTCCTGATCTGCTTTGGTCCTCTGAGTCTCCTGGTCGTCCACCTGATCTGCTTTGGTCTTCTGGATCTCCTGGCCGTCTGCCTGATCTGCTCCAGTCCCCTTGGTCTCATGGCCGTCCACCTGATTTGCTCTGGTCTTCTGGGTATCCTGGTCATCCACCTGATCCTCTCTGGTCTTCTGGGTCTCCTGGTCATCCACCTGATCTGCCCTGGTTTTTTTGGACCCTTGTGTTGCTTGCCTCCTCCCTTCAGGAGCCGCTCGTGGGGGGGGGGGGGCTCTGTTACGAATCACGCCTCTGTAGTTCCTCCCGCTCACCACCAGAGGGCTCCATCACCCAGGTATTGACTTTAACTCTCTGGACTCCATTTCCCATAATCCCCGTACCTGGCACTGATTACCTGCTCACCTGTTTCTCATTTATTCAGCTATTTAAGACTCACTCTCACTCATTGCGAAGTCTTGTTTTGCCCTGGCTGACATTTCTGAGCGTTACCTGTGTTACTACCTTGCCTGTGTACAATCCTGGACTGTTTACCCTGTTTTGACCCATTGCTGCCTGCCTACTGTTACTGCTTTGTTTACGTGGATATAACCTGTGATTGTCTGCCACCTGCCCTGACCTCTTGTCTGTTTATCGACTACTCTCTGAATTGCCTTGGATATTACTGTTGCTGGTGTTTGACCCCTGACTGCACATGGATCTCAACTCCGTTGACTCATCATTACAGCTGGCCTGTAAATCCTAATAGAGAGCAAACATGCTGCAGACACGAGCAGCCACTCACTATATAATGAATAATTACCCTCAGTTATCTGTGTCATTCCTTACATAAACAAACCAATGTACACATATGAAAAGGCATACATACTATTTGCATGCTTGCTTATATGAGAACATATAGAAATGTTGAAGCGCACACAGTGGGTACAATAGGTAACAATAGGTAAGCTGTTCATGAGTTTTTTCAGTTATACATGTTTCATATGAATGTGTGTTTACATTGAACCCATGAGATATAAATGAGAAAACCTTTGAAGAGAAGGAATAAGCCTATGCTGTCTATGGCAACATTTATCAAAAAGATATTACATGGTTTATTACACATATTGCTGCAGTTCCAAGGTGAAATGTCTACTGCTAAAAGCAGGTCAAAATTTCTCCCAGACAGATGACATTTTTAAGGTTAAGGCTTTATCAAGTTTTAAAACAAAACCTACCTCCCTACCCTAAACCTTAACCTAATTGATAGTGTCATAAAAAGCACTGGTGAGGTTTTGAAGATTAATGCTCTCATCAAGTTTAAATAAACTAAACCTAATTCCCTACATTAAACCTTAAACCTCCAACTTTCTCACTGAGCTGCACCGCAGACCACACTGAGTGATGCTGCAGAAGAGCATGTGAAGATTAACTGCTTCTGAACCAGGCTTGAAGCACAGTGATGCATGCGCCCTCTGCAGAGGTTTGCGCAAACTCCAGAGAAAATATAAACGTGGATTTTAGTGAATGCAGAGCACTCTGGTTTTACTTTAATTTAACAGCTGTGTAATGGCAAATGTTATGTGTCATTGTGGGTTCATACATGCAGTGATAATGACACACAGTGACAAAGAGGAGCCCTGAGTCACACTCGCTTTATTTCTGTGGAGATGATAAAATGAAGAAACACAGAATCTCAAAGGTCTTTCTTCATGTGAAATAAGAGCTTGTTGGCAAATCCACATTTTCACTCCAGTCTATATGTTTGACTTCTGTAACACTGTGTTGTGTTTGTGTATACTGTACTGTTTTAGTGTTCTGTTTTGATGTATTCATGTTTGTTATTGCATGTAAAATGCTTTGAGTTTGGGAAAAGCACTATATAATGTAACGTAGGCTGGAAACAGGTAGACAAAGAGATGATGATGTGTGATGAACCCAAGTGCAGTTTTATTTCCAAACGTGAAATCCAAAAACCCTAACTACAAATGTGAAAAAATACAAAACATGGACTTGACTATAACTTGACTTGGCATAAACATGACTTGACTATAAACTTGGCATAAACATGACATGACTTGACTTAAACCAACATTACACAAACAAACAATACCTGACAATGGACAATGGCAAACACGAAGCTCAATACATGGACAAGGGGAAAAAGACAAACAAATTAAACAATGACAAGACAGAACTGAAAACAAGGTAACTAGACAATAAACCAATGAAAACAAGACACATGAACATGGAGGGAAACATGAAATCACATGACTAGGGGACCACATGACATGAAACACATGAACAAACACATTAAACATTACATATCCCCCCACTAGGGGTAGCTCCCGATGCCTCAAAACATGAACAAACACATGAAACATGTCATAATACCAAAGTTCTGTAGGGAGCTGGTGGGGGGGATCTTGAGGAGTGGCTTAGAAAGACAGGGTGTGGAGTATGGGATTAGGGCAACACCAGTGGAAGGTGGAGCCATGAGAGACTTGAAGGGCGACACCAGGGAACTTGGTACCCAGAGAGTAGCTGATGGCTCGAAGGGACATGGTGGAGCCAGAGTTTCAGAGGACCGAGGTAGCGCGTAGGCTTGGAGGACCGAAGTGGAGCTGGGGGTTCGGAAGCAGAGGCGGAGCCGGTGGGATTGAGGACCAAGGTGAAGCCGTAGGGAATGAGGTCCTTGATGAAGCCATAGGCTCGGAGTGACAAAGCAAAGCTGGAGGATAGGAGAGGCCAGGCAGAGCCAGGTGACCGACTGACCAAGGCGGAGCCAGAGGGACCCCAGAGAAGCCGATTGGCTAAAGGACAATGGTGGAGCTGAAGGGACATAGGACCAAGGTGGTTCTGAGGGATCAAAGGACCAAGGCGGAGTCCAGGGCTCGGAGGGTCTAGGCAGGGTCGGAGGGTCGAAAGTTCCCCTTGCCTGATCAGGAGAACTAAGGGTGGGCACAAGGGCAGGAACCAGTTCCAGCTCAAATAGCCCAGTGAGAGATGGCTCTGGAACAAACAAGGCCTGCAATGCTGGTTCATTGGTCAGAGGTGAGCCTGAGACCTTGCATGGAGCTGACTGAAGCTTGGCTGTGACATGGCACAGAGCACACTGAGGCGTGGCTGTGACGTGGCATGGAGCAGACTCAGGTGTGGCTGTGACCTGGCACGGAGCAGACTCAGGTGTGGCTGTGACCTGGCATGGAGCAGACTCAGGCGTGGCTGTGACGTGGCATGGAGCAGGCTGAGGCGTTGCTGTGTCATGGCATGGAGCAGGCTGAGGCATTGCTGTGTCATGGCATGGAGCAGGCTGAGGCGTTGCTGTGATGTGGCAGGGAGCAGGCTGAGGCGTTGGTGTGACGTGGTAGGGAGCAGGATGAGGCATTGGTGTGGCGTGGCAGGGAGCAGGCTGAGGCATTGCTGTGACGTGGCATGGAGCAGGCTGAGGCGTTGCTGTGACGTGGCATGGAGCAGGCTGAGGCGTTGCTGTGACATGGCATGGAGCAGACTCAGGATCCAGGGCAAAAGATGGCGCTAGCTCGGCGGCCATGACGTGGGCCTCTGGCTTGGCGGCCATGACGTGGGCCTCTGGCTTGGCGGCCATGACGTGGGACTCTGGCTTGGCGGCCATGACGTGGGACTCTGGCTTGGCGGCCATGACGTGGGACTCGGGCATGGCGGCCATGACGTGGGACTCCGGGTTGGTGGCCATGACATGAGACTCCGTCTTGGCATCCACCTCCCCCACAGTGAATGTAGAACCAATTATCTGCAGAGCAAGGTTGATATACTGAGCCAGATTGAGGGGACTGTGACCGCCAGGCATCAGGGAAGAGATTGGCTCATTCAATCCCACCCGGAAAATGTCCTTGACGGCGACTTCATTAAAGTCCACCTGGCAGGCCAGAGCGCAGAAGTCCTCCACATAATTTTCCAAGGATCGATTCCCCTGGTGAAAACGAAGAAGCTGGATTGTTGGGTTCATTTAGGTCGGTCAGGTATACTGTAACGTAGGCTGACAACAGGGAGACGAAGAGACGATGATGTGTGATGAACCTAAGTGCAGTTTTATTTCCAAACATGAAATCCAAAAACCCTAACTACAAACGTGAACAAATACAAACATGGACTTGACTATAACTTGACTTGACATAACATGACTTGACTATAAACTTGGCATAAACATGACTTGACTTAAACCAACATTACACAAACAAACAATACCTGACAATGGACAATGGCAAATATGAGGCTAAATACATGGACAAGGGTAACAAGACAAACAAGTTAAACAATGACAAGACAGAACTGAAAACAAGGTAACTAGACAATAAATCAATGAAAACAAGACACATGAACATAGAGGGAAATATGAAATCACATGACCAGGGGACCACATGACATGAAACACATGAACAAACACATTAAACATTACATATAAATTAAACATATTATTATGACCATGTTCACAAAGCAGCAGAATACGGTTGTCAGTCCTGTATTTGAGTGCTTAACATGGTTACGTTCACACACAGTTTGGTTATTTACGAGAGTGACAACCGCATTCTATAACCCGAACTGACACCCACAAATTTTCAGGTCTCACAACCGCATTCTCTGGAACCGTACTGGACATCTATTTGTTAGTTATGCCATGTACTGTGAGAGCCACGCTGTGACACAAAAGCTGCACTTTGCACGCGGTTGAAAAGCATTCAAAGCCGTTGTCGGTTAATTATGATCTGATGGATGAACTCGCGGCTCGATTGGACTAATTTATCTAATAATGCAGTGGCAATTGTGGTAAGACATGCTGGTGTAATGGACGTCGCCATCTTTTAGTCACTGTCACTATGGTTACAGCTGTTAGAATACGGATGTGACTTCGATTGTTCGTTCATACAGACAGCATTCAAACTGCTACTGTAAGATGTTGTATGAACGGGACATTTCAAGACTCACACCTGTAAATAAATATGGATATCAGTCACAAACACTGACTGTGTGAATATAGCCTATAATTATTATTATTATTATTATTATTATTATTAAAATGGACCAAGACTAACTTTGACCAAAAAAGAGAGACTTATTTAAATATTTTAATAATAATCACAATTGTCTGTTTGACAATTAATCATCAGCCAAATTTTATAATCACAACAGTTCTACTTTGGTTCATGTGCCAACTAGTGTTTGCTGCTGGACTCATACCCCAGTCATTTGCATCACAAGTGCAACACTCTATCAGTTGAGCTATTGTGCAATTTGATCACACTCAAGCAAGCTTGTAAATGTAGTTGGCTATGTATGTGCTAAAAGTGTCTTGCGCTAAAAGTGTTTAGATGTCATAAGATAGCATTGTGTAAGGAACAGGATGAAAACTTAAGTGTTTATGTGCCATTTTACTTGTGATTTGTGTGAAAGGTCGTTTTAGTTTGTTAATTTCACCAGGAAACTGATGCGAAATGTAGAAGAAGCCACATAAAAATTTTTTTTTTTTAAATGTATGTACAGTACCGTGGTTCTATGAGACAAGGTAGGAGGGAACACAGTATGACTTGTTGTACAAACAGACAGTATTTTGAGGCCTGAGAGAATCAACTGCTTCAAAATCTCAGTGTCCTTGACTACAATCTACATATAAATACTGTACATAGATCTTATGAAAGTTCATTCAATTGTCTCCCTCTCCCTACTTCTCAGCCCTTCCCCTTGAATTCTATTTGTGATAATACCAAACAGTTCAAGATAAAATGATTAGAGCACGAAACATCAGAAATGAATAAATACATGAAATGTCTCCAAAAACAAATAAATGAATAAATTGTGTTTGTTTAAATTTCACTGTCTTGCAGACCTATTCATACTGTGTCATTAATGACCCTGGTTTGTTTTTTGACTCCTGTGATGATGACTCTGTCTTTACCACATTACAACAAAGCTAAATTTAATAACCAATTAAGCTGTTGTGTCATTTGTAACTATCATGTGCAGTTATAATCAAGCTCCAGCAGGTTTTTGTCTAAATTTTTCATATGTCTGTGCAAGTATACATGACACAATGCATAATCAAATAATTTACCCCTAACTTGCTTGTGTTCTGTTTGATTTCTGTGTTAAATACATGTTGCGCGTCACCTCTGTCTTTCGGATTATGTGCACAATACCAAGGCCAGCTGTGGTCGGACTAACGTGTATACATGTTGGACGAAGGAGAATGTCTTGGTTACTGTTGTAACCTCTGTTCCCTGATGGAGGGAACGAGACGTTGTGTCGATGTAGTGACACTAGGGGTCGAACTTAGGAGCCCCAATCACCTCTGATAAATGAGAAAAGGCCAATGAAAATTGGCGAGTGGAATTTGCATGCCACTCCCCGGACAAATGGGTATTAAAGGAGACGGCTTGCATCCACTCACCCCTTCTGCTGTCCCCCAAAACAGACAAAGAGCGACTCAGAGCATCTAAAGCTCTCTGTGTGGTCCAAGTAAACACGCAAGGCGCATACCGGACACAGCTACGACAAGTTCAACACCTGATCCCTAAAAAGGGTAGTGGGAACCTTGGGTACATAGCCTGGCCGTGGTCTCAGGATCACATGAGTGTATGCCGGACCGAACTCTAGGCACGTATTGCTGACAGAGAACGCCTGCAGGTCCCCAACCCTCTTGATGGAAGTGAGCGCAGTCAGGAGGGCCATCTTCAATGAGAGGGCTTTTAGCTCAACTAACTCCAGGGGCTCAAACGGGGCTCTCTGTAGGCCCAGCAAGACTACAGAGAGGTCCCACGAGGGAATGAGGCATGACCTAGGAGGATTCAATCTCCTGGCACCTCTATGGAACCTGATGATCAGGTCATACTTCCCAAAGGACTTACTGTGTGCCGCTATGGCGGCCACATACACTTTTAAGGTGGAGGGGGACAGCTGCCCCTCCAACATCTCCTGCAGGAAGGAAAGCACCGACCTGACTGCGCATCTCTGTGAGTCTTCACCTCGGGAAAAACACCAAAATCAGCATACAGCTGCCTTGTAAAGGGAGCTCTGGCCTGAATGATAGTCTACCTCTGGCGGTGGTAGCCCACTTAGGTCTTCTGCGTCCCGTCCAGGGGCCAGACATGGAGGTTCCAGAAGTCTGGGCATGGGTGCCAAATCGTGCTGTCCATGAGAAAGAAGGTCCTTCCTCAGGGGAATTAGCCAGGGAGGGGCTGTCACGAGGAGCGTGAGCTCCGAGAACCAAGTCTGGGTGGGACAGTACGGTGCCACAACATGACTTGTTCTTTGTCCTCCCTGACTTTGCACAGAGTCTGTGCAAGCATGCTCACTGGGAGAAACACATATTTGAGCAGGCCCCGGGGCCAGCTGTGTGCCAACGCGTCTGTGCCGAGTGGGGCCTCGGTCAGAGAGTACCATAGCGGGCAGTGGGAGGAGTCCTGGGAAGCAAACAGGTCTACCTACGCTTTGCTGAATCGACTCCAAATCAGCTGAACCACCTGGGGGTGGAGTCTCCACTCTCCTCTGAGCATCACCTGTTGCAACATCGTGTCAGCTACACGATTGAGGTCACCTGGGATGTGAGTGGCCCACAACGACTTCAGTCGCTGCTGACTCCAAAGGAGGAGATGGCGGGCGAGTTGCGACATGCGATGTGAGTGTAAACTGCCTTGGCTATTTATATATGCTACCATTGCCATGTTCTCCATCCGGACTAACACGTGCTTGCCCTGGATCAATGGCCGAAACTTCTGCAGAGCCAGCAATACCACCAGCAACTCGAGGCAGTTCATATGCCAACGCAGTTGAGGTCCTGTCCAGGAGCCTGAGGCTGCATGCCCATTGCAAATGGCACCCCAGCCTGACTTGGACACATCTGTTGTGACAATGACACACCTGGACACTTGTTCTAGGGAAACCCCTGCCCATAGAAATGCAAGGTCCGTCCAAGGGCTGAACGTGCGGTGACAGACCGGCATGATAGCCACATGATGCGTACCGTGGAGCCATGCCCATCTCAGGACTCGAGTCTGAAGCAAGTGCTGAAGCGGTCTCGTATGCACCAACCCGAGCGGCATAACCGCCGCTGAGGACACCATATGCCCCAGGAGCCTCTGAAATTGTTTCAGTGGGACCACTGTTCTTCCCCTGAATGATTTCAGGCAATTCAGCACCGACTGAGCAAGATCGCTTGTGAGGTGTGCCATCATAGTGACTGAGTCCAACTCCCGAGAAAAGAGATGCTCTGCACCGGGGAGAGCTTGTGCTTTTCACAGTTGACCTGAAGCCACAATCAGCTGAGGTGTCTGAGCACCAGGTCCCTGTGCACACATAATACATCTTGAGAGTGAGCTAGAATCAGCCAGTCGTTGAGATAATTGAGGATGCGGACACCCATTTCCCTTAGCGGGGCAAGGGCTGCCTCTGCAACTTTTGTAAAGATGCGAGGTGACAGGGACAGACTGAAGGGGAGAACCTTGTACTGGTATGCCTGAACCTTGAAGGCAAACCAAAGGAAAGGTCTGTGTTGAGGCAAAATCGAGACATGAAAGTACATGTCCTTAAGATCTACTGCCGTGAACCAATCTTGATGCTGGACACATGACAGAATGCGCTTCTGTATCAGCATTTTTATCGGGAGCTTGTGCAGGGCCCGAATCAAAGCTCGCAGGTCTAAGATTGGCCACAACCCACTGCCTTTTTTTGGTACAATGAAGTAGGGGCTGTAAAACCCCTTCATCTCGGCTGGAGGGACTGGCTCTATCGCATCCTTCTCTAGAAGGACTACGATTTCCACATGCAGAACAGTGGCGTCCTTGCCTGCTACCGAAGTAAAATGGATGACAAGGGACAATCGCCTTTGACATACCTGTGGATGGGGCCTTGCGGCAGGGCGGAGCAGGAGCTGTCACGTCGAGAGGCCTCACATCCCGAACTCATGGCTGTGCTGAGAGAGATGTTAGAGCACATACCTCGCTCCGCGTACTCACCATAGGATCGGTCTGCGACGGGAGAAGAGGCTGGGCGTCCTTGTGGTGCGTCACATACGCCTGATCATGGGAATGTGTGTGCCGTAGCTGAGTGTGTGAAGGCAGAGGACACATGTCCGCAGCGCCCCTGCTGCGAGTGTTCGATGACAGCTGTAGACACCGAGAGTGTGACCCAGAGAATGAGGAAACCGCTCTTTTTTTTAAAACTAAAGTGCCGGAGCCCCTTGGGCATGTGACAAAACCATAAAAAAGGAAACAAAAGATTCTCCTCCCGGCCCTCCACCGGGGGATGGAGTGGTCTGTGTACCACCTCCTGGCTGACAGCGGGTCTCCTCACCCCTGGGTCACCCATCTCAGGGACGTTTCGAAGCCGTCCTAGGGTTCTTCACCAGACCGAGGGACGGGGGCGTCAACTTCCTGCAAGAGGTTCTACGCTGAGCCCGAGCCATTGGTGTTGCTGCCATAGGTGGACAGGGTGCGGGATCTCGGCAGCCTGTAGGTGGAATCACACTGGGGCAGGATGTGCTGGATCACCTCCATCTGCTTCTCAACTGCCGAGAACTGCTGGACAAAGTCCTCGACAGTGTCGCCGAACAGGCCACCTTGAGAGATGGGGGCGTCAATAAAGCGAACCTTGTCGGCGTTCCTCATCTCTGCAAGGTTAATCCACAAGTGGCACTCCCGGACACCATAGTGGACATTGCCTGCCTGAGAGACTGCGCTATGACCTTCGTCACCCACAGGGCGAGGTCGGTCACCGAGCGCAGCTCCTGCATCAACCCTGGGTCAGGACTACCCTACATATGGATTGTGAGGGGGATTAATACACTCGGTGACCTAAATGAGAGTGGAGTATTGAGACCTTTTGAAAATTTGGTTCAAAATTTTGGGATTCCCAGATCTCAATTTTATAAGTATTTACAGCAACGCCACTTACTCTGCACTGTTTTTGGGAGTGGCACGCACCCCCATAGAGCGGCAGATACTCTGGGAGTGGTGATTACTGCTTTTGGAAAAGGTCATGAGGCATCAGTGTATTACTCCCTGCTAATTCAGAGTCTGGGGGAACGGGGCTTTAAATTCCCTCAAAAGATTATGGGAGGAAGATTTAAATTTGTTTTTGGAGGAGGGAGTGTGGGCTAGGATTCTTAAAAACATCAAGTCTGCATCTAGAGATGCAAGGTTGCGCCTTATGCAATTTAAGATTCTACATAGATTTTATTGGACCCCTTCTAAATTGGATAGGCTTGGTCTTAAGGACATACCCACCTGCTGGCGATGCCATTTAGAAGATGGAGACACCACCCGTGTTTTTTTGGGGGTGTCGTAAGATACAGGAGTTCTGGTTGAGGGTCCAGAATTTTATGGCCGACGTATTGGGTAATTGGATCTCCTTTTGTCCCAGGCTCTGTATTTTGGGTGACGGGGCGGTCATTGATGTAGGAGATACTGTATGTACATGAAGAACTGGATTCTGGCTGGTGTTATGGTGGGCAGACAGGTTATCCTTAGAGGATGGAAGTCAGCTGGAGACCCCTCCTTTCGTGAGTGGTGCGAGGAGATGGGCAGGGTGGCAGCTTTCGAGAAGGTGTCGTGTAGAAGGCTGGGTATCTGAGATTCATTTGATGGGAAATGGGGCAGTTATTTGACATTTTTGTGGGACTCTCGGGCAGGAACTGTGGAGAGAGAGGCGTAGTTTGAGATGTGTATGATTATTATATATTTTTTATTTTATTTTGTAAAAAAATTTCTGTGTGTGTAATTATGTGAGACCACGAGGATGTTTGTAGGGGGTCAGGTGGGGTTGTTGACTGGGGAGGGGGAGGGGTAGTAGTGGGAGTTTATTGTTGATTCATTGTATATATGTTTTGTTTTCTTTGTCATTTCGATGACTCAAATAAAAGTGTTAATCTTAAAAAAGCATTGCAGACATGAATGGCATAAATTGAACGTGGGATGCACTCTGGCATTGCTCCATGAGGTCCTAAGGACCCCAGATTTCACACGGTGACATGTCAAGAGGACTAAGGCCTAGAGTGCAGAAAAGTATTTTTCATTATTTTCAACAGATCTCTCTGTCTGTCATAGGAATTAATGAGACAGGCTGACTTGTAGGCCTGTGTGCAACAGTATATTCATCAGAGGCTTTAATATTTAGCAAGCACCCAGGGCTTCCAAATTCCAGGACCTGACTCTGGGGCTCCTGACAATCGAACATCTCAAATTTCAAGATCGTGCGACCTTCGGAACCCCCTTTTCTAGAGTTTCGTGGACGTGGTTAAATTCGGTGCTAAGACCTGGGGGCTTCGAATGCTTCATCACTGGGCCCTCAGAAACAACATATTAAAAATCTGTGTTCCTCAGAGATCGGGAAGTACTTTTAAAAAATCAAAAATATATTATAGAAAAATTAGTCACTTTTCATTCATAAGTCAGCCAATTAAGCACTTAACGAAGTCATTTGGACTTGAAACTTTGCACACTTTCTAAGGGGCCCCTGAGAAGCTATAAATTTCAAATTGGAGTCGTTTGGACATTTTGGAGTCGTTTCCATGGACCTGCTGTGAAAACGAATGGTATAAATTGTACATGATTTGCCCTAACTTTGCTCCCTGAGCTCCAACGGAGCCGAAATTTTGCACGGTTGCACATCTTGTGCCCCTCGATCACATACTAAAAGGGCAGACTTCTCCTGTGATATTTTCAAAATATGCCTTTTTAAGGGTGTGTGCGGACACAGCGGGCACCAAACTTGTGGCCCGTGATGACACAGAGTGTAAATACCTATTTGGTAAAAATAGTTGGTTAGGGGACAAATAGTGGGTCCGTGGGACTCTGGGGGCGTGGCCCGAGTGGTCAGGGGGCCTCAGGGGTCATTTGGGAAAACTAGTTGGTTAGGGGACAATAGTGGATTCGTGGGACTCTGGGGGTCTCAATGGTCAGTTGGCTGACCACCTGCAGTTCGAAGTTGCCCCCTATATGTGTCCATTTGCCCATTAAAACGGGACCCCTGAGCATTACCCCGGAAAACCCCCCAAAAGCGTAAAATGTCCATTCGGCCTATAAGCCACATGGCAATCGGGCGGTACACATACCTGGTATCGTCCCTCGCATCCATGATGCGAACAATGGCAAATTAAATGAATGTGCTAATTTCCACAAACCCTCTAATTTCCCTTACCTCATGCAGCTCTTTCAGAGCCTTGACCTGGTGGACCTGCAGGAGGGCCATGACACGCAAGGCGGAGGTGGCCTGTCCATCAGCACTGAAGGCCTTGGCCATCAAGGACGACATGAACTTACAGGCCTTGGATGGGATACTAGGACGATTCCACCAGGTGGTGGCATTTTGCAGGCACAGGTGCACTGCAATCGCCTGCTCCATCTGAGGAACCTCCATGTACCACCATCGAGGGTAGTGAGAGCGCAGGAACTCACGAAACAGGACCGGCAGTAAAAGGTGCCTGCCACGACTTTGTGAGCTCCTCACGCACCTCCAGGAAGAAAGGAACTGGGGCAGAGTGCAGCTGTGTGCGGCGCTCTGAGCCCAGGAACAATCGTCCAGCCGCGAATGCTCAGGGCAGAGTGGAGGGTTCCACTCCAGAACGATGCTCGTGGCAGCGCAGGCAAGCATGGCCGTCACCTCCGCGTCGGCCTCTGACTGGGTGATCGCACCAGATGGTGGGAGCCCGGCCGGGTCCTCAGCTTCAGACTGCAAAAGCCCGCTCTCAGATGCTGTGATCGATACCTCATCCTCATCTCGAGCCCTGAATGAGATATTAAGCCCATCCTGGGGCGAGCCACCTGACTCATCCATCAACTCGACCAGTGGAAATGAGTGTGCTGGGGAATGGGAGGTCCATAGGGATTCACCCGGCGGAAATGCTCCCATTGAAGCCCCCAAATCACCCTTAGCACTAGCTGCCGCGGCCTTGTGGATGTAAGCAGAAGGACCAGGGCGGGGAGCGGCTGGAGTGGCTTTCCCTCTATAAAAGAAATAAAGCCGCGATCGCAACGTCGCCATGGTCATGTTCTCGCAGTGAGAACATGAACCATCCACAAACGCTGTCTCAGCGTGACTACGACCCATACACGTGAGACAGCGATCGTGGCCATCAGAGGAAGAGAGATACCGACTGCACCCAGGAACTGCACATAAACGGAAAGGCATCTTTAAAAAGACGCTCTCCTTCAGTGCTTACACTTTTAGATAAAATAAACCCTTTTAGTGTGGCTGTTGAATTGCCCAGGGGTATTCTCTGTGCGAGAATGGAGAACCCACTGTAATGCGCCGTATACCCAACAGCCTTTTAATACACTGTTAGAGGTGAATGGTATGCCAGTGGATTAGTCAACACTGTAGGTGCTGCTGGTTGTTTAAATCAGTTTTACTATCAGGAATAATCAATAATTAATTGTTATTAATTATGGAATAATTAAACAACAATTAAATAATAATTAAATAGAATTTAACTAATTAAATTCTATTCTCAGGGCACCACTCTTTGAAAAGAGAATAATGATAGCAAGTTATTGATTGAGTCTCACAAAACAAAATCTACCCTGTAGGTTGAGTATCTTAATTGTTAATCAAAATAATCAAAAAGGGGAAAAACTAGTTAAATTATTGCTATACAAATCTAATAGTAATCTAGTTACAGTTAGTTTCTAACACCAGTAAAATAACAGTACTCTGAGGTAACTTGGGAGTTCTTGACGTGGCAGAGGTTGGCTTCAACACAATATTCAAACAAAAACAAACAGGAGTACTTATTATAATATAACAAGATTTATTATAATCAAGCAGTAGTGAACATAGCCAATACTATCCAAATATAATCCAAAAATAAATCAAGGAAATCCTAAACTAATAGTGGAGCTATATGCTAGTGTGTGTGTATATGAGTGTGTGTGTGTGTGTGTGTGTGTGTGTCCAGATGCGGTAACAAAAGGAATCAAAATGGAGGATCAGGTTCAAAATGGAGGGTTAGATCCAAAATGGAGCTGATACCACGTGAGGGTGGAAATGAGTGGACACACAAAGGAACTGATGAAACAGGTGGGAGAATTTGGTTCACCAGCCTGAGCCGAACATAAACCGCGGCGCCGCTCACTCAATGAATATCAGTGAGAGAGAGAGAGAATGAGAGCGAGAGAGAGAGGAAAAGTGCATGCAATTTAATTAAGGGTAACCGCTCCTAACAGCGTGACAGAATTACTAGTTCAGATCACTCAACAAAACAAACATAACCCCAAAAGAAAACTAAATACAAATCTCCCAACTCAAAACAGCAAACAGCGAGCAGAGTTTAACATACAAATATACTCAAAACATCAGCATTTAGAATCAAAAATACAATTTAGTTTCACAAGAAAAATCACAGTTTCTAAACTAAATCTGCCCAGATATCAAGCCTTACTTGGGAAATCCAGTGTGATTTCAGTAGGGTTGTCCGTTGGAATTCCTGTTGCATTGAGCGGTCAGGAGAAATGGTCTGGATGGTCCCTTGTCTTACGCTCGTCAGCGAAAAGACGCGTCTCTGCTTTATTCTTCGGATCCAGCGATGGAGAAGAATGCAGAAGGTAGTCAACGTTGAATGAAAAAGAGGGAGAAGGGAAACTGGTCACCTTTCCGTTTTTCAAAATAAATTCACTGTTACAGTGAAACTGAACCGGTTGTTATAAGTATACTGTAAGACTTGAAGTTAATCTTACTCTACGTGGCCAAATGGTGAGGTTTGAAAAACGTGGTCTCTTTGTTCTCAGTCCAAAACGGAGGGAAAACTCTTTCAGTACGTGCACAGTACAGATGTCCCTTAACAGCTAGCCAGAGCTTAGCACAGAGAGGCCGAACTACATCTGTCTGCTGGTTTTATTGACAAGATGACGTTATCGGTCGTAGGCCACTTTCGACCAATGGCATTTGAGACTGGGTCCATGGGCGGGACTTCGCATCCAGTTGTGAATTTGTGAAGGATCCTAGGAAACTGAGTTCAATGTCTCTCCATTGATTATAGAACAAAGGGCCATGCGGTCTCTGCTTCCATTTTGAGTGGGCCAAGGCCCTACAACACTGATCGGCTCTGAAGAACAAATCTGAACGAGTGGATGCAAGCCGTCTCCTATTTATTTATTGGGCATTCCAAATCGGGTGAAAAAAAAAAAAAAAAAAGACCCCTGCTTGCGAGCTTTGACAACACCACTGCGCTTTGTCTCATTCTCTTTAGCCAAACAGTTTGTTTGGTTTTAGGTTTGTCTTTTTTCATTTCTCTCTCAGTCTTCCTTTCCTCCACCCTACTTCAGGGCAATGGTAGTGCTCCAAGCTTGAAACTTAATTTCTCAGCCTTTGAATTGACAGCAATTCTACTGAGCTAACTCAGTTGTATAAATATAGCAGCACTGGCCCTTCAATAGATTGGGGCCTTAGCTCTAATACTACATCATTCATGAAACAGACGAACACATTGCTATTCTATTTCAACCGCTGCTCTTATAAATTGAAGCCTTCAAATTCTATGTTCAGCATTTTAAAGCAAGAGGACAAATACAATGAATATATTTAGTGGCAATTTATTTATGTCACAGTTGGGTTTTTTTTTTAATCACTAAATGTTGGTTTTAATTTTAATATAACATCTAAATTATTGTAAAATGTATTAAATGTTTAGGTCCTGCAGTGAAACAACCAATGGCAACAAGCCACCTGTTATAATCAATTAATTGTAAAATAAATTGTTTAAAATTAAAAAAAATATATATTTTTTTTATCCCCTTTTCTCCCAATTTGGAATGCCCAATTCCCACTACTTAGTAGGTCCTTGCGGTGGCGTGGTTACTCACCTCAATGCGGATGGCGGAGGACAAGTCTCAGTTGCCTCTGCTTCTGAGATGCAATCCGTGCATCTTATCACGTGGCTCGTTGTGCATGACACCGCGGAGACTCACAGCACGGGAGCCTCATGCTACTCTCCGTGATCCTCGCACAACTTACCACATGCCCCATTGAGAGCGAGAACCCTTAATCGCGACCACGAGGAGGTTACCCCATGTGACTCTACCCTCCCTAGCAACTGGGCCAATTTGGTTGCTTAGGAGACCTGGCTGGAGTCACTCAGCACGCCATGGATTGAACTTGTGACTCCAGGGGTGGTAGTCAGCGTCAATACTCGCTAAGCTACCCAGGCCCCCCAAAATTAATTTATTGATGATTGATTAAATGTTTTATTGGTTTTATGTTTTTTGCACAAAAAAAAATATGATTATGTAAAAGGTTAAAAAATAAAGGGCAGTACTGTATAAAAATACAGTAGCAATCATGTTGTATATGTGGCAGTGTTGTGCTCCAGCTGGGTCTGCTTTAAACTGCCTATATTGTTTTGAATATACATTTAAATTTCAAATAGATGTGAAAATTTGCTGAAAAAAATGTGTTGTGTTAACTTTGTTGGCCAGTAAGTGTAATTTCGAGCAGTGTTTGGACTGTTGCCTAATTTTCTTTCTCAGCTCAATTCTCTGTTGTCTCTGCTCCATACTATGTTCATTAAGTACACTCCATGTCCATGTCACTGCATTGGCACTCATCAACTCTAATGCATTAATGCAAGGAAAGATGACGGTATCACAGTGTGAGAGAAAAGAGTCCAAGGCGGTAGAAAAAAATGCAGTGGAAGCACGGGACTGTCTACACTTTCTGAACTGAATAATTACATCAGATGCACGCACGACTCCACAAGAATCACTACGTGAGTCACTACCAAAAATTCACAGAATAATTAGATATATTGATTAAAATTATTCATTTAGATATTTTAATGAGTTAATGACAAGAGTAAGATGTTGTGCTTAATAATAGACTATAATTTTTAGAATGTAAGTAGTTACTGTGGCTGAGATTCAAAGTGTATTGTAAAGTTATAAATAAGAAGTAGCCCACCTTTACACAATAATTAATGCCTTACTGAATTGTTTTCTCTGTTATCACTATCATTTTTAGCATGGCTTGCAAATTTTAAGATACTGAGAGAGGGCCGCTCATCACGGGCACAGCATAATAAATAAAGATATTTCTCCACGTAGCATCCATGTAATAACTTTATAACAGTTTGTTAGTGAGCTAATATGTAGTGTTAGATAAATACTGGCAAAACTACATGCATATTAACTGCATTCATGTTAATTAACCTTTAGCCACGGTTTAGTTCTAAGATAAAAGATGATTTAATGTTAGTAATGTAGTAGTACCAACAATCATATCAAAGAAGAATTTAATTTTACCATTATTAAGAGGTGAAAATGAGGATCAACTCTGCCAGTGTCACTCAGTCACCATCTGTTAGTTCCTTCAGAAAACAGTGCGCTGCGCACTCGGGCAAGTTTCACATTTCCTTACGTAAAAAATCTGGTTTGGATTATTTATGAAAACAGGGACCAATAATGGACAATTTCGCGCCAACACCGCAAACATTATATATATTTTTTTTAAATCTAGTTTTATGTTTCTAGTATTAGTTTTAATGAAACACCAACATGCCTTAACCCCTCTCAATTCTAACATAGATTTCGAGACTGAGAAGAGAAAACGTTTTTCATACAAGTCTAGTTGATAATCCACACAGTTCTAAATCATTGACAATTACACCTAAGATGTTTTCTAAAAATCTTTATTTTCTCCATCAAAATCTGAGAGAGCTAGAGCAAGATGAAACAGAATCTAAGTGTTTGGTTGTCCTGACAGGCAGATTCATGGCTCTTCCTGAAAGTGAGAAGGCAGACAAGTTAGAGCTGACTTGCTGTTGTGCCGGCTTGTTATTCTCTCACAGCATCAACCGTGCAGAGAGAGAACAACATCTCAAACTTAATTACCTCTCAGGTCTCCCCATCATGTCAGGAGTTCAATGTAGATAGTTGTCAGGAGAATACAGCCATTATATAGATGTGTATGTGCGAGTTTCACAACACAAAGCAAACAAAGCACACAGTATCTATACTGTACTTCAAATCATCACGTTACCCCTTGGGTGTCTCTATTGTGAACTTTTACCATGCAATTATGTTTTATCGAACAACATTTCTCTACTTTCATTCATTTTCTCACATTAATAAATAGCCAGAAGCCTTTGTCTTATGAGCCCAGAGCTGTTACTCAGCCACTGGGATTACCTGCAATCCTGACAGTAATGACAGTCTTATGTTGTAAATGGCTGTTATGTTTTCTGCTTTATTGGATATTACTTTTGTTTTATAGACCAAGGTTATAATAGTTTTACATTTATTTAGTTTTTATTTCTATTTTGTTTTACATTTTTCACTCCAGTTGAGTTGAGTTGAGTTTCGACCACCCAAAAGATAGAGACAGGCTTAACCCAGTCGTGGCCTCTTTTCCCCTTCTCTTTTTCCACTCCCTGAAAAAGAAGGGGGATTATCCGACTGGGCCGCCAGGTCTAGTCGGGAGGTGTCCCTCCTGAGGGGAAGACACCGTGGAGACCACACCTCGCCCAAAGAGAGGGGGGGATATTTAAGTGGAAAAATACGTCACATGGTCTTTCCAACCATGTGGAGAGCCTTCAAGGTAGATCCTGCCCAATGGGGGAGGAGTTACTACAAACATGGAGACTGGGGCAGAGGAGCTCTGCCCAAGGAAGACGCAGTTTGCCAACAGGGAAACGAATTAGCGGAAGATATAGATCGCATGGGGTTAGCCTTACAGGGAACCGCCACATGTGGAGCACCTGCCCCAGAACCAGGCTCTTAGTTAGCACGTGTACTGGGCCGGAAGCGAGTCTCTCCGAAAACTGGACTGCCACAGGGCTCGGAGGAAGTCGACCAGGGAACAAAGTTTGTGAACACTACTGGGAATTAACAGAGCACGTCTTCAGCTCAAAAGGAGGTGGAAGGCGCTATGTGCAAGCGATACACCCGGCCGGCTATCCCGGGCTTATCCGCTTGTGTTGCTACCTGGGACGAAACCAGTTCCACCCGGAGGTTGTAGAACCTTGCAAAGGTGTTGGGTGTTGCCCAGCCCGCTGCTCTGCAAATGTCTGTTAGAGAGGCACCTCTGGCCAAGGCCCAAGAAGCCGCTACACCACGGGTAGAATGGGCTCGTAGCCCAACCGGGGGTGGCATGTTTTGGGCAAGATATGCCATAGTTATGGCGTCAACGAGCCAGTGGGCGATCCTCTGCTTGGAGACAGCGCTTCCTTTCCGCTGTGCACCAAAAGCAGACAAAGAGCTGCTCAGAGATAAAAGCTGAGCAGCTCTGTGTACGATCCAAATAGATGCGTAAAGCGCGCACCGGACACAGCGACGACAGGGCTGGGTCTGCCTCCTCCTGGGGCAGCACTTGCAGGTTCACCACCTAGTCCCTAAAGGGGTGGTGGGAACCTTGGGCACATAGCACGGTCAGGGTCTCAGGATCACATGAGAGTAACCTGGACCAAACTCCAGGCACGTTTCGCTGACAGAGAACACTTGCTGGTCACCTACCCTTGTGATGGAAGTGAGCGCAGTCAGGAGGGCAGTCTTCAAGGAGAGTGCCTTAAGCTCGGCTGACTGCAAAGGCTCAGAGGGGGCTCTCTGTAGACCCTGAAGAACTACAGAGGTTCGATGAGGGAACGAGGCATGGCCTGGAGGGATTCAGCCTCCTGGCACCTCTTAGGAACCTGATGATCAGGTTGTGCTTCCCTAAGGACTTACCGTCGACTGCGTCGTGGTGTGCTGCTATGGCAGCAATGTACACCTTCAAGGTGGAAGGGGACAGCCTCCCTTCCAACCTCTCTTGCAGGAAGGAAAGTACTGATCTGACTGTGCATCTCTGGGGGTCTTCCCGATGGGAAGAACACTACTTAGTGAACAGACGCCACTTAAAGGCATACAGGCGCCTCATAGAGGGAGCCCTAGCCTGAGTGATCATGTCTACCATCGCAGGTTGGAGACAGCTTAGGGCTTCCGCGTCCCGTCCAGGGGCCAGACATGGTGATTCCAGAGGTCTGGGTGCGGGTGCCGGATGGTGCCCCTTCCCTGAGAAAGAAGGTCCTTCCTCAGGGGAATTTGCCAGGGGGGAGCTGTCGCGAGGAGTGTAAGGTCCGAGCACCATGTCTGGGCGGGCCAGTAGGGTGCTTACCAGGACGACCTTCTCCTCATCCTCCCTGACCTTGCACAGGGTCTGTGCAACCCAGTGAGGGTTGCACAGGGTCTGTGCAACCCTCACTGGGGGAAACGCATATTTGCGAATGCCAGGGGGCCAGCTGTGTGCCAGCGCGTCTATGCTGAGGGAGGCCTTGGTCAGGGCATACCAGAGCGGGCAGTGGGGAGGATTCTTGGGAGGCGAACAGGTGCACCTGTGCCTGTCGAATCGACTCCAAATCAGAGTCTCCACTCTCCCCTGAGGGTAACCTGTTGAGGTTGCCCGGGATGTGAGTGGCTTGCAGCGACTTGAGGTGCTGCTGACTCCAGAGGAGGAGACGGCGGGCGAGTTGTGACATACAACGAGAGCGCAAACCACCTTGGCGGTTGACATATGCTACCGTTGTCGTGTTGTCTGCCTGAACTAACACGTGTTTGCCCTGGATCAACGGCCGAAACCTCTGCAGGGCGAGCAGAATTGCCAACAACTCGAGGAAGTTGATGTGCCAATGCAGTTGCGGACCTGTCCAGAGGCCGGCGGCTGCGTGCCCATTGCAAACGGCACCCCAGCCCATTTTGGAGGCATCTGTCGTGACCACGACGTGCCTGGGGACCAGTTCTAGAGGAACACCTGCCCGTAGGAACGAGAGGTCGGTCCAAGGGCTGAAAAGACGGTTAAATGTTATGTATCCACAGAGGCTGCCCTTGCCCCGCTAAGGGAATCTCCACATCTGGCTCCTGGATAGGAAACGGAGGACCTAGCAGGCCTTCCACCAGCGGGGGTAAACACGATCACTCAGGCCAGAGCCCCCTCCACGAGGCGGCTGTACGCTCTGAAGTGGCGTCTCTTCACAAATTGGTGTTCTCCTGCAGGGAAGATACATGGAGGTGCGCAGTCGGGTCTGTGTTGTCCTTTCTACAAGAGGAACTGAAGAGATGGCTGTCTCCCTCTACCCTGATGGTGTACATGGCTGCTATTGCAGCATATCATGATACACTGGATGGGAGACCCTCTCGACAGCACGACCTGATCACCAGGTTCATCAAAGGTGCGAGGAGATTGAATCCCTCTAGACCGCATCTGATTCCCTCTTGGGATCTCTCTGTGGTCCTACTTGCCTTGCAGAGAACCCCCTTTGAGCCCCTGGAGCAGGCTGAGCTCAGCACTTTGTCCCTGAAGATGGACCTCCTGGTGGTGCTCACTTCTATCAAGAGGGTGGGGGACCTGCAGGCACTCTCTGTCACCAGCGAATGCCTGGAGTTCGGGCCGGCACACTCTCACGTGATCTTGAGACCCTTGCCCGGTTACATGCTCAAAGTTCCCACCACTCCCTTCTGGGATCAGGTGGTGAACTTGCAAGTGCTCCCTTCAGAGGAGGAAGACCCGGCCTAGTGGTTGCTGTGTCCAGTTCACAACCTTCACATCTATCTGGACTGCACGCAAAACTGTAGATGCTCGGAGCAGCTCTTTGTCTGCTTTGGAGAGCAGCAGAAGGGGAAAGCTGTCTCCAAACAGAGGCTGTCCCATTGGATTATGGATGCCATTTCTCTGGCTTACCAATCACAAGGCCTGCCGTGCCCTTTGAAAGTCTGGGCGCACACCACCAGAGGTGTTGGGTCTTCCTGGGCACTGGCGAGGGGTGCCTCTCTAGCAGACATATGCAGAGCAGCAGGTTGGGCTACATCCAATACCTTTGCAAGGTTCTACAACCTGCACATAGAACCGGTTTCAACCACAGTGTTACGGGGTAACAACAAGTAGGCCAGGCGGCGGGTCGGGTGTATCGCTTGCATTGCACCTTTCCCTTTTTGAGGTGATAATCTGTGCTATCTTGTCCACAACAGTTCCCCATAACTGGTGAACACTGGACGCCTCTTTAATTCCTTAAGCACTATTCGGTGGTGAACTTGGCAGAGGAGCAACGCCGCAGGCCCAGTACTCGTGGTATACCCCTTTTCAGGTGAGCCCATGTACTTGGGCTCAGTGCTCCATACGTGGTGATTCCCCCCTCAGTAATCCCATATGATGCATTTCCACTGTTCGGTTTCCCCTCAGGTGAACCCTGTGTTCCCCTCATCAGAGCTCTGCTCTGCCTCGGCCACTGTTGCTGTGCCCTCTCCGTAGATAGGGTCCTCCCAACTGGGATCATTCCATATGTGAACTTCCCCGTCCGTAAGTCCATGTGAGGTATTCTTCACATGTTAAACTCCCTCCAGTATGATGTGGTCTCCGTAGTGCTCTCCCTCCTGGAGAGGGAAGAGCACTTCCCCAGCGCTATTCTAGCAGATGCTCGGCAGAAAATTACTTAGTACAAAAATCAGGAAAGGCCACTGCCTGTAGCTTCCTCGGGTAAGTGCCTCCTCCCACCCTTATTGGGACCCGGGAGACGCCTTACCTAACTCGCTGGAAGGTCATGACGTGGTCGAGCACTCGCTGCGAGGCACGCAGCAGCCTGCCCATGTCCGCTCCTCCATGCCTCGCGACATGGTTCAGCGCCTGCAGCGTTTCATTTAGGAACCCCTAGTATCACTACATCGACACAACGTCGAGTGAGTGACAGACAGGGAACGTCTTGGTTAATGGTGTAACCTCTATTACCTGATGGAGGGAACGAGACGTTGTGTCCCTCCTGCCATGGCTCTGAACTGACTGCTGACATGGCCGGAACTCTCTCTCGGCTCCTCAGCACAACTCTGAATGAGTGGTGCACGCAATCTCCTTTTATACCCGTATGTCCGGGGTGGAGAGTGGCATGCAAATTCCACTTGCCAATTTTCACTGGCCTTTTCTGAATAAAGCAAAGGTGATTGGGGCTCTCAAGAGCGAACCCCTAGTGTCACTACATCAACACAACGTCTCATTCTCTCCATCAGGGAACAGAGGTTACACCAGTTACCAAGACGTTTTCACTCAACCACAATCATGTTCCCGCTTAGCCAGACGGGATTCAGTAGATAAATGTAGTTTTTTTGATTTTTTGGCTTACTCTGAGTTTGTGTAGGTGTCAGTGTTCTGCTGGGAGCCGAACATTTGCTGGATTCCATTTCTAAGATAACGTTACCTAGTGTTGCAGTTTGTTGTTGCTGTTGAATAGCAGAAGAGAAGCTACTGTCTGAGGCAAGGCTCTCGGGAGCGCGCATAAACGTCACATCCTTTGGATTTTCCCGGCAAAAGCGACCCGCTCCCTTCACATGAAAATCAGTCTACAGGCTTTAATAGACAACTTAGGAAGTCCGGGAAGGGCTAATTTTTTAAGTTGCGTAACAAGCCAACAAGTTTACACATTGTCAAAAAAAAGGCAAATATTACATGAAAATTTTTACATATTGCACCTTTATTTAAGTCATTTTCTCATGAGCTACTTAAACTTTTACTTGAGTCAATTTCCATGGCACACCTTGTAAAACCGGGACCAACTTCTGGTCACCCTAGTTTTCTACCTGCTTTGCTTCTCTCTACCTGCTTGATATACTGTAGTGGCTGTGTCTCATTTGGAAGGCTGCATGCTAGGTAGGATGCGTCCTTTGAAGGCTGCAGTATACCAAGTGTCCTCCTTTAAACAAGCCTCATTTAAAAGAGATGGCCTTTGTAGGACAAAAGGAAACAGAACGTAACATGGTTGCTATGACAGCATGCCACACTTTAACAAGCGGGAGCACTTTGAATGAGAAGGGAACAAAGTCCCTTTAGAAGGGAATGTATGAGGTACATTTTAGGAGAGTTATAATGATGTAAAGAGAAAAGAAAATAGATTTTACAGGTGTACTTTTAGTCTAATACTTTATTTTAATTATATATTAATATAATTATACATATTATATACTCTGCACCCATCTACTGAGGTACTTCAACTTGGGAATTAACATTACTTGCATTTGAACATCATATTTACGGGCAAATTGGCATCATTTTTTTTAGACATTTCCATTGAAGCAAAGAATTGTGTGTTATGTGTGCCCACGAAGGATACAATTCTCGTGAAAGAAGGTTGCATTCGAAGGCTTTATTCGAAGTGTCCTACTCACTTTTTTGAAACGAGACAGCTTGATGACGTATGCGGCCGACAAATGCAAACTCCGCAGGATGCAGCCTTCTAAACGAGACACAGCCAGTGATTCCCTCCCACTCTGTCTTTGCTAATGTAATGAGGGCAATAGACCATCTGCTAGTACTATCGCCACCTAGTGGCATCTTCATGTTAAGGTGATAGCGGGTTTAAAGTTTGAAAAACCTATCGCAACAAAAACGAAATCTAAATATTTTTTATTTTATTTTTATTTTAGTTTTTTCAGAGCCATGAATATTTATTTGTTTAGTTTCAGTTTTTCCAATTATGTTGATTTTTATTTTTATTTCAGTTTACGAAAATGTTTTTTTACATTTCATTTTTGTTTTAGTTTACGGTTATAACCTTGAGACCAATTCTTTCTCTGTGGCCTAGAGTGAGTGAGTTAGTTCACAGGTCTGGTGTGTATGGTGAGTCTGAAATTAGTATTATGTGTGATCTGCTGATGACACAATTAGATTTTTTTTTTTTTCCTCGCTGACAAAGATGACACAAGGCTGTCATCTATGCTTGATGGGTTTCTGGGTAAATAACAATGAAATGTAATCGGTTACAAAGTAAGAGAGAGCCAACAGCATTTCATAAGAGAGAGAGAGAGAGAAAAAGTAACTTTCTCAGGCTCTAATCACCATTATAAATATTCTATTTATATGATTCATGCTGATCATGCATACACTGTATGGAAGATTAGAATCCTAATTAGATCATGAGAGCCAGCCAAAATGTGTCATCAATTACACACAGCAGTGCATTACTGCATGAGAGAGAGAAAGAGAGAGAGAGAGAGAGAGAAAGACTTATAGATATCTTGGTGCCATTCAAGTATCCAAGTGATTGTGCTGATTATACAAGAATCCAAAACAAGAGCAGTGTGTTAAAAAGTTTCCTTTCTCTTCCTGTAAAGAGTCTTGAGAATCTCATTCTCTGTAGGACACACAACACAGACAACATCAAAACTCCAAATTTTCCATTTGGCTCTGTACAATACCTAACTTTAGTATCGATTCAGTATTGATACAGATGTCTGTATACACTTTTGAGTTGCAAAACACTATACAGTCACTCTTACTACACAGTAAGCATAAGGTAAACACATTTATAAAATATTCAGCCAGCAAACTACAGAATCAGAGCAGCCAGATCATCCATCTCCAGGCACAAGCAGGTGTCCATTTCAGAAACATGTTAGCACATTAAGGTAAGAGAGAAATATAATTTTGGCCTCATGTCCAGACTACTTTCTTCATGAGTTTAAGAAAACAACAACATCTCTGTTTCCTATAACCAGCATATACATGATACTTTACATATACAGCTCAAATTGATATGAAGTAAATTTGACCAAACTCCAAAAGTTGAAACGCAGCAAACATAGATGGGCAATAAATTGAGATCGAAAAAAGATGTGAACCAGCTGTGCAATAGTGCATGTGAAGAGGTCCATGTGTGTTCCATTTGGCTACAAGTTCTGGTATTTCACCCTCATGTTCTCACACAATGTATGTTTTCATAGTTGCAAAACCTTTCTACTTACCATCATTGAGGGCACAGCTATGAGTGGGCGTGTTTATACTGACCATCTTGCTTCTTATTACAGTCACATTCACATATACAAACACTATTGTATTTATTGTTACAATTACATTCATAATTTAATTCATTAATTGTATTCACAGTTACAATTAAAAATTTTATTTGAGAAGACACAGAAAGCTCCTCTGATGTTATTGTAATGTATTATAATTAGGGATGCACACATCCGATACCTGGATCGGTATCGGCTCTGATTCTGAAGCTTTTAGACGGATTGGGTATCAGTCCGACGAGCCCGATCCAAATCCGATACTGTGTGTTAGTCATGTTTGTTAATGTCAAGCTCCAAAAATGACATAAAAGAACCATAAAAACACCATTAAAGCAGTTCATATGACTCGTGCATTTTATTCAAAGCCACTTGAAAATGTGCGATAGCTGTGTGAAACACAAAAGGCTGTGTTTAATAAGTAAATATATAGTATGCGCAGCGCCAGCGCATTAGTGAATGGTGCTGCTCTGTTGACATAAACTCACGCACAGGCTGGTGATGCACTCGTGGCTATTTTTAGCCTTCACAGCAGTGCGCAATATTTGAGCGCTACTCAAGAACAGCATCTCAGATGTAGATACTCAATAGCTTAGTTCACTTATAATATGCATTTAGAACGGCACTTGAGGTGCATTTTACCAGAAATTAAATAGGAAGCGAATTAAACTATTGTGAACTAGCGTACAAACAGGCACATACAGGACTTCCTGGAGAGTTTAAAATGTCAAAATAAAAGCGTGAGGGTTTAAAAAGTGCACGATTAAAATATATTACTGTTGTATTTAAAAGTCAATAATAATAATATAAACAACAAGTTATTATTATTAATATTGTCATCATTAGTATTTGTTTATAATTTATAACAATATTTAAGTTGAATGGTTTCCAAAAAATAACTGTGTGAATGAAAAGTGGACTGATGTCTTACAACTAAATTGAACAAAAAAGAGATCTGAATCCTTTAAAGTCCAGATGAAAGTTGAAACATTTTTGGAAAAAAAAAAGGCAAAAATAAAACACTGGTTTCTTTTCTACTGAAGACTTGAAGACTGGAATTACTGTTAATTTTGCTGCTACATTATCCAGTATACTAGTTAATAATAAAGTGTTTCTTAATAAGCTATACATTTATATTGAAATAATGTGTAATTAGAGGTTCCCTGTCTGTCACTCACTCAACGTTGTGTCGATGTAGTGACACTAGGGGTTTGCTCTTGAGAGCCCCAATCACCTTTGCTTTATTCAGAAAAGGCCAGTGAAAACTGGCGAGTGGAATTTGCATGCCACTCTCTGCCCCGGACATACGGGTATAAAAGGAGATGGCGTGCACCACTCTTCTGAGTTGAGCGCATGTGTGTTCATCCTGTTACCTTACCTTCTGCTGCTGGAATTTACGGTGCATATCAGCGGTCACCCTCGCACAGTCGAGTGTTGTGCTTCCCCTGGGCACTTCGGCAGCTGAGTCCACAAGTGTTAAAGGAGTATATTTCAAAAGAGTATATTTTCTCTAAAAGAGCTTGCACAAATGTCTTTTTAAAGATGTCCTTTCGCCCTTGTGCTACTGGGTGTGGCCGTTATCTGTCCCCACTGGATGGCCACGAAATCTGTCTTGAGTACTTGGGTCACCAGCACGCCGAGGCAGCTTTTGTGGAGGAGTCACGTTCACACTGCGAGAACGTTGCGGTCGCGGCTCTCTTCCTTCTTCGTGAAGCAGAGAGCCATCGTGGCTGCTTCCCAAACTGGTCCATCCTGGGTTGAGACTCACGAGCACCACGGGCGATCTGGATGTGGATATGGGAGCGTTTCCATCAGCTCAGTCCCCATGGATCTCCCATCCCCCAGCACGCTCGTTCTGCCTGGTAGAGTTCACGAGCGAGGCAGGCCTCAGGCCAGATTTAATGTCTCTTTCAGGGCTCACGACGAGGATGAGTTATCGGTCGCAGCATCGGAGGGTGGGCTTCTGCTTTTGGAAGTGGACGAATCTTCTGAGCTCCTGCTTTTGGGCGGTAGAGCTCAGGATGAGGCGGACGCTGAGTTGGCAGCCGTGCTTGCCCGGGTGGTCGTGAACATCGGGCTTGAGTGGAACCCTCCGCCATGCCCTGAGCGGCTGGATGATTGGTTTCTTGGCTCAGAACGCGACTCACGGCCATGCCCAGCCCCGGTGCCCTTCTTCCACAAGTGCACAAGGAGCACACGAAGTCGTGGAAGGCACCTTTCTCTGCCTGTACACGCTTCGCCGGCTCGTCCACCCTAACTACCCTCGACGGCAGAGCGGCTAAAGGATACGTCGAGCTTCCCCAGGTACAGCGTGCTGTAGCAGTGCGCAGGCACCTGGAGGAACCGACTAAAGCTCCCTTCCAAGGTGTGTAAGTTCTTCATCACTAGTGGCGAAGACTTACAATGCCGCGGGTCAGGCCGCTTCCACCCTGCACGTCATGGCTATCCTACAGGTCCACCAGGCCAAGGCGCTTAAAGATCTGCACGAGGGCAGGACCAACCCAGGGCTTATGGAGGAACTGCGTACCACGACCGACCTTGCTCTATGGGCGACGAAAGTCACTGTGCGCGCCCTAGGCCGGACAATGTCCACCTTGGTGGTCCAAGAGTGGCACCTGTGGCTCAACCTTGCAGAGATGCATGACACCGAGAAGATCTGCTTTCTCGATACGGCCATCTCCCTAGGGGGTCTCTTTGGTGACACTGTCGAGGACTTCGCCCATCAGTTCTCTACAGTGAAGCAGCAGACGGAGGCCATCAAACACATCCTGCCGTGGCACAACTCGGCCACCGATAGGCCCCCGAAATCCCGCGCCCCATCTGCCTCTGGCCAGGGCCGTCCTCCTGCGGTATCAGCCCCGGCTCCACCACCATTGGAGCCCACACGCCAGCCTCTGAGAAGATCCTCCCGTAGGAAGGCTCAGCCCATCTGCAATCGTGATGGCCAGGCACTGAAAGTCTTTCCAGTCAACGAGCGGGACACAAGTATCTCACGTTCCCTTGTATTTCATCGAAAGCCAGCCAGCTATGCAATCCAGTTCGCCAGATGGCCGCCCAGGTTCAGTGGCATTCTCTCCACTGCGATGGATGCGAGGATGCCTCAGTCCTTCGGGTGGAGGTCGCCACCCTTCTGGCGAAGGGAGTGATAGAGCCCGTCCCCTTAGCCAAGTCGCACAAGGGCTTTTACAGCCCTTATTATAAGTGCTCAAGAGAGGTGGGGGTTGCGCCCAATTCTGGATCTGCGTGCCTTGAACAAAGGCTTACAAAGGCTTCCGTTCAAGATGTTGACGCAGAAGCGCATCCTGACATCTGATTGGTTCGTGGCCGTCGACCTGAAGGACGTGTATTTTCACGTATCGATCCTTCCTCAACACAGACCCTTTCTTCGGTTTGCCTTCGAGGGACGAGCATACCAGTACAAGGTCCTCCCTTTCGGTCTGTCCCTGTCTCCTCGTGTCTTTACCAAAGTCGCTGAGGCTGCCCTGGCCCCGCTAAGGGAGAAGGGCATTCACATCTTCAATTATCTCGACGACTGGCTGATCCTAGCTCACTCGCGAGATCTATTGTGTGCACAGGGACCTTGTGCTTCGGCACCTCGATGGACTGGGGCTTCAGATCAACTGGGAAAACAGCATGCTCTCCCCTGTGCAGAGCATCTCTTTTCTTGGTATGGAGTTAGACTCGGTCACCATGATGGCACGCCTTACGAATGAGCGTGCACAGTCGATGCTGGCCTGCCTGAGAACCTTCAGGCAGAAGGCAGCGGTGCCAGTGAAACAATTTCAGAGGCACCTGGGGCATATGGCATCCTCAGCGGCGGTACTCCCCCTCGGGTTGATGCATACGAGACCGCTCCAACACTGGCTACAGACTCGAGTGCCGAGGTGGGCATGGTGCCACGGCACCCAGCATGTGACTATAATGCCCCGGTGCCGCCAAACTTTCAGCCCTTTGTCAGATCTGGCATTTCTATGGGCAGGGGTTCCTTTAGATCAGGTCTCGAGGTGCGTCGTGGTCATGACGGATGCCTCAAATTCGGGCTGGGGTGCCATTTGCAATGGGCAGGCAATATCAGGCCTCTGGACAGGGCCCCACCTGCAATGGCACATCAACTGCCTAGAGTTGCTGGCAGTATCGCTGGCCCTGTGGAGGCTTCGGCTGTTGATTCAGGGCAAGCACCTATTGGTCCAGATGGACAACACAGCGACCGTGGCCTACATAAACCGCCAGGGCATGGTACGCTCATGTCGCATGTCACAACTCGCCCACCGCATCCTCCTCTGGAGTCAGCAGACATTGAAGTCTCTACAAGCCACTCACCTCCTGGGCATCCTCAACCATGCAGCAGATGCACTCTCACAGCTGGTAACACTCCCCGGAGAGTGGAGACTCCACCCCCGTGCAGTCTAGCTAATTTGGGAGAGATTCAGGGAGGCACAGGTGGACCTGTTCGCCTCCCGAGAGTCCTCTCATTGCCCCCTTTGGTACTCCCTGTCCGAGGCTCCCCTCGGCATGGATGCCTTTGCGCACAGCTGGCCTCGGGAGCTGCACAAGTACGTGTTTCCCCCAGTGAGCACTGTGAAAGTCAGGGAGGACAGGCAACAAGTCCTGATGGTTGTGCCGTACTGGCCCAGCCTCCTCGGGTAAGTGCCTGCTCCTACCCTTATCAAGACCAGGGAGATGCCTTACCTAACTCGCTGGAAGGTCACGACATGGTCGAGTGCTCGCTGCGAGGCACGCAGCAGCCTGTCCGTGTCCGCTCCTCCATAAATCATGACACAGTTCAGCGCCTGCGGCGTTTTGTATAGGAACCCCTAGTGTCACTACATCGACACAACGTCGATTGAGTGACAGACAGGGAACATCTTGGTTACTAATGTAACCTCTGTTCCCTGATGGAGGGAACGAGACGTTGTGTCCCTCCTGCCGTGGCACTGAACCGACCGCTGACATGGCTGGGACTCTCTCTTGGCTCCTCAGCACAACTCTGAATGAGTGGTGCACGCCATCTCCTTTTATACCCGTATGTCCAGGGCGGAGAGTGGCATGCAAATTCCACTCGGCAATTTTCATTGGCCTTTTCTGAATAAAGCAAAGGTGATTGGGGCTCTCAAGAGCGAACCCCTAGTGTCACTACATCGACACAATGTCTCGTTCCCTCCATCAGGGAACAGAGGTTACATCAATAACCAAGATGTTTGTGTTTCTTTACATATTAAAGAGTATTCCCAATTAATTCCACACAATAAATGTAAAGATATTCTAAACTGATTATGAAAAAAAACAAAAAAACAACAACAACACCGGTATCGGCTTGGGATCGGTATCGGCTGATACTGAGATTTTCGATATCGTAATCGGAAGAGAAAAAGTGGTATCGGTGCATCCCTAATTATAATGTTACTATTATGTCACACCATAATAAATGTTCTACATCAGGTTTGGGAAATATGCGAAACTCCCTCAATACATATAATACGTTTTGAGCTTGAGAGTTTAAGCATTTTGTATATTAGATTGATATAACACTGGTCCTGAATATTGCTAAAAATAGTTCCAAATCCTTTACTATTAAGCCACATCCACAGTAGTCCATTTCATTTGAAAACATCTCTGTTACTCTGTAACCTTGGTTTCCTGAAAGGGAATGAGATGCTGCATCAGAAGTGAAGCTTGATGTTCCACCTATGCTAACGTCACAGTGAGCATATAAGCGGGAGTGAGCTTCAATAGCCAGTCAAATTGGTGTGATTGTAAATGGTTTCAAGGATTCTTTCTCTGGGAGTAGCTCCCAAGGCATCAGCTTCTGACACAGATTCGAAGTTAGCTTCTTGAAAGGTAACTCCATTTTCAGTTTCCTAACGTCGTCATTTTCCAAAGTATGCTGAAATGTAGATCGTTTTCAAAACACTCAATTTTCATTGGAGAAAACAGTTGTTGTATTTTAGTCTTTCCCCATTCAATTAGATAGGAGCTGTACTTGCATGCCACGGGAGCATTTCAAAGATGGCTGCCAAGTGGACTGACTTGGCTTGAAAGGGATTTTGAATGAAACAACTTAGTAGAGGTTCCCAGAATGCCCCTATGCAACCATTAACAGCTGTAATGCTCTTGGATATTGTGATCTATTAGGTGAATAAACAATAAACAATTAAAAATAATTCCATTTTGTGTTAGAAAACTTATACAGTATATTTGTGATAGAGGCTTCCTATTCAGGACACAAAGAAATAGCTCTCCCCAACCACATAGACTGTCTTGACTCTTCTACACGCTCACACATTTGCACAACATTTTTAAGTTTTAAGTAAAAGTGCTGGATCTGTTTTTAAATCAGTCACATCAGTACAAAACATAGAATGTCCTGAAATAGTTCTCCCTTAGAGACAATGGCGTGTTTGAAGTACTGTGGTTTCTATCAGAGCTGAATTGCATCAAAGCAAGAGAAAACTGGGTGGAAGATTTAAAGCAAAAATCACGTTACATACACTGTAAAAAATATTGTGCTGGTTTTACTCAACGAAAAAATTGAGGCAACTATTTGCATCAGCTTTTTGAGTATTCTGAACTTACATTTTTTGTTTGACATATTAGATTTCACATGTAATTCCAACTAATATTTATCAATTTACAGGCCATTTCTTTAAGTTATAAAGCAATATTTATCATGTTGGGAACTACCATTATCAAGTAATATTTACTTATTTTTTCAGATAGGTTACACAGATTTTTAAGTTAGTTACACTTGATTTTCAAATGAATTAATTTATATTCCAAGTTTCCTAATATAGCCTATTTATTATAAAAAGTGTACTCAACAAGTGTTCAAAAGAAATATTTATTCATATTACAATGTTACAAATTCATTAAACATTTCAACAGCAATACATTTGCAAATGTATCCAAGAAAAAAACAAAAACAAAAACACCTACTTATAGACTAAAACAAATGAGAGTACAAAGAAACAGGTTTGGTACCAGTACCTATTATTTCACCGTGAACTACAGTTACATTTGGTCTTAATGCTAAACACTAAATAAAGTTTAGAAAATAGCACCTGTGAAGTTTACACTGTTGCAGCAACCTCACATAATTTAAAAACAAAAAATGACAGCAGCAAAGACAAATGCATTTTGCAAACTTCATAATTAAGCAGAATTTGCTAAAATTGTTAGCTACTTATTTAATTAGCCATTTTTACATTAAAAAAAAAAAAACATTTTGAACTAATATGCTGCACTAAAACACATTAAAACATGACTACAAAGACATACTGTGAACACAAATGTATATATACAGTTGTGCTCAAAAGTTTGCATACCCTGGCAGAAATTGTGAAATTTTGGCATTGATTTTGAAAATATGACTGATCATGCAAAAAAAAAAAAAAAAAAAAAAAAAAAAAAAAAAAACTGTCTTTTATTTAAGGATAGTGATCATATGAACCCATTTACTATCACATAGTTGTTTGGCTCCTTTTTAAGTCATAATGATAACAGAAATCACCCAAATGGCCCTGATCAAAAGTTTACATACCCTTGAATGTTTGGCCTTGTTACAGACACACAAGGTGACACACACAGGTTTAAATGGCAATTAAAGTTTAATTTCCCACACCTTTGGCTTTTTAAATTGCAATTAGTGTCTGTGTATAAATAGTCAATGAGTTTGTTAGCTCTCATGTGGATGCACTGAGCAGGCTAGATACTGAGCCATGGGGAGCAGAAAAGAACTGTCAAAAGACCTGCGTAACAAGGTAATGGAAATTTATAAAGATGGAAAAGGATATAAAAAGATATCCAAAGCCTTGAAAATGCCAGTCAGTACTGTTCAATCACTTAAGAAGTGGAAAATTCAGGGATCTCTTTTTACCAAGCTACGGTCAAGTAGACCAAGAAAGATTTCAGCCACAACTGCCTGAAGAATTGTTCGGGATACAAAGAAAAACCCACAGGTAACCTCAGGAGAAATACAGGCTGCTCTGGAAAAAGACGGTGTGGTTGTTTCAAGGAGCACAATACGACGATACCTGAACAAAAATGAGCTGCATGGTCGAGTTGCCAGAAAGAAGCCTTTACTGCGCCAATGCCACAAAAAAAGGCTGTTTACAATATGCCCGACAACACCTTGACACGCTCACAGCTTCTGGCACACTGTAATTTGGAGTGACGAGACCAAAATAGAGCTTTATTGTAACAACCATAAGTGCTATGTTTGGAGAGGTGTCAACAAGGCCTATAGTGAAAAGAATACCATCCCCACTGTGAAGCATGGTGGTGGTTCACTGATGTTTTGGGGTTGTGTGAGGTCTAAAGGCACGTGGAATCTTGTGAAAATTGATGGCAAGATGAATGCAGCATGTTATCAGAAAATACTGGCAGACGATTTGCATTCTTCTGCACGAAAGCTGCGCATGGGACGCTCTTGGACATTCCAGCACGACAACGACCCTTAGCACAAGGCCAAGTTGACCCTCCAGTGGTTACAGCAGAAAAAGGTTAAGGTTCTGGAGTGGCCATCACAGTCTCCTGACCTTAATATCATCGAGCCACTCTGGGGAGATCTCAAACATGCGGTTCATGCAAGACGACCAAAGACTTTGCATGACCTGGAGGCATTTTGCCAAGACGAATGGGCAGCTATACAACCTGCAAGAATTTGGGGCCTCATAGACATCTATTACAATAGACTGCACACTGTCATTGATGCTAAAGGGTGCAATAGTATTAAGAACTAAGGGTATGCAGACTTGTGAACAGGGGTCATTTCATTTTTTTCATTGTTGCCATGTTTTGTTTTATGATTGTGCCATTCTGCTGTAACCTACAGTTGAATATGAATCCCATAAGAAATAAAAGAAATGTGTTTTGTCTGCTCACTCATGTTTTCTTTAAAAATGGTACATATATTTCCAGTTCTCCAAGGGTATGCAAACTTTTGAGCACAACTGTGTGTGCGTGTGTATTTATATATATATATATATATATATATGTATGTATGTATGTGTGCATGCAAGAAAACCTAAAGGTACATTTGTCTTTACATCTGAAACATCAGTATAAACCTCTACTCCCCTTAATGACTATCCCAACTTTTGGACTGTTGTCATCAGTAACTTTGCTGCAAAGTCATTGCAGCATGCTGGGTTAAAATATATGCAAATTTGGTTACAAATTTAAAACAGAATTCTTGGTCATCAAAATCACTTTACCACAACCACACAGTGAGTGAGAGGCAGGCAGACTACAATAACAATTTAAAAGGTAGAAATTTATTTTCTGTTTGGGTAAACAAGTTTCCAGTCAGTAGAAATTAATTTAAATTTGCTGTTTGGGGTAATTAATATTTAAGACGTAGAACGCTTTGAAGCAAATGTCCACTGTGCCCCGCAATGTATTCTGTTGAAGCGCTTCTCAGTGAATGACAACAAATGCTTGAAAGCACTGATTGTTTTCTCCAAGCCATGGTGTGTATGGAAAATCATTGCATCTGACACAGTTCTCATGACTTACTAGTGCTTCTAAGTATTTAATATTTTCAGGAACACTTTTCAATAACTTTGTATTTGTTAACAACATTAAATTAGCAATGAACTATATTTTGGGTTAATGTAAATATATGAAATGCATTAATGTGAACACACAGTGGTTAAAATCGTTCACCCAAAAAATGATAATTCTCTCGTCATTTGTACACGAGTAGTGTACATATACAGTGCTCTGTAGATGGGTCAAGGGCAAGAAATGCATTTACTAATGTTAACAAATAGGCCTAGAACCTTATTGTAGTGTTACTATATTTCCTTCTGAAGGCTTCCCTAAAGGCCCTGGCATACTCACTGAGAAGTACTTTTTTAATCTTCGCTCCGAGCAAAAAAGAAGTTCGAAACAGCTGAGCAATGGCATACTGTTTGCGACACATACAACGCATTTTTCAGGATATTGCTAGATCTAAGGGCAGTTTCGATGGTGAGGCATCATGCAACGGAGCGTGCAAATGTGTAAGTATTTAATTCTATGATTTTAGAAATGTTTGTGTTAACTTACAGGCTGCATGTCAATGAAGGCTTTCCTGGTTCCTGTGAAGCTTGGTCCAAACATTTTCCTTCCAATCATGTATCGATGTTGAGAGCACAATATGGACCAGAAAGGCGATGCCAACTTGTTTGTCTAAAATAAAACGAGAACGTACAATTGTTCAATGTAAACCAAAAAAGTTGAAGTCTTTGATGAAAATTTGACTGCTATTGCATTTGGATGCGTGATGTGAAATTAATTTATGTAAAGTTCCTTAAAGGAATAGTTCACCCCAAAATGAACATTTTATCACATACTCTTAATATGAATCCTACTCTTGATTAGTTACTTTAACCTCATGCCGTTCTAAACTTGTATGTTGTTATTTTTTCAATTAACCAAAATTATTATTATTATTTTTTTTTAATGTTCTCCAAATTCCTTTTTTTCCATACGATGTCAGGACATATTGACCTGTCTGTCAAGCACCAAAATGGACATAAAAGCAGTTTTTCCTTTGGTGTGTAATGGCATGAGTGCGAGTAAGTAGTGACCGAATTTTTAATTTGGGGTAAACTATTTCCTTTATGTAATTTAAATAGTTAAACCTGAATGACAGCACAGTCTTGCTGTTCTCTTAAATACAGATAATGTTCTTTATCCCAAATACATGCTGTCATAGTTTCCACATTGGAAAGCAGATGAAGAGCCACTTCTCTCTGTTGGAAAAGTTATTGTCCTTAAACACAGGCACACAGTTCTCTTCAAGTCTTATCAATATAAAGAAAAAAGACAAACACTGTCAGATATTTACAAAAACTACCCAAGTTTTTAGTAAGCATATTTAAACCATGGTATTTGATGTAAAACCAGAACCACAAAATTAACCATGATTACTACAGTCAGTTACTACAATATTATTTTATTAAAACCATGGTTACTATAAGGATACTGCAGTTTTACTGTAGTAAAATTGTTGTAAAAAAAAATAAAAAAATAAAACGGTTGCTAAAGACATGGATAATACAGTTAATATTAATATAGTAAAACCCTGAAGAAGAGCGCTGTGAGAACGAAAATCTGCAAGTGCTAAAATAAATATTGATTTCAGACCTTTGAATGCACAACACATGGTGGTGCATTGGTCCAACATCAAATATTGCTTATTTTACATTACATAAATAGTTTAAAGAAGTACTTACAGTTACAGGTCTCTAGCGGTTCAGCCTTCACGAATGTTTGAATTTTTATTCGACATATCTATATCATGCCGCATCGCTCGGTTACAGAAAGTGATCAACCCAAGATGAAAACCTTGAAAATGTGTTGAGAAAACAAACAAAAGTGGAATAACTTCATCAAAACTGTCCAAGTTTTGAAAGTTAATGCACACCTGTGGAGTTCAGTAAAGTTAGTTTTATATTTGACATTCACGACAATACCCATTAAACTCACATTTTCAAGCCAAACCAACTTGGAAATGCATTGTAAAAGGATCTTAGTTCAGGGCAATGGAGGAGTCAGGAGATATGAGGCAGGTTCAAGGTCAGTCCTTCAACATTAACCGTCGATAACAAAGGAATAGTTTTTTAAATAACTAAAAGCACTCTAAATCATAAACCAACTCTCTCGGTTCGGGGCTGTTGTGCTTTCTAGACACTCCCTCTCTGATGCTTTGGCGTGTCTTTTAAGTCTCCCTCCGCCATCACTATAATGAGAGACAGGTGTTAGAGATAATTATGAGCCAGGTGATGAGCCTTACTGCTCTCCCTCTCCTGCAGACTGACACATGACCACGCCCCCCATGCCCCCACCGCTGACTCAGGCCAGTGCAACATCCGGCCTGCCTACCCCCCCCCCATTTCTGGAGAGAAAGTCAGCCACAACCATCTGCGCCCCCGGTCTGTGGATCACCTTGAACTTAAAGGGCTGGAGAGCCAGATACCAATGGGTGATCCGCATGTTAGTATCCTTCATGCGGTGGAGCCACTGCAGAGGAGTGTGATCAGAACAGAGGGTGAAGGCCCGCCCCAGCAGGTATAATAATAATAATAATTAATAATAATAATTATAATAATTATAATTTTCTTTATTTATCACACATTATACATTTGCACATATACAGTGAAATTCTTCTTTTTCACATATCCCAGCTAGGCTGGGGTCAGAGTGCAGGGTCAGCCATGATACGGCGCCCCTGGAGCAGATAGGGTCAAGGGCCTTGCTCAAGGGCCCAACAGTGGCATCTTGGCGGTGCTGGGGCTTGAACCCCCGACCTTCTGATCAGTAACCCAGAGCCTTAACCGCTGAGCTACCACTGCCCCAGTAGTAGCGGAGGGTCAGAACAGCCCACTTAATTGCAAGACACTCCTTCTCAATGGTATTATATTTTGTCTCCCTGAAGGAGAGCTTGCGACTAATAAATAGCACTGGCCGTTCCTCCCCTCCCACCTCCTGCAAGAGCACCGCGCCCAGCCCCGTCAGATGCATCAAATGCCCCATCTTTGGTCTTGGGCACCAGGCAGGCTGCGATTGCTGTGGTTTTGTCAACCTGTGGACGCACCTGCCCGTGACCCAAGTGGAACCCCAGATACCTAAATTCCACCCGACCAATTGCACATTTCTTCAGGTTGGCCATGAGTCCCGCCTGTCTCAGCACTCTCAGGACAGCCCTCAGATGGTGCATATGCCACTGCCAATCATTACTATAAATGATGATGTCATCTAGATATGCAGCGGCATATGCTGTGTGTGGTCTGAGGATCTTGTCCATAAGGTGCTGAAATATGGACGGGGCTCCAAACAAACCGAATGGAAGAGTCACAAATTGGTGTAATCCGAACGGTTTCGGGACATTGGAGTTAAAGGGATCTACCAATAACCCATTGTTAAGTCCAGCGTCGATTAAAATTGAGCCACGCCCAACCGATCGAGTAACTCGTCAATTCGCGGCATTGAATTAGCATCAAATTTGGACACCACATTCACTTTCCGGTAGTCAACACAGAAGCGGACAAAGCTGTCGTGCTTCGGTTCCAGAACTGCCGGGCTGGCCCAATCGCTGTGAGACTCTTGTATTATGCCCATTTTGAGCAATGCCTCTAATTCTTCCTGAACAATCTTTTGCTTGTGTTCAGGAAGACAATAGGGGCGGCTACGAACCACCACCCCCAGGGTGGTCTCGATATGGTGCTCTATGAGGTTCGTGCGACCGGTTAGGGGTGAAAACGCGTCCGCAAATTCCGCTTGCAATCTGGAAATATCTGTAAGCTGCAACAGTGAGAGGTGGTCTCCACAAGGGACCGGGGTGAATGAACTTGATTTGGGAGACAACTCCGGCCCGTGCTTCGCAATCAGCAGAACTATTGTCGCCAAGGCTACAGGTACAGTCTCCCTCCATGGTTTGAGGAGGCTGACATGCCCCTCCCCTATCTGTTCGCCTAACCTCATAAGAGATCTCCGACTCATCGTGTGACCTCAAAGAGTCCTTGCCACTTGGCGAGTAATTGAGCTCAATGTGGGCAGCAATACAAGCACTTTATCTCCCTGTGCAAATTCCCATAGTTGAGTGCCCCTGTCATACAGTCGGCATTGACTTTCTTGTGCTTGGAGCAAATTCTCCTGAGTTACCTGCCCCAAAGTGTGGAGTTTTACTCTAAGATCAAGAAAGTATTGTATTAGATTTTTACTATTCGAAGGTCCTTCTTCCCAAGCTTCCCGTATGACATCAAGCACGCCACGTGGCCGGCGCCCATACAGTAGCTCAAACAGGGAAAACCCGGTAAAGGATTGCGGGACCTCTCGTACTGCAAACAGCAGGGGTTCGAGCCACTTTTCCCAGTTTTTCACATCTTTGTGTACGAACTTACGAATCATGTTTTTTAAGGTCTTATTAAATCGTTCGACCAACCCGTTGGTTTACGGGTGAAAAACGCTGGTGCGAATCGATTTAATACCTAATAATATAGTTCACGATGTGTACATGACATGAACGCTGTGCCTTGATCAGTGAGGATTTCCTTTGGAATCCCTACTCAAGAGATCATTTTGAAGAGTGCCTCCACAACACTACATGCTGAGAGGTTGTGCAGGGGCACTGCTTCTGGATATCGCGTTGCATAATCCACCAGAAGTAATACAAAGTGATAGCCGCATGCAGTCCGTTCTAATGGCCAGACGAGATCCACGCCAATTCTCTCAAAGGGGACCTCGATCAATGGCAGCAGGCACAATGGCACTTTTGGGGTGGCCGTGGATTTACCAGCTGACATTCACAGCATGCCGTACACCACTTGCGAACATCACCATGAATGCCCGGCCAAAAGAAATGGGCCATTATACAGTTCAAAGTCTTTTCGTGACCTAAGTGGCCAACCATTGGATTATAGTGAGCCACCTGGAAAAGAGCTGAGACCCATCCACACACATTACCCTCAAGAGATTTTTAAAGCCGGGTCAATTGGTTCCCGGAATTAGTGGATGGGTGAGGTGGGGATTAACCGCAGCCTCGACTCTGTGCCTTTTTCCCCCTGAATCATATCTCAATGGTAACCAACGGATACTTGTGAATGTTACCATGCACACACCTCACCCTCACCAGTTTATTTTTATCAAAGCCCCGCCTTGCACCGAGCATTGGTGGATTGGTGGATCGAGGTTTGAGAACAACCTGTATCCACCAAAGCTTGATGTGTATCCCCTTTTACTCTTACCGGTATCCAATATGCCCCTGCCTGATCGGGGGCAGCCTGTGGAGCGTCAGGAATCCAGACCAGTGTCCCCACCTCCATTACTGGACACCGCTGGACACAGTTTCCCCGCAGCTCCAGCAGACCGGCCCAGGTCTTCCTTCTGCACTCGTGGGGGCGGTCTCCCCAACCTGGAGGGGATAGCAAAGGGAGACAGGGGGAGTAGGAGAGACAGGCAAGGGGAAGGGTCCTCTGGACCGGGGGCGGGGTATGGGCGGGCTCCCCCCCACCTAATAGGAGGCAGAACTGGGCAGGAGTGAGGGGCACGGGGGGGAGGGAACATGAGGCACAGGGGGTGGAGAGAGAGAAGAGAAGAAACAACTGCTTCATTGCCTCCTGGGAACGCCGCCATGTAGTCCTCTGCCAGCGGCGCCGGGCGGTGGCACTGGACCCACTCGGACATGCCTCAGGGAGGTTGGGAGATGAACTGCTCCAGTACCACCAGATCGATGACTTCTATGATGCCGCGGCTTCCCCCCACCAGCAGCCATTTCCGGCAGGCGTCACAGAGCAGCTGCGCAAAAGCGAACAGGCGGCCTTCCTTCCCGAAGCACAAAGAGCGGAAAAGCTGTAGACTCTGCTCTAGGGTCCGACCGACCTGTTGCTGGATGGCCTCTCACGTGGCTGTAATCCAGGAGGCTGGAAGTTGTTGTGCCGTCAGCTGTGCCTCCCCGGAGAGCAGGGGCAACAGGCGGGCCACCCACTGATCGGGAGGCCACCTCCAAACCTATGCGGTCTTTTCAAAGAGGCCTCCGGTCGTCGTTCGGCCCCATCTTTGACAGGGCCACCGGTGGAACAGGAGGTCGCAGCGCCAGCCCCCTCCCTGGATATCAAGCGCCGGAGCACCTGCCGGCACCACTGTAAAAGGATCTTAGTTCAGGGCAATGGAGGAGTCAGGAGATAACGAAGCAGGTTCAAGGTCAGTCCTTTTATTCTCTTTCTTAAACACACACAAACGATGGTAACCATCGATAACAAAGGAATCATTTTTTAAATAACTAAAAGGACTCTAAATCATAAACCAACACACTCTCTCAGTTCGGGGCTTTCTGACACTCTCTCCATCTCTGATGCTTTGGCGTGCCTTTTAAGTCTCCCTCCGCCATTACTAAAATGAGAGTCAGGTGTTAGAGATAATTGAGCCAGGTGACGAGCCTTACCGCTCTCCCTCTCCCGCAGACTGACACATGACCACATCCCCATGCCACATGCATGAATAGGTTTTCTTTGCCTAGCACAAAGCTGAATTTTAAAAAATTAGATTTTTTTTCATATCAATTTTATTTACAATTTAACTATTTAATATTATAACATCACAACAAAAATGAAATGTTCTTAAAAATATCCCTTTTATGACACAAGGCTCTGATTGTAGAATTTACATTCTATATGTTTTCAAAAAAATATAACAATGACCGTTTGACCTATAGACATAAAACCAACTATAAAACACTCAGAATATTATTCTTTATATAGCACAAGGTTTGTTTTTGGGAGTAAATGTTCAGTACTTTTTATACAGATTCAATTATCCCTATAGATCTATTAAACTCAGTGACTATAGAATTATAATATCTGTGTAAAAAGTACTGAACATTTACCCCCAAAAACAAGTCTTGTGCTATATAAAGAATAATATTTTGAGTGTTTTACAGTTGGTTTTATGTCTCTAGGTCATACGGTCATTGTGTTTAATGGAATAAGAATATTACAAACATTTACACTACTATATTTTTTTGAAAACATATAGAATGTAAATTCCACAAACAGAGCCTTGTGTCGTGAAAGGGATATTTTTAAGAACATTTAATATTTGTTGTGATGTCAATATCAAATGGTTAAATTGTTTAATTGATTTATAGGGCTAATAAAATTGATATGAAAAAAAAAAATCTTTTTTTTTTTTTTTTAATTCAGCTTTGTTTCCAAAGAAAACCTATTCATGCATTTCCAAGTTGGTTTGGCTTGAAAATGTGAACACGGAGAGTTTAATGGGTATTGTTGAGAATGTCAAACGAATGTCAAATATAAAACTAACTTTACCGCACTCACCTGTGGTGTAACAGTCGCTGCGTTTCGCGTCCGGATTAACACCTCGAATGCGCATTCATTTTCAGTTATTCTACAGTCAATTATTCCTTGTTAAATTATCCATCTTAAAAAATGACTAAATAAACAAATAAAATAACGACTTACAGCTTACATCTTCCAGTTTCCTCTTTCAGTTTGGCGCGCATTCTCGCGCATGGCAGTCTTGACAAAGATTTGAAATTGTACATAATGACGTACAGCGTACATTGTTTCTTTGATGTCTGCATTTCTAAACCGTTGACACAAACACACACAAGAACATATTGAGCATATTATTAATCCCAATGACAGAGAACAAACAAAACTATATCAATGAGTCCACAATTAAAGCTCCTTGGCTTAATTCATATAAAATTCAACCAAAATGATATTGCTTACAACACAAGTGGCAGGTAATCATTGATTTATGGCATGACTAGCATTAACAAAATGTACTTACAATACATGGCTCATCATACATTTATGAATCAGCTCATTTAACAAGCATTTTGCCTCAGCATACCTTATGTAACAACATTAAATCATTCTTAAGTAAATTTGTTCTTATCTAATTTTATACTTTCCTTTTTTTTCTGTTGTTTGACTCCTCCGGAACTTTGTTTTGACATAGGAAATGTAACCGAGGGTTCACCTAAACACTTGTTTATAATAAAATAAGAAATGGAGACAAGTTAAAGTTTGAACAGAACTTCTCCAGCATTTAACTGATGCACCACATCGCAGCTCTCGACTGAACTAACTGCCCGCCGCGTAATCAGCGGGCATGCATTTACAACCTGCCTACGGCAAGACCCGAGGAAAATACACACACACACACACACAGACAGACACACACTGTGCACAATCAATTAACGTTACAACAATACACTCCATCAAAATTAAGTCTTTTACAGTAAGTGCAGCTTCATATGTTAAAACGTAAAAAATGTCTTTAAAATCGCATGTATCTCATGGCAAAGTCACTGTAGAGATGTGTTTCCTGCTGTTTAAACTAAATTGCATCATTCAAATTCAACAATCAAGTCTTTTAAATAAATGTAACTTAAATACTATATCGAAAATTCACACGCCTTTAAAGCCTTGTAGAGATTACTCAAGATAATACATACAATAAAGATAAAAATTGTGTTTGCAACTAATGATTTTATGTTATTTAAAATATCAAAGTAAATTAACAAACATAGATTCATTTGTTGAAAAAATTACAACCCCACTGATTAATTTTTTACAGTGTACTAATATAGAAGAGTGGTATAATATACAGAGTAGTGTTTAAAGGTGACAGAATCCCTAATTCTCCCTCTTAATTGCTAGACTTTTTGAGAGTCAAGAAAATGGAAATACTTGGCAAACAAATTGCATGGAGTTGGAATTTAACCATACTACCAACTTGTTGCTGTTTAAAGATCAGGTGTTACTGAATCATAATTTGATAAATGATTAACTCTGGGAAGATTTGGCTAATGGTTATGTGTACATCACAGTGCAAACTAAGAGTTTTAACTGACTCTGAGCCTGCTTGGCCCCTGCTTTTCTTAGCCAAGTACTCATTAGCTCATAATGTGTCAAACATATCCATATAGCAGTGCATACTGTACATGTGCACATTGTTTACATTTACTAAATAATTAAAGTAATTCATGGATTTAAAAAAAAAGATTCTAATAAAAAAAATTATACCATTCTGCCTGTTTCAATTAGTTATCAGCATTCAAAATGAGCTCATGAACATTGATGTGGCCATGTCTGGAAATTAAAAAGTATACTCCTTTCTCACTGCTTGATCTGCAATAATACTATAAATATAAATAGCAATTAAAGGTTAATTTCCCACACCTGTGGCTTTTTAAATTGCAATTAGTGTATGTGTATAAATAGCCAATGAGTTTGTTAGCTCTCACATGGATGCACTGAGCAGGCTAGATACTGAGCCATGGGGAGCAGAAAAGAACTGTCAAAAGACCTGCATAACAAGGTAATGGAACTTTATAAAGAAGGAAAAGGATATATAAAGATATCCAAAGCCTTGAAAATGCCAGTCAGTACTGTTCAATCACTTATTAAGAAGTGGAAAATTCAGGGATCTCTTGATACCAAGCCAAGGTCAGGTAGACCAAGAAAGATTTCAGCCACAACTGTCAGAAGAATTGTTCGGGATACAAAGAAAAACCCACAGGTAACCTCAGGAGAAATACAGGATGATCTGGAAAAAGACGGTGTGGTTGTTTCAAGGAGCACAATACGATGATACGTGAACAAAAATTAGCTGCATGGTCGAGTTACCAGAAAGAAGCCTTTACTGTGCAAATGCCACAAAAAAGGCCGGTTACAATATGGCCGACAACACCTTGACATGCCTCACAGCTTCTGGCACATTGTAATTTGGAGTGACGAGACCAAAATAGAGCTTTATGGTCACAATCATAAGTGCTATGTTTGGGGAGGGGTCAACAAGGCCTATAGTGAAAAGAATACCATCCCCACTGTGAAACTTTGGTGGCGGCTCACTGATGATTTGGGGGGGTGTGAGCTCTAAAGGCATGGGGAATCTTGTGAAAATTGATGGCAAGATGAATGCAGCATGTTATCAGAAAATACTGGCAGACAATTTGCAATCTTCTGCATGAAAGCTGCGCATGGGATGCTCTTGGACTTTCTAGCACGACAATGACCCTAAGCACAAGGCCAAGTTGACCCTCCAGTAGTTACAGCAGAAAAAGGTTAAGGTTCTGGAGTGGCCATCACAGTCTCCTGACCTTAATATCATCGAGTCACTCTGGGGAGATCTCAAACGTGCGGTTCATGCAAGACGACAAAATACTTTGCATGACCTGAAGGCATCTTGCCAAGACGAATGGGCAGCTATACCACCTGCAAGAATTTGGGGCCTCATAGACAACTATTACAGGGGGCAATACACAGTATTAAGAACTAAGGGTATGCAGACTTTTGAACAGGGGTCATTTCTTTTTTTTTTTTTTTTTTTTTGCCATGTTTTGTTTTATGATTGTGCCATTCTCTTATAACCTACAGTTGAATATGAATCCCATAAGAAATAAAAGAAATGTGTTTTGCCTGCTCACTCATGTTTTCTTTAAAAATGGTACAAATATTACCAATTCTCCAAGGGTATGCAAACTGTTGAGCACAAATGTATATTACAATTCTGAATTATATTTTGCGTCCTTTTGAAGCTTGAAGAAGTGGTCACCATAAACTGCCATTGTATGACATCACTGAGCACAACATTTTTGTCACAATTTCTCCCTTTGTGTTAAGAAAATGAAAGAAAGTCATATTGGGTTGTTACAACACATGGGTGAGGAAACAATGACTGAATTTGTATTTTTTGTGTGAACTATCCCTTTAAATACAGGTGGAAACGGGGTCCAAAACTGTTTTCACTGAAACCACAATATGGAAGTAATCAAAAACATGTGACCACATCACATATGTTTTGTAAAACGCTAATCTGTCCTGAATACATCCCGGACAGCAGCGAAGCACCACCATTTACCTGTCAATCATCTGCTGCGCTAAAACAAGAGTTTAAACTTTGCAGGTTATGTGCAGCTTTAAAAAGATATAACTTTCTGATCTGAAAATTTGAAAAATCGAATACACACACAAGTACGAGAATATGTTGTTAATATTCACGATATACTGTAATTACGATGATTTTGCGGAAGATATCAAATTAAGCAATATCGTTGCAATGATGTGCTTTTTATTTGACCATCAAGTTTCATGAGTGCATGAGTACGCTAATATCACAATCATTCAGGGCTTCACAATTAATTAAAATAACATCATAACAGCAATATGTCATACTTGATTATTAAACTGCTAAAGGTTGCAATTAAAAAGAGATAAACATGGTCTGTGTGAGCTTTAATATAAACAAATGGGTGAAGCTCTGTTTTGTGCACGGGCAGGGCGCATGGGCTCTTTTTTTATTTTTATTTTTATTTTTTTTGCTTTTAGAGCAGTTCACCTGCATTGTGAAAGAAAAGTACTGCAGGTTTAAGCATTCGCTTAATTCCAAACATAAGTAAATGCTTGCCTATGAGTTATTATACAAATCTACAAAGGCAGTAAATTATAACATAAAAGGAGGAGATGAAAGTGTTTCTCTAGATTTGGAACATTATAAGCTGACAAATACACATTGCCCCAGGTGAAGATGAAGTAAATAGAATAAACAGACATATTTTATTTTTAATTTTATTTATTTATTTTATTTTTTTTTGGGGGGGGGAACTTTCTTTATCTTTTATGACATTTTGTGGTTTATTTTAAAGGGATAGTTCACCCAAAAATGAAAATACTCTCATCATTTTACTCACCCTCATGATATTCCAGGTGTGTATAATTCACCAAAAATATCTCAGCTCAGTAGGTCCTTAAAATGCAAGTAGATGGTGATTCGACCTTTGAAGCTCCAAAAATCACAGACAGTCAGCATAAACATCATCCATACGTCACCAGCTGTTAAATTAATGTCTTCTAAAGCAATACGATCACTTTTGGTGGTTAAAAAGAGATCAATATGTAAGTAATTTTTTAACTATAAATCATTGCTTCCAGTCAGCAGCGGTATGCGCGTGTGACAAAATCGCATTGGCACATGAGACACGCAAGAACTGAGGCACGTGCAACATGGAAGATCGGCGTTGTTTACAACTGAGTAGGAAAAACACTGTACAGAAGCTTCATTGGTTTTGGTTTAGATCTGTATGTATCTGTTTCTTTACTCACAATGGTGCGTTTGTGTGCTTATCCTGGATGTCTCAACCGATAGGTGAACATGAGATTATGTCCGCAACATGGCAGTGCAAATACGTCACACAAGAGACCACGTGATCTCCACCCTCTCGTGAAGTTTACCGGAAGCGTTGGATTATAGTTATAGCCCACTTGATCACTTGACACTCCTTCTCCACGGTGCTGTACTTAGTCTCTCTCAGTGAGAGCTTACAACTAATGTACAGCACCGGTCGCTCCTCCCCCTCCACCTCCTGCAAGAGCACATCCCCCAACCCTCTGCCAGATGCATCTGTCTGCAAAATAAAGGGGAGAGAGAAATTAGGAACATGTAAAAGCGGCCCCCCACAAAGCGCAGATTTTAGTTTTAGGAAAGCCTGTTGGCACGACTCCATTTCTTGTAAGAACAGACAGCGGGCTGGTGACGTCAGAGAAACTAGGCACAAACCTTCGGTAGTAGCCAGCCAGCCCCAGAAACTGTCTCACCTCCTTTTTGGTCTTGGGCCTTGGACAGGCCGCGATTGCTGTGGTTTTGTTAACCTGTGTGGCGCAAGTGGAAACCCAGATACAGAACTTCCATCCACCCAATTGCCCACTTCTTCGGGTTGGCCGTGAGTCCCGTCCGTCCCAGCTACCTCAGAACAGTTCTCAGATGTTGCATGTGCCATCGCCAGTCATTACTATAGATAATAATATCATCTAAATATGCTGCGGCATATGCTGTATGTGGTCTGAGAACTTTGTCCATGAGATGCTGAAACATGGCCAGGACCATGAACAAACCGAACGGAAGGGTCACAAATTGGTGTAAGCCAAACAGTGAGGAAAAAGCCGTTTTTTCTCAGGAGATTGGAGTTAAATGAATCTGCCAATAACCCTTTGTTAAGTCCAGTGTCGAATAAAATTGAGCTGCACCCAACCGATTGAGCAATTCATCAATCTGAGGCATTGGGTACACTTCAAATTTGGACACCGTGTTCACTTTTGATAGTCTACACAGAACTGTCCCGTCACTCTTAGGTACCAGAACCACTGGGCTGGCCCAATCACATTACACCCATCTCAAGCATTGTCTCCAATTCTTCCTGAACAACGCTTTTCTTGTGTTCAGGAAGGCGATAGGGGCGGCGACGAACCACCACCTCCAGGATGGTCTCAATATTGTTTTCTATGAAGTTTGTGCAACCAGGGAGAGGCAAGAACACATCCGCAAATTCTGATTGCAACTTGGCTACGTCTGTGAGCTGCGACGGCGAGAGGTGGTCTCCACATGGGACCAGGGTGAATGAATTTGGTTTGAGTCACCTCCGGCCAAAGCTCTGCCCTCTCGGGGACTACCATCACTAAGGTCACAGGGACTGCCTCCCTCCATGATTTTAGGAGGTTGAGGTGGTAAACTTGACATACTTCGCCCCTATCTGTTCGCTTAACCTCATAATCGAGATCTCTATCTTGCCGTGTGACCTCAAAGGGCCCTTGCCACTCGGCAAGTAATTTAGAGTTTGAGGTAGGCAGTAATACAAGCACTTTATCTCCCGGTGTGAATTCCCGTAATCGAGTGCCCCTGTCATACAGCCGGCTTTGAGTTCCTGAGCTTGGAGCAAATTCTTCTGTTAATTGACCCCAAGAGTGGAGTTTTGTTCTAAGATCAAGAATGTACTGAATCTATTTTTTACTGTTTGAAGGTCCCTCCTCCCAAGCTTCCCGTATGACGTTGAGCACGCTGCGCGGCCGACGCCCATACAGCAGCTCGAATGGGGAAAACCCTGTGGAGGCTTGCGGGACCTCTTGCAATGCAAATAACAGGTGCTTGAGCCACTTATCCCAATTCCTAGTCTCCTCATGTACGAACATACGAATCATATTTTTTAAGGTTTTATTAAATCGTTCTACCAACCCATCTGTTTATGGGTGATAAACACTAGTGCGAACTGATTTAATACCTAACAATTCATATAGTTTGCATAGTGTTCTTAACATAAAGGTAGTGCCTTGATCAGTGAGGATTTCTTTTGGAATCCCCACTCGGGAGATTATTCTGAAGAGTGCCTCCGCAACACTACGTGCTGAGATGTTGTGTAGGGGCACTGCTTCCGGATATCGCGTTGCATAGTCCACCAGAACTAATACAAATCAATGCCTGTGTGCGGACCGTTCTAATGACCCCACAAGGTCCATGGCAATTCTCTCGAAGGGGACCTTGATCAGCGGTAGAGGGCGCAATGGTGCTTTTGGGGTGACTGGTGGATTCACCAAATAACATTCACAACACGCCACAAACCACTTGCAAACGTCCCCTGAATGCCCAGCCAAATAAAGCGGGCCATTATTCGGTTCAGCTTTTTCTCGTGACCTAAATGGCAAGCCATTGGATTATAGTGAGCTGCCTGGAAGAGGGTTTCCCGATGGCTCTTCAGTACTAATAACTGGGTTGTATTTTCTTTTGTTTGAGTGTCCTGCATCACTCGATACAACCGATCTTTAATAATCAAAAATATATGGGTACGTGTGTGCGACGCCAGGCTGGAGCTGTTGACAATCGATGACTCTCACTTGGTCAAACGCGTGTTTGAGGGACTCGTCACGTGACTGCTCCAGAGGGAAGTCCTCCCCAGGGAACCCCCTGAGGATGGTAAAAGTATAGAAAATGTCTGTTTTTCCCCACAAGCTTTGCTTTTTGATATTTTGAAATGTACCTATTTCCAGTGAGAAAACGGGTGAATTTGTGTCTTTTTTGTTCACATAAAGTCAGAAAAAAACAACATATGAATCCAAATGAACATGTATTTATACTAAAGTAATACAAAAATGACTACAAAAGATTTAGAAGTGAGTCGTTTTTCAAGATTTACGATTATATTGTAAATCACTTTCACGAATCAGCCCCCAAATGTAGTCTCCCATCATGTTCTCGTTATACTGTCCTTATGAAGTTCAGTATATCTTGATGGGAGCACACGCCTTGCTCCGCCGAGTATGCTCCCATGTTCTTCTTGAATTTATAAAGATGAGCATCAAGGATATGGACTTTGAGAGACATCCTACAGCCCATTGTGCCATGGTTCTTCACCAGAGTCTCAACCAGCTCCACATAGTTTTCGGCCTTGTGATTGCCCAGGAAGCCCTGAACCACTGCGACAAAGCTGTTCCAAGCCGCTTTCTCTTTACTAGTGAGCTTCTTGGGGAATTCATTGCACTCCAGGATCTTCTTTATCTGTGGTCCGACGAAGACAACGGCTTTGACCTTTGCCTCAGACAGCTTAGGGAAGAAGTCTTGAAGGTAATTGAAGGCTGCCAACTCCTTATCTAGAGCTCTGACAAATTGTTTCATAAGGCCCAATTTGATGTGCAGTGGTGGCATCAGCACCTTCCGGGGGTCCACCAGTGGCTCCCACTTGATGTTGTTCCTCCTCACAGAGAACTCGGTCCGCTGTGGCCAGTCCCACCTGTGGTACTGCGCCTTGGTGTCCCTGCTGTCCCAAAGGTAAAGATAGCGGGGAAACTTGGTAAAACCGCCTTGGAGACCCGTCAGGAATGCCACCATTTTTAAGTCTCCTATGACCTCCAAGCCGTACTCACCATACTTCAAGGCGTCCAGTAAGGTCTTGATGCTGTTGTAATCCTCTTTGAGGTGCACCGAGTGAGCCAGGGGAAGAGATGTGTACTTGTTACCATTATGGAGCAGCACGGCTTTGAGGCTCCTGGATGAGCCGTCAATGAAGAGGTGCCACTCATTCTGGTTACAGGCGATTCCGATTGCCTCAAACAGACTGGTCAAATTGTGGCAGAAGCAGAGCCCATCTTGACGGGTGAAGAAGCTGGAAAAAGGTTGGTGACGCTTCCTCTGATCTGCGACTTGCACACTTTCATCCAACAATTTCCACTGCTTGAGCCTAGACGTCAAAAGCTTGGCAATGGACTAGATCTCTAATCAAGTCATTGAAGTCTTTTTGGTTGGGGTAGTATGGGTTTCTCTCCTCAGCTCCACCTCTGAAATCCCTCAAAGTCCATAACCTTGATGCTCATCTTGATCAATTCAAGGAGAACATGGAAGCGTACTCGTCGGAGCAAGGCGAGTGCTTCCATCAGGATATACTGGACTTTGAACGCAGCTACCAAGGACAGTATAACGAGAACATGATGGGAGACTACATTTGGGGGCTGATTCGTGAAAGTGATTTACAGTATAACATAAATCTCGAAAAACTACTCACTTCTAAATCTTTTGTAGTCATTTTTGTATTACTTTAGTATAAATACATGTTAATTTGGATTCATATGTTGTTTTTTTCTGACTTTATGTAAACGAAAAGACACAAATTCGCCCGTTTTCTCATTGGAAATAGGTAAATTTCAAAACATTACTGTCCTGGTCACAAAAGCAAAGCTTGTGGGGAATAATAGCCATTTCTATACTTTTGAGGCATAAGCAATTAGGAAATAACACTTACTATCCAGGAACCAAAAAAATAAAAACATTTGTTACACAGTGCAATCACTCCATTATTGTTATTATAATGCAGTAACAGACTTTTAGGGCAACGTGACTGATGTATGTCATCATGAAATAAGAGACCCACGCCTCAAAAAACAAACACAAGTGGTCACAAAAGACACAACTGAGATGCATACAAGGTGGAAACAGTGATACGTCTCGGCTGACCACTTGTGATCGGATCAGGTGGAAACAGGGCCACTGTTGCAGATGCCATGTTCATTTCATGGGATTAATGGATATCAAGATTAGTAACATAACCTACATTATTTTGGTCCCACATCTTTACATTCTGTATATAAACATCAACTGAACTCAGCTCATATGGCCTTTATTAGATGGAATTCATTTGGTTTATAAATATCATGAACAGCTGCCATTGCATTTTACTAGCCCACCTTGCATATTCCCGATAGCCTGACTAGCATATACACTGGCACATATAATAATATGTCTTTAATCATGGATCTTTGTGCAGTAAACAGGTACCAACATGTCAGCTGCTAATATACTTTTGTTAAGTGCACCTGGAGCATCTGTTGCCCCTTGTGTAAGACCATAACAGTACTGGACAGAAGTTCTCCAAGGGCAACTGAACCTTGTTTTTCCCTGCATGGTATTATGGTCTTTCCCACCTAAAATAAATACTGTATTTCAATGATATGCTGAAACATACTTTCTGGTATTTACTGAGAGGTTTAAATGTACTGCGTTGTGGCAGCGGGGGCATGGTCAAGCATCACTCCGGAGAGAGAGAAAGCGGTAAGGGCGCTTACACCTGAGCGAAATTTTGTCTAACTCCTGTCTCTAATTTCAGTGAGCACGGGGAGAGCGGCATAAAAGAGCCACACTGCCAGTAGATGCGGTGAGGGAGAGACTGGCGCAAGAAAGGCCACGATGCTGCATTCTGTTGTATTACTAGTGTATTGAACTGGAAGTAGTTGAATAAATGTTTGCCTGTAAAACCGACAAGTGTGGAACTGTAAGCGTCAGAGTGCATAATTAAAACTCCTACCTGAACCAGGAAAATCTGCTTCTCGCCTCCTCCTTTCCACTAAGTAGTGTTACACTGGTGCCGAAACCCGGGAAAAGGTTTGAAGATGGACGGAAGTCACCCCGTAGAGTCCTCCCAGTTGGCTGAGATCCTCCAAGCCCTCGCTGGCTTACATCGGAACCACCAGCAAACCAGGAGCAGAGGACCGACAGGCGATCCAGGAGGCATCCCCAGCCGTGACCCCGGACACCCACACGTCGTTACCCCCGCCTGCGTTACAGAAGATGGGGACCACAGACGACCCAGAGCATTCCTGGACCTGTTCAAATGCACCGCCGAGATCTGGGGCTGGCCGCTCGGCCAGTGTGCGGCCCGACTCATTCTGCTACTGTCCGGGGAAGCCCAGCTCAACAACTGCCAGCGATGAGCCTCCTGGCTTACGGAGCCTTAAAGAAAGCCATCCTGCAACGGGTTGGTCGGAGTCCAGAAGAAAGTCATCAACTCTTCTGGAGCCTGAAGCTGGAGAGCTCCAACCGCCCGTTTGCCTTCGCCCAATGGCTCCGTGACGCCTGCCGAAGATGGTTGCTAGCGGGGGACCGCGGCATCAATGGGATCATCGACCAGGTGGTACTGGAGCAATTAATACATTGACTGCCGAAAAGGACGGCGGAGTGGGTCCAGTGCCACCGCCCGGTATCGCTGGAGGAAGCCGTCCAGCTTGCGGAGGACCACATGGTGGCGATCCCGAGGGCGGAAGAGCCCTCCTACTCTCTCTCCCCTCCCCCTGTCTCATTCCCCTCCCCTCTCTCCTCTCGTTCTGCTCTCCCTCCAGGGCCTGTTCCTGCCCCACGCAGATGAGGAGGACTTCAGACACCAAGACCAGTTCCCCGGGCGTGGGATGTGATATCTTCCGCTACCCCGATGCCCCACCGCTCTCCCCCTCGGAGGGGGGGGCGCCCGTCGACGCAACCTGGGCCAGCCTGCTGGAGGTGCGGGGACCCAGACCACTTCCGGGATCAGTGCCCTCTGATGGAGCTGGGGACTGTGGTGCGAGTCTCTGACCTCCCGCAGGCTGCCCCCGACCGGGCCGGAGCTTACCAGATACCGGTAAGTGTCAAGGGGGGTACTCACCAAGCGTTGGTGGACACCGGGTGTAATCAAACCACTATCCACCAATGCTTGGTTCAATCCGAGGGTTTGGGCACAACTAAAACAGTGAGGGTGAAATGTGTGCATGGGGATATTCACAAGTATCCGGTGGTGACCCTGACGATTAAATTCCGGGGGAAAAAGCATAGAGTGGAGGCCGCGGTTAGTTCCCGCCTCACCCATCCACTGATTTTGGGGACTGATTGGCCTGACTTTAGAGTTTTATTAAAGGGAATTTGTGCGGATGGGTCCTGTATGGAATTAGGGAGATGTGCAATGTGCGATGCTATGGCAGAGGAGGTGGAGCCGGGGCCGTCCTCGACAGATCCACATCATAATGACGAGAGAGGGGGAGAGGCTGCAGCTCCTCCCCTTCTCAGGGAATTCCCTGAGGGGGATTTCCCTTTGGAGCAGTCGCGAGACGAGACCCTTAAACGCCTTCGACCAAGTGAGAGTCATCGATGGTCAAAGACTCCAGCCTGACATCGCCCTTTCATACCACTATTTTGTGATTATAAATGAGCAGTTGTATAGAGTGACATAGGATGCTCAGACTAAAGAAGATACAACCCAACTTTTGATACCACGGAGCCGTCGGGAAATGGTATTCCAGGCGGCTCATTATAATCCCATGGCGGGTCACTTAGAAGAAAGGAAAACATTGAACCGTCTAATAGCCCGCTTCTATTGGCCGGGCATTGGCAGCAATGTCCGCAGGTGGTGTGTAGCATGCCACGAATGCCAGCTGGTTAATCCACCAGCCACCCCAAAAGCGCCATTGCGTCCTCTTCCGTTGATCGAGGTCCCCTTTGAGAGAATTGGAATGGACCTCGTCGGGCCATTAGAACGGTCAGCACGTGGACATCGCTTTGTATTAGTCCTAGTGGACTATACAACGCGATATCCAGAAGCAGTGCCTCTTCGTATCATCTCAGCACGCAGTGTTGCGGAGGCACTCTTCAAAATAATCTCCCGGGTGGGGATTCCAAAAGAAATCCTCACCGATCAGGGCACAACGTTTATGTCACGGACACTATGCAAGCTGTACGAATTGTTGAGTATTAAATCAATTCGCACCAGCGTGTACCATCCTGAACCAGATGGCCTGGTGGAACGATTTAATAAAACCCTCAAAAACAAGATTCGTAAGTTCGTGCACGACGATGCTAGAAATTGGGATAAATGGCTCAACCCCCTATTATTTGCAGTACGAGAGGTCCCGCAAGCCTCCACTGGCTTCTCCCCATTTGAGCTGCTGTATGGGCGACGCCCACACGGTGTGCTTGATGTATTACGAGAGGCCTGGGAGGAGGGACCTTCAAATAGTAAGAATGAAATTCAACACGTTCTTGATCTTAGAGAAAATCTCCACACTTTGGGGCAACTAACACAGGAGAATTTGCTTCAAGCCCAAGAACGACAGCGCCGACTGTATGACGGGGAACTCAGCTAAGGGAATTTGCACTGGGAGATAAAGTGCTTGTATTGCTTCCCACATCGAGCTCTAAATTACTCGCCAAGTGGCAACGACCCTTTGAGGTCACACGACAAGTGGGACATCTCGATTATGAGGTTAAACAAATCGATAGAGGGGGCGCACGTCAAATATACCACCTCAATCTCCTGAAATTGTGGAGGGAGGCGATCCCTGTGACGTTGGCTATGGTAGTTACCGAGAAGACGGAGCTCGGACCGGAGGTGAGTTCAAAACATAAAAAGTTCACCCCGGTCACTTGCGGAGACCACCTCTCACCGAGTCAACTCGCAGAGGTTGCCAGGTTGCAACAGGAGTTTGCGGATGTATTTTCCCCTCTACCGGGACGTACAAATCTCATTCACCACCACATCGAGACCGAGCCGGAGTCGTGGTACGTAGCCGCCCCTACCGATTACCCGAACACAAGAAGAAAGTCGTTCGGGAAGAATTGGATGCAATGCTCGATATGGGGGTAATAGAAGAATCCCACAGTGATTGGTCCAGCCCAGTTGTTCTAGTGCCTAAGAGTGACGGGTTTGTACGGTTCTGTGTGGATTATAGGAAATTCAACGCAGTGTCTAAATTTGATGCATGTCCAATGCCTCGCGTTGATGAGTTGCTCGATCGGCTGGGCACTGCTCAATTTTATTCGACATTGGATTTGACGAAGGGTTATTGGCAGATCCCCTTGACACCAATTTCCCGTGAAAAAACCACCTTCTCCATGCCGTTTGGATTACAGCTGTTTGTGACACTTCCATTTGGTTTGTTTGGAGCCCTGGCTACGTTTCAGCGTCTCATGGACCGAATCCTCAGACCGCAATCAGCTTATGCCGCTGCCTATTTAGATGACATCATTATTTACAGCAATGATTGGCAGCGGCACATGCAACATCTGAGGGTGGTTCTGAGATAACTGCGCCGAGCGGGATTCACAGCAAACCCAAAAAAGTGCGCGATTGGGCGGGTGGAGGTACGGTATCTGGGGTTCCACTTGGGCCACGGGCAGGTGCGTCCCCAAATTGACAAGACAGCGGCGATTGCGACCTGCCCGAGGCCCAAGACCAAAAAGGGGGTGAGACAGTTCCTGGGGCTGGCTGGCTATTATAGAATTTTCGTGCCTAATTATTCGGACGTCACCAGCCTGCTGACTGATCTCACTACAAAGGGAGCTCCAGACCCCGTCCAGTGGACGGAGCAGTGTCAGCGGGCGTTCACGCAAGTTAAAGCCACACTTTGCGGGGGGCCGCTTTTACATTCACCTGACTTCTCTCTCCCTTTTGTTTTAGAGACAGATGCTTCAGACAGGAGGCTGGGGGCTGTACTCTCACAGGTGGTGGAGGGGGAGGAGTGCCCAGTGCTGTACATTAGCCGTAAGCTCTCGTTGAGGGAAACTAAGTACAGCACCGTGGAAAAGGAGTGTCTCGCCATCAAGTGGGCGGTCCTCACACTCCAATACTACCCGTTGGGGCGGGCCTTCATGCTCTGTTCCGATCACGCCCCGCTCCAGTGGCTCCACCGCATGAAAGATGCCAACGCGCGGATCACCCATTGGTATCTGGCTCTTCAGCCGTTTAAGTTCAAGGTGGTCCACAGACCGGGGGCGCAGATGGCTGTCACCGACTTCCTCTCCAGGAATGGGGGGGAGTGGTAGGCAGGCCGAAGAGAGAGAAAGCTGTAAGGGCGCTTACACCTGAGCGAAATTATGTCTAACACCTGTCTCTAATTTCAGTGAGCACGGGGAGAGCGGCATAAAAGAGCCACACCGCCAGTAGACGTGGTGAGAGAGAGACTGGCGCAAGAAAGGCCACGACGCTGCATTCTGTTGTATTACTAGTGTATTGAACTGGAAGTATTTGAGTAAATGTTTGCCTGTAAAAGTGTGGAACTGTAAGCGTCAGAGTGCATGATTAAAACTCCTACCTGAACCAGGAAAATCTGCTTCTCGCCTCCTCCTTTCCACTAAGTAGTGTTACATGCATATAGGCACAGTATACATTGGCTAAGTGTAATATTGAGACTATTTAAGACTAGGTTAGTGTGACAGTTTAAAACAGTTTAACAGTTAATTTTAGTAGCTCTGATAAGCCCTAAATTACTTTTTACAATTACATGTATTCACTTGGCAGAAAAGTGAAAAGAGGAATAATACAACATAAGCAATCATCTAAAGGAAACAGTAGTACAAAAAGTGCTGCATTACAAAGTTTCAATTGCATCAGAAAAATACTATCCAAGACAGATTAGAGTGCAACAAGATTAATAAATAAATATACACTGGCGGCCAAAAGTTTGGAATAATGTACAGATTTTGCTGTTTTGAAAGGAAATTGGTATTTTAATTCACCAAAGTGACATTCAACTGATAACAAAATATAGTCAGGACATTACTGATGTAAAAAAACAACACCATCACTATTTGAAAGAAGTATTTTGAAAGATTTCATACAAAGGTGTACACTACAGTCTTCAAAGACAAAGGACAACTGGCTCTAAAAAGGGCAGAAAGAGATGTGGAAGGCCAGATGTACAACTAAACAAGAGGATAAGTACATCAGAGACTCTAGTTTGAGAAATAGATGCCTCACGTGTCCTCAGCTGACAGCTTCATTGAATTCTACCCGCTCAACACCAGTTTCATGTACAACAGTAAAGAGAAGGCTCAGGGATGCTGGCCTTATGGGAAGAATTTCAAAGAAAAAGTCACCAAACAGAAAATAAAAAAGAAAAGGTTAGAGTGAGCACAGACACTGGACAACAGATAATTGGAAAAGAGTGTTATGGAACTTAACCAGAGGTGGACAAAGTACACAACTCCATTACTTGAGTGAAAGTACAGATACTACTGGTCAAATATTACTCCATTACAATTGAAAGTTGTAAAGACAGATTTTTACTTAAGTACAGAAGTACTTGGTTTTAAAAGTACTTAAGTATCAAAAGTGAATTTCCTTTTTTATGTCAACGCATTGTTTTATTATTGTTGCATTGTTGTATGTAATACTTACAATACCTTATGCCTCTGAAGCAACCTACTGATTACACTGACTAGCTTGTAGTATCTGTGGAATAAAGAGCTTTTAGAATGTTACAAAACCTATAGAAATGAAACAACTGAATTGACAAAAAAGACATAATCATCTTCATTTTTTTATTTAACACTCCTAATCACCCCCACAAAAGCAGTATGGTAGTGTTCTCACACAGCTCTGGCAGAACATGATAACTGCTCTCTCTGGCTCAGTGGCAGCACCAACGCAGATCTGAATGTTCCGATATGATTTTTGTCAAAGGTTTAAAAGACAGGCGAATCGTGTTCATTTTGGAAAGAGATCGTGTGGGTGTTTGAATCGAGATCGTGATCTTTTTATGATTTAATCGTGCAGCTCTACACATAACTATAGTAATTATGCAAGATAAAAAAAAAACTTTAAAAAAAAACTATAAAAGTTACAAGATATTAACTTATTTATCTCTTAAGCTCATTTACATTTGAATTCATGCTTTTGCATGCTAACTAACGTCATTGTCGAACCTTACCCATGCGTTAGCGGTGTATCCACAAGGCTATGGCAACTAGGTGGGCAAATCCATAAAAAATAATTTGACCGACCATACTTCATACTGAAACTTTAGCTCTAAAGCACAGATAATTTCAAGCTTTCACAAGAAATTAAAAGTTTACATACTTCAATATGCTTCCGCAGGTTGGACAGCGAGTTTTTGAAGGCTGTGATATGGTTCGTTTTAGGCAAACAAAGCAAACATTTAAAACGAAACGAATCTTTAACATTTTCAGAAAACTGGAACATATTTTCTAAGTATGGCTTAGCACTGTGCCGAGGAACTGCCGTCTTCCATTTTGCCAACTGATCAGTGTTCAAAAAATGCTGGGAAATCATTGAACTTCACGACACGTGACCCTACAAGAGTAATTATTGATAGACTGTCTGTCACCTGCAAAAAACCAATCACGTTTTAGAGAAGAAAAAAATCATCCACTGATTTTCAAAGCTGCTACATAGTAACGACTTTCTACTCGAGGATCTTGATAGAAATGTAGTGGAATTAAAAAACGATATTTGTCTTTCAAATGTAGTGAAGTTAAAGTCACAAGTTTCCAGAAAAAATAATACTCAAGTAAAGTACAGATACTCAAAAAGTGTACTTAAGTACAGTATTCAAGTAAATGTATTTCTTTACTGTCCACCTCTGATCTTAACCCTATTGAACTTTTGTTAGATCAGCTAGACTGTAAGGTGCGTGAGAAGTGTCCGACAAGACAGCCACAGTGGTGGGCAGTGGTGGCTCAGCGGTTAAGGCTCTGGGTTACTGATCAGAAGGTTGGGGGTTCAAGCCCCAGTGCCACCAAGATGCCACTGTTGGGCCCTTGAGCAAGGCCCTTGACCCTATCTGCTCCAGGGGCACTGTAACATGGCTGACCCTGCACTCTGACCCCAGCTTAGCTGGGATATGTGGAAAAAAAAGAATTTCACTGTATATGTGCAAATGTATAACGTGATAAATAAATATAATTATTATTAATTAATAATAATTAAATTATAATTATCTATGGCAAGTGCTACAGGAAGCGTGGGGTGAAATGTCACCTGAGTATCTGGACAAATTGACAGCTGGAATGCCAAGGATCTGCAAAGCTGTCATTGCTGCATGCGGAGGGTTTTTTGATGAGAAATCTTTGAAGTTCTGAAAATTTCTTTCAAATTGTAATAGTAATTTTTCATGTTATTAATGTCCAGACTATACATTGTGATCAGTTGAATGCCACTTTGGTGAATAAAAGTACCAATTTCTTTCTATAAGAGCAAAATCTGTACTTTTGGCCACCAGTGTGTGTGTGTGTGTATATTTACAGTTGTGCTCAAAAGTTTGCATACCCTGGCAGAAATTGTGAAATTTTGGCATTGATTTTGAAAATATGACTGATCATGCAAAAAATGTTTATTTTATTTAAGGATAGTGATCGTATGAAGCCATTTATTATCACATAGTTGTTTGGCTCCTTTTTAAATCATAATGGTAACAGAAATCACCTTGATTTAGGTGAGGTAACCTCAGGAGAAATAAGGCTGCTCTGGAAAAAGACGGTGTGGTTGTTTCAAGGAGCACAATACAACGATTCTTGAACAAAAATTAGCTGCATGGTTGAGTTGCCAGAAAGAAGCTAATGCCACAAAAAAGCCTGGTTACAATATGCCCGACAACATCTTGACACGCCTCACAGCTTCTGGCACACTGTAATTTGGAGTGACGAGACCTAAATAGAGCTTTATGGTCACAACCATAAGCGCTATGTTTGGAGAGGGGTCAGCAAGTATTGTGCTCCTTGAAACAACCACATCGTCTTTTTCCAGAGCAGCCTGTATTTCTCCTGAGGTTACCTGTGGGATTTTCTTTGTATCCTGAACAATTCTTCTGGCAGTTGTGGCTGAAATCTCTCTTGGTCTACCTGACCTTGGCTTGGTATCAAGAGATCCCCAAATTTTCCACTTCTTAATAAGTTATTGAACAGTACTGACTGGCATTTTCAAGGCTTTGGATATATTTGTATGTCCTTTTCCATCTTTATAAAGTTCCATTACCTTGTTATGCAGGTCTTTTGACAGTTCTTTTCTGCTCCCCATGGCTCAGTACCTAGCCTGCTCAGTGCATCCACTTGAGAGCTAACAAACTCATTGACTATTTATACACAGACACTAATTGCAATTTAAAAAGCCACAGGTGTGGGAAATTAACCTTTAATTGCCATTTAAACCTGTGTGTGTCACCTTGTGTGTCTGTAACAAGGCTAAACATTCAAGGGTATGTAAACTTTTGATCAGGGCCATTTGGGTGATTTCTGTTACCATTATGATTTAAAAAGGAACCAAACAACTATGTGATAATAAATGGCTTCATATGATCACTATCCTTAAATAAAAGACAGTTTTTTTGCATGATCAGTCATATTTTCAAAATCAATGCTAAAATTTCACAGTTTCTGCCAGGGTATGCAAACTTTTGAGCACAACTGTATATATATATATATATATATATATATATATATATATATATATATATATATATATATATATTTTTTTTTTTTTTTTTTTTTTTTTATGTGTATGCTCAAATGCTCATGGATTAATACTTTTCTTGTGTATTGTACAACTTTATATAATACCAAAAAAAAAAAAAAAAAAAAATTAAAACAGGGTTTTTACTAAAGTAAAAATATAACATGCTGTGGCTACTCCTTTTAGTATAAAAATTGAATTTGTTAGGCAAGAACATTATTACAAGCGCCCAACCATAATTAACTTTTTTATAGGAAATGTTTCACTCAGTGTCTCAAGATATATTACACACTTTCAATAACTCCAATATAATTAAGTAGTCATTTTTATAAGGAGAGTAATCATTTATCCTTTCCTGTAATAGGCTATACATCAGCGGGTGCTGGTACATTTCATTCTACCAGAGGAAAAAGAAAAGCCTAATGTTAATGATTTGCTCCCGCTAGCATAATTTTAATTATGGATTTTTCCGACATGATCGATTTGAGGAGAGCCATAGTAATACAAGTTGTACATTCCACTGTATTAAATATTTGATATCCATTAAATTTTCATGATTAATGTCATGGAAAAAAGTTTCTCTAAGCCCTTTGGTTTTTATTGCTGGCTAAATTAACAATCTTATTTCTTTGCAATGAGTTATAGCCTCCAGCTGCACTCACAATTGCTTTTGTTTGAGAGATTAAACAATTTTTATATTTTATATTGATCTTCCATTCCAATCTCCCCTTATATGAAGATTTAATTAGTACTACCTCTGTGAATCATACAATACAGGATACAGTTTCTGAACCAAATCTCATTCGTTTCATAGGGCAAATGTTTGTATCTCATTATTTAATATTATAGAGTCACTACCCTTCACAGGCCTGCTACACTTCACATCTCTGTTTTTATATTGCCTTTCATTATATTATACATGATACAGATTGTTAAAATGTTATGGAAATGGTTCATACTAATTCAGGCAAAACTGACTCCTGTTCCTTTATGTTTGAGTATAATTTGTCACTTCTATTTAACATTCTTTTTACAGATTTTGTAAACATTAGCACAGATTCATTTGGAATATAGAGTTCATTCTCCTGTCTCCCTTAAATGTGTTTTTCTTGCACTTGTTCTCTGCCTTAAACAGATCCTATTTACAGCAGCACACTCTTTGGGAGAGGAGAGGTGAGCCACAGCACCCTGCTGTGTAAATCTTAATGATACTGACTCCCTCTCTTCAGGGAGACAGTTACTTTTATGCCAACTTCTATATCACACATGCCTGATGGTGCAAATTTAATCTCACACTTCTGTAATGTGCGTTTTTCTCTTTCTCCACCTCTTTCATTTTAGTGAGTGTTATGATATAAAAAGACCAGACTCAATTTTTGTGGGACATTATTATTTTTTATCTTTTTAGTTTTAATTATATGCCTGACAAATACATTTCTCCCTTAAAGGAATGGTTAACCCAGAAAAAGTAATTATACCCTCATGTTGTTCCAAATCTGTATGCTGGCTTTAATCAATGAGAATCTTCCTGTCACGTTTTTGTGTGTTTTTATTCATTTGTTATTTCATGTCTTTTATTTTGAAAAGTAGATCACTGTTATGGGATCAAAATCCCATCAAATGTATTGCGGTCAAGAATCCAAAAATAATAAGCGTGAATCAAAATAATAAGCGTGAATAAAAAAATAATAAGCATAGATAAAAAATAATAAGCGCAAAAATAAATAAAAAGTGCAGATCTAAATAATAAGCATGAATCAAAAATATATAAACACATTTAAAATATGCTGCAAAAAATACTGAAATTGCAAACAAAATCATGTTTTCCTTGGTTATATTACTGTTTTTTGTGCTCTCTGACAATTTTGCTCATATTTATTTATTTATTTTTTTTTGTACACTACACTAGTTCTTAATCGACAGCTCCTCCTCTAGCCAGTCATTCAAAGAGGGGAGGTGACATCACTCCAGTGCAACTCCGACGGCTGCTGCTCAATATTATATTATTTGTGATTGATAGATACGCTGCTTGTGTCTGTTTTGAGTATTTTCTGCCAGCTCTAGGAAACAATGTGTTGTCCGAGTAGGCAATTATCATAGTCCATTAACATGTATCGAGTCAGCTGAATTTAGTTAGCAGAGTCTTTAGTTTAGGCAGTATTTAAGACTTCCTTGTTTGTAGGTTATTGGCTGAATATTATCTGAATATATTGATCCCATACACTGTTCCCTGTTCCTGTTTCATGTCATGTGGTTTCCTTGTCCGCGCCTGCCACGTTCCACGAGCCAGCGTCCACGCCTGCCACATTCCATGGGCCAGCGTCCACGCCTGCCATGTTGCAAGCCTCTTCTGTCCCGAGCCAGCATTGCAAGCCTCGTCCATACCAGAGCCAGCATTGCAAGCCTCATCTGTCCCAGAGCCAGCGTTGCAAGCCTCAGCCACCAAGTCTGCCTCATCATGCCATGTTGCCATGTCTGCCACATCATGCCATGTTACCACGCCTGCCATGCCTAGTCAAGCGGCCCCGCCTTGCCATGTCACCACATCGGCCCCGCCTTGTTCAGCTATATGCGACGTCCTGTGGCTGCTTCGGAGATCGTTCACGGGGAAGGTCAATGAGCACCAAGGGAAAGCGTGGTTATGGAAATTAAAACCTAATTAATTACATCAACTTCAGTGCAGTTAATGTTTGCCAACTATGTCTGATCTCTGTGGAACAGTCAATCAGTGTGCCGAATTATATGCCGATTTATAGTACTGACAAGCACTATCCACCCATCAAGACATTTTTGCATGGATTCAAGTGTTTTTACCTTCTCTTGTGGTGTGACCGGAAGCATACTGCATCAGCTGTGTTGAAGATCCAGAGTCTCATCCTGTGTTGAAATCAGAAAGTAATCACATTCATATTATCAATTTTCCTGTAAGAATACATTTTTACTCCTCTGACAGTTAGGTTTAGGGTTGGGTGTAGAGTTAACAAAATATGCATTCCTCTTCACTGTATTACATCATTTACAGTACAGCTACAAAAAACACACTTTGCAACTCACTTTTGGCACCCCTCTGCAGGAATTGCACCCAGAAACTAGAGCTCACACGTGCCCTACATTCAAAAACACTTCCCGCTTCGGCCACTGGAGGCAGTGCTTCTAAAAAAAATAAAATAAAATAAACTCCTTCATCCGAATTCACTGTGAGATTAGTCTGGAGATACATTAGATTTCAGTTTAATAATGGAAACTCAACACTGAGACAATTTCATATTTCACAGTTGCCTTGTCGCTGAAAACATGAAAACATAAATGCAAGCATACAACTGTACAATTTGGACAAGTGATGATAATATGGTTGCATTCTTCCTCTTCATGCTACATCAGTATTCAGTGAGGAAAGAAAAGGCCCCAGAACCAACTTTTCATCCTCTGACTTCTGCTGCTTAAAGAAATTATTCTCTCTTCAGTACAGGCAGTCCACAGAACCTATGGCATGTTTACTGTATTTCAGCGTTATTTTACTGAAGTACCAAGGAGGGACCAGAATGTCATTCCAGAAAAATCACACTTGACCATTTTACTGCTTGCCTGGGATTTCTCTGCTATTTCATTACACCCCTCCCTTTTCCCAATCTTTTTCTGACCCTTACTCTCTAATTGACAATTGACAACCCCCCCCCCCCCCAACTCAGAACACCCTTCTGCCTTTCTTTTTCTCTGTTCTTTTCATTCTTTACCTCAGTCTCTCTCTCTGCGTATTATTCATCACAAGTCCCCTGTCAGCACACGTGTTTTCCAATCTTCAAGTTTATTATTGTTAATAAGTCAAATGTATTCCATCTCTCTCCATCAGATCGCTATGTTCAGCTACAGCACCTTTTTGTGCAGTGTAAACCAATTTACTCTCCTTCTACCAATGCAGACAGTATTAAACAATGCCCTAAGAGCACACAGCTGTCTGAAAAGGAATGATTTATTGCCAAGCAAGAAGTCTATGCGTCGCTTTGTACGATTCTGCAGTGTAAAATAAGCTCATTTATATTCCATATTGCCACAGCTGCTGCACTTAATATTACTGTCAGTAGAGGCAGAGCCGTGAATTCTTCTGAATACACCCGCAGTTAAACGGGCCCTTGTCGTCATTGAGATGTGTACAAACAATATTAAACACGTTTCATTGTATTAGTGTTGTGTTGGAAGGAGCTCTCCGATAGTGGAAAGCAGGCTGAGGCAGCCTGTGTGTGTGGTTGTCTGATTACTTGTTTGTGTTCCTGAGAGGTAAAGATTTGACAGTCTGTCTTGTTGTGGAAATGTTCTGCTGTCTTTAAAGGGACAGCGGAGGTGAGCGCTAAAAAAAGACATTCACACATTAAAGACCACATGAAATTGTTTGGCAAGCACGGGTTTCTTTCCTGTAATGTATTTCCTATTATATTATTGAAACAAGAAGTTGGGGCAGGACATATCGAAGGACTTTGTTCCTTTTTTTCCAAATAACCTATAGCCTTTAGTTCACATCACAGCAGTGAACCATATTTGCTACTTGCTACTGCTAACAGTTAGCATGTGGTATCAGGGGAGGAACATTCTGATTCTGAGAGGATTTTATTGGCCAACAAATTGGTCACACCCAAAAGTGCAAGATGAGTTATCTGTATTTTTGGAAGAGAAAAATTATAGATTTTAAATGTGCATGTATATCTACTAAGTTATTTTGTCAACATTTAGGAGTACACTAGAACAGTGGTTCTCAACTGGTTTTGCTTCGGGACCCAGATTTTACATTGGAAGTCAAGTAGCGACTCACTATAGTAAAAACGTAACCTGTATTTAATGTATCCTGGTTCACATTTCCTTTTATCTTGCATAGTTTTGTTCATGGTTTTCAAGTATAAGGGCAGGCATCAAGTGGCATTATTTTTGTTGTTGATGTCAACAACAAAATCTACAGGAAGTTTTCTCTCCCCCCTTTTAAAAATTGAAGAGCATATTTATTTGTAGGTTATGAGCCCATTATTATCCCGTTTGTTTCCTAATTTCAAACATCATTCAAACGGAACATACATATTACACAGGAGGAAAAGGCTCCTCATTACCATGGTTAGGTCAATGTAGCTAATCTTAAATAATAGTTAGCCGAAACACATTTTGAAACTTTAACTACAACTGCCACTGTTGATATAAAAATGAGGTCTAATAGATTCTACCTATAGATTATTTCATATGAAACTATAACATTTTGTCAAAATAAAACATTTACTTTTACTCATGTAAAATAGTGAAGCTTTGTAAAGGTGATGATGTGTAATGATTTTATTTTATTTTTTAGAGCATAACACAGTATTGCTCTTTTCCTCATCAGTGCTGTTTGGCATGTCGGGGCTGCCTGTTTGATGGGTTTGTCTTGTCTTCCTCTGTGACGCTTTAAACTAGAAAAGTCTTATTAAAATTGAAATGGGTCACATCAGTTTTAAGGTCTGCACACCGCAATATCGAGGGAAGGCCAAAGAGCAGAGGAGATCATTAGCGCGAGCTGGTAACGTTACACTTGCGCGAAAGTTTATCGCACCGCGAAAATATCACAGTGCAAATGAAAAGCCTTTAGCTGAATGCGAGCTTATCATTAAATCTTCATTATATATTATATTATCATTAAATAATCTCCATCACTTGGGCGGCCGCCGAAAATTCATTGTTCTTTCCCTGCTGTCCGCGACCCATTCCGAATAGACCTGCGACCCACCAGTTGAGAAACACTGCACTAGAATATATATGGCCACAAAACTAACAGGAATAAACGAAAAGCCAAAAAACAATTTCGATTTCTTTAAGGTTTGGTCTTTGAAACACAGGGTTCTCATTCTCTCTGTCATTAGTAATGTGGTCTTTTTGTTGTTGTTGTGTGCACTTACAACACTGACCACATAAATGGCATATTCAGTTATGTTATATTCCAGTGAACGCAAATCAGCTATGTACTATACAGTATGTACAGCTTCATGCATAATTTTTATGTGTGCCTATACATAAACATTATTCCTATGATTGTATCAAAAATAAATGAAGGCTTGAAATGACATACCACTATGAGCTAATGACTTTTATTTAATGACTGACTGCAGGAAGCTTGTAGTCATGGTGATAGTCAGGCAATTCAGTTTCTTTTCTCTTATTTTTTTCTATATGCATCTTCTCTTCTCTTTACAAGGTCTTTTCTCTTCTACTCTTATCAATCATCTTATGTAATTAACATAGTCAAAAGAGGCTAATTGTTCTTTATAAACTACATGGTTATCATTGGAACCCTTCCATATACACAAACACCTCACAACACCACCATTCAAAGTGCTAATTTCAGCTGTCACGCAATGTTACAGAGATGATATACAACAGTATGGGGTTAATATCAGAAAGGAAGTACGATACTTAATGCAGTGCAGTTAATGTTTTAAAACAAAACACTGTCTTGGATAAAGTATGAGATTTAGGAGAGTATTTTGCCCTAATAAATTTGTGTATGTATAGGTGTTTCATGAGTACATTAGATTCAGCTTTTGAGCTCTTGATATTAGATAATATATCATGCAGTGGGTGAAATCTGTCTGCATTCACATTCTATAATCTCAAAATGCATTTTTTTTCCCCCATAGCTAATATACACAAATTAATCCATACATTATGATATACTGTGTATATTATTATCTTAATAAACAGGTTTAGACAGGCTATGAAGGGCTGCAAATGTCTTGGAGAAATCATACAAAAGAGGATAGATACCACAATCACATTATCCATCTCCACAGACAACTCCAACTGCTCATAAATACACACACACCAACAGTCTCATACTAAGCATCACAATACTGCTTTTCAATGGATTTAAATAAGGGAAAACTGCCCCTATGGTCTTTTGTGTGTGTGAGTTGGTTTTTGTGGTTTACAAGGACATTTTTTTAGATTACACACTAGTAATTACGAGGGTATTATGCTATAAAAGTGGGTTATAAGGACACCCCTAGTGTCCCTGTAATTCAAACGGCTTTAAAAACATACTAAACAATGTTTTTTTGTTTTTTTAATGTAAAAATGCCAAAAGGTTTCTGTGAGGGTACGGTTTAGGGGTAGGGGTAGCGTTAGGGGATAGAATATATAGTTTGTGCAGTATAAATCATTATGTCAGTGGAGAGTCCTCGTAATGAAAGGAGTACCAACGTGTGTGTGTGTGTGTGTGTGTGTGTGTCTCTGTGGGCAGGTTTAAGTGGTTTACGAGGACATTTTTTTTAGGTTACAGAATGGTAATTACAAGGGTATTATGCTATAAATGTGGTTTATGAGGACATTTCTAGTGTCCCCATAATTCAAATCGCTTAAAAAACATACTAAACAATGTTTTTTTGAAAATGTAAAAATGCAGAATGTTTTTTGTGAGGGTTAGGTTTAGGGGTAGGGGTAGGGGATAGAATCTATAGTTTGTACAGTATAAAAATCATTATGTCTATGGAGAGTCCTCATAATGATAGCTGCACCAACATGTGTGTGTGTGTGTGTCTTTGGTCAAATTTTAGCACTGGACTGGGTTAATGAGCATTCCTTTAATTAGCCCCATTGCCACAGAATAACCACCCTGCCCCTTTAAGAGCACAACAGAACCACATTTGTATTCACATTGAGTATGACATCATGTTCTTTGGGTGACCCTCAACATTAGTGGGTAGAAACCTGGGCACAGAACAATTTCCATAACAAGAAATAATCTCAAGAAAGAGCAGAGATTGACCTTAGCCAAAAATGTCAAACATCCTCTAGTCTGCAATATGACTTAGAGTAGTTTGTCATCAAATTTAATAAGAACATAGAGTACTGGAGATTTTTCCCTTTGAAGTTTATGGGGGGAGTTACTGGCTTCATGACTGGAATACTAAAAGTTGAACAGATAGTGTGATAATGCTCAAAATGGAATTATCACAATTAATTTATAATGTCATGAAAACTTTTACAGAAAAAGTTCAACTAAAAATTATAATTCTTTCACCGTTTACTCACCCTTTTGCCATTTCAAACTCGTATGACTTTCGTTCTTCAGCAAAACACAAACAAAGATATTTTGATAATGATATGGTGAAAATATACAATGCAAGTGAATGGGGACCCAACTTTCAAGCTCCAAAAAGGACATAAAGGCAGCATAAAGTAATCCAAAAGACTACAATGGATTAATCCATGTCTTCTGAAGATCCAATCAACTTTGGGTGAGAACAGACCAAAATGTAACTTCTTTTTTTTATTTATTTTTTTTAACTATAAATCTTGACATCAGTCTTGAACTAACACATCAATGTCATGTGTGATCATATTGATTAATGAGATTATTGTTGGTCAGTTGGGACAATGATGCATGACAGTATAATGCATAATGGATCACAGAGCTGAAAGTGCCCTTTCACCTCATGCCATATATCACCATTCTGAGTGTGACACTTGTGCACATTTGAAAGGTTGTCAGGGAAATTATCAATTTTCAGATTGCCGTCAATATGCAGGTTTGGTCTTTCAGTACTCATATTCAGTTTCATTCATCTCATCAACCAGAAATGTGGAACGTCAGGATTTAAAGTGGTTTACACGCACATATTCAACTTCTGCCTGTTGTGACAGTGTCAACTTTGTGATCAGTGTATAAGCATTTGTGCTTGTACACTATCATGTTTTAAGAAAAGACTTCCAAAAATCCCAGCACCCATCCAGAGCCCAGAAAGTAACAAGAGTTTCAGTGGAACTCCAGCAAGAGCAAGTTAAGCTGTATATCTATTGACTTCCCCTTCCTACTGAACCAACCCCGTAGCCTGTCTTTGATAAGCCAGCACAGCCCAGCTTTTGAAGCAGACCGATGAAGGACAGTGTATTGACCTGATCTTGTAGCACAGCTACAACACACCCTGTAACATCTCTCATCCGATTCTGTCTGTAAAACCCTTTAATAAGACATGCTAGCCTTGAAGCTGAAGTATGTTACTTTTTCTGTGTTAAAACACTTTCTCGTATCTATGCTTAATATGCAGAGATAGCTATAAGTAAGGTAGGTTAATTTTCTCAAAAACTGTAAGCACTGTCTCTGTGGCACTATAAAAATATCTCTGTTTGTTTTGAGCGACCCGGCTATACAACCACAATAGCATTGACTCAACCAATGGTGTGAGTTGGGGGCGGGACTGTCTCTTTGTTTGACCAACAGTAGACAGGGGGCATATTCAGAAAGCTGTTGTGAAAACAAAGTTTATTTTCGCAATTCTGTTTGGTGGTGTTAGTGGTGCAGAAATGACATACTTCAGCTTTAAACAAATAAAACATAATTCAGCCTTGGATCAAACAAAAACACTTTCAGGCTCTGATGCCGGGTCAAGGTTGGAGTGAGCCTATGTTTAGATTATGACAGATTTAGACAGGTTTCTTCAATAACAATAATATGATAGACATAATCTAATGTGAGAGGCAAGAAAGATAATTTTGATGGGATTAATTTCAAGGCTTTTAGGATGCATCATGCACAGTATTGGGTAAGTTACTTAAAAAGAGTAATCTACTGCAGTTGACTAAATATGTCTTTAAAATTGATATCAGATTATTGTACCTTTTACTTCATGAAAAAGTAATCACATTACTAGTTGCATTTTTTAAGTTACTTTCTAAAACCCCTACTAACAATTTTCATAAAAAAGTTATAATGCCTGTATTTTCTCCTGCTCCATAGATATCTCCAGTACGACTCACAGAAACACAAATAGATGCACGTAAGAATAATTAGTGTTCCACATAGATAATAATAATTTAGTAAAACGTGTATCCCAAGTATTGTAATTGTAACATAATTGAAATTCATTCATTTTAATCTGATTACAATCATTTTAAATGTAATCTGTTACATTTTTACACAGAAGTAATTAGATTACAGTAACTAATTACTTTGTAACCACATTGCTACCAACAATGATCACGCACGTGCATTTAAAAACAAATTATATGGAAAAAGAAAAGTGGAAAGAAATATACTGCTTTTGGATCTCTTCCTAAAGAGTAATATATACAGTTCTCCTTTCTACATTTCTCTCTCTTTCATACATAAGGCCACAGCTCTCCATCTCAGTTGGAAAGCTCTTTTATTTAAAACATTATTCACAACTATGCATGCGGATCATACATTTTTAAATTTTATAGTGAACACAGCCTCCATAGGCTGCATATACTCAGTGTAGAGATAGACAGAGAAAGCTGCAGTGGTCTGTTTAGATATGCACACTTCTTCTGTTGTTTCAAAATAATCAGCTTCACTAAAGACAGAGAGATTGGCTCAGACAGTGAAAAAGACATGAGGAAAGAAAGAGAAAGACTTAAAGGAAAGACAATAAACAAATTGACATCTCTGCTGTGCGAGCAAAAGCTCCACTTGTTGTCTTAGGCTTCCATTGCTGCTTGTGTTATGATCAGAGTTGAAGCCCTGTTCCTCACAGCAAAAGGGAGGGGTACAGAGGGGGATGGAGCTAGATCCTGGGGCTAGATGTTGATCTGAAGAGAGAAAAGAAAGAATAATAGTCTTTGATGTGAAGGAATAAAAGCTCCTGGCTCTCAGCTTTGAAGGCTGAATGTCAGGAAACCACAGACTAATTGGTAGTGTTATCTCAGAGGCTACTGGGGCAGTGGAGAGACTGGTTACCCCCCATTACTTGAGAGGAAAGAGCTAAGCACCCCACGATCTCTACATATAGCTATATCGGATTCCAACATGTGTAAAGTTGCAAATACATTTCTACTTTCATTGTATGTCATGTATTGTTTTAATTGTATAAACTGTATGGAGATTCCTAACCCCTAGCTCCACCATATTCCATTCCATAAATAAGAAACTGGGCAATTCATGGACCTCCATTCAGAGTTTTTATAAACATGTCTGGTTCTGTTGCAACATGATCACATGGAAAATCAGAGTGTTAGCTCACTAATGGTTTTCCACATAAAGTCGGACCCATTGTGCTGAATTTCAGACAAGCACCACCATTTAGCAACTGTTCTTTTGCACATCTCAGATATACTACATTTGCAAAGAGTAGTTTTAGGTTTAGGGTTATGAGTATACGAATGCACTTAAAATGTTTTAAAAAATAGGATGAGCTCTGCCTTTTACATCACATTAATTCAAAGAATTAAGTTTTTCTACTTGTATAGTGCATCACAACTGTAGTTCCAGCTTTGACCAGTGGGAGGAGCATTTCAGACATTTGGAAAGCATACACAGTAGGGCTGCACAATTAATCGAAAAACTACCTCTGTGCAACCACTGTGACAAATTTGAGGCCAAATATGATCTAATGATGATCTTATGCTAACAAGATCACAATATGTGATTTTAAATGCAGTAAGGAAGTTCAATCTACAGTAAATCGGCTGTTCCGTTTGACTATTGAATATGTCAAATATTATTATTTACTGTACGTGGACCAATAATTTAAGCAGTAAAGACACATATTGCATATCTGATGGTAGATTTTGATTTTTATGCCACATTTCTCAGGCTTTGGATGTGTGAGGATGTGTATACATCAACCTGTTTCATGACACACAGGCATATTGACTCGCCTATATCTCTCCCACAGCTGACTCACCACCTAAAGATGAAGTCTCCATTCTCCGTGAAGAGGTTTCCTCCTGGACAGGAGATCCGCCCCATATTCATCGCTCCTGGAACATGCATTGCCTGAAACCGCTCCACACATACCGCTTTTGTGCCAGGCTGTTTAGCTACTGTGAATGCTGGTTAGGTCGCCCGTCTCTTCTTATTACCCTGAGGGTTAGATGAACAATGTTTGGCCTGTTTCGGCTGTGCCCCTCCTTGCCCTGACTGCTGGGGTGGTGGGGAGGCCTGGTCTGAGTTCTACATCCAGATTGTCCACCTCTAAAATGGGTTGTGAACAAGAAACGTGATGGCTGCGTGGGCAAGCAGTGGATTTTCGAGGAAGGCAGGTCTCGAACGCTTCCCCAATCTTTTCCTCAAATCACACTGCTACCGCATTGTGGACACCGTAGCCCTGAAAAGAGGCATTGAGGATATCTGTCAGACAGACCGAGCCAAATAGCCCATTCGCCCACAAAGTTGAGACCCATGTTGCGGCCACAGCTCTGTACAGCCCCTCTTGACGCACATAGGTTGAGATCCACAATAACGCAAATCTCTTCCCACAACGCCACATCCACTGCCCCCACATCAATTTGTTGCCCATCTCCTCCATCAACTCGGTCTGATATGCTGTGAGGAGCTAGGTGGCATTAAGAGCTCTTACAGCTAGGGCTGAAGATCAGTAGATCTTTTGGTAAATAGAGGCCGACAATCTCTCCATCCATCCTGGCAATGAAGTGGGAACAGATGAAAAGAACGCCCGATGATCGGGGTGAAGATGATTCACCACCGATGCCTCGACTGGAGGTCGATTCACCACCCTCCTCCTCCTCTTCCCTGTTCCCTGCCAAAAGGAACTGATTCAAAGAGGGGAAGAAGATCGGGGGAGACTTCGTCCATGAGATGGCCCCAGCTGCACTGTCCGCTGGCTGCAGAGAAAAATAGGGATCCTCGTTATTCAATGCCACGACCCGCACCTTTCTTTCCAAGACTCTCTGTACGAATTTGTGAACAAAGCGGGCAACACTCAAGATTAGCGAGTGTGGCCTGTGCATGCCTGACCCCCAGACAGGCGATACATAGTGGATGGGAATCCTCGGCGAGATCATAAATCCACAAGCGCATGGACAGGAGGGATGCTTTCCCTTCGCTCCACCGCTCGGTGAGCTCGCAGTTGCCATGACAGAAACTGAACTCAAGAACACAGAAGCAGTTCACCACAACATGCCATTTGATTCTGTGTTAATCCTTTTGCCATAGATATAGAATCTATAACAGCTCGAAACTCCGAAGAAAAATGCTTCGTTTCGACCCTAGTTCACGCCACCCGGAAAAAACAATATAAACACAGCAGAAAATATATTCACTTTGACAGTGAATATACTCGCAAAAAGAACAGCCGAGTTCTGCAACGTATCTGAACGACTCACCTGATGAACTGTTATGTGACCACTTCTTACGAGTCCTGCTGAGGATAGCTTCCAAATATCTTCACGGGGAAGAGAACGAGAATGAAGTAGGCACCTATGACAGTGGTTTATAAAGGGAGGTGGGACTGCTCACTGGGTGTTATTGGTGCTTCCAGACTGGGTGTTATTGGTGCTTCCAGGATTGGCCACGCTTAAGGTGTTACCAATAGTGAGATACCGAACGAATGTTAGAAAGAGAACCCGGAAGCGCGGTTGCCTGCTTAGTGACGTCACAGTAATTTCATCTATTAATCGTCATTAATAAATCACAATTACAATATCAAGCGCAATAATCGACAATTATGATTTTTGTCATAATCATGCAGCCCTAATACACAGATTTTAGTAAACAAAACATTCATCCTCCTGTCACCAATTTTCCTGTGAGATCAGTCTGTCTGTTTAAGATCCTAGATTCTTCTACAAGATTCTTAACATAATGAAGTAAGTTGAGAAATGTGTGTCATGGGGAATTCTGTTGAGAGTCATATTTTTATGGTTTGTGAAATCTCAAAAGGAATAGAATGAGATACATTTTAATTGAGTCTCCCCTCAGATATGGATATAAGTCTTCACACTGGTGTGGATTTTGGGATCAGTGTGAAAGCTATGGTTTCATCCTTGCTGCTACTGTGCCACAAACACACTGGTGTTTCTACAAGCAACTTCTGACTTCTTCAATCACACAGTCGTATCTTGTATTTTCTTTAATAGTTTGTACCCTTCATGACTGAATAAATTATTAACAACACAGATCACATGCAAAATGCAACCTAGCTAATCTCTTTTAAGAAAGAAAGAAAGAAAGAAAGAGGATGAGAGAGGTAGTGTTTGGATGTGCTGTTGTTTCAGGCCTCATTAATAATTCATCAATTTAAGTATTTCTATGAATGGCATTATTCACATTATGTTAAGTCACATCAACCCCCTTTTCAACTGTGAAGAGTTTTTAATGTGATGATGAAAGAGGTGCAATTTACCCAGTGTCAGGCACAAATTTTCTCTGTAGTTATTACTATGACTGAAAATCACTTTCAATGGCGAATAGGTTTTCAGATTGCATCACAGTTAAACTGCAATATAATTTAAAGGTATAACCTAACCATGAATGTTTCAATTCCAAAAATTGTATTGCAGCCATTAACTGTCTTCCTTAGACTAGCCTTTTTCCAATCTATTTAGACACACTTAAAAAAAAATTAAGCCTGTTTTTAAGATCTATGAATTTCAATTTAATAACAAATATCCATTAAATTGAACTGTGTAATCTTTAACAAAATTAAATTAATAAAACTTAAAATATGTAATGTTTTTTATTTGATTTGGTTAAAAATTACTCTGTAACGGGGTTTGGGAAAGGAGGAGGTGGGAACCAGATCAACGCTCAACAAGACTTGAATTATAACATAACATCAAACTGGAACATAATAACAGACATCGACCACGAACACACACACAGCTCCGTGTCTCTCTCTCTCTCTCTCTCCAGCACTCCTGACTCCTCTTATCTCTCTCCCGCTGATTGGGCCGCTCAGCACCAGGCGCGCACACTCACAGCCCGGCCATGCCCTCCTCCTCGTCACATACCCCCACTGCCCGATTCAGGATGGGGAAACCTCCAGTCTGACTTACTCCACCCCCCCCCCCCCTTTCCTGGAGGGAAGAAGTTGTCCCTTTGCCCATGTTGCCGGCTGGTTTTCCCTACCTCCTGGGTACCTGGGTAGAACGAGGGGAGGGGAGAGTAAAAGGGAGCGGGAGAAACAGAAAGAGAGAGGGAGCGAGAGAGAGAGAAAAAAAACTCCGGTTCCCGACCACACCGCCATTTGGTCTTCGGCCTGCTGGCTAGCGGTCCTCCGTGATGCCGGGTGATGACATTGGACCTCGCCTCCTGGCTGACTGCAGCTAGCTCTTCTGCCTCCTGGCAGACACCAGCAGCTTCTCCACCTCCTGGTGGACGGCGGCGAGCTCCCCCACCCCCTAGTGGACGGTAGTGTCTCCTCCGCCCTCTAGCGACCGGCAGCAGCTCCTCTACTCCCTGACGAACTGCAGAGAGCTCCCCCGCCCCGTGGCCAATGACAGTGGCACTTTCATCTTCTGGGGATGCCAGCAGGCTCCTCTGCTTTCGGGGCGAACCGCTCCAATACCATCGCATCAAACATCCTTGGTGTCGCGAACCTCCGTCAGCGGCGAGGGCTCTCTTACGGTGCGTCTTCCTACAGTCCCGGGTTTTGGCACCAGTGTAACAGGGTTTGGGATAGGAGGAGGTGGGAACCAGATCAACACTCAACAAGACTTTAATTATAACATAACATCAAACAGGAACATAATAATGGACGTCGACCATGAACACACACACAGCTCCGTGTGTGTCTCTCTCTCTCTCTCCAGCACTCCCGACTTCTCCTTTTATCTCTCTCCCACTGATTGGGCCGCTCAGCACCAGGCGCACACACTCACAGCCCGGCCACGCTCTCCTCCTCATCACATACTCTATTTAATTTTATGTAAATTTGTTATGAAACTGAAATGCGTAAATCTTGAAAATATTTATTCAGTGCACAAACAAGGAACCATTCACTTAACAATCAAAAGAATAGTAATACAGAGCATTTATGAGGACTAAACCTCAAAATAACAACAGATGGATCATAACATTTCATAGATCAAAATTTCATTTCACTCACCAATACTGAAACTTAAAATTACATTGAAAATCAAACATTACTCTTAAAAATCTTTTTAAAAAGATATTTTTGGTCTCCTTCACAACCATATACAGTGCATCCGGAAAGTATTCACAGCGCTTCACTTTTTCCACATTTTGTTATGTTACAGCCTTATTCCAAAATGGATTAAATTCATTATTTTCCTCAAAATTCTACAAACAATACCTCATAATAACAACGTGAAAGAAGTTTGTTTGAAATTTTTGCAAATTTATTAAAAATAAAAAACGAAAAAAAAAATCACATGTACATAAGTATTCACAGCCTTTGCCATGACACTCAAAATTGAGCTCAGGTGCATCCTCTGTTTCCACTGATCATCCTTGAGATGTTTCTACAACTTGATTGGAGCCACCTGTGTTAAATTCAGTTGATTGGACATTATTTGGAAAGGCACACACCTGTCTATATAAGGTCCCACAGTTAACAGTGCATGTCAGAGCACAAACCAAGCCATGAAGTCCAAGGAATTGTCTGTAGACCTCTGAGACAGGATTGTATCGAGGCACAGATCTGGTGAAGGGTACAGAAAAATTTCTGCAGCATTGAAGGTCCCAATGAGCACAGTGGCCTCCATCATCCCTAAACGGAAGAAGTTTGGAACCACCAGGACTCTTCCTAGAGCTGGCCGCCTGGCCAAACTGAGCGATTGGGGGAGAAGGGCCTTAGTCAGCGAGGTGACCAAGAACCTGATGGTCACTCTGACAGAGCTCCAGCATTTCTCTGTGGAGAGAAGAGAACCTTCCAGAAGAACAACCATCTCTGCACCACTCCACCAATCAGGCCTGTATGGTAGAGTGGCCAGACGGAAGCCACTCCTCAGTAAAAGGCACATGACAGCCCGCCTGGAGTTTGCCAAAAGGCACCTGAAGGACTCTCAGACCATGAGAAACAAAGACTGAACTCTTTGGCCTGAATGGCAAGCATCATGTCTGGAGGAAACCAGGCACCGCTCATCACCTGGCCAATACCATCCCTACAGTGAAGCATGGTGGTGGCAGCATCATGCTGTGGGGATGTTTTTCAGTGGCAGGAACTGGGAGACTAGTCAGGATCGAGGGAAAGATGAATGCAGCAATGTACAGAGACATCCTTGATGAAAACCTGCTCCAGAGCGCTCTGGTTCATCTTCCAACAGGACAACAACCCTAAGCACACAGCCAAGATAACAAAGGAGTGGCTCCGGGACAACTCTGTGAATGTCCTTGAGTGGCCCAGCCAGAGCCCAGACTTGAACCTGATTGAACATCTCTGGAGAGATCTGAAAATGGCTGTGCACCGATGCTCCCCACCCAACCTGATGGAGCTTGAGAGGTCCTGCAAAGAAGAATGGGAGAAACTGCCCAAAAATAGGTGTGCCAAGCTTGTAGCATCATACTCAAAAAGACTTGAGGCTGTAATTGGTGCCAAAGGTGCTTCAACAAAGTATTGAGCAAAGGCTGTGAATACTTATGTACATGTGATTTTTTTTTATTTATTTTTTTACGTTTTTTAATTTTAATAAATTTGCAAAGATTTCAAACAAACAACTTTCACGTTGTCATTATGGGGTATTGTTTGTATAATTTTGAGGAAAATAATGAATTTAATCAATTTTGGAATAAGGCTGTAACATAACAAAATGTGGAAAAAGTGAAGCGTTGTGAATACTTTCCGGATGCACTGTAACCAGTGCAGAAGCTGATTTTGTACATATACAGTGACTGACCACATACTGAAACATTTTTACAGCATAATCTCTTTTAGTCACCTACCCAGATCCTAAATACAGTGATTCAGTAAATTACAGTATTTGTAAAAGCAGATGCTGAATTAAAACAGGGCAGAAAAGCGTGTGCTGAAAAGACATTTAAATGGCCCATATAATTCAACCCGATGGAGGCACTCTGTTGCCAGGTTACACCATTTGGAACCTTAACCTTCCGATTTTGATCCATAGGACAGAGCTTGTTTTGTGAATTTTTGACTGTTACAGTATTAGATAGTTATACAGTATGTTTATGCCTTATACAACAAGATTTAATTCTGAGTTGTTATTAAGAATTTTAGTAATTTTGAAATCCATATGGTACTACTGTACAACCATCACATCTGGTCAAACACATGGCATTGCATGTTCATGACTTGCTTAGCGCTGGATTTATGTAATGGCTGGTTTTGCTGAAATGATGCAACTAATCTAGAGTGAGTAGTTAATTAAAAGTGAGCTCTGAATAATATAACAATGATGAGGGGCAACGACAGAGAGAGGTGTGAGAAATGATGAAATTATGTGTGTGTGTGTGTGTGTGTGTTAAATAGTAATAATTAAATATCCGCAGGGCAGAAATATATATGAAGGTAATATATTATTGCAAAAAGACACACACACACACACACACACACACACACACACATACAATGTGCCTTGTCTGTTTCACAAAAAAAATAAAATAAATAATAATAATAATAATAATAATAATATATATCTATATATATATATATAATTTTTTTTTTTTTTTGTAAAACTGACAAGGCACATTGTATGTATATGTGTGTGTGTGTGTGTGTGTGTGTGTCTTTTATATTATCTTTATATATATATATATATATAAGATAATAAACAATGACCCCTGCTTCTGCGCACATATTATGTTAAGAAAGTAGGACATACACTCATTTATTTCCATGTCAACTTCCTCACTAGGTCAACCATTTGGTTGACTGACAGTTCAGCTTAAAAATGGCTTCAAAAGGATTTCTCCGATAAGACTCAGTTTTCACCAAAGAAAAAAGAAAGATGAAAGAAGCAAAATATAAAACTCTATTCTTTCTGAGTTATAAAAAAAGCAAGTGTCTTTGACTTCTTAAAAACTGGATAAATTGGTATATAGCCTCACTGGGATCTTTTCAGTTCTACTGTGACATTCAGCACATTCCTAAATGAGAAAGAAAACAATAGAACAAGAATGAACAGGAAAAAATTATAAATTAAGAGCCTGCATAAAACTACTACAAGAGAAAGAAAGAAATGAGTAACAGAGTGAAAATGCAGGTATAAAAGAGTGGGTGAGCCATTAAGGGACTGAAAGATAACAGCGGAAGACAGGATAACTGAAAGCGAAACAGGAAAAGCATTATTTCAATTGTCTGCTCAATAGCAGGCCTGAAAACAGAAGAATCATTTCCTTCTGTTACGACATGTGTGACATGTTATTGAGTCTCACCACATTTATATCCAACAAAAATGTTATTTTATTTAGTCTGTTGTCAAATTAAAGAAACAGTTCACCTAACAATGAAAATTATCATTATTTACTCCTCCTCATTTTGTTCCAAACCCCTATGACTTTTGTTCTTCAGCGGAGTGCAAAAGGAGATATTTTAAAGAATGCCAAGATCACTGATTTCCATACAATAGCAGTTGATATAAATTGTAAATTCTAGAGACTGTTCTGCGTGAAAATCTCAGGAGATCAGCAGTTACAGAAATACTCAAACCAGCCCATCTGACACCAACAAGCATGCCACAGTCCAGGTCACATTTTTCCCCATTTTGATGGTTGATGTGAACATTAACTGAAACTCCTGACCCGTATCTGCATGATTTTATGCACCGCACTGCTGCCACACGATTGGCTGATTAGATAATTGCATGAATGATTTTTGGTGCCAGACGGGCTGGTTTGAGTATTTCTGTAACTGCTGATCACCTGGGATTTTCACACACAATAGTCTTTTATATTTACACCGAATGGTGCCAAAAACAAAAAAACATCCTGTGAGTGGTAGTTCTGTGGATGGAAACACCTTGTTAATGAGAGAGGTCAACAGAGAATGTCAAGACTGGTTCGAACTGACAAAGTCTACGGTAACTCAGTTAACCGCTCTGTACAATTGTGGTGAGAAGAGAATTGGTGGCACGAGGGGGACCTACACAATATTAGGCATTATTGTTGTTATTAGCATTAATGGAGGAGGCTGGTCAGAAGCCACTATATACCATCTTTTTTCTAGTGGAAAGAAAACATGGAGAGGTAATATTCTAATTGGATCCATCCCATTAAAAAAAAAAAAAAAATCTTGTTTTCCTTGATTACTTTGATGTTTGGCTTGGAGCAGCGGGGGCAGTTCCATTTATTCTCTCTCTCTCTCTCTCTCTCTCTCTCTCTCTCTCTTAATAAATTAGCTCAGCAACTGAACTATTGCAAACATGCTCAATGACATTCACAAAATACGCTATTGCCCCCTTTAGGTTAATTTAAGAATGACAAGCATTAGCTATTCCAAGCACATGACTCTCCCAAGAGCGCAGAGTGCATCAAAACATTAGTAGATTCAGATATAATCTTCTCTTAAAGATCTCATACATCTAGCATTACCCTTGGCATTACTGTGAGCATAGCTCTATCCTCTCATTTCCACCCTGCTGAAAAGACTATGCTATTCTATGCTGGTTTATGCTGGTTTGGTATGCTCTAGCTAGTGGACCAGCATTGCCTTGTTGTTCAAAAACAGTATGACTTTTCTGGTAATGCTGGTTAACCAGGGAGGTTTTGCTGGATGGTTAAAAAGCTTTGTTGGAGCTCCATTCAGAGTTGTTGACCAACATTCAAAACATAGGCTGCTGACCAGCTATAATTATTTATTTATTTTCAGCAGAGCTACTGGGATCTGAGCTTTCCCTGTACATATAGTATAGACATGCTCCATGTCTTCCACTGCAATGTCCCTAGAGTCTTATTTCATATAATCCAAGTGCTTGGATAGAAAATGCACTGAGGCTGCCACCAAATCCCTGATGTTAATTAATCTAGGATTTTGGGTCAATTAGGAGACTAAGTAAGAAGAAACAGAAAGATATACCAGAGATAAAACAATATTCGTATTACCATTAATACTGAGGAAAAAAATAAGGACAGACTGACAGCAGGACAAACAGAAGGAATGAAAACGGGAAAGGCAGACAAAGAGTGTGAGAGAGTAAAATTTTAATTTAAGCACAAATTCACAGCAAGAGTCAGTCAGCCTCTGCATATAAAATACTGATTTCCACAACTTCCTCACAAAATGCACTTGAACCTATAATACACACATTAACACATATTTCTTTGATCTCTGATTTGAACATTTGAGTACTGGCTGTAAATGAAAATTCTCCAGGGGTCTTCCAGAAAGCTATTTTGCGATTCCTTCCTGTTCGCTGTAACTCCACCTCTGCACACGCGTTAAAATCCCTGTAAAACTCAGCGCTTCATGAATCTGATTATCATGCTTCTGACCAGCCTCCCCCATTAAAGCTAATAACATCTCTTTCATGTACTGTACATTGCATACTGCACATATGATTGGCACAAGACTTCATACATCTTATGTTTTGTCTTAAGGCTTTTGCACAGTACTGTATATAGATTTTTATTTATTTTTATTTTTTATTGAGACAATACATTAATAAAATTGACCATAGAGTGTAAACCACTGTGGACTGCATAGAAATGTAATCATTAATGTGGTACAGTATTTCATTTAGACTTATCTTGTAGACATTAGAATATAGTAGACTTTTGTAGACTTTTCATAATAAAGTAATTTTCACATAGTATTGTTCTTGTTACTTTCATTTAATAATTTAGGCTGGATTGAACAAGAAATTACAGCACTGTCAGCAATTTGGTAAGCCTTGAAACATGGTTGCCTCATTATCAAACCCTTCCCTTCTTCCTTTCTCCCTCTTTCTCTCAAGATAGTGTTCGTACTTTAAACATTCAAGTCACCCTCATCAGTGAATGTGAGTTGAAGGTTTTTCTTAATTAACCTTTCTTTCTTTACCATTGCCTTTCTTTTGACTTAATTTTCAACAGACATAAAAGGAGATACTATAGCAAAGTCACATGGGATACCTGTAGCCTAATTGCTGTCTTTGTATGAAAGTGTTTATATAAGACCCTGTTTACAACTTATATTAACATTTCAGCTTGCCAAGCCTTAGTGTGAAATGGGCAGAGGTGCCAAAGATGACAGAATGAGTCGCTAGCGGAGGCAGCCTCATGCTAAGGTCTGCTTGGGGTATAGGAAACTGGGAGGTGCAGGATAGGTAGGAAACAGAGAGTGAAAATAGGCTGAAGCACAGAAGGGACAGTGGTGGTTACGGCCATATGGAAATGAGCTCTTGCGTGAGCTGTTATTGCACTGGAGGGATCTGCTACGCCCAAACACAGGGGCCGTGGTCGGGCTGGATCGCCCTGGGTGAAGGCATGAATCCAAGCCTCCCAGACCCAACCTTAAGCCCCCCTCCAGATGCAATTTGTTTGACGGGATGGGCCCATGCAGCAGACGGGCGAACCCCATAGGAGAGGGCCTCGGCTGCTGCTCGAGCGAGCAAGCCCAACCTGCGATTGAATGGGGGCCCTCACTGCATTCAAACGGGGGAGTCCTTGCCGCGATTCGAATGGGAGGGCCAACTATACAAATAATCATGGGTTAGCTCACACTGCATTCGAACGGGAAAACCCCCACTGCAATTTGAATGGGAGAGCCCTTGATGTGCTTAAGTGGGCGGGCCCTCAAGGCAATTTCAGACGGGGGGCTCCCGGACAGGCTGGGGGCCCCTCGTGGCGTTCAAATGGTAGGGCCATCCTAGTGAGCTGACAAGGATGAAGCAAGCGACCCCTGGCCCCGATTATAAACATTTTCATGATTAGCTGATAAGGGCTTGTTGTGCCTTTCTGATGTGAAGACGGTTGGTATGGATATAGCTGAGATATGCGTCGGATGACCAAAGGCCCAGTAAATGTATTTGGTGCTCAGGCATGCCTTTGAGGGCTGCTGTGGTCACAACGCTGAAGCGGAAGTAATAGCTTGAGTATAGTTTTTCTGAGATGCTGGAATTGAACAGGACGGATTTGAAGTGCTTTTGAAACCAGAATAGGGAAACTGCTTGATTTTTGTCATTGATGAAGAGTGGATCGAGGGGGCATTTGGTTTGGGACCCTCTGTAATGGAGATAGTGTGCTAGAGATTGGAAGGGCTGGATGGGAGTTGGCAGATTGAAAATGAAAATTGAATGCCCTCTTTTAGTTTGATCTACTGTATTTTGCTTGATGTAGTATCTGATTGTATCGATGTCTAGGATATGATGGTCCGAAATGGTGGGATGGATTCTTGGATTTCTGAGCAGCAGAGGAAGCTGAAGAAGTCAAGGATGAACATGGTGTCTAAGGTTTTTGAGGTGTTTGAAGAAACATAACCCTGGCGGAGAGTATTCAGGCATCGAGGTAGCAAATCGATGGTAAGTGGTTGCCAGGTATTGGTTCTGGTCGGTGAGCTTTAACATCGGCCCTGGTAATAACCTCCAAATCCGATGGATGGAGCTGCATCGTTGTACAATTGGAAATCGTCCGGGGAGGTGTTGAAATCATCATAGAAAAAATAAAGGCCATTCCAGTGGCTGAGAAAAGTTAACCATAGTTGTAAGTCTGCCTGGCATGCTTGATCCAGGGCTATGATGTCATTTAAGGAGTGAACAGATGAAGCTAGAGAGAGGAGGTGTGAGATGAGCAAGCGGCCTTGGGGGATGATACGCATGGCAAAGTTTAGATGGCCGAGGATGGAGAGGAGATTGGGCTTGGTGCAACTTGGGTTTGATAGGATGTTAGAAGTGATTGAAATAATCCTATTGATCTTTTCTTTGGGAAGAGAAGTGAGAAATTTGCTGTATTGAGTTGGATGCCTAGAAATTCAATGGAAGTGGATGGACTGGCAGTTTTCTCTTGGGCGATAGGAATTCCTAGATCTGAGAACACTTTCATAACTACACTTAGGTTTAGAGCCGAGGGAGAATTGTGAGGCGAGATGATGAGGAAATCGTCAAGCTGATGGATGAAGTAAGGCACGGAGTGATTATTTGACAGTATCCAGCAAATTGCTTCAGATTAAATGTCGAATATTTTGGGGCTGTTTTGCAGCCGAAAGTGAGGCAGACGGCAAAGTGAAAATTTTCGTTCCAGCGGACACCGAAGATGTGCCAGAAATCGGGGTGCAGGGGCATGATTTTGAATGCTGAAGTTATGTCGACTTCAGCGAGCCATGCATCCCTGCCTATTTTTTGATCATTTGGATTGCTTGATCGATGTCGTGATAGCAGAGAGAGTATTCGTCAATTGAAATTAGACTATTGATACTCGGGTGTGGCCCTTCATGGGGGGCTGAGAGATCTATTATATGGTGTTTTTTCTCCGAAAATTCTCGAAGGGGGGTTTTACGAAGGGGCCCATCATGAAACCTGATTTGACTTCTTTACTTAGGACGTCGTCGACTACTTTGAGTTCGGTGAGTGCTGATTGCAAATTATGGCAGATGAGATTTGAGGTCAGCAGACTCTCTAACCCGGGGTTGAAACCGTATTTTAACCCGGACAATAGGAATTGGGTGAAAGACTCATCTGGATAGTTAGCCAATTCTTTGGCTAATACGGAAATGATGACAGGAGTGCTGAGGTACTTTCTATATTTTTGGATTTTTTTAACAGGGCATATGGATCAAGTGTGAGCTCCTCCACAGAAGTTGCAGATGTGCAGGAAGCGACACAGTGATTTTTAGCATCCGAAGTTATTGCAGATTTGTTTGCCTGCTGAAAAGCTCACTGTTCTGCCTTTGTAATCTTTGATAGAAGATTCAGACGGGTTGCTACTGGGTTGACGAATGTAGTTAGTTGGTTTGTTTGCGGTAGCGATGGGTCGGGGGGGTGTGATTGTGGGGCAGGACGTGGTTTGGTGCTCGGTCGACCTGCAGACAATTCTCCTGCATCCCAGGAACACTCTATTATGGAGATGTAAATCTAGCACTACCCAGTACTGGCATTGATTCCGCTGTGCTACTCTTGCTGCGCATTTTGCTGAAAAAAGCTTGTGATATGTGAAAAAAATTACTGCTGCCATAAGAGAGTTATAGTTCGGCGATGATTGATAGGTAGTCATTAAGCTCATGCCATCTGTGTGGAAACATGGAGCATATGATTTCGGTATCCTGCCCGAAGGCGATTCAAAATTCGGTGAAAGTGAACTTGCGAGAAGAGCTGGGAGAGGGGTTTTTGAGATTTACGAAGAACTTGCCGCAGTCTATGGATCTAAACGTGTTATCATGAGGGACTGCTGAAAGTAAAGAAGAGAGGTCTATGTCTGCACCTGCTAGAATTTGAGAGTGAAGGTGGTTGGAGACTGGCGGAGGTTCTGTAATGGCGGGAATAGCAAGAGGAATGGCTGTCTGAAGTGTGAATATGGGATGGTGAGCTGGAAGGTTGGAGTTACATTTACATTTTTACATTTATGCATTTGGCTGACACTTTTATCCAAAGGACTTACAGTGCCCTGATTACAGGGACAATCCCCCTGGAGCAACCTGGAGTTATGTGCCTTGCTCAAGGACACAACGGTGGTGGCTGTGGGGATTGAACCAACAACCTTCCACTTACCAGTTCAGTGCTTTAGTCCACTACACCACCACCACTCCGTTAGTGGTGTTAGCCGAGAAAGGATTTGGGACAGGGTTCGCTTGCAGAGGCAGCCTTGCGCATGGAATGGTTCTGGAGTAGGGGAGATTAGAATGGTAGAAAGGAGGGGGATAAAGTGAATAGGGGAATGGGTCTGGAGTGGGGTTCTCCAGCGGAGGCAGCCTCACGTGGGAATCTGCTCAAGTGGCCCATGGATAGGAAGAGATAGAGGGATGGATGTTGGCAGAAAGAATAGATTGCATGGAAAAAACACTTTTGAAAGGGCTGTCATTAAAGACGGTATGAGCGGTGGAATATTCTGAGGACAGATGGTGAGCTGACTGCATGTAGGGAGATGGGTTTGCTGAGAGTTCTGTTATTGAGTGACGATTTGCCGTGGTAGATTGGAGAGGGAGAGGAGGAGAGGGAGCTCAGCGGGGGAGGGGATAGTGAAGCGTGTTCCCCAACTGGAGATTCTGCACAGGCACCGTACTTCCGTGGTAACCTCAGTGTAAATATTACTGCTTGTGCTGGGTGGCTGAGACAGAATTCTGGGTATTTTTTTGGGTTTTTGGGTTGAGGGCAGCCGATTTAGAGCATTTAGCAGGTGGCGACATAGTTGGTGAGGCGGGTGAATCGCTGCATTTAAAAGCAACAAGCAGGTCCTAGAACTGGGCTTGTTTGAATGCAGATGGAACGGAATATCTGCGACTGCGAAAACATGTCTTAAGCCATTGACGGTCCACTTAGCGATGTTGGGAATGGCTTGGTGGTCAGACGTGAAAGAGGCGATGGATGAGAAGGTATGAGAAGCTCTTGAGGGAGGGGGAGAAGAAATAATCCGGCAGCGGCGCCTGGGTGAAGAAGTATCCAAGCGTGAAGCTTGGCGACCTTGATTCGCCGCTGGAGGTTGAGGAACAGCACTGGGAGAAGGAGAGATGATCCTGGGCTGAACAAGCTGTTGCGGGGAGTCTGGAGCAATTGAGAATTCCTCGTTGGAAGTTAAAAGCTCAAGTTCGAGAGACATCTTCAGGTAAGGGTGGGGCCTAATGCCGGAAGACTCGATGCCACGTAGACAAGCAGCTGTTTATATACGCTTACTCTGGCAGTGTGATTGGTTAGATTAAATGAACTTGCTCCTCCCGAACCTTGTTAATGAAACTCCATTTAATGTTCAGATCACTCAAATCACATTGAAATGTAGTTAGAATGTGACCGCTTTACATTTGTCATGTAAACACTAATGTGTCCTGGACAACAGCGATGGACCGCAAATCAAATGTCAATCAACCATTGCACTAATTAACTTTAAAGGGGTCATGAATTGAGAAATATATTTTTTCTTGATCTTTTGACATATAAGAGGTCATAGTACTATAAAAACATACTGTAAGTTTCAGAACTCAAAACTTATTCGTTAGTCAAAAAGAAGGCTTTATTGAAACCAATATTCCTAAATGACTCGTTTTCTACTTCCTCGTCTGTATTACGTAATAGAGATGAATACATCAGCACAAGTCTGCCTCTGCATAAACAGATCAATGCCTACTTCTTCATCATCACCTCTTTGGTCCGCCCACAGGTTCGCAGTTAGAGCAGTGATGAGACGAGAGTTGGCACGGAAGGGATAAACACAGGGATTATTGGAGCAACAAGAGGTTCGAGATGCCTGCAAAGTTTACAAAACGTTGTGCAGCACCAGGTTGTGGAAAAATAGACTCTTTGCATTCCTAATGATCCTAACATTAAGAAAGAGTGGCTGGCGTTAATTTTTAATGAAGTCCCGGATCACGTTAGTAAGACAGTGTTTGTTTGTTCGCTTCATTTTACTATGGATTATTTTTCAAACAAGACACAGTTCGATGTAGGCTTTGCAGAGAGACTTAAATTAAAAGTTGATGCAGTGCCAGCTATATTGGACCCGACAGTAATGTCACAACAGACAAGTGCGAGTATCCATGTTATTTGTATTGCTTCATATGTTACAGACTGTTAGATATGTACAGAGTATTTAAATGTTTTCATCATAATTTCCAAACTTAATATTAGATTCATTCATGGGAAAATATTCACTGGATTTATGTTTAGTTTTCTCTTGATTTGATCCTAGTGATTTCAGTCAAATATGTGTATTAGTTTTAATGTGTGCTTCATGTATCTTTTTGTAATTAAAATTTTTATTGATTAAACAAACCACAACAGAGGAAAAACACAACACATACACCCCGAATCAACATTTAACATTTAACCCCCACTAATAACCCTCCACAATTTTTTAATATATAATAAACATACATAATTAAACTAGACTTCTCTCTCCCCATCCCTTCCCTGAGAGTCCCCCAAAACCGTCAAATACCTACCCCACTTCCTGACAAACAAGTCTCCAAACCCCAGCCTTCTACCTGCCACCTCCTCATCTCCACACACCACTCCGGAAATGATGGCGCTCCATCCGACTTCCACCCCTTAAAATAATTTGTCTGCCAATCATAATACTAGTCAGAAACCAATTTTTTTTATATGTCTGTTCCCCAAATGTATGACCGCCTCATTGCCCAAAATACAAAGTCTGGGGCAAAGTACAATTTGAGTGCCCAAAACGTCACACAAATCTTGGATCTTAACACACCCCCAAAAGACATGGGTTGTGTCTCCAACTTCTGATTGGCATAGCCAGCAGGTGGATGTGTCTTTAAGACCAAGCCTATATAATCTAGAGGGGGTCCAATAAAATCTATGTAAAATCTTGAATTGCATAAGGCGAACCCTTGCATCTCTAGATGCAGACTTGCCATTTTTTAGAATCCTAGCCCACACTCCCTCCTACAATACCAAATTTAAATCTTTCTCCCACAATCTCTTGAGAGAAGTTGATGCTCCATCCCCCAGACTCTGAATTAACAGGGAGTAATACACTGATGCCTCATGACCTTTTCCAAAAGCAGTAATCACCTCTCCCAGAGTATCTGCCGCTTTAGGGGGGTGAAAGATTTCAACACTCCACTCTCATACAGGTCACAGAGTGTAGTAACCCCCCTCACAATCCACTCTGACCAGCAGAAAGGGGACTGTATGCATAATAATAAAAATAAACCTTAGGTAGGCCTAGCCCACCTTCGTCAATCGGCCTATGCAGCTTACTTAAATGTAATCTGGGACGCATACCATTCCAAATGAAGGACTTCGCTATGCTATCAAATTGCTTGAAATAAGAGAGGGGGACATCTACAGGGAGAGATTGTAGCAGGTAGTTGAATTTTAGAATACAATTCATTTTAATAACATTAACCTTCCCAATCATAGATAAATGTAATGAAGCCCACATGCCCACATCGCTCAAAAACCTTTTTATTAAAGGGTCTAAAATGAACTCAAACTAAATCTGACAAATTTGCTGGGAATAAAATGGCCAAATACTTAGTGCCCTGTTTAGGCCACTGGAAGTCGCCCGGCTGGAAAGCCGTTACTGGGCAGTATGCTGTCAAAAGCTACGGATTTAGACCAACTGACTTTGTAACCTGAGAATTTAGAAAAGGAATTAATAATTCTATGGAGGCAAGGCATAGATCTAATGGGGTCAGAGACGAATAATAAAATATAATTTGCGTAAAGCAAAAGCTTATGCACCATACCTCCTGCCACCACCACTGGAAAATCATGTTCCCTTCTTATCGCGGCTGCTAATGGTCCCAGGGCAAGACAGAACAATAATGGGGAAAGAGGGCAACCCTGCCAGGTGCCCCTATCCAGAGTAAAATAATCTGAAGTTAATCCATATGTTTGTACCACTGCTACTGGGTGTCTATAAAGTAACTTAATCCATCCAATAAAAGTATTCCCGAACCCATATATTTCCAAAATCTTAAAAAGCTAATCCCATTCTGCCATATCAAACGCCTTTTCAGTGTCAGGCCGCTACCGGAGTCTGATCATTCACCACTGACCACATGATATTGGTGAAACGCCTAATGTTATCAGAAGCCCTGAATCAACCCCACCTGATCTATATGTATAAGAGATGTCATAACTTTACTTAATCGGATAGCCAGAAGTTTTGACAATATTTTTACATCTTGCTGGATCAGGGAAATTGGACGGTAACTCTTACACTCGCTTGGATCTTTGTCCTTTTTAAGGATCAGACTGATCCGGGCTTGTGTCATGGTTAGCGGAATCTTTCCATTCTTTAAAGATTCCATATAAACTAATAAAAAAGTGGAGCCAATTCTGTAGCATAAGATCTAAAAGATTCAGTGGCAAAGCCATCTGGCCCCCGGAGACTTACCTGTAGGCAAAGGCTTAATTACCTCACTAAGCTCTTCCAAAGTTATCTCAGAATCAAGAATTTTTTGCTCAGTCGTCAGTTTAGGGAGTTCTAATGGTTCCAAAAAGTTCCTAATATCTTCATCAGTAGACGAAGACGTGGAACTATAAAGATTAGTGCCCGACCGATATATCGGCCGGCCGATATTATCAGCCAATATTAGCCTTTCACCGATATATCGGTATCGGCGTATATTTTACCAATATGCGCCGATATGAAAACTTTTTTCAGATCATATAATGCAGAAAACAATGCTTTAGAATTGGTGTCATAGCGTAGTTTGTCCAGCAGAGTGCGCTCTGACTCCATTGTTTACAGAGCTGAGCTGACGGTGGGTCTGTAGACAGGGTGGAGTTCAGCGGTGTCTTGGTAAGTTAACTAGTTTGTGAAATACAGCTGGAAATTTAATAAACAATGACCCCATCATTTTCCCTTTTCAATATATCTAATATAACATTAACCTTGTCCCTGACAACCATGTCACTCATGTCGGTTTGCTGTTAGCCAGTTATAGTTTGTCAGTGCAGTCTGTAATGTAGCAGATTGAAAGGTAAACATCAGAGCATCTTTTTGCAGCTCAGCAGACAACAGTGCTGTGGTGGATTGTGTCTGCTGAGTGTTGATTTCATGCTATGTTGTTCCGTAGTTGGTGAGACACAATGTTGGAAAGTAAAATAAACAATGTCTGTCTTTTACTCTCCATGACAATGAGCTTATAGCTAACTAGCTAATCACATAGCTACTTTCAGTAACTACGTATTCATTCCAAGGATTTTTTTGTGAAAAATTTTAGCGCATCAAAATAAAGCTGATGGAAATGTAAATTATCGCTAAAATTTCACAAGTGTCGACATAATATTTTTCAGTTTCACTCTAGCGCATAAACTCTGACGATACATCAAATGTCGCGAAAAACTGGTTTGGAAACACTTTTTGTTGAGAAAATGTAACGCAAACATGTAGTGTCACATGTCAGAATTTACCCCAATCGTTAGCCTGTGTTAATCATGACGACAAGGTATAGGATCCTTGAAAGCCAATTTATTGTACGTGAATATGGATTGATCTGAACGGCATAAAGATCCGATCACTGCAAACATGACACTTCCAGGAGTGCCAACTAGAGCCTGACCAATATGGGATTTTTGAGACCGATACCGATTTTAGAGAGGGAAAATTCACCGATTAACTATATGGTGGCCGAACTTTTGAGCTGGAATGAAAACAGACCTTTTCTATGTGGATTTTTCACCGATTTTGCACCGATATGACTATGCAAAGGTTCAGAAGGCTGATTTCTTAAATATTTTTTTATCAAAGAATATGACATTATTATTATACATTGTCAACAAATTCTAGAAATGAACACTGAGAAAATAAAGAATAAATAAAAATACAATAAATAGCTAAATAAACATCAGTACTGTTTAGTATCAGTCAAATGCTGACCATTAAAATAAAGAATAAATAAAAATAAAATAAATAGCTAAATAAACATCAGTATTACTATTTAGTATCAGTCAAATGCTGACTATATTTATACTGCTGAGTCAAGATAAACAGATAAGCAGCGGTGTTACACCATATTCTGCTATACAAGTTCAGGGGAAACTTTCAATTGTGGAAAACCAGACTTTTAAATATTACATTTTATAAATGAAACGACTGGAATTGTTTGGTTGAAGGGGGTACCAAACTGTGAATCCTGAACAAAACAGTTTGGTGAATACATGTTTACTCATTAGCTTCCACTCAGCTGACAACAATAGTTTCCATCCACTTTTCATGCTATTTTGTTATCGACAAAGTGAAAATTTTTGCGAAATTTGCCGTCTTCTGCCTGTTTCCATTCAAATGGCCTTTTATCGATAAAAATGGTGTGCGTGATGACGTCATGCCTAAAAAAACACTTTGTCGCATAAGTTTTGGTTTATCACAAAAGAAATCTGCCCTTAAGCCATTTCCATACAGAAATGTGTGTTTATCGCTAATTCGCCTCCCAGATGTCCCTAATTTTTTTCCTTCGAAGTTTTGGTAAAATGGGGAGAGTATTGAGACAATTCATTTAAATTAACCAGCTAACTGTCATTTTAATTTCACAAATAAATGCAATCAGAAGACAAGGAATTGCAATCAAAAGGGAGCAGTTGCCCTTCTGATAGGACTGTAATATTAGTTCTGATGTTGCGCCTATCGTAGGTTGCCATCGGTTCCGACCCGAAAGCGAATAGTCATGGCCCTGTTCAAGCTGGCAACCTGCACCAAGTAGTGGGGAAATTTTCGGTCTTAGTATAAGGACCATCCATCGATGTGTATATGCTGTGTGCACAGCTATTAAAGAAACACTGATGCGGTGTAATATCAAGATTTACAAATGATACATTCCTGATATTCAATAGGCTATTTTGAACAATCATCTAAAGCATTGCCATCTCAACTGCATTATGTCCCGCATATTTGTCCAGCAACTTTTAATGACACACTGAACTTATCATCTAAAATTATAATTTTAGCATCATAATGCAATTTACATTTTCTGAAGAAGCTCAGCAAATGCGATCTGAGGTAAAGAGGGTTAGATTTAAAATATTTAAAAGTTTTAAAAGGTTCAAAAGCTAATTTTCTGAAAGTGAACTCCGCATTGGACAAATAGTTCTGATAGTTGAAGTGTAGAAAATGTCATTCAGCAGACTTTATTCATCTACAGAACAGGGTACGGCTAATTTAAGTTTGTGTAAAGAAAAGGCATATATAATGTTTTTTTTTTTTTTCGTTTGGTAATTAATTTTTTTAATTTAACGCGTTTTTTAATTTAATACAGGGAATTTTGCCGGCATTTTATCAAAAGTAAGCTAAACAATAATTTAATATAATTGGGCTATGTTAGTGTTCCAAAAAAGCACACTGAAGCTTTTCTTCTAGTATTGTGTATTTATTTTTAATTTAAAACATATTTGTGCACAGAAATGATATGTTTTTTGTATTGTGGGCTAATTCCGTGACTGCCGTCTATTATTTTGAATGGTGTGAAAAAGCATCTTTAATAAATTATTTCTACCACGATTCAATTAATTGCAAAGAGTGGCCATTAATTTGTTCTCCATGTTTACATATCAATGTAATGACTCCCCTGCTCTTACTTGAGCCAGCACTAAATAAAACATTTCCACCCCATATCTTCCCAAATTTTTCAGCTTCCTGTGGGGAAAGATGCGTTTCTTGAAGAAACACTATATCATATTTCTTACATTTAAGAAAATAAATACCTTCCTTCTTTTTATGGGGTGCCCCAACCCATTCACATTCCACGTGGTGAGAGATAATCCACTCATATTAACATTTGACATTTTGACATATTAGAAAAAATAGATTGTGTGTCAAAAACAATATTATAAAGACCACATTCCAACATTAGTGTAACAATCAAACCGCAAACCTCCCCCCGAACCAAACAAACAGGAAAAAGAGCATTTACCCCGCGCACGACAGCGCCAACCAGCATCCATCACTCTAAACTCAAACAGTCCATGTACGCCTACGAGAGTCCCCGTGACAACTTTGCCATCAGATTTTGTGAGACAGAATTACACAGCAAAATATAGTCTATAAAACAAACTCCAGCCAATAAGCGGAATAAACACAAAAATTTTTTAGATTCATCCACATAACTGTTCCTCCACAGAACAAGCTCCAGCTGCTAGTGGAGCCAGCACAAAAAAAGTTCAGTTTCCTCGGCAGTCAAATGAATGTTCAGTTAGCCAGCCCATTCGGCTGGTAAATGAGTGCAACAAAAGACCCAATCACTCCAATGTTCTGCAAGAGATGTTCCACAAAACAAACTCCAGGCCACAGGAGGCATAAGTACCAAAAACGTGCAGATTTATCCACAAGCTGTCCCCAAGAAATGATATTACATTAAACAAACTCCAGCCGCTAGGCGGAACCAGCACAAAAAGAAACAAAGAAGGCGCCCAGCTTCCTCAGGCAGTCGTGTGTATGTTCAGTGAATTAGGCCCACTAAACAGCAACATGAAAATAACCAAATGGCTTACTCACTCCAATGTTTTTATGAAGGACAGTGCTTGCTGCGGGCATGCAAATTCTCTATGGCCATCCTTAGTATCTATTCTCAGTTTTGCCGGAAACATCAGAGCAAACGCGATCTTCCATTGATGTAAGAGATTCTTGCATTCCTTGAATCGTTCACGTTTCTCTCGTCGAATTCGCAAAGTCTGGGAACAAGAAAATGCTGTGAATCTTCCAAGAAAGCTTTCCTTTGCTCCTTGCCTTGCGTAACACGAGATCTTTTTCGGATGATCTCAGAAATTTGGCCAGAATTGATCGGGGCCTGTCTCCCTCAGTGGATCTCTGAGACAGAACTCTGTGAGATCGCTCGATTTCCAGCTTATGGCCTGTCATGTCAAGCAGACTCGGGAAGAGCTCGTCTAGGAATTTCACCATATCACTGCCTTCATGCTCAGGAATTCCAACAATTCGGACGCTGTTTCGTTGATTACGATTCTCCAAATCCTCCAGATTTTCCCAAACGAGCTGCATGTCTGTCTTGGTCGCTAGCGGGTTAGCAGCTAATTCCCTCTCCGATGACTCCAGATAATCAATCTGTTTTTCGATGTCCAACAATCTTGTAACTGAATTTCGCCTCCGTGGTAATGATCGATCGACGTATTACAGCCAAATCTTCCAAGTCTGTGACGACATTCACCAGCATTGCAGACATGCTTGACAGTTGGCATTGAATTTCTCCCGTCGCACCATCCAAATTGAGTCCCTGGTCTGTGGCCCTGTTTGATGTATCTGCTTGAGCACGTAAGTGTCTTTTAATATCTCCAGAGTCCGAGGCTTTTGAATTCTTTGACATATTGTCTTCATAACAGTTAAGAATCAGGGTGTATCCAATCTCACCAGTTTATGACATAAAAAGTATTAAAAACTAGCAAAGTGCGCAGAGCTCGCCGCTCACATGTCCGACCCTCGCATGGCGTCAAGTGACTCATCCAGCTTTCAACAATAATTGCCTGTAGCATTTTCTCATTGTTTTACTTGAATATTGCTTTCAGAGTGTCACAGATGCACCTATAGAGTATTGATAGCAATCTATTTAGACAATCTCTTTCCTTTTTAATGAAAACACGACTCATTGTAATGAACAACATATGCGTTTGTCACTACAATGAATATATGATGAACAATGAATATATGAAGAACTACAGTGCGACAAACACTGTTAAGTTTTATCCCGTATACGTTTACGTGTTGCAATGTAAGTATATCCTTTGACAGTTATAAATGTGCTAGCACCAAGTATTTAAACTTTAGTTGGCACTGTCATGTAAAGCATTTGTAAAACACGGAAATGTTTCACTGTTGGAAAATGCCCCAACTGTGTAATAAGATAAACACTGTTATGTCGCGTCTTTGTTTAAACGAGAATAAAAAGTAACACCTATTACACAAATAGACAAGAAATATATATAAATTAGAGTGATTACTTACCACGCTGTCACAGACTGCAGTAACTGTGGTGTTTGTGGAGGGGGTTCATTTTCTTCAGATTCGAGATCAGACTCTGGCTCAAACATGTATGACTATTGAGTCAAACTGACCTCCAGTTGCCATTTTTTACCATCCGAACTTTTCAAAACAATTCCACGTGCGTAAAGGCGGGGGCGTTGACATTTATTTCATATGCAAAGATGTTACCCAATCATAGCAGTGGGCATTTACATAGAAGTCTTATAGGAGACACGACCCGAAAGTGGAGCTTTTTAATCAGAGGGCCAAAAACAGGATAGATAACGGACAATTATTTCAAAATTATGACTATTTTTGATGAGAAAATCTTACAAACATTATAAGTGGACCTCAGTGGACCTTTATTTATAAAATAAAATAAAAATTCAACACATGACACCTTTACAAAGTTTTACGTGCATAAAGTTTTAACTAAGATTTTTACATTTTGCCAGTTAGGTATTGTATGGTTTTAAAAGAAAACAACCCATCCGATCTAAAGATTTAGAAAAGCCCACACATATACATGCATTAAAAACATGACACACACACATGTAAATACCGTTTGAAACTTGACTATGATGTAATGCAACAATTTGCTATAGCCTATGTAAAGCATGTTCAAATAACAACATTATTATGACTTGTAAAGCAATCTTTTCATAAAATTTGGGTTGCAGTAACTTTATTAATATTGGTGTGTGGTGTCTGTATTGAATACCTCCAGAAGACAGTGAACAATAAATATAATCTCAAACTTCACTAACGAGAGTGAACCACACCTAAAGCATTTCTGTAAAACATGACATGTACTATATAACTTTTTACTGCCATGTGTACAGTACAATTCTCTCTACTGCATTTCTCTGCTGTAGAATTAAGTACAGAATGTACTGTTAAGTCTGTTCTAAACTGACAATTCTTTTTTTTATATTGCCCTAGTTCACTCGCAGGAATTGTCAGTTATTGTTTTTGCCTCTGTGTATGTTTATATTCCACCCACCAGCCAGACTCTTGCTCAAAATTAACAAATGTTTTCTTCATCAGTCCAGTCAGAGGCCTGAAGGATCTGGGGTCAGCAGAAGACAGAGACCTCAGAATTAGCTCATTCTGTTTAAACTATAGAGAGAGTAGTTGCTCTCTCAGGAGAGACTGTGATAATATTGTTCAACAGTATAGAAGACGGACATTAGAGGCCTTTTTCACACATCCACAAACACAAATTCTTTTTTTATTATTTATTTTAATGCATTTGGCAGACACTTTTATCCAAAGCAACTTACAGTGCATTTAGTACAGGGACAATCCTCCCAGAGCAACCTGAAGCATGTTTGTTGACGTTGAGATGATGGAGGACAATATAGTCAGTGTGCACGGTGGCTCCTTGGGGAACCATTAAGAACACTGTTTGGTTTGGTAGCCTTAGTTTAGTGGCTGTATCATGGCAGTCGTATGACATTGGGACTTCAGTGGCTGGTGTGTTAACGAGCCAGCGATTGCCTGCTCACTCTACCCTTGTCTCTGTTCCTTCATCTTTGATGGACATGCTACCATGACACTTGTTCAGGGAGGTAGTTAGTCACCTCTCTAAAAAATGGGTTGCATTTGGACAAACCCAATGAATGTTCTTTGTCTTGGTACACATGTTTAGGTTAGAGATAAGGTAGATCGAGGGGTCCTCATCATGGTCGGCGAGCGTTGGTGGTGTTTTGAGGTGAATGTGTGCATTACCTCTCTGAAAACCAACATTAAATACAGATTTTAGTCTATATATATTCTGCCTATGATGGTAGATTGAGGATAAATCATATTTTGAGGTTCTGAGGATTTACATGGTTTGGAATTTCAATGCCGAACTATATGCCATGTGTATCTGTGAAGGTTGCACAACAGAGATGGTAGCAGATCTAAGGATTTGTTCGACAAGGTCTAGGGAGACCAGGTAAGCTGGAATCCTTCCACCACTCAGACTGTTGACTGAGGAGCTAATTTCGCTGAGGTCCTGCATTAGATCTCTAATGATACACGCATAAGTTGTTTTCTCTGACAAAGTCCCTAAAGCGTGCAAAGTGTTATTAATAAGAACGGATTGCAAATTTACAGTGACTATAGTACCCTGAAGGGTTTTACCCAGGCCCTGTAATTGTTCTTATTGGAGTCGTCGTCTCTGCTGGATTTTTTGGACGACGGCGACGTGTGCATCTGAAGCTGGTGAACTGTTTTCTGGACCAAGTGGTCTCGGTATGTCAACCTAAGCCCACGTGACCACGATGGCAGTCAATGAGTGCAGCCAATCGGTTCAGTAGGTCCTGGCCAACTAACAGTGGTTCCGTATTAATGGGACATATGTAAACAGGGTCTATTAGCGTCATCCCATGAAAGGTGAATATCTAGGCCCGTTTTGTGATAGACGACCTATCTTGCGTGTAGCTTGTGATGCTTACGTTGCAGGTCTCTGTCTATAACGGTTTGCCAAGGGAGAGCTTTGCTCTAGCCACCTCTGCGAAGGTGTTGGAACCATTAGACTATTTCGGAACCGGTGTCGAGTAGTGCGTGGGAGCTGAATGACCCATGTGTCAGGCGTTGACCTTACAGTACAGATCGCCCAAGAAGGTCAGAAAAGGAGGGTGTGGCATGTTAGGAGTGACTGTTTTGGGGAGCAACTTGGACCTTGTTCCCCTTTTCCTGACCTACAAAGTAAACTTTGGCGTTAACGGGAGGGGGTACATCGTCTAGTCATACTGACGGGGTTTCAGTGCCGTGTTCCTTTTGAGGAGGTCGACGGACCTGGTGAACAACGGAGCATGTCAAGCTTAGTTACTAACTCAGTCAAGCGTCTCCTTATATCCTCCATTTCCTCTCTCAAACCTTGTTCTCTGAGGGGATTTGAAACCTTTTCTACCCACTCACCGCGCATTTCCTTTCGGCCGGCGAACATTTTGTTGTTTAGGCCTGCCGTAACCCAGGGGGTGTGTCTGGTTACCACCCCCCTGGTTCTATTGCCTACCCTGCTGGCACGGTGATCGCGCCTCTGGGGTCCTGTTCTAGCATTCACCTTAACGTAAGGCATTTCGTTGCCTTCAAGCGCTAAGTCTGCATATGAGGCTTGGATCCCCAGGACTCTGGCGTCGCTTTCATGCCCTCGGGCAGGGCGCACGCCTGTCTCCCATGCCAGTTGCACGTACTTTCTGATTTCCTGCATGGTGGGGTTGCCCATTCTGCAGTGCATTGTGACGTCATATCGCACGCACTCGTGGAGGTTGTGAAGGAAGAAAGACTTGAAAGCTCGTTCCTCCTCCAGACCTGGTGCGTTACTTCCTTGGAAGTACGTGGTTCTCAGGCATCTATAATACTTATGCTGAGGCTCGTGCCTCTTCTGGGTGATGGCGAAAGCAGCTATGGTAGCAAAGGCTTCATCTATATACAGCGAATACTCCTCGCGTAGGGCTTTACACAGAGCTGAGTAGCGGTTTCGTGTACCAGTCGGTAGCATTTCCATGAACGCATGGACACTCCTTACCATGGTCTTCCATATAAGCTTGAGTTTTTCACGCAGCGAAGCATATGGCAAGTCAACCAGGCAGTGCTAAATTTCCCTAAGATAATTGTCGATGTTTGAATCTCGATTATTTGGGTAAAATCATTCTATGTCCCCTGCAAGGGACTCGAGTTGTCGGATGCGCAAGAGTTGGTGTCGGTATGACCACGGGTTGTCCGAGTCATCCGAAACATCATAGTCACTCGGATCGCTATAGCGATGAGGACGACTTCCTCCCCTTCATGGTGGGGAAGGAGTCCAGTCGACGCTTGGGGGTGGACCCTGGGTTGCGTACGGCTCCCTAGTTAATGGGATATTCGAGCTGCTTACACCACTCTGGGCTTGAAAATAATCGTCCGCCCTCCGTGGTGTGGAATCAGTCATTTGAAACGCAAGGTGGCGTGACTGAAAACTGACTGGGGGGGCAACTGTAAGGAGGGGCACCTGCATCCAACCAGTGGACTGTTGGAGGATTTTGAAAGGTGTCTTGGAGGACGAAGTCAGAGACTGCACCACTAGGGGCAGCTCAGCTCCTAGCGTGTGTCCCTGGGTTTCTCAGGGGCACATTTCTACACGTATCGCTAAAAAGTGGGCCCTCTTCTATGTCTGATGTCATGCGGTGCATTTCAGCCGCACTTACCTGATCTGACTCTACTTTTAGCTGGGCAGCTTGAAGCTGCCTGCGCAGGGTTTCGTTTTCCTCCTGCATCCAGGCATTATCTTCATGTGCCTGGACTTTCTCAGCTTGGGTGCACCTAATTTCTTGGTGCAGGCTGAGATTTTCCTTCTGCACCACTTGGTAGCTGCTCTGCAGCTGGGCCAGCTGGGCCTGGTGCTCTGCGGTTTGCAGTTGGGTTTTGCAGTGATGGAGGAGGAACATTTGGCCCACTAGGTCCAGGATTGTGTGCATTGGCTTTCCGACTGGGTTGTTGACATAATCAACTAGTTCCTGCAATGCTTCATCACAATGACTAATATTATGGCCGTTAAGGTTATCTCTCTCCTCTATGGAGAGACGGAGGACAGCAGCAACTACATCTTGCAGTGCTGGGTCGACTAACCTCTGTGGAGCTTCAGCTCCAGTCACGCAGGGCGATTGGTGACTCATTTTACTGGGGCCGTAAAATTTCTTGTGACAGTGGCTCCGATAGCCTGTTGTTTTACAGTTTCTTTAATGCTAACATGAACGCACAGGTGAGAGGCTTCGACCTGTGGCTTACGGGCTACTGTTATGATGTACAAATTTCACTGCGTTCTCTCTTTGGTGGACGTCAATGAAGTGACTTGGCACCTCTCTGTAACATCTAGATGAAAGCGTTAGGAGTTAAATAACAACAACAGCATTAACAACTATAGTAAATTTACCAACCCCTAATTCACTCTTAAAAGCACTTTCACACCACACTGGCTTATGTTTGGCAAGTTTTGAGAAGTCAATTGTCAAACAGAACCAAACTTTGAAGTAAGGATTCAAGTTATTACTTTGGATTCTTATGCATACACACTGTGACAGAACTGGCACATAGGATGCCTCACACGGGGCACCAATTATTATGTAGTAATAAATATATGTAATAAGTAATAAATGTAATTAATATTTTAATTAATTAATTGAATCTAACTCATTAAAACCTCATATGGGGCTCCAGTAAATGTAGTGTGCTACGTTTAGGAGCAAGTTTGGTTATTAGCAATAATGAATAATTATCAAAGATAATTATTAATTATTAAAATCAATAGAACATTGATGAGAATCAATGTTAGCTTTTTTAATCCTTTAAATCAACAATTATCAAAGATAATCGTTAATTGTTAACATCGATGAAACATTAATTAAAATTAACACTAGCTTATTGATCATTCAAATTCAACAATCATCAAAAATAATTATCAATTATCAAAAATCAATAGAATATTAATAAGGATTAACATTAACGGGGCACCACCCTGGAATCAGGGACTAATAACCAGATAGTAAAACAGTCTCAATATTAGATTGTTTTCTTAGGAAAATCGACATCCGAAGAATATCGATTTTCGGGGAAAAATCAATGAATGAAGGTTTGAATCCGAGCACTGACATCCCGTCAGCATGACACAGGCATATGCAAAACAAACCAAAACACTTCTCTTTGTAATATAAACAAAGTTTATTTATGCAGTAATATCAATTAATAATTAATACAATGCAGTCAATAAACTTCCGACTTACAACTACAAACTAAACAGTGATATGATTAGATATGGAAATAAAAATAATCCTATAACACATAAGGTGTGTGTGTGACAGTGTGTGTGTGTGTGTGTGTAAGGAGGGACACGCACAAAATGGCGGACGTGACTCTCGTGGAGAGTATGTCAAGCGAGACTTCCGACATGGGAATATGACCGCGAATGGGGGCAGCGAGAAACCAGTCAATGGCGTCTACCAGTTACCACGTGTATCCGCTTGTACGATAGCTTAGGGACAAAGCTGGGCTTTAGCATTAAGCTATCTAGGAGCCAAAAATGTGTGCCAGAATGTTTGTGAGGGGTCGCGTGCGTGTGTGTGTGTGTGTGTGTGTGTGTGTGTGGTTAGTACGAGAGAGAGAGAAGTGATGGCCCTAAAGCTGATTTCGCGATCGTGGGAGAGAAAGCAGCTGTTAGTTCATCGCTCAGAGACACGGTGGAAGAACTTAGTTTATCTGTCTCACCCGCGATGGCGAAATTGCACAACAGTCCAATTTGGTTAGACCACAATACAGCAAAACAAATTTGTGATAATTATTACCCTGAGTATTAATAATGAGCGGATATGGCGGTCCGTAAACTGTACAAGCAAAAACCTTGAAACACAAGAATAACACACTATAATATTCTATCTCTGCCCAGACATAAACCTCTTACTTGAATCGCATGAGGACACAGGTAGAATGTGTTTTCCTCCGTCCTTTAACTCCGACCCGGTTCCTTGAGGCTCGTGTGATAACGGGAGGCCGTTTCCTCTCTCTGTCGGCGGGCGGTACGGCTGTTGATTCTCGGCGGGCAGGCGGAGAACTCGGAAATGTCGACTTGATTGAAGATGGAAGAGAAGTGTTTAATCTCTTCACTTCTGCAGGCAAACGGATGAAAATGCGGATTGCACAGCGGTCTCCTTCGGATCCATTAGAGTGTTCGGTTGAACACAGAGTAATCTCAACTCGTCCAGCGAGATGGAGATTGTATGGCCACAGTTTCAACTTGGACGTTACTTCCTTGTGCCACAAGGTTGCATATGAGAGCAGCGATGAGCTGCGTCTACACACTGCAAACAAAGTTGCTGGAAGCAAATCCCGGAAGCATTTCAGAGGTATTTCAACTCCTGATGATGTCATGGTTTGAGGTGCGTTCTGTTGTGTGCCTCATCCAATAGGAGTTGAGAGTTTGATCCTTTAGTGAGCAAGGCTTCATGGGATTTATAGTCTGTTTTGGACTCCCTTTGTTTGATTTTGTCACGATTTTTACCAGTATAATTTATGACTTGGAATGTGGGGGCCTGAGTTAGGTTTTTACGACTGTGTTAGGCCTGCCTTTGTCTTCTATCTGAATACATGAGGCCCAACAGAAAACACTCCGGGCTACAAACCACCAAACAAGACATGATTAACACCAAATTCACATACTCAAATTCACCTTGCACGCATGCACAAAATGTGGTCAAACTACACACATGCAATATATGTGCATCCTCTCAAAACAACTCACAACAAACACCCAACTTCAACATACGACTCCTCTGAACACACATTCAACGCAATTCACAAGCATCCCATGTGAAATGCTATATCTACCCAAAGAACCCTCAAACGATGTACAAAACCAGGACCTCTCCCGCACAACACACGTTCTCACGTCTCCATCATAAGAGAGTGCTAGAAAGCAGGTGCCGCAAAACTCCGGCTCCCAAAGGGGCCACGTCCAATCCATGTCCAGAGCAAAATATCATAAAATTCCTCCACTTGGCTACATTCTCCCCTGCTAAAAGTCATTGTCTCCAATGACTCATAATACATATTTTTCACTTCTTTAACAGCTTCTCTAAAGAACAGACTACCCAGGATTGTTAACACCTGAGAGAAGACTTCAGGACTGAGTGAAACAGCATTGCATGCTTATTTTGCCCATTATATAATAATAATTAATATTCAACAGAATATTAATTATTATCAAAGATAATCATTAATTATTCAAATCAATGGAACATTGATTAGAATTAACACTAGCTTAATGATCCTTCAAATTCAACAATCATCAAAGATAATTATCAAAATCAATAGAATATTAATAAGGATTAATAACACCGGGGCACCACCCTGGAATCAGGGACTAATAACCAGACAGTATAACAGTCTCAATATTAGATTGTTCTCTTAAGAAAATTGACATTCAAAAGGAAACAATGAAGGCTTGAATCCGAGCACTGACATCCCCTGCCAGCGTTTGACACAGGTGTATGCAAAACAAACTAAAACACTTCTCATTGAAATATAACAGTTTATTTTAGCAGTAATATCAATTTATAATCAATAAAATGCAGTCAGTAAACTTCCGACTTACAACTACAAACTAAACAGTGACATGATTAGATATGGTAACCAAAATAAGCCTATAACACATGAGAGGAAGGTAGGTGTGTGTGTGTGTGTGTGTGTGTGTGTGTGTGTGTCTGTTTGTGTGAGTGTGAATGGGTGAATGGGTGTGTGTGTGTGTAAGGAGTGACGCACACAAAATGGCGGATGTGACTCTCGTGGAGAGTACGTCACACGAGATTTCCGGCCAGAGAATATGGACGCTAATGTGGGCGGAGAGTAGCCGGTTAAAGGTGTCTGCCCGTTTACCATGTGTCTCCACTTGTACGATAACTTAGGGATAACTTAGTTTATCACTCAGAGACGCGGTGGACGGCTCGTAAACCATCCCGCGGTCTTTGGTTCTTTAATGGATAAACTCAGTGTGTCAGTCTCACCCACGATGGCGGAAATACACAACAGTCCAATGTGGTTGGATTAAAACACAGCAGATCTCATTCATGATAACAGTACATTACAGTAATACCTTGAGTATTATTAGCAGCAATGAGCGGACTCAGCGGTCCGTAAACTGTACAAGCAATAACCTTGATACACAAGAATAACACACTATAATATTCTGTCTCTGCCCAGACGTAAACCTGTTACTTGAATCGCAGGAGGACGCAGGTAGAATGTGTGTTCATCCATCGTTTGACTCCGACTCATGACGGGAGGCCGTTTCCTTGCTCTGTCGGCGGGCGGTATGGCTGCTGATACTGGGCAGGGTGGTGGAGAAATCAGCGGCGACGTCGACTTGATTGAAGAGGGAAGAGAAATCTTTTTTTTCTTCACTTCTGCAGGCAAATAGATGAAGATGCAGATTGCTCGGTGGTCTCCTTTGGATCTGTTAGAGTGTTCGGTGGAACACGGAGAAATCTCAACTTGTCCAGCGAGATGGAGGTTGTATAGCCACAGTTTCAAGTCGGATGTTACTGCGATGAGCTGCGTCTACACACGGCAAGCAAGTTGCTGGAAGCAATGCCCAGATGGATCTCAGAGGTATTTCTACTCACGATGACATCATGGTTGAGGGGCGTTCTGTCATGTGCCTCATCCAATAGGAGTTGAGAGTTTGGTCCTTTAGTGAGCAAGGCTTCATGGGATTTGTAGTCTGTTTTGAACTCCCTTTGTTTGATTTTGGTGCTGTTTTTATCAGTAAGATTTATGACTTTGTGTGTGGGCCTCAGTCAGGTTTTACGACTGTGTTAGGCCTGCCTTTGTCTTCTATCTGAATACATGAGGCCCAACAAATTGATGAAGCAGGTATGTGTACCATGTCTTCTCCAGCTACTCAGACTATGCTTTGGCTTCTCTAGACTGCTTGCACTCTGCATCTGCTGAAATGCCTCCCTCCAATCAGACTGCAAATCTCCACCTAGGTTAGTATCAATCTCTGCATGAACCAGTTGTCTACATCTGCTAATGATGTTCATGCCAATGAGGGCTGGTACAGCAGAAGAGTTTTGTGAGTCTCTGACAACTAGAAAACCATTCTGTGGTAGGGCAATACCCATGGAATCAACCACCAAATCAAGATGACCTAGGTAATGTATGTTTAAACCATTGGCAGCTGTAATCTTCAGCCAACCTGCTGTGGACAGCATATCTTCATCCTCCCCAGACAGGTGTCCTCTGAAGAAACTCTCAGAAATAGTACTGACTTCCTGTATCAAGTAAACAAGAGGCCATTACACCACTAATCTTTTTTCCCACAGCACGCTAGAGTAGTCAGTCAGGACAAGTATCGATATTGGCTGATCCTATGGACTGCCTTCGCACTGCCTGGCTCATAGCAAGCTGTAATAGTATATGGGACATTTTCCTAGTGGCCACTAGATGTCGCTAGGAGCTTTAAGGCTTTTAGTTTGAAGTTTGGTTTTGGTTTTTGTCATGTCTCTGTTCTCTGTGCTCCCTTTATTGCTCCCAGGTGTGTCTTGTTAACCCTTTGACACATACAATCACACTGGTTTGATCATTCCAGTGTGGTCCCTGAGGCGTTCGATCATACCGGTGTGATTAGAACCTTCGTGCCTAACTAGGGTGACCATACGTCCTCTTTGTCCTGGACATTTCCTTAAAAAACCATCTGGCCGGGATTTCTAAATTAGCGAAAATGTCCAGAGTTTGGCTTTAGTTGCATTATAATGTGCATCTGGTCTAATAATTAATTGTGTGTGCGCACATACACTATATTGCCAAAAGTATTCGATCACCTGACTTTAGACGCATATGAACTTAAGTGACATCCCATTCTTAATCCATAGGGTTTAATATGACGTCGGCCCACCCTTTGCAGCTATAACAGCTTCAGCTCTTCTGGGAAGGCTTTCCACAAGGTTTAGGAGTGTGTTTATGGGAATTTTTGACCATTCTTCCAGAAGTGCATTTGTGAGGTCAGACACTGATGTCGGACGAGAAGGCCTGGCTCACAGTCTTCGCTCAAATTCATCCCAAAGGTGCTCTATCGGGTTGAGGTCAGGACTCTGTGCAGGCCAGTCAAGTTCTTCCACACCAAACTCGCTCATCCATGTCTTTATGGGCCTTGCTTTGTGCACTGGTGCGCAGTGTGTGCGCACATACAAAATGTCCAAAATCTCTTGGTATGCTGAAGCATTCAGAGTTCCTTTCACTGGAACTAAGGGGCCAAGCCCAGCTCCTGAAAAAAAACCCCACACCATAATCCCTCCTCCACTAAACTTCACAGTTGGCACAATGCAGTCAGACAAGTACCGTTCTCCTGGCAACCGCCAAACCCAGACTCGTCCATCAGATTGCCAGATGGAGAAGCGTGATTCGTCACTCCAGAGAACGCGTCTCCACTGCTCTAGAGTCCAGTGGCGGCGTGCTTTACACCACTGCATCCGACGCTTTGCATTGCACTTGGTGATGTATGGCTTGGATGCAGCTGCTCGGCCATGGAAACCCATTCCATGAAGCTCTCTACGCACTGTTCTTGAGCTAATCTGAAGGCCACATGAACTTTGGAGGTCTGTAGCGATTGACTCTGCAGAAAGTTGGCGACCTCTGCACACTATGCGCCTCAGCATCCGATGACCCCGCTCTGTCATTTTACGTGGTCTACCACTTCGTGGCTGAGTTGCTGTCATTCCCAATCGCTTCCACTTTGTTATAATACCACTGACAGTTGACTGTGGAATATTTAGTAGCGAGGAAATTTCACGACTGGACTTGTTGCACAGGTGGCATCCTATCACAGTACCACGCTGGAATTCACTGAGCTCCTGAGAGCGGCCCATTCTTTCACAAATGTTTGTAGAAGCAGTCTGCATGCCTAGGTGCTTCATTTTATACACCTGTGGCCATGGAAGTGATTGGAACACCTGAATTCAATTATTTGGATGGGTGAGCGAATACTTTTGGCAATATAGTGTATATTGCTTTAACCCCTCTTTGTAAGTCCCGCCTTCTCGCACACAAATTGGTCGATTATAAGAGGCTTGCAGCAACTATTGGCCAAATTCCTGCCTGTCAATCTCTCCGCGAACGTGGGAAGTGCTGTTGTGTTTGGCATCAAACAGTTGCTTGACAGTAGCAGCAAATGACAGCTGAGTGGAAAAAATGCCCAAACAAAAGTGCAAATTTATGGAGTTAAAGAGTAAATATTAAAACTTGATGGCAAAGTTAGAGTTACCTATTGGATTGGTTACTCCCCCAAATTTTCCAGAGAGTCCCCTCACTTTAAAGAAGGGGGTTGGTGGGTGCTGCAGGGAGTTTACTGAGTGTCTTTTTCTAGTAAACTGTTTCTATTTTGAGATTGATCAATGGGGGTGTCGCTTTGGACGCGTACAGTTTCTGCACTGTGGATTTTGGTTTTGCTATTTAACTGAATCATTTGTCAAAAAATGCTGAGAAGTATAAGAGAATAATAACTGAAAAATCTTATTGTTAAATGATGCAAAAACAGTAGAATATATATAAAAAATAAAATAAAAATAAGAGACATGAAAAATTAAAAGGACATAGTGTATGATATTGATGAAATATTTCAAAACACAAGAGATTTGTCTGAATTTCCATTATGCATTTTACTACTTATTTTGTTTTAAATTTTTCATTACTTTTCTGTTTGTTTAAAAAAGATGATTTGTGTTGCTTCATTATATAGAATAAAAGTTCCTTCTCTAGAGAAAGAGTAAGAAAAGGGAGAACGTAATCATAAGAGAGTTAATTGACTTAAAAAAAAGAGGGGATTATATTAATAATAAGATGACAGGACTATGAGATAGGTGTTGTATAATTAGCACTATTTTCACTGTTGAAGAATAACTTTTTTAATAAGTATTATTGTGAGATTTTAAATTGTGGAATGTCCCCCTCCAAATTCCTCCCCTGCTCTCTCTCTCACACTCTCAGTTTAAGTTTTTGAAGTGTGCTAAAAGCACATCTCTAAATTGTTTTATTTTCTTTTGATTTTCTTTGATTGTATATGAAAAATAATGTGATTTGACAATAATGAAACAACCACACCATCTTTTTCCAGAGCAGCCTGTATTTCTCCTGAGGTTACCTGTGGGTTTTTCTTTGTATCCCAAACAATTCTTCTGGCAGTCAAATCAAACAAATCTTTCTTGGTCTACCTGACCTTGGCTTGGTATCAAGAGATCCCCGAATTTTCCACTTCTTAATAAGTGATTGAACAGTACTGACTGGCATTTTCAAGGCTTTGGATATCTTTTTATATCCTTTTCCATCTTTATAAAGTTCCATTACCATGTTACGCAGGTCTTTTGACAGTTCTTTTCTGCTCCCCATGGCTCAGTATCTAGCCTGCTCAGTGCATCCACATGAGAGCTAACAAACTCATTAACTATTTATACACAGACACTAATTGCAATTTAAAAAGCCACAGGTGTGGGAAATTAACCTTTAATTGCCATTTAAACCTGTGTGTGTCACCTTGTGTGTCTGTAACAAGGCCAAACATTCAAGGGTATGTAAACTTTTGATCAGGGCCATTTGGGTGATTTCTGTTATCATTAGGATTTAAAAAGGAGCCAAACACCTAGGTGATAATAAATGGCTTCATATGATCACTATCCTTAAAAAATAAGATGATCAGTCATATTTTCAAAATCAATGCCAAAAGATCACAATTTCTGCCAGGGTATGCAAACTTTTGAGCACAACTGTATGTATGAGGAGATGAATGATGAGCCATGCCCCGGGATGAAAGTGCTAGCCTAACCTCTCCCCTTAGGTGACCATCTACGATGCGCAAAGTATCTGGGTTGAAGATATCTACACTAAAAAAGAGAACTCATAATATTATGATGAATATTTTGTTTATGTTTGATATACTCTACATTACTGTGACAACTGCAGGCAAGGCTGAATCAATTGCATACTTATAACATGCTTATATATTTCATTTATTGAATGAAGGTATAAGGAGACAGAATCTTTTTACTCCATTCTTAATCAAACTTGAATGGGTTCTGCAATCTCCACCGGAGTGCGGTTGCATAATCTGGTCATTGGTAATGAAGCTGTGTGACTTAACTTAGTCACTAGAGAGCATAACTGAGGAGACTGAATTATGAAACTGCACTCTGAATAAGGACAGTGAAGGTGGGACTTATGTAAGTCCCAGAGGAAGGATAATGTAGAATATTTGTATAAAGTTGAGTATAAATTAATAAAGTATAATCAATGTTAATATAGCCATTTTATTCTACAATTGTTTCTGGTGGTAAAGCATGTGTGTTTGTGTAGAGGTCTGTCTTGAAAAGGAATGTGGGGCCCCTCACATATGGTAAACTGAGTCTTCTGTGTTGACACTAAAGAAAATATGGTAAGGCCTTTTCACAGAGGTGTCCAGTGACACATATGGAATGTATTAGCCACACTTTGGTAGATCATATGTATTTAAGCGGGGGCAAAGCAATTTTGCGGGAGTTGTGCTGGGAGCAACGCAGCTTTTTTTTTTTTATCTCTCATAATAAAGTCTATCTTCTGGTATCAAAACCCCAAGACTTCAAGAGTGATGTTTCACAGACATTAGATGTCTAAAACAGCTGCTAGAACTGTCTTTTTAACCATAGAATATGTTTATTTTATGTTACGAGCATTCAAACAAACACAGAAGTTTACTGTCCATATCCACACACTATGTATAATTGCGGCAAAACTAACTGAGAAACTCACCAAATCAGCTGTTGTTCTGCTGCTGCTATGTAGAGGACTGGCTAAGCACTCGTCATTTATGTCTAAAACAGCCGTTCGAACTGTCTTTTCAACCATAGGATGCTAATTTTATGTTACTAGCATTCAAACAAACATAGAAGAATACAAGTTTACTGTCCATATACATACAATGTGTATAATAGGGGAAAAACTAACTAAGAAACTCACCAAATCTGTTGTCGTGCTGCTGCTGCTGTGGAGAGAGAGACTGGCTAAGTGCTTGTCATTTATGTCTAAAATAGATGCTCAATCAGTCTTTTCAAACACATGATAAAATAAATGTATGTTACGGGCATTCAAATAAACACAGAGGTATTAGAATACAAGTTTACAGCACATATCTACACATTGGTATATGACAGCAGCAAAAATAATTGAGAAAAACAATCACCTTTCAAACTTAATTATTCTATATCAACATATTATTAATATTATTCAAACAAACATATTATGTTGACAGGCTCTGGACTCTGAAGGCTGCATTGCAATGTAAACAAACATGGCCATGGTCACAGCCTATCAATAATTACGTTTATCACGATAGTAATACAGTCATTATAAAAGTTATATAAACACATATGTTTGACATATTTGAGAATCTAATAACTCATTTTTAATGTAATAAATAAGATGAATCTGAAATAAAGGATTGACATCAGTAATGCTTCAGTTTTCTTTCTTTTTTTTTTTTTTTTTGTAATGCTTCGTAGTCTTCCCTTTCCCCCGATGTCACAGCATGTCACTTTTACCTCAGACTCACATTGGCACTCATCACAGATTTTACACACACAAATACTTTAGCTAATTGCATTTATTTACAGTTTTATCTACACAATTGCCACAGAAAAAGATGTCTGCTTTTAAAAGATAACAATTAATAGATGAGGAGATCAGAGATACATTTTTTTAATTCTGGAGACGTATCGGCCACCGCTTCATCACCTGCACAACACCAAAGGAGGTGGAGGAGGTAAGCGCTTCCTACTGGAGGGCTACAGCAATTTTGCCTCTCCTGGACATCAGGTTTTTTTTTTTTTTTCTTAATCCTCAAAGTCAGACCCCACCTGCATCTCCCACAGAGGTCTAGTGTTTGAAAATGTTTATAACAGAGGAGCTTGTTGAGGAGATCAGGAAACAAACCGCTATGCCGCAGAACAGCTGGAGAAAACACCACCTGGAGTTAAAGGAAAGCTGGCACAGTGGGTTCTGACTAATGTACATGAGATTTTAATTAATGTAATTGAGCTTATATTGTTATTTTGTGTGATGTACTCACTGGTTACACTGGATCCACCACTGACATCCACCACTACAAGGGACATGGGATCTCTGGGTCCGTTGTCATGTCCTTACTGGCCCCTTACTATTGATAGGGCATACCACTGATTCCATGCAATTCAGGATCAACTTGATGAGAGGGCTGCTTGAGGAGCATATCGGTGCAGTGGGGGCCTCAGACAATACCCTGCATCTGACAGCCAGGCATTTCCCCTCTGAAGTTCCTTAAACCTCTTCCCAGGGCAGCAGGACCAGGCAGCACTGCAAGGTCTGTCTCTTCAGCACATGTAAGGCACCACAAATGATGAGGCACCTTACAAAATACATGTGTGTGCCGTGCAACACTCCCTTGTGTGTTACTCTATGCTTTGAGGAGTACCACTCACTCCTCAAATATTATTTAACCTATAAAAGGTTGTTTAAATATTCTTTGTAGTTAATATTTAATGTTATTTCATACTGCTTAGAAAATATTATATGTATATTGTTTTTTGTTTTGTTTTTTGTTATGAAATTTGTAAGTAGTTCTTATTTGAAATTACTATGTTCTATGAAATTTGTGTTTTTTTGTTTAACCATAACTAATAAAACTGTTAACATTTCATCATTATTCAATATGTCATTCATTATACCTCTTGATAAAGCAGAGCCAAGTTATATAGTACTTCACATCATGCAGACTCGGGACATTTACAACTTACAAGTGAATAACACTCCTTTCAGCGTGTTTTTGTTCCATAAAATAACTCTCCATGGATGAATCAGTGACAAAGTGGAAGGGTAGGCTGGCATTTCATCAGTTTATACCTGCAAAAAGAAACAGATTTCACATTATTTTGTGTGTGTGTGTGTGTGTGTGTGTGTTGTGTGTGTGTGTGTGTGTGAGACATGCACACTGAGTATTTGCAAGACACAATTATTTATATCAGATCCACCACAGACATTCAGCATTGTGAGGGGCTTGGGATATCTATGTCTGTTGTAATGAACTTACCGCCACCTTATGTAAGGAAGGATACTGGTATACCAGTCCCACACTCTCCCAGCAACGTTACGGGGCCTGTGGTACTGTGGGGGCAAATAGGATGAGAATGACCGTGATCACCTGCAAAATAACCAAAGCTAAAGCAGAGTAGTAAAGTAGTAAGGTACTCACCAAGTACATGAGAGCTGTGCAACACTCTCTTTTGTGTTAGCCCATGTTTTTGTGGAGTAACACATCCTGAAACATTATTGAGACTGCAAAAGATAAGGCAATGTTATTATTTATTCATATTATTTACTTACCATCATAATATTTTATTGTTATTGATAAGTTTAATTAAAAAAAATCATATTTAATTTTGTAGCAAATTAGCTTAAAAAGGGAATTATTTATAATTAATTATAACTGGTTATAATTAATAATAAATATTTAGATTAGATCTTAGAATTAACTGTAGCAGAATCGATATTACAATTACTTGATCTGTCCGTCCACCGAGCAGACAATATAATTATTTATAAATTCTAGGAAGATTACTTTCCTGGCCAAGGAACAATAGCCTTCCTACTTATACAGTGCTAGCAGTAGTTTAGCATGTAGCAAGGAGCAACATTCAGTGACTTTGAATTGTGAGCGGAACACAGAGACAATTGTGAATATAAGGGATTTAATAAATGAAACTATAACTAACATACAAACAAACTAAGCAAAACATACATATATAGAATGAAGGAAAGTAAGGAAAGGAGAGAGAAGAGCAAAGAATGGCAGTATTTCACATCAATTAACCACAACCTAAATGAGAATCATCAGAGGCACAATTCACCTTAAAAGGGGTTCAAACTTAAACACGCATCTAATCAGTTGTAAATGGTTACTTGCATTGGTTTGTTGCTGAATAAGAGTCTTGATGCGGTAGACAAGGTTCTCGACGATTTCTTTAGGAGTGAGTTGAAGAAGTCCACAGCAAATCCACAAAGTTACTTGAAGGTAAACACTGCCAGAAGGTTAAACTCAAGAGGAGAGTTTTGGAGTGTGTTGGTCTCAAGAAGAAGAGTTTTGAGCGATGATTAGTCTGCGTTCTGGAGTTTTAATAGTTCATTGCCGCACCCATTTTGTGGGTGGAGTGGCCAATCAGAGGCATGCATTTTGAGCGGGAGAGACATCCTTTGTCTCCGTTTATGGCCCATTCGCATTTTATTGCTGATCTGGACCGCTAGTGCAGCTTTTAATTCAAAACATAGTAAGAATTGTTCGATGCATTTCACGATCACATGGTGTACATTATTGTGTGAGAAATAAAGAGAAGATCATTTTGATACCAAGAAGGTAACCTCCAGACGATATTAAAGCAGAGATACACTCATACACTTGAATATAGGCATTTAACGTCTAACTAATACAAGTAAAGGGTTTTAGCTAAGTTAATATAATAGGGGAATATACATACGACACATGCATATAGCAGATACATTTATAACTGCTTACTATGGCCTAAATAGAGAAAATGTCTTTAGGTGTGTGTGTGACGTGTATTGGAATTACTGGAGACAGACAACTGCTCTGGTGCCTGGCACGGGGGGGGGTCACCCCCCTTTCTGTGGAATGTGTTTGAAGCTTGATGGAGACACTCCAGAGGTGACCTGTTTTAGCATCCTTTTGATAGTGATAAAGACCATCTGCAATTTAGCACCCATATAAATGTAAACGCGGAGGCCAGGTCAGTAATTTATATGCAAATGTCAAAAGGCTAAAAGGGTTTTTTTTAAACAAAGTGTAATTAGCCATCACTGATCTTACACAGACGTTACAATTTACTGAAATCAATTTTAACTTTAATAACACTGAATTGACAAATGTCTCTAACAAAGCAATGCTACATGATAATAACACTGAATTCACATATGTCTCTAATAAAGCAATGCTATATGATAATAACATTGAATTCACATATGTCTCTAACAAAGAAATGCTATATGATAATAACACTGAATTCACCTATGTCTCTAACAAAGCAATGCTATATGATAATAACACTGAATTCACATATGTCTCTAACAAAGAAATGCTATATGATAATAACATTGAATTCACATATGTCTCTAACAAAGAAATGCTATATGATAATAACACTGAATTCACCTATGTCTCTAACAAAGCAATGCTATATGATAATAACACTGAATTCACATATGTCTCTAACAAAGAAATGCTATATGATAATAACATTGAATTCACATATGTCTCTAACAAAGAAATGCTATATGATAATAACACTGAATTCGCATGTCTCTAACAAAGCAATGCTATATGATAATAACACTGAATTCACATATGTCTCTAACTAAGCAACGCTCTATGATATTTGACATCACATAGGATTTTCCCCTTCATGGTGAAACATATGAGCAGCTAATTATGAATAAAGACAATGTCTGGTTTCATTGCTGTAATATTATGTTCAATACTATTATCAATACCAATGCAATCCTACTGTAACTTTAGCTGAAAAATATATCCTATTAAAAAAATCCTAAAACAACATTTATGAGCATAAGTGAACACAACAAAATAAACAGTAATAAACACTGCAATGTGCTGAGCAGAGCATTGCCAAATAGATTAAAAGGCAGTGAAAGGGCATGATGACATTGTACAGTACGACAAAAATAATGTCATAAGGAATTACAAGACTGTATATTTAAGTCATGTGTCTATTATAGTCTATGCTTGTTTTTTGGAGGTTTTGAAGTGAAAATGAAGCTTAACATTTACTCACCAATGTTTGGCCCTCCTGTGTGCGTCAGCTGTAAAACCCCACGAGCCTGCGAAATGCAAGACTCAAGTAAAGTGGAAATAATGGCAACATAAACTGTTGGTTAATATTTTTATTATATCTTATAGATATTTTTAATTTTTAGAGGTTTTGAATTGAAAATAAAGCTACAATCTGTCCTCCGGCGAGCCAGCTGTGAAGTGTCACGTGACTACAAAATGCCTTGTGATTGGCTTGTTGCGTCAGAATGGAATTTATAAGGTTACATGTTGTTACATTTCATTTCAAGCACATGAAAAACAGAAAAATGGAAGGTGCGTGCGAAAGGGTTAATTAGTCTTGTTAACCTTGTTAAGTCTTATGTATATAATGCTCTTATGTTACCAATGTCTTTGTTAGTTCTTGTCCTAATGTTTGATTTTCTGATTTCCTACATTTCCTGGGTTTGTGGCTTTCCAGTGCTTCCAGTGTTTGTTTGGCTTATCTTCAATTAAAGCTGCATTTAGATCCTGGACTTAAGCCTCATCCCTAGCAGACATTAAAGAAGAACTGACCAATAAAATGTATCTAGCAGCATTAGAACTTTTGTCTCTTCGTCAGGACACAGACACCGAGGAGTACACAGAACTTTTCTGTGCCCTGGTGAGTTGAGTTAACTGGGAGGATGTGGAACTGAAGGACCTTTACAGGTTTGGACTCAATGAGCCGGTGAAGTGCTGTCTACCCGGAGGTTAATGTGAGCTCTCTTTGGTGGATTTTATAGGCTATGCTTTGAGGCTCACATTTTTCTCCTACACAGTGGGGTATGGCAGTAACACCACTGCAACACCCAGTGCCCTCTCACTGGAGATGACAGGCTCTAAGAGGAGGAGGAGGAAGAAGCCCTTAGGAAAAAACCTCGGTGGTCCCTGCTCTGCTGGTCCTGGTGGTCTCAACCATGGTGTTCCCATCTCTGGTGGTCCTAGTTGTCTCAACCTCAGTGGTCCCAGCTCCGGTGGTCCCAGTTTTCTCAACCTAAATGGTCCCAGCTCAGGTAGTCCTGGTGGTCTCAACTTTGGTGGTCAAAGCTCCAGTGGTCCCAGTGGTCCCCTCCTCAGTGGTCCAGCTGACAACGGCCTCTACATCACCAGTTACTCTTACCACTCTCACAGCGTCCATGCCTGCCACAGACCACGAGCCAGCGTCCATGCTTGCCACGGACCATGAGCCAGCGTCCACACCTGCCATGGCCTCAAACCATCCTCACCCCCTGAGTCTCTGCCTCCTTTGGCCTTGCACCCTGAGTCTCCACCTCCTATGGCCTTGTCCCCTGAGTCTCCGGTGGCTCTGCCCCTGAGTCTCCACCAGCTCCACCCCCTGAGTCTCTTAGTTTCTTTTCCTCAGTGTCCCCTATAGCCTTGACTTTTGATTCCTCTTGTGCCTTGACTTTTGAGTCACTTTGTGACTTGACTTTTGAGTCCCCTTGTGCCTTAGCCTCTAAATCCCTTAGTGCCTTGACCACTGTGTCCCCAGCAGCCCTAACCACTGTGTCCCCAGTTGCCCTGTCCTCTGAGTCCCCAGCAGCTCTGAACTCTGAACCCTCTGAGCCCCCTGTTGCCCTGACCTCTGAACCCTATGAGTGCCCAGCTGCCCTGGCCTCTGAGCCCTCTGAGTCCCCAGCTGTCCTGACCTCTGAGCCCTCTGAGTCCCCTGTTGTTCAGACCTCTGAATTCCCTGGTGCCCTGACCTTTGACTCTCCTGTTTCCTTGGCCTCTGCGTCTACAGCTGTCTTCACCTCTTCATCCCAAGCTGCCTTGACCACTGAGCCCTCAGCATCCCAAGCTGGTTTGGGTTTGACTACTGGTTTGACTACTAAGCCCCCAGCATCCACAGTTGACTTGACCATTGAGTCCTCAGCATCCCCAGCTGCCTTGACCTCCAAGTCCTCAGTGGCTTTGCCTTGACCATCCTGGTCTCCTGGCAGTCCGCCTGGTCTGCCCTGGTCTCCTGGCCATCTGCCTGGTCTGCCCTTGTCTCCTGGCCATCCACCTGGTCCACCCTGGTCACCTTGCCATCTGCCTGGTCTGCCCTGGTCACCTGGCCGTCCGCCTGGTCCACTCTAGTCTCCTGGCCCTTCGCCTGGTCCACCATGGTCTCCTTTTGCCTTGCCTTGCTCGCCATGGCCTCCTGGCCATCCTCCTGCCCGCCCCTCACCTCCTGGCCATCCGCCTGCTCGTCCCTCAACTCCTGGCTGCCCACCTAGTCCGTCTGCACCACCGTGGTCTCCAGGTCGCCCTCCTGAGCTCCCATGGTCACCTTTTGTTCCCAACCTTTTCTAATTGTGAGTTGTTTTGGGGCTTTTTCACACACCTCTTAGCTATGTATCCTAAACCATTACACCGGAAACATATTAGCTGACCATGATCTGCAAACCTTGGCTACATTTTGGGTTTACAATGAGCCACAGGCTCTGACTTAGTGCACTGCAAAGTGTGTTTATCAACAGCTTGTGTTAGATCTCCTATAGCTTTTCCTTGTTCTGCAACAATTTTTAACACTTCTTCAAGAGTAGCAGGGTTTTTCTCAGGTATACCAACAGCAGCACACTGAGCTTCTGCTGTCTCAGACACAGCACTTCTGTTGCTGACTAACTTTGTGACACGAGATTTAGGATCTTCTAGAAACCACATAAGGGCTTCACCTCGCACTTCAATAAGGGTTGAATGGGGCTTGTCTCTCACAAGTTTACAAAGCTCCCTTCTAAGGCCTGTGTCCCTAATCCCCTCAATGAATTGATCTCAGATTGCCAAATTCAAATTTGATATTGCATTTGATGACTGCTTCAGGACAGAGAGTAAGCATGAAGATCCTTGCCTTCCATTTGTTTATGGCTATAGAATGTTTGCAATAACTTAGACACACTGCGCTTTTCTCGAAAATCTCTCAGGTACACAAAGAGGTCACATGATCGCTTTGGCTCATTCTCCATCTGTAATCTGACTTCTTATAAAACTGCACCCTTTTAGAGGGAGAGTATGAGGTCTAACTGGTCCTCTGTGGTCTGATTTCTAGCATGTAGCACCCTCTCTACTTCTTCAATAAACTCATAAACATATCTCCCATCTTTGCTGAAATCACCACTGAATGGTTGAATGTGACGCTCTTGGCATATATAGATAAGACCTAGCTGGCTCTCTACTCAAATTGGCGATAGCTGCCATGGTCTTGTCATGCTTTCTGATGAGTTCTTCAATCTGTCCCTGAACATCATGCATACTACTACCTGCACCATGTTCATCCTTTGTGTTTGTAATACCGGACCATCATCATCAGATTGTGACATTTTGAAATGTTAAAATTATCTCAGTTTGACACACTTGTGGGAAAATAGTCTCTTAATCAATCCGTAATGTTTTTTTCTTTCTTCTGGAGCAAAATGATATGTTGCCAAATGTCTGTTTAATACTTCTATGTTCTGTTGTAGACAGTCACTGGATAGGTGTCTCATCAATCAGTACCCCTATAGAATCAGCGGAAATCAGGTGCTCTCTTTCTCCAGCAGTCTCGTCACCTTTCCATGTCACCTCTGGCTTACGTCTGTTCACTGGACAACTGTACCACTGAAGACAGCCTCCATTCTGTGTCCCACTGGCACCTATCTTCACCTCTACCTATAGGCTCCCAACAGTCTGATACCCCACTCCTGGTATCAAAAATGTATCCAGTGGGTTGTAAAGAAACAGCACAGGAAATAAAAATATCTTTTGGGATTTTATTCTGACGCCTGTTTTATCAACAAAAATAAATAAATAAATAAATAAAAGCGGTCAATGGGGCTGTATACAAAAAAAAGAATGATAAACTTCAGCACAATGGAACACAGCAGGACGGAAAACGGCAAAATACGGAAATGAAACACAAAAATGAAATACAGAAATGAAACATGGAAATTAAATACAGTAGAGGCTAATGTCAAATGAAAATACAAATAGGGCATTGGCCAACTCATGTGCTTCAACACATACTTAATACATGCTTAAACACTCACAGTATTTTAAGCATTTAAATACTTGCTTAAATCACTCAGAGCATTTCATGCATCTTTAACCAGGCTCCAAAGACATGCATAACAGCCCAAAACAATAAAATTCTCACTACTTATGTTCACTCAGTTGGAAAACACTCTGGGCTACAAACCACAAAACAAGACATGATTAACACCAAATTCACATACCCAGTCCTTGCACGCGTGCACAAAACGTGGTCAAACTCCACACATGCAATACAATTGCATCCCCCAAAAACAACCCATAAAAAATGACTCCTCTGAACACACATTCAATGCAATTTACAAGCATAACGTGAAATTCTATATCTACCCAAATAACTCTCAAACAATGAACAAAACTGGGAGCTCTCCCGCACAACTCACGTTTCCATGTCTCCAACATGAGAGAGCACCGAAAAGCAGGTGCTGCCGCTACAGAATGAACAAGAGGTGCCGCTCTGTTCTGTCATCTGCTTCACACACTACTGGTGCTTAATTTTCATGCAGTGTCTTTAGAGTATAAATGGCTGTTAACACTTAAATGAACTCCTCCGGTACAGCTCAGAGATTTCAGATCAAGAGTCGCGATGGGATTATCCCAGCATTAATGGGAAGCTTGTTATAACTAACTCATCAGAAACAGGAAGAACTCAAATGTCTGTCAAAATAAAAGTCCCGTTAAATGAAAGCTCTATTCAACTGGATGCATGAAATTGAAGACAGAAAACTACTGTATAAAAATATAATACTCAAAAAATAACAATAGCACTCATAATAACAATTCTATAATATTAAATGGTTGTTTTATTATTATTATTATTATTATTATTATTATTATTATCTGCACATCACAAATGCAAGTGTTTTATCAGCATGTTGTGATTCAGCCATAGCAGCCTTGTGCCACAGGTAATCGGATTTTTTTTTTTCCATTCATGTTTTCATTAATATTTTGAAACTAGCTTTGTTGTGCAGCATTTCAATTTACCAAAAATAAATTAAAAAAAAAACCTTATTATATTTTTATTTGATTAAAGCTGTATGTATCAATTTAATTAAACACCATTTGATCATAACATTTAATTAAATCATTTAACATGGAATTCAGAAAAATTCAAACGGAAAACGCATAATTTGTATCTGTGAGACTTTATGCAGTTCTTTTAATCAAGTCATTTTCTGTGTAATTTCATAAAAAATCTGAGGTTTTTATTTGTTGATTATAGTATCGATTTAGTACCGATACCGAGGTACCAGGGCTGGTATCGTACCGAAGCCAAAATTTTGGTATCGGAGCAACCCTAGTCCAGAGCCAAATGTCATGAAATTTCTCCACTTGGCTATATACATATATAAAATATTTCTTATCCTATAATGTGGATTTTTATGTTTTGTGTGTAGCCTCTATTGGAAGAGAATGCAATAAAATGTATTAGATTATTAAACGTTATTAAACAAAAATGTATTTGATTTTTTTTTAACGTTTTAAATGCAGTAAATGCGTTCACTTAATTTCACATTAAAACTGTTCCTGTTGTGATTTTTGAAAAAGGGACTAGATGAATTTAAGACTGAATGCATTACATGAATGAATGTTACATTTATATTGCGCTTTTCTGACACAACACTTAAAGCACTTTACACAGTGAACAGGGGACTCTCCTCAACCACCACCAGTGGGCAGCATCCACCTGGATGATGCAACGGCAACCATAGTATGCCAGTATGCTCACCACACACCAGCTATTGGTGGAGAGGAGAGAGTAGAGTTATAGAGGCAATTAATGAATGGGGATTATTAGGAGGCCATGACTGAGAAAGGCCAATTTGGCCAGGACACCAGGGTTACACCAAGAAGTGCCCTGGGATTCTTAATGACCACAGAGAGTCAGGACCTCGGTTTAACATCTCATCCGAAGGACGGTGGCTTTTTACAGAATAGTGTCCCCATCACTATACTGGGGCATTAGGACCCACACAGACCGCAGGGTGAGCACCTTCTGTTGGCCTGCCAAATATTACTTCAAGCAGCAACCTTAGTTCCCTATCTGTCACTCACTCGACATTGTGTCGATGTAGTGACACTAGGGATCACTCTTGGGAGCCTGAGACACCTCTGGTCTTTGATAAAAGGCCAATGAAAATTGGCGAGTGGTATTTGCATGCCACTCCCCCAGACATACGGGTATAAAAGGAGCTGGTATGCAACCACTCATTCAGATTTTCTCTTCGGAGCCGAACGGTCATGCTCACTGAGCTGAATTCCCACAACTGTTCATTCACCTCTGCTGGATCTGACGGCACATTTCAGCGGCTTCTCCCCCCTCTGCACTGGTGCACTGCAGAGAATGCCCCTGGGTGCTTCAGCAGAAATAAGAGTATATTTCTCTAAAAGAGTATATTTCTCTAAAAGAGCGGCACACACAGAATGTCTTTTTAAAGACATCTCTTTTTAAAGATGCCTTTCCGATTGTGTGTTATTCCTGGTTGCACTCGTTATTTCTCGCCTTCTGATGGTCACAATCACTGTCTTTCATGTCTGGGCACTGCTCACGCGGAGACAGCATTCGTGGATGGTCATGTACTCATTGCGAGGACATGTCCATGGCAACAATGCGGTTGCGGCTCGCCTTCGTAAGAAAGCAAGCCACCTCAGAGGCTCCCCGCCTCGGTCCTTTTACCCACGGGTATGAGGATAGCGCGGCTAGCACTGGGGGCGATTTGGGGACCTCAGTGGGACCGCCTCCGCCGGGTACCTCCCATTCCCCAGCACGCTTGTCTACCCCGATCGGGCTTCCGGATGAGTCCGCCAGCTCGTCTCACGGCGAGTTCGACCTCTTATTCAGAGCCCGTGAAAGTGATGAGCTCTCGAGCACAGCATCGGAGAGGGGGCTCGTCCAGTCGGACGCGGAAGCTTCAGCTGGGCTCCTCCCTTCGGGGACGATTGCCCAGTCACAGGCTGATGCGGAGATGATGACATGCTTTCCCGGGCAACTGCGAGCATCGGCTAGAGTGGAACTCTCCACTCTTCCCTGAACCCTCATGGCTCGATGACTGGTTCCTGGGCTCGCGGCGCTGCTCAAAGCCACGCCCCGCCCCCATTCCTTTCTTCCCGGAAGTGCATGAAGAGCTGACAAGGTCGTGGGAGGCACTTTTTTACTGCCCGGTCCCGATCTTTTCAGCTTCTCCGCACTCACTACCCTCAATGGTGGGGTGGCCAAGGGCTATTTGGCAATCCCCCGGTGGATAAAGGTGCTCGCGGTGCACCTATGCCTGCAGAGCGCCGCCACCTGGTGCAGGTGCCCAAAGCCCCGGTCCAATACCTGTAGGTTTACGTCGTCTCTGACGGCCAAGGCCTACGGTGCCACTGGACAAGCCGCCTCCACCCTGCACGCCATGGTTCTCCTGCAAGTCCGCCAAGGTGCTAAAGGAACTGCACGAGGGTAGTTCCACCCCGGGATTGATGCAGGAACTGTGCTCAGTGACCAACCTCACTCACCGAGCGATGGAGGTCACGGCGTGGTCTCTCGGGCGGATGATGTCCACATTAGTGGTCCAGGAGTGCCACCTTTGGCTCAACCTGGTCGAGATGGGTGAGGCCGACAGGACACAGTTCCTTGCTGCCCCCATCTCCCTGGCTCGCCTATTCAGCTGTGGAGCAGTAGACGGAGGCTATCCGGCATATCCTGCCCCGGCGCAGCTCAAGATCCCACACCATGTCTGCTCGTCGCCAAGGGCGTCCCCCTGCGGTGACTGCACTGGCTCCGCCACAGCCCGCCCCTTTGGCCCAGCGTGGAACCCACCACAGGAAGCAGACGCCACCCGTCTCGTGGCCGCCAAGAACCCGTGAAAGGCTTCAAAACGCCCTTGAGACGGGCGACCCAGGGACGACTCTGGAGCTCGTAAGCAGACCTCTCCATCCCCCCGTCGAAGGCCGGGAGGAGAATCTTTTTGTTACCTTTGCATTTAATTGCACTGCATGCCCAAGTGGCTGCAGTACTCAAGAGTTCAGCAAGTGTGGTTTCCTTGTTCCCTGGGTCACGTATCCGGTGTGCACAGCCATCATCATGACCACCATCCACTACTCTATTTGACAGGTTTGGCGCTCCAGCAGCGGTCTCCCACCCCTGAGAGCCCAGCTGTGGCACAAATCCGCCCCCGATGTGACAGTCTCCATGGGTCACGAGGACAGGCCTCTTCCTCCCCCATCCCAGGCTGTTCCAGGGGTGGTCACAAGGAGCCATGTAAGTGCTTCGATGTCCCTAGACTCAGCACGGCCACGACATGGTGTGGCACCTCGAGCTCCGCCCCGCCGCGAGGCACCACCTGCTGGTACGTCCAACGACGTTGTCCCTTTGGTCCCCCTTGCGCAGAACTTGGACGCGTGGCTTGCGCTTTCCAATCTGTCGTGATGGCTGGACCGGGCTGTCCAACTCAGCTACGTGATTCAGTTTGCCAGGCATCCGCCCATGTTCAGCGGTATCAACTTCACCTTGGTGAAGAACGAAAACACTGCTACCTTGTGCGCGGAGATCGCTACCCTCCTACGGAAGGGCGCAATAGAATCTGTCCCTCCCGCCGAGATGAAGAAGGGGTTTTACAGCCCCTACTTCATCGTACAGAATAAAGGTGGTGGGTTCAAGATGCTGACACAAAAACACATTCTGGCGAGCATCTGGCATCAAGATTTGTTCACAGTAGTAGACCTGACGGACACGTACATCCACGTCTCGATCCTTCCTTGACATAGACTCTTCCTGTGGTTTGCATTCGAGGGTCAGGCATATCAGTACAAGATCCTCCCTTTCGGCCTGTCCCTGTCTCCTCGCATCGAAGGTCGCAGAGGCAGCCCTTGCCCCGCTAAGGGAGGTGGGCATTCGCATTCTCAACTATCTCAACGACTGGCTAATCTTAGCTCACTCTCGGGACATGTTGTGTGCACACAGGGACTTGGTGCTCTCACACCTCAGCCGACTAGGGCTTTGGGTCAACTGGGAAAAGAGCAAGCTCCTCCCCATTCAGAGCATCTCTTTTCTCGGTTTGGAGTTGGACTCACAAACGAGCGTGCCCAGTCGGTGTTGGCCTGTTTGAAGGCGTTCAAACAGAAAACAACGGTTCCACTGAAACTTTTTCAGAGGCTCCTGGGGCATATGGCATCCTCAGTGGTGGTGACCCCGCTCGGGTTGATGCATATGAGACCGCTTCAGCACTGGCTTCAGACTCGAATCCCGAGATGGGCATGGTGCCGTGGGACACATCGCGTGGGCAGCACGCCGGTCTGTCACCATCTTTTCAGCCCTTGGACCGACCTCTCATTTCTACAGGCAGGTGTTACCCTAGAACTGGAATCCAGACGCGTCATGGTCACGACGGATGCCTCCAAAACGGGCTGGGGCGGGGGACAGACAACACAGCAACGGTAGCATATGTCAACCGCCAAGGCGGTCTGCGCTCTCGTTGTATGTCACAACTCGCCTGCCTTCTCCTCCTCTGGAGTCAGCAGCACTTCAAGTCGCTGCGAGCCACTCACATCCCGGGCAACCTCAACACTACAGCGGATGCGCTGTCACGACAGGTTACCCTCAGGGAAGAGTTGAGACTCCACCCTCAGGTGGTCCAGCTGATTTGGAGTCGATTTGGACAGGCACAGGTGCACCTGTTCGCCTCCCAAGAATCCTCCCCACTGCCCACTCTGGTACGCCCTGACCGAGGCCCCCATCAGCATAAATGTGCTGGCACACAGCTGGCCCCCTGGCATGCACAAATATGCGTTTCCCCCAGTGAGCCTACTTGCACAGACCCTGTGCAAGGTCAGGGAGGACGAGGAGCAGGTCGTCCTGGTAGCACCCTACTGGCCCACTCAGATGTGGTTCTCGGACCTCACGCTCCTCGCGACAGCCCCCCCCGGTGAATTCCCCTGAGGAAGAGGCACGATCTGGCACCCGCAACTAGACCTCTGGAATCTCCATGTCTGGCCCCTGGATGGGATGCAGAAGACCTAAGCAGTGGTAGACACGATCACCCAGGCTAGGGCCCCCTCTACGAGGCGCCTGTATGCCTTTAAGTGGCGTCTGTTCGCTAAGTAATGTTCTTCCCGATGGGAAGACCCCCAGAGATGCACAGTCAGATCAGTGCTTTCCTTCCTGCAGCAGAGGTTGGAAGGGAGGCTGTCCCCTTCCACCTTGAAGGTGTACGTTGCTGCCATAGCAGCACACCACGACGCAGTCGACAGTAAGTCCTTAGGGAAGCACGACCTGATCATCAGGTTCCTAAGAGGTGCCAGGAGGCTGAATCCCTCCAGACCGCGCCTCATTCCCTCATGGGACTTCTCTGTAGTTCTTCAGGGTCTACAGAGAGCCCCCTTTGAGAATTTGCAGTCAGCCGAGCTTAAGGCACTCTCTTTGTAGACTGCCCTCCTGACTGCGCTCACTTCTACCAAGAGGGTAGGAGACCTGCAAGTGTTCTCTGTCAGCAAAATGTGCCTGGAGTTCGATCTGCGCTACTCTTACGTGATCCTGAGTCCCCGACCGGGCTATGTGCCCAAGATTCCCACGACCCCTTTTAGGGACCAGGTGGTGAACCTGCAAGTGCTGCCCCAGGAGGAGGTAGATCCAGCCCTGTTGTTGCTGTGTCCGGTGCACGCTTTACGCATCTATTTGCATTGCACGCAGAGTTTTAGTTCAGCCAGTTGTGGCGTTTCATATAGGGACCCCTAGTGTCACTACATGGACACAACGTCGAGTGAGTGACAGATAGGGAACGTCATGGTTACTTGCGTAACCTCCGTTCCCTGATGGAGGGAACGAGACATTGTGTCCCTCCTGCCACAACGCTGAACTACCTGCTGAAATGGCCGGACCTTGTCTCGGCTCCTCAGCATAAAACCTGAATGAGTGGTTGCATACCAGCTCCTTTTATACCCGTATGTCCGGGGGAGTGGCATGCAAATACCACTCACCAATTTTAATTGGCCTTTTCTCAAAGACAAGAGATGTCTCAGGCTCCCAAGAGTGACCCCTAGTGTCACTACATCAACACAATGTCTCATTCCCTCCATCAGGCAACAGAGGTTACACAAGTAACCATGGCATTTTCCCTGAAGGTCTCCCATCCAGGTATTAGCCAGGCTTAACCCTGCTTAGCTTCAGTGGGGAACCAGTCTTGAGCTACAGGGTGATATGGCTGCTATAATTTATACATTTATAAAGGAAATACGTGCAGGCTATATTAAGAAGCATTCATAAATTGATATTAACTCCACAAAACATGATTATGTTAAAGAACCTAAAAGGTTTGGGGAATCATATCTCTTTAAAGGTATTTTAAACTTTGTTTGAGACAGATAGTTACAAGTAAACAAGATATCCCCGCTTGTTAACCTTAACAAGATATTCCCGCTTGACCTCAATTACTTTCACACGTTCATGTGCACACAATACCACACCACCCACTGCTTCTTTTTGCCAAGATCTATATTTGTTCTCCTACTCTGTTTTTGTATCTAGCTATTAAATAATTTATACCATAATAGATACAGTTGGCAGTCTAATTTCCTTGTGACTGATAACATAAAATAACCTATTTCTCTCTCACAGTTATGGTGTTGATAACTGCTTTTAAAAGAATGCTGTGTTCGTAGTCAAGGCCGTAACCATGTCTTGAACACTGGGGGGACCAAACTATTTTGGGTGTTGGGTTGGGGGTGGGGTCACAGGTGTTGAGGTCACAAATATAATGGTCCTCTTTGGTCCTTTAATATAGTAAAGGCTCAGGATTTTTTCTGTAACATGACATGACTGAGTCAGCTGGTTAGCAAAAAGAAAATACATAAAATTATTTACTGCCCTCAAGTTGTCCCTCGTTGTTTTTTCCTCCCAGTAGAATCTTAACACAATATTTTCTTCAAGAATCCTAACGCTGCTCTTTTCCATACAAAAACAGTTCATTAAAAAAATCATTATAAAAATACAATAAAAGTAGTCCATACAACACATAGCTGTTGTATGACCCCAGAAATGTCATGTGGATGTCAGGTGTATTTTGTTGATTCATGTCTTTTATTTTGAAATTCTAGTTCCTGTTTCATGTCATGTGTTCCTGTTTCCCTTGTCATGTGATTTCTGTTTTCCCTCCATGTTCATGTGTCATGTTTTCATTGGTTTATTGTTTAATTAGCTTGTTATGAGTTCTGTTTGTTCATTGGTTTATGTTCTCCCATGTCTTGTATTTAAGCCCTCATGTTTTCATTGTCTAGTTGTCAAGTATTGAATGTGAGTGTAGAAGTTTATGTCGGGCCACGTTTATTGTCAAGTCAAGTTTTTGTCAAGTCAAGTTTTTAGTCAAGCCATGTTCATGTTTATATTTAGTTAGGGTTTTTGGATTTCACATTCTGTAATTAAAACTGCACTTGGGTTCTCATCATCTTCGTCTTCAACATCATTGCCAGCAGCCAGCACACGTTACAGAATACTTGACCAGCCATGAACCCAGCAGTTTTACTTCTGCGCCTACGTCAGGGGAATCGTCCCCTGGAGGACTATGTTGAGGACTTCTGCAGTCTAGCCTGCCAGGTGGACTTTAATGAGGTTGCCCTCAAAGACTGTTTTAGATTTGGACTGAATGAGTCCATTTCTTTTTTGATGCCTGGTGGTCGCAGTTCCCTCAGCCTGGCTCAATATATCGACCTCGCCCTATGGTTCATTGGTTCCCCGTTCACTGCGGGGTAGGCGGATGCCGAGCCAGAGTTCCACGTCATGGCCGCCGCCGAGCCAGAGTTCCACGTCATGGCCGCCGCCGAGCCAGAGTTCCACGTCGTGGCCGCCGCCGAGCCAGAGTTCCACATCGCAGCAACGCCGCCGAGCCTGCTCCAGTGCCACGTCGCGGCAACGCCGTCGAGCCTGAGTTCCACGCCACGTCACAGCAACGCCGCAGCCTGCGTCCATGCCACATCACAGCAACGCCTCAGCCTGCTCCATGCCACGTCACAGCAACGCCTCAGCCTGCTCCATGCCACGTCACAGCAACGCCTCAGCCTGCTCCATGCCACGTCACAGCAACGCCTCAGCCTGCTCCATGCCACGTCACAGCAACGCCTCAGCCTGCTCCATGCCACGTCACAGCAACGCCTCAGCCTGCTCCATGCCACGTCACAGCAACGCCTCAGCCTGCTCCATGCCACGTCACAGCAACGCCTCAGCCTGCTCCATGCCACGTCACCACAATGCCTCAGCCTGCTCCATGCCACGTCACAGCCACACCTGAGCAGTGGGACCTGGAGATGGTTCCCATCCTTATACCCACCCTTAGTTCTCCTGAGCAGGCAAGGGAAACTTTCGGCCCTCCGATCCCGCCTGGACCCTCCGAGCCCTGGACTCCGCCTTGGCCTGTCGGTCCCTCGACATTGCCTCAGCTCGGCGTTCCCTCGGCTCCACTACGGTCCTTCAGCCTGTCGGCTGTGCTGGGGTCCCTCGTCCCTCCGGCTCCTCCTTGGTCTGTTGGTCACCTGGGTCTGCTTTGGCTCTCCGATCCTCTGGCTGCGCCTCGTCCCTCCGATCTGTCAGCTTCACCGGGGACCTCCTTCCCTACGGCTCCACCTTGGTCCTCAGTCCCACCGGCTCTACCTCAGTCTTCCGATCCCTCAGCTCCACCCTGGCCCTTCGAGTCTTTGGCTACTCTCCGGGCACCACGTTCCATGGCTGAGCCTCTCACGGCTCCACCTTCCATGGCTCCACCCCTCGAGCCTCTCATGGCTCCACCCCCCACGGACTTTGCCTTGGTCCCATGCCCCTCGCCCTTTCTCACCATGCCACGCCCCACACCTCAAGACACCCCCCCCCCCAGCTCCCTACAGAACTTTGAATTTATGTCATGTTTTACGTGTTTTGTTTATGTGTTGGGGTGTCAGGAGCCACCCCTTAGTGGGGGGGATATGTCAGGTGTATTTTGTTGATTCATGTCTTTTATTTTGAAATTCTAGTTCCTGTTTCATGTCATGTGTTCCTGTTTCCCTTGTCATGTGATTTCTGTTTTCCCTCCATGTTCATGTGTCATGTTTTCATTGAGTTATTGTTTAATTAGCTTGTTATGAGTTCTGTTTGTTCATTGGTTTATGTTCTCCCATGTCTTGTATTTAAGCCCTCATGTTTTCATTGTCTAGTTGTCAAGTATTGAATGTGAGTGTAGAAGTTTATGTCAGGCCACGTTTATTGTCAAGTTTTTAGTCAAGCCATGTTCATGTTTATATTTAGTTAGGGTTTTTGGATTTCACGTTCTGTAATTAAAACTGCACTTGGGTTCTCATCATCTTCGTCTTCATCACCATTGCCAGCACACGTTACAGTGGACTACTGTTATGTCTTTATACTGAACCTTTTATAGTGCTTTATAGTATATGTCGTTTTTTTAAGCTTGACAGATCCTGCTCACTATAAACTGTTATTCTATGGAATAGAGCTGCTTAAAATATCTATTTTTATGTTCCAAGAAAAACCCAGCATATGGTTTTTGAACAACATAAGGGTGAGTAAATGAGTGAGTAAGAGCACATTTTACATTTTTTGGTGAACTACTTTAACTGGTGGCTCATTTTTTGAGCACAAACCTGACAAGACATACTCAAAATAAAATGGTCTCTTTTAAAAGTAGACACTTAGATGCTGTACAAAATTCAGAATTAATTAAAGACACAAAGAAATTATTTAGAAAATTTTAAATTGATTTAAAAGTATTGCCTAATAATATTTGCATTAAGAATATATTACACTGTCCTTGCCAAAAACCTAAAAGCACAACAGAAGTCACAGGTCTTACCATGTTCTAGTTCTGATCTGGGTGATAATGCTCTACTTTTTTTTTTATTATTTTATTTTTTTATATATATAGATAATTTTCAATGTCAAGAGAATTTTCTAAAAAGCTACTTCAAAACCATGCCAGACATCCACATTCATTCAGTTCCTTTATAATATACACACATTCGCTCTTTCACAGTTATGAATGACATACAAATCACATGCTGTACATGACATATTTTAAATTCAAAAAGGTGAATTTCACCAAACAGTGAATAGTTTGCACCCTTGAATATTAATGTCGGTCTGTACAACATTTCAATCATAAAATAGTGGTCAAATATTGCATGTTTTGTTAGATACTTACATCTCACATGACACAAACACTCTTTACCTTAAATGCTTGCTGATGCGCAGTGCTGGGATAATCCACGAGGTTCCCACTTAGCGTCTTAAACTTGAGTCCCGCCTTAATCAATTTGATTGGCTATCTCAAATGACATTGACGAGCAGTGCTAGACTACTGTAAACCATTATGTTATTCCTGCAAGATCTTAATGACAATTAGACAGCGGTGCATAATGGACTGCAGTAGAACAGCATCAAGGATATCAGTTACTGGAGGGGACAATCTGGCCATATCTGATTATTGGGAGGGACTTGTCCGCTTCAAAGTATATTGTGGTTACGGCCCTGTTCGTAGTAAAATGACACTACGGCCCATGTCATCTGCCAGTGTCATTTCACAGATTCCTGAGTGTGAATCAGTTTCATTCCTGGTAACAATTACTGCATATTTTTTTCTTTCTTTCCCTCTCCTCTCTCAGTGCTGGCGGTGGATCAGACTGTTCTCTGTTAACACTTTGTCTGTGCCCAAACATACACAGACAAGTAAACAAGACATTCTTATGGCATGACAGGTCAAGCTCTGCTTGCTAGGGTTTGATTTATTTTTCTCTCCATGTATTTGTCCTCTAATATGAACGCTGCAGTGAAAATTTTGTCTGTGTTATTTCTTTCGTCTTTTTCTTCCCCAGGCCAAACAGCATCAATGACCCCTGTGAACTTCATGAAGAATTTCTTCAGTTTACATTGTGGGAGAAAGTATGCTAGCTGAACAGAGCACAGCTAAAGAGGTAAGAACTCTCCAAATGCTAACACTGCTATACACATAGCCTAGGGCTACATATGTGTGAGGAAGAGAAAGAGGGACTGACAGTTAAGCTTTGTATGCATACTGCAGTAAAGATGAGGAGTGTCAGGAGTTGCAATGCTTCAAGAGCTAAAAAGATTAATATGCAAAACAAAATGAGAAAAGAAATTTAGTGAAAAAGATTTTTGTAGGCCTATTAGTAGGTAAATTGTGGCAGTAGTAATTTACACATCTCTCAGAGCGAATTGTGTTGAATTGTGAAAACGTAAGAGAAAGCTAGTTTCTGTGATGAATTGAGCAGATCGAAATATGAGCGTATATGTTTGTGTCTGTATTTATGTGTTTGGAGGTTTGCAGTCTTCCACTACTTGTCTTTAAAATGGCCAAAATTTATTGTGCATTGTGTTGGAAGCATCATATTTCTCTCTATTCCACTGGACAGCGATACAAATAGATGAAGTACAACAACGTGACAGTTTTTGTTTCTGAATTACTTTGCTGGAACAGACCACGTGAGTTAAAAAACCAACAAACCATAACTTTTCTTGACGTCTCCCTCCCCCTGGTGACCATTGATGGATTCTTCCTGACAAAGCATTCATTATCGCGCAGAGCAGAATGTACCTTTTTTTCTCCCCAGACCACTGTCCCCCCTCATTTCTTTCTCTCTTTTCATCCACTTTGTCTAAACTGAGATGATTTCTAATAGAAAATGCAATGGATCCTCTTCATCCCCTCAACCTGACGGATTTGAACTCAATCAGAAATTAGAACTTCAGGCAATATTCTTTACACATACAGTAAGTATGTGTGGTTTGATCTTACAAGTAAGCCATGCCAAAGACTATTAGCCTATACATACTCTAAAAAGCAAGAAGTAATTAGCTCTGACCTTCTATTTACATGTTTGACCAAGGGAATGTGACATATTGGGAAATGGGATACTCATGCAATTTCAAGATGGTTGATTCTCATGAAACCTGTAAAGTGTCCAGGTCCTATTTTACTTTAAAATCAAAAGAAACAAGAAATTATATTTTGCTTATATAAAATTATTTTTATTTTATTTTTATTTTGGGTTAAATAGGACCAGGACATTTTCTTTACAGGATTTGTGAAAAACACCCTAATAATCAGAAAGCTATAAATTATAAAATAATTATTCAGAGTGAAGAGGCAGTTGTTGTGCAGATTTATCTGAGGCAGTTCTTCATGGCCAACATTTATAAAAGTAAATAACCTGCATTATGTGAAAAGCTTTTACTTTCAAATTCATACATTAAACTTCCCTACTGTAGCTACATCAGTACATCCCTACACAATTTTTCAGCATCTGAAAACTTCTTCGACAGACATTGCTAAAGACAAGAGTTGATTGTGGTTTCTCCTGCATATCTTTTCAGCACACACCATCATTCTTCATGGCTAGAGTGATTCCATCTATCCCAACCAATTCAGCTCTGGCTGACAGCTAGCATTAGCATTCTAGCCTAGCTGCCACAGCATGTAGCCATGCTTCAATCAGAAAGCTCTCTGACAGGTCTAATAATTGCCATAGAGGCTGATTTATCCGCTCTAGGTAGCTGGTGAATAAGAGCGCAAACCTATGGCCATACAAAGAGAGTAAAACCAAAAAGGAACTTTACTTTAGAAGTGGGGAAAAAACAAATAAAGAGATATTTTTCACTAATATAATGGATATTAGATGATAGATGAGTATTCAGGGAGTACATGTTTAGTGATGTATAATGAGATGGACGAGATGAAAGTAGCTAGCACACTGACAGCTGATTTCCACAAACTCTTCCACTATTAGTAAAGAGATAATACTGTTTTACTATTTTGTTTAAATACTATACATTACTATTTTGTTTGCTAAACATTTTTGACAACATGATTTGCGTTTCTTGATTTCTATTTCCTTATGTAGCATGTCAGAAGTATGTGCATATAAAACATATACTTCATTATGTATACTTGTTTTTGTCTGAAAGATGGATATAAAAACGTGCAACAATGTCCTCCCACTTCTTCAGCCATCTAGTTGTGGAAGTATTTTTCCCATTCATCTTTTTCATAGGGATTTCATAAGATTCAGCAAAAAAAGAGTTCTAAGCTATGAGCACTACAAACTTTGATTTGAAGGAGAAAAATATTTGAAATTCAGAAAAAAAAGACAAAGGAACAAGACTGTGAACTTAACGTCTTTCATGAGGGTATGAACTAAAATGAATCCCATGAAGCATTTTTTATGACGTAATTGAATTAAAACAATGGAAAATTGAAAACTTTTGATTTAAAGTAGGCTATATAGTAACAATACATTTGAATTTTATTGCAAAATATAAAAATAGTTTGAGAGTGAAGGAAAACGACTCGATTGCGTTATTCAAAGCGTCAAGAAAGCGGGCGGTTTCTGCAGAACTCGTTTGGTGTTGTTTGTTTGCTGCAGTTCTCTGATTGGTGAATCTTTGCGCTTCAGAAACATTTGTAGAATAGTTATTAAGAATTCCACTATTCAACATGATTTTTAAAAAGTTGAAATAACGCACACTGTTGGCTTCAACAGAAGCATTGCACTGATCAACAACCTCAGAGCTCAGATAGGTCTGTCTTTAAAGTTTTATAAGTTATCATTAAAAATAATTTTGCCTATGGAGAAAATTAATAGGATCTTTTCTTCCAGAATCTGACTGTTGTGCTCTGATGCAATGCACACCTTCTGAATGCTAGAATGGCATGAGCAATTTATTTGCAATGTTTTAGTTTTTCAGTTGAAAACTCATTGATTTTGCTACATTTCTGCCTCTCATCCACAATGTTTGGCGTTGACCTCCACTAAAAACTGAGAATTTTGAAAACACTTTCTAGTAGCCTACCACATACTACCACATTGTCAACTGAAAACGTATTAGTAAGGGGGGTAAAAAATGCATTAATGCATGACAAAGAAATTTTGATACATTGATTACAGAATTCAAGAATCAATTATTCTTACTAGGATATATTAATACCCAATGTGATATAGATACCATCTCAGATTACATGAGCCTTCTTGCAATAGATGTGGAGCACACGAGATTGAAATGGAAAAAGCAAACTTTAAATTAAGGAAGTTCTTGCTGCCGAGTTCACTCCATGTGACCCTACAGAGGTATGGGATTACTTTTGTGCCAATTGTTTTGAACGTAACTTTTCAAAAAAAACAAAAAAAAAAAAAAACATGCGCTGCTCGCATTTTCAGTCACGCTTCCAAAGATTTCATTTATGCTCCCGGAGTTTTCATTCACTTTACATTCTGACACAAAACTCTTGTGTGGGCGGGGCTAACAAAGATGAGTTCTCATTGGCTTGTGAGATTGTGAGTGACAGCTCTTTGACCTGGAAGTAGAGTTGACCTAGAAGGGGCTCTGGTTCAGGTTTTGCGTGTAAAAGTGCGAGAATCTGTTAGCGGCTTCATTATTAATTAGTGTTTAGTGATACATAAGTATTTTTTCCTACGATTATTTTGTCGAGATAATTTGAGGAGCAACACGGACAAATGCCTAATAAATAAATAAAAGTTATTGTTAGATGACACAGAGGGATTTGTTCTGAAATATTTTTGCATGCTCTTTTACTATAGTAATATTGTAGACTTTAGTAACAATTCCTTTTGTGTTCCATGAAAGAAAAAAGGTCAAATATGTGGGCTTGAAATAAAATGAGGCTATGAGTAATGACATAATTCTCAATTTTGGGGGGATAAACAAATTCTTTAACCATTTTTGAGAGTGGCCATATCCACATACTAGAAAATTGTTCTAAGCAGTTTGTAGTGTTTTACTGCAATCTCTTCCCCTTTTTATTTAACAGTTTTTCACCAACAAAATTCAGATGACCCAGAGGATGAAGTGGTGGTGCCAGAGATCCAATGTTCCTTACCAGACTAGAATCTTGCTATTCTGCATGGATTAATATATCCATTGACATCACCTTTGAAAGGCCTGGAGTTCCAGACAAAATTTACCACTTTCACCATTAATTAAATTGTACTTGACAGTGAAATGTACAGTATAGGAACACTGAATAAATGAAAAGAAACAAGCCTGTGTTGGTGTCCTCATTATAGTTCAATTTTAAATGGTGTAACGCATTAAAAAGCAATATGTGTATTATTTTACATTGTGTTTTGTTGTCTGTATATTGTGTACAATGTGTATTATAGAATATGAATATTGTGTAATACGGTATGTGTGCATATTGTTCAGTGAGTGTTGTGTTTTCTGTATATCTTGTATATTATCTTGTAACTATGAGATGCAATGTTGGTGGAACTGCGCTAATGAAGTGACAATTTTAATCAAGTTAAATTTTTTCAAACTTTAAAATCAATCATTCAGCTGGTTTTGTAGAAGCCACATTTGAAGTAGTGAAAACCCATGCAATGCAATACCATTGAAGGTCTACAACCTGTGAAAACAAGCTCCATGCTTGATTAAGATTTTCATATTCTGTTTAAATTCTTCAGAATTAATGGGAAAAAAGTACAGCACATGCGCTAACAATGGGGTAGTCATAATGACGGTATTAATCCATGCTGCTCCTGAAAGTTAATCATGACAAAATAGTAATGGGAAAAAAATATGAATATCCCATGTCTTATGGTTGGAGTTGGCATCAGTTCATCCTCTGAAGTCCACCATAATCGACCGAAGTGATGTCTGGCTGGCACCAGCTGCATTGTGTTGTCATCACTCAGAGACACGTAGCAATGAAGTCCGACACCAAGCAGGAACTTAAAAAAATTATTTTTTAATCATTACTAAATTTAACAGGTAGCCAATGTAACCGATAAAATGGGGCTAATATGATTATATTTCTTGGTTCTAGTCAGCACTCTGACTGCTGCATTTTGAACCAGTTGAAGTTTATTTATTGAACTTGCTGGACATCCTCCCTGTAACGCATTACAATAATTTAGTCTTGAGGTCATGAACGCATTCATTCGTTTTTTGGCATCAGCAACAGATGTGTCATTACTTAACAATATTTCTGAGGTGGAATAATGCTGTTCTACAAACATTGGAAATTAGATTTTCAAAGGACAGATTGGTATCAAATATAACACCCAAGTTCTTCGCTGTAGAAGATGATGTAACAGTACATCCAACAAGAGTCAATTGTATTTTAGCGGCTTAGTTTTAGAGGTTTTTGGTCCAATAATTAGTACATCTGTTTTGTCGGAATTGAGTAGAAGGACATTTCTGGCCAAACAATCTTTGATTTCTTTGAGCCTTAGAATGTATATGAATTTGCTATTTTTAAGATGTTTATCGAATATTTGCACACAAATAAGATTTGTAAAATAGAATGCAATACATTCCAGATGATGTTCTCATTGGCAAAAGCCTACATTAACTCTCTACACTAACTCATATAGCTTATCTTCAGCAACATTCTTTCTATATCACAACAAACATGTTCTCAAAATAACCTGTACTGTATGCTAACAGACAACAAAGCTATCCAGTGATCAGACCACAATACTAGAATTGCAATTAAATATAAATCCACTACAGCACTAATAGGAATAGAGAAAAACCACAACATGCTAAACCAACAATCACTGAAACACATATTTATAAACAAATACATACATTAATAACCAAATACCTATAACAAATTAATAAGGCACAAACATAGATAAATGCCAAATGTGGATCTAATAATGATCTGAATTACAGAATTACACATTACAAAAAGCCATCAAGGGTCATTACAAGTCCATCAAATTGCGCTGCCTATCTGGATGGGAATACTTTCAGTCATAACAAAGTGAGTCCTAATGTAATAATTCACTGTGTAATTATTTTGAGCCAGTGAGCAGAGTAGAAGAGATGCTCTCATTTAGCCAGGGTCCAGTGAGACTGCAATCAGTACAACATTACACAAATATAAACACATTATCTCTCATTACAGACCTCAGACATTTTGACTGCATCACACACACATACTGAATTCAATCCAGCTTCTTGTCATGGAGTCATCAGGGATGGAGGTTGAATGCTTGAGGAAGTGCACAGAACAGACATTGTTTGTTGTTCGTTTGTGTTGCACAAAAGTATGTATTCTGTTATATCTGTTTGCATTATGCTCATGTGCTGTTGTCCTTGTTTCTCCTGAGCGGCAACACATGGTTCATGTTACACATGCTCTGTGAGTTTATCTGAGGAGACAGGGGTAATGTTGTCTCTGAGCCTGGGGCCATAGACTGACTTCTGAATAAGTACAAACCCACAACATCTACAAGAGTCTTGATGACAAGTGTCCTTCTGGTCAAGGGCACTAATCAGGTCACTCTGATCAAACCACTACAGACAGGGCCACCATATCAGAAGATAGCAAACAGAGAGTGGATGTCTGTCCGATGTTTGTCCAAACCTCAAAACTACATCTGACATAAGGGCTCCACGAAAGATCCCCAGTGCCCCAGAGGCTTCTTTGCGCAACATCCAAATGATAGCAAATGACAGCATATTATAAGGTATAGACAAATAAAACTAAAATACAGAATTTATGGACCTTATTCAGAGCAGTGCCATATTTAATTTTTAATGGGAATGAAAACAAGGCAGTAAGGGATAGACTTACAGTACAGGGTTGTACTGTCCTTTAAATTATTTTTGAGACAAAAATTCCTGAAAGCAGTTGTGAAAATTAGATGTGATCTACAGTAGGAGCTTTATACAGTTTTATACAGTGCATGCCATTGAAGAGACTGTAAGCCTGAAATTGTAAGAAATCTGTAAGTCCCTCACAGCCTCATTTTTATTCCTGTTATATACTAACTATGGTGCTACTATGAAACATTTCTATTAATAATTTAATAATAATAATAGTATTTAATTTGATTCCATTTCACTATAATAATAGTAGTAAAAATATATTTTTAGAAAAATGTTTTTTAAACTATCAAAAATATTTGATCTTACATGAGTTTAGAGTGTTTGCACTTACATTACCCAGAAAACCAAGAAAAAACATTCATCATCTCGTATTTATACAATAAGTATTTAAATCTAGTAGTATTTATCATGCATTGTCAGCAGCTGCATGGAGGAATAAGCCTGGTACTGAGAAGGTCATCAAATGGCTATTTGAGGCCTCAGGAAGAGCTCACATTATTTCCCTGTGTGGGCACTTCTAGAGCAAACCAACTACAGTGTGTCTAACTACACAGCCCTAATCTATTAATTACTGACCCATTAGGACCCACATGGGGCTTATTAGAACAAGCTGCTGTTTCTTTCCATAGAAAGACTGAGCTGGCCATTGGCTTCTAGCTCTGCACCATAAGTGGCACCAAACTGTAAAAATTAAATTGTGGAAGCAAACAAGTTTCTTCAACATTCCCACTTGCCCTCTGGCTTGCCCATTGTCTTCCATTGTTTGACCAAACCAGATGGTCCCACGCCAGTTTCATACCATTGATTAAGCATATTGCATGACCCTAGTTTTATAAGGTTCAATCTGCCCCTAGACCTGCTTTGAGATAAAGGGCTTTAAAGGAACATTTCACCCAAAATTAATAATATAATATGCTCAGCCTTATGCCGTCTCAAACTTGTATGACCTTCTTTCTTCTGTAGAACACAATACATTTTTTTTAAAGATATACGTATGATGTGTTTGTCCATACAATGCAAGTTTTTGGGGTCCAACTCTTTCAAGCCCTAAAAAGGACACAAAGGCAGTCCACAAAAGCAGTCCATACAACTCTAATGGTTTAATCCATGTCTTCTGATGCTATATGATCTGTTTTGAGTTAGAAACAGACCAAAAAGATTAATCCTCCCATCAGCAGTCTCCTTGGCACATTCATGGTAGAAGATCCTTCGCACTTCCTTGCACTTGACGTGAAAGTGAAATGCGCAGAGCGATAACTTTGGACCCCATTGACTTGCACTGAATGGACAAAACACATACATTCTTCAAAAAAATCTCTGTTTGTGTTCCGCAGAAGAAAGAAGGTCATATGAGTTTGAAATGGCATAACGGTGAGTAAATGAGACAATTATAATTTTTGAGTGAACTATTCCAGTTTTGCCAATTTTTGCCACTGGCTAGCAGGCATTGATAGGATCTTTGATTTTTATTTTTTTTTAAATATTAGACATAATAAAAAAAAAAAAAAATAGAGAAAAGAATGAAGTGTCCTTCACTGACTAGGCAAGTATTAATTTTTAATAATAAATAATAATAATAATAATAAATAATTAATTTTTAAACAAATGCCAGATATATGTTATGATGCAGACACACCAGAACTGAGGATGAACCCAAAAGTGGAAACTTTATTAACACTGCTAAGCACAACAGACAGAAAACTTAACTGGAGGAAGACTTGATGACAGTAGACAAGGAGTAACTTGCAGCAGACCATATGAACACTGACGAACGAAGGCAGAGTCGAAGGAAGATGATGAAGATGCATGCTATGCGGGTAAGTAAACAACACAACACTGAGTAGTGCGGTCTGTAAAGTCCTAGGTTAGACTTGACAATGAATACTGGGCTGAGGTGAGTACATGCAGTCCTTGATGAGGTGCGTGATTGATTACAGGTGGAGGAGATTACAAATCTGGGGATAGTAAATGGTGAATGGTGAGAGAGAGAGAGAGTCAGGTGGAGGCGTGACAATATAACCTTACAAAACTATGGTTACAATAAATTGCACACTTCACCTAGAATAGAATAGAATAGAATAGAATAGAATAGAATAGAAAAACAAAGTGCACAACAATAGAGAAATAAAATAGCTGTCTGTAAGTGGATGATTCCACCTGAATAATTCTCCAGTCAGAGTTTGTTTGGTGATTTTGTGAGAAAAGGTCACAATGAGCCTGGGATTGAAATGCATTGGTTTTTATTTCACAGTCTATTGCCTCCAACTTCCATTACTACTAACTCACGCAGTCTCTCCATCTCATTCAAAGCACAGCAGAACTGACAGGATGCTCCAAATGACTTCTGCTCTGCTCCCGTGCAAAACCCACAGAATGCTCACAGCTCCAAACAAAACACAGATAACAAATGAAGCCAAAAATATAGAGCTCTCAATGAACACAATCAAAAAGATAATAAAAACTGCAAATGCAATTTTGCACAGATGGGGAAAATATGTATTACCGTGAATATATTTCTCCAGTCTCTCTTAATGTTTTGTTTGACTGTGTGCATGGCCAATGGGCAAACAATGCAATCACATTTCATCAAAACAAGCTCAAAGAAAATCTTTTTTTACATGGGTTTTAGGACACAACATGCATGATAAATGTTGCTGATGTAGTTGATGAATACACAAAATATTGCCTTCATTACATTCTTGTGGAGAGTAATTTTTTTATGTAATGTATTAAATAGCAGCTGAAACAGCATCAACTCTAGTGTTGTATTATGACACATTCCTAACTCTGTTTGCTCTGTGTTCGCCTTATCCAGACTGGCCTCTGGCTTCTCATTTTAGCTCTGGTAACTGCTACACATTTAATGGGTTTTTGAACTGTCAAGGCCTCAGGGTTAACACTCCACAGAATGAGCATGCTATTTGAATGGAGCTTGTTCACCTCTCTCTCTCTCTCTCTCTCAAATTCAAATTGGCTTTATTAGCATGACCATATACAATGTACAATGTTGCCAAAGCATTGAGTAATAAACATATTACAAACATAAAAAACATGTATATACAATAAATAAATAATAATGATAATAAAATAAAATACAAACAAATGACAAAGTAAAATACAGAGAGCAATGAGATAGGGAAAAAAAAGGAGGACCCACTTTATATTAGGTGGCCTAAACAATTTGATACTATGTACTTATTATGTACATACATGTTGCATTGTAATTACATTTAAAGTACTTGCATTTAATTAAATGTGTAGTGCACTGTTAACTTTACCCCTAACCCAACCCTTACCCCAAACCTAACTCTTTTTCAATAGAGCTCTAATATCATGAGGGTTAGCTTCTCTCCCTCATATGATGACAGGAGGACACATACTGCGCTGCCAGCTGAATACACTCTACTTTCTCTCCCATAAGATATGAGAGTTTGTCTAAATCATTTATGGCCTGGAATTCAGGTAGACTATGAGCTATTTGTGTTAAAGTAAGTGTTTCTAATTGTCTCATATTTACTGCAGTGTGTGAGGAAGTGCAGCTCGTCCTCCACGACTCCTTCAGTGCAGTGTGAACACAGTCTGTCCTCACTGGGCCTCCAGCTCTGCCTGTGTCAGCCCGTCTCTATGGACTTTGTAGATAGTCTTTAATATTGAAATATGGTGCCAATTTATAATCAGTCTTGATTCTGTGGAGGTAGCTTAATTTATGTACTTGTGTGACTTTGTGCTGCCAATCATGAATGTATTCTTCCTGGGTTGTTCTTTCTGTCTGTTTCAGTTTTGCCAGTCTGAACTGGATGGATGAAATTAGTTGATATTTTTCCACTAAATAGCGCATAGGGTCACTCTCTGGATGTCCTGCCCTGTGTGTAAAGGCACAGTGATGGTAGTTATCTGGAGGTGTGTCTGAAAAATGGAACCAGAACTTAACTGCTCTCTTCTGGATTTCAGTGAGGAGAGGGAACTGGCCCAGTTCTGCTCTACAACCCAGACTTGGAGCATTTCTGTGAATTCCCAGGATGTTTTTGCAGAATTCTAGGTGGAAAATTTCAACAGGGCTTTTATCCCAGGATTCATAATTTAATTTATATTTGGGGCCCCAGGTTTCACAGCCATATAGAAGTATAGGTTTGATGATGCTGTCGAAGACTTTTTAGCCACAGTTTAATAGTATATTATATACTATAATATGTCCTACAGGCTTTGTCAGTCAGATATTTTATTGCCAAATCAAATTGTCCTGAAGCAGAGATTGTAAGACCTAGATAATTGTAGCAGTTGGAATGATGAAGGATTGTTCCCCCGATTGTAAAAATATATTTATTGTTCATAATGAGATTTTTTTTTTTTTTTCTTCTCAAAAATCATGACTTTGGACTTCTCCATGTTTATTGGTAAGGCCCAATCACTGCTATATTTTTCTAAAATCGAGAGGCTTTCATGTAGTCCCTCTTCATTAGGTGACAGCAGCAGGAGGTCATCAGCGTAAAGGAGGCATTTGATTTCTCTGCCATCTAAGATCAGTCCAGGGCAAGGTGACTTTTGGAGGGTTGTGGCCAATTCATTTATATAAATATTAAATAGTGTTGGGCTGAGGCTGCAGCCTTGGTGAGCTCCCTTGGTCTGATTGAAATAATTGGTTCATTTGTCAATCTTAACACAGCATTTATTGTCTTTGTACATATCATTTATGATATCATATGTCTTTCCTCCTATTCCACTCTGGATGAGTTTAAGGAAGAGTCCGTTATGCAAAACAGAATCGAAGGCCTTTTAAAGTCAATGAAGCTGACTTTATAAGTGAGTGGAGTGTGTAGATATGACTAGTTGTTCTCTGTTTAGGCATGAATCTAATTTGACATTTATTTAGTGTCTTGTGTTCTGAATGAAATTCACTAATCTGTTATTTATAATGCAACAGAATCGTTTCCTGAGGTTGCTGCTTACTGTGATGCCCCTGTAGTTATTTGGGTTGTACTTGTCTCTTTGTTTGAAAATTGGAATGATTTGATTTTCCTTCCAATTCTCAGGAAAGTGTCCTGATTTTAAAAGCAAATTAAATAATTTTAGAATAGTATCATTCATTTTGGGGCTGCTATGTTTCAGCATCTCATTATATATTCCATCCAAGCCACAAGATTTTTTATTTTTGAGGGATTCAGTCAGTTCATTTAATGATATGGGGGTGTCCAAATGGTTTAATTGATCTTTTATTGTGTGTTCCAGATTATTTAGTTTGTAGGTCAAATGTTTTTGGCTGAGGTTTGGTTCATTTTGTGAATAGAGGTTTCCAAAATGTTCTGTCCAGAGTTTTGGGTTACAGATGGGAATGGATTTGACTTTTTTCTATTTATCTAAATTGTTCCATAAATCCCAAAAGGAATTTTCTTTGACAGCCTCCTCAACCTTGTTGAGCTTTGCTGTCATATGTTCAGCTTTTTTCCTTCTTATTGTGACTTGTACATTTTAAAGGTTTGATGATATGTGGTTCACATGTGCTGATTTGCAGGGTCTGTGTTTTTCATTTGATAATGATCGTAATTCCTTTCTTGATGTTTGACCATTTTTTACTTCTGTACATTTTTCTTTTTCTCAGGACTTTGCTGGTCAATGTATAAAATATTTTAGTTAACTGTTCTGTTGCCAAATTTATACTTTTCTTGTCTAGTCCAAATTTGGTGTAGAAAAATGTGTCTATCATTTTCTGAACATGAATGCTGTGGAGCTCAGCTTCATATCGTGCAGGACTGTCATTTTTCCATATACATTTTGTGGGGAGGGAATACAATTTAATTTTCTGATCAGAAGATGGCAGATTTGCTGACTTGTTTAGACTAATGACTATGTGACTTTGATCTGAGAAAAGAAGCTGTGACATCACCATGAAGTAGTTGATCTTATTGTGGTCTATATCTGTTATAGCGTAGTCCACTGTGCTGCTGCCTCAAGGTGAGCAGTAAGTAAATCTACCCAGAGAGTTTCCCCTTGTCCTGCCATTAACTATATATAAACCCAGGTTTTTGCAGAGCTGCAGGACGAATTTCCCATGTCTGTTGTCATAGCTCTGACGTGCTTTAGTAAAGAGTTGATTCTGCTGTATATGTGTACTGTTAATATATTTATCTCCACCTGAACTAATGTAGTCTGTTTCCTTTGCAGTTCTTGCATTCAGATCTCCCATTAACAGTACAGAGCATAGAGACTGAAACCGAATGATCTTGGCTCAACACCAGTTTCATGTACAACAGTAAAGAGAAGACTCAGGGGTGCAGGCCTTATGGGAAGAATTGCAAAAAAAAAAAAAAACTTTTGAAACAGAAAAACAAAAAGAAAAGGCTAGAGTGGGCAAAGAAACCAAGACATTGGACAACAGATAATTGGAAAAGAGTGTTATGGATCTTAACTCCATTGAGCATTTGTGGGATCAGCTAGACTGTAAGGTGCATGAGAAGTGCCTGACAAGACAGCCACATCAATCACAAGTTCTGCAGGAAGCGTGGGGTGAAATGTCACCTGAGTATCTGGACAAACTGACAGCTAGAATGCCAAGGATCTGCAAAGCTGTCATTGCTGCACATGGAGGATTTTTTGATGAGAACTCTTTGAAGTAGTTTAAGAAGTTATGACATTTTTTTCAAATTGTAATAGTAATTTTCACGTTATTAATGTCTTGACTATACATTGTGATCAGCTGATTGCCACTTTGGTGAATAAAAATACTAATTTCTTTCCATAAGAGCAAAATCTGTACATTAGTCCAAACTTTTGGCCACCAGTGTAGGTAAGTGTCCTCATCTGAACAAATGAGTTCCTTATTAAGTTTTATCCAGATATGTGTTTTCCCTTTTTTTTTTATTTTACAGGCTGAATATAGTGGAAAAGATGCTCTTTAAACCAAACTATAATTCCTCCTGAATCTCTTCCATTGTTAACATGAGGGTTTTTAATTGAAGGTATAAATAGCTCTCTGTAGTTTGAAGGAGTGTAGGTTTTAGACTCTAAACGACTCCATGTCTCAAGTAATATATATATCCGAAATATATACAATATTTAAAAAATCAGGATTAGTGCTTTTCTCTCCAAAAGATGAAGAGAACATCCCCTGAATGTTGTAGCATGTTATTTTAAATGAAGATATTGAGAAATGTTCTATTTAACAGAAAGAATAATAAATGATTTTGCGACCCAATATTGTTTTGAAATATAGTGAATCAATTAAATGCATTACAAAATAATAATAATAATAACAATAATAATAATAGTAATAATAATAATAATAATAATAAAGGAATAAAGAATATGCTTGACTAAGCTTACATTGTAGGTAATTAAGCTTATAGATTGTCATATATAATTTTCAGCATGTTTTTTATCTGGCTGAGGTCACTGGTGTCTGAACTATCTGCCGGGATGCTGTGTGACCCTTTCCTCGCTGACAGGGCTTGTTCTCTGGGGGCTCCTGAGAGCCACGTCCTTGATGGATTTCGCAAATAGTCTCATGCCATCTAGATGAATGTGCAGGCGGTCATAAAGATGTTCATGGGTGATGTGCTGATGGTTTGCAATGTGCACATTTGACATTGGTGCACAAACACTAGCTATCTCTGTATTAATTGCGTTAATGATTTTTTGTGGAATGTCTCTGTGAGGGATAAGGGTAGAGATGATGACCTTAGCACTGGGGTAGATCCTGGAAGCTGTTTTCATCACGTTGGTCAGAGCTTTAGCGAAAAGCTTTTCTCTCTCCCTTTCTCTCTCTCTCTGTGTGTGTGTGTTAGACAGATAGTATATGATAGATAGATAGATAGATAGATAGATAGATATAATAAACCGTTTATATTCATGTACAGACTGGCTCATATATAAATCCATATTTATACAATTTTGATTACCATTTCATTGTATTAATGTACTTGACATTTGTTCAGTATTTTTCCCATTCTGTGCATTCTTTGTGGTTAATGGTGTTGTCTACTGATATGAGTTTTATTTTTTTTCTGTTCCTCGTTTTTTTACAGTAGCTTTCTAAAGTAAAAAACATATAGCTAACAAATGTTATTACACTACAGACTATGCTGTACATGTAATTACAATATAATAATGACATTACAAATATGATTGCACAACTCAAGGCTGTACTGAAGAAGTAATAACAAATTAATGTCACCAAAAGTGTTATTTATCAACTGGAGCTTGTACTGTAAGAGTAATAAAACAACAGTGACTTCATAATGCCATTACTGATATTGCAGAATTATAAACTGTAACTGTTATTGTTTATTATACTGTATGTGCTCTTGCATACACATACAAATATTAAATTAACAAAGCTTGTGGGCACACATAAAACCAAAAAAAATCTTCTATAGAGTTTAATTTTAGTTGCTGTTGGAACTCTCCAAGCTGTTTATTTGAAATCCTAGTATTTAACTGTGGCTGTGAGAATGGAAGTGAATACAAGAAAATGTAATAGAACACATCCCTCCCAGTGTCAGCCTTTCCCTATCCTACTTTTTGTTTAATACCATACAATATACAAGTGCATTCCGGGAGTATGGCGGGAACTGGAGAGCTAATCAATGGAGAGATAAAGATTTAAGGCATTTACTTTGACTGATAGCAGCAGAAAATATAAACTACAATGAAACTGAGAAGGGCGCGAGAGAGAGAGATATCCTATTAGGGGAGTAAATCTCAAGTTTCATCACAGTACGATCTTATATCGATTCTCTTCAATATCAGTCTCTAGGCTCTGTACTGTTAATGGGAGATCCGATGTTTGTTGATACCTCAAAGTCTGCCAGCAATGCGATTTCGATTCAGGGGACTGTGATCGACATTACGATATTATGTGCCAATTTTACACAATAAATTACATTTATTATCTCACAAATGCAAAGAAAGTATAATTTTAATATTTTAATGAGCTCTAAGAAAAGTGCAAATCCAGTCCCCACATTGGGACGTCTACAACAAAATAAGGTATTTCAGTTATTGCAGAAAAATAAATAATGTAAAAAAATATATATACAAGTGATTATCAATCATTTGATGACAGCTAATTGCCTTGTGGATTGATGAAAACACTACAGTGACAATTTGTCATCTCTACAATAGTCAAGCAAGTCTTTCAATCCAAAATACTTACATACCAATGACAGGAGAGTATGTGCTATCTGTGTTTTTTCTTGGATACAACTTACGTTAGAGTTTACTGTTATAAATGTTTGTAAGGGTGTTGATGAGTAGATGTGAAGTCTTGTAATTATTGCTGGGGCAGGGCAGGCATTTTCTCTTTCCCTCATCAGCACTGTTCAGAATATTGTGGCAATTTAGCCATTTGACATTGTTGAATTGCTCTATAGTTCCAGACCGATGGATCATTACACCCCTATCTCCTATGTGATTTCCTATTATGATCCAAATAAATTAAGCCTCAAACAAAAACTTATATTTGAAGGCTTTATAGTATATTTATGTCTTTTTCCCCGTTGTTAAGTCACGGAGCCAAACACCAGTTACTTGCTAAGAAATAACAAATTTATTAATTCTTAATCCTACACTGTAAAAAACTGTTGTAAATTTACGGCCAAATTCCTATAGCAATCCACTGTGATTCTTAAATACAGTAGTTTGCTGTTAAAAATTTTGCATTCTGGGAGATCAAGAGCAGTCTCACTGTGAAGTGACTAGTTTTACGGTAAATAGCTGTTCTATGCAAGACATTAGGGGAAAATGAACATTTAAAATCATGATATCATCTTGGTGAAAGCTGTAGTGACATTTTGAAACTTATACTTTAACACCCACCCACATGGTTAGTGTGCATGATGTTTCTGACCAACTCCTCTGTTCTTTATCATCTCACATCAGCCTTCACTTCTCTGTCTAATGAAAATGTACAATTTTGTGTAACGTATGCTGGAACTGGCAATGATGGCAATGACAAAGATGATGATGAGATGAAGAACCCAAGTGCAGTTTATTTACAAACGTGAACCAGTAACCCTAACTACAAACGTTAAACATAAACATGAACTTGACTATAAACTTGACTATAACCTGACTTGACTATGCACATACACATTCACATTCAATACTAGACAACTAGACAATGCAAACATGAGGGCTTAAATACAAGACATGGGAGAACATAAACCAATGAACAAACAGAACTCATAACAAGCTAATTAAACAATAAACCAATGAAAACATGACACATGAACATGGAGGGAAAACAACACATCACATGACTAGGGAACAGGAACTAAACTTTTCAAAATAAAAGACATGAATCAACAGAATACACATGACATATCCCCCCCACTAAGGGGTGGCTCCTGACACCCCAACACATAAACAAAACACGTAACACATGACATAAATTCAAAGTTCTGTGGGGAGCGGGGGGGGGGGGGATGTCTTGAGGTGTGGGGCGTGGCATGGCGAGAAAGGGCGAGGGGCATGGGACCAGGGCAAAGTCCATGGGGGGTGAAGCCATGAGAGGCTCGAGGGGTGGAGCCATGGAAGGTGGAGCCGTGAGAGGCTCGAGGGGCAGAGCCATGGAACGTGGTGCCCAGAGAGTAGCCGAAGACTCGAAGGGCCAAGGTGGAGCCAATGGCAGGGAGGACCAAGGCGGTGCTGGAGGCTCGGAGGAGCAAGGCGGAGCTGAGGGATCGGAAGACTGAGGTGGAGCCGGTGGGACTGAGGACCAAGGTGGAGCCGTAGGGAAGGAGGTCCCCGGTGAAGCTGACAGATCGGAGGGCCAAAGCGGAGCCAGGTGACCGACAGACCAAGGAGGAGCCGGAGGGACGAGGGACCCCGGCACAGCCGACAGGCTGAAGGACCGTAGTGGAGCCGAGGGACAGCCGAGCTGAGGCAATGTCGAGAGACCGACAGGCCAAGGCGAAGTCCAGGGCTCGGAGGGTCCAGGCGGGATCGGAGGGCCGAAAGTTCCCCTTGCCTGCTCAGGAGAACTAAGGGTGGGTATAAGGGTGGGAACCATCTCCAGGTCCCACTGCTCAGGTGTGGCTGTGACATGGCATGGAGCAGGCTGAGGCGTTGCTGTGACGTGGCATGGAGCAGGCTGAGGCGTTGCTGTGACGTGGCATGGAGCAGGCTGAGGCGTTGCTGTGACGTGGCATGGAGCAGGCTGAGGCGTTGCTGTGACGTGGCATGGAGCTCTGGCTCGGCGGCGGCCATGACGTGGAGCTCTGGCTCGGCGGCGGCCATGACGTGGAACTCTGGCTCGGCGGCGGCCATGACGTGGAACTCTGGCTCGGCGGCGGCCATGACGTGGAACTCTGGCTCGGCGGCGGCCATGACGTGGAACTCTGGCTCGGCGGCGGCCTCCCCCACAGTGAACGGGGAACAAATGAACCGTAGGGTGAGGTCGATATATTGAGCCAGGCTGAGGGAACTGCGACCGCCAGGCATCAAAACAAGAAATGGACTCATTCAGTCCAAATCTAAGACAGTCTTTGAGGGTAACCTCATTAAAGTCCATCTGGCTGGCTAGACCGCAGAAGTCCTCAACATAGTCCTCCAGGGGACGATTCCCCTGACGGTTCATGGTTGGGTCAAGTATTCTGTAACGTTGTTGGCTGCTGACAATGATGGCAATGACGAAGACGATGATGAGATGAAGAACCCAAGTGCAGTTTATTTACAAACGTGAACCAGTAACCCTAACTACAAACGTTAAACATAAAACATAAACATGAACTTGACTATGAACTTGACTATAACCTGACTTGACTATGCACATACACATTCACATTCAATATTAGACAACTAGACAATGCAAACATGAGGGCTTAAATACAAGACATGGGAGAACATAAACCAATGAACAAACAGAACTCATAACAAGCTAATTAAACAATAAACCAATGCAAACATGACACATGAACATGGAGAGAAAACAAGACATCACATGACTAGGGAACAGGAACTAAACTTTTCAAAATAAAAGACATGAATCAACAGAATACACATGACATTTTGCCAGGATTGAACAGTGTATTTTTATGAAGAAAAAAACAACAACAACCTGTACACAGTAAACAGGTTAACAGTATAGCACTGCATTGTGGGTTATAATGGTGACATACCCATAAGCCTTTGCGCTTGAATAAGTATGTATGCTTTGGCAATGCATTGGGGCTACAAAAATAAAAAAAAAAAAAAAAACATTACAAATTAAAATAAAAAACACGTACAAAAGTTTTTATCCAGACTTAATAGAAGTATTAGTTTAATTAGTGTTGTTGTTTTGTTATCAATAGTTGTGTTTTGTTTGGAGTCACCATTATGGTGATTAGTGCTCTCTTCCTTGGACCTTCTTTATTATTATATTATGTTCTTCCAGCCAGTCGATTTATGTTTAAGTAAAACACAAGTTGTTGCACTGAGCTACTTGGAAGACAAAACTTAAGGTCAGACTGAATATCTGATCCTACCTTGCAAATGGCACTATATGTGGCAATAGTGATGCATTACACATAAAAGCAAAAACAGTAAATGATATTTCAGCAAAATGATATTAGCAAAATGAATGTTTGATATTTCTGATGAACTTATAGCATAACTCGAGTTTTTATCAAGACACATAGATATCAACTCTCAACATACAAAACGCAACAATGGTGACAATTAACAAACATAATTTTATGTAAAAAAGTAAAAGTTGAACATTAAAATACAAGTAACTTAGACTAAAACAAAAACAACGTCAAAATAAACCAGTAAACAGTAATAAATTGAAGTAATTTCTTCATGCCGCAGTGCATGCTGGGAACATAGCTGTTAATTTCAACAACAGTAGATAGTATGTAATTTGACAGCTATATGCTGTTAAATTACAGTTGTATACTGTAGCTGTAAAAACAGTATCTAGCTGTTAATTTCAGCAACAGCAAGACACCGTTAATTTTACAGTAACATGCTGGCAAACCTGCTGCAAGTTCTTTACTGTTTTTTTACGAGAACATTTTTAACAGTGTATATCAGACATAGGAGAGAAAGCTAAATTTTAATTTAAAGAGTATTGTCACACAAATGGTTTTCCAATCGCTTCTCAGTCTTGCTGGGGCATTCTCTGAAGAAAATGCCTTTACAAGGTTTATTTAAATGCATTCATAGGGGGAAAAAAACACTTCTTCTCCATTGTTTAAAATGAGCCCACATTACTCCCCCCTTCCCCCATAATGTGAAACATATGTCTCTGAAAAAGTCAGTCTCAGCAACTTCACGTCCAATCCATACAAATGCATGCAACTTATATAAGACTCACAAAAAAGACCTACATAACTTTGACTTAATCTAGACTTTAGGCATGCATTTTAGACAACATAATATAAGAGCATAAATGTACTAATGTAGTACAAATGATCAATAATGCTACTAAATAATTAGTAGCTCCACTGGAGCTCTGGCCAGCAAGCTCCACCCATCTCCTCCAGGTGGCCACCTGTTATGAAGTGATAGGAGAGAGAAAATGATAGACCAAAATAAAGAAATAAACATACAGGAAAGGAGGAAATGTAAATGCAGGAAGAGGACAAAAGAAAAACCCATCCCCTTGATATGTCCCCGTGATACTATATGTCATTTACGATTATGTGTAAGCATTTAATTATGAACCCCGGTCATCTAAGAAAAGAAAAACTAATAAATCTTCACCAGTGCCTGGATGAGCCATGAGCCCCCCCAGTTCCTGGCCAAAATAACAAACTGACATAAAAGTTGATGTCATAAAACAGGTCCTATCCCTTAGGGTTGTAAATCAGTAGACGTGTATGGTGTGTGAGGAGCTCCTATTTTACCCTATACTGCCCTTTCACATGTTTGGAAATAAACAATTGGATAGGTTTGCTACTTTTCCTTCCGTTCACACATATGATAAGTTGTATCATAAACAAAAACACAAAAATAACAACCACAGTCAAAACTAGCCATTCTGACCATGATAGATTTCTTTGGATTCATGCCAATTTCCTCTCAGTCATCAATTTAGCTATTCCATTTGCCATGATTACATGACCCATTGCTTGTATTCCCTCATCTTGGGCTGCTTTAAAACTCGCCTTAACTCTCTTAACCATCTCGAAAAGTTAATAATTTCTCTCTTCCACAAAATCATCATTCCACCATTCTGGCTCTAACTGTAACAGCTGCAAATATGGGACATGAATTCCACCCATATACTAAGTGATTTGCGTCTTTTTCTATTCACATTATTTTTAGAGGTATAATATTTTACTTCTTTCGTCAACCATTTCCTTTTTTGTGAGAAATTCTCACAGTAGGACTGATCAAAAATAGTGATAATGTCATGTGTATTTTGTTGATTCATGTCTTTTATTTTGAAAAGTTTAGTTCCTGTTTCCTTGTCATGTGATTTCATGTTTTCCCTCCATGTTCATGTGTCATGTTTTCATGTTTTCATTGGTTTATTGTTTAATTATCTTGATAGAGTTCTGTTTGTTCATTGGTTTATGTTCTCCCATGTCTTGTATTTAAGCCCTCTCATGTTTGCCATTGTTGATTGTCAAGTATTGAATGTATGTGGATGTGTTTTGTGCTACGTAGTCAAGTCAAGTCAAGTCAAGTCAAGTCATTTATGTTTGTTTTGTTTAGTCATCACGTTTGGATTACTGCACTTGTAAATAAACTGCACTTGGGTTCTCTACACTTCGTCATCATCTTTGTCTTCATCATTGCCATTGCCAGTGCCAGCAACGTTACAGAATACTTGACCAGCCAAGAACCCAGCAGTTTTACTTCTGCGCCTACGTCAGGGGAATCGTCCCCTGGAGGACTACGTAGAGGACTTTTGCGCTCTGGCCACCCAGGTGAATTTTAATGTGGTCGCCCTCAAGGACATTTTTAGGGTGGGGTTCAGTGAGCCGATCTCCTCCTTGATGCCTGGTGGTCACCTGGCTCCGCTTTGGCTCTCCGATCCTCTGGCTGCGCCTCGTCCCTCCGATCTGTCAGCTCCACCAGGGACCTCCTTCCCTACAGCTCCACCTTGGTCCTCAGTCCCACCAGCTCCACCTCAGTCTTCTGATCCCCCAGCTCCGCCTTGCTCCTCCGAGCCTCCAGCACTGCCTTGGTCCTCCCTGCCATCGGCTCCACCCTGGCCCTTCGAGTCTTTGGCTACTCTCCGGGCACCAAGTTCCATGGCTCCGCCCCTCGAGCCTCTCACGGCTCCGCCTTCATGGCTCCACCCCTCGAGCCTCTCATGGCTCCACCCCCCACAGACTCTGCCCTGGTCACACGCCCCATGCCTCAAGACACCCCCCCCCCCCCAGCTCCCTACAGAACTTTGAATTTATGTAATGTTTTTTGTGTTTGTTCTTGTGTTGGGGCGTCAGGAGCCGCCCCTTAGTGGGGGGGATATGTCATGTGTATTTTGTTGATTCATGTCTTTTATTTTGAAAAGTTTAGTTCCTGTTCCCTTGTCATGTGAGTTCATGTTTTCACTCCATGTTCATGTGTCATGTTTTCATTGGTTTATTGTTTAATTATCTTGTTAGAGTTCTGTTTGTTCATTGGTTTATGTTCTCCCATGTCTTGTATTTAAGCCCTCATGTTTGCCATTGTCGACTGTCAAGTATTGAATGTATGTGGATGTGTTTTGTGCTATGTAGTCAAGTCAAGTTTAATCAAGTCAAGTCGTTTATGTTTGTTTTGTTTAGTCATCACGTTTGGATTACTGCTCTTGGGTTCTCTACACTTCGTCATCATCTTCATCTTCATCATTGCCAGTGCCAGCAACGTTACAGATAAGGGATGCTAAATTGTAATTTACACATTGCTGCACCATGTGAGCTCCGTCTATCAAAGTTTTGGTCTCCCTTGTTAACAAAATACCATGAGCGGGAGCAGTAGTTGTAATTGGACATATTTTAGCTTTGTTTGTCTCTTTGGCAGAAAGGTAAATACATTGTCTAGTTTTTCCAGTTTCCAAATTCATCTTACAGTATTCATTCTCATCTGTTGAATGCCATACTCTTACATAATTTCCTTGGTTCTTTTTCCCCACTATGATAATACCCTTTCCATCTACAGAGCCCTCACATGGTAACACTATAGGATAAACACACCCTTGGGTTAGTGAATCCCATAGTGTAAATATGTGAGTGCTATTCAAATCAAATCAAATCACTTTTATTGTCACACAGCCATATACACAAGTGCAATGGTGTGTGAAATTCTTGGGTGCAGTTCCGATCAACATAGCAGTTGTGACAGTGATGAGACATATACCAATTTACAATAACATCAAATTAACACAACACAATTTAAAGTCTAATATACACATAATTACACACAACACAATATACAAATAATAACATACACTGTACAGTACAATACACACAATATAGATACACATTATTCAAAAAAAATGTATATATAGTATATATAGAATTTACAGTAGGTTGTATTGTACTGTATTGACATTCAGGCTGTCGGTTGATAGTAAGTTGTTAAGAGAGAATATAATATAATAATAATATAATTTATGACAGTCCAGTGTGAGATATAAGAGTAAGAGTAATAAAGTGCAGTGCTGATGTATTTTGATCGTGGGAGATCAAGAGTTCAAAAGTCTGATTGCTTGGGGGAAGAAGCCATCATGGAGTCGGCTGGTGCGGGTCCTGATGCTGCGATACCGCCTGCCTGATGGTAGCAGTGAGAACAGCCCATGGCTTGGGTGGCTGGAGTATCTGATGATCCTCCGAGCTTTTTTCACACACCACCTGGTATATATGTCCTGGAGGGAGGGAAGCTCACCTCCGATGATGTGTCTGGCAGTTCGCACCACCCTTTGCAGTGCTTTGCGGTTGTGGGCTGTGCTATTGCCGAACCAGGCGGAGATGCAGCCAGTCAGGATGCTCTCTACAGTGCAGGTGTAGAACCGTGTGAGGATGTGGCGTTTCATTCCAAACTTCCTCAGCCGTCTCAGGAAGAAGAGGTGCTGATGAGCCTTCTTCACAACGACTTCAGTGTGGATGGACCATGTGAATTCCTCAGTGATGTGGACACCCAGGAACTTGAAGTTGCTGACTCTCTCCACTGGTGCTCCATTGATGGTGATGGGACTGTGTTCTCTGTCTTTTCTTCTGAAGCCCACCACAAGCTCCTTTGTCTTACTGACTTTGAGGGAGAGGTTGTGCTCCTGACACTAGTGTGTCAGACTGTGCACCTCCTCTCTGTAGGCTGTTTCATCATTGTCAGTGATCAGACCTACCACCGTCGTGTCATCAGCAAACTTAATGATGGCATTGGAACTATGTGTTGCCACACAGTCGTGTGTGTACAAGGAATACAAGAGTGGGCTGAGAACACAGCCCTGTGGGGCTCCAGTGTTGAGGGTCAGTGATGAGGAGATGTTGCTGCCCATTCTAACCACCTGGCGTCTGCTTGACAGGAAGTCCAGGATCCAGCTGCACAGCGAGCTGTTTAAGCCCAGAGCCGGGAGTTTCTCATCTAGCTTGGAGGGCACAATGGTGTTGAATGCTGAGCTGTAGTCTACAAACAACATTCTCACATAAGTGTTCTTTTTTTCCAGGTGGGAGAGAGCAGTGTGTATTGTAGATGCAATGGCATCATCAGTGGAGTGGTTGTTGCGGTAAGCAAACTGCAATGGGTCTAGAGAGAGAGGCAGCACAGAGCAGATGTAATCTCTGATTAGTCTCTCAAAGAATTTGCTGATGATGGGGGTCAGAGCAACAGGACGCCAGTCATTTAAGCAAGTGATTTTGGATTGCTTTGGAACAGGCACAATGGTGGATGTTTTAAAGCATGTGGGGACGACAGACAAAGAGAGGGAAAGGTTGAAAATGTCCGTAAAAACACCAGCCAGCTGGTTCACGCACGCTCTGATGACATGGCCCGGAATGCCGTCTGGGCCCGCGGCTTTGCGGGTATTCACCCATCGGAAGGATCGGGTTACATCCGCTACAGAGATGGAGAGTGAACTAACCTCTGTAGCTTTGGCCGCGAGAGCTCTCTCCGCGAGGGTGGTGTAATTTCCCTCAAAACGAGCATAAAAAGTATTTAGCTCTTCCAGGAGAGAGGCAGCGGTGTTCATGGCAGAGTTTTTATTCCCGTTAAAGTCCGTGATGATGTTAATTCCCTGCCACATGCTTCTAGAGTTGGTGGTGTTAAACTGTCCTTCAATCTTGTTCCTGTTCTGCTGTTTTGCTGTTCTGATAGTTTTTCGGAGGGCATAACTGGCTTATTTATGCTCCTCCGCGTTCCCGGAATTAAAAGTGGAGGTCCGCACATTAAGTGCCATGCGAACATCGCTATTAATCCATGTCTTCTGGTTCTGATAGATCCGTGTTGTTCTGGTTGGAACGATGTCCTCTACGCACTTTCTGATAAAACACATTATGCTATCAGCGTAAAGCTCGATGTAGTCATCAGAGGCGGACCGGAACATCTCCCAGTCTGTGTGATCAAAACAGTCCTGTAGCGTAGAGTCTGATTGGTCCAACCAGCACTGGATCATTCTGAGGGTGGGTGCTTCCTGTTTCAGTTTCTATCTGTAAGCGGGCAGAAGCAGAATGGAAGAGTGGTCCGATTTGCCAAATGGTGGGTGGGGGAGGGATTTGTAGCCATCCCGGAAGGGAGAGTAGCAATGGTCCAAAACCCGGTCTCCTCGTGTGTTGAAACTAATGTGCTGGTGGTATTTTGGTGCGACTGATTTGAAACTGGCTTTGTTAAAGTCCCCGATCACAATGAATGCGGCCTCAGGGTGCATGGTTTCCTGCTTGCTTATAATCCTGTACAGTTCCTTGAGTGCCCGGTCTGTGTCGGCTTGTGGCGGGATGTACACAGCAGTGATAATGATTGCTGTGAATTCCCTCGGTAACCAGAATGGTCGACACAGAAGCATGAGAAATTCCAGATCAGGAGAGCAGAAAGACTTGATAGAATGTATGTTCCTCTGATCACACCAGGATTTGTTGATCATAAACATACACCACCACCTCTGCTTTTACCTGAGAGGTCTTTCACTCTGTCCGCTCAGTGCACAGAGAACCCCGCGGGTTCAATGGCTGAGTCTGGAATCTCCACAGACATCCAAGTTTCCGTAAGGCAGATAATGCAGCAGTCCCTCATCTCTCATTGGAAAGAGATCCGCGCTTTCAGCTCGCAGAGCTTGTTATCCAGAGACTGAACATTTGCCAGTAGAATACTGGGTAGCGGGTGTCGATTTGCGCGGCGTCTTACTCTGATGAGAACGCCGGCTCTGTTTCCCCTTTTCCTCCTGCGTTTCCGCGGCCGTGCAGCACAGACAAAGGGGTCCACTTGCGTGTTTGTAAGCAGTGGGTCGGCATTGAGGAATTTGAAGTCCGGTTTACGGTGTGTAATTGCTGAACCAATGTCCAAAAGTGTTTATCTGTCGTAGACAATAAGGCAGACAACATCCAAGACAAAAAAACCTAAGAACTGTAAACAAAACAAACAAAACACTACCATGTTGTGTCGGAGCTCGCAACACAGCAGCCATACTTGGCACCATCTTGAGTCCAAAAAGAGATAACAAATGGAAGTTAACCTCCACGTCAGTAGATGTTATGAGGTTTTCCCCCACAATCTCACAACTTTCTCTCAAATATATTTGTTTCCATTGTTTCCTCTAATAAATGTTAATGGAAATTACCCCTGAAATGGAAGCAGAGGAAAATGATTAAACATCACTCCTTTGTTACCCAAACTCTAAATCTAATGGATGAAAAGTTTTCACTCTCAGGCCATAAGCTATCATTATTAATATGTTCATTCACTAGACATGGTTTAACTTGTGACCAGTGGTACCATCTATCTTTTTCTGTACCCTTCCCCTTAAGGCAAACTCTCATGTCTATTGTCAAGAGTATTTCATATGGTCCCTCCCACCTCGGCTCTAAACCTTTTCTAGCATTGCGTTTGACCATAACAAAACTGCCTACTTCAGGAATGTGTTGGGTGTCAGTAGTGTGTTTTTCATCCCATTACTGTTGAGCTTCTTGCACTTTCTTGTTATTGAATTTGGTGGTTTTGATACCCTCCACTGGGTAACAATGGTCCTGTGAATTCGATTTGTAAATGTGTTCATGGCCCTGTTGGTCTGGCGATTTGACGGCTGTCAGTGAATATGATCATGTTCAACAATGGAAGAATGTCCATGCCAATAAGGCTTCCTTGTGAATTTGACCCTACCCAGAAAGATGTCCATAAGACTTCATCTTCATGTATTTGCAGAGGAACTGGTATGCTTGAGTGAAATGTCATGATGCCTCATCCAACTCTTTCAACTTATATGGTTTCATTTGTTGTGGGTAAATTCAGGTTGGTTATTGAAATGGCAGCTCCAGTGTCTACCAAACATTCACATTAAAGTCTTTGGTGAGTCAACTTGTGCTTGTAGATATTTACGTTCAGCCTCTGCTATTATGTTTGTCCAGTCTGGATCAAATGAGTCTTTGCTGTCTGTCTGTCTTTGCTTCTTCTGGACATTTGATTGGCATAATTGTGTTCAGCTTGTGATATGCTTCAATTTGAGGCTCCATTGCTTCAGCAAGTGGAACTAGAAAACTATCAATGCGGCAACAAATTCCTCCTTGTTTTAAAATCCAATGAGCTGCATTATTGGATATGCTTGTACCTTGATGGAGTCTTTTGGATTTCAAACCAATTGATCTGTTCATCAATAGATGTATCAATATTCAGGCCTTTCTTCGTCAGCTCAGACTGCTTCTTTTTTGGTCATCTGACTTTCAGCAATTGTGCAACTGGGATGTGTATGTATGTGTATATGTATACAGTATATTTGTAATCTGTCTAAATCTATAAAAATCTAGATCCTCTGTGTGTTAACTAAAGAGGGAAAAGGAATGTGTAACTGATCTAATGATAAAAGCCAAATGGCAGGGGTATATGTGTGTGCATATTGGGAAAGAATGTGTATAAGTGAGACTGTGTGTGTTTCCCTAGAGTCTAAATTAAATAAGTCCTACTCTAAATGAAAGCCAGATGGCTCAGTCAGAGAAAGGGGGGAAAAGTTAGCTCAGTTAGAGAAAGAGAGAAACTACTCTCCAGTTTAAACTCCAAAATGTACAGTTCTATTGAGATGTTTAACTGAAAGAACATCTAATTTACATCACGGGCTGCGGGAATTGCCATCTTCCCAGTTTCGAGTTATCTATACAGCAATGTATCCCTACCCCACTAACTGAACTTCACAAAAAGGAGAGTTTTTCCACACTCCTCAAAACTAAAAAAAAATCTTCCTTTTTTTTTGTACCTTTTATAATTATTTTATTATTGTTGTTTTCCAGATCAGTGTGACTGTATATCAAAACCAACTGGTAGCTGTGATCAGGAAAAAAATCTAGTCATCACTAGATTGACCTATCCGGTTTCCCGATCATACCCTGATCTGTGCGCCCATGACCCACTAGCTATTGTCTCTTTATCCAGAGATCAACCCCAGTTAGGCTTTAAAATATTCAGATTCCCACTGATCAGATCAACTTAAATTAATCTTAAATTTAGCTATGTCCGAAATCCACTAATTCTTGGCAATGCCAACTGGTATTAATTGATAACACAGTTCTTTACAGCAGTTCTCCGACAAACATGTCTCACTACTAACTATATCAGGTAGACTTTAGATGATTAAATAGTCTTACCTGTCTGTCCTGAGACAAATTCCTGAAGAAGGCTGATCCTGTTCATGACGCCAAATTGAAGACTTAAAATGTATGTCTTTATCCCCGTTGTGAAGTCACGGAGCCAAACACCAGTTGCTTGCCAAGAAATAACAAATGTATTAATTCTTTTATTTATCAGACATAGGAGAAAAAGCTAAATTTTAATTTAAAGAGTGGTGTCATACAAATGGTTTTCCAATTGTCTCTGTCTTGCTGGGTCTTTCTCTGAAGAAAATGCCTTTGCAGGGTGTATTTAAATGCATTCATAGGAAAAACAACAACACTTCTTCTCCATTGTTTAAAATGAGCCCACATTACTTCCCCCTCCCCCCATAATGTGAAACACATGTCTCTGAAAAAGTCAGTCTCAGCAACTTCATGTCCAAACCATGCACAGTAAATATAGTATTTCTAATGAAAAACTAGCGCTATTGTCCACTATAGTGGTCATTGTGTTAAACAGTGTGGCATTTTACTATAAATCGTTCAAATTTTAAAACATGGCCGGGGGGAGGTAACCCCCCAATAATCAAAACAAGCAATTACAACAACCCCCCCCCCAGACAGACAGTACACTGGAGGTTAAACCATTAACAAAATAGGGAGGAAGGGAATAAGGGAGCATCCTACAGCTTTCCTATGCAGCTAAGTGCATTCACTCCTAACATCCAACCAAATGTTCAGTTTCAGGCAGCAGATGATGTTTGGACCGCTCAACATGTTTGGGAGACATGGGACAATGGTAATCATGTTACAACTTCAGTCGTATTGTGTTATGTTGCTGGCTGCTCTGTCTCTGTGTCTGTCTGTGTCTTTGTTTGCAGGTGTGTAGCTGTTCTGATTGGTGTCACCTGTACTCTCCCGATTGGTGCTACCAAAGTCAGCTGTCCTTTAAAGACTCACCTAAACACTCAGTGGCAGACTTTTGTTCTCGATTGCATCTCTCTTGTGCTTGTACTTCTGACAGTTTAGTTCTGTTTGCCAGTTGTGTTTTGACTTTTGCTATACTTTGTGATTACGACTTTTGCATTCTCCTTTGGATTTGTTAACCAAAACTTTTATTTATAACATTTATTGTTATATTTTGTAAATAGGCTAGCACACGGGTTGGGTGTTACTTTGTGAGGGGGAAGTTACGAATGTAAAAATGACTAAATTTGAACTTGAAAAATGTACGATTCACTCCACATTAGAACAATTTGAGAAATGTCGGAAAGATGACTTGTTACTGATAGCGGATTGTTTTTAAATAGCGGTGACCCAAAGTGCAGTTAAACATGAGATTAAGGAGACACTTTATGCTGAGCTAGTAAAACAAAGAATCTTACCGGAGAAGGTAAAGTCATAGGTGTTGCAATTCTGTCAGTGGCATCCGTGGGTGAAGGAGTGCAGAAGACGCAACCCAAACCCGAGGATCCAATTAGCATCGATCCCATTGATCCACCTCCACTGCACAATCCATTATTGGTTGTAAGGTTGTAGGAGCTGGAACTGAATTTGAGCAGACAACAGTATCAAAGTCAACTGTTGCATATCCGAGCGGTTGAGTTTGAAACCAAGAGAGATGTCCAACTTAAAGAGTTGGAACTTGAGTTGAAAGCAAGGCCTCCTGTTCGCCCTCCACTTCCCAACATTTCGAGCAGTTGCTCCTGCACCGACACCTGTCAGCGTTTCCTCTCCCATCTCTGTACCTGCACTTCAGCATGTTGCACAAGTACCTCTGATTTTGATATTAGTTGGCAAAATGCATTAATTCCTTTGTTCATAGAGAGTGATGTTTGCATGTATTTTCCCGTTTTTGAGCACATCGCTGCCATGCTGCAGTGGCCGAAAAATGTTTGGTCACTGCTTTTGCAATGCAAACTTTTCAGGAAAGCCCAAGAAGTTTGTTTGATGCTGTGGTTAGAACAGAGTTTAGATTATGAGGCTGTTAAAGCCACTGTGTTACGTGCATATGAGCTTGTCCCCAAAGCATATCGCCAAAGATTTAGCAAACACGCCAAAACCACCAGCCAAATGTTTGTTGAATTTGCGAGAGAGAAAACTGCTCTTTTTGAAAAATGGTGGGCTGCAAGTAAAGTTACTGTACATCTTTTCAGCAACTGAAGGAGTTAATTCTGTTGGAAGAGTTCAAAAACTGTATGTCAGAGAAAATCTTTGTTTATTTGAATGAGCAAAAAGTTTCGTCTCTTTCTGACGCCACAATTTTTTTCTGATGAATTTGTGCTCACTCACAAGGTGGTTTTTTCACATCCGCGATGCAGTTTTAACGATCGTTGCCACAATTCAAAAGTCTCATTAGCGGTGCCAAAGAATGACTAAACCGGTGTTTCCTCCACGGAAGCTTGTGAATGTTTTTACTGTCACGAAATAGGGCACCTGACTGCGATGTGTCCTGCACTAAGACTTAAAAACCTGCAAAAAGCACACAATTCCCATAAAACTGTTATGTTAATTGGTACACCATCACTATCTTGTGAGAGTATGTCTTCTGTCTCCTCCGTTTACTCCACATTTGAACCTTTTGTATTTGATGGTTTAGAGTCATTTTCAGATTTAGATTCAGAGCCCAAGCCTGTACGTATTTTGAGAGACACTGGAGCAGCCCAGTCTTTTATTTTGGAGGATGTTCTTCCATTTTCTGTTCAGTCAAGTTGCGGTTCTGATGTTTTACTCCAAGGCATCAAACTTGGTGCAGTCAGAGTTCCCTTACATAATGTATATTTACACTCTGATATAGTCTCTTTGTTAAGCTTGCTGTGCATTCTCAATTACCAGTGAAGGGAGTTTCACTAGGCAATGGTGTGGCAGGCAAAATAATTGTTTGTCTTCCTGAGGTGATTGTGCCTGATTTAAGTGTAGACGCAAGCAACACTCTGTCCCAGGAGTTTTCCTCTGTGTTCGGTGCTTGCGCTGTGACGTGAGTACAAGCTTGTTAATTAGGAAAGTGGTGGATCTTTCAGATTCTTTTGTGTTCCAGTACTCCTGTTGTTGAAACTAGCAAGGTTATTTCTGATATCCTTGATGTTTGCAGAACTAACCCTTAGCTAATACAAGCTTTGATTTACCTTTCGGCTGGATGCAGTTGGCAGATGCACAACTTGATGGAAATACTTTGTCTTTATGCATTTCTTCTGCTATTGATAAGTCAAACCTGGCCGAACACACTGTTGCTTATTTTTTTGATGAAGGTGTGTTGATGCGTAAGTGGACTCCAGACACTTCACAAACTGAGTGGAGCTTAGTCTTTCATGTAGTCATTCCAAAAGTCTACCGACAGCATGTTTTGAGCACAGCACGTGGCCATGAACTTTCTGGTCACATATAACCAACTTTTGAAAGACTTTTGGCCCGCAATGAATTCCGATGTGACACAATACTGCTGCTCCTGTCATGATTGCCAGGTTGCAGGGAAACCTAATCAGGTTATTCCTTGTGCCCCTCTGAAACCCATTCCAGTTTTGGGTGAACCTTTTGAAAGTATCCTGATTGATTGTGTTGGGCCTCTTCCAAGAACCAAGTCAGGTAATTTATATATATTGACACTTGTGTATATAGCCAACAGGTACCTTTAGGCCATACCGTTGCTTTCTCTCAAAGCACCCGGCATTGTGAAAGTGATCATTAAATTCTGTACCACTTTCGGGTTGCCAAAATGCATACAGTCGAATCATAGGATCCAATTTTTGGCAAGGTGATGAAACGGTTAAATATCAAACACCAAGTATCAAGCGCATATCATCCACAGTCACAAGGTGTGATAGAGAGGTTTCATCAGACTCTCAAAACTATGCTTAGGATCTACTGCACACATCATGAAAAGGATTGGGATAAAGAGATTCCTCTTCTCTTGTTTGCTATCCATAACACAGTCCAGGAGGCACTTGGTTTTAGCCCCTCGGAAATAGTCTTCGGTCATTCTGTCCATGGCCTGTTAAAAATTCTGCAGGAACAGCTGCTCTCCTTAGATCTTTCTCTATCCCCTTCCAAGAGTATCTTGGATCATGTGAGCTCTTTTCATGACCACTTGCATTCTGTCTGGGACTTAGCAACGCACGCATTGTCATGGCAGATTCCCCACAATAGCCATCGAAGCTCAGTTGAGTCAAAGATTTCTCGGAGGCCCAAAGTTCTGATTCCAAAAATAACAAAGCTGAGGTGGTCCATGGAGTATCTGAAATTACACTTCAGAATCATGCATTTTTTATGCAGTTTCTGTTCCCCCTTATCTCTTTGAGTGATGGCCTCTTCATCCAATGAAATCATCTTATGCCTCCCTAGTTTCATCTTCGCCGTCTCCCTTCTAGCTTGTCATCCTGACCCAACTTGCTTCAATGATGGAAAAAGCATGACTATTTCATTTTATATGCATAAAACACACTGTCATATGGTTACATATTTTATATTAACTACCAATTATTACTTTCTACATTAAATTGATTAGTGTATTAAATGATTTCCCTTATTACAGTCGTTGGTTACACACATTCCTGTAATGGGAAATGTGTACACACTCGCATACATTCGTTTCATCTTGTTTCTAGCACTAATTAACACACATGTATCCCCTGTCTCTTTCAGGCAGGTACCAGACAGTGCCTGTTCTAATTAAAACATTAGATCATCCCTTTAGTATCAATACACAAAAAAATTTCTGGGTCATTCACAGAAAGGCTGTAATTCTCCCTAGAGAAGTTAAGCTGTATTTTTCCATTGATTTGCACTTGCACAATTAAACTGAGTAAATGATAATTAAATCAATAAATGAATGATTAAATATCTAACATATTGAATAACATTCATAATGCAGTTAGTCATAGTACATTGATTACACATTGTCATTTTTAGATCATTGCATATTGCATATATATCAATTCAATTATCAAAAATGGATTAACTGAATTATTAAATAAAGATATTCCATATAATCCCTCCATTGGGATTCCCACGGATCCCACCAATTTAGCCTAATTCAAGAGTGCTACTTCACAATCCAGTCCCTTCTTGTCAATTTCTATTGACCAATTTTAGGTCACACAGTCTCTCTTATCAATGACCAGATCACGGAACAGCACTCCTGTGGAGCATCAGGACAAAATGTCTCCCCACACACTTAAGAAGAGAGGAGTAAAAGATAGATTGAATTCACAAAGCATTATTCAAAATTTAAAGGGGTCATGAATTGCCTTTTTTTATTTTGTACTGTTCTCTGAGGTCCACTTATAATGTTATCAAGATTTTTACATAAAAAACATCATAATTTAGAAGTAATGGGTTATTTTCTGTCCTGTTTTGACCCCTCTCATTGTAACATACCCTTTGAATAGGCGTGGCGGATTGTAGACTCAGAAGTAAATGCCCACTGGTATGATTGGTTAACAGTTTTGCATATTTAAAAATCTTACATCCTTCATAGGTGGACGCTGCTGTGATTTTAGGTTAAAAACGCATAAATACTCAGTACATATCAAACGATCTGTAATAACAAAGCAATAGTGACCACGTAATAAAAACAGTTACTCACACTTGTGTGGTGCGACATTACTGTCGGATCCAATATAGTCGGCACAGCATCATCTTTTAGTTTCAGTCTTTCTGAAAATCCTGCGTCGAATTGTACCTTGTTTGTAAATGAATCTGCGGTAAAATGCAGTGAACAAAGGACCAAGTTCTTACTGATGCGGTCTGGAACTTCATTAAAAATAAAGTTCATCCACTCTTTCCTAATGTTGGGATCAGAAGGAAGGCAATGCAAAGACTGTGTTTTTCCACAACTTGGAAATGCACAGCATCTTGTTGTCTTGGGAGCCATCTTTATCATCTGGTTTCTGCGTAGACCTACGTTTGCCTCTCTCGTTATTTACCTACTACATGCGTGAATCAGTCGGCGGGGCTAAACAGGCAGTGATGTAGAAGCAGGCATCGATCTTCTTCTGCGGAGGCGGTGTTTAGCCACACTATTACGTAATAAAGTGGCACATTCCACATCCTGTCGTTTTGGCAGATTGGCTTCAATATAAGATGTTTTTAGACTAAAGAGAGTTTTGAGTTCTGAAACTTACAGGATGTTTTTATAGTACAATGACCTCTTATATGTCAAAAGATCAAGGGAATTTTGATTTCTCAATTCATGACCCCTTTAACAATCTATTAAAATTGTCCAAATTAACAGTAAGAATGCTAAAATTGAACTCATTTACAGATCATTAATTTCCATTCAGGTTGCATTTCTGCTATTTTAGCAAACGTCACAAAAGACCCTGTATCATGGTGGGGACTAACATCAGAACAAAACAAAATAAAGGGTATCCTCTTTCAATCTTCTAGGAAGCTTCATTTAAAAACATCACCTTAATTCAACTATACTCTCCAGATTGTTTTGAAACTATATTTATTCTTTCAGATGAACATTCAACTGAATCTCTTATCTTTAGTATAAACACTTAACTTCAACTTGCCCTCTGAAAATATAAAATCTTTAATCATGATGAGGAAAGCTGTTTGAACCTCTCCTTCATATCACTGTATTTAACATTTGTCAAATCACATCATTTTCCATATAAAATAAAATCAAATAATAAGAAAATAAAGCAATTTAGAGATGTGCCTTTAGCACACTTCAGAATCTGCTCTTGTGTTTCTGTCACAAGCAGACACTTATCAAACTTAGACTGAGAGTGAAAGAGAGAGAGTAGGCCGGGGGAGGAATTCAGAGGGGGACATTCCACTCCCTCACGCTGTTTCTAATATACAGTTATACCTTTTTCATTTTAGAATCTCACAATAATATATAAGTTATTATTCAACAGTGAAAATAGTGATAATTATAAAAATGCATTATATTAACTGTTTTTCTCTCAAAGCATCTCCAATGGTTTCTTTCAAACTTTCCCATCTTAAACCATCTTCAAGAAAACTTTCAACCTACTTCTATCATCCCCCTACTTTCTTTTGTCCATTCAAACAACATACTGTACATCAAAAACTGTAGAACCTTCTAATCTTAAATAAAACACAAACTTTGCTTTTCTTTTTCTGACATTCTCTTTACATTCAACAAAACTTACTTTAGCCTTCTGTTCGAGCAGAGCTTTTTTATCTTATCCCCTCATTTTCTTTTTCTTTTTTTTTTTTAAGTCAAATAACTCCCTTATGATTACTTTCTCCCTTTCCTTACTCTTTCTCAGAAGGAACTTCCATTCTATCTAATGAAACAACATAAATCACCTTTTTAAACTAACAGAAAAGTAATTAAAGGTTTAAACAGAATAAAGTAGTAAAGAGGCACAATGGAAATTCAAACAAATCTCTTTTCTTGTGTTTTGAAATAACTGATCAGTAAAATACACTACATCCTTTTAATTTCTCATGTCTCTTATATGATGAGAAGAGTCAACTTTTTGTTATAACAGTTGCTTGAAACTGTTATTCTCATCTCTTTTTATATCCTAATGTTTCAGCATTATTCAACAATACAATTTTTTTTTCAGTTATTATTCTCTTATACTTAGCATTTCCTGACAAATTATTCAGTTAAATAGCAGAACCAAAATTCACAGTGCAGAAACAGCATGCCTCTAAAGTGATACTTTTATGGATTAACTATGTCAAATAGAAATAGTAGTAATAGAAAAAGACACTCAATCCTTCTTTGTAGCACCCACAAACCTTTATTTAAAGTGAGGGTACTCTGGAAAATGTGGGGGAGTAACCAATCCAATAGGTAACTCTAACTTTGCCATCAAGTTTGTAATGTTTACTCTTCAAATCAATAAATCAGTGGTTAGATGCTGGATTTAAATTTAGACCCTCAGAACAATTTAGACATGGATATTGAACCCATGGATGACAGTCTGGAAAATCATAAACCCAATTGGTGGTATAAGACTGAAATCAACTTCTCCAGAGAAATTTGAATCCACATTTGAAATGGCAAATCAGTAATGATTACCAGCATTCATTAGAGTGGGAGGACCAATCAGATAAAAGACCACCTCATTTTCATTTTTCTTTTTTTCTGGACTTCTTCCTGCAGTATTAGCAGCTTCAATAAATCATCTGGCCCAGCCATCTGCAATAGTGAGAGACTGGTTCCAGAATGAGTTGGTGAACAACATCCACACAATGATGACAAAAGAAAGTGTAAAACATAGTTAGTATCAAACACATACACAGAATAGATGCATTAAGTTATTAACATTTCATAGCTGAGGAAGTTATGATGTTCTGTTTAATCTTAATGTTTCTCTATGGGTTTCATTTACTACCAATGACCAATACTTCCTTAGCATTATCAATAATTTTTTACAAATACGTCAAAGATATTTCTTAAATCTTCAAACCAGAACTTCTAGCACAAGTAACATTTTCCATTTTATGCACTTTCAAAAGATGAAAACTTCTATTTTATTAGATACCAGAGCATCTGAGCGAAACTGTTTACAACGTTTGCTTAGTTCTGCCTCCTTACTGGAGGTTGGGACTTTATTTTCCATTTTATCTGGCATGATTGGTCACAGATCAAACCCAAGGAAAAAGCATCACAATATTGGCAAGGCTGCCACACATAAAGATCTGGAAAACATGTATTAGGAGCATGACTTCAGCTAATTGAAAAAGCAGAGAACATGAAATGATCCAAATCATTCTTACATTTCTTTTACTTTAATTTTAGTCTCAAAGGCAGATCTCAGTGTACCTATGATCAACCAGTGCCTACACTTTGTATATAAAACAAAATAAAATAAAAATAAATATCTAAACTAAAAGAATCTGCTATCTATCTTTTCTAAATTTGGGGCACCCCTGTCTGAGTGGAGACACCAAGAGAGACTAGTTTTCCCATTCAAAGTCTGCATACTATCATTTGTGCGCCATCCTTACAGAGTACAGGGTGTAACCCCTCCCACTCATTCTCCTTACAGAGCACGGGTGTCATGTGTATTTTGTTGGTTCATGTTTTTCATGTCTTTTATTTTTAAATTCTAGTTTCATATCATGTGGTTCCCCAGTCATGTGAATTCATGTTTCCCTCCATGTTCACGTGTCTTGTTTTCATTGGTTGATTGTCTTGTTATCTTGTTTAGAGTTCTGTGTGTTTATTGGTTATCTTTGTCATGTGTTCTCCCATGTCATGTATTTAGCCATCATGTTTTCCATGGTCTATTGTCAGGTATTGATGTTTGTTGTTGTAACTTTGGTGGTTAGTTCAAGTTTATGTCAAGCCAAGTTATTGTCAATTCAAGGTCATGTTCATGTTTTATTTATGATTGTAGTTAGAGTTTAAGGATTTACACGTTGGAATAAATTTGCACTTGGGTTCTTTATACTTCATCGTCATCGTCTCTTCGTCTGCCTGTTGCCAGCATCGTTCCAGAATACCTGACCACCACAATATGAACCCAGCAATCCAGCTTCTTCGACTTCACCAGGGGCCGCCGAGCCAGAGTTCCATGTCATGGCCGCCGAGCCAGAGTTCCACGTCATGGCCGCTGAGCTAGTGCCATCTTTTGCCCCGGATCCTCAGCCTGCTCCATGCCATGTCACAGCAACGCTTGAGCCTGCTCCATGCCACGTCACAGCCACACCTGAGTCCTGTTCCATGTCATGTCACAGCCATGCCTGAGCCTGCTCCATGCCATGTCATAGCCACATTTGAGCTATTGGACCTGGAGATAGTTCCCACCCTTGTACCCACCCTATGGATGTTTCCTCAGGATCAGACAAGGGGAACTTCTGACCCTCTGAATTTGCCAATCCGAGCCTGCGGCTTCACCAGGGACCTCCTTCCCTACGGCTCCGCCTTGGTCCTCAGTCTCACCGGCTCCGCCTCTGTCCTCCGATCCCCAAGCTCCACCTCGGTCCTCCGAGCCTTGGGCACTACCTCGGTTCTCTGAACCTCTGGCTCCACCATTGTCCTTCGAGCCATTGGCTACTCTCCGGGCACCAAGTTCCCTGGTGTTGCCCCTCAAGTCTCTCAAGGCCCCACCTTCCACGGCTTCACCCCTCGAGCCTTTCAGGGCTCCACTTCCCTACAGAACTTTGGGTTTATGTCATGTTTAATGTGTTTTGTTCATGTGTTGGGGCTTCGGGAGACGCCCCTCAGTGGGGGGGATATGTCATGTGTATTTTGTTGGTTCATGTTTTTCATGTCTTTTATTTTGAAATTCTAGTTTCATGTCATGTGGTTCCCCAGTCATGTGAATTCATGTTTCCCTCCATGTTCACGTGTCTTGTTTTCATTGGTTGATTGTCTTGTTATCTTGTTTTAGAGTTCTTTTGTGTTTATTGGTTATCTTTGTCATGTGTTCTGTCATGTATTTAACCATCATGTTTTCAATGGTCTATTGTCAGGTATTGATGTTTGTTGTTGTAACTTTGGTGGTTAGTTCAAATTTATGTCAAGCCAAGTTATTGTCAAGTCATGTTCATGTTTTATTTATGATTGTAGTAAGGGTTTATGGATTTACATGTTGGAATAAATTTGCACTTGGTTTCTTTACACTTCATTGTCATCGTCTCTTCGTCTGCCTGTTGCCAGCATCGTTACAGCGGGGTCTCTTTTTATTCAGGGCATTAACAGCATCTCACTCAATCTCTCCATCAGACAGTCCCTAACTAAATAATAAAATCTACCTATCTTATTTTTGTTGGTTGATCAAGATTACACCAATACATTTGCAGCTCACATGTAAATTTGTTCTTCAGACATACTTAAACACATAGGAAATCAAAAACAAAACAAATAATCATGGGTTCTTTCATTTAGATATCAAGTTTACAGTGTTTAATTTAATATTGTTCAAAATTTTATTCTCTCATAAACTGGACCAGACAGAACGTAAAACAGACACATAAATGTGAAGTTTTCACATTTAAGGTTTGCTTTTCATACTCAAGTTACAAAATAGAATTTGGTTTTGAAAACATTTTTCTTCTTAGTCAGTTTCACCCTTTTCTTTTTAATTTCTTTTTCCCATTTCTTTGAGATTTTATCAATCAATTCTTTACACAGTGGATTTCTAGATTTTAGTGTTTCCACTGGAGTGTTTGCCATAAATATACCTTATAGTAATATAACAACACTTATCTTCAATACAACCTTTGTTTAAAATCCAATTATTTAGTTTAGTTTAGTTTAAAGTAATACACTGGACTCAAAGCTTTATTGTTTGTCCAGATAATGTGATATCCCAAATGGAATTCAATCACTTTAAAGTTTTTTATAATTTCAATATTCTTACTTGTCACTGTGATATGAACTTTAACTCTAAGCACAGTTATACAACTTGAATGTATAAATTCTCTGTATGAACTCAAATACATTTCTATGCTACAGTCTAGGTTTAGGAGTTATAATCTGGCATACATCCAACAATTACAACAGCTGCTATTTCTCAGTTTAGTTAATCTTATATCACGCTTCCTTCATAGCATGAAAAGAACAGGCCAAGGCTAAATTTTGTCCAGCCAGCTAAGAGTTAACTTTTTGCTTTCATTCACACTTTTACAAACAATCGCACTTCAGTCACTTCACACACACACTTTAAGACACAGATACAAACACAGAAACTTTGACACTTTTTACAAACACAAGGCCTTTATAAACACAGAGCTTTCAAAAAATACAATAAAATTCTAAGACAGCTATTCTACCACCTCTCTTAGGCGACCTACCAAGCCGCCCTTATCGCCGATTCACTTCCTCGGCATGACAAAAAGTGGTATTAGTAGGATTTTTGCCTACCCGTGCAGCCCTCTTATCGCTACGCAATAGAGCGGTATCCGTAGGACTTTATCCTGCCTACCCATGCAGCCCTCTTATCGCTACGCAATAGAGTGGTATCTGTAGGACTTTTTCCTGCCTACCCATGCAGCCCTCTTTCTAATATAGCAGAGCGGTATCCGTAGGACTTTCTTTTTCCTGCCTACCCATGCAGACCTTTTATCGCTACGCAATAGAGTGGTATCCACAGGTTTTTTTCCTGCCTACCTATGGAGCCCTCTTGCTAATATAGCAGAGTGGTATCCATAGGACTTTTTCTTGCCTACCCATGCAGCCCTCTTGCTAATATAGCAGAGCAGTATCCATAGGATTTTTTTTTTGCCTGCCTACACGTGCAGACCTCTTATCGCTACGCAATAGAGCGGTATCTATAGGACTTTGTACACATGAATTTATCATACATTTTCATTGTTATCCATCAAGGCCCACTTAACAGTAAAACACAAATTTTTGCATGCAAGTAAATTCTTTTGGAATCAGAAATTTGTCTGCTTTTTTAAGAATGCTCTTACCACTATGGGCAGACCTGTGGCAAAATACACAAACAATTTATAATAAAAGCAAAGTTGCTTACCTCAAGAGGCCACTAGTTTGTGTAGCTCATCTCGTGCCAGCCCAACGTGGCAGCCTGCATTCCACTCCTGTTCAAATCCCACTTGTCCAATAAAAGTAATTATGTCATGGCAGATTCCCCAAAGCAGCCATCGAAGCTCAGTTGAGTCAAAGATTTCTCGGAGGTGCAAAGTTCTGATTCCAAAAATAGACTTTTATTACAGAGTAACAAAACCGAGGTGGTTCATGGAGCATCTGAAATTACACTTCAGAATCATGCATTTTTTATACAGTTTCTGTTCCCCCTTATCTCTTTGAGTGATGGCATCTTCATCTAATGAAATCATCTTATGCCTCCCTAGTTTCATCTTCGCTGTCTCCCTTCTAGCTGGTCATCCTGACCCAACCTGCTTCAGTGATGGCAAAAGCATGACTATTTCATTTTATTTGCATAAAACACACTGTAATCACTTCATATAGTTACATATTGTATATTAACTAGCAATCATTACTTTCTGCATTAATTTGGTTAGTATAATAAATGGCAGTTGTTGGTTACACACATTCCTGTAAGATGGGAAATGTATACACACCCACATACACTATATTGCCAAAAGTATTCGCTCACCCATCCAAATAATTGAATTCAGGAGTTCCAATCACTTCCATGGCCACAGGTGTATAAAATGAAGCACCTAGGCATGCAGACTGCTTCTACAAACATTTGTGAAAGAATGGGCCGCTCTCAGGAGCTCAGTGAATTCCAGCGTGGTACTGTGATAGGATGCCACCTGTGCAACAAGTCCAGTCGTGAAATTTCCTCGCTACTAAATATTCCACAGTCAACTGACAGTGGTATATGGTGTTTGGGAATGACAGCAACTCAGCCACAAAGTGGTAGGCCACGTAAAATGACAGAGCGGGGTCATCGGATGCTGAGGCGCATAGTGCGCAGAGGTCGCCAACTTTCTGCAGAGTCAATCGCTACAGACCTCCAAAGTTCATGTGGCCTTCAGATTAGCTCAAGAACAGTGCATAGAGAGCTTCATGGAATGGGTTTCCATGGCCGAGCAGCTGCATCCAAGCCATACATCACCAAGTGCAATGCAAAGCGTCGGATGCAGTGGTGTAAAGCACGCCGCCACTGGACTCTAGAGCAGTGGAGACGCGTTCTCTGGAGTGACGAATCACGCTTCTCCATCTGGCAATCTGATGGACGAGTCTGGGTTTGGCGGTTGCCAGGAGAACGGTACTTGTCTGACTGCATTGTGCCAACTGTGAAGTTTGGTGGAGGGGGGATTATGGTGTGGGGTTGTTTTTCAGGAGCTGGGCTTGGCCCATTAGTTCCAGTGAAAGGAACTCTGAATGCTTCAGCATACCAAGAGATTTTGGACAATTCTATGCTCCCAACTTTGTGGGAACAGTTTGGGGATGGCCCCTTCCTGTTCCAACATGACTGCGCACCAGTGCACAAAGCAAGGTCCATAAAGACATGGATGAGCGAGTTTGGTGTGGAAGAACTTGACTGGCCTGCACAGAGTCCTGACCTCAACCCGATAGAGCACCTTTGTGATGAATTAGAGCAAAGACTGTGAGCCAGGCCTTCTCATCCAACATCAGTGTCTGACCTCACAAATGCACTTCTGGAAGAATGGTCAAAAATTCCCATAAACACACTCCTAAACCTTGTGGAAAGCCTTCCCAGAAAAGTTGAAGCTGTTATAGCTGCAAAGGGTGGGCCGACGTCATATTAAACCCTATGGATTAAGAATGGGATGTCACTTAAGTTCATATGCGTCTAAAGGCAGATGAGCATATACTTTTGGCAATATAGTGTACATTCATTTAATCTCATTTCTAGCATTAATTAACACACATGTATCCTCTGTGTCTTTCAGGCAGGTACCAGACAGTGCCTGGCTCTGTTCTAATTAAAACATTAGATCATCCCTTTAGTATCAATGCACAAATATTTTCTGGGTCATTCACAGAAAGTCTATAATTCTCCCTAGAGAAGTTAAGCTGCATTTTTCCAGTGATTTGCACGTGATTTGCAGCTTAAATCATAGACTAATGTGCTGGCCCCTTATTTGTCAAAGCTTTAATATGAAGATTATGCACAAAAAAAGGTACTGATAACATAATTGCTGATTCATTGTCTTGATTAAATGCATAAATTAGTATTTGAGGTTTGTTCTTAATGGTGGGGGTGTTACTACTTCAGTCATATTGTGTTATGTTGCTGGCTGCTCTGTCTCTGTGTCTGTCTGTGTCTTTATTTGCAGGTGTGTAGCTGTTCTGATTGATGTCACATGTACTCTCCTGATTGGTGCTAGTGAAGACAGCTGTTCTTTAAAAGATGCGCCTAAACACTCAGTGCCAGACTTTTGTTCTTGATTGCATCTCTCGTGTGCTTGTCCTTCTGACAATTTAATTATGTTTGCCAGTTGTGTTTTGACTTTTGCTATACTTTGTGATTATGACTTTTGCATTTTCCTTTGGATTTATTAACCTAAACGTTGTGTATATATTGTTATATTTTGTAAATAGTCTAGCACATGGTTTGGGTGTTTGGGAAAAGTAGAGGGTTTGACGCCTTTTTATTTTCTGTATATATTTTTGGCTGTGTTATATAGGGAGTTAGGGAAGTTCGGTATATTTGCTTTTGTTTTCATTTGTTCGGAAAGTTAGGGGACTGGTAAGCTGGGGTTTTGTTTGTTATTTTGGCCTTGTCGGCTCCTGAAGCTTGTGTTCCTGTTTTTACAAAATAAACCACCCACAACGCAAAGAAACAAGATTCAATTCTCTGTTGCGACCTGACCCTAGAACGGGTCGTAACAATCAGTACATAGATTCAGAATTTATAATGTATAATTTTATTTTAACATGTTTGGCAGTGACTGGATGATGGTGGCCATTATTTTGAATCAGAATTGTTTATGCTGATTTTTGATTGATAAAATGGTTCACCTGTTTGTTTGACAGTTCAAAGAAAGAACATTGAGATTTTGTTGTCTAAGTAGAAAACAATGTTGTAACATGAAAGTCAATCAAGTCAAATAATTTTTATTTGTAGTTATTTTTTGTATTTGTGCTTTTCCCAATACACATTGTTCCAAAGCAGCTTTACAGAAAATGAGCTTTATTGTCTGTAACGTCTCAAAAACATGAGAAACCAACTCTCCTGTAAACATAAACAATTTGATTAAAAAATCTATACAAAATCGGACTTTCTATAGCTTTGTTTTATTTAAAAACCCACAACTTAATCCCACTGTCCCCAAATGAGGATTTAATTTTTAGGAAAACTATTTGCTCTAGAATATTAATACTTATAATTATTATTTATTTATTTATTTATTGCATGTTTATTAGGTGCTACTGGTTACAAATCAAAAAGGGAAATGGAAAATGCACACAGCAGTATCATGCGGTTAAACGGAACAACAGGGCTGTCAGTCAAAATATTAATAACATTACTGTATGTATTGTATTATTTTATATTATTTTATTTACTTCACTGTATTAACAAGAATATATTAGGTTACACCAGCTAAAATAATTTTAATGGTTAAATCAAGCAGAAATAGCTCCTTAAAGGAATATGCCGGATTCAGCACAAGTTAAGCTTAATAGACAGCATTTGTAGTATAATACCACATAAATTTATTTTGACTCGTCCCTCCTTTTCTTGAAAAAAAAAGCAAAAATCGAGGTTGCAATGAACCACTTACAATGGAAGTGAATGGGGCCAATTTTTGGAGGGTTTAAAGGCAGAAATGTTAAGCTTATAATTTTATAAAAGCACTTACATTGATGCTTCTGTAAAAATCATGAATTATTTGAGCTGTAAAGTTGTTTACATTTTTATGGTCATTTTAAGGTTTTCAGGGTTTGTTGACATTACAAAGTCATGGCAACGTAGTTGTAAAATTGACTATTACTCTACATAGAAAAGTTTAGTGTGATTTTATCACACTGAAATCATGTTAACACGCATATTGTTTATGTCTTGTGGCTATACTTTTGAAAAAGTGAGTATTTTAACATTCTAAAATTGGCCCCATTCACTACCATTGTAAGTTCCTCACTGTAACCCAGATATTAGTTTGTTTGTGCTGTTTTATTTATTTTTATTTTTTTAATCGAGGGGCGAAAGACAAGACATGGAGCATTAAATGTCCAGATCCCGACACCAGAACCGAAACCAAACTAGACAGGAGGATCAGGATCCAGAAACCATGCTCCAAATATGAAACACAAAACATACAAAAAAAACTCATGGCAAGGAAGCCAAATCCGAAGATGTGCGCCCTTGCAAAAACAAAGACAGATAGAGCAAATGGCCAGAAGATAAACACTGAGCCATGTGCTCAACACAAACACAGAACATGGGTGTCAGGATCCTGTCACCAATAAACCTGACTGACAAAGTGACAGGATCCTGACACGACCCCCCCCCCAAAAGGGGAATATAAAACAGAATACAAGACCAAACATCACCGACAGACATGGTAGGAGGCACAGAGCTGAAGGGGGCTGGAGGCGCAGACCAGGGCAGAACTAGAGGCACAGACCAGGGTGGGATTGGAGGCCCCATAAGTACCAGTCAGGGGAGGGAGGGAAGGCTTAAGAAAGGGGGCGTGGTCCAGTGGTCTGGGAGGAGGGTCCAGGTAGGGGGCAGGGTCTGGCGCCAGGGAGGAGGCTTGAGGGAGGTGACGGGGTCAGGCAGCCTGGGAGGAGGCTTGAGGAAGGGAGCGGGGTCCGGTGGCCTGATAAGAGGCTTCAAGTAGGGGACGGGGTCTGGTGGCCTGGGAGGAGGACCCATATAGGGAGCAGGGTCCAGAGGCAGGGAGAAGGCCTGAGGAAGGAGACAGGCTCAGACGGCCAGGATGGAGGCCTCAGGAATGGGACAGGGTCTGGTGACCAGGGAGGAGGTCTGAGGTCAGGCAGCCACAGGGCAGTGATGAGGTCAGTGGCTTCCACAGGGGGCAGAGCACGCTGGTCTTTGGCGGCCACAGGAAGCTGTGCAGACTGGATGGTGGCCATTGGTAACTGGACAGACTCGTCAACGACCACAGGGGACTGGACAGGATCATTGACAGCCACAGGTGACTGGACAGGCTTGTCAATGGCCACAGGGGACTGGACAGGCTCGTTGACAGCCACAGGGAACAGGACAGACTCGTCAATGACCACAGAGAACAGGACAGGCTCATCGACAGCCTCGAGGAACTGGACAGGCTCGTCAATTGCAACGGGGAAATGGACCAGCTAGTCAACAGCCAAAGGAACTGGACAGTCTCTTCGACGGCGACGGGAACTGGACATTAGTGACCGCCCAGGGAACAGCAGCTGACTCGGAGCCCTTGTGGTGGTCAGCAATAGACTCGGACCCCTCGTGGCTGTCAGCAACAGGCCCCTTCGCCTCCTGGCAGTCAGCAACAAGCTCCTCCACCTCCTGGCGGTCACCAGCGGGCCCCTCCACCTCCTGGTGGTCCCCAGTAGGCTCCTCCACCTCCTGGTGGTCACCAGCGGGCTCTTCCACATCCTGATGTACTGTAATCAGCTCCTCCGCCTCTTGTCTGTCAGCTATGAGTTTCCTCCTCCTATAGTGACATAAAGTCCGAGAAGTGTCCGGGGGGAACAGGGCACGGGCTGACAGGGGTTCTTGGTCTGGAGTTCCATCTCTGCATCAGGATCTCCACATCTGAAAGATGTGCAGACATGGTCCACCAGATGCCTAAAAGGGCAAACAAAGTCTCGCCCAGCACCTTCGTACTAAGCGGATTGTCCAAGCCCAAAAGGAAGAGCTGTTTTAACTGGGCCTCAAAGAACCACCAGTGGGGCTCACTGGCCAGCTCCATAGTGTAGATGCCAAATGCCTGACCATTCTGGGAGCTGACCAGAGTGTTATTGTGCTGGGCGGTGCTTTAAGAGACTGATTCCTTTCGGGCTGGAGCTGGATCTAGAAAAAATGCCCATTGGCTCTGCTGGATCCAATTTTGGTTGAAACGCTTTGTCAGGAAATGAGTAAAGCAGGACCCAAATGCAGGAAGGCAATAATGTGGGCTTTATTTGACAAAGAACAAAAATACAAACCAAAACACCCATGAGGGGGAAAAACAGAAAACAGAATGATAAACTTGAAAACTCAAACAAACAAGAAAACCGACCGATGATACATGAACAGACAGAAACCAACTGATAGGGGAAACACAACAAGCGACAAAGGACTCAGCACGAGGGGAGCTTAAGAAGGGATGGGTTGATAGGGAACAGGTGCCGCTGATGGGTGAACAAGCTGTTGTCCGTGTAATGGAGCTGGCGTTCTCCACGTGGCACCTGCAAAACACAAAAGGGAGAGAGAGACAAAACCAACACAGGAAAACACTCAAGACCAGACATACTGACAGTCAGAGGGGGCAAGTCAGGCCAGAATGTGACACTGACTTGAGTCCAAACTATAATACAATATATAATTCAATCACAGGTAGTTTGGCCTCTGCTCTCTTCCTCTCTCATCTCATGCAGAGCACAGGGGGATTTATTTATGATTGGACTCTAATGGCTCTCTCTCTCTCTCTCTCTCTCTCTCTCTCTCACTCTCTCTCTCTCTCTCCCTGAAATGTACCTACGGTATTTACAAGGAGATGAGAGACAGTCACATATCCTCTAATGTTAATATTACCAGTGTATGTCAAAAGCCTCTCCACAAGCAATTTAACACAGAAATATTCTGGCTTTTGCTTCATTTAGTGTAATTGCTTGCAGCTAACTGGCCTTAGGACAAGCACTTGATTCCTTTGAGAAGGGTACACAGATATTTTTTTTCTGTACATTAAAAATTTAAATATGAAACAGCACTAATGATTGTGTGGAGTGCTCTCACTGTCTCTCATTATTTATGTATCTGTCCTCTCCACTGGAGCAGAGAGGTCTGTATTCTGCATGCTTATGCTTTCCCACCCACACACCATCACACAAATAAATGACATTCCTCTTAGTTGATACTCTTCCAAAGCTCATGGTAAATTAACATGCTATCGAATATAACATGTTATAATAAACATGGAACTAAAATTAATCTGCCATGAACATGTACTGATGGGATCCTCAATTATTGAGAGAGCAGATCCAGCATGGAGGCGTAGTATATTTGATAAATACAGATTTTTTTTCTATTATTTTTTTATTTTTTTACAGCAATTGCCCTGATTCCATAATAATGTATGCACACAAATGTCATGCAAATGAGCACAGCACCACCACAGGGTTTATAACTCTAACAATCATACAGAGATCCATCTGTTTTTGTGTTGATAAGATGAAACAATGTATCCCCTGACAACTGCATACTCACCCTGTAATTACAAAATCACACATTCTGTGGAAATGCATGCTGTTTCCATGCATGACTCATAACTATTGTACTATTGTACTGAAATTACAACAGAGGGAGAGGGAGAGAGAGAGAGAGATGGAGGGGGTGAGAGCATGTCATTTGATACTGTTACATGAGCTCAAGGCTTGCAAGACACACACGAACATACTATGGTCTTCCATGTCCCAAAACTGGGGATTTCTTTGTTGTTTAAAGAAATAATTCACCCAAAAATGGAAATTCTCTCATCATTTACTCACCCTCATGCCATCCCAGATGTGTATAACTTTCTTTCTTCTGCTCAACACAAACAAAGATTTTTAGAAGAATATCTCAGCTCTGTTGGTCCATACAATGCAAGTGAATGGACTTAAATATTGATCTGTTTTTCACCCACAACTATCATATCACTTCTGAAGACATGAATTTAACCACTGGAGTCTTATGGAGTACTTTTATGCTGACTTTATGTGATTTTTGTAGATTCAAAGTTCTGGCCATCATTTACATGCATTGTATGGACCTACAGTGCTTAAATATTATTTTAAAAAGCTTAACTTATGTTCTGCAAAAGAAAGAAAGTCATACACATCTGGGGATTTCATTTTTGGGTGAACTATCCTTTTAAAGCTGATGTATGTAATTTCTGTGCCACTGAATGGAATTGTAAAAATAAACATTGTTTCCCAAATATGCCCCCATCTGCCGTTGATCGAATAAATAGACAGTTCCCTATCTGTCACTCACTCGACGTTGTGTCGATGTAGTGACACTAGGGGTCACTCTTGGGAGCCCGAGACACCTCTGGTCTTTGATAAAAGGCCAATGAAAATTGGCGAGTGGTATTTGCATGCCACTCCCCCGGACATACGGGTATAAAAGGAGCTGGTATGCAACCACGCATTCAGATTTTCTCTTCGGAGCCGAATGGTCATGCTCATTGAGCTGAATATCACTGTTCATTCACCTCTGCTGGATCTGACGGTGCATTTCAGCGGCTTCTCCCTCCTCTGCACTGGTGCACTGCAGAAAAACTAGAGAGTATATTTTCTGAAAGAGCATTTTTCCCCTCTAAAAGTGTATATATTTCTCTAAAAGTGCGCACACACGAAACGACTTTTTAAAGACGCGTCTTTTCAAAGATGTCTTTCTGATTGTGTGTTATTCCTGGTTGTGGTCGTTATCTCTCAACTTCGGATGGTCATGATCACTGTCTTTCGTGTCTGGGCGCGACCCACATGGAAGCAGCGTTTGTGAATGGTTCATGTTCTCACTGTGAGAACATGACCACGGCAACGTTGCGGTCGCGGCTTGCTTTCGTTGCAGGTTGCCACCCCAGCAGCTCCCCGCCTCGGTCCTTCTACCTACGGGTATGAGGCCAGCTCGTCTCCACCGGGTATCCCTCCGCGGACCTCCCATTCCCCAGCACGCTCATCTGCCCCAATCGGGCTTCCGGATGAGTTCGCCGGCTCGTCTTACGGCGAGTCTGGCTTCTTGTTCGGAGCTCGTGAAGATGATGAGCTCTCGAGCGCAGCATCGGAGAGCGGGCTTGTCCAGTGGGACGCAGAAGTCTCAGCTGGGCTTCCCCCTTTGGGGACTATCGCCCAGTCACAGGCCGATGCCAAAATGACGGACATGCTTTCCCGGGCGGCCGCGAGCGTTGGGTTAGAGTGGAACCCTCCGCTCTCCCCTGAACCCTCACGGCTTGATGATTGGTTTCTTGGCTCCACTCCAGTGCCATTCTTCCTGGAAGTGCATGAGGAGCTGACGAAGTCATGGGAGGCACCTTTCACTGCCCGGCCCCGACTCCGCAGTTCCCCCGCTCTCACTACCCTCGATGGCGGGGAGGCCAAGGGCTATACGGCGATTCACCCGGTGGATAAGGCACTCATGGTGTACCTATGCCCACAAAGCTCCTGTCCAAGCCCTGTAGGCTCACATCGTCCCTGACGGCTAAAGCCTACAGTGCTGCTGGACAAGCCGCCTCTGCCCTGCACGCAATGGCTCTCCTGCAGGTCCACCAAGCCAAGGTGCTGAAAGAAATGCACGAGGGTAGTTCCGCCCCAGATTTGATGCAGGAACTGCACTTGGCGACCGACCTCGCCCTCCGGGCGACGAAGGTCACAGCGCGATCTCTCGGGCGGATGATGGCCACACTAGTGGTCCAGGAGCGCCACCTTTGGCTCAACCTGGTCGAGATGGGTGAGGCCGACAAGACACGGTTCCTTGCTGCCCCCATTTCCCAGGCGGGCCTATTCGGCGACACCGTCGAGGACTTTGCCCAGCAGTTCTCGCCGGTGAAGCAGCAGACGGAGGCAATCCGGCACATCCTTCCCCAGCGTGGCTCAAGATCCCACACCCCATCTGCTCGTTGCCAAGGGCGTCCCCCTGCGGTGACTGCACCGGTTCCACCGCAGCCCGCCCCTTCGCCCCAGCCCCGGCGTGGAGCCCACCGCAGGAAGCCGACTCCACCCGTCTCACAGCCGGCACCGAAGAACCCACGGAGGTCCTCGAAGCACCCCTGAGATGGGCAAACCAGGGACGAGGGAACCTACTCATGTGGAGCTGGTAGGAAGACCACTCCATTCCCGGTGGAGGGCTGGGTGGAAAATCTTTTGTGTTGCCTTTTTGTTTGATTTCGCCGCATGCCCAAGTGGCTGCAGTACCCAACAGTTCAGCAAAAGAGCAGCTTCTTTCCTCCCTGGGTCACATACCCGGTGCGTACGGTCGTCACCACGACTACCGTTCCCGGGCTTTTTCTTGCAGGATTGGCGCTCCAGCGGTGTCCTTTCCGCCCCTGAGTGCCCCGATGTGGCAGCCTCCACGGGTTACGAGGACAGGCCTCTTCCTTCCCCGTCCCAGGCTGTTCCGGGGGTGGTCACAAGGAGCCAGGTAAGTGCTTCGATGTCCCTAGACTCAGCACGGCCACGACGTACTGTGGCACCTCATGCTCCACCCCGCCGCGAGGTCCCACCTGCCAGTATGTCCGACAACGTTGTCCCCTTGGTCCCCCTCGCGCGGAATGTGGACGCGTGGCTCGTGCTTTCCAATCCGTCGCGGTGGCTGATCCGGACCGTCCGACTCGGCTACGCGATTCAGTTCGCCAGGCGCCCGCCCAGGTTCAGCGGTATTCACTTCACCTTGGTCAAGGGCGAAAATGCCGCCACTCTGCGCGCGGAGATCGCTACCCTCCTACGGAAGGACGCAATAAAACCTGTCCCTCCAGCCGAGATGAAGAAAGGGTTTTACAGCCCCTACTTCTTCGTACCAAAAAAAGGCAGTGGGTTGCGGCCAATCTTGGACCTGCGAGTACTGAACCGGGCTTTACACAGACTCCCGTTCAAGATGCTGACACAAAGACGCATTCTGGCGAGCGTTCGGCATCAAGATTGGTTTGCGGCGGTAGACCTGAAGGATGCGTACTTCCACGTCTCGATCCTTCCTCGACACAGACCCTTCCTGCGGTTCGCGTTCGAGGGTCAGGCGTATCAGTACAGAGTCCTCCCTTTCGGCCTGTCCTTGTCTCCTCGCGTTTTTACAAAGATCACAGAGGCTGCCCTTGCCCCGATAAGGGAGGTGGGCATTCACATTCTCAACTATCTCAACGACTGGCTAATCCTAGCTCACTCTTGAGACGTGTTGTGCGCACACAGGGACCTGGTGCTCTCACACCTCAGCCGACTAGGACTTCGGGTCAACTGTGAAAAGAGCAAGCTCCTCCCAGTTCAGAGCATCTCTCAGTTTGGAGTTGGACCCAGTCTCCTTGACGGCACACCTTATGAACGAGCGCTCCCAGTCGGTGCTGGCACAGCGGTTCCACTGAAACTTTTTCAGAGGCTCCTGGGGCATATGGCATCCTCGGCGGTGGCCACCCCGCTCGGGTTGATGCATATGTGGCCGCTTCAGCACTGGCTCCAGACTCGAGTCCCGAGACGGGCATGGCGCCACAGGACACACCGCGTGGCCATTACGTCGGTCTGTCACCGTCTTTTCAGCCCTTGGACCGACCTCTCATTTCTACGAGCAGGTGCAACAGGCATACACCGGCCTCTGGACAGGCCCTCGACTGCATTGGCACATCAACTGCCTCGAGTTATTGGCAATTCTGCTCGCCCTGCGGAGGTTCCAGCCATTGATCCAGGGCAAGCACATGTTAGTTTGAATGGACAGCACGGCAGTGGTAGCATATGTCAACCACCAAGGCAGTCTGCGCTCTCGTTGTATGTCATAACTCGCCCGCCGTCTCCTCCTCCGATTCGCTGCGAGCCACTCACATCCCGGGCAACGTCAACACTACAGCGGACGCGCTGTCACAGCAGGTTTCCCTCAGGGGAGAGTGGAGACTCCACCATCAGGTTGTCCAGCTGATTTGGAGTCGATTCAGATGGGCATAGGTGGACCTGTTTGCCTCCCAAGAATTCTCTCACTGCCCTCTCTGGTACGCCCTCACCGAGGCTCCCCTCGGCATAGATGCACTGGCACACAGCTGGCCCCCTGGCCTACGCAAATATGCGTTTCCCCCAGTGAGCCTGCTTGCACAGACCCTGTGCAAGGTCAGGGAGGACAAGGAGCAGGTCGTCCTGGTAGCACCCTACTGGCCCACCCAGACATGGTTCTCAGACCTCATGCCCCTCACGACAGCTCCCCCCTGGCGAATTCCCCTGAGGAAGGACCTTCTTTCTCAGGGATGGGGCACCCTCTGGCACCCGTGCCCAGACCTCTGGAATCTCCATGTCTGGTCCCTGGATGGGATGCAAAAGACCTAAGCGGTCTACCACCCACGGTGGTAGACACGATCACTCAGGCTAGGGCCCCCTCTACGAGGTGCCTGTATGCCTTTAAGTGGCATCTATTCACTAAGTGGTGCTCTTCCCGACGCGAAGACCCCCAGAGATGCGCAGTCGGATCAGTGCTTTCCTTCCTGCAGGAGAGGTTGGAAGGGAGGCTGCCCCTTCTACCTTGAAGGTGTACGTTGCCGCCAGAGCAGCACACCACAAGGCAGTCGACGGTAAGTCCTTAGGGAAGCACGACCTGATCATCAGGTTCCTAAGAGGCACCAGGAGGCTGAATCCCTCCAGACCGCACCTCGTTCCCTCAAGGGATCTCTCCGTAGTTCTTCAGGGTCTACAGAGAGCCCCCTTTGAGCCTTAGCAGTCAGCCGAGCTTAAGGCACTCTCCTTGAAGACTGCCCTCCTGACTGCGCTCACTTCCATCAAGAGAGTAGGTGACCTGCAAGCGTTCTCTGTCAGCGAAACGTTCCTGGATTTTGGTCTGGGTTACTCTCACGTGATCCTGAGACCCCAACCGGGCTATTTGCCCAAGGTTCCCACCACCCCTTTTAGGGACCAGGTGGTGAACCTGCAAGCGCTGCCCCAGGAGGAGGCAGACCCAGCCCTGTCGTTGCTGAGTCCGGTGCGCGCTTTACGCATCTATTTGGATCGCACACAGAGCTTTAGAATCTCTGAGCAGCTCTTTGTCTGCTTTGGTGCACAGCGGAAAGGAAGCGCTGTCTCCAAGCAGAGGATCGCCCACTGGCTCGTTACACATAACTATGGCATATCTCGCCCAGAACATGCCGCCCCCGGTAGGGCTACGAGCCCATTCTACCCGAGGTGTAGCAGCTTCCTGGGCCCTGGCCAGAGGTGCCTCTCTAACAGACATTTGCAGAGCAGCAGGCTAGGCAACACCCAACACCTTTGCAAGGTTCTACAACCTCCGGGTGGAACCGGTTTCATCCCAGGTAGTGGCACGCAACACAAGCAGATAAGCCCAGGATAGCCGGCTGAGTGTATCACTTGCAAATAGTGCCTTCCACCTCCCTTGGAGCTGAAGACTTCCGCCGTTAATTCCCAGTAGTGTTCACAAACTTTGTTCCCTGGTTGACTTCCTCCAAGCCCTGTGACAGTCGAGTTTTTGGAGAGACTCGCTACCAGCCCAGTACACGTGCTAACTAAGAGCCCTGTTCTGGGGTAGGTGCTCCGCATGTGGTGGTTCCCTGTAAGGCTAACCCCATGCGATATATATCTTCCGCTAGTTCGTTTCCCTGCTGGCAAACTGCATCTTCCTTGGGCAGAGCCCCTCTGCCCCAGTCTCCATGTTTGTAGTAACTCCTCCCCCATTGGGCAGGATCTACCTTGAAGGCTCTCCACATGGTTGGAAAGACCGTGTGACGTATTCTTCCACTTAAATATCCCCTCCTCTCTTTGGGCGAGGTGTGGTCTCCGCGGTGTCTTCCCCTTGGGAGGGACACCCCCCGACTAGACCTGGCGGCCCAGTCGGATAATCCCCCTTCTTTTTTAGGGAGTGGAAAAAGGGAAGGAGAAAAGAGGCCATGACTGGGTTAAGCCTGCCTCTATCTTTGGGTAGTCAACTTGTCCCCATAAAGGGCCGTTTGACACTCATAACTATGTTGGGGGAGGTTACGTGTCGACCTGGTGTGCTGGCTATGAGGCACACAGCAGTCTGCCCACCACACACTGCCAGTTCATGTAACACAGTTCAGCCAGTTGTGGCATTTCGTATAGGGACCCCTAGTGTCACTACATCGACACAACGTCAAGTGAGTGACAGATAGGGAACGTCATGGTTACTGGTGTAACCTCCGTTCCCTGATGGAGGGAATGAGACATTGTGTCCCTCCTGCCACAACGCTGAACTACCCGCTGAAATGGCCGGACCTTATATCGACTCCTCAGCATAAAACCTGAATGAGTGGTTGCATACCAGCTCCTTTTATACCCGTATGTCCAGGGGAGTGGCTTGCAAATACCACTCGCCAATTTTCATTGGCCTTTTATCAAAGACCAGAGGTGTCTCGGGCTCCCAAGAGTGACCCATAGTGTCACTACATCGACACAACGTCTCGTTCCCTCCATCAGGGAACGGAGGTTACACCAGTAACCACGACGTTCCGCCCCATCTTATGCCACTGAGTCAATGTTGTCGTATACGGCTGGAAGGGTCGCTCAAATCTAACATGGACACAGTGTTTACAGTTTTTAAGAAGACTAACCTACGAATGGCTTACTTATAGTTGTCTCTGCATATTAAGCTGGGATAGGAGAAAGTATTTTAACACCGAAAATGTTACACACTTCAGCTTTATAACCCTGGATAAATATGTATGTAAAATCCATTTTACTCACTTTATCTTCTCATTTATTAAATACTCCACTCCTTGCGCTCTGCACAATAAAAGCCCAATGTCAGGATACCACATCAAACAATTCAAATGTGCTGAATTTTTCAGCAAGCTCGCAGTGACATTGCAACTAACATAATGTTATAATTGACAGATTTGTGGACAATCTGATGCAGAGTGGTGTAATAACTTGCTCTTTTTATATAATTTATAACATCCATCAGTGGAAAGCTAGTTTGTAAGGAATTGTATCTAAAAAAAAAAAAGTATTTTCAATGGAATTTAACAGTTATAATATGCAAAAGAAATGCTGTACATTATATACAGTATGTAATCATAGTTATATAAATTCCTCCTGACCAGCAGTGACGGTGTTACATTATGGATAAACACAACATCAGCCATGATATGGGGAATGTAGACATCTGTATCTCTGAACCCGCAGCCTCAGAACATCTTTGCACACATGAAGAGAAAACTGCTCTGGTGGAATGGCATGTTACTGCTCTGGGTAAAGGTCATTGAGCCTTCTTGTATGCCAGAGTGATGACCTCCGCAAACCAGCATGACAGCATCTGCTGTAAAAGTGCCCCTTTTTGCACACCACCATAATAAGCAAACAGCTTATCAGATTGTCTGAACTGTGCAGTAGCATCTACATAACACCCCTGCTGAAAAGACCAGCTTAGACCAGTAGGAATTCCCATGCTGGTGTAGGCTATTTTGTGCTAATTTGGTTCTGGTCTGGCTGGTAGACCAGCATGGCCATGTTTTGTTTACCTGCAAAAAATACTGGCCAATCATCATGGTCTTTCTTATGAAGCTGGTTGACCAGGCTTGCTGATTAAGAAGATACAGTAGTTGGGGGCCTGGGTAGCTCAGCAAGTAAAGACGCTGACTACCACACTTGGAGTCGTAAGATCGAATCCAGGGTGTGCTGAGTGACTCCAGTCAGGCTTCCTAAGCAACCAATTTGCCCGGTTGTTAGGGTGGGTAGAGTCAGGTTGGGTTAACCTACTCGTGGACGCTATAATGTGATTCAACATAGGCACATGGTGAGTTGTGCGTGGATGTCACGGAGAATAGCATGAAGCCTTCACACATGCTACGTCTCCGCGGTAACGCGCTCAACAAGCCACGTGATAAGATGCACAGACTGATGGTCTCAGATGTGGAGGCAACTGAGATTCATCCTCCGCCACCCAGACTGAGGCGAGTCACTATGCCACCACGAGGACCTAAAGGGGGAGAAAATCCCCCCGCCCTTTGAAGTGTCACTATCAGTTGTCTTTGAATTGAATAGGTGGAACAGGATATTCATTACATTTTCTTCTTTTGAGTTCTGCATAAGATGAGGGTGAGTAAAATATGACAATTTTCATTTCTGGGTGAACTATTATTCCCATATCATTTTTCTGCAGGCGCATAGAGGATTTCTAAAACCTTTTCAGCAGCAATCAATATTGTGGCAAAGCTACGAAACATCTCGTTCCCTCCTTCCAGGGAACCGGGGTTACCATAGTAACCTAGATCTTTTTTTACAAGTCAGTCACTCAATGTTACGTCAATGAACTGACACTAGGAGTCCATATACCGCAGCGCCACAATACTGATTTGGCTGTGCTTGCTACCAAAAATGTGGTAGAAAGTTTGCAGAAAGCCCGCTTCCACACCAAATGGGGAAGAGGCTGGGACAATGAGTAACACATCAGTGACAAAACATATATGCATATCTTGCCTGAAAGGAGGAAAGATAATAGTCTGAGGGTAGCCAATTTTTTCCACAGAACTCACATCAGGTGATGTGAACTGTTTGGATGAAAGACTGAATCCACAGTCCTTTGATCGCGATTATAAAAGGGGGCCGCCAGCAGTGGCACCCTAAACCAACCTGAGGAAGAGTTTGAATTTCCCTAAATGGAATCTAGGAGTAAATCACTAGATAAATTACCATAATAACTGGTTTTACCAATATTGGGGAGAAATTAAGGTGATAAAAAAAGGCTCGCCCGTGAGGGAGTACTTTTAAATATAAGAGAGAGGAAGAGAAACCTTCCTGTGTGGAATCTAGGACAGTTTTGCCATGAAGGAAAAACAGCTAAGGTAATAATGAAAGGGCTCTCCCGTGGGGGAATGCTTTTTGATTGACAGACAGGAAGAGAATTCTTCCTATATGTAATTTAGGAATAAATTACCAGATTAAGGTAATAATAAAAAGGGCTGGCATGGGGGGGGGTCATGTGACGCCATGCAAGAAGCAGGCGTGTGAGCGACGAGCTCTGCGCACTTTGCTGAAATTTCGATAATTCTCATGTTATAATCTGGTGAAATTTGATACACCCAGTTACACATTTGCCCTTTGTAACGTCTGTGTAAGATCAGTGATGGCTAATTACACTTTGTTTGAAAAAAAACCTTTTAGCCTTTTGACATTTGCATATAAATTACTGACCTGGCCTCCACGTTTACATTTATATGGGTGCTAAATTGCAGATGGTCTTTATCACTATCAAAAGGATGCTAAAACAGGTCGCCTCTGGAGTGTCTCCATCAAGCTTCAAACACATTCCACAGAAAGGGGGGTGACCCCCCCCCCGTGCCAGGCACCAGAGCAGTTGTCTGTCTCCAGTAATTCCAATACACGTCACACACACACCTAAAGACATTTTCTCTATTTAGGCCATAGTAAGCAGTTATAAATGTATCTGCTATATGCATGTGTTGTATGTATATTCCCCTATTATATTAACTTGGTTAAAACCCTTTACTTGTATTAGTTAGACGTTAAATGCATATATTCAAGTGTATGAGTGTATCTCTGCTTTAATATCGTCTGGAGGTTACCTTCTTGGTATCAAAATGATCTTCTCTTTATTTCTCACACCATAATGGGTGACCCCCGTGCCAGGCACCAGAGCAGTTGTCTGTCTCCAGTAATTCCAATACACGTCATACACACACCTAAAGACATTTTCTCTATTTAGGCCATAGTAAGCAGTTATAAATGTATCTGCTATATGCATGTGTTGTATGTATATTCCCCTATCATATTAACTTAGTTAAAACCCTTTACTTGTATTAGTTAGACGTTAAATGCCTATATTCAAGTGTATGAGTGTATCTCTGCTTTAATATCGTCTGGAGGTTACCTTCTTGGTATCAAAATGATCTTCTCTTTATTTCTCACACAATAATGTACACCATGTGATCGTGAAATGCATCGAACAATTCTTACTATGTTTTGAATTAAAAGCTGCACTAGTGGTCCAGATCAGCAATAAAATGCGAATGGGCCATAAACGGAGACAAAGGACGTTTCTCCCGCTCAAAATGCATGCCTCTGATTGGCCACTCCACCCACAAAATGGGTGCGGCAATGAACTATCAAAACTCCAGAGCGCAGACTAATCATCGCTCAAAACTCTTCTTCTTGAGACCAACACACTCCAAAACTCTCCTCTTGAGTTTAACCTTCTGGCAGTGTTTACCTTCAAGTAACTTTGTGGATTTCCTGTGGACTTCTTCAACTCACTCCTAAAGAAATCGTCGAGAACCTCGTCTACCGCATCAAGACACTTATTCAGCAACAAACCAATGCAAGTAACCATTTAAAACTGATTAGATGCGCGTTTAAGTTTGAACCCCTTTTAAGGTGAATTGTGCCTCTGATGATTCTCATTTAGGTTGTGGTTAACTGACGTGAAATACTGCCATTCTCTGCTCTTCTCTCTCTCTTTTCCTTACTTTCCTTCATTCTATATATGTATGTTTTGCTTAGTTTGTTTGTATGTTAGTTATAGTTTCATTTATTAAATCCCTTATATTCACAATTGATTGTCTCTGTGTTCCGCTCACAATTCAAAGTCACTGAATGTTGCTCCTTGCTACATGCTAAACTACTGCTAGCACTGTATAAGTAGGAAGGCTATTGTTCCTTGGCCAGGAAAGTAATCTTCCAAGAGTTGATAAATAATTATATTGTCTGCTCGCTGGACGGACAGATCAAGTAATTGTAATATCGATTCTGCTACAGTTTATTCTAAGATCTAATCTAAATATTTATTATTAATTATAACCAGTTATAATTAATTATAAATAATTCCCTTTTAAGCTAATTTGCTACACCTTTGTTGCAAAACATGGCAAAGAAGTCAAAATCCTCAGGCTCTGGAGACATTATAAGACACTTACGTGTTCAGGATGAAAGCCCCGACAGGCCAACAGACTGGGGACTCAATTTGGATGGCGCGGCGGGAGAAGGAATCCAGCGTCAGTTGTCCAACATGTCGGTGATGTTGACGAAGATTCTTGCTGACTTGGAGGATCTCGCTGTAATACGTCGATCTATTATGGCGATGGAAACAAAATTCTCTGAGTTAGCTACAAGAGTGACTGATGTTGAAAAACTAATCGATTTTTTGGAATCTTCGGAGAGGGAATTAACCGCTAATCCGCATGCGACCAAAGTTGATTTGGAACATCTCCTTGACAAGATTGAAGATCTTGAGAATAGAAACCGCAGGAATAACCTTCGAATTGTTGGAATTCCTGAGCATGAGGAGGGCAGAGATATGGTGAAATTCCTAGACGAGTTTTTCCCGAGTCTGCTCAACATAACAGGCCACAAGCTGGAAATCGAGCGAGCTCACAGAGTGCCGGCTCGGAGATCTGCTGAGGGAGATAGGCCCCGATCGATTCTGGCCAGATTTCTGAGATCATCCGATAAGGATCTTGTGTTGCACCAGGCGAGGAGCAAAGGGGAGCTTTCTTTGAAGAACCATAATATTTTCTTGTTCCCGGCCTTTGCGAGTTCGACAAGAGAGAAACGTGATCGGTTCAAGGAATGCAAGAAACTCTTACATCAGAAAAAGATCTTGTTTGCTCTAATGTTTCCTGCCAAACTGAGAATAGAAACGAAGGACGGTCGCAAAGTATTCACATGTCCAAATCTGGCAATGTCTTTTATAGAATCAATGTCTGAGTAAACCATTGGATGTTTCTCATGTGAGTGGGCCTGACTCGCTGTACTTACTCTTGGTGAAGCTGGGCGACATTTTAGGTTTTTTGTGTTGGATCCGCCTAGCGGCTGGAGCTTGTTTTGTGAATAACACTTTCCTTAAAGAAACTTTTGCATTGAAGTTCCCGGACAGATTGAGAGTGGACACTATGGATGACCGCAAAATATCTACATGCTCACACAAAGGATGTCTTTTATAAAGCTGACGGATTGTGTAAGTCATGGTGTATACTTTTATGCAGCCTCTGAGTGAAATGACTCGATCATCCGGGGGAACCGGGATGCCAGTTTTGTTTCTTTTTGTATTGGTTCCGCCTAGCTACTGGAGCTTGTTCTGTTGAATAACATTCCTTTGGAACAGCTGTTGATTCATCTGTTCGTTCTTCGTGCTTATTCCTCCTGCTGGCTGTGGTCTGTTTTGTTGAGGTTTTTTTATATTTTTGTATTTCTATTTTTTTTTTTTTTATTACGAGACATTGGAATGATTACGTCATCCGTTGAACTCATAACAGCCAGCTCACTGAACATTCGTTTGTCTCTCCGAGGATTCTGAATGGTTTTATATCAGCTGAAATTTGTTTTTTGGAATATCACACCTTTGAGACAGTTTTGAAAATGAATCTACATGTTCTTTGTGTTCATTCTTCCTATTGACTGGGTTTATTTCACAAAGTATTTTCTGTTATGTAATTAAATTGAGCAATCTGATGGCAAAGTTGTCGTGGGGACTCGATGGCGTTCATGGACCTTTTGAGTTTAGAGGGATTGTCGCCAGTCGGCGCTGTCGTGCGCGGGGTTAATGCGCACGTTTTTCGTTTTTCTGTTTGTTTTGTTTGGGGGGATGTTCGGGGGTTGATTGTTTCACTAATGGGGAATGTGGTCTTCATAATTTTGTTTTTGGCACACAATTTATTTTTTCTATTATATCAATATGTCAGTTGTTAATATAAGTATACTATCTTTCTCCACATGGAATGTGAATGGGTTGGGGCACCCCATAAAAAGAAGGAAGGTTATTTCTTTTCTTAAACATAAGAAATATGATATAGTGTTTCTTCAAGAAACACATCTCTCCCCGCAGGAAGCTGAAAAATTTGGGAAGATATGGGGTGGACATGCTTTCTTTAGTGCTGACACAAGTAAGAGCAAGGGAGTCATTATATTGATTAATAAACATTTACAATTCAAATGTCTCAAACAGATTAAAGATAAATTAGGAAGAGTAATTATTGTTTTAGCTGAAATTCAAGGGCAAAGGTTGATTTTGGCTAATATTTACGCACCTAACGCTGATGATCAGGGCTTTTTTATAGATCTTGAAGGGATGTTGCAAACCGCTGGCACCCCTCATGATATAATATTGGGAGGAGACTTCAATCTTTTGATGTATTCAGTCCTTGATCATAGTGAAGCAAAAGTGTGTAAGCCCCCTAGAGCAACACTGATGCTTCACAGGATGTGTAAAAATCTTGGTCTTTCGGATATTTGGAGACTTTTGAACCCATCTGGTAAGGACTATACATTTTTTTCATCAGTCCATAAGATTTATTCTAGAATAGATTTTTTTTTTTTTTATTCAAATCCCTAATTTCATTTGTTGTTGATTGCTCAATTGGAAACATTTTAGTCTCAGATCATGCCCTGGTGAGTTTAGAGGTGATGCCACATATAGAGAAAAAGAATCATATAGTTGGTGCCTTAATGTATCCCTTCTGCAAAATCCTGATTTCCAACAAATGTTAAAGACTGAAATCAATGTTTATATGGAGACCAACTGGTCCTCAGTATCCTCTGTGGGTGTGGCTTGGGAGGCACTTAAAACAGTTCTTAGGGGCCGGATCATACAGTATGCCTCATTCATCAAAAAATCCAAAGCACGAGAACTTGTGGAGTTGGAAGGAAATATTAAAAGTGCAGAGGCAGAGCTGAGGCGCCGTATGTCAGCTGATGGCCTCAGAGAATTGACCCAATTGAAATATAGATATAATACTATTTTGTCGCGGAAAGTGGAGTTTTGGTTATTCAGGGCAAGACAGTCATACTTTGAGTCGTGTGACAAAGCAGGGAAGCTTTTGGCTAGATATATAATGCAGAGAGAGTCTTTTTCTACCATTCCCTCAGTGAAATCTGCTGGTGGCGAAATATTTAACTCAGCCATTGATATTAATAATGCCTTTAAAGAGTTCTATATTGATCTTTATAGTTCCACGTCTTCGTCTACTGATGAAGATATTAGAAACTTTGTGGAACCATTAGATCTTCTTAAACTGACGATTGAGCAAAAAAACTCTCTTGATTCTGAGATAACCTTGGAGGAGCTTGACGAGGTAATTAAGTCCCTACCTACTAGCAAGTAGGCCAGATGGTTTTGCTGCAGAATTTTTTAGATCCTATGCTACAGAACTGGCTCCACTTTTGTTAGAAGTTTATACTGAATCATTAAAGAATGGAAAGCTTCCTCCAACCATAACACAAGCCCGGATCAGTCTGATTCTTAAAAAGGACAAAGATCCAAGCGAGTGTAAAAATTACCATCCAATTTCCCTGATCCAACTAGATGTAAAAATATTGTCAAAAATTTTGGCTAATCAATTAAGTAAAGTTATGACACCTCTTATACATATAGATCAGGTGGGGTTTATTCGGGGCTGCAGCTCTTCTGATAACATCAGGCATCTCATCAATATCATGTGGTCAGTAGTGAATGATCAATCTCCAATCACTGCCATCTCACTTGATGCCGAAAAGGTGTTTGATATGGTAGAATGGGATTATCTTTTTAAGATTTTGGAAATGTACGGGTTCAGGAGTACATTTATTGGTTGGATTAAGTTACTTTATAGACACCCTGTAGCAGCGGTACAAACAAATGGATTAATCTCAGATTATTTTACTTTGAATAGGGGCACTCAGCAGGGTTGCCCTCTTTCCCCATTATTGTTCTGTCTTGACCTGGAACCATTGGCAGCTGCGATAAGAAAGGAGGATGATTTTCTAGGGGTGGTGGCGGGAGGTGTGCCGCATAAACTTCTGCTTTACGCAGATGATATTTTATTATTTATCTCTGAACCTACTAGATTTTTGCCTTGCCTCCACAGAATTATTAATTCCTTTCCCAAGTTCTTAGGATACAAAGTCAATTGGGCTAAATCCGAAGCTTTGGCTTTGACAGCATACTGCCCAGTAACGGCTTTTCAGCCGGGCGCCTTCCAGTGGCCCAAACAGGGCATTAAGTATTTGGGGATTTTATTCCCAGCAAATTTGTCTGATTTAGATAATGTTAATTTTGACCCTTTAATAAAAAGGTTTTCGAGCAATGTCAGCAGGTGGGCTTCATTACATTTATCGATGATTGGGAAGGTTAATGTTATTAAAATGAATTGTATTCCAAAATTTAACTACCTGCTACAATCTCTCCCTGTAGATGTCCCCCTCTCTTATTTCAAGGAATTTGATAGCATAGCGAAGTCCTTCATTTGGAATGGTAAATGTCCCAGATTGCATTTGAATAAGTTACATAGGCCGATAGACAAAGGAGGGCTAGGCCTACCCAAGATTGTATTTTATTACTATGCGTTCAGTCTCAGACATTTGGCTCATTGGTCACTTCTACCTGAGAGAGCCCCACCCTGGTTTGTTATTGAACAGGCAGTTATTGCCCCTATTTCGCCATTACAAAGCATCTCTATCAAACTAATCGGAAAAGTGAAGTTACACCCCGTTATTTCGCATTTACACTCGGTATGGACTAAAGTGTCCAGATTGTTTAAATTGGACACTTAATTAAATGCTGCCTCGAGCATATGGTAGAACCCAAGACTATGTATTGGCAAGTCTCCTTTCTGCTGGCCGGAGTGGATTGTGAGGGGGGTTGCTATATTCGGTGACCTATATGAAGGTGGTGTGTTGAGATCATTTGAAAACTTGGTCCAACATTTTGGGATCCCCAGACCTCAGTTTTATAGGTATTTACATCTGCGCCACCTGCTTTGCACTATTTTTGGGAGTAGCACACATCCCCCTAAGGAGGCAGATGCTTTGGGAGAGGTGATTGCGGCTTTTGGGAAAGGTCATGAGGCATCAGTGTACTACTGCCTGTTAATTCAGAGTATGGGGGATGGAGCCTTAACTTCTCTCAAGAGAGTATGGGAGAAAGATTTCAACTTGGCATTGGAGGAAGGAGTGTGGGCTAAGATTCTTAAAAATGTTAAGTCTGCATCTAGTGATGCAAGGGTGCATCTTATACAATTCAAAATTTTGCATAGATTTTATTGGACCCCCTCTTGACTGTATAGGCTTGGTCTTAAAGACACACCCACCTGCTGGAGATGCCAATCGGAGGATGGAGACATGGCCCATGTTTTTTGGTGGTGTGTCGAGATCCAGAAATTCTGGTCGAAGGTTCAGGATTTTGTGCGCGACGTGGTGGGCACTCAGGTTTCATTTTGCCCCAGACTTTGTGTTCTGGGCGATTGGGCGGTCATCGATGTGGGGGATGGCCATATAGGGAACTGGGTTCTGACATGTGTGATGATCGCCAGGCAGATTATTTTGAGGGGTTGGAGGTCAGCTGGTGCGCCCCCATAGCCGGAGTGGTGCACGGAGGTGGGGAGGGTGGCAGCTTATGAGGAGGTGTCATCTGGAAGACGGGGTGGCTTGGATAAGTTTGTTCAGAAATGGGGCAGGTATTTGGAGTTTTTGGAGGGCTCTCGGGTGGGGTGTGGAGAGAGTAGTGTATTATAGTTTGTATGATTATTATGTATGTATATTGACCACAGGGTTTTTTTTTTTGGTGGGGGGGGGTCGGGTCGGGGGGGTTGTGGGGTTTAAATGTTGATTTTATATATATATATATATATATATATATATGTTTACAATTAATTGCAAAAAAAAAAAAGGGCTGGCATGTGGGGGAGCTGATTTTCTTTATGATAGACAGTAAGAGAATTCTTCATATGTGTAGTCTAGGAAAAAATCACTGGACTAGAATGATAATAATTAATTTCTTGCCATTGCTGGAAAACAGTTAATGTTGGTAGAGAAAGGGGTCCCAGGGCTCTAAACTGTGACTAAAATGGCATCTGGCGCCAACCATGCCATGGTCCAAATCACCAAGATCAAATTTTTTACCCATTCTGATGGTTGATGTGAAAATTAGCTGAAGCTCCTGACCTGTATATGCATGATTTTATGCACTACACTGCTGCCACACGATTGGCTGATTCGATAATTGCATGGATCATTGCTGGTGTCAGATGGGCTGGTTTGAGTAATTCTGTAACTGCTGATCTCCTGGGATTTTCATGCACAACAGTTTTTAGAATTCTAGAATTTAGTCTAGAATTTACTCAGAATGGTGCCAAAAAAAAAAAACATCCAGTGAGTGGCAGTTCTGCAGACGGAAACACCTTGTTGATGAGAGAGGTCAACAGAGAATGGCCAGACTGGTTCAAACTGACAAAGTCTACAGTAACTCAGCTAAACGCACTGTACAATTGTGGTGAGAAGAATAGCATAGCAGAATGCTATTCTGAGATGTGGGGTGGCACTGTTTTGGCAGCACGAGGGGACTTACACAATATTAGGCAGGTGTGTATATATATATATATATATATATATATATATATATATATATATATATATATGTGTGTATATATATATATATATACAGTTGTGCTCAAAAGTTTGCATAGCCTGGCAGATATTGTGAAATTTTGGCATTGATTTTGAAAATATGACTGATCATGCAATCATCTTTTATTTAAGGATAGTGATCATATGAAGCCATTTATTATCACATAGTTGTTTGGCTCCTTTTTAAATCATAATGATAACAGAAATCACCCAAATGGCCCTGATCAAAAGTTTACATACCCTTGAATATTTGGCCTAGTTACAGACACACAAGGTGACACACACAGGTTTAAATGGCAATTAAAGGTTAATTTCCCACACCTGTGGCTTTTTAAATTGCAATTAGTGTCTGTGTATAAATAGTCAATGAGTTTGTTAACTCTCATGTGGATGCACTGAGCAGGCTAGATACTGAGCCATGGGGAGCAGAAAATAATTGTTAAAAGACCTGCGTAACACGGTAATGGAAAAGGATATAAATAGATATCCAAAGCCTTGAAAATGGCAGTCAGTACTGTTCAATCACTTATTAAGAAGTGGAAAATTTGGGGATCTCTTGATACCAAGCCAAGTTCAGGTAGACCAAGAAAGATTTCAGCCACAACTGCCAGAAGAATTGTTCAGGATACAAAGAAAAACCCACAGGTAACCTCAGGAGAAATACAGGCTGCTCTGGAAAAAGATGGTGTGGTTGTTTCAAGGAGTACAATACGACAATACTTGAACAAAAATGGGCTGCATGGTCGAGTTGCCAGAAAGAAGCCTTTACTGCACCAATGCCACAAAAAAGCCCGGTTACAATATGCCTGACAACACCTTGACATGCCTCTCAGCTTCTGGCACACTGTAATTTGGAGTGACGAGACCAAAATAGAATTTATGGTCACAACCATAAGCGCTATGTTTGGAGAGGAGTCAACAAGGCCTATAGTGAAAAGAATACCATCCCCACTGTGAAGCATGGTGGTGGCTCACTGATGTTTTGGGGGTGTGTGAGCTCTAAAGGCACGGGGAATCTTGTGAAAATTGATGGCAAGATGAATGCAGCATGTTATCAGAAAATACTGGCAGACAATTTGCATTCTTCTGCATGAAAGCTGCGCATGGGACGCTCTTGGACTTTCCAGCACGACAGCGACCCTAAGCACATGGCCAAGTTGACCCTCCAGTGGTTAAAGCAGATAAAGGTGAAGGTTCTGGAGTGGCCATCACAGTCTCCTGACCTTAATATCATCGAGCCACTCTGGGGAGATCTCAAACGTGCAGTTCATGCAAGATGACCAAAGACTTTGAATGACCTGGAGGCATTTTGCCAAGACGAATGGGCAGGTGGTGAATGACCACCTGCAAGAATTTGGGGCCTCATAGACAACAATTACAAAAGACTGCACACTGTCATTGATGCTAAAGGGGTCAATACACAGTATTAAGAACTAAGGGTATGCAGACTTTTTAACAGGGGTCATTTCATTTTTTTCTTTGTTGCCATGTTTTGTTTTATGATTGTGCCATTCTGTAATAACCTACAGTTGAATATGAATCCCATAAGAAATAAAAGAAATGTGTTTTGCCTGCTCACTCATGTTTTCTTTAAAACTGGTACATATATTACCAGTTCTCCAAGGGTATGTAAACTTTTGAGTACAACTGTATATTAGGGGTGTAATGGTACACAGAAGTCACGGTTCGGTACGTACCTCGGTTTTGGGGTCACGGTTCGATACGAGTTCGGTACAACAGGAAAATGCAACAAATCCCAAATGCTAGGTTTCTTTTCATTTATTTTGAACAGACAGTAGTGCAAATTACAGTTTGTTCCACCTAGCGGCGTTTAGTCCCCCTGAGGTAGTTGGTACAGTACAGCCTCCTTTAGTGTATTAAGCACTAAGCAGTAAACAGAATGCACTCTTGAATAGGCCATATTTTTCATAAAAGCATATCTTGTGTTATAAAAGTACAAAATAAATAGAATAATGAAAAATAAAACTTGTGCATTAGGAGAAGCCATTTTTGTTTTGGGTTGGTGCATAGATGGTCTCTTCTTCTTCTGCTCTTTTTCCTGTTGTGGTGGTTAGCAAACAGCGTTGCATTACTGCGCATGCCCCCTTCTGGATTGGAGTGCGGATCGCCTGTGACTGACTCAGACGTATTCTTCGTCTGACTGCATGCACCGAACCGTGACGTCAGTACCGTAACGGTTCGGGATGAATACATGTACCATTACACCCCTAATATATATATATATATATAAAATTTATTTATTTGGGATGTGAGATCCAGCTTTTGATACTTAGGACCATTGAGGGACTCATACACAACTATTACACAAGGTGCAAACATTCACTGATGCTCAAGAAGGCAACACACTACTATAAGCATATTATACTTTATGTAAATACCTGTGTAAGGGGGTTCTGTGGAAAGGAGGAGGCGAGAACCGGCTTGACAACTTAAATAACAATTTATTAACCAAAATACACAACTAAAAACACACAGTACAGCTGTCTGCCATTCTCTCTCTCTCGAACTGTCGTCCCCGGCCGCCTTTATCCCTCGCGCGCCCCATCAGGCTGATTGGGGACCGGGTGTGTCTCATTCCAGCCCGGCCCCGCCCTCCTCGGCTCTACACTCCTCCCGGCGTTGACTCAGGCCGGGGAGACCCCAGCACGACGTACATCCCCCCCACCCTTCCTCTCCGGTGGGGGGGCGTGCCTTATGCCCCGACTGCCGGCGGGTCCTCCCCGCCTTCCTCGACCTGGGAGGAAACAGGAGGGGAAAAAACAACAACACAAAATGGCGAGGGAAAGGCCAACCCGGAGCGACAGAGAGAGAGTGAGGAGAGAGAGAAAAGAGAAACTCACCGGTTCTCTGATGCGCCATCGCGTGGTCCCCGATCACTACTCCACCTTCTCAGGCGGACTGCAGCCGCTCCTCCCCAGGCGGACCGGAGTCAGACCTCCGACCCCCAGCGGACAGAATGCCCCTCCGCGTTCCCGGCGTCCCGTGGGGACTCTCCTCCGCCCCTGGCAGCGGCCCTACCACTCCAGGTGGTCAGGGAGTCGCTTCCCTCTTCCCCCCGCGGATGGCGGTCTTCTCTCGACCCCTTTGCGTTCCTGGGGGACGGCAGGGCACTCCTCCACCCCCGGCAGCGGCTCCCTCGCTCCAGGCGGTCGGGGAGTCCCATCCCCACTCGCCTCGCGGACGGCGGCTGTTCCCCGCGTCCGGGTGGTCGGGCTACTCCGTCCCCCGTTGGACGGCAGCGGCGCTCCCCTGGGTGGACGGCAGTGTCGAGGATCCTGCGACGGGAATCCCTCCTCCTTCCCGGGTTTCGGCACCAGTGTAAGGGGGTTCTGTGGAAAGGAGGAGGCGAGAACCGGCTTGACAACTTAAATAACAATTTATTAACCAAAACACACAACTAAAAACACACAGTAGAGCTGTCTGCCATTCTCTCTCTCTCGAACTGTCGTCCCCGGCCGCCTTTATCCCTCGCGCGCCCCATCAGGCTGATTGGGGACCGGGTGTGTCTCATTCCAGCCCGGCCCCGCCCTCCTCGGCTCTGCAACCTGTTATGTATATTCTGAAGGGCAGTACTAAATAAAATAAATATATATATATTTTATCACTTATATTTGTATAAATTCTGAAAGGGGTGTGAAAACTTATGAGACAAAAGGGGAATGCAGATTTGAGCACTCAACTATACAGTATATACTGTATATTAAACACATGATTAACAAGCTATCAGCTGTCATTTCTTTGGCTTTCTATCTTGTTTTTGAACAACATTCTAAATCGAGCAATTCTGTGTGGTAACTTAAACAGCCATATGGCTCCTAAATGTTTCAGTTTAGGAGCCAATGGCTCCATAGTCATTTTTTAGTCTGAAACCCTGGGTCCCTCGTGGGGAAGCAATTTACTGATAGAAAATATTTCCTAATTTATAGGGTTAAAAGAATGTGATAACTGGCTTACCGCTGGGAGGCAGTTAACAAGGACAAACTGAGCCACATTCACAATGATGCTGCATGACTTGAGGATTGATCTCCTACTCCAAGTGTAGAGAGTCAAAACATGACAACCAACTCAAAGTTAGACAAAATGCATAATAAGAGATGTTTTCAAGAGGGAACACATTTTTGTGCAGGCAAGGAAGGGGTTAACCTTCCGAAGTGACTTCTTAGTGTCAAATGGGTATAGAACAAAAAGATTGATGCCACTAGAGTGGTAGTAAAACTCCTGTCGTTTTTAACAACCCAGGGAGAGGTGTTTACATTATGTTTAGTCTGTGTGTATGTTTTTTTAAGTGCAAAGCCTAATAGAGACATTCATGTTGTAAACATCCCGAGGGGTAATATACAAAATTTGTGTCACAAGGCATTTGTTTCAGCGCTACTCATTAGTGATGAGAACTTAATTTCCCTTTACAGAAAGCACCTGGGAAAACAGGGAGGAAACGTCAAGATTATATAATCTGGCAAAAGGTAGTTTTTTGCCGCCTGACAGATGTTCGAGCCAATGGACCAGACTCTGAAGCATAAAAAGAGCTGACTCGAGAGCCTAAGCTGGCTGTCATGAGGTGGGGGCAGAGGTACAGAACCAAACGCAGAGTTCAAAAACCAAAATACTTTACTAATAAAACAAACTCCCAAAAGGGGGAACAAAATACATAAACAACACTGAAGGGAACAAAGGGAACTCCAGGCTGGGAACAGGGGCACAGAACCGACCGGACCAGGCAGGGAAGAACAGGACTGAAGCAGATAGGACCAATAGGATACATGAAACATGATGATAACAAGACGAACTGAACATGGACAGCAAACACGAGGAGCCTAATATAGGGTGATAAATCAAGCGGGTTAACAGACAGGGCAGATGTAACTAATGAAACAATAATGAGCAAAAAAGGAGGCAGGGTATGACGTCAGACAGAGAAACATGCAGTAATACAGCAACAATAACAAAGCTGCATGTTCTCACTAGTCAGAAAACACCCGAATGACATGAGCACACATCACCAAGACAATGAGGCGATATACTCTCATGTCAATCGACAAACAGGACGAGAGAATGGGTAGTGACAGTAAACAAAGTGATGCCATGTAATTTCACACAAAACAAAACCTGAACGTACATCACAAGGCAAATACCACGTGATGCACACAACAGGTGACAAAACGAGAGAGGAGGGTTCGGCCACACATGCACCAGATACCGAAGACTGAAGTGACCGAACCTCAGCACAACATAAAGACCGTTCACGACCTGGCCGCAAGAGACAGTCACAAGGACAGACATAAGTTATCGGTGCGAGTGCATGCAGCCAGATGACACAAGCGCAATGTTCCCATGTCAATAACAGACAGACAAGGAGTATGGATGTCTGGGTCCTGACACAGAGCAGAACCGAACTAGACAGGAAGTCAAGACACAGACACCATACTCCAGACATGAAACACAACAGACAGAAGAGCGTGCAGCAGGGAATAAAACAGAGGCCGCTTGCTCACACAAAGACAGACATGGGTGGATAACGCCACGGCCCCGTCAGACCAAAACTCAGACTGAAAAAGTGACGGGAACTGTGACAGTACCCCCCACCCCCAAGGGACGCCATCTGGTGTCCCAAGACGGGAACATCAAACAAAGACCAGACACACAGAACGAGAACTAACACAGAGAGGGGGGGAAGGGAGAGAAACCAGGGAGGGAACTTAGAGAAAGGGGTGGGGTCCGGTGGCCTAGGAGGTGGCCTCAGGGCAGAGGGGAAAGAGCATTGGGTGGCAGCCGCTAGAAAGGAACCAGATTTCAGGGTAGCAGAGGCCACTGGACAGGGACCAGAGCTCAGGGTAGCAGCAGCCCCTGGACAGGGACCAGAGTTCAGGGCAGTGGTGGCCGCTGGACAGGAGTTAGGAGGCGGCTCAGGGGGCGGAGCCGGGACAGGCTTAGTTGATGGAGCCGTGGCAGGCTCAGGCACTGGCTGCAACAGGGGAACAGTCTTAGTGGCTGTGAGCACAGGCAGTGGCAAGGTAACAGTCTCCTTGGTCACGAGCACTGGCAGTGACAGGGGAGCAGTCTCAGTGGCCGTGAGCACAGACAGTGACGAGGGAACAGCCTTCATTGGCCAGGAGTGCTGGCAGCAACTGGGGAGTGGCCTCCATGGCCGGGAGCGCTGGTAGCAACTGGGGAGCAGCCTCCATGGCCGGGAGACGAGGCTTCAGACGCTGGCCCTGGGATGGACGAGGCTCCAGGAACCGGCTCGTTGACCATGGCAGGCATGGGCATCTGAGGGGTAGGTGCCCTTCTCCTCTTCCTTCTCCAGGCATTGAGGGGCACAGCTGTTGTAGCAGCCTTAGTGGCTATGGACGCTGGCAACAGCAGGGGAACATGCTATGGGTGCTGACTGTGGCAGCAGGGGAACAGCCCTCGTGGCTCTGGGTGCTGGCAGTGGCAGAAGGGGAACAGCCTTCGTGGCTCTGGGTGCTGGCAGAGGCGGGGAGCAACCTTCATGGCTGGAAACACTGGCAGTGACTGAGAAGGTACCCTTCTCTTGTCTGGGTTTGGGAACAGCTGGGGGCTTGGCAGTCTATGGCTGGAACAATGGAATGGTCAGTGTGGGAGAGCTGCCTGTACTGTGGGTTAATGCACTCCTTCTGGTGATGGACGTAGCCCACAAAATCCCAGAAGAGGATGGGCCTCAGCCATTTCATCTCCCAGGTTCCAAGAGGGTCCTTAAGGCATCCGTAAAACAGATCCCTAAGCTCGGCCTCAGAATAACCCAACTTGTCCACCACAATCAGGAACTTGGAGGCAAAGTCTCTGACAGGATTCATGAAACATGATGATAACAAGACAAACTGAACACAGACAGCAAACACGTGGAGCCTAATATAGGGAGAGAAATCAAGCGGGTTAACAGACAGGGCAGGTGTGACTAATGAAACAATAATGAGCAAACAAGGAGGTGGGGTATGACGTCAGACAGAGAAACATGCGGCGATACAGAAACAATAACAAATCCGTGTGTTATCTCAAGACAGCAAACACCCAAAGGACATGAGCGCACATCGCCAAGACAATGAGGCGATATACTCTCATGCCAATCGACAAACAGGACGAGAGAATGTGTAGCAACAGTAAACAAAGCAATGCCGAGCAATCTCACACAAAAAAAACCTGAGCATACATCACGAGGCAAACGCCATGCAATACACGCAAGAGGCAACAAAACAAGGCAGGACACTTGTGTGAGAGTTCGACCACACACGCACCCGATACCGAAGACCGAAGTGACCGAACCTCAGCACAACATGAAGACTGCTCATGACCCGGGCACGCAGGGCAAAGCCTGCACAGCACGTGCCTGCAGCCGCGAGAGACAACCACAAGGACAGACATAAGTTATTGATGTGAGTGCATGCAGCCAGATGACACAAGTGCAACGCACCCATGTCAATAACAGACAGACAAGGAGTATGGCTATCTGGGTCCCCTCACAGACCGAAATCGAACTAGACAGGAAGTCAGGATCCAGACACCATACTCCAGACATGAAACAAAACAGACAGAAGAGTGCGCAGCAGGGAATAAAACAGAGACTGCGCAATCACACAAAGACAGACATGGGCGGATAATGCCACGGTCCCATCAGACCAAAACCCAGACTGACAAAGTGATGGGAACCGTGACATTGGCATGTACGCTCAGTGTAAATGTGCAATGCTCGCACTGGGCAGAGTGTGTGCAAAAAACTTCCTTCGACTGACTGAAAGGGAGGGGGAGAGAAAACCTGTAAGGTTATCACCTGCTCTCTGAAGGGGGTGGATGAAACCTAAGGAATGAAACCTTCACCGAGCAGTATGCTGCTTTTCATTCTGTGATGAACACAAGTCTGAAAACATTCAGCACTTTAGTGCATAAAGTTTGTGAGGTGGTGTCAAGCACTGTGTGTGACAAGCCATCTACTATCCACGTGTTCCGTTTAACGGCCAAATGTGTAGTTTCCACAGCTTGGGATGTAGATGCCAGATCGTGCCCTGTGCCTGAGAGAGTGAATCTCTCCTCAGTGGAATTTCCATGGTGGAGCTTAGAGCAGTTCCGACAGCACCGGAAACCAGAGCTGGTTGGGCCATTTCAGCGCAACCAGTAGCACTGTTTCCTGATCCAGCCTGATTTTGCATAGTACTTGGTGTATCAGGCAGATAGGGGGAAACACATATTTGCATTTTTCTGCAGGCCATTTGTGAGCTAATGCATCTGACAGTGTGTGATTTCCTGGGAGGAAACAGATTTTCTCAAATTTTCTCTCCCAAATATCTTCCAAACTCTCAGGATGGAGTTTCCATTCTCCAGGGTGAATGCTCTGAAGTGAGAACAGATCGGCACCGTAATTCACTCAGCCTGGAATGCCATGTAAAAATCTACCAGGTTTTCATCAAAAGATAAATACCTGGTAGATACACGGCCCTTTAGGGCTTAAAGGCACAGCGTGGAGATTTCACCATTCTGTGTGCTGGTGCCATCCTGTGCCAAAAGAGTCCCTTAAGCAGGATTATTTGAGGCGGGGCTCTCTGCCACGGCAATTTCGGAAACCAACGCTGGTTGAGGCTAATCCTTAGTCTTGTATCCTTACCTCCACTAATACAATGTTTTTGCTGTATGAGATTTATAAAGGAAGAAACACATATTTGTGGGGGGTTTTAATTCATGAGTTAAGGCATACAAACACAACGGATCCTGGCTCATGGGCAAATGCCCTGATGTGAGAGCAGGTCAGCTATGCAAGTCAGTTGGCCAGGAAAGTTTGAACTGCCCAGACCTATTTAAGGTGTTTTGACATCGCAAGAGAAGATGGTGGGTCAAATTAAACATTGGACACCACCAATCTCCTTTCTGGTGTAATTCATTGAACACAGTGTAATTTGAATGACACTTCTTTAAGAAAGTGTAATCGCGTATCGATCCTCCTATTGTTTGAGCAGTCATCTCAACTGCACACAATGCAAGTGCGAAGTCGGTATTCCGCTCGTCCATGTCCTCCAGAATTTTGCCCGAAAGACCCGCAAAACTGCATTTTTGCATAAAATCCAGACAACACAATGATCTTAGATGTCATTGACCCATAAATTATATTGCTTGGCAGAAGAATTGTTTATTTTGATACTTTTTTAAATAGTAATACTTACTAATGCTACCACCACCACCACTACTACTATTACTACTACTAATAATAATGATAATAATAATAATAATAATAATAATAATACATTGAACCCTTACCAGCCGGAGCGTTCAAATTTGGGAACAATTATTCCCATGGTTCCTGTCTGAGTATCTTCGCTGTCCAATCACCGATTTTATTTCTGAAAACTGCCAGATACTCATGACAATATAAGCTAAAAGCACATATGATTGGTTAAGGGGTTACTGGGCGTGAATAATAAATGTATCGTCATCAGCATCATCCTCCATTTGCCTGAGCGGAGCCAGAGAGGATACGCCGGGAGATTACCTCCAGTGTTGGATTTACAGCTTCAAACTGAAAACTGAGGTGATCTTTCAAGGTAAGAAAAGTTATTTAACATGTGTTGTCAATATTGTCTATTGAAAGTCAAAACGTTTTAGTTATGAAGCATTTATTTGTAGGAGTAATGCTAGTTATTTCTGGAAAAAATTACATGACCATCAGCGTTCATCGGACAGGCAGCTAGCCTCTATTTTTAAGCAAATTTCTGTGAAACTTGCTAAATAAAAATTAGCTAGCAATATTATGTACATTTTTAGCTAAATATCAATCACTTTTTGGCCAATTTTGTCGCTTGTGGAAGATAGTCAAACCTTTTTAGTTACGAAGTATTTATTTGTAGGAGTAGCCCTAGCTAGTTTTTCTGGAAAAATGTACGTGACCATCTGAAGTAATGTGAGGCAGAGAGCAGATGCTGTTCAGACCTTTTTTTTTTTTTTTATGCTGTTCAGACCTGCCTGGAAACTGGCCTGCTAGTTAGATAAGTTATCTAGCTTGTTGATTTTCCCATGTAATAAAAAAATGGTAGATATCTTTCTATAATTTAGCAGATAGCCTTACCCATCCATCACACAGACATGATTTTAGATTGTGTGTAGCTTCCTGTTCACAAGGAAAGTGTGAGAGGGCTGTCTGCAGTTGGACATTCTGCTTAGTCTGCAAGCCTTTGGTGACTATTCAGGGTATGGATTTGTGAAGAACACACTGCTGGCTACCAATTGTTGTACTTTCTTTCTGTTGTAGAAATGGATAGAGACTATGGCTCCCTGCTCAGCACCCTCAAGAGGAGGAGGCAGCTGACTGCTGATGAGCTTAGGTTCATAGCAGAGGAGGACATGGTTCATGAGGGCATGAGCACACAGGAGGAAGATCTGCTGGACCAGGAACTACTGCAGGAAGACCCGGACCATGAGGAGATGGAGGATGAGATGGAACCTGATCCCCAGCCAAGACCATCAACTGGGTGTGTATGAATGTGTATGTATTGTTTGTTTCTATTTCTCATATGACTGATACTCACAGTAACACTAACACTGTTACTCTTATTATTTTGGGTATGGCTAGCCATTCTCGCACAGGTCCCAAGTCAGCTAGAAAGCGTAAACGCTTCCCTGACTCTGTTTCTTATCCCTCGTACTCTGACATCGATTCACAGGCACCAAAACCTCTGCCATTTAAGCCTAGCCATCCATTCAGTATTGACTTAGGTAGCGTGTGTCAGGCTGTGTGGTCAATCTCCAATATGATGTTGCGAGAAATTGACTTTTTCATGCTGTTTTTTACTCAGGCTGTAGTTGCTGAGATATGCAGCTTTACAAACCGTCAGGGGTGGGAGCTCATCCTAATCTGTCCATCATATTCCAGCTACCAAGGAGCTTGGATGGAAGTCACTTCAGGGCTCATGGGCGAGGGGATTTATGTCGCGTGACCACTACAAGGCTCTTTTAGCAGCTCTACATGTTGTAGACCCTACCACAGAGGATAATCAGGATCGCCTTAGGAAGTTGCGTTATCTTATGGATCATCTCAAACAAAAATGTCAGCAGCTCTTTCAGCCTAACCAAAATCTCACAATAGATGAACGTATGGTCAAGTCTAAAGCTCGGTCAGGATTTAAACAATACATGAAGGGCAAGCCTACTTGGTGGGGTTTTAAATTATGGGTAATTTCAACATCAGACTCGGGGTATACTCTCGACTTTAATGTTTACACAGGTAGTCATGATGGGCGTGTCACTGACTTGGCCACCCAAGTAGCTGAATCGTTACTGCAGCCATTCAAAGACCAGGGCCACAATGTTTGGTTTGACAACTTTTACACATCCCCAGCTCTTATGATTAAGTTGTTAGAAATGGGAACTAATGCCTGTGGGACATGCAGGGTGAATCGTAAACTGTTTCCTGCAGAATTTAAAGACATCAAAAGATGGGAACGCAAGACAGCTCGTGGGGATATGAGGTGGTGTAGGACTGAGGGGAATATACTTGTAATTCAGTGGAAGGACACGCGTGCAGTTACATGCCTCTCCAATTTCCACAATGCGAATGGCTCAACTGAAATTACTAGGTTTGTAAAAAATGATGGCGACTGGACAAATGTAGCCCTCCAGCCCACTGTCATCAGCGATTATAACAAAAACATGGGCGGTGTTGATAGGTCAGACCAAATGATAAAATCTTACGACGTCCTACAAAAAACTCAGAAGTGGTGGAAGACTCTTTTTTTTCCACTTCATAGACATTGCAGTCAGTAGTTCATATTGTTTAAGGAATGGCAACACATTCATGCGGCACCAGGGGATGAGCGTAGACCGGTGAACTTAACCCAGATTGATTTCAGAAAAAACCTGGCTCGTCAGCTGGGAGGTATCGATATTCACGCAAGTTTCCCTTTGCATACACTAAAGCCTGTAGTCCCTCCTTCATCATCACTCCACACATCCCATGTCCCTAAATTTGAAGAGTCCTCTAAGAGATGTTGGCTATGCTATCGGAAAAGTAGGACTGAAAATAAAACTAAAGTAGCTTGTTGCGCGCCGGAATGTAATGGCAAAAGACTTTGCTTGGTTTGCAATTGGAACTGTTTTCAGTTTTGGCACTCAGCTGAGTGTGACCAGTTTCGCGAAGAGGCCTAGGTTGGGCTTTGTTTACTGGTGTTGTTGTTCTCCCCCTCCCCTCTTTTCTTCCTCTCTTCTCTCCACGGGTATTGCAGTTGTTGAGTATTTATGAATTTATATATATTCTGTTCTTGCACTCTTTATTAAAAATGTATTTACTGTAGATAGTTTGAAAGTTTGATTTTGTATGTTTTGAAAGTTTGTGTAATTCGTGTGTAATTCTAATGTTCAAATTAAATAAAGTGTGTGTTTTATTGAACACATAAAATTTATATTTCAGTGTTTGTGTCCTTCAATTTCAGATGCAATCTCAATTTATTATTACAGGTGCACAATAGGAGTATTTGAGGAGTGGTCATGTGAAATGTATCTTAACATTCTAAATGTTTGTTTTATTCCATTTTCCCACTAATCACTAGAATCTGTCTGCTATTCTACATTGCCCTCAAAATTATGTATATTTCATACAGTCTAAGTTTCCCTCTAGCTTGTAATTAAAATGGTTGAAAATGCAGTTGTCTGATGAAGTATGGTGGCCGGAGAAGATTTTTGTAAAAATTGCTTTGTGAAATCGTATTGATAAAGGATGATTAGCCTTAAATGATCATACATATATTTATATCATTTGAAAGCCCTTGTTCTTCTCTTCAATATGGTATATACATTTCAAGTGTGTGATGTTATATGAATATGAATGTAATATGGATATGGATATGAATATCATATTCTGGTGCAGAATGGAATTTTGGGCTCAGGCTTTAAAGGGTTAAATATTTATGGAACATTGTTTTTTTTTAAATTATTATTATTATATTGCTACTGCCACCATTTTATAAAAATGAGCCACTTGTGGCCATGTGTTACAGTGATACCATGGTTCAGGAGATTTTAGGCACTTTTGTTTAGCATTGTTTACAGAATCACCCCTTAACCCATGGTAAAATCACTGTGTGATACAGAATGCATTGAATTTGTTAACCTAATCTCTATATCAATATTGCTGGAATTGTTGTGGGCCCCCTGGAGCTGTGGGCCCCTACAATCTGTACCACCTTTTCACCTCATCAGTGATGGCCCTGCACACATACACAAACACACACACACACACACACACATCCTTTATGTGGGCTTCATCTCTTATCAAAATGTGGTATTTTACAGGATTCTCTTATCCACATTTACAACAAGGGATAGATGATATTTTAAGGTCAGAGTGACATAGTGGTTGAATGAATGACATTTAGAATGTTTTCCCATTTTTCTCAATTTTTAGTCTTCTCCCTGCATCAGCTCAAAAAAAATAAAAATAAAAGAAAGAAAGAAAAAGAAAGAAGAAAAACTTCATCTGGTAGATGAATGGCTACACCTGCCAAGCAGGCATTTTATAAATACACACCAGCAGCTTTCACATAATTACACTGCAGCTGCCAGAGAGCTGCTCTCTCTCTCATTCACCTTGAGACAGAGCAGATTACACACTTTAACACAGACTGTGTACACACACACACACTGCACAGTCAACACATACAGTAGATGGACATACGGGTTACAAGCTGTTCAGTCTTACTCAATTTGAGGCAACAATCAATCAACTCAAACTATGAGCACAGAGCCATTATTATTGTTATTTTATAATGAATATACCATATATTTAAATATTCTGCTTAAAACAGTTGGTTTTGTAAATATTTTATTGGTTAAACTTTACAGTGTTCATGTCATAGTGTATTACTGTATGTAAGTTCTGAGTAATAATACTGAACTATAATTGCATCAGTTTATTACTGTACATGTACATAATATATACACTTACTTTACTAGCTAGACTTTTTTAACATTAAAAACATGGTGCAGGAAACATTCCTTAGATATTTCTGTCCATGTTGACATGATAGCAGATTTGTCAGCTGCACATTCATGCAGCAAATCAGTTGTTTCACCACATCCCAAAGGTGCTTTATTGGATTGAAATCTGGTGACCGTAGTAGCCATGTGAGAACACTGAACTCACTGTCATTTTTACCGAATCAGCTTGAAATGACGTGGCCATACAAGGATGCAAATCAGTACTGTCAGCAACAATACAGCATTTCAGTGAGACATTTCAAACATTGGAAAGGTTTTTAGGGTTCTAATGTGTGCCAAGAAAACATAACCCACAATTACAACACCACCACCAGCCTGAACCACAGACCTAATTCAGAGTAGTGCCACATTTAATTTATGACTGGAATGAAAACAAGGGATAGAAGTAGAGTCGGTTCATTGGGTTGGACTGTTGTTGAAATGGGTGTATAGCGTTCAGCTGAATGGTCCAGAAACATGAATTTGAGAAAATGATGTGTGATCTTGGACCTTTGTACAGTACATGCCATTTTACAAATCTATCCCTCACAGACTTGTTTTCACAGTGGCTTGTGAGTTTACATGAGAACTTGTGTTGTTCAGAGCTAAAAAGTCATATGGGGTTGGAACACATGAGGGTTAGTAAATTATGACAGAATTTTCATTTTTGGGAGAACTATTCTCTTAACAAGGCATATTTGTTGACAGTATTGCCGCTCACTAAATGATTTTGGTTTAATTAATGCTGTTCAGAGGTGGCATTAAGTCATTTACACAGCAATTACAACAGCAAAAATTATGTTATGAGATTAATTTTATTAAAATTATACTTTTAAATACAACATTTAATTATGAAATATATGCTCTATCATGACAACAAAATAAGTTTAAGGCTGCTTTGATGCTACATTTTTATTTACACAGAACCAAAGCACCATCAGATCTGCCTCTGATACTAGCGGCTGAGGTGGGTGAGATGAGGCATAATTTAGTCTGGCTTTTATGCAACATTGCATCTTATCACAGAATTTTGAGCAGGCACAGAGCAGCCTTAACTAGGCTGTGTAAAGACGCCTATAGATCATATTTCTATCAATTCTGGGGCTCTATTTTCCATGCTAGGAGCAGCGCTAAGCTTATCCAATGTTCATGCAGTGCACTAATTCTAAGTGCAATTTTCATGCCAGCGCAAAGCGCAAGTGGCATGGGTGGGAGTGTTTGTGCTATCTGTGGGTGCAAGCATGCAAATTGTGGGTGTATTGTACATGAATAAATTGGCACAATGCACAGTTTGCTATTGGGCAAATAGGTGATTGTGCTAAGATGTTTGAGAACCACGTCTAATTGCAGTCTAAAATCAGTTCCTGCATTTGCAGTTTGGTGATTCCACCAACACATGGTATTAAAGAGCTATCAATCACTTTTAATACCAGCCATGATTTGTGTGTCATTGGATTAATATGATTATTATTATTATTAATAATAAAATAATAATAATAATAACCATAACAAGTTTATTTTGTATACCACCATTCCAAAGCTCAAGGACACTATACAGAAATTAAACTCGAAACATTAACAGAAAAACATATAACAAATATACATTACAAGACAATGAACAACTGGAGAGGTAGAGCATATTCCAAGCAGCTGATACACGAGACAAGCAGGACAAGAGCCAATAGTCCAAGAGAGGCCAATAAAGAACATATTCATCACGTGCATCGCAGTCCAGAGCAGCGCAGGTGACAATATAGTCATAGAGCAGGGGATGCATTGCATACAGCCCATTTACACAACTAAATTCTTATGATTGGGCGTTTATATCGACGTTGCTTGACATATATAACAGGATGCAGGCAGTGCAATAAACCAGAGAAGAACCTCAGAATTAAATTGCACTTGATCCAGCCCAGTAGCGCTTTGCGCATGTTTTCTCGACAACCCACTTGTGCATGCTTGCACAACAATATCAAAATTTCATGGCCATGCCCATGACAAATAGCGCTAGAATTTGGGTTGAACAAAAACAGAACCCTATCCCATGTATGCCTGCATGCGTGCTTTTTCATGCATTGAACTACCATTTTATTGGCTGATTCGATATTTGCATAATTAAAGTAGCCACTGATTATATACATTTGAAATAAAGAAGAGGGACATAGTCACAAGTATAAAATACTAGAAATTCTCCTAAAATAGTGTTTGTTGTTAATATTTCCTTTAACTCTGATTAACCTGACCCAACCCTGCATTTTATCTAATCTAAGCACACCAACAAATTCTTCTCCAAAAATTAAACATATTGTTACGTCAAAAGAAGAGGTCGACCAACAGTGGATACTGACGATACAATAATTAAGCTGGTGGAAAAGGCAGATAACCGATTAATTGTCTGATAGTTTTTCAAAATCTATTTACTGAATTAAAAAAAAAAAAAAAAAAGTTCTGAGCCTTTACTTACTGTGACAGGCACAGACGTTGAGGCAACAAGAAAAAAAAAACAAAAAAAAAACAGATGCAGTTTATTGTGCAACCAAAATCCCAGTAATAGCTAAATAATAATAATAATGATAATGATGATAATAATAAATAAATAAATAAATAAATAAAATAAAATAAAACAGCATTTGGAGCATAACGCTGGACCTCTAAAGATGAAAAAGAAAAACTTATTGGATCTTCATGAATATTATTGACAATATTTATTCAAAATGGCAGAATAAGATGAAATAGTGGTCATGTGGCACAACAAACTCCATGGGAGTCAGTGATTATTTTTGCTTTACCTCTAGAGGCAGCTGTTAAAACATAGAACAAAGGAGTTCTAACTGTTGAATCCTCCATTTCCAGAAATGGAGGAATAATACAAACAATAGTCATCTAAGATCCAGATACTTGGTCATACTTAATACAGGATTACCATGTAAAGCGAAATTTCTCCAGCCAATTGTCTTTGACAACAATTGAATTAAACTGATGCCAATCAATGTCTGCTCAATACTACAGACCCACAGACGAGACAGTGTATTAACATAGCATTGCATTAACATCAACAAATCAGTTTGGTTTGAAATAACCACAGAGATAATATGCATTTTAAGTACTCATATTAATTTACCGATAAAGAGAAGACATGGCATGGTTCTCTCTGCAGGTGTGTTTGCACTAATCAATGGCTGGAGGAAACTACAGGAGAAATAAGTCTTTCTTTTCATGCTTCCTCTGAAATTCTAAAGATATTAAGCACTATATTTCCTTTTAAAATGCTGTTAATTTATCTTTTTAAACACTAAATTAATTTTCAGTCTCCATTTTTATAATATTAATATTTTGCTGTGATTTCCTTCTGTCTTTTTGATGGGTGTGTGAAACTAGGCTTTATACAATAGCTTTTTTCTGTGAGCTCAACCCACTCTGTGCTAATAATCCTAAAACATACATTTCACATTTAATGCTCTCAGCAAGGGGTGCCAGCAGCAGGGAACTGCCGAGATCATTATAGAACACTTTTGCCCCCTAGTGGTGCTTAACTACATTGTTTTGAGGGTAAGGCTTTTAGGGGGAAAATCATGTCAATATCAAAACAATAGATAGAAAAACAAACCATGATAGAACAACAAACATGTTGTGCAAATTGTTACTTGTTACCGCTATTATTGTTCATTCTTATTATCTTGATTTTTATGGATTTTAGCTATATTGTTCATTGTTTGTTATTATTGTTGTATTCTTTTGTAACTTTATTAACATTAACTTTTGTTTAACTTGCTTCAGCATTGGCAGTCCAGCAGATTGACACATTGGGAGACAGACAGAGTGAGAGACATCTTGTGGACTTCAAGGAAATTACAGGTTTATTTCTATCATCTTTTCTTGGACTTTTACCTCTTTTGGACTTTCTCATCATGCTTAATTACACATGATACTAATGTAAATTAAAGTGTGTGTGTGTGTGTGTGTGTGTGTGTGTGTGTGTGTGTGTGTGTGTGTGTTAGAGAGAAAGAGATAAAGCCAATAATAGTGCATTTGTTATTTCTTAAGAAATATTCATTTACATTAAAAAGAATAGCTGATGAGCAGTACATTAAAAGAAAAACATAATTTTCTGGTAATAGCATCATCACAATTACAGTACAGTGAGATTAACATTTTGAACAGTATGGTCATGCAAAGACCCATCATAAATCCAGAAGGCTTGTTGTTGTTATGATAGTTAGAGATCACATGATGAGACCAGATATGTATGTAGAGATCAGAGACATCATATAAATGTAACAGAATTGTGCAGATCTCGTCACACACTCCAGGGAACTTCAGCAATTGACCACTGGACTGGGTACAAACTGAAACTAACACACATTTCATACAAGTTTAAATGTCAGCTCTTGATGAATAAAACAGTATATCATTCACTATAGCTGCAATAAATATAGTTGCTCAAAAACCTATTATTTAAATGAACTACTATAGGGAATAGGTCTTGATGGCATTTTAGCATAATCAACACTTAAACATCTGAATCTTACCCTAGAAGCTTGAGGAAGGAAATCTGCAAAGTGAAAGACATTATCAACTGTCTTCTGTCTCGATTTCATCTCTCTCTGTTTGTGAGGTTTCTTTGTCGTTGTCCACTTCTTCATTGTCCGTTGAGTTAGCTGATTCTGGTCTATCTTCAGGCTGTTTAGATGGGTCCACAACCTGAACACTCTTACTTGAGTTGCACCCCATAGTTCAATCCAGAGATTCCTACTTCGCCAAAGAGGTTTAATGCTAAAAACACAGCTATAGCTACAAACAGTACTCTCCCCTAAATAATTTGATTATTAGCAGATGTTGTCCAAAGGCATTATTCTGCTCCTCAGAAGTGTATGGGGATAATCAGAATAATTTCCACCTAGGTACTTCTCCTGTAACAATGTTGTGGAAGTCAGGGCTCTGATTTCTATGACAACAAGTTTGACTTCCTGTTGGCATTGGTACATGTTCGGCAAACATACTTCAGCACGGTCACAGTTAGCAAGACTTTGTTGATTTAGATTATTGCAGACTTTTTGTGATTTGCTTGCTAGGCAACGTTGGTTGACATTTAACCTAATGGCGTGTCAAGACATGGTTACTGACAAACAAAGCGGTGCTGGTTGTCAGTCAGTGTCTGTCCATGGTAACAAATGACAGGTTGAATAAGCAGGAAAAGGCCTCTTTCATTAATCCTTGTCCACAAGGACAGAGGATATTTTATCTAATTATTGAGTAATTAAAACAATGTGTCTAACCCCTTCATATTTTGTTAAATCTTTATAAGGGCAGTTGACATGACATATCACAGCAGTGACAATATCTTGCAGTGTGTAGACTACTCAACCAAGTATACAGCTACTGTATACTTCACCTAAAACTATTTTTAACTGAATTTTTCTTCATCTTAATCTTTCTTTTTTAATCAGAATCAGAATGAGCTTTATTGCCAAGTGTTCACATGTACACAAGGAATATATATATATATATATTTAGTGATAGGAGAAACAAGTGCACACTGAACATTACAATGAGACACAGAATACATAACAAGGTAAGAATATAAATAGACATACAAATAATAGGACATATAACAGAATGGCATATATACATGTGCAAGTGGTAATGTATGTGCAAGGTAGGGGTATGTATGGTTATTGAGTTAAATATGCGAATTTACATATGTACATGAGAGTGTGGGGGGATTTCTACTGAAGTCCACTATCATCTCCACTGCTTTGAGTGTGTTCAGCTCAAGGTTGTTGTGACCGCACCAGACAGCCAGCTGTTCAACCTCCCGTCTGTATGCAGTCTTGTCACCATCGTGGATGAGGCAGATGACCGTGGTGTTGTCTGCAAACTTCAGGAGCTTGACAGTGGGGTCCTTTTCAGTGCAGTCTTTGTGGTACAGGGAGAAGAGCAGTGGAGAGAGATTGCATCCCTGAGGAGCACCAGTGCTAGAGGTGAGGGTCCCGGATGTGAGTTTACCCAGTCTCACTAGCCGCTGCCTATCTGTAAGAAAGCTGGTGATCCATCGACAGATTGGGGTGGGCGCAGAGAACTGGGTCAGTTTGGTTGAGAGAAGATCAGGCATGATAGTATTGAAGGCTGAACTGAAGTCCACATATAGGATCCTTGCGTAAGTCCCAGGTCTGTCGAGGTGTTGCAGGATATAATGCAGTCCCATATTGACAACATCATCCACAGACCTGTTTGCTCGGTAAGTAAACTGAAGGGGGTCCAGCAGGGGTCCAGTGATGTCCTTTAGGTAGGCTAAAACCAGTCTCTCAAATGACTTCATGACCACAGACGTGAGAGCAACGGGTCTGTAGTCATTAAGTCCTGTGATTTCATTTTTTTGGGGGGCCGGAATGATAGTGGAGCGTTTGAAGCAGCAGGGAATTTCACACTGCTCCAGTGATCTATTGAAGATCTGTGTGAAGATGGGGGCCAGTTGGTTAGTACAGACTTTCAGACAGGCAGGTGAAACACCGTCTGGGCCTGAAGCTTTCCTAGACTTTTGCTCCCAAAATACCTGGCACATTCACTTCATCAGCCATTAGCTGACTCTCTACAGAGCGAGGGGGAGGTGTCTTGTACTTGGTGATGCTTTTCAGGCCTTTCCACACAGATGCAGCTTTCTTGGCTGAAAACTGTTTTTTTTTTTTTAGCTTTTCAGAGTAGCTTCTTTTAGCCACTCTGATTCCCTTAGTGTGTTTCTGGTGTGTTTCTGGCTCTCAGTGGCCGGCAGCAACCCCTCCGTCCCCAGGCAGATGGCCGTGGCTGCTCCCCTGTCAGATGGCAGCGGCGAGGACTCTGCGACAGCGCATCCCTCCACCCTCCTGGGTTTCAGCACCACTGTAACAGTTAAAAGGATGGGGAAGGAGGAGGTGGGAACTGGCTGAAGAGTAAATGTAAGTTTAATATCAAAACTCAAACAACATAAAACAAACACACATGCAGCACAGTCTCTCTCTCTCTCTCTCTCTCTCTCTCTCTCGAACTGGCACCTCCGGCTCCCAGCTATCTCGCTCTCCTGCAAATCAGCTGATTCAGCGCCAGCCATGCATCATCACGGCCTGGCCACGCCCTCCTCCTTGTCACACCATGGTTTATCGTTATTGAATGATAAAAATGTCCTAGTAGGGATGCACATATCCTCACAGAAACTGATATATGTTGTCACAGGTCTGTGGCTGCAGCTTCAAAAACACTCCAATCAGTGCTGTCAGAGTAGGTTTGTAGTTCCAGCTCTGCTTCATTAGTCCATCTCTTTACAGTCCTTACTACAGGTTTTTTTGTGATTAACATTTTTATTGATTTTTCAAAGAAAAACAAAACATATATACAATGAATCAACATTACTTCTTACAACAACTCCCACTACTTCCCCTCCCCAATCAAGAACCCCACCTGACCCCAAACGAACATCCCAGTGGTCTTACATAAGTACACACATATACAGAGAATAAAATAATAAAAATTAAATAAATATAATAATAATAATAATAATAATAATTATATATATATACATATATATAAATAAATACATATATATACATACACACATATATATATATATGTATATATATACACATATACACATATACATACATACATACATATACACATATAATAAAATGTGAAATAACGGGGTGTGATTTAACTTTAGTTTGATGGAAAGGCTTTGCAATGGCAAAATAGGGACAAGAAGTTCTTGTTCAATGCAGAACCAGGGAGGGGCTCTTTCAGGTGGAAGCGACCAATGAGCCAAATGTCAGAGACCGAATGCATAATAATAAAACTAAATCTTGGGTAGGCCTAGCCCACCTTTGTCAATCAGCCTATGTAACTTATTGAAATGTAATCTGGGGTGCTTACCACTCCAAATGAAAGACTTCGCTATGCTCTCAAATTGCTTGAAATAAGAGAGGGGGACATCTACCGGGAGAGACTGTAGCAAGTAGTTACATTTTGGAATACAGTTCATTTTAATAATATGAACCTTCCCAATCATCGATAAATGTAATGAAGCCCACCTGTCTACATTGCTCGAAAACCTTTTTATTAAAGGGTCAGAATTAACTCTGACTAAATCAGACAAATTTGTTGGGAATAAAATGCCCAAATACTTAATGCCCTGTTTGGGCCACTGGAAGGCGCCTGGCTGGAAGGCCGTTACTGGACAGTACGCTGTCAAAGCCAAAGCTTCGGATTTAGACCAATTGACTCTGTATCCTGAGAATTTAGAGAAGGAATTAATAATCCTGTGGAGGAAAGGCATAGATCTAGTGGGGTCAGAGACAAATAATAAAATATCATCTGCATAAAGGAGAAGCTTATGCGCCACGCCTCCCGCCGTCACTCCTGGAAAATCATCCTCCTTTCTTATCGCAGCTGCTAATGGTTCCAGGGCAAGACAGAACAATAATGGGGAAAGACGGCAACCCTGACAGGTGCCCCTATCCAGAGTAAAATAATCTGAAATTAACCCGTTTGTTTGTACCGCTGCCACAGGGTGTCTATAAAGTAACTTGATCCAACCAATAAACATACTCCCGAACCCATACATTTCCAAAATCTTAAAAAGATAATCCCATTCTACCATAACAAATGCCTTTTCGGCATCAAGTAAAATGGCAGCGACTGGAGTCTGATCATTCGCCACTGACCACATGATATTGATGAAACGCCTAATATTATCAGAAGAGCTAAGATCCCGAATAAACCCCACCTGATCTATATGTATAAGAGATGTCATAACTTTACTTAATCGATTAGCCAAAATGTTAGCCAGAATTTTTACATCTAGCTGGATCAGGGAAGTTGGACAGTAACTTTTACACTTGTTTGGATCTTTGTCTTTTTTAAGAATCAGACTGATCCGGGCTTGTGTCATGGTTGGCGGAAGCTTCCCATTCTTTAATGATTCAGAATAGACTTCTAACAAAATTGGAGCCAGTTCTGTAGCATAAGATCTAAACAATTCAGCGGCAAAACCATCTGGCCCCGAAGCCTTTCCTGTAGGTAAGGACCTAATTACCTCGTCAAGTTCCTCTAAGTTTATCTCAGAATCAAGAGAGTTTTTTTGCTCATTCATCAGTTTAGGGAGTTCTAATTGTTCCACAAAGTTTCTAATATCTTTATCAGTAGACGAAGACATGGAACTATAGCGATCAAGATAGAATTCTTTAAAGGTGTTATTAATATCAATGGCTGAGGTAAATATTTCACCACCAGCAGATTTCACTGAAGGAATGGTAGAAAAAGAATCCCTCTGCTTTATATATCTAGCCAAAAGCTTCCCTGCTTTGTCCCCTGACTCAAAGTATGACTGTCTTGCCCTGAACAACCAAAACTCCACTTTCCGCAACAAAATAGTATTATATCTGTATTTCAATCGGGTAAATTCTCTTTGACCATCAGACGACATTTGGCGCTTTAGCTCTGCCTTGGCACTTTTAATATTTCCTTGCGTGTTTTTTTAGTGAATGAGGGTTTTTAGGATTTTTTAGTGAATGAGGCATACTGTATGATCCTACCCCTAAGAACAGCCTTAAGTGCCTCCCAAGCCACACCCACAGAAGATACTGAGGATGAGTTGCTCTCCATATAGACATTGATTTCAGTCTTTAACATTTGTTGGAAATCAGGATTTTGCAAAAGGGATACATTAAAGCAGCAACTATATGATTTCTTTTTCTCTGTATGTGGCAACATCTCTAAGTTCACCAGGGCGTGATCTGAGACTAAAATGTTTCCAATTGAGCAATCAACAACAGATGAAATGAGGGACGTAGATATAAAAAAAAAAAATCTATTCTAGAGTAAATCTTATGAACTGATGAAAAAAATGTATAATCCCTATGAGTTGGGTTCAAAAATTGCCAGATATCTGCAAGACCAAGATTTTTACACATCCTGTGAAGTGTCAGTGTTGCTCTAGGAAGTTTACACACTTTTGCTTCACTATGATAAAGGACTGAGTCCATCAAAAGATTAAAGTCTCCTCCCAATATTATGTCATGAGGGGTGCCAGCAGCTTGCAACAACCCATCAAGATCTATAAAAAAGCCCTGATCATCAGCGTTAGGTGCGTAAATATTAGCCAAAATCAACCTTTGCCCCTGAATTTCTCCTAAAACAACAATGACTCTTCCTAATTTATCTTTTATATGTTTGAGACATTTGAATTGTAGATGCGTATTTATCATTGTAATGACTCCCCTGCTCGACCCAACACTAAAGAAAACATGTCCACCCCATATCTTACCAAATTTTTCAGCTTCCTGCGGGGAAAGATGTGTTTCTTGAAGAAACACAATATCATATTTCTTACGTTTAAGAAAAGAAATAACCTTCCTTCTTTTTATAGGGTGCCCCAACCCATTCACATTCCGTGTGGAGAGAGACAACTTATTCATATTAACATTTGACATATTGATATAAAAAAAAATAAAAAATTGTGTGTCAAAAACAAGATTACACAGACCACATTCCACATTAGTGCAACAATCAAACCCCAAACTTCCCCCCGAACAAAACAAACAGCATTAACCCCGCGCACGACAGCGCCAACCGGCGTCAATCCCTCAAAACTCAAAGAGTCCATGTACGCCTACGAGAACCCCCGCGACAACTTTGCCATCAGATTATTCAAGTCCGATGTTTCTGCACAAATTTTGTGAGGTAAAATTACATAACAGAAAATACTTTGTAAAACAGACCCCAGCCAACAGGCAGAATAACAGAAAAAACATGTAGATTCATTCATAGAACTGCCTCGAAGGTGAGTTCCTCCACAAAACAAACTCCAGCTGATATAAAACCATTCAGTTTCCTTGGACAGACAAACAATTGTTCAGTGAGCCGGCTGTTATGAGTGCAGCACATGACATAATCATTCTGCTGTCCCTTAAATATACACAAAAACAAACTCCAGCCAACAGGAGGCATAAGCACAAAGAACGAACAGATTTATCCACAACTGTCCCGAAGTAGTGTAATTCCACAAAACAAGCTCCAGCCGCTAGGCGGAGCAGCACAAAAAACAAAACCAGCATCCCGGTTCCTCGGATGATCAAGAGCCAAACTAACTCGGAGACCGTGCAAAAAAACCCCCAAAAAACCCAATACACCATAACTTACTCAGCCCGTCAACTTTATAAAAGATGTCCTTTATGTGAGCATGTAGATATTTTGCGGTCATCCATACTGTCCATTCTCGATCTGGCCGGGAACTTCAGTGTAAAAAAGATCTTTCGTCAATGCAAAAGTTTCTTGGAATCATGCCATAAAACAAACTCCAGCCGCTAGGCGGAGCCAATGCAAAAAGAAACAAAAATGGCACCCAGCTTTCTCAGATAATAGAGTTCCTCAACCGCGAGGCAGTCCACTAATATAAGAAACATCAAATGGCTTACTCCAATGTATTTATGAAGGAGAGTACCTGTTTTGGACATGTAAATACTTTGCGACCATTCTTCGTTTCTATTCTCAGTTTGGCCGGGAACATCAGTGCAAAAGCTATCTTCTGTTGGTGTAAGAGTTTCTTGCATTCCCTGAACTGATCGCGTTTCTCTCTTGTCGAATTCGCAAAGTCAGGGAACAAGGAAATATTATGGTTCTTCCAAGAAAGCTTCCCTTTGCTCCTCGCCTGGCGCAACACGAGATCTTTATCAGATGATCTCAGAAATTTGGCCAGAATCGATCAGGGCCTGTCTCCCTCAGCAGATCTGCGAGCCGGGACTCTGTGAGCTCGCTCGATTTCCAGTTTATGGCCTGTTATGTCGAGCAGACTTGGGAAGAGCTCATCCAGGAATTTCACCATATCTCTGCCCTTTTCATGCTCAGGAATTTCATCAATTCGTATGTTATTCCTTCGGCTCATATTTTCGAAATATTCCAGTTTTTCCGAAATTAATTCCAAATCTGTTTTGGACGCGGGCGGATTAGCGGATAATTCCCTTTCCGATGACTCAAGATAATCGATTTGTCTTTCAACTTCTGTCACTCTTGTAAACAACTCAGAGAAGTTTGTTTCCATCGCCATAATCGATCAACGTATTACAGCGAGATCCTCCAAGTCAGCAACAACCTTCGTCAGCATTACCGAGATGTTGGACAGTTGACGCTGGATTTCTTCTCTCGACGTGCCATCCAAATCGAGTCCCCGGCTCGCAGGGCTGCCAGAGGCCTCAGCTTGAACACGTATGTGTCTTTTAATGTCTCCAGAGTCTGAGGATTTTGACTTCTTTGCCATGCTTACCTCAAAGAGCAAGCATGTAACTGGGTGTATCGAATCTCACCGGATTATAACATGAAAATAATTTAAAAACTAGCAAAATTCACAGAGCTCGTGTCTCACATCACATCACGTGAACTCCCTTACTACAGGTTTAGCTGATTTTAGTTTCTGCTTGTAGGTTGGGAGAAGATGAACCAGACAGTGATCAGAGAGTCCTAAAGCTGCACGTGGGACAGAGCCATATGCATCCTTTACAGTGGTGAAGCAGTGGTCCAGTATATTTCTTTCTGTGGTGGCGCATGTGATGTGTTTATATTTTGGCAGTTCACGGGTGAGGTTAGCTTTATTAAAATCTCCCATAATAATAGTAAGTGAGTCCGGATGTTGTTGCTCCATGTCTGTGATGTGATCAGCCAGCTGTTGTAACACTGCATTCACACATGCTTGTGGCGAGATATAAACACTCACCAGAATGAACGAGGAAAACTCCCGCAGTGAGTAGAAAGGCTTACAGTTGATGAAGAGCACTTCTAAATTAGGACAGCACATCTTCCTCAATGTTGTTACATCTGTACACCAACTTTAGTTGATGTAAAAGCATGTTCCACCTCCTCTCAATTTTCCAGATGATTTTGCAACGTGATCCACTCTGAACAGCTAGAAGCCTGGCAGATGAAACATGCTGTCCGGGATGGTTTCATTCAGCCAGGTTTCCGTGAAACACAGAGCAGCAGAGTTAGAAAAGTTCTTATTTGTTTGAGTGAGCAGAAGCAGTTCGTCTGTTTTGTTGGAGAGGGAGCAGACATTCGCCAGATGAATACTCGGCAGTGGAGTTCTAAAGCCGCATTGACAAAGCTTCACAAGCTCCGGCTCCCTTCTCTCACATGCATCTTTTGGATCGCTTGTAGAGCACCGCTGCACCTCCAACTGAGATGTCTAATAAAACATCCGAATAATCAAACACTGGCCAAAAATTCAGCAGTTCATCATTGATGAAACTGATTGGGAAAGAGTGACAAAAAAACAAGACAAACAAACAAAAGTAACAAAAATGCTAGAGAGCTTCACACCGAATCAGCCATCTGTGGTGCCATCTTTCCATCTGGAAATTAGCGTACTTGTAATTTTATGGAAAAGCTGCACTTTAAAAAAAAAAAAAAAAATGTCACTACATTATTATTTAAGTGACCTGTATAAAGAAACATTTTAAAAAATAAATGGTGACTGTTTATCTAAAATTGCTTGATGCTGAAAAAGGACGTGAGCAACCAGTGCTGGCCCCTGTCGGTGAGAAAAAGCATTGACATATTTTGACAATGTTCAGTCAAAATGGTACATTACATTTGGTTGTATGCATTCTGGAAAACACTTGAAAATAAATTCCCCCCATTTTATTGGTTGTTATTAGCCAATAACATACTGCACGGCACACCGGTGTCTTAACAATCAACGTGCTGTCAGCTGTGCACGAGCATCAATAATCTGTGCTACCTGCTCAGGATGTGCTACCAGCAGTAAAAACAGTGATGTAAAGTTTAAACACATGGGTAGCACATGTCGGGAGGCACGGGAGAACCTGTCGGTATGTACTACAACAGCATGAAATGTGTTAAAATCCTAGGTATAAATCTTACCTATCAGGATGTGCTACCAGCATACAGTGCATCCGGAAAGTATTCACAGCGCTTCACTTTTTCCACATTTTGTTATGTTACAGCCTTATTCCAAAATTGATTAAATTCATTATTTTCATCAATTCTACAAACAATACCCCATAATGACAGTGTGAAAGTAGTTTGTTTGAAATTTTTGAAAATGTAAAAAAAAAATAAAAAAATAAATCACATGTACATAAGTATTCACAGCCTTTGCTCAATACTTTGTTGAAGCACCTTTGGCACCAATTACAGCCTCAATTCTTTTTGAGTATGATGCTACAAGCTTGGCACACCTATTTTTGGGCAGTTTCTCCCATTCTTCTTTGCAGGACCACTCAAGCTCCATCTGGTTGGATGGGGAGCGTCAGTGCACAGCCATTTTCAGATCTCTCCAGAGATGTTCAATCGGGTTCAAGTCTGGGCTCTGGCTGGGCCACTCAAGGACATTCACAGAGTTGTCCCGGAGCCACTCCTTTGTTACCTTGGCTGTGTGCTTAGGGTTGTTGTCCTGTTGGAAGATGAACCTTCGCCCCAGTCTGAGGTCCAGAGCGCTCTGGAGCAGGTTTTCATCAAGGATGTCTCTGTACATTGCTGCATTCATCTTTCCCTCAATCCTGACTAGTCTCCCAGTTCCTGCCGCTGAAAAACATCCCCACAGCATGATGCTGCCACCACCATGCTTCACAGTAGGGATGGTATTGGCCAGGTGATGAGCGGTGCCTGGTTTCCTCCAGACATGACGCTTGCCATTCAGGCCAAAAAGTTCAATCTTTGTTTCTCATGGTCTGAGAGTCCTTCAGGTGCCTTTTGGCAAACTTCAGGCGGGCTGTCATGTGCCTTTTACTGAGGAGTGGCTTCCGTCTGGCCACTCTACCATACAGGCCTGATTGGTTGGAGTGCTGTAGATATGGTTGTTCTTCTGGAAGGTTCTCCTCTCTCCACAGAGAAATGCTGGAGCTCTGTCAGAGTGACCATCGGGTTCTTGGTCACCTCCCTGACTAAGGCCCTTCTCCCCCGATCGCTCAGTTTGGCCAGGCAGCCAGCTCTAGGGAGTCCTGGTGGTTCCAAACTTCTTCCATTTATGGATGATGGAGGCCACTGTGCTCATTGGGACCTTCAATGCTGCAGACATTTTTCTGTACCCTTCCCCAGATCTGTGCCTCGATACAATCCTGTCTCGGAGGTCTACAGACAATTCCTTGAACTTCATGGCTTGGTTTGTGCTCTGACATGCACTGTTAACTGTGGGACCTTATATAGACAGGTGTGTGCCTTTCCAAATCATGTCCAATCAACTGAATTTACCACAGGTGGACTCCAATCAAGTTGTAGAAACATCTCAAGGATGATCAGTGGAAACAGGATGCACCTGAGCTCAATTTTGAGTTTCATGGCAAAGGCTGTGAATACTTATGTACATGTGATTTTTTTCATTTTTTATTTTTAATAAATTTGCAAAGATTTCAAACAAACTTCTTTCACGTTGTCGTTATGGGGTATTGTTTGTAGAATTTTGAGGAAAATAATGAATTTAATCCATTTTGGAATAAGGCTGTAACATAACAAAATGTGGAAAAAGTGAAGCGCTGTGAATACTTTCCGGATGCACTGTAACTATCAGATAGTTTGATATGGTGTGAGGCTGTAGGCTACTAAGCCCTAACCCTACCCCAAACCCTAACCCCAACCCTAAAACTATGCGATTATAGCATTGGTAGCACATCCTGATAGCATATATTTTACACTGGCAACGTTTTTTTCCACAAATATAACATTTGCAGGCATGATACATTGTTTCCCGCGATTATTGTTGTGTAAATACATTTAAAGACGGTGTAAAGATGGACGGCTCTAGATAGCATTTAATGAGTCACATCCACATCAGAAACTTGCAGAATGCAGAACTGTTGAGAAATAGCAGTTATTAACAACAATAATATGAACAGGTAAAATATGGGAGAAAGTACTACAATGAATGAAAGAGGGACTTGAAGTAGATCAGAGTCCAAACGATGATAAAAACCCCATGTGTAAATAACTACTGTAAAATTTGTGAGGTTAGTTCAGTGTGACACAAATTGTAACATACAGGCATATTAATATGTATATCTCATTTTAAAAAATAAAATAAAAATCTCATACGAATTCACGAAACATATAAGATATAATAAAAAACATAAACGATGAGTAAAAAATAAAAAGCACCCAAAAATAAAAGTGTCAGTAATAAAAGAGATAGAAAATAAAATTAATAAATAGGCCTAATATGGAAATATGCAAGCAAGCCTAGTCTGGTCTGTTGTAGTTTTTGGCAGGATTCTGACAGTCTCCTTTGTTTATTGTTTGTTCCTTGTGTTTTTTGTTTTGTTTCTATACTTTGTGTTTTAGTTCATGGCTATGTGCATTGTCATGTTATGTCTTGGGGTTGTTTTGTTTTTGACATTTTCTGGGCATGGCCTTGTGTGTGTTATCCATGTGCGTTCTTTCTCTGCCTCCTTGTTCGCTCACCCCTCCTCCTTGTTTAGTCCTGTTAGGTTAATTAGTCTCACCTGTTCCTCATTTGGTTGTTCCCTTTATATTGTGCTTCCTTCCTCTCATTTGGTGTCAGTTCATCATTGTTTGTGGTTCTAGGTTTATTCTAGTCTGTGGCGCTGCTGAATTAAGTCTGTTACTCTGTTTATTTTGATTTTAAGTCAATTATCTCCCTTGTGAGAGTGTTTTGTTTCAGCTCTTGTTCAAAGTTGGTCATGTTCTTGTATATCTGTTTTTCCTCCCTCGTGAGTTTTCTGATTGCATTTTTGGTTATTTTCATTACAGCTCATTAAATTGCCTTCCTGTGTCTGGGTCCTCCTACAAACTCATGACTTAGTTAAAATCATTAGCTTAATATACTACATTGTCACATGACCTCACTCTTTAGTGCGTTTTCCAAACAGCATTTTTGCGCCCTTGAAGGGCACTTCAGGCACTTTTTTTTTTTTTTTTCTCCCACAAAGGGCCCTTTCACAAGACTTTTAGTGAAGGATACATTCAAACTGTAATGCCATGCTCCTGTCAGAGTGCCCACATCAAGAGCTATGCCCTTCCAAGTGAGTAGGGCATAGAGATGACCACTTTCCCATGGAATTCACCCTTTGTTTGATTTCTGTACGTGGCATCCAGTTATCATCTCGAAAATAAATATGGTTTGTTTGCATTTGCATTCTTAACTAATTTTGTGTCAAAATTTATTATTCTTTGTCAGTCCAATCAAAAAATGGGTTAAAGGTGCTATATGTAAGATTGACAACAAGCGTTTAAAATGGGTACTGCAGTCCAAATTAAAAATATTGGAGAGTTGTCTGCCCTGTCCCAGACTCGTAGCTCATGCGGGTTTCCAGATTGTTGACACGCAAATTAGCCAACTCAGCATCCGTTTTAATGGATTTCTGGGCTTTAAGCTGTCTCCATCTTCCAAAGGCATCTCCAATATTTATCCTTGTTTTACTACACCTCTGGTCATGGTGGTTTTTAGACGGATGGCGAGGCTTTTTTAGGTCGGGTGGAATCTGTTATTTCTGATCCAGTTCGTTTAATGGCTTCCATGGCTACAGCACGCAGTGTTTGACTGCAAACTTGTTTCAAATCTGGCAACCCGGCGGTGTCACACAGGCCAAAACATAAACAGAAATTCCGGCATAAACAGGAATGGAAACTTCAAAGTAGAATATACTGGCTGTAGCATTGTTATCGGAGAAGCCAGTAATTCAACTTAGCATGTTTCCCAATTCTCTAATGACATATTATGGTCATTTTATGATTTAGTTCAGTAAACATATTACATATAGCACCTTTAAGAAAAAGATTAAAATATTGTAGTTGACCACAAACTTCCTTCTGCCTCCCATAAAGAAAAACATTAGTATCCAACTTCACATCTAATTTAAAGAAACAAGTTATTCAGATTCCCTTAGCTAAAAGTGGTAAAGGTTTAGCAGTTCAGATAAGACAATAATGGCATATCACACCTTGCCTTTATAAATGTGTATTCTGAAAGTATACTTGTATTCTGAATACAGTACCGTACTTTTTACTTGATGTATTCACAATACTGAATAGATTTTAGAGAGAGTGTTTAGTATTCAGCCCAGAATATTTTTTTTAAGTAATCTGCCCAACCCTGTTTATGTATGTACAATATGTATGTATGAAAAACTGTAGAAAATATGTCACTATATAACTAGATTTTTATTTCATTAAACATTTTAGTCTACTTGCTGCTATGGCCTTGAAAGGATGAATTAGCAAATATTATTTAAAATAGCTTTCATGTCATTTCTGAGCAAGTAAGCAATTATCGAAATATATATATATAAATAATTTTGTCAACAGGCTGAAACACATCCTAATTTCTGGAGTCATTGCCCCACCCTTCAAACTGCAAAACAATCAAGAGGGGAACCCCGATGTGAATACTGATGTACTGTATTCACATTAGTAGGTAATAATGTTAAAACAACTGTTAATTTGATCAATTTAATTGTTACATTCATTCTGAATAGATTTTTGAGGAGGCTCAGCCAGAGGGATACATAAACAGATAAGTGAGCAGAGGTTAAACATGTATCTTTATAAAAGAAAAAAATCTAACCAAAATCAAAGCACAATGTGAAACAGTCACAGGATGAGTCTAGTTTTGCTGACCAAAACAACAGGAATTTGTTATCCACCTTTCTCTTAATTGCGAAGTGTTCCACGATTCATAATGCACATCTGTTTTTGTTTTACGGTCTCTAGTGTTTTCACTCACATCTGCAACTGTTCTTAGTGGATAATGTGATGGACAGCTTATTAAATATATATATATATATATATATATATTTAATAATAAAAGCATGTGGCTCCATAATGCTGATCCTTTAGAGTCTCTAAAATGCCTTAGCATTAAGAACATCCTGCACTGTTGTTTGTGACATGTGTTTTCATTTAATTCACTGACTGGATAGTTCTGCACTGCTGTCAATTTAATAATATTATGATATCCTTAAACTGCAATCAGACTAACTCAAGCAAATGAACATTTGATGAACATTTAAGTTTTAGAGTTTAATAACTGGTACACACAACAAATTAAAGAGACAAGATTTTTCTGTTGAGTCAGAATATGTTTAATAAAAATAATTAAACCTCAATTTCTTCTATAGAACTTCATAGAAAGTAATTCAATAAATTACAAACTTTTTAAGACATTTATCCTGCACTAAAAGAAGCATTAATTGACTACACAGGCCACACAGTATTGCAACTGTCCAAAAACACATTTAGGCTAAAAAGAGGGGCTTTCATTTTGAAATATTTAAAGTATGAAATGCAATAAGTCATGGAAACAAATTAGTCGGTCTGTCAATTCACATAACTGAAAACAATGTTTATTTGCAGTAGTGTATTTCTATTTCATTTTCTGTTGCATGGTGGATGCCATTGTATTTGTGACATGATGGCAAGTCTTGACTTGATTCTGGTCAGTAGTCCAGCGTTTCAAGCCGCATATACTGTATGCAACACATGAAATACAACCAAAATATTGAATTAATGTACACAACAAAAATAGAAAAAACAAAATCAACGTACGTTTCTAAATGCGCAGTCAAACCAGCAATTCTTTTCCAAACACATTTCAGTTAAATGAGATGCTAACGATGCTGATGTCATAATATGAGGAAATTTATGTTTCATGTGCATTTTTGGAAAGAAGTGGAAAGCAGCAATACCTGGACACATTTCAAAGTGAGTGGCTCAGCACAAACTAACTGGAAACAGGAAGGTCTGATGCCACAACTGGAGATAACACAGCATTCAGATCGTCTAATGAGGCAAAGTCACATTGTGTGAGAAGGGAGAGGGCATCTGTGTGAAACCATTATGAATTAAACCATACATGCTTGGAAAGACCCATTAATATAACTGTTCACTAGTGAGACAGGCAAAGAGTTGCATTGTGCAGTGCATCCAGAAGAAATTTGTATCACAAATGGAAAACTTCTGCAGCCAACCTGAATATGAACAAACAAGAGGAAAGAGTTTAACTGCAGCAAAGACTTGTATCTTAAATTATCAGGAACCAAATCTAACTTGTGCCACAAAATTGGTCTAACAGTCTACAAGCGTGCATCACCACACATAACAGAAAGAAAAGAAAAAGTCCTGCATTAAATATGCCAATGAGGTTCACTGTGTTGGCCGAGGTGCTGGATTGTGATGCACTTTTCACAAAGTGGTGCTATGAGGGACAGTCACTTAAGTATGGCATAAGGACACTTCTATATCATTTACATCTAACAGCAGCAAGGTGTCTATGTGGATCTGCATTTAAAACTGAGGACATAGTTGTATAAAACCAAAGAAACTTGGGGTGTTGACCTGTCTTTGCTTTCACTGCAAAAGTACGATTAATCACATATTTCAACCCTCCAATCCATTCTGGGGATAATATAAATCTGTATGCACTGAAAAATATTAACTTTTCAACTGAAATACTACTGCAAATACTTTCATTCCTTTCAATACTCTAACACTAATCACAAACTTGAGTGGTGTTAGTATGTTGAGACCATAGCAGTGTGATGAATATTATTGACAATACTCAAGCACTCTATGGAACTCAGTGGGAAAATGGAGAATAAATGCATGGCTATTTGTGAAATCACGAGTGAGTTTGCATATTAGCATGACAGGACCTTGGACACATAGAGTTGCATGCAAATTGAGGCAACAGTGTTCATAAGCAAACAGTGCTGTATGATCTATAATAGAAATGTTTGTTTCAAACATACAAACGCACACAGTGTGAAAGATGTAAAGGAAGTTGCCTGAACTAGAAAGATTATGTTTGTTCTAAACACACACACACACACACACTTTAGATTTCAGGCACTGCAAGCAATGCGTTTCTCGGTTCCTAAAACATAGCAAAAGAATGTCTGTTTTCACTGTATACCTTACCTTATAGACTACAGTGTATTTGACTGCGTGTTTGCAAGATGGAATCTTTACTGCCTGCATTCATGTGTTTCTCAGAAAACTTAAATCTTTGGGTAAAATAGAAGTATATTTGGAGAAAGAGAGAGAGAGATAGTGAGTAAGTATTGGGCAGGGGGGAGAGAATCTGGGACAAGTGAAACAGACAAGTGAATATAAAGACAGTGAATGAAAGTGTAGTTGTAATAGTGAATGCACAGTATCTACAGCTTCAGTGACATTCATAAGCTGCCTGTGTGTTATTGCTGTATATCTGTAGGTATGCTCTTTGAAGTCTATGTGTTCAGGATCCTGCTCAAGTATTTACAAATAAAACCAAAAACAGTCGATGTGTTCTTTCTCCCAAACAAAATATATTAATTATACAGTTCTGCATGAGCAAACAATGTCCTCATTTCTTTAATAAAATTAAATCCCAACATAGTTATAACAATAATGCCTTTGCTTGTTTTTGCTTCCTGTCTGTTGCAATTGTACATCGTTGTGTAATACAATTTCACAAAGTCCATAGATCTACTAAAGTTTTTTGACATGCAAAATGTCTCTTCAAAACAACATTGTACCTAAACAAACACTGAAATTTTATTTCAGTTTCTCTAGGATCACCGTTTTCCATTTGTCCTCCTTTCTTACACAACACTTTAGTTATAATATTTACATGGAAAAAACGATGTAGTAAATGCAGGATAATTCCTATATGTGTTTATATGTATACATTTCTAAGAGATGTATATAAATATATAATATTTATATATGTATAAAGACTCAGTCTTCATCGCTGGAATCGGAATCCTCTGATGACTCAGAGGAGCTGTCAGACTCGGAGGATGACTCCGCCTTCTCCGAGCCCTCTGGACCACTGTTATCCTTCTTTTCATCAGGCTCCTCCCCCTCATCGCTGTCTTTCTCCTCTGAACAGCCAGGCTCTTGGGGCGTGGCTTCAGAGGCAGCAGGTTGTGGTGGTGGAGTTGGTTGAGTGTTTGCAGCTTGCGGCTGATTGGCCACAGGCAGGTTAAGGCCTGGAGTAAGAAGCATCCCTGGGTAGAGCATACTAGAGAGGAGGAGGGGGTTGAGGGCCAGTGGGTGGCCTGAAGCAGAAGCACTTATTTGACTAGAGGTGGTGGCTTTGGAACTTTGAGCCTCTGTCCTTTCCACCTTGCTATCGGGACTTGAAGTTTGAGCTGACCCTTTGGGTGTGGTTGAGTCTCTACTGCTCTTCTTCTTCCCATCCTCGTCACCTGTAGAAGCAACACCTGCCACTTCCTGTGAAGGTTTTCCAAGGAGACCGCTCATCCCTAGAAGGTTTGGCAGCCCGGTCATGCCAGGCAGCATCATTGGAAACATGGCAGCCATGTTGGTTGGGTCGTGAGGCAGTCCCATGAGGCCAGTGGTGAGTTGGAGAGACTGGAGACTCTGAAGGTTGTGCTGGAAAGCTTGGAGACTAGGCAGATCCAGCCCAGCGAGGAGGCCATTGGTTAGTAGTGGGTTGAGCCCCAGGGCTGCATTGGCACTTGCACTGGTCACTGTGGCTGCTTTAGCAATTGCATTTTTGGGACGTCGACCTCGCCGGCTCACCTCTTCAGGAACAATAGGGCCGGTCAGGATGCGGTCGAACATACTTTCAGGAAGGTAACCCTAGAAATAGAAACCCATGTGTTATACGACTAGGAAAACATCCCTAAAATTGAAGTTCATATATTGTATTTTATGGTTTGAATTCCCCTACATTTCATGATTACATTAGTTCTTTCATAGAAATGTGATACATTTTTTAAAATGGAAGTTGTTGCCCTTTTCACTCACAGACTGTTTAACAACATCTGCCCACTCAGGTGGGACGCCATATTCTGGATTCTCCTGCAGGAACCGACATAAATCTTTCAGCGGAGGAGCAAATGCACCACCAATCTGGGACAAAGAAAGAGGGAACAGAGCTGCATTACATACAACAGCAAAACTCATTTGCAGATGTATGTACACACAAAACCTACAACCTGCACACACTCACCTTGCGTGCATTTCGCCTGTTGATGATCTGTACTCTCTCTTCTCCAGTCAGGCTGTTGATGTCAATTTTGTTGGGGTTTCTGCAGCGATGTCTCTTCTGTTTCGGTTTGTTTTGAGACTGCAGTTTATTTGCAGTCTGCAAAAACAAGATATCATCATCATCATCATCACATTTTTGTAGGATATTTTGATTTAACATCAAATGAGATACCAAATTAGAACAATGAAGCCTCACATTTCTTACAGTATTAGAACAATAGAAAAAGTGTGGTTATTAGAATTTAAATTTTTCAGGCCTATTTTGACAATCTCTCTTTTAAGAAATATTTAACAATTAAAACAATCCTGAGAATAATTTTTGTTGAAAGAATTTGTGTGGTACTTACTGGGATAAAAGCTCCCACATCTGCCACAAAGCCTGGGTGCTCCTTCAGCCACTGGTCAAGATCTTTCCGTTTAGGAGCGTCTTCTCCGGCCAGTCGCGTCCCATCTTTGAGGCTGATGACGGGAACACGGATCTCTGCATCTTGTGCAACTGGTCCCTGACCAGGTCCTTGAGGTGTGCTCAGTCCAGGGGGAGCAGACGTACCTGCAACACCCCCACTCCAGCCAGCAGGAAACTGCAGGTGAGGGTGGAATATATGTAGGTGGTGATGTATTGCTAAAATCACCTTCAAAGTTACTGAGATTGAAAGCATGCCAACTTTCTCTGCCTCTCTAAACATCACAACATACAATAAAAAGAGCACAACAAACAATGAAAAGGACACCAAAGAGGTCTCAAGTCTCGAACCTGCTCTGGCATCATAGGGGGCTTGTTTCTGTTCATGAACAGTAGGTCCATCCCCTCCACATTCTTTCGCCTTCCTCTCCTCTTCTTCACCACAGGCTGTCCATCAATCACTCCATTCAGATGCATCTGCCCTGCCAGCACTGCAAGGACACCATGAACATGCACTTTTCGTGTCAAGCAGCCTTAAGCTTTGGACTAGGCTAATCAAAGTCTATACACTACAGATGGGTGTTAAGTGTTTGTCTGCGTCTATAATATGGCTTAGTACGTTGTGTTGTTGTTGGTAAGCAGGTATCTGTGTATAAGGTTGTGCATTACCTTGTGGATAGCTGTTCTGTGTTTTGGTGTAGTCTGCAAGGCTAGTATCAGATGCGTTCTGTAGCTCTTGTAGCCGGGCTAAGTACTGCTGCTGGGCTAGAGGTCCCTCCTCACCCTCCAGGGGGCGCTTCAGAGGCAGGCCCTGCTTCTGGAATGTCAGTTTAAGGCTACCCTCCTGGTGCAGGTCACAGATCAAAGGTCAGAGGTTAAGGACACATTGCTAATAAGGCAGATTTAAGTCCTGGCCTTTATGACATCTAAAGGTCTGCTGAATGAACAGTTTAAAAAAAATTATGTACTGTAGCTCATCTGCAGTAATCAAATTACATTAGGTTTCATTCTTATAATATGTTTCAATTTGGTGGAGACAACACAGGAAAGTCATAGGAATTTAAAGCAAGGATAGGGGCTGGGATTGATTGTGTATACTGGGTTAAGATAAAGCTGCACTCAGAAATGTTTTGGTGGTGTTGTGCTGGCCAATGTGGCAGTCATCTTGGACTTAAACTGACACATAGTGGCAAGGATGTAGCATTACGAAAAAAAAAAAGATTTTCAGTTAACAAGCATTGTAGCAAGGGCGCAATTCAGATTCAGCCATGATTAAATTATTTCATGCATAAAGGGGGTTACCGTGATAAAGCGAGTATTTTTGGCTGGTCCTCTATCTCAACATGTCAGCTTCCATGAGGCAAACTGCACCATATACAATAAATTATTAGGCTACTGATTTGACTGGATTCTTTCACGTGAGAGTAAATTATATAAAAAATTCAAAAAAATTCAAAAGAGGTATTAATTTCTTTATATATAATTTTTTTTAGTAAGGGCAAAATTACTGAGTGCACTTTTGACTTAGGTGAGCTAATGACTATGTTTACATGGACACCAGAAAGTGACAATTTGTGAGAAAGTGGCATTCCCGTTAACATGCACTGTATAGTGGCATACTCTTTACTCTTGTATACATGCGGCTCGGTCAGTAAGCAGCTTTGCTTTATTTTCAGATATTGTTGCTGTGTTCATATACTTAACTTTCCATCACAACCTGGAGCAGAATTGCACTGCAGTTGTGGGGTTTACCTCTTACGTAAAACTCCGGGATTTCCCCAATGTACGAGCACGTATACGTGAAAGTGAGGGACAATTGATATTTTACATTTGTGTGTATAAATGGGTATAGTGTATTAGTGTATGTGCTTTTTCCACTGTACTTTTAGAAATGTTGTATTTTTTCTGCTGTGTTGACCTGTTGTTGGTCCTCATCCTATGACATTTGTTATCTGGTCTCTTCACGCATATGCGCACTCCTCAATCACCTGTAAGATTGCCGCTTATGCTTTTTCATGACCACATAAGCCGCGTTCTCTGGGAGAAACCCAGGTGTGTTAAACCGCTTTCTCTTAATCCCTTAAGCGGTGTAAGGAAATCAGCGTTCTCATTTACATGACGTTTTAGAATGCCACTTTCTGCAAAAACCCTAGAATAAACCTGCATGTAAATATGGTCATTGTTGCAACTCCAGTGTGTCAGCATAGAGCACCATTTATTCAATCCCAGCCACAGTCAGTCAAATGAATATACTACTAGTCTAAGGAGAGAAACAGAAAGTAAATCTGAGATTGTCAACAGGAAATTTAATTGAAGCTGCAATATTTTCAAAGCAAAATGTAATGAAAGAAATAGAGAAAATAACTTAAATACTGGAATAAATGGGGAAAGCAAAATAATAATAATAATAATAAAAAAACAACATGCCAAGCACTGCCTTGCCATTGCAGATTGGCATTTGTGGGGGAGAACGTAAAATAACATACGTTATTGATTTTGACTGAGAACTCCTTTTCTCTGTCTGCAACATGCGTCTTCACCTTTGAACCCTGAGGGGAGGCTGAGGGGTCATCTGCGAGAGTGCCTGCGTTGTCCAAGAGTTTGGTGGTGTAGAAAGAATTCACTGCACTACCTTCATATGCACGCCGAACCCCTGGCCATTTCCCCTTCAACACTGCCTGACATATACTGTCCAACCGGTTTATCATGACACGGTCCTGCAATACAAGAAGATTACAAAACATTAAAAAAATTAAATCGTCAATTCGTCTCCTACTGCATTTCAAAGAAAGAAAAAAAAAGTCACATGGATTTGGAACAACATGTTTATTACTAAGTTTTTTTATAGTGAGCCATACAGAGCTATGGCTTAAGTCAGCAACATTGACAGAACAAGAGCACAGAACAGGAAAAAGGGCTGACAATGTTGTTGGCCTGTGCTACTGCTTACCTTTGGCCAGTAGGAGGCAGCAAGCATGTAGCCTCCCTGGAAAGGGTGGGGAGGGTTAGAGATACCATTGGTCACATGGCTGTCCTGCATGTCATCTTGTGTAGTGTTGACTGAGGCCACGCTGTCTTCGTCAAAGCCTTTAACACCAGGCACTGCTGACACTATGGGAATACAGACAGACCAATCAATAATATACAGATCAAACATGCTGAATCATCACGTTTTAAAAATTTTCCATTTCAGATTTCGCAAACACAAGCTCCATTCTTCACACACACACACAAAAAAAAAGGTCAAAGTGTATGTTGGATTAACATACTACTGTCCTACTCATACTATTTTTTTCAGCATGCAGTATTTACTGCATATTGTAAATGTATACTGAGTATGGGAACTTTTTGTAAATTATTCTTGGATTATCTGCTACATTTGCCAAAATGTGCAGTATAAAACTATAGCTAATTTTTTTGATCGGACAGCCAAAAAATGCAAAATATCCGCATTTCTATTTCCAAAACATGACAACTGGATGCCACTAGCTGAATTAAACATGCAATTTTGTAAGTTCATGTGACAACAATGTATAGTAACATACTACAGAAACAATTATAACTGCATACTGCTTCACATCCTTAATAAAAAAAAAAGTATAAAATACAGTAGTATATAGTAAATCCTGCACAGCATGCTAGCATTCCCAAAGTTTTCCATTTTAACACACTGAAGATATATGCACCGAATATTATAAGGGGCTAGGGATGTGCACGGTTACCGTTTTTAACATTCGGTTAACCACAAGGTTTCATGAATGGCTAATCGGTTTTTCGTGGGGAGTCGGGACACGGGAATAAAAAATGTTTATTGCGATGGAATCTCCTCAAACACTCAAAATAGCAGCAAATAAAGTGCACAGTAAGCTATGAGCCTAAAGAGCAAAATATGTAGATATTCAAATGATAAAATCTCACATTAAACAAACAAAAATAATCAAACTGTCACTGCATGTAGTATGTGCTCTGCCCGGCGGGCTGACATTTCCGTGAGGCAGTGAACGCAAGTACAGTGTTGCCAACTACTTTCAATGAAAAGTAGCTAAAGCCTGCTAAAAAAAGTCGCTAGATGACGTCATGCATTAATTAGCATATTCATGATGTTATCACATCGTATTTGCATTCTGCCTTGTGTCAGCCCTTTACATCTGTTTGCTTCTCTCCTACTTTCTGTGCTCACATACTGTATTTTAACACAGCCGAATTCCCAATAAAGTTGTTCTCATGTACATATTTGTTCTGTTTCTGTTGTCAGACAATGTACGAGTATGAAATAGTGACTGAAACGCCGCCCATTAAGACTACATGTTAACCAGTAGTCACTTCCAAGCAATTTCCAAGCTGCCGCTCTGCACTGCTAAAATCCTGATTTTATAACATAAGTTAAAGACAATGACTGTGCTGTGATTTCAGCTATATTTACATGTAAAATGATCACTCAGAGAGAAAGTTAGAAGCGACAGAATGTCTTATTTTTTTCTCTCACACAGCGAACAGCCTCTGTCTGTATATCAGTGAGTGATAAGCAAGAAAAATAATGGTCAAATTAAATTGTTTAAATTAAAACAAAGGAGGAGCAAACCATACAGATTATTGATTGGTGCTTGGCAACTCTGTTTGCACATGTGCAGCTCATTTACATCTATGGCTGTGTCTCGTTTGGAAGGATGCGTCCTCCGGAGGTCACATTTGTCGGCCACATACGTCATCGAGGCTGTCTCGTTTCATTTTTTAATTTTCTTTTTATTGGGAATGCAAAAAAGGTTAACAATTGTATAAATGTAAGTGCATATACATAAAAGGCATTGACAATAGATAAAAAAATAAGAAAAAGAAAGACCAAAAAACAAAAACAAAAATGAAATGAGACAGCCTCGATGATGCATGCGGCCGACAAATGTGACCTCCGGAGGATGCAGCCTTCCAAACGAGACAGCCTGTGTCAGCTGCCGTGCGGTGAACTGAACGTGCTGCTCCTCTGTCTGCCACTCACTGAACAGAGTAGACACAGAGAGGTGTGCCTGCCACGGGAAAGCAAGACCTTGCGCTCGTGCGACAGTACTGGTGACTCTTCTACGGAAAGTAGCTAAGATTTGTCCAAAAAGTCGCTAGATTTGTCGCTAGGTGCTTTTTAGAAAAAAAGTCGCTAAAGGGGTCTGAAAAGTCGCTAAATCTACCGACAAAGTCGCTAAGTTGGCAACACTGCGCAAGTACTGTCATTTGCGTGGAGTTACACTGCTGCGGTTAAATAGCCTCTTCGGGGTGCTTTGATTTTTAAATGGTTTAAAATGTAATAGCATTGAACTTGTCTAACTATTGTACGTAAATATGCACATAAGAGCAAAAGGAAAAACGCTGTCTTACCATTTATAAAGCGCTGAAACTTTCCTTGGTGAAAAACAATCTGGAATCATGTTTAATGGCGCAACAGTCACATGAAGGCATCTTTGCAACCTGAACTTTTTAAGAAAGCAGTACAGCGCAATGAATGAAACAACACAGGTGTTTCATGATACGTTTATAAAAAAATAATGTTCTTTTTAACTTTACTTGGTGTCTTAAAATGTGGCAATCCTGCACAAGAAGCTGAAAGAAAAAACAGTGTGATTCAGCGCAACAGTCAAAGATGCCCAACCCACGTGTTAACAGTACATAGAAAAACAGCACAGAGGCACGGAAAAGCATGTTTGAACAACCCCTAACTCACCCTATACTTGAAAAACTGACCCAAACCCGACAGTTAGTCAGAACTTGTCGAGTTCGGGTCGGGTTGAAGACCTCTAGGGCACGTGTAGAGTGACCGAATGGTGATTTTAATATGCAAATAGTGGCGCGTCGAGCGGTTAACTGAATGTCAACTATCCGTGCACATCCCTATAAGGGGCTGGAATGCTTTTCAATCTATACGATATTGCTGCACTCTACAAAAGATCCACTGAATGCTTTTAAACATCATGACCCTGGGCATTAATGTACTAGTCAGTTAGCGGACTCAACACCTGAATACTGTTTGATACACGGGGGAGGCACATCTACTATGTGAAACTATGTACTGTCAATGATATAAGCAGCCATCCATTCAAAATATATACACACACACACACACAACCCACTCAAAAGATCCACCTTACGATATGTTACACATCACAATACATGTCACGATTCAATATATTTAGAACATCATCACAATGTCAAAAGTGTATCAAGACTGATTTGGCCCAAATGCAGTAAGAGACCCAGTGTGTCCGTGAGAGAGAGAGTCAGTCTCTCTCACGCTTCATAGAAGCGGCTATGACTACACTGAGAAACACAGTTTCAGATTTTATGCTTACTTAAGACACCCTTGATTCTTTATTATTGAACTGTTGGACATGACATGAATACACAGATGAATAAACACATTTATACAGGGATCGATATAATATCATGAGAAAAAAATATCACAAAATATTGATATATGATTGTATTGGCACAGCCCAAGCAATTACAATTGTTTATATTTTATTAATACTACTTACCATTCTTTGGAACCTCCTCACTGTCACTGTCCTCTGAAGACGATGATGACGACGATGAAGACGACGAGCCTGAAGAACAGGAGGAAGACGAGGATGAGGAACTGGATCCTGAACGTGACGAAGACGAGGATGAGGAAGAAGATCTCGATGAAGAACTTGATGAAGAGCTGGACGAGGAGCCATCCGAGTCGGAGTCTGATCTCGACCCCCTCCTGGCCTCCTTGCGGCTCCGTTTACTTAGCTTCTTTTGTTTTCGAGTCACTGAGTTTGGCGTAAGCGGTTTTGTCCTGGCCGCTACCATCCGCCTCTCATTCTCTCCTCTTTTATCATGGACATCATGTTTTTCCTCCACTCCTGAAGGTGTGGGAGGTCTGATAGAGGGTGTTTCTATCTTGTGCTCTCTCTCTCCACCTTCCTCCTCTCGCTCTGACAGCGGCTCCTCCTTCAGTCCAGTTAAATCCTCTCTTTGATTAAAGGGAGTTAAAGCTGAAGCCTCTTTAAACTGAATGTGCTGGATGGGGGTCGGGATGTGAGACTGTCCCAGCGGAAGTATCTGATTCTGGGCTTGGACTTGTGCTGCTGTTCCCTTGTTCTGGCTGTAGTTCCTCTGGGCTGCCATGAAGCAGAGCTCTGGGTCTCGGAGGATGTGGTAGTCTGTTCGGCTGACACCATGCTTGGCTGCCCCAAGAAGGAGATCCCGGTCGTGGGATCCTGGTTCCCACCACACTGGAAGATCCGGTCCCGCCTGGCAGAGTGCCAGACGCTCATAGAGCTGAGGATGACGTAACACCTGTTCTCTTATCTTTCGCAGCAGCTCCACACGGTATAAGGTACGGGATGCACGCTCCTCTGTGATTGGTTGAATGGCAAGAGAGGAGTCCACCATGTCTGTGGGGAGAGATCACAAAAAAAGAAAGTGATGAATGAATGTGAAGCAATGCAGAGGTAAGAAAAAAATAAACATTGTTTTCAAACAGCTTTCTAGAATACTTTCCTTGTCTGCAATTTGTCAAATAATCAGACATTCCCACCCCAAACAGTCAATATTTCTATGTTGTGAAGTTGTAATGCTCAAACAAACCGACTTTTACAGAGCAAATACGTTTATGTGTTTAACAGTAATGAGGTTTGAGGAAATCAAGCTAAGAAATGGCTTGCTTTTAGTTGTCTCTACATATAAAGCTGGGATAGGAGAAATCCTTTTAACATAGAAAAAGTTACACACTTCAGCTTGAGGCACTCACCTCCTTCTCTAGCAGGGAGACGACAGACCCTCCTGCACATGGAAATAAAGGCACACAGGTACTTGTGTAGACTCTCGTCAGTTTTCTTGTGTAGTCGAGCCATGGCTCTAAACTTGGTCCAGTCGAAACGACCCAAGTCTGGATCAAACACTACCCCAAATGTCGAAACCACACGATAGAAATCTGCCTCCTCTCTCCGTGTCCACCTGTTGAGAAATGGAAAAATTACCAATGCATAAACCATTTTATTGGCTCACAAAAAAAAAAAAAAAAAAGGTGCTTTGTGTATCTTGCAAAATTAATTTCCTAAAGCTTTCCTATGATTTTAAACTTAACGTGTACGTATCTTTTTTTTTCCTTATCTTTATCAGGTCTATGTAAAACACTTTGAATTACATTTTGTGCAGGGTCGTAGCTAGTGGGGTGAAAGGTGGTAACAATTCTAGGGGCCTAAAAGTCCAGGGAGCCCACAACAACTTCAAAAATGTACGATTACGTTTATGTTATGCAAGTACTTTTTCTTTTTTCTCTAAACAGGTAAGGGGCCCAGAGCAATATACAGTTAGGGGGCCCAGAATTCCTTGTTATGGCCCTGCCTTTGTGTATGAAATGTGCTAAATAAATAAACTTGCCTTCCCTTGCCTAAAAGGTACAATAAGTAATTTCATGTTTCATTAGCTCTTATTGGTCTTTCTTAACTGATATGACAGTAGTCGGTGGTCTTGGGCTTTATACTGACACCTACAATATCATTGTGGATGTGTAAAGTTTTAGTTTAGTAACTCAGTCAAGACTCGGCTAGTTATATGATCTCTAAATTACAGCCCCCATGAAGTGGTAGCCCACCTTATGTAGAATAAAACATTTATAAGCTTTTTCTAGACCACTGATGTGCTTGCAGTCTTCATCTCAAGTGAGTGCATGTCAGCTTAAATAAGTCAAATGTACAACTCATTTCTTTAGAGGTGACCTATTTAAGCGGATAATTTACTTAGTGCACCTTTAAAGTTTTTAAGTCGACTATGGCTGTCTGCTGATGTTAACTAAAACCACTTACCGTTGTTGTCTTTCAATCTTAGCAACCATTTTGGGGTTGAGTGTGTCACTGAGTGTGGGGGACAGAGTGTAGGGGGCAGGGGTCATGGCCCGCTGTGTCTGGTGGATCTGAAGTATCTGTCTGCTCTTGGTGAAGCGCTGAGATGCAGTGATCAGACGCCGCAGCCGAGCCGTCAGTGCAGAGGGTGAGGGCCAGTACACCCCCGCACTAGCACCCAGATTACCACCTCCACCATCTAATACAGACCCTCCTTCTGCACAAACACACAAACATGCTGCTGATGCCTAACAATACCTTGATGCTAACTAAAAGCAAAAAAAGTATATATATATATATATATATATATATATATATATATATATATATATATTTTTTTTTTTTTTTTTTGGTCCACTTTAGTATCAGTGCACTTTCCACTAATACTATTAGTACACTGTTCTTCAGAAAGACCTGAAGTGGCCAAACATATTTGTAATTATGTGAATATGAATAAATCAAATCGGAACTCTGTGTTCACAAGGTATGTACTAAGCAAATCACTCTCAGTTCACGTCCACAGTTCACACTAATACGTTTTTGTTTGAAAATGCATAAATTGCCATGTTTACGCCTCTGTGTTCTAGGAGGATGAGTTTTCCTCCACGAAAATGGAGCATTTTGAAAACACTCTGCATGAATGCATTCTTTGGAAAACAATGATGTTAGGAAACCGGAAATGAGGGTTTCAAACTTAAACATATTAGTGGGTATGTGGCTTCAGAGCACATCCAGAGATTTTTAAGACTACTTTACCACAAAAATATGGTATTTCTATAATGACATAAAATTCCCCTGTTTGGATGGCAATACACAGTTATTTAAAATAATTGTGACTAGACCAAATAATCAAAATCAACTGATTATGAAATAATTGTGACAGGCCTAATAGTGTACAGTATTTATATAACACTGCAGCACAGCTATACCTCCACCTGCATCAGTGATGGCCAAGTCTCCTGGTGAGGAAGCATCATCCTGGAGGGACAGTAAGAGCATGTTAAACCAAGACTCAACTATATCACACACATTTCACACATATTCAAACAGAGCGTGTGCTCTGCAGTGTCATACAAGTTTAATTTCGTTATAAGCAAGTGTGTGTATGTGTGCGCATATTCTTATCAGGCCCAGCTCTCTCTCGGCCATTGGCATACCTCCATATCGTCCTTTAGCAAAGCTGGAGCAGGTTTGTATTCAGGGTCGTCCACATCCCTGCATACACATAACACACACACACACACACACACACACACACACAAACACAGTTAAGAACATTTCAGAGTGCTATTGCAGGCAGAATACTGATAAAAGACTTCCTCTATCTGTTTGTTTGTGTATGTGTCTCTTACCCATCCATAAAATCATTTGCTCTCTGTTCAGCAGCAATGGCCTTCTCGTCTGGCCGACCAACCCTCTCTAAGAAACACAGTGCTGGATCTGCTCTAATAGTGTTGTACTTCTCATAACCTTCAACAAACACACACACACACACACACAAGCACAGACAAGAGTGATAAAAGTGTGTGCATACCCACACATAACGCCTTAAGTACATCAGTGCTGATCAGACTCACCATGCTTATAGACTCCTAACAGCAGACACTTGTCTGAGAGAGTGTCCCACCACAGAGCAGGCAACTCCGAATGATCCGGCTCAGGAACCCAGATCTCAATCTCACTGAAAGACAGCAAGAGAAAGAGAGATTGCTGTAAATAATTTTAGTTTGTGACTAGGGTTGGGAATCGAGAACCGGTTCTTGATCAGAACAGTTTTTAAAAAAATGCCGGAATCATATGATCTTGGTAGGCACTTCCTGCTGCAGTTTTTTCACTGAACCCCCTCTCTAAAGAATGATTCTAATGAGACGGTTCTTCTGAACTGACAGCGTGAAACAAACGGCGCTTCCAGTGTAGTCCGTTATAGTATTTATCTTATACTAATACACAAGTTATGAATGTTTAACTCAAAATGAAATAAGAACTGTTGAAGTTTCACAAGCCTGAAGGACAACATTAGACCATATAACCCATCTAAATTGTCTCTGAAACGGTTACTGTTATGTAATGTTACTTCAGACCTGTGAGACTTTAATCAAGCAGCACAGTTACTGACTGGTTATTCATATGGCAATGTGTAATTAAACGTACACAAGTTGTTGTGATAAGTGGAATTTTACATTAAAAAAAAGAATAATGCCATCACATTTCTTGTTTGCTTAGAATTTTCTTTCTTGGGGGCCTGGGTAGCTCAGCAAGTAAAGACACTGACTATCACTCCTGGAGTCATAAGTTCGAATCCAGGGCGTGCTGAGTGACTCCAGTCAGGCTTCCTAAGCAACCAATTGGTCCGGTTGCTAGGGTGGGTAGAGTCAGGTTGGGGTAACCTCCTTGTGGTTGCTATAATGTGGTTCTTGCTCTCGGTGGGGCGCGTGGTGAGTTGCGCATGGATGCCGCGGAGAATAGCGTGAAGCCTCCACACGCGCTACGTCTCCGCAGTAATGCACTCAACAAGCCACGTGATAAGATGTGTGGATTGACAGTCTCACACTGAGACTGAGTCACCCGGATTGAGTCACTATGCCACCACGAGGACTTGGAGCGCACTGGGAATTCGGCATTCCAAATTGCGGAGAAATGGGGAGAAAATCCAAAAAAAAAAAAAAATAAAATACTTTTTATTTTTATTTTTTTATTAAAATATAGTTAGGATCAATTATTGGATTGTATTTATGTTTCTAAAAAGTCTGCAAACACACCTTTTACAAGAATTGCATTAATTGTATTTCTGGTTTATTATTTCTGTTCTGTAGAAATCTGAAATGATTTCAGATCAATCTTAAGTAAGGAATGATGTACAGTCAGTCATTTTTGCTAATAAAACCAAAACAAACAAAAGGGGTTCATTCTAAAGGTGTTTATTTGGTGATGACGACTAGCTGACTGTAGATTATTTAAATAAATAAATACATTGCCATCAAATATTGATTTGAGTTTTATTTTTATTTTTTTTACTATTATTATTATTATTATTATGCGAGAAAAAAAAAAAAGAGGCCACAAAGTGATATGACAGAAGTAACACTAGCACCGCTTTTGTAGGAAATAGTTGCCAGGGGCAATGGGCAATTATACAGTTTAGAAGTCATTGTACATAAATATCTGACTGCAGGATAGGGTGACTGACCAATCAGAATCAAGTACTCCAGAGTGCCAGAAATAAATCCTGATATTGTTTTTACATCAACTGTGGATCCTGAAGTTTCCTCAGCCAATCAGCAGATGGCGCATTCTATTTCTCTTACTCAACAAACTGACTTAAACTGACTAATACCAGTGGGGTTCAATGTGGACCTTTTTATAATCCTAAACTCTAAAGGGAGTACATTTTTTTTTTAAATCTTCCAGAACAAACAATTCATATAATCTCAGATTTGTCTACTCTCTTATAAACAATCTGCCAAATAGACCACACTGAAACCAGAAATTCACTGTGCCAGCTCTGACACAGAAAACACTCCTCATTTGTTTTCTGCTTTTCCTTTCCCAGGTTAGTGAAGGCTGCAAAAAGGTGAGAGGGTCCATGCTAAGGCTTACCTGGCTTCAGCTCCGTCCAGCACTTTTTGGCACTGTGCTCCAATCACCTCCTGTTTGAGATAGTACAGCATTCTGACCCTCAACAGCACCCTGTAGAGAGAGACAGAGAGAGGATGAGGACAAAGTGCATGTACTCACAGAAACGCACAACATTCTCACCAGTAAATACAGAGTCAGATCTCTTATGCAGTTAAAATAATGCACACAGCATTCAGCTGAGCATTAGTACATGCTCTTATACACGACAACTGACAGCTAAAATACATAAATGCTTAATGATATATTATACAAATCCACTATATAAATGCTTTGCACAACACAACGACAGACAGGCAGACAGATAGATTCTGTCCGAGTCCATAGAGCAGGCTCTATACACTAATTCCAGGTGGACTGTACAGCATGACTTACTATTATTCAGAACTTTGCTTTCAAGCTAATTCAAATGTGTCATGTAATAAACACTGTGAAATGCCAGATAAACCATGCTCTTTCATACTCAATCTCACACTTTCACACACTCTCACATTGGCATTCCAAACCAGAGGGAAAATGCAGATGCAGGCGAAGCTGACAACTGTGTCCCAGGTCATCAGGGGTGTCAGTGTGAGTGTGTTAAACAGGAGAGCTTACTAAACAATGGGGAACATTCTCCAGTGGCAGAGAGCCCTGGATGCACAGGCAGCCTTACAGTAATCAACTCCCTCCACACACACACACGCGTACGTTATGGACCAGGACAATCCACTTATCAAGGCAGAACCACACATCCTCATTTATAGCATGAAATTATGTACAGTACAGCTGCTTTCTACAGCATGAATCTATAATCTGCTGTCATTCAGGACAGCACAATTTAAACCAAATTAATCACAGACTCACAGCTGCCCAGAATAACCACTAGGTCCAGCAGTGAGTTTGACAGCTTCAGTGGCAAGAACTGAGGAGTGTGACCTGAAATCACCTCTCATCTCCCACTCCCCATGAGTAAAACCCCTAAACCAGTGTGTGTGTGTGTGTGTGTGTGTGGAAGAGAGTTTCCTGAAAGGGGGGCTTTCCCAGAATAAAATCACAGACCTCAAAAGGGAGATTTCCATTTATCACTGCAATACGTGTGCACCTCCACCACAGCAGCAGAAGTCCACAGCAGATATAATGGGACATTCACAAATGCTGTGATTTTATGTGATTATACTGTTAGTCATAGTAGGCATTCCTACTGTTCTCAATTGTACAGTATTTTAATTGCAGCAGTGCATAATGCTTCATCCCATGAACAAGATGAACAATTATCAATGCATGAATCAAGCTCACTCAGAATGCCAACAATTTCTGACACTGTTTTCAATCTATCATTATAGATATAGGCTATTCATTATATCCCAGTATGTGGGCAGAGACAAATCATAGAGAGCAGTAATATTGCTCACAGTAACATTTATTTCTGCATCTTGCCCACACTTGACTACAGTATCTAACAGGAAGAGGAACACTCATGTGCATAAAGTTAAACTTTTCTCAACTTTATTGCATCAGTGGACCTGTCAACATCACATCCCCAACGTTCACTGTTGCACATGACAATGGAAATCACAAACTCTTATTGAAAATGAAAGATTTTGTGTGTGTGTGAACCCCCTTTGAACACCAGCTATATGGCAGTGTACACCAGATTGTACACATAATCTAGCAAAGACATCTTTGGGTACTAAAACACATTACTGTGCCAGCAATGCAATACTCACTTGTTGCAGTGGTGTTTCAGATGTTTTTTGTAGCCGTCATCAGACAGCATGTGCTCTGGATTGTGTTTTCGGATCCACTCTGCCTTCTGGATATCAAACGAGCTGGACTGAGTCTTCATCTTCTTTCCTTTCCTGCCTCGCGGTACTGGAGTCGACAAACCTGCCAGAGTTACATTCAAATCTCTAAATGACATCACAGGCTTTATAAATAGACATTAATTATCCTCCTGACTGGATCAAAATTAGAAGTTAATAGAATTTATAACAGTGCCTCACTCCTCATACCCAGATGGTTCTGCAGTTCCTTGGTCCTGCCATCCTCTGTGGGGGCGATCAGATCCCACATGAAGCTCTTAATTTTGTCGTCTCCACGGTAATGAACAAGGCAGTATGCTAACAGCGCCCTACATATACACTCCACATCACGCTCACTCAGCTGCCGTTTAAAGCGGCCATGTGCCAGAATGTCCTTCCAGCGGCCCCACCTACAACAACAGAATGCAGTGATGTAAGAAGCATGGTCAGTCATACCTGCGTTTATGAGGAACTCTGCGTGAGCACACTTACACTTCCTTTCCTTTTTTTTTCTCCCAATTTGGAATGCCCAATTCCCAATGTGCTTTTTAAGTCCTCGTGATCGCGTAGTGATTCGTCTCAGTCCGGGTGGCAGAGGACGAATCCCAGTTGCCTCTGTGTCTGAGACCGTCAACCCACGCATCTTATCACATGGCTTGTTGAGCGCGCTGCCACGGAGACATAGCACGTGTGGAGGCTTCACGCCATCCACCGCGGCAACCACGCTCAACTCACCACGCGCCCCACCTAGAACCAACCACATTATAGCGACCACGAGGAGGTTACCCCATGTGACTCTACCCTCTCTAGCAACCGGGCCAATTTGGTTGCTTAGGAGACCTGGCTGGAGTCACTCAGCACGCCCTGGGATTCGAACTAGCGAACTCCAGGGGTGGTAGCCAGCGTCTTTACCACTGAGCTACCCAGGCCCCCGTTTTAGCTATTCTTTAACTTTAAAGCTAAGAAACATGTAACTAACATGTTACTCACCCATACACCAGCAGATTCTTCTCAACCCTGAAGCACTCTGTGCGGCCGTAGCTGTTGAGGCGGTCATGTGGCCGGCGGAGTTTGGGTTTATCCTCTCCACTGCTCTCCCCTTCAGAGAGCTCGGCCAGCTCATCTTTAGTTGCGCTGAATGGCCGGGTCTGTTTCCTGACTCGAGGGGTGTCAATAACCAGACTGTTCTGTAGTAGAACCACATCAAAAGTCATGAATGAAAACAGAGCCACTGACCCACCTTTCTTAAGAGTGTATACACTTAATTTCTGTGGGTTTTCCATCAGCCCATGATAGTCAAAGTAGTTTTTCATATTAAATCGTTTGAACCTCTCTATTCTTCTTCTTCTTTTTTAACACAGATGTCTTGACATAAACTAAAGTTCTAAGTAATTTTGTGCTTAAATGTAAGCAATGAAATCTGACCTTTCGAACAGAATAAATGTGGCCAAGGTCAGAAATTTGATTTGATAAATATGTAAACGCATGTCCTTGCGTGTGTGTAAATGTCATGAACTAGACGGACAATTGTATAATATGTATTATACATACTAAATAACTACAGTAAATATATAAAAACTAAATAAACAGAAAACTTTAATCGAATTAATTACATTATGTGCCGATTAATCACAATCAATCGCACATCTCAATTACTGTTTATTACTTGTAAATTACTGAGAAAGATCCTACATAAAGATAATTTAGTATAGGCCTATAATAATTCAAATAATTACAAACAAATACAGTATAAACATATCAATTCAAAAACATAAATATTATTATGAGAGCACACAAGTAATAAATTGTGGGTCCACAGAAAATTTCAGAGAAAAAAAAAAGTGTAAAATAAAAAGTACAAAACTTTAAAATTTGTTGAATTTTACATTATTACTGTTTTACTCTGCTTTCAAAAGACTACGTTTATACCTCTAACATTAGTCTAATATTGAGTAGAAAAAAGATGAGCTGTCAGCTGTCAACGCTGTCCAAATAATATTCTTTAGGCTTGAGTATAATGAAAATATAAAATCGTATTAGTTAATCAGACAACAAAACATGTTGACTTCATAATATCGCAATTTTTCTCATACAATAAACAGGTCTTTATTCATGTAAAAATATAGCAGCCTTTTTAGCAAGAGGATCATCATATTTGGGGGTCCTTGGCATTGAAAAGTTTGAAAACCCTTGGATTACAAAATACAAAAGTGGCTTTAAAACTGTATTTACTGTTCATTTTATTTCCATATCTCTGAACACAAGTGTTTTATTGGCCTACTCTAGATAGCCCTAAATGCCACATTTAAAGATGCTGTGTCAATTTAAACATAGAACCCATTTACACCTGGTATTAAGATGCGTTTCTGGTGATCCGATCACAAGTGATCAGCATCACATTCAGGTGTAAACCAACATCTCTGCAGTTGGTTTGATGAGGCGCGCTGCCAGTACAGCCTTAAGATGAAGTTGTGCTGACTGCCCACTACTGCCCAGTATGCCCTCCATCCCCACTGTGAATCTTTAATTTCTCACAGCATAGTTTGTGTGCTACTTACTCTGCCATTGACTGTATCCAAGTCAATCTCTGCTTTCTTGGCCCACTTGTCCCAGAAGTTAGGGTCGTCCAAAGAGATGTCTGTTCTGTTCCCTGAAGCTACAAAACTGGCCTGTAATCACAGCATAAACAAAACAGAACATGTATGAAACAATACTGTCTAATAGTATAGTAGTAATCAAAAGGTGAGAAAATGTGCTGAAATGGAATATTGTGTAAAGCAGCAGTGTGATGTAACTTTGTGCCTTGTGGATGAAGACTTATTATTGATCCATCAGCACAAATACACACCAACATTTTTTTAGTTTGAAAATGTTTTCTTACACTTTCCCAAATGAAAGCAATTAAGACCAACACTTATAAAAGAACTGATAAGAAATTAAAGATGGTAGAAAGAAGCTGACCTTGGCAAAGGTGGAGCCTCGACCCTCAGATTCAATGGTGATGGTCTTGGTTCTGCGTTGCAAGATTTGGTCAATGTCCTCTTCACAAAATTTAGCCCCCTCGTCTTCCTCATCCATGATGGCGCCATAAGCTCCACGACGCAAAAGATCCTCAATCTCCTTCTTGGACAGCTGCTGCTGGATCTGCTGCACAGTTTGTAGAGAGAGAGAGAGAGAGAGAGAGAGAGAGTGAATAAGATGGTTATACCTGTTGCTCATGGATCACCATTTTGTGTATTTGAACTTTCAACCTTCAAATTACCAGCCTATATTTTTAACCACAAAGCTATACTATAATGCAAATCTTGGATGAACATTGCTTGTTCTATTACTCTTTTGTAAGTCATTTGGATGAAAATGCTTTTGACTAAATGTACATTTATTTGTAAAGAAAGACAAAGTAATGAGGGCTGGAGAAAACACTGGTGCACATTTGTTGTTTGATGACTTACTCCTCCTCCCCCAAGACTGTTGTCCCGCCCACTCATGCTCTGAAGCACCGCTTTATCCAATCCCAGCTTGAGACTGGCTCTATCAAACATCTCTCGCTCGTATGAGTTACGCGTGATTAGTCGATACACCTTCACCGCTTTATTCTGACCAATACGGTGGCAGCGAGCCTGAGCCTGCAGAAGAAGCACATAAATAAATAAACAAACACAAACAAAAGAATGATGAGCCAATAGGAACATCTACAATGATAATAAAAACTAAATTATATTTATTATCTGTGTGAATGTAAGTGTGTGTGTACCTGCAGGTCGTTCTGTGGGTTCCAGTCAGAGTCAAAGATGATACAGGTGTCGGCAGCTGTGAGGTTAATTCCGAGCCCACCTGCTCGTGTACACAGCAGGAAGACGAATCGATCGGAGTCGGGTTTACTGAAGCGGTCTATTGCAGCTTGCCGAAGGTTCCCACGTACACGCCCGTCTATCCGCTCGTAGAGGTATCTGATAAAAGGTCAGTTTGACATAAAAATTAAAGATCGATGCAATCTGAGCCCTAAGTAGAAAAATAAATAAATAAATGGAAGCAGAGTCTGGCATGGATTTTATTCTGGATAATGTTAAATATTTCTCTCTACAATTCATCCCTTAGGTTGTATGAAATTTGTATACAGTATATTCTTTTGTACACCCACAAGCAGTTGGTAAACACAAACTGTTAACAAACAAATTATTGAAAAAGAAATCTATATGTAATATTACATATATGACCAATTAACATGCTCAACATGAGTGGACTATAAAACTACTCTGGGCCAGTGGTATTTACAAGGACAAGGTCACTTAGGGTGACCTTCTACTTTAATAAATGAAAGGCATGCGACCCAACTCATGAATGTGGAAATCTAGAAAACAGGAATGTTCCGGGTTCAATGAAAGATAAGATCCATTGATAGCATTTGTGGCATAATGTACATTATCACAGAAAACATTATATTGCTTGATCCCTCATTGTTTTTTAAAGCAAAAATCATGGTTATTGTAAGCCACATCCACACAAATTCAGTACAATTTAGTTGGAAAACACTGATTTCACTACGTTTACACCTCTCATCCACACTGGAATGGCGTTTTCCTTCACTGAAAACAGAGACTTCGAAAATGCTCCCCATCGTGGCATACTTGTATGTATGAAAATAATCACATTAGGAAACTGAAAACTTAGGCTTAAAACTTAAATGGATTAGTATGGACATGGCCTTACAATGGAAATAAAATGAACCTATTATTTATGTTAAAGCACTTAATACCTTAAAAATTGTGTATTATTTGAGCTTTAAAGCTGTTCTGCCTGATATCCATAGCGGACTCCTAAAACACCTTCCCTTCTCTTCTCTCCCTTTCACTCACTCTCTTAAATTCTCTCTATTCATGTCTCTTTCCTCTTCTCCTTCTTATTCACAGTGACCATCTCCTGACTTTCCTTGATCCCTCTTGCTTTCTCTGACCCACTTTGGGTAGAGCTGTGCCTCTGGGACCATGTGCCTAATGTGAGATCCCTGGAGTGTCTGTGTCCTGCTGTGCCCGAGCCATGAGCCCCCACACACACATACTGTACACACACACAAATACATACACAGCACTTTGTTTACAAATGGATAGATTGTCAAGAATAAGCAGAGGCAAGAGATAAATAAACAAGACTTTGCTTTACACGTAATAAAATAATCTTCATTTCTAGCCACTGGAGAAGATAAAAAAAAAAAAATGCATATAATTGTCATATGATGGCAGTGCAAAGGAGTTCCGCAGCAGAGAGCTCTGCATACAGGCTGTAGATCAAATTATGTATAAATAAATATAATAATATATGAATACAACCAATGCACAAGAGGCGGCAGCTGTGTAGAACTTCTCTGGAAATCTGCAGGGCTTTCTGCATGCACAGATTCTGTGTGCACCTGCCTATGAGACTTGTGGATTATGTATAATAACAGGAACATTGCCTATAGCAGTACATTTTATTGAAGGTGGTAAATTTGTTTCAAATTTATAGACACAACTTCTGAGATTTCACTGCACTGGAGTAAAAGTACTGTGGTGACCCTGGAGCATGTTAAACCACTCTCTGAGAAGATGCATCTCTTAATTCAACTCCCACACTAATCGACTAGTCAGTTGGCAGACATGTAGTTAACCATCCTGACCCATACCTATTCTACTCACCTTCTCTGGATGAGGTAGTCTTCCAGGATGTCGAGGCAGCGCACCATCTGAGAGAATATGAGCACTTTGTGTCCACCGGCCTTCATCTTGGGCAGCAGCTTGTCAATGAGAACGAGTTTACCTGCCGACTGAATCATGGCCTGCAGGTGGAAATCAAATGCGGTGGGGCTGTACACCTCCTTGAAATCCTCCATGATCTTCTCCTCAGCCCCTGAGAGTGAAACAGAGAAAGCGAGACATTTCTTAGAAGCTTGACTGAGGAAGGAGTGTATCATTTGGCTGCAGAAGGGTTGGTGTGTACCTTTGATGAGGTAGGGATGGTTGCAGCATTTCCGCAGTTCCATCATGGTATTGAGCAGGTTGGGGACATTGGCTTGGCCAGCACCTTTAGCCAGGAATGTGAAGTTCTTCTCCAGTATGGCGCGGTAGTATTTCTTCTGGATGTTGGTAAGCTCCACTTCGATGATGGTCTCCTCTTTAGGGGCCAACTTCTTCTCCACGTCTTCCTTGAGACGACGCAGCATCATCGGCTTCAGGATAGCCTGAAGCTTTTGGACCTGCACACACAGACATATACAAAGCACATCAAGGTATTTATTATTTATTTGGACTTGAATGCATGCAATAATGAACCTTATCAATCAGTAAACAGGAAAACACAGGAAATATAGATTGTCACGTCAAGATTTCCATTTTAAGTTAAAAAGACAGTGTTCCCATACTTTTTAACCAATTAATTTCCGTTTTCCATATTTCCAATTTCCAACAGTTCATGATTTGGATTTAAAAAATCATTTTGACAGAGATTGCTGGGGCAGACTTCCATTTGTATGTCAGGTACCAATAATTGGAATCATTAGATTTAAACAACTATACTTAAATGTGTACTAAGTGTCAATTTGGACTTACAGTGACACCTAGTGGTGTGGATGCAGCATCATTCAAAATCAATAGCTTTTAGTTACAGATGCCATTGTAGAAATTCACTATTCACAATCAGCCATGATTAATTTAATCCAAGAGTGAAAGTGTCCAATAACAAGACGGTTACTGAGATTAAGAGAATAGTATTCAGCTGGTCATGTGATCCTAAAATGGCAGCCCCCATAAGGGCGCCCCTCTCCCATGTAGAATAAAATAGCTTTTATAAGGCTACTGATATGAACTGAGTCCTCGTCTCATGTGAGTGGTCATGATTTTATACAAATGTTTCAAAATTACAATTAATTTATTTCAGAGTAAAACTTGAGTGCATCTTCTATAGTGTACAAATGTCTCCAATAAAACCCTCAACAGAAAGACTGATAAGATCAAGCTGGTTTGTGGGTAAGTTTTACTTTACATAATTTCTCACAAAGAGCAATATCTAGCCAATATAATATTTTACTGTAAAAAATGTCATGACTATTAAGATTGCTGACTTTCTAGACCTGGAAATCACAATTTTAAAATGTCCTGGTATTTCCAGGTTTTCAATCAAAAAGAAAAGAAACAATCACACATACACATACAAATACATGCACACAGCACCTGCTCCTCAGTCTTAAGGTCTCCAAACTCCTGCATGAAGGTGTTTTCAGAAGGGAAGCGGGTGGGCTCCAGAAAATGCAGCAGACTGAAGAGCTCCTCCACAGTGTTCTGTAGGGGAGTGCCCGTCAACAACACCTTATGTTCCTGAGGGTCAAGAGTTCAAAAGATATCCAGTTAAAAAAGAAGGGAAATAAAAGGCAAATTAGAGCAATCTGTGATCAGCTGAAATTGTAATTAAGAGCCCATCTGTACCAGATTCATCAGTTTAAAGCCCTCCAGTAGCTTGCAGTTCTTATTTTTGAGCCGATGAGCTTCGTCAATGATGACACACCGCCAGTCTATTGCGTTAAGTTCTGGACAGCCTCCCAAAATCATCTCAAATGTGGTAATGACTGCCTGAAACCGGTAAGCACCTCTTATCGCACGACCCTGTGAGAGACAGAAAACGAGAGATGAGTGGAAACATTTTCCATATTTGTTTTATTGAATTCCCTGAGGTTTCCAACCATGACAGGCTATCATACAGCGATATAGGACTTCTTTATATTTAAGCAATAAGGTACAAGGTACGTTTACTACATAATAAGGATATTATGGACAAATTTTTTCATTAAAACTTTAAGCAAATTCAGTAAGTGCCATACTTCTGCTATACTGTACAGTATACAGTACTTAATATAACAGAAATGTTATTTTTATTGCATCGCAACAACCTGCTATGGGTGCTGTGCTGTTGTACGGTGAACATGTGTTTTGCATCATAGCTGTAAACTGTATTGTGGATTATAGCACAGCTGGAACAATAGATCAACCAATGTGTGTGTGTAAGTGAAATCTCACCTGAGCATCTCTGAAGTACATCTCATACTGCTGGAGCATCTGTCTGCTTACCACACTGCCGTGGTACACGATGACGTTGAGGTGCGTCCAGGTTCTGAACTCTCTCTCCCAGTTAGCGATGGTGGAGAGCGGGGCGATGATGAGGAACGGCCCCTTGATGCCTATACGATAGATCTCATCCAGAAACGTGATGGACTGGATGGTCTTACCCAGACCCATCTCGTCAGCCAGAATACAATTACGCCTGCAAATGGAGAGAGATTATTAGGTAAATAGTGACAAATAGCGAAAAGTATGACAACATCAATGTGACATTACTTTAAGTATATACAGTACATGATGTTCGAAAAGAGCTGGATGCCTATTTAAGACATTATTATCTGTCCTTGTAATTAATGAATGCATGAAACACACACTTTAAATGCAATTACTGCCACCCTGTATACTTCAATTTAATCTTTCTCAAAGAAGAGCTGCCTCTCTCTATTAGAAGCAAATTAACATACATTCAAGGTCTTCCTAAACTTTGTGGTTTCATGTGGCTCTTAAGTAGTTGCAGTGTCAGAAGTTTGTTTTAATATAAACACGCAAGTATGTTAACCTATTAAGGATTTAAAGTCTTATCAAAGCCTTATCAAGGATGTGTGTGTGTGTGTGTGTATGTGTGTGAGTGTGAGAGAGAGAGAGAGAGAGAGCGAGAGAGAGTATTCAAACAGAGACAGAGACACACACACCTATGTCGAACTGGCACGCTACTTTCATTAGACAAGTGAGAACCAAGTGTTTGAACCTGATGTGACGAATCAACTAACTATTTTTTGAACATGAATATGGAAGCAAATGAGATTTCAGAGCTTCATGCTGGAGGGCATCAAAGGGTAAGTTTATCAACAAATAATGACTAATAACGATGAATTTCAGTCAGTTTCTCACACAAATCTAATGCATGGCTTAAGACTTGTAATATAGCACACAAGCACTATATTGTGTATATTTTTGGATACAGCATGCAGGTTTGGAATGACTTGAGGGTGAATAAATGACAGAATTTTAATTTGGTGCAAACTTTTCCTTTAAGGTGTCATATACCATACTGTGCAGCAAATAGAAGCACTTGCTTAATACTTCCCCAAACAAGATAATAGGATAATGCAAAAAGCAAGTTTCCAACTGATTAAAAAAATGTGGAAAATAGGTCCACTAGTAATGTAGTGCCATAACATTCACACACAGATGGACATGCACAAAAGACATACAATATTAACCTTCTGGGGTCGACGGACACGCCAGCACGTTCTGCTGGATTTTTTCCTCATAACAGTGGAAACAACTTAAAATACTCCGTCATTTTTGGGCATACATAAGTGTAAGACATCATTAGAGACTATAAAGGGTCTACTTTTATTTGTGTACACTCACAATAACAACAAAACCTTGTGCTTTTGTAAAATAAAGAAAATAAACAGGGTGCACTTTCAGCCGTCTCTGTCTCCGCGAGCATCTTTCTGAAACGCGTCACAAAAATGAACAAACTCTGCGAATACTTATTACACAAACTTGAAACATGTCTAAAGAAAGCTTAAAATGTCTAACATAAAACAATTCAAATTTAAAACAAATATTCTCCTGCAATGTAATCTGTATGAAACAAAGCGATGTACAGTTTCTCCTGGCTCAGCTAATTATCGCTAATGTGATCACACCCATCAGCAGAGCGCGCTACTCATACAGTAATGTGCTGAGGCGATCAATGCAAATGGTAAACGCCCCCAACAGTGCCTTAAAAAACATCAAGTTCATTCACTTTTCTGCGCGTTTGGAAGATGGCACGCTACACAGGTGAGGAAGCTCCTGGATAGTGACAAAGAGTTCACATTTTCCTCAGAAGAAGAGCGGGACTCCGATGAACGTTTGCATTTTGAAGAGCGACTTTATCCAGCCGAGGATGCAATTTCGGATGAGTAAGTCATTTAGTTTTACTTAAATATTAGTTGACATGCTATTTTATATAAACATGGACATATTTTACTAGCTGGACTATTTCCAGACTTGCCAGCCAGTATTCAGAGTACTGACATTTGAAATATGTCCTAATAGGCAAGTTTTAGTTATATTTAAATGTTGTTTCGGCTAAAGCAGGTATTTAAATTGTATGCTGTATGATATAAATATGATATGTAATATGATATAAAAATAATATGAATGTTTAGATTATATTTTAACTAGTGTTTATGCTGCCTCATTATCATTAACGCAGCTTGTGCTCGCAAATATCTGTTCGGGTGTAAATGTGTAAAATGTGCTGTAAATATGCCCATATTAGAAAATCAGCATATTAGACTGATTTCTGAAAGATCATGTGACACTGAAGACTGCAGTAATGACACTGAAGACTGCAGTAATGATGCTGAAAATTCAGCTTTGATCACAGGAATAAATTGCATTTTACAATATATTCAAATAGAAGTTATTTTATATTGTAAAAATATTTCACAATATCACTGTTTTTGCTGTATTTTGGATCAAATAAATGCAGCCTTGGTGAGCAGAAGAGACTTCTTTTAAAAACATTAAAAAATCGTACAGATCTAAAAACTCTGAAACAGTAGTGTAGGTCTAAAGTTTTTAAGTCTTGATGTAAAGAAAATGAATAGTCAGATTACTTTTAATTTAAACTTGATTTTGTGAATGAGTTACAAACAATACATTCAATCATTAAGTCTCCTCACATTCATTCTCTCGCAGGGGAGGTGTCTTTGTCTCCTCAGGTGTGAATCACATCAATAATCATGTTCATTCACGCCTCCTCGCATATGGCCTTTCTAACACTAAAAGTGTCTTACAAAAGTTAAATGACTATATTGTTTTGTGTGAATGAGTGATCAGGATGGTTTTCACATCATTTTTGTAGCAAAAACTCTAGGCTACAAGATCCAGTTCTTAAAAGTCTTGTGAACAAATGTTTAGTATGTGTTATATGGCCTTATTTCAGTGACTTAATTTTTGTTTTTTCAAAAATCACGCATAAACGTTATTTTCTCAAAAACACAAACATGTACATACATGTTGTTCACATATTATGGTAGCCCAGTTTGTGCTGAATACAGTGTAATCAGACTTTAGCCATTAATATGTTTTTAAGCAACTGAAAAAAACACAAATGTCAAGGAATGTCAAAACTTCTCCAGGGCCCAAAACACCCTCAGACTCTAGAGGGTTAACAACAAACCTGAGTATGACCAAAACAAGAACAAAACAAAGGCTACTAATTAATCTCATAAATTATAGTAACCCTTGAATGATTTTTAAATTAAGCTTGTAAGCCGTTTTGGTGCGACAGCATAAGCCAGATGAGTGAGTGGAATTCAAAGTCATTTATCCATTCATACTCTCTAAACACTAAACACTGGGCTTTTTCGAATAGCAAATTAGAGTGACCACAACACAGCTATCATGCCTATTTACTGTTTAGTTATCTACTGTATACACAGGAAGCTAGAAAAGAAACAAAGACATAAAAAAGTATGCATATGATTTAACAGTACAAAAGCCACGCAACTATAAACACACAGATGAAAAGCACAGTTTTAACAGTTATGCAGTAACTCCACTCAGCAGGTTTCTTTACACACATGAGGAGGGTAATAGAGATAGAAAGGACTCAGATATGAGTGTTCGCTCACCTGTTGTACCAGTTGAAGAGCAGCCAGTTGACCCCCTCCAGCTGGTAATCCCTGAGACTGTTGCCATTACAATACTCTCTCGATTGCTCCCGCTTCTTCCAGTGACTCGCTGGAGGACGCTCCTGAGACAGAGAGTATGGCAAAACTACTTATGAAGGGGAGCTATGGAAAAGGTAGAACTGATGTAGATGAATGGCCCTGCTGAAAAGACCAGCTTAGACCAGCATGGAAATTCTGGCTGGTTCATACTGGTTACTGGTCTAGCTGTTCGAACAGCATGGTCTTTCTGGTATAACTGGTCTACCAAGGAAGTCTTGATGATCAAGCTAGTTAAGGAGCCTACAGAGGACACCAGCATCCCTTCCTGGTGTCCAGAATCCAAAACACAACATTTTCTGCTCTTTTCAGTAGGTGAGAGAGAGAAAAATAGAGAGAGAGAGAGAGAGAGAGAGAGAGAGAGAGAGAGAGAGAGAGAAAGAGATTGTCTCACCATTCTGTTGGTGAGTGGTTTTACTGCCTGCAGCTGCTTGAACTCCTCAATCTTAGTCTGGTCCACATCTTCCTTCAGCTCCCACGTGCTGTCCTCATATGGCAACGAGCACCACTTTACTAAGTAATACACAACCGGCTACACACACACACACACACACACACACACACACACACACACACACACACACAGGCTAGAGTGAGATTTACACAAAATGCACTATCCTCTTGAACAAATAGACAGCCATTCTCTGAACCAGAGGGTGTGTTGACTGCACTCAATTAGCAAAAAGCCACTGTTACCTCTCCAGTGTCCTTGTCCTGACAGTATGAGACCTCTAATACTCTGTCTACTTCAACATAGTCAGGATTGAATGGATCCTCCTCAATCTTAAACACACAAACACACATGTATTAATTATAATAGATAAATCCTGTATGTCTCCTTGTGATTATTGCTGTCTTGACACTGCAAAAGTAGCTCAAAAGTTTCATCTGAAGTGGCATATATACTTAGCCCCTCATACCTACTACAACTAAAGGTGCATTTAGACTGTTTGATGCTGTACAGAGGCATTTACACATTAATGGTTTAGATTTGAAATGATAAAAAAATAAAAAAAAAATAAAAAAATTAAGAATAAAAAATGTATATATAAAAATCAAAAAATGTCAAATTATAAAATATATATTAATGCTCTGTTTTTGCAAACAACAAAATGTAAAAGGCCCAAACATACGCAAGTACAGAAACGCAGACACATCTTGCTATGCAAGCTCGATCTCACGCGTCATTGCGTCAGAGCACAATTCATAACCTAATGCAAATATGCGCTGTGTTCTCAGCATTGCCAGGGTTGCTACAGCAGATGTTATTTTTTCAATCAACAACTGTCATGGCTGAGCAGCAATTTGAGGAGAATCTTGCCGAACAAGTTAGATTATACAAATGTATTTTTCAGCAAATACAAAAGCATACTCCTCAACTGACATGATGACTCCACCACATCCGGTTTCGTGGCGCCTAAAGAATTATTTCGTCCCCTTGTGGTCTGAGGTTTGAAACCGCCAGAGCAACGCAAAAGCGCACTTAACGTATGTACAATGGGACCACGCGTTGGCAAAGTGCTTGCATCTGCGTACTTGTGTGAAGTATGTTTGGGCCCTAAGGCTGCTTATGATACTTTTGATGCACCTTTGATACTATAGCTGACACATTTTAGTACAGCGTGTATGCGCCATTGCGTCACAGAATCTGGAGTTGGCACGGCCCGACAACAACTCGGCTGTGTAAAGATGCTTTAAAATGACTAAAATGACCAATGCTTCCTTACATCAGCAAAGAAGTGTGCTTTCTGCGCCTGTTTGATCTTGAAGCGTTTTATTTTTTGCTGGATCCTCTTGTCTTTCACTAACTGTTGATCTGTCGCCCACTCACAATGAAGATACGAGCTGGAACACACACACACATTTACAGAATTATTAAATGCTCCTTAGACACAAATGCATGCACACTAATTGAAACGGTACATGCTTAACATCAAATGCCCACTCACAGGGTAAACTGCCCTCTGAGCTTTTCTGATTATTAGCAGTATGAAAAAAATAATTTAAAGCACTAAAAATACAGGTCACCCGAACTTTTTTTTTTACATGTTCCTTGAGGTTCACTAATAATATTAGTAAAGTTTTTTTTGCACAAAAAACAGTCATATTTGTAAACCATGATCACTTTCCACCCTCAAATGCTCATCCATGAGCATTTCTCTGTCAGAAATGCTCATTTTGGTGATGCTTCTCCTTTAAGACTTGACAGTCAACACACACTGTTATGATTTGCTTTTGGCTCTTAACTGACCTGCTCTCTCATTGCCATCTCACTGTTCACCACTACTGGGCGGGTTTACTGATGTGATAAGGTAAAGTAGCCATTGATGTGTTGTTGTGGAGGTGGTAAGATGCACATGTCTACCACAGTGTGACATCACAATATGGAGGAAGTAGAGAATGAGTCTTTTTGGCAGCTTGGTTTCAACAAATGCTATTTTTGCAGTGAGGAGGACGTTTTGAACTCTGAAACTCACAGTGTGTTTTTATAATACAATGAACTCTTATATGTGAATAGATCAATATTTGATTCCTCATATCATGACCCCTTTAATGAATATTCCAGCAATGGCAATTGATATTGACTCACTTTACAGCTTGAAAAGTTACCAAAATTACCCTAAAAGTAGTCCATGCAACTCGTGTGCCATATTACAAGTCTTCGAAAAGGCATGTTAATTTAAGTCATTTTTCAGTGAATATCCTGACATCTGTTGAGCATTAATACGTGCTATGAGAGAAGCTCGTTACAGTGCGTTCAGGCGAAAATTTGCATTGTTTAGTGCTAAAGTTTAACGGGGGATATGGGTTTAGAACGACAGAAGGGTAAACAAAGACTGAATTTTTATGTTTGGGTGTTCTATTCCTTTAAAACTAACAGAGCTAACTTAAAGTAGAAAAAACACAATGCATTACTGACTTACTAGTTTTTGTATTTGACATAGTACTCCTCAATGTCCACCAATACTCCAGGTGAAACCTGTTGAACGAAGAACAAATATAAATAATTCAGGTAACACTTTACAATAAGGTTGTACTAGTTAACATAAGTAAATGCTTTAGGGATCATGAACTAACAATGGCCAAAATATTTTTACAGCATTTATAAATATTAATTTAATAAAGGTTAATGTTAATTTATGAAAATACAGTTATTCCTTAATATTTCATGTTTGTTTATAATGCATTATCTAATGGCAACATATACAACATTCCAATTTAAAAATGCATTAGTATATGCTGAAATTAACATTATTGTGATGATTAATAAGTGCTGTAAACGTAATGTTCATTGTTAGTTCATGTTAACAATTGTCATTAATTAATGGTAACAAATTCAACCTTATTGTAAAGTGTTACCAAAATAAATGTATGCAGAATAAAAGTGCACATTTACTGGTAAGTGCATAATTCTCTGTTAAGATGGAAAGCATGCAATACAGCTTGTTTTAAATTTAGATCATATTCACAATGTCCCTTATTGCCTTCATTCCTGTACTGTATCTCATAATTCCATCCTTTAATTCCAAATACAAATATATACTGCATGAGCTCTAAAGAATATCCAGAGAAACACACTTAATGAGACAGAGAGAGTCAGGAACGGTTACCTCTTTTTTCACCACGCGTGATGCCATGATTTTATCAACCACTGCAGCATCTTCCTCACTTGGGTTCTCCTATAACATCACAAACACAAACATCAGAACATCTCTTCATTAGACACAAAACATACACACACACACGCAATCTCTCTCTCTCTCACTCATGAAAGGATACATTGCTCTTGAATGACAGATAACCGCTAAATCATGACAGACTGTGATTGAAACTGCACTGTGATTGATGTTCTTACCACAAACAGTTGTACTGCAGGCTCTTTATGAGCATTGGAGTTGCTCTTTTTGGCTTTGACGACAACCTTCATTTCTTCCTCAGACAGTCGAGCCTCGCCGTCTTCCTCATACTTCTTCCTCTTGACCTTCCGGTTAGAACGCCGTTTCTGTACACACACACATAAAAGCAAACACACGTTTACTTAGCTATTTAAATAACAACATACCGTACTACACTTTGTCAAAACTGAGTTATGACTGAAATTGGAACTCTTAGACAATGATCTGTCCTGTGACAGATGGGTTCAACTGGACTATGCTCAAATTCAGAGAAGACAGTGTCTATAAAAGTAATTCCATATTCCTCACTTTCAGTGTTACCGTAGTTATTGCGTTTTGCCTTTGTTGGGCAGCATAGATGTCTATCATTTTTATATAAAGCTAATTATGAAATTGACTATAGACTAAACCCAACCCAATACGATAACCCCACCCCTAAAAGAAAACTGCTTTTTTAGGGGTCGTTCACACAGAATTGGGATGTCACGATTATATGCTCACACTATTAACCGCAATTAGAAATGTCACGGTTAATTTAACAGTAAGAATTTAGAATCTACAGTTAAAAACTGTGAAATGTTTAATTTACACATAGTAAAAATATTATTTATAATAGTGCCCGACCGATATATCGGTTGGCCGATATTAGACTTTCACCGATATATCGGTATTGGCATATATTTTACCGATATGCGCCGATATGAAAACTTTTTTTCAGAACATATAATGCAGAAAACAATGCTTTAGAATTGGTGTCATTATGTAGTTTGTCCAGCAGAGTGCACTCCAACTCCATTGTTTACAGAGCTGAACTGACGTGGCTCTGCAGACAGGGCGGAGTGGAGCTGTGTGTCGGTAAGTTGCTAACAAGTTTGTTAAATACATACAGGAAAGTTATTAAACACTGACCCCATCATTTTCCCTTTTCAATATAACTAATATAACATTAACCCCGTCCCTGACAACCATGTCACTCATGTCTGTTTGCTGTTAGCCAGCTATAGTTTGTCTATGCAGTCAGTGATGTAGCAGATTGAAAGGTAAACATCAGAGCATCTTTTTGCAGCTCAACAGACAACGGTGCGGTGGTGGATTGTGTGTGGTAAGTGTTGATTTCATGCTATGTTATTACCTAGTTGGTGAGACACAATGCTGGAAAGTAAAATAAACAACATCCGTCTTTTACTCTCCGTGACAACGAGCTTATAGCTAACTAGGCTAATCACGCAGCTACTTTCATTGTTGTCAGCTGAGTGGAAGTTAATGTGTAAACATGTATTCACCAAACTGTTTTGTTCAGGATTCACAGTTTGGACCCCCTTCAACTGAACAATTCCAGCCGTTGCATTTATAAAATGTAATATTTAAAAGTTTCCCCTGAACTTGTATAGCACAATACAGTGCAACACCGCTGCTTATCTGTTTATCTCTGGTCTCGGCAGTATTAATATAGTCAGCATTTGACTGATACTAAACAGTACTGATGTTTATTTAGCTATTTATTTTATTTTTATTTATTCTTTATTTTAATGGTCAGCAGTTGACTAATACTATACAGTACTGATGTTTATTAATCTATTTATTTTATTTTTATTTATTCTTTATTTTCTCAGTGTTCATTTCTAGAATTTGTTGACAATGTATAATAATAATAATGTTATATTCTTTGATAAAAATATTTTTTTAAGAAAACAGCCTTCTGAGTACCTTTGCATAGTCATGTCGGTGCAAAATCTGTGAAAAATCCACATAGAAAAGGTCTGTTTTCATTCCAGCTCAAAAATTAAATATATCGGCCACCATATCGGTAATCGGTGAATTTTTCCTCTCTAAAATCGGTATCAGTCTCAAAAATCCCATATCGGTCGGACTCTAATTTATAATAAATAAACATATAAAAGAGTTTTTTGGTGTAAGCCTAACTCTTGTGCTTGTGCCTAGGTGGTTGGAATAGCTGTTTCCACGGTTACGGACAGTGTCAGCGTGGTGGTTAGCCACATTTCGCGGACTGAAAGTGAACTTTCAATTCACGTGAAATTGGGGCTACACATGAACTCCAAAATATAACAGAGGAATTCAATCTACCAGACTAATAACCACAGAAAAGCTACTTCAATCCGCTATTTGGGAGCATCTGAATGACTAAGGGTTACTGAAGACAACAGATGTGATTCATGCAGACAGAAGTCATATAAAGGTACACATCCTACCAAATGGGATAGGATTTTCCACTAGTCATCCAACAAGAAACTAATGAGTTTAATATTTTTAGCTGTGGTGCTCTTTAAGCAATGAATTGAGAGATGCAACTTTTTGGTATGTTTCAGCATGCTGACAGTGCGCAGTAATTTGCGTGTAGTCACTATCAGCGTGGTAAACTTTTGAAAAGTTGTGTCTTAAATCATCCTCACATTTTAAAGCATTGCTTGTGTACAAATTCACCACATTCAACAATAAATGTTCATTTTAGTCATTATCAGATTTTAAATCGCCTGCTGTAAGCAATGTTCCCTTTATTATGAATAGTCTACAGGTTTATTTGTGAGGTGTTGTGGACAGATTAAGGACAGTATTTTTATGATACTGTCTGTTGCATATTGCACATAAGCAGTGTTGTGCCCTATGTTGGAGCATCTCTTATTATATACCTCCTACTAATTTGTTGTGTATTTATCAGATTTCCTATTGTGGGACTGCGCTTAGCATCCATATATCCCTAAGAAATGTATCCAATTGTGATATATGACATTTTTGCCTCAGTGCTACTGCATAATAAGAACATTTACAAATGATTGTAAAACCGGTTAACCGTAATTTTTTCTCAGAGGGTAACCTCACTGTCAAAAACGTACACAGCGGCATCCCTAACACAGAATGCACTTTTCAACATCATGCGCAGGAGCACTGCATTTTTTTTTAGACACCGTGTCAGGTTAAAAAACTTGTCTCGACATTCTATACTATTTGTGGCACTGCATCTAGCTTAAGTGCAGGATGCAATTGGTGTGAACACCCCCTTAGAATAAAAAACCCAAAAACAAAAACAAAAAAACAGTTGCTTTATTTATGAATCGATTTTCCAACTGAGGACGTCCTGAATATCTCCTAAGGAGGTTTTGTTAGATTTAGTTCACTTTTGGGGATTTTTGGGGGTTCTAGTAATGGACAGTAAGGTCTCAGAGTGGTACAGGATTCCCACAATTCTATAGACCAAAAACATAAATTATGTTTATGAATTATTACAACTTTGCGTGTGTACAGTACATGAGTAAATAAGTGGTGTTGTGTGACTAAAAGAAGAGGAGAATCCCTGCGCAAGTAAAAGTTTATTTGTCACACTGCAAATCAGAGGCGCCCCAGCGGGGGCCCCTTCAATAAACGAGAACAGAGCAGAGAGTGTGTGCATGCCTGTTCTCCCAAATATAACATGACCTAAATGTCTATGAGTTTAAGTAAATAGAGAAGGTGGGAAAATCTCAGGATGACCAAATAAAGAGCCATCCACTCCACCACAAGATGCCAGTGTTTCCTAGAATGCATCAGTGGCACTTGGCTGTGGCTTAATTTCTGACAGGCTAACTGAGTCATCAAAAGCACACTGCTTTAATTAACATGGGGGTATTTAAAGAAGATAATTATATCTGGAAGGCTGGGGTTGGGGAGAATGAGAGGTTAGTCCTTTCAGAATAATGAGTGGGAGTATGAGGTATCATGGTCTCATAATATTCAACATATGATGGTCTCTCTCTCTCTTTTGAACAGGAAATTTAAGAACATCCAGCAACGATTTGATTTGTATGCTTTTCGCTAACTGTTCAAGAAACCACCGCTAATAAATAAGGTACATTTTCTTGCCAATTGTCTCTAGACTTAAGTGCTACCAAGAATATCACTATTCATAGATTTGTATAAAAAACAAAGCTCACTGAATCGTCGTCTTTAGAGGATCGTCGAGGTGGCCTGTCATCATCAGAGAGTTCTTCTGAGGACTCGGCCTTCTTTCGCTTCTTCTTTCCAAACTTTATAACGATTTTCCTGTCAAGGGGTGAACACAAAGAGATATATTAACATTACTTCACAAACTCAGTTTAGAAATCAACAAATCAAATACAAAGCACAAAGCTGAAATGATGGCACAAACATAATAATTGCCTTTTTATTTCACCAGTCCTTGCAAAATCTTTATGAATTTCTACTTTTTGTCAAACAGTGACATCATACATAGTTTGCAAGTGTTTTCCAACAAGAGACACTTCTCATTATAGGGAAATTACTGGCAACAGACACAAACAGCAAATTAAAAATGACATTTTGACATGCTTGAAGGGCACTGTGGGAAGAGAACGCCATCTGTAGGGAAACTGAGCAACAGAATCCCCTTTCCATATGCCATAAGCAAAGTGTACAGATGACGGTCTCTTTAAGGAAGTAATTTAGCAGTGAATTGCAGTAATTATAATTACCTGGTCCTCTGTGACAATTCCTTGAAATTCACACATTTTGATACCTTAGGTAATTTACTTAGGGGCTTACTTAAGATTGCTTTCGTCCTGATGAGACCAAAGTATCCCTTACATACACTATATTGCCAAAAGTATTCGCTCATCTGCCTTTAGACGCATATGAACTTAAGTGACATCCCATTCTTAATCCATAGGGTTTAATATGACTTCGGCCCACCCTTTGCAGCTATAACAGCTTCAACTCTTCTGGGAAGGCTTTCCACAAGGTTTAGGAGTGTGTTTATGGGAATTTTTGACCATTCTTCCAGAAGCGCATTTGTGAGGTCAGACACTGATGTTGGACGAGAAGGCCTGGCTCGCAGTCTTCGCTCTAATTCATCCCAAAGGTGCTCTATCGGGTTGAGGTCAGGACTCTGTGCAGGCCAGTCAAGTTCTTCCACACCAAACTCGCTCATCCATGTCTTTATGGACCTTGCTTTGTGCACTGGTGCGCAGTCATGTTGGAACAGGAAGGGGCCATCCCCAAACTGTTCCCACAAAGTTGGGAGCATGGAATTGTCCAAAATCTCTTGGTATGCTGAAGCATTCAGATTTCCTTTCACTGGAACTAAGGGGCCAAGCCCAGCTCCTGAAAAACAACCCCACACCATAATCCCCCCTCCACCAAACTTCACAGTTGGCACAATGCAGTCAGACAAGTACCGTTCTCCTGGCAACCGCCAAACCCAGACTTGTCCATCAGATTGCCAGATGGAGAAGCGTGATTCGTCACTCCAGAGAACGCGTCTCCACTGCTCTAGAGTCCAGTGGCAGCGTGCTTTACACCACTGCATCCGACGCTTTGCATTGCACTTGGTGATGTATGGCTTGGATGCAGCTGCTCGGCCATGGAAACCCATTCCATGAAGCTCTCTACGCACTGTTCTTGAGCTAATCTGAAGGCCACATGAACTTTGGAGGTCTGTAGCGATTGACTCTGCAGAAAGTTGGCGACCTCTGCACACTATGCGCCTCAGCATCCGATGACCCCGCTCTGTCATTTTACGTTGCTGTCATTCCCAATCGCTTCCACTTTGTTATAATACCACTGACAGTTGACTGTGGAATATTTAGTAGCGAGGATATTTCACGACTGGACTTGTTGCACAGGTGGCATCCTATCACAGTACCACACTGGAATTCACTGAGCTCCTGAGAGCGGCCCATTCTTTCACAAATGTTTGTAGAAGCAGTCTGCATGCCTAGGTGCTTCATTTTATACACCTGTGGCCATTGAAGTGATTGGAACACCTGAATTCAATTATTTGGATGGGTGAGCGAATACTTTTGGCAATATAGTGTATTTTAATGTTACATGGAGAGACAGTTCCAAATTTGAATTAAACCAAGACACAAAGAGGCAATATGTGATGTAAAAGATTTATATGCCACAACAATCTATAAACAGCTATAAACATGAATTTTGCAGCCATGTTATCAAGGTACAAACAACATAATTCAAAACAGTGCCAGGTGTATAAAATGGACTCATTTGAGACAGTAATGTCATTCACTTCACATGCTCTGGCGCCAGAGTGAGCTGGGCACAGTGTTGCTCATTTTCAATTGGAATGTGCTGTAGTTTCCCACTGAGCTCTGCCTACACACCTAATTCATGTTCACATGTTCATGAAACCCAGCATACCATAAATCATCTGAAATGTTGTACATTTTGCTTTAATTTCTAAGTACCTGGAAAACTATTACATCATATGGTTGTGTAAAAGGACATCTGCTGTGTCAACGCAAACACAACCACTCCCTCTTTCATACTCTCTCTCTTTTATTCTGGGCCCTCCACTTTGGATGATGTTACACTTCACTAGTCTTTGAGACAACGTGACTTCCTGGTTGCCTAGCGACCTTATTAGAGAGGGAAGCTGGCGGTGTGGGTGGAAGCAGAAATGTTGTTTCCTGTGAGTGACACACGAGCTCCACTCTTCACACACAGCAGCTGTGAAATGAGACTGAGAGCTGGTCTTTACGAAGCTCCTGTGTGTGTGTTTGAGTGAGTGTGTATGGACAGAGCTGGACAGAGCCAACCAGTTAATTCATGTGGGATAAGCCAGTTTAGTACCCCAAACATCATTCTTTTTCTCATTGAGAGACCGAGAGATAAACACACACATGGTCCACATATATGCCGGTATATAAACACAAACATGAATTTAAGAATGTCCAAGTATTTGCTGTGACCCTCTATTGTTGTTCTGATAACATGTACTTAAGCTGGCATGGGCTCCAATAGTTTGTGCAAAACCTGATGATCCATGTTATCCCAGCATGTTTTGAGAATGTAATAATTTCTCCTTTAACATCTTTCCTTGTTTAACATTTTGAATCCCAGATTTGGACTTTTGAATGGCACTGCATATCTATATCTATATATCTATATCTATCTATATATATGTACTGGAGTCACAAAACAAGAAGAAAAAAAAATTGTCTAGATACAGTACAGTTCTGATGGTAAATATTCCACTGAGGTAAAAGGTGTTAGAAAATACGAGACCATCTTTTCTATGGTTTGACTGTTTGTATCTCTTTTTTGTAGTGTCATACTATCATTCTTACATTGCAATTTAAGCCATGCATTATGTTACAATTCCTAAAAGTTACCAGCCAACTGGCCTGTATGGCCAACATTTTGTTTCTGTAAAGCTGCACGACTGAACACACACACACACACACACACACACACACGTGCTTTGATACAGCATGTGTTAAATGTCTAGAACATGCATACTATTTAGTTCAAAAGAGATTATAATTTAATTGATCATTTGATTAATAAAGCCTAAACTAGTTAGTACTAGATAGTTGTTAGAGAGTTACTACAATTGACAATTTTCTCCACTAATGATAACTTGTCAGGAATTTAATCGCATGCTAGTTTAATTGCTGTACTTTGTCACACAACAAACTTGGGTGTTGCGAGGCAATGCAACTATGATTTAAATCTTTCTAGAGCTCAATAAAATCGCAAACAAAAACAACTTCTGTACACACTTACTACAACATAATTCCACTACTGTATATGTTGATTACTGGGTGGTTTGTAAACATTTAAAAAAATATGCAGATATAGGTGTGTGTTTGTCTCCTCTTGTTTTTTCTTTTTTTTCTCTGATTCAGCACTGCAAATTCACCATTACTTAAAGGCCACATGTGAATCAGAGACAAGACACATACAAAAACACTCATCGGAAGAGAGCAGAAGGTTTTCAGCAGCAGACACAGAGAAAGCTGAATTAATATTTCAGGGTTGTAACCTAGTCTGCATATACTGAATGCACACACACTTATTCATTTCTATAAAAGGTCTTACAAACGCATGGATGCACAAACACACACCTTCCATGTTTAAACCATGCAGCTGAAAACACACCAGAGGTACAGAAAACTCAACATACCCTTAAACATCACAGTGTAACCAATAAATATAAGAATGAAAACCATGACTACAGTAAATGGAGGACATACATTCTGATTCCATAATAATAATAATAATAATAATTTAATTGTAATCCAATCTCTCTATAAACATCCTGTCTCTATCTCTCTATCAAACTCTCAGAATGTGCCTGACTGTCCACTTGTAAATGACTGACTGCAGTGAACCTCTCTCTCTCTTTCTCTGTGAGTGTCCATGTGATACTCTGAGATCACATGGTCTGTTCTAATGGCAGCTGTTGGCTGAGGCATACTGTTTTGTGCAAAGCAGGTCAGTAGGTTTCTGGCTTTGCCCTCCATCACAGGCTCAAAGACACCAATCCTTCCAATTATGAAACAAACACCCACCTCTGCAACCATGACCCAATGAAATGTCCAACATTCCACACTCCGTTTTTTTAGGCTGAAGAACTACATAATCCGGGTACTTTTAGTACACTTCTTTTCATTGCATTTTCAGTGTGAACATACTACTCAAACTACTTTAATCACTCTGAGATGCATTACATTACTCTACTAGTCTATACAGCCTTATGTTGATGGTAAATAAATCTGGCTAATCGAAAAAAGAAACCAATAAAACCAGACAGCTGTAGTGCTGCGTTGTACACTGCTGTGAAAAGTGAAGCCTGCAGCAGTCTACAACCCAACAGTCCATACAACATATTGTCTTGACCGTCAAAGGGGAGTTTTGGGGTAGAGGAAAAAAAAAAAGGCAGGTAGGTAAAAAGATATTCAAGTGCAGATTCAACACTGATCACGATACTTGTGTTTTTGGGAAAAGAAAATGAAACAACAAAAGGTCTTTTGGTGTGATATGTAAAATTGGTTAAAGAGCTTGATCTTGTTTTTTGTAATGTTTCATTGTGAATTTGTTGGATGGAATTATTTAAAAAAAAAAACAAGTGTGATTTTACCTTTTCAATGTCACAACTCCTGTTTCTAATAATTTTGTCAGTGCATAAAATTGAATTGCTGTAGAACATTTCAAGGATGTAAACAATAACAAAGGAATTAGAACGCTACTGGGTATGTCTGACCCTGAAGTATTTCCGGTCGCTGCATTTTTATAACCCAGAACTGTCAAAATAAAATGAATAGTTTTTACTTTTAGAGTCTAGCTAAAAGAACAAACAAGATGTGTGCAAAAGTGAAAATAAACAATGAGGTGTCATTACTGGATGCTTTGAATAAGACTTTGAGTAAACACATTTTTTCAAAGAACATCAAAAGTTTGCCTGAAGTGACTTATCCAGACTCGGTGTTGTTACAGAGCATGTCTAGCAAGTGGAAAGGTCAGGATTATTAGATCGCTCCTATTACAATCAAAGAAGCTGTGACTTGCAGACAAGGAAAATATTTTTTTATTTTTATTTAAAAAAAAAAAAAAACAATTATTCCTTGGGTCTCTCTTTCTCTGCGTTAGCTTCTAAACTACTGTAGCTACTCTTGGGGCTTTTCCACTGCACGGTACAGCTCGACTCAACTCGCTTTTTGGGGGTTTTCCACTGTGGATAGTACCTGGTACTTTTTTTAGTACCACCTCGGTCGAGGTTCCAAGTGAGCCGAGCCGATATTAAATGTGACGTCAAAACCCTGTAGATCACTGATTGGTCAGACAGAATCGTCACTACCAGCGTCACTGGATTTGCGACACGGGACATCAACCTGCTAGTTTTCAAGTTAGCAACAGTGATAGCAGTATCATTTGTTCACGTGACTTTAGAATTGTAGAAAGAAATGGCTGTGTGCAAAACCACGGCGTGGTCAATAAACGAGATGCAGACGTTCCTCTCGTTAGCGACGAACAAAACGACGCGAAACGAAAAAGTCTTTCAGGAAGTGTCTCAGCTGTTGGTCGCACACGGCTACCACCGGACCTACCAACAGTGTAGGGAAAAGTTATAAAAAAAAATAAATAAAAAAAATAAAGTGACTACAGAACCATCAAGGACCACAACAGCCAGAGTGGTTCAAACAGAAGAAAGTGGAAGCGGTTCGACCAAATGGACGCTATCTATGGCAACAGACCGGCGAGCAATGGGAGGGAGAGTGCCCTGGACTCGGCGTTGTTTGAGTCCACGATGGAGGATGGTACGTTTTGTTACGTTAACTCTATATTCTGCTTGAAAGCTTCACTTTATTTAGTTGACCAGCTACTAGAAAGCTTGCTTCTAAAACAACCAGGCCAATTTAACTGTTACACTTGTGTAAAATCACAATGTAACAACTGCTTTATGCAGCACAATGAGCTAACAGCTAGTAGTCGTGTTATTGTTTATGGTCAGTAATGTTTTTGTCGTGTTTAAGATGATGTCACGGCAGTAGAGGCGGCGCAACTATGACGATCAGCCTATAATCCCACCCACGTTGAGGCGGCACTAAACTGCAGTGGAAAAGCAAGCTCAGAAAAGTAAAGCGAGCAGAGTCGATTCGAGTCGAACCATAATGTGCAGTGGAAAAGTGCCCTGAGATCTTGGCAGTGCGATACTGCAGATACTGTTGGCTTTTGTGGGACAAATTGCTTGCTATATTCCTCATTTGTAAGACGCTTTAGCTAAAAGTGTCTGCTAAATGACAAAATACGTTTCACGTTATTTCTAAGACAGTTACTACCTTTATTAGAGAACTGTTTAGCATGAAATAAACCTAAACTATCTAGCGATACAGAATGTTATGGTAAAGGAAAGATGAGAATTGTTTTTGATGATCAAATTTAGCATGTCCATGAATGCTGTTTTTGAAGAACCAACATCATGGTTTACTCAAAATCCACAACAAACGCTGTGCCAAGCTACTAAACGAATGAAGACGCATGCCATTTCATAGAGGTTGAAGTAGATGTTTACTCTAGTTTTTTGCCTTTGCCAGTCTTTCTGTCTTCTTGCTTTGGACCTTTTTCGCTTCTTCAGCAGTACAGCTACTGAATCTCAATTATAAGTATGTTCCATTGTATTCTTTTTGCTCTTCGCATCACCAAACAACATTGCGTTAAGCATAGCCAAGCATATCTACATAGGCAGCAAGCATATCTACATAGGCAGCAGCCAATGAGCGCAAAGATTTTCTTCAACGTTTAGTGAAACACAGCGGACCACCATGTATAATAAAAACACTTTTTTTATAGAAAACTATTATGAGTACAATCTTCATCTCATGTGAGTGTACACCATGCAGATCACTCTTCACAAAAACACAATTCATTTGTTAATGTGTAAAATGTTTTAAATTAACACCAAATTACTGAATGCACCTTTAAGTTATTAAAATAAATTATGTCTAACCAATTTCTTGCAAGTTCTTTGAGGCAAAGTATAATGTATATTTATGATAATTTTTAATGTTAGTTGTAATGTATCATGTACCATAATTGAATCGCAATAATCACAGAAAACTGTGCAATTAATTAGTTTAAAAAGTGTAATCAATTCACAGCCCTAGTAAAAATATTGAAACTTTTTAAAAAACACATCTAAATATTCATCTGTTCTGTTCCATACCATTCAATTTTAGTTTCTCTCCATCTAGCTGTTTTTGAACACAAACATGCATCTTGTGGCATGCCTTAAATCTTCTCTAAACAGAGTTGTTGCAGTGTTGATTGCAGTTGCTGCCCTGGACTGAAAGAATAAAACATTGCAGGGTTTTATTTAATTGTGGGGATTTGTATTGTGACAACAACACTAGTTAGAACATAATACTCAACCCAATTATGTTACGACCCCGTCTAGGTTGAGGCCGCAACATAAAGCATAAACATAAAAATGCCTTCAAAACCAGACAGAAACGTAAACTCTTTACAAGGTTTATTTTCAAAAGTTTGGAAGCACAGATCTCTTCAGGAGGAAGCAAGGCCAAAATAACAAACAAAAAGGTAAACTAACACCCAATCCCAAAAGTTATAATAAGTTTGATTTATATAGCACCTTTCCAGAGCTCAAGAACACTTTACAATAGTAACACAATAATACAAAAACAAAGTACAGTCACATAAACACAGTTCAGATAGCAGTCACTGAGAGTGAATACATAACGCATTAAGATAAATAACACTGAGAAACCAAGTTGAGATTTAAACTCAGAGATAGAAGAGATGCTGCGAAGAGTCAGAGGGAGTGAATTCCATATATTGGGTGCTACTACGCCGCTGAATGACCTGCCACCCGTAGTAGAGAGGCGAGATCTAGGGACAGAAAGGAGTCCGGACCCAGAAGACCTAAGCGAGCGGGTTGTAGGGGAGAAGCAATTCACTAAGGTAGTGATGTGCCAGACCATGAAGTGATTTAAATGTAAGCAGGATTAGTTTATATTTAATGCGAAACAAAACTGGTAACCAGTGAAGTTCAAACAGGAATGGAGTAATATGAGCTGAGTGCTTGGTATGTGTAAGAATTCTAGCAGCAGAATTTTGCATATATTGCAACCTAGCAATACAGTTAGCAGGTAAACCAATGAAGAGGGCATTGCAATAGTCAAGACGTGTGGATATAAATGCATGAACCAGTGTTTCGGCGTCTTTGAGAATGATAAAGGGACGAAGGCGAGCAATGCGGCGAAGGCGAAAGAAGGCAATTTTAGATACAGATTTAATATGCTCTTCAAAAGTGAGGGAGGGATCAAAGATGATACCTACATTTTTTACAGTATTGGACGGTTTGATGAAAGTGCCATCAATATCACAACCAAAGTCATAAGGAATTTTTTCGTAAGTGTTGGTGTTCCAATAATAATGATCTCAGTTTTATCCATGCTCAATTTTAGGAAGTTGGAGTTAAGCCATTTTTTTTATTTCATTTACACATGTTGATAGTGGACTGGTCGGTAGAGCGGGGGCAGATCTACAAGCTGTACATATTTGAATATCGTCAGCATAACAGTGGTAACTGAAACCATGGTGGCGAATGAGCTGACCCAAAGGCAGTATATATATAATGAATAGTAGAGTTCCAAGAACTGATCCCTGAGGGACACCTCATTTCAGGGAAACAGTAGGTGACTGATAATTTTGCATTCAAATGTAAAACTGTCTATCCGTGAGGTATGAAGAAAGCCAGGAGAGAGCTGCACCAGTGACACCAACATCCGAGAGGCAGGAGAGAAGTAATTCATGGCAAACAGTATCAAAAGCAGAGCTAAGATCAAGTAATAGAAGAATGGAGAGAGAACTAGTCACCAGTGAGTAGTAGGTCATTGACAACCCTTACAAGGGCGGTTTCAGTGCAGTGAAGTGGGTGAAAGCCAAACTGAAAGGGGTCAAAAAGATAATTTTGAACAAGGAAAGATTGTAACTGGAAGGCAACAACTCTTTCCAATATTTTTGAAATTAATGATAAGTTAGAGATAGGGCGAAAATTAGAAAGAACAGTGTTAAAGGGGTAAATTATTAACTAATCTATAAAGAAACAACAAAAGAAAAACAATTTCTTACCTTACTACCTGTCTAACCAAAAACAGAGGAAAAGGTTGGTAACAAAAAAGGCACTCCCTCCCTACAGCTTCCCAATTTAAAGTTGTTACTGTAATGTTAACAAATATACAATTTAAGGTTGTATGAGAAAAAAATCTAATAAAAGAACCAAATGACAAAATAACAAACTCCAAGGGCTACAATAAGCTCACTTACATTTAACAAGTTCAACAATAACAACTTCTCAACAAAAATGTGAGCTTTTACAACAACTTGGGCTCAACAACAAGAAAGGGACAATTCAATAACAGCCATCAACTAATACTCAAACGACAACTCAGACAGCAACTTCTGGACCAGAGCAGGAAGAACATAGCACATAACGCTGTCAGCAATGTAAAGCCATGTGACATTTACAACATCCTGTTCACAATACTTACACTGCAAAACAAGCTCAATAAAACATTGTCAAACCAGACAGGTAACCTCTCTCAAGTACAGAAATCTACAGGGAGGAGAACACTCAGTCTATAGCCTGCATACAATTCAATATGGATTGCAAACCTGTCTCTCATATTTGAGAATTTACAAACAAACATACTGCATAAAAGCTGCAACAAATTGTGTCTTAAAGCAAAGAAATCGTCTAGTTGATTCTGAATATATGCCTACTGTTTGTCTTGCCGTTACTGCCGAAGTAACTGGGTCAGTCAGATTGCTAATCCATTAAGCAAGATGAACAAGTCACAGAAGAAATTCAACACACTGCTTTTACAAGCAAAGCGGGAATGCTAAACATTTTCATGCTAGCTTCACAATCTTAGCAATGGACCACCGGAGAGTGTGCAGCCTTCTTAGCAAAAATGCAGAATCTAGTCTGAACCTAAAATGAGCTGAAAGAGCTAAACAACATGGTAGCACACACTTTGCCATGACCTTACCATAATGCATATGACCTAGAAAGCTCATGTGACGTTCTTCCATTCAGTCCTATATTAACACAGATCACATGACAACATGATGTTATAAAGCTCTGCATGTTCGGTCCAGCCTTATGATCTATTAAAACTCACCAGAGGGGGCTGTCTGTGTGAGCATTGTTGTTACATCTGCAGTACATCTAGTACAAACATCATTAACCATGATAAAGGACATGGGAGAACAGCAGATTCTGTTTAGCTCCTGTTTGTTCCTTTATCATGATGGTGTGGCTTTTCATTCACCCCTCAGAAAACTTGTGATTGTTGGCTAATAGTCCAAGAGAAACCACACCAACCCTAAATTAAGTTCATCTCTAAGATCTCAGCCTCCTGCTAGTAATAAAATTAAAAAAAAAAAAAAAGGCATTTCTGTTTGTATAGTTTTGTGAATACCCGTACAGAACATTAGTCCTTAGGACCACAAGCCTGCAAGACTTCTAGGTTAAAGCTGCTTTCTTATATTAATTTATAAGCAAGACTTCCCCCACAAAACTGCTTGTGGGTTCTGTGACTAGTTAAAGGCAGCAAAAATACACACCACACCACTCCTAGATTTCAACAACTTCCAAAAAAACTAAAGATGTGATCTTCAGCATAAGGGCAGTATGGTGAACTGTGCAATGGCAGAAATGTGTAAACCGGTAGAGATTTAAATTAGATGTTGCTTTCATTTTCAAGTACTTAATTCACAGGATTTTCCAATACTATACAGTACAAACATTTTTCAGTATATGCTTTATTATATGAGTGGGCGTGAGTGAGGCGCAAGCGGTGCGTGAGCGGGCCTTCGCGTTGGACATTCACATTGCCCGCGTTTCTTCGGCGAGAAACAGCAGCACCTCTGTGCAGAAAATCAAGTTATCTATGGAGTCCTACGCCAAATGTTCTTTCTTTAATAAGGTCATTATAAGCAGAGGTTATTGCTGCTTCAAGGACCACAGAGGGCAATCATATGCACTTCATCTTTATCAGCACACTTTTGTGATTGGTTAATGTTATACTGAACAAAAATATAAACGCAACATGCAACAATTTTAAAGATTTTACTGAGTTACAGTTCATTTAAGGAAATTAGTCAATTGAAATAAATTCATTAGGCCCTAATCTAATCAATGCGTATGGAAAATTTCTGGGATCTTTTATTTCAGCTCATGAAACATGGGACCAACACTTTACATGTTGCGTTTATATTGTATATAAATATATTTGTATATTTGGTTAATGTTGTGTCTAAACTGTACACCTATATACAAAGAATGACAAAATGTCCGGCAGTTTATTAATTCTTTCCTTTATTAAGTTACTTTATTAAGTTTACTTGTATGCAAACATATAAATTGTAGTGTATTATAGGTTTGGTTTGAATAATTTCGATTTGCTTTTGTGTCTTTTCTATAATCTCCTGATTATTTTAGTGTTGTACTGCATCCAGAGCCGCCGAGCTCAGCGTGAGCCACGCAGCAAAAATAGGCTCAATGGTGAAACCATCCACTCACTACCGTGTCTGGGACGCGTCTGGGATGCGTCACCTAGCGACTCACACTTGCAGTGTGAACGGTGTAATGTGTTTATATGGCTGCAGAAACGAAAACACACCGCTCAGGCCTCGCTCACGGAGGATGTGTGAACAAAGCATAACTCCTCCTAGAGCTTTCAAGCTCCATCCACCAAACTGAGCACAGACTGGAATAGTGTGCAGTGTCTTTTCTAACTGATTAGACTTAAATGTGTCACACAATGATCCAAAAACTAAAAAAAAAAAAAAAAAAAAAAATGGAATGCCTGTTAATTCAAACTCAAAACTGTCAAAAAATTCAAATGTAAACAAACACATGATACAAGGCTTTTATTCTGCTGTAATTTGCCACCTCTCTTTCTCTCTCACACACACTCTATCTCTTTATTTAGCTTAGCTAGCTAGCTGGCTGTTTCACCATCAAACTCAAAACTTTGAAAACTTCTTTAAACTTTTAAACTTTCAGACAAGGCTTTATCAAGCCAAAAGTTTGTCTTGACTAACTTTATCTATCTAGCTGAAGGAGAACTGTTATTGCTGTTATTAGTGGTATTGTGTGAAACATACAGCTCTGTAAAAAATTAAGAGACCACTGCAAAATTATCAGTTTCTCTGGATTTACTATTTATAGGTATGTGTTTGAGTAAAATACACATTTTGTTTTATTCTATAAAGTACTGATAACATTTCTCCCAAATTCCAAATAAAATATTGTCATTTAGAGCATTTATTTGCAGAAAATGACAACTGGTCAAAATAACAAAAAAAGATGCAGTGTTTTCAAACATCGAATAATGCAAAGAAAACAAGTTAATATTCATTTTTAAACAGCACAATACTAATGTTTTAACTTAGTTCAGAAATCAATATTTGGTGGAATACCCCTGATTTTCAAATCACAGTTTTCATGCGTCTTGGCATGCTCTCTACCAGTCTTTCACATTGCTGTTGGGTGACTTTATGCCACTCCTGGCGCACAAATTCAAGCAGCTCGGCTTTGTTTGATAGCTTGTGGCCATCCATCTTCCTCTTGATCACATTCCAGAGGTTTTCAATGGGTTCAGGTCTGGAGATTGGGCTGGCCATGACAGGGTCTTGATCCGGTGGTCCTCCATCCACACCTTGATTGACCTGGCTGTGTGGCATGGAGCATTGTCCTGCTGGAAAAACCAATCCTCAGAGTTGGGGAACATTGTCAGAGCAGAAGGAAATTTTCTTCCATGATAACATTTTATGTGGCTTGATTCATGTGTCCTTCACAAAGACGAATCTGCCCGATTCCAGCCTTGCTGAAGCACCCCTAGATAATATAAATTTAAGTATATTTTTGATTTTGACATTTTGTAGGGGTTTATTCACGTCAAACTGCCTAAACTCTCACCGAATGCACAAATGACTACACACCCATAGTGTGATTGGTTGTCAATCACACTATGGGTGTGTAGTAATTGGTGCGTCCCGGGATTGTTTACAGCAGCAGCCAATCACAGCATCGGCCAATTGCCTACTGTGACAAGGAGGAGGGCAGGGCCGGGCCATGAGTACGTACATCCGGCCCCCAATTGCGCTAATCAGCCAAGGAGAGGGATAAATGCAGCCGGATGTGGCAGTTTGGGAGAGAGCCACACACAGCTGCCGTGTGTGTAATTGTGTTTGTGTCTTTTGTTTAAATTAAATATTACTTTGACTGTTTAGCTGGTGACCTTCTTGCCCATTTTAAACCTTGTTACATCTACCTACTATTGCAGCGTGTGTACAGTGTTTGAGCTCTCATGGGTTGATGAGCTTATTTCTTCAACAAAAATGACCACATGGACAAATACATGGAAAAAGAGGTAAAAGATTAATTTCTCAGTTGTTTCCAAGTATTCACTGAATGATTGTTAGATACATCACTGTCAGTTATGGGTTGAGATGGGTGAGATGTGTCCTCACCACTTTTTGAAATAGCTTTCGTCAGATACGTGTATAATCCAGATGAAACATCTCCAGTTCTTGAGTAGGAGTTTCTATTTCATCTCTTTGTGTTTTGACTGGCGATCCAGCGTCCTGGAATGTGTTGTTTTGAAAGTTATAAGTGTTCATTGTGGCTGTTATCAGTGTCATTTAGTGTCAGCAGTTTTGCCGAGCTCGCGCTCTTTTCCGTGCCTCCCATTGTGATGGCCTTCTTGGCAGTATTGTTTGTATGTATGTAGTGTATGTGTATTGTTTTTTTCAATAAACAATCACTCTCAGGTGTGCGGTAATCAGGTGAGCTAATTGTTGATGGGGTGCACCGATGTGCAGTGTGTTTCCTCCCTATATAAACTGAGTATTTCATGGTTGGGATGTGAGAAGGAAGATGGTTGTTCGTGAACTGTGTAATCTCATTCACGGGCGCTCAAGTGCATATTGCTGGAGCAGAGAGTTTGTCTGTCTGAATTTCAGAGTTTGCTGTTTTTTTCATATACAGAACTGTCAATGAATGTATCTGTGTTTCCGCTATTCGTCTCTCCCATCGCATCTTATATTGCAATTTATTTTTAAACACCTATCCACTGATGTACAGATGCAATCTTATTTTATTACAATACAAATTTATAGTTGGGCGAATTAGAATCCAAAGCCTCTAAAATCTAAAGACGAAAAGTTACCACTAGATCAATCAGTCATTTTCTTGATTAAATTGCTGATATGTGTTCATCTACTGACTAATAAAAACCCAAGACTGATATTGGCAGATGTAGAGATGAAATTACCATATTGTGTGAAATATTTATTTGGGTGCTTGAATCAGTCATTAAGTATGACTGTTGATCAAAACAGGTAATTTAAAAGAATCTTTTACTGTGCATAGCATAATTAATATTTCATGAGTTTTGCAGCACTTCCCCCCACAGTACAATTTTCAACCTAACTGTGTTAATCTTTGCTTTCAAATGGATTGTTCCAGCTGTTACAGAGGTGATAGGCCTTCAGGACTTTATTAGCAGAATAACATGTGATATGCATTCATTTTCCATCCATGCGTACACTTAACAAAGGTAGCGAAGTTTAGTCCAGACTGCCAGTTCTAAATGTGAAGCTAAGGAACATTTAGAATTTGTTGATGTGTTTAATAGACAATGTCTTGGTACTCTGGAGATATAAATTGTTACTTAATTTTTATTATGCAAAAACGATTTTTTTTTTCATGTTGGAAAATCAGTAGCAAAATGGTTACTATGTGGTAGAGGTCTGAAACCCGACCTGGGCTCGACGGGACCCGAGATCCCGACGGGTTTCAGGCCGGGTTCGGGTCAGTTTTTCAAGTAGGACCTCAAGTTCAGGTTTGTAATTAATGAAAAAATAAACATGCTTACCGAACTTGTGTCATGCACGCACTCTCACTTTGATAGGTGCGAATGGACAAGTTAGAGGCCGTTCACGCCGAATGTGTTATTGTGTGCGTCTGTTCTGTTTTAACATTGTTTAAACAAATGCTGGACAAATGTCTTTGACATTTGCAGTGTTTCACTTTTTCTTCAGCGTCTCACACAGGTCCGGCATATTTTAAACACAACGTCAATTGTCAATGTCAAAAAAGCATGTTGAGACACCTGCACTCTGTTTCATTCTTTGGGCTGTGTCTAAATTGTTTTCAGCGCAGTTGTCACAAAGATTCAACATTCTAAACAAGTTCAGGCTGCATAGAGGGGACTGTTGCATTGTTTCATATTATTCCAGATTGTTCTGCACCAGATGAAGTTTCAGCGCTTAAACGGTGAGGCAATGCTTTTTTTCCCCCTTCTGCTCTAGTGTACTAAGGGGCTGCCATGCCTTGTTAAAACAAGGTATGTTTACTGTTTTAGTACTGTTACGAATGTTGCCTATATGCTTACATAAAATATAGCATATTGCAACAGTACTTGCTAGGAGAAGAAATTAGATAGTAAACAATTTCAAATTCAGGTCAGGTTCGGGCTTAAAATCTGACGGCATCGCACGGTCTCGGGTATGGGTCAGTTTTCATTTTAAGGCCCGGGCAGACCTCTACTATGTGGTTCCTGTGAAATTACATTTGTAATTTGATAGTGACTCCAGTTAATTAACTAGTACTTGTTGCAATGAAGTTTGGTACCTTAAAAGCTTTGGTGTTGCCCCCCCTCATAGTCTGCACGCCACCCCATTAAAAAATTCTAGATCCGCCACTGGTGGGGGGCGGGGTAAAATTTTAAATATTAAAACATCCTAAATTTTACAATAATCTCACAGGGGTCTACTTTTCTCAATTCTTGCCTCTAGTTTTATTTGGAAGTTTTTTTGTTTAAGTATATACAGTCTACATTATGACCCTTCTCTTCAGTCACTTGATGCAATCATGTGCTGACTTATATTTACAGTATGTTGTTGTTCTAGCCAAATACTTAAACAAGTAGTTATAAGGATAGTTCACCCAAAACAAATTAACTTTCTCTTGTCATTAATAACTCTCATAATTTCTTTCTTAATCTAGATCCAGCCAGATCATGACAGACACTCCACACCTCCACAACACTCTCCCCAACCACTCCCTTACAAATAAACCAAACCAAACAAGTGAAATATCACTCATCCTCCAGCTTGAGGAGAATGTCAGAGTGGTCTTACCCAATTTGAGCCTTTTGTTTGGGCTTGGAGGATGACACAATCCGGGCATTCTTGGACCTTTTATCCTTGCCTTTGGACTTGGAGGCACCTGCCCTGTGACGATGTTGTGACGATGAAGATGGAAAGCTCTCGGGACTCATGACACGTGGGATATTTTTCTCTCCTCTCTCTCGTGCTTTAGCGATGGCCTCTGAGATGATTCGATTGGCCTTCTGTTGTTTATCTTCTGAGATGGACACATCCATCTGCTGCTGCTGCTGTCGCTTTTGCACCCTTTTCTCTGACACGGACACGTATGAGGACGATGAAGAGGAAGAAGAGGAGCTACTCTTCACTGGTGGGCTGAGCACCCGCGCCTGACTGCTGGGACCATTAGTGTTCTTAGGAGGCTAGAACAAGAGAGAGAAAAAAATGACATTACCACCAAAACCTCTGAGTTTTCAGAAGGATCTTGTCTAGGTGTGGATGGACATCAAGTGGACATCTGGCACAATTATCGATGTCCACCACAGAGCCATCTGGAGACAGAGTTTCATCTGGAGTAGTAGGCAGGACTGTCCAAAAAGCCAATAGATATGCTTCCATTTCAGGATTTCGTAATCCCATTTTTTAAACTTGTGTTTTACAAACACTCATTAAAACATCAATGATGTCTTGTGGTCCAGTCTCATGGTCAATATGAGAGAGCTACTGGACATGAAACAGAACTATGAGCTGAATTCAATAACCATCTCCCCAAGCCATGATCCAGAAAACCTTGACTAAGTGGATGTAAATACTTGAATAGGTTTCTTATTTAGGAGGACAGAGTCAGTACAGTGAAACTTCTAATCTGAGCCTGAATATAAGGTTAAGGAGCTGTAAGTGATTTCAGCCTTTTTGCTAAATTCAACCATAGAGCCTCTCTCCTGAACATGCAAAGTAATTCACAGGCAGGAAGGGTTTCTGATTGGCTAGTTTTAAGATTGGCTCAAAAAGTGTAGGCCTTTTTATAATCAGTCCGCCTGGAAACAAAGTGGTGTTTAAAAGGTAGCAGTTGATGTAATGAGGATAAGTTAAACACTGGATTTGCCAATCTTCTGAAGATATTCAGCGTTTTATTCAAGTACCACCTAATCACGACCAATGTTCACTCAAATATTGTTTTAGCATTCGGTAAATATACATTTTTAAGCACAGTCTTTAGGATTTTGAACAACACGGACAATGCCATATTTGATAAATATCAATATTCCTATTGTTTACACAATCAGCAAGAGTGTGTTTCTAAAAACACTCCGTAGGGTTGGGCAATAGGATGATGTAATCGGATATAGACGATATCTTACAAATATCCTGATGCCGATTGCGACACTCACTGACAGACGATGATCGACAGCATCAGGAAATGGCAAAACCACAGATCTGGGAAGTCACATATATTAAACAATATATTAAACAGTAGCCCAAGGTGTGAAATTAGCACCAGCCACCACCAAATGTGACGAGGCTGAATTCAGTTCGCAAGCTTCTCGTCCAAATACAGGTATTCCATGCTCATATAAGTTTGCTAATCTAACTGCAACAGGCAGGCGACCTGTAAAATGTCTCGGAGTGACAGATGACAAGAAATGCTGTTAGACACAGACACGTGCTTGAAGAAACAAACTTTATAATATTTTTAAGAACAAACAAAAGAAAAGCTGCCAATGCCCGTGTCTGATTCGCTGTTTGTTCAAAAGCATGCAGCGTGAGCCTGTCTCGTGGAACAGGGGCATGTTAAGAGTCTTTTTTTTTTTTTTTTTTTCCTCTGTTTAATTCATTTGAAAACTGTTTGCAAGAATAATGTCATCTATGAGAATGCTGAAAATGATCTCCGATCATCTCAAGAGGTGCTGTGAGTTTAGTTTTCTTTATGTCCACAGAGCAGTTCGCTATTACACATTGTGAATGCAACTCTGCAGGTTCAGTAATATATACACAGGTATCTTTGGATTTGGGGAGCTGGTTATATATAAGATTTTTTTATTACTTCGTTATTTTAATAGTTTTTTTTTGTTTTGTTTTGTTTAAAGTGCATATTGAATTTAGAAATGTCTGAAATGTTGTTTAAGTTTTTTGTGTTTTAATAAATGAATAAAATTCTCAAGAGGGTTGAATTTTTGATTGACTTCAAATAGGCTTCAGTACTGAAGTACCAAGCAAATATACATGAGCCTAATGTGAACTGTAAACATAATTAGAACATGTAACATCAACATGCTTCATCTCCTTTAGAAAATACGAATAAAGGTCATTCACAATTGTCTTTTGTCTCCATGACGTTAACCTCTGCATAAAAAAAAAATGTTTTTTTTTTTTTTTTTTTTTAAAAACACATTCCCTCTCCCTCTACTTTCTTTTTGATAGGGAGAGGCAGAGCTTAGCCTGCCTTTTTAACTAGCTGTCAGTGCAGTCATGGCTGAAATCCACAGTGACTCCTCGCCGAACGAACCCATGGTCGTAAGAAGGCTAGAAGTTTCACATGTGCCAAAAAAGTTGTAGCAACGATGCCTCGTCAGCAAAGTCATCTACCCCGAAAAAGTGTAAAACACAAAAGTATGACGGTAGCTATCTTCAGTTTGGCTTTACGGTGGCTGGGACTCTATAGCTCTTGCTTTCTGCCCTCGTTATGGTTGACTGTGATGAGTGAACATCCTCAGTTGCCGTAAAATTACTCCTTCCATTCGCCTCAACATATCTGTGTGAGGCCGGGTTTTCAAAATTGACAGCCTTGAAAACAAAGTACCGAAATCGCCTCCAGGTGGAGGATGATATCAGGCTTACGCTATCCAACATTGAACCGCGTATTGTGCTTCTTTGTAAAAAGAGCAAGCGCACGTGTCCCACTGATTAATTTCACAATGTCATGGCTAATGAGACCAGGTTCTTAAAGCAACTCTTTTCATTCCTTTTCCTCTTTCAATCGACTTGTTTTAGAGTATGTAAAATAGTACAGCACATGTTATTACAACCTACTTTAAGTTATCTTGTTCAAAGTAGGCTATATTGTTCAGAAACATTAACATTACAATTCGCCCAGCCCTAACACACATACAGTGCATCCGGAAAGTATTCACAGCGCTTCACTTTTTCCACATTTTGTTATGTTACAGCCTTATTCCAAAATGGATTAAATTCATTATTTTCCTCAAAATTCTACAAACAATACCCCATAACGACAACGTGAAAGAAGTTTGTTTGAAATATTTGCAAAAAATCACATGTACATAAGTATTCACAGCCTTTGCCATGACACTCAAAATTGAGCTCAGGTGCATCCTGTTTCCATTGATCATCCTTGAGATGTTTCTACAACTTGATTGGAGTCCACCTGTGGTAAATTCAGTTGATTGGACATGATTTGGAAAGGCACACATCTGTCTATATAAGGTCCCACAGTTAACAGTGCATGTCAGAGCACAAACCAAGCCATGAAGTCCAAGGAATTGTCTGTAGACCTCCAAGACAGGATTGTATCGAGGCACAGATCTGGGGAAGGGTACAGAAAAATGTCTGCAGCATTGAAGGTCCCAGTGAGCACAGTGGCCTCCATCATCCATAAATGGAAGAAGTTTGGAACCACCAGGACTCTTCCTAGAGCTGGCCGCCTGGCCACACTGAGCGATCGGGGGAGAAGGGCCTTAGTCAGGGAGGTGACCAAGAACCTGATGGCCACTCTGACAGAGCTCCAGCATTTCTCTGTGGAGAGAAGAAAACCTTCCAGAAGAACAACCATCTCTGCAGCACTCCACCAATCAGGCCTGTATGGTAGAGTGGCCAGACAGAAGCCACTCCTCAGTAAAAGACACATGACAGCCCACCTGGAGTTTGCCAAAAGGTACCTGAAGGACTCTCAGACCATGAGAAACAAAGATTGAACTCTTTGGCCTGAATGGCAACCGTCATGTCTGGAGGAAAACAGGCACCACTCATCACCTTGCCAATACCATCCCTACAGTAAAGCATGGTGGTGGCAGCATCATGTTGTGGGGATGTTTTTCAGCGGTAGGAACTGGGAGACTAGTCAGGATCGAGGGAAAGATGAATGCAGCAATGTACAGAGACATCCTTGATGAAAACCTGCTCCAGAGCGCTCTGGACCTCAGACTGGGGCGAAGGTTCATCTTCCAACAGGACAACAACCTTAAGCACATAGCCAAGATAACAAAGGAGTGGCTCCGGGACAACTCTGTGAATGTCCTTGAGTGGCCCAGCAAGAGCCCAGACTTGAACCCAATTGAACATCTCTGGAGAGATCTGAAAATGGCTGTGCACCGACGCTCCCCATCCAACCTGATGGAGCTTGAAAGGTCCTGCAAAGAATAATGGGAGAAACTGCCCAAAAATAGGTGTGCCAAGCTTGTAGCATCATACTCAAAAAGACTTGAGGCTGTAATTGGTGCCAAAGGTGCTTCAACAAAGTATTGAGCAAAGGCTGTGAATACTTATGTACAAGTGATTTTCTTTTCGTTTATTTTTAATAAATTTGCAAAGATTTCAAACAAACTACTTTCACGTTGTCATTATGGGGTATTGTTTGTAGAATTTTGAGGAAAATAATGAATTTAATCCATTTTGGAATAAGGCTGTAACATAACAAAATGTGGAAAAAGTGAAGCGCTGTGAATACTTTCCGGATGCACTGTACAATAGTAACATTTAGAAGTTTTGCAATCCAGTTCAAACAAACTAATATAACCTAATATTTATTTAGTAATTTGGAGCCTCAGCATTGCTAGACCTTGCTTTTCATTCGGATTCTGTGACACAGCAGCAATGTTTGTCACAGAGCACTGCCTTGCGCACAGCTTTCAGACGTGCGCTAAATTTCTCTGTCCCTCATCCGACCAATCTTCCAGTAGAATCACAAACAGAATACAGCCAAATACAACTCAGAGCTCAATTAACAACCTCTGAGCTCACGGTAGGTTTGTCTTTAATAGTTTATAAGTTATTGTTAATAATCAATTCCCTTATGTAAAAAAATAATAATGGGATTTTTACTTCGGGAACAAATCTGTTGTGCTCTATACAACCTAGTCTTTTTGCCGTGGTCAAAGGCTATTCAAACTATTCTTTACCCAGTTCGATACTGGTTAGGAATTCAAGAATCAAATTAGTCATTTGTGATCTCTCCACCAAACTAAACTTCATGGTATGTCTAAGACCAAAATCCCTAGACAAAAACATCTGTGGAGATCCCGCTAGTCTGATTCTACTTGATTTCCACAAGGCAGTGCAGCAGGAGGGTTTTAGTACGGCATGGCAAGCCTGAGTCCACCCACACATTCTGGATGACAACATGGGAAATCCTCCATCTTTGAACTGCTGCATCATCAATGTTCCTCATGCCTGGGTTTCATAATATTCACTGTTCTCCAATCACATGGCTAGCCTGCTACAGGGGACGATGAAGGAAAGGTTTGAAAGGCTGCATAGGGAAAATGCTGTATAAAACCGGGGTCATTCACACACATTCACAGTTTATAGCATTAAAGCACATCAAAAGATGACAGATATAATTCATAAAAATAATAGTATTAGATCACAATTCATCTGAATGGCATCACATACTTATAAAAGGTCAACCATCGTGAATCTAAGGCCTTTTACCCGAGAGCCAGTCTATTCATATTATCCACCCCTCACCCCAAGAAATAAAGACAGCCATGTATAATTTACCACACGATCATATAGCAGGCTGAGACATGACAACTTTTATTATTAATGCTGGCTTGGTTAACATGCAGTGTACTTTTTTACATCCTTTTCCCCATTTCCTCCACCTCTCTCTTTCTCAGTATCTTTGGAAAAGCAGCTGACATGATCTTAAACCAAATAACTTGTAAATAAAGTCAGAAAGATCAATTTTTTGACTTTATTTGGTTTCATTGCATGCACTTGCTCTTTGTAAATATAACTGTCAAAGCAATATTCAAATATTGTTTTACTGTCATGCCATCGAAGCTTTGTTGACTCTTAAAATGAGAGACCAGCACATAATCTGATCACATCAACAGGCCTCCTGATAGCTAAATAAATGGAATTATCTGGAAAGAGTGAAACAAAAGAGTAGCGAGTGGGGGAGGGTTATAAACACTAACTCATTTGGTGGATAAACATGAGCTGTAGAGCAGAGAGAGAGAGAGAGAGAGAGAGAGAGAGAGAGAGAGAGAAAGTGAGAGAGAGAGAAAGATTGTGCTCTACTCAAATATACTCACTAATCCATTTGAGGCATGAAAGGGTAAATCAGAAGGAATGGAGGGAAGGAAAGAGGAGGGGGGAGCAGAGTGGAAGGGGGGAGAGAGTGAATGTGAGAAAATGAGTAATAGACAGAATATGACGTGAGAGAGAGGGGGAAAAATGCAGCAAGCCGTGAGCATTGCAGCCATGTAACACACCTATAAATAACTAAAATTACAGGCTGCCAGCATTGCAGAGACTTAAATCTTTCTTCTCGCTCTGACATTCATGACCATATCCACATATAATGAAACTCACACATTCTAAAAAGAAACACACACCCACACACCGCTGCCATGCAATGCCTGATGCACACATGTGGCACATGTTGATGTCCCACTGCGCCTTTTCGTGACAGAGAGTGAATGAAAAGGGAAGGAAAGCAGGCAGAGAGAGGAATGAGGGTCACAGCTACCTAACATAGCATAGTGCTCCCCGTTAGCACGCTAGTGAGAGCAGAAGAAATGGAGAGAAGCAGTTAGCACAAGATGGCGGCGACTGTGTAGCCTGCCGCATGAGCCTGTAGCTTTTCAGTTCCTGCCTGCCCCCTCCCCCACCTCCACCCCTCCTCCTCTCTACACCCGCCCACCCCCCCTGCACACACACACACACACACACACACACTCACTCACTCACCCGTCCTCTTGGCCTCTTCACTGTAGACATTTTTTTTTATTTTCTTCTTTCCCCCCTCTTCCCTCTCTCCAACCGCCAACAAAAGCCTTGCCCTTTCGCCGTTTCTCTCTCTCTCTCTCTCTCTCTCTCTCTTTCCCTCTCTCCCTCCCTCCCCCGGCAGGTCCGTGGCTGAAGGAGCCTTGTTCACCTCCTCCTCCTCCCCTGGCCGGGCTGCATGGAGCCGCGCTTCACGGAAAACGAGGGAATGAGGAAGAGACAGATAAAGCAGCCACACTCATAAGGGATCCTCTCATTCTGCTGCTCTCAGCTTGGCTACGTCTATTCTTTTCCCTCTCTCTTTCTCATTGATTCCCTCCGACCGACCGGCCGTCTGTCCGAGAACAACTGTGCTCACTCTTCTGATTTTCTCGTCCTCTCTCTTGCACACGCTCGCATACACCGACAGACTTCTTGTTCCTCTTCCTCCTTTCACATCCCAGACGAAGGTAGGATTGCTAACCCTGCTTTGTAAAACAAAAGGTTTTTGTACTGGCTCAGTTGGACGTTCTGTAGCTTGTTTTCCTTATTTCCACTTGGTTTTTCCCCCTTCCTTTTCCCTCGTTCCCCTCCCCTCGCTCAGGCTGGGGTGTGTGTGGCGAGCGGGAGACACAGGCGAACAGCGAGAAATGAAAGCACAAAGCAGCAAAACGCATCAGCATGAATATTAGAGATGTCGTTAAAATCCAGACTCGTTTTTCTCTCTCTCTCTCTCTCTCTCTCTCTCACTCTTTAGCTCATTGTAAAGCAGGAGGTCCAGCAGAGGGTGCTAGCTGTTATTACATTAACTTACACAACTTAACCCCAAAAATACTGAATTTCTTTTCATGCTAAATCCAAACAGACACTAAATGCACAACAGTAATCATGAAGACAATTATTATAACTCACATACACATAGCTTTACACAAATCAAAATAAGTAAAAAAAACAAAAAAAAAACAAGTGATTTAAAAATGTGTCATAATCATGTCAACCAGCTCCCCCCCAAATTCCCACCACACAAACAGTAGTAAAGCACACAAGAGAAGGCAGGTGGCGTGAGTGCTTCTGTATTGACTGTGCTCACAGAAAGTGACAGACACTCAAGGAGAAATGAGGCAGTGCCACCACTTTCACAAAGTGAGACACGTTGGCCATGTATAGCTTCCCACGTGCACGGCCCCAAACCACCTGTGGCCAAAAGCAGCAAAAAATGAAAGCAAAACCATGCAAATTGAAAATTCAGGGTTGGTTCTTTGTAAGGAAAAACACACAGATACACACACACAAATACAAACCTCAAACAAAACATCTATAAACAGATATACAACCAAGTTTCTATCAACCCTGGCAGTCGTCTGAAATCATGCACACTGACACGCACAGAAGTGGGTCAGCTTAGTTTAAGAATTTTACGGAGTAGCAGAGAGATAATCTGTGGCAAGGCCAGGCCTTGAGACTGGAGTAAGAGCAACTTCTACAAGGTTAAGACAAGATTAAGACAAGACTCTACCAAGAAACCAGAAACCTTTGAAACTATGTGCTCCCTAGGTGACATATAGTTGTCTCTGTTTGTGCATGTGTGTGTTTATTTTATGGCAGTATATTAAGTACAGAAGTGGCAGAGTGTGTGTGAGGGTGAGAGAGTGAGAGAGAGAGAGAGAGAGAGAGAGAGAGATAACATGGCCCTGAAGTTTGGACTAATGGGAACAACTCAAACTCAGACCTTGATAAACATCCAAGAACATATATCAAAATGTATGTAAAAGACTGCCATTATGAAGTCAGTCAACCAATATGGCAGCAGACCTATATCACTCGAGAGAGAGAGAGAGAGAGAGAGAGAAATAAAAAAAACTTTTAATATGCCGTTGAGTTATTAAGAGGATGTGGTCATTGCAAAATGTTATTTCTACATTTCTAGAACCTTAACAGTTTTTGACACAGTTGCTTATTAGGGAAAATTATTTTTCTTTTTTTTTTTTTTTGTGCAAACTGTATTTGCATGTGCACATGCAGTAAAGAGCAAATAATATGGGGGAAAAAAATGAAAAATAACAGAAAAAGAAAAAAACTGAGAGCCAGAGAAAGAGAAATAAAGAGTGTGCTTGTAAGAGCCCGAGGAAAGAAAGAAAAAGGCACATGGAGGTCACATGGCACAAATCACCTCTGTCCCATGGCAACCAAACAGTTAATATGTTAATAAGATGAGAGAGCGCTATTACTTCAGTTCTCCATCTGTGCAGCATATAGGGACTTTCACATATAAGGGAGAATGTTTACCATCAGGCCAACCTGGAAGAAACATTGAAATATATAATAATGTTTTTTTTCCTACAAAGTTCAATCTTCAAACACATTAACATGTATCTCCTTTAAACAAGTTAGGGCCTACAGTATCAATAATCTGCCCAATCCCTTAATTTTACAGTAACTATTCCAGACATCCAAGCAGTAACATAAAGAGTGAAATTTCATCATCTTACTGTAGCCTATATGTCTGAAACAATTCCTTTCAGTGTCTGCAAATAAAGAGAGAATTCACCAGAATGAACCAGAAATACAGCTATACTCTGTTTCTCCAGTGCTGTCACAACTGTTTCAGGCCCTCATGACACTAGCTGATCAGTGGTGCATCACTACCTTTTCTCATATTTTAGGTTAGGGATTTGAAACTAACCCTAAACCCTAAGAATTTAACTTAACTTGCACTGCTATGAACATGGAAATTGTGCGACTTGTTAAAGGGACAGTTCACCCAAAAATGAAAATTCTCTTATCAATTACTCATCCTCATGCCATCCCAGATGTGTATGATTTTTTTATTCTTTCTGCAGAACATAAAGATTTTTAGAGGAATCTCTCAGCTCTGTTGGTCCTCACAATGCAAGTGAATAGTGACGATCCCATAAACGTACATGAAGGAACCCGAGCCATGAATAAAGACAATAATATCATAGAGACTTGAAGGTGGGCTCTTTTGACTTAAGCCGCTAAATCACCTTAGCAACCACTCACAACACCCTAGCATCGTGGAGGCAACTTTAACATGGGCAAGCACCACTCGCATTTTCATCAGAAAATGTAAAAATTGAAATAACAATTTGTTCCCTTTCCTGTGGATAATGAACTTCCTCTTTATATTAGATTTCCTCACTTAAAACACTAAGATTCCTAACTTAAATATTACATTTTAAATATAGTAAGTCCTCTCACTTTCATCTAGAGCTTTTATAACTGTGTAACACTGTAATGATATCCCTGCTCACAACCTAAAATCTGTGTCCTGCTTTGGTGAAAATGAATTATACTGTCGGGACCAGAGAGAGAGCGTTTAGAGTCCATAATTAGGACTAGACCAGCAGACTAATGTGGAGTACAGCAGAAAGAGCTGGAGGGAGGGAGATAGAGGATTAATGAGGGAAGGCCTGATGTGTAGCAATGGTTTCCTGAACCCATTAAACACAGCAGCCAATAAGGACCCACACAGAGCACACCACAAACCCCCTCTATAACACACACAGACAAATCCAACATCAATTAAACAGTGACTCCACTAATAATGTTCACTGTGTGACTTGATGCCCACTTGTACGATAACGCCACCTGTAATCATTTCCCTATGAAAATCTTCAATCAATAAATCCAGTTTCAAACGTAACGCAAACATATTTCAATACGATTATAAACTGCTCACCAATTATAGACATATCAATCAGCCATCACACACGTACAGAACTGTGACTGCTAGCAGCAAAGTGCAGTAACTCCTAATGTATCTAGTTAGATTTGAACTTCTCCATTTTCCCCACAAGTATTTTAACAAATAACCCATATTATGCCCCTCTGAAAGACTCCATCTGAAAGACAAGATGCAACACACAATCCTAGCAACCTTCAACTAAATATACATTCAAGACATACTCAACCTGCAATGTAAATAAAACATATTAAGCTATAAGTACCCTTACATTTAAGGAGGAAGGGTGAACTTTATAAAAAAAAAACTTTCACAGAATGTGCTTAAATACGGTACATAATTATTAAAAGAGAGGATATTTGGAGCAGATGTATACAAAGTTTAATTTCACCTCAGGCCGCATACTTCTTCCCTCTTTCAGTCGTGGCACACACTGAAAAATGTCCTCTCGCAAGATGTGCAGAGTAGCTATAGAAATCACTTCAGTGGTGGTGCGGGAAGCAGATTTCTGAAACGTTGGGTTGCAAGTCGCTATGGATGTTTTCACATGAGTCTTCTTTAAATCTGTGCATGCTTCTAAGTTATTTTCCCGCCGGGTGAGCTTTTTCAAGTGCAGGATAATCCTCAGGCGTGTCAAATCCTGTCTTTCATCGGACCATGTTGATATGTTAATTTTGCTCATCAAAAATATATGCTCTGAGTAAAAGCCTAGAAAATGAACATTTTAGGCAACGAATGTCAATTTTTAAAATGTTTTATTTATTTTTTATTCTTTTTACCCTGCTGATCAAGAAGGCTATTTTCAACGATGTGCCAACTGGTTAAGTTATCTTTTATTCTGTGTGCACATCATGTTTAGAACAATACATATAGTTTATTGTACATTTCTCACAGGCCTAATTTATTCTATCCAAGCTGTATATATATTTGTACATTGTAACTGTTATTGGTTAACGTTCTTTATCAAACAGCTGTAATATTAGATCATAAACTCTGTGCACCTTTTCAGCTTTTTTTTTTTCTCTCGTAGATTTGGCTTACCTGTTAATTATTTTCAACCATGTCCTGACTGTTTTCATATGTTGATTTAATTTATCTTGGTGAATTCTGTTTAGCACATGCTACTGGTTGCTCTATTGGTCCTGCACTATTCATTCAATTGTTTTCAATAAATATGCCTGTATTCATTAACACGGATTCAGTAAATGTGTGTCATGTTCCATATTTAATGTATAATGATCATAATGTAAAGCAAGCACATTTCAGATAAATGCCCCTTTTCAGCAGAATTTTGTGTCAGATTTGGCTGTTGGAATGGATTAAGTATTTTAAATGGATCACATAACCACACCATGTTTCTTGACTGTTTTCTGAGGGTTTCTTACTTTTTAGACTAGTCAACTCCAAAATTTACTTCTAAATGTCAGTGAAATTAGTTATTCCACACATCCCTACAAGCAACAGTACCAAAATGAGTGTCACATTAGTAGTATGCAATAACTGACGTTGGAAATTAATGTACATTTACACCCCAAAGCGGAAAAACTGTGGAGATCGAAGGTTTTTAAGCCTCACCTAACTACCAACTAGACTCAAACTTGTTGCCAGGATTTCCTCAAATTACAGTGGCCAGGATTGGCTGGAATGCAGTGCTCATGTGTGTAGCTAGAAAAAGGTGTGAGTTTGGCTGGAGTTTTGTTTGGGTGACCTAATCTGCCTCTGAGAATTACCATCAACCCCAAAACCCAGCCTATGCCACTGTTCAATGTAGGGTTATCCAATACAAACAAAGAAAAGAATGACAGAGTTTTGACTTGTATTTTAATATCATTATAGTGTAGTAGATCAATCTGTCAGGCAGTATTTGACCAAGCGTTAGCTTCCCCCCGAGTCAGTTTCAAAATGTATCGATAACATTGTCAATGGATGATAATTTTGTGCATGTATCATTTGCTATCATTAAATTGTTTTATAATATACAGTAATACATTATCAGCATTATTGGCCATCAGCCACCCTGCTCTGTACATATCAGCATCAGCACTCAATCAGTCAACCTCAAACTGTAAGCAAATTATGATTTTCATCTGAACAGTCTTAAGCTACACAGGCGGAGATAAACATAGATATTTGCCAGAGGGAAAGAGAGACAGCACACAGCAGGTAGCCTCCACTAGACCTTTACACTTCTTTCATTATTCAGAACAAAAGGGAAAGAGAGAGCTGGCAGGGAAGATTGAACATGCAGACAGACACACGCACGAACATCACTCAAACATGCAAAACACCACTCACAAAAATGCTAATTCCCAAATCAAAGGAGGAACTTGCACAATTCATGTTTCACTCATGCATGTTTCCAAATAAAGGAATAGTTCTGCCCAAAAAATTACAATTCTGTCAATTTAATAACCCTCATAGTATATAGTATATATATGAGCCGTCAGTAGATTTTTAATCGAGATTAATCTCAAGATTTTTTCCATAGTTAATCGCAATTAATCTCAGATTTTAAAAGTGCTGAAATTTGACTATATACACTACCGGTCAAAAGTTTTGAAACACTTACTCATTCTTTATTATAATTTGTTTTATTCACATTTTAGAATAATAGTAAAGTCATCAAAACTATGGAATAACATAAATGGAATTATGGGAATTATGTTGTGTCTAAACAAAATCCAAAATAAATCAAAACTGTGTTATATTTTAGCATCTTCAAAGTAGTCACCCTTTGCCTTGAATTTGCAGACATGTACTCTTGACATTTTCTCAACCAACTTCTTGAGGCATCACCCTGGGATACTTTTTAAACAGTATTGAAGGAGTTCCCATCTATGTTGGGCACTTATTGGCTGCTTTTCTTTATCATTTGGTCCAAGTCATCAATTTCAAAAACTTTTTCTTTTAAATTAAATTTTAGTTTTATAATGAAATAAATTAATATGGTGGCACAATTATATTTTTGTCTACAAAACTAATTTCAAACATTTAAGCATACGCCTTCAGATCAAAAGATTTTTAAAATCATGAGAAACATTTCAGTCAAGTGTTTCAAAACTTTTGACCGGTAGCGTGTGTGTGTGTGTGTGTGTGTGTGTGTGTGTGTATATATATATATATATATATATATATATATATATATATATATATATATATATATATATATATATATACACACACACACACACACACACACACACACACACACACACACACACACACACACAGTACTGTGCAAAAGCTTTCGGCACTTAAGATGCTTCACAAAAACATTTGTCATAAGACGATTATTTATATCTTCAGCTTTAGTGTGTCAATAGGAAAAATATATTTTAGACTCCCAAACATTACTTTTGCAAATAGAAAAGATTAGAATAGAAGTACAGGGCGCTCTGCAAGAGATGGCATTGCCCCCACAAAGCCCCCCACTGAACATCGTGTCAGTCTGGGATTACATGAAGAGACAGAAGCAATTGAGACAGCCTAAATAGATTGAAGAACTTTGGTAAATTCTTCAAGAAGCTTGGTACATCCTATCCGCCAACAACCAAGAAAAACTGTGTCCAGGTGTACCTAGGAGAATTGGGGCTGTTTTGAAGGCAAAGATGGCCACACCAAATATTGATTTAGCTTTCTCTGTTTACTGGATTTTGTATAATGTTAATTGATAAATGAAAACTATTTATGGAATTATTTTTGAAGACATCCTCACTATGCAACATTTTTCACAAGTGCCTAAAACTTCTGCACAGTACTGTGTGTGTGTGTGTGTGTGTGTGTGTGTGTGTGTGTATATATATATATATATATATATATATATATATATATATATATATATATTATTTTATTTATTTTGTTTAACAAAAGGAGAGCTAGATTAGGCAGACTGACAATCTTAGTTGCCACTCACTTTCATTGTAAAAATATGAAATGAAAGTGAACGGTGACTGAGACTGTCAGTCCCTAAAATTCAGCCTAACATTTCCCTTTTGTGTTACACAGAGGAAAGTCAAAGATTTGGAACAACACAAGGGTGAGTAAATGATGACAGAATTTTCATTTGTGGATGATCTATCCCTTTATATGACCAAAAAGAAAGAGGTACCTGAAGAACATATATTTGAAATATATTTTTTTAGATTTTGCCCCTTCATTCAAGGCTACCTTTTATACCATTTAGCCTATTATTCAGCTTTACCATTAAATGATTTAAAAGAGCAACTGAAAGAAACTAAACTCCACTATGTTTTAGAACAGTGAAACATTAACAATGAAACTGTAATTAAAACCTAGAAGGGCAAAATTTCTAATGATTAGTGGAACTATAGTAGGTACTAGGTAGATAAAAACAGTGAACATTATCCCCATCACAGAGGTAATACCACATCGTGCTTTCTAAAGAGAACACAGTTGTGAAATGAGGACTTTTTCTTTCTAAAAAAAAAAACAAAACCTCACAGTCGCTAACAGACATGGAAACTGATGAACTGTCCCAACTCCTACCTGTGGATCTTGTTTACTCACTGACCAATCAGAAACCTGCATTCCAATGGTCAGCTCTAAACCAACTCAGAAAAAAAGTTTAGAAAAACAAACAGCAACCAAAACAAACTACATTATTCAAATACTAATACTTCTCCTGCAAACTGAAAAAGTCAGAGCTTCAGAGAGCTAATATAAGCATTTCCTGATTTAAAAGAGGACCTTGCACACCTGCTAAGCTTCCTGCGTGTCCTGTGTGTGTGTGTGAGGGGTTAAATGTACAGGAATGGCAGCAGATCAGACTGTGTCATCACCCTGAACTCCTGACATTCCTCTAACCCTCCCTCACGTGAGCTGAGAAAATGGCCGGCTAACTCAGACACACACACACAGTTACTGATCCTAAAGTTAGAGCTTGTTAATCTTCAGTAGGCTGAAGTGAACTCAACGTGCACACACCACAAACACACACACACACACATAAAGTGAGTACAATAAAGTAAAAGAGGGCTTGAGATTGAGACCTACTGTGTAGTTTGGCCTGGCAAATTTCCCACATGCTTTTTTCTTATAACTCGACTAAACCCTCCCTCTTCCTTTCCTCCTCTCTCCACTTCCGTTAAACAGTAAAGACCGCCCCCTCTATAGAAATACTACCACATACCCTTCCTGTTTACCTTTAACCTCTTACGTTCCTCCCCAGTCTGGAAGAGTAAGGACTGATAGAGCGTTTGGCCTGCCACTCACAGCATTTGTCCTTATACGATCAGTCATTTGATTTCACAAGGAAGAGCTGACCCTAGATCAGTGCTCAAGGGAGCAACAGAGCTTTCAGACTGGTTGAATGAGAGCACGTGTGTCTGAATGAGTAAGCTGGCAGCAGACAGAGTATGCACAACCTATTGCTTAGGGGTGCAGGATTTAGACGAAAATCATAATTATCATGATTAAATCTCTTGATATTGAAATTGTGATTATTAAATGTCGATGATTAGAAGTTACATAGAATAACTAGTTGTTCAACTTCATGCCATATTCTTTATGTATCCTACTATCCAAAATGAACTGAGAACTTTTGAGCTAAATTACTTCATTGCTTTTATACTTCAGTAAATTAACTTCACGTGCACTCTTGCAAATGCTCTCTTTATAAATAAAGCAGTTCATACTGCACAATAAATCAATTATTTACACTATGTCTATGTCTTGTTGATTATAATGGGAGCATTGTAGCTGTCACAGTCCTCATTTGCAGTGAAATTACAGTTTACATTGCAAATGAGCGGAATGACGTAACGATTCCAAAATAATTAAAACTACAGACTATGCTTTTCAAGTATCAGAGGATGTTTTTTTGGCACTCATTTTCACGTACCACCATTAACAGAGGTGAAATATAAAGAGACTGCACATCAGATTGCTTAAACTTTTGCATTAGGAAAGCCTGCCATTACTGATAGGGCTATAGACAAATTTAAACATCTCTGATTATCCATTGCCATTTCATTGATTAACAGACACGTCTGGGATTGGTTAGAATACTCAACCGCTGCAAAATCACGCTGTTAATACAAAGAACACTTTTATGCAACAGAAGCTGACTTAAATGGAATACTGTTATTGTCAGTTTTCACGATTAGTTTCTCACTTCAGTCTTGATTTCTAGCGCTACATGACGAAAAAAAAAAAAAAAAAACATAATTAGGGCCCAAGCACTGAAAGTGCAGAGAAATTGTAGATGCTAAATTGTGAACAGGAAGGGCCTTATATATTCTGTGTACACTGTGTGATTTTAATGAAAATTCAGCTGTATGTTTGATAATGGGGGCTGATCACATAGATGCGGCTATTATGGGTCACAGTCATAGCGCCACCACCTGGCAGCAGGAAGTGTGGCTCTTACAACAGACTTTGAAATAGCCCTCTTACATTTGGCAGCAGGAAGTATGGCATTTTTAACAGACTTTGAAATAGCCCTCTTATGTTTACATGAATTGCTTCAAAATTCTTTAGAATAAATGTCAAGACACTGCTGATGTAAAATTGTCAAGGGATATTTGAGATCTTAAATATTGTTGCCATAGCAATACATTCATTGTTATTCGTTTCTATATTTTTTTTTTTTTTTTTTTTTGAGGCACTTGGCATGCTTAATTTCATGAAATTTTGCACACACATCAGAGTTAGCCATTAGGGCTGGGCAAAAGTTCACGCATGGACGTGTGGGGGGGCTCTGTAACGCCCCCTTTAAAATGAGCATGTAAGACAGCCTGTGTAGCACACCCATTTTCACCTACAGTCACCAAAATTGGTACATATATAGTTCTCATCAAGCCAGACAACTTTCATAATTATAGTTATTAGCTCCGCCCAACAGGAAGTCAGCCATTTTGGATTTTTTGAATATTGCAGTCTCTGAACTTTTAAATACTCCTCCTAGGGGATTCATGAGACTGTCACCACATTTAGACAATATTATGCCAAGACACTGAACATTGTGAACAGATATTGACATATCGAATGGTGTTGCCATGGCGAGGCATTAAATTAAATGGCAAAAAAATGGGAAACAGGAAGCATCTCATATCTTCTATGTGCAATGTGTGATTTAGATCAAAATTGAGATGTATGTTTAGTCTTGGGGGCTAATCACATGGATATAACTATTTTGGGTCACTATCATAGCGCCACCACCTGGCAGCAGGAAGTGTGGCTCTTACAACAGACTTTGAAATAGTCCTCATACATTTACCCAAATTACTTCAAAATTGTTTAGAATAATGTCAAATGTCAAATGCATGTGTCCACCTTGCACTGTTTTCCGAAAGCCACCGGGTGGAAATGGACCCATGGTACTTGGGCCCATCGTCACTACTTGCAGCTATATTTTTTGATTATTTTCCTTGATTTTGTAATTGTGAAATCAACTAATAGGAATTACATTGAAATACATTTTTATATTGTTTATGTAGACTACATATCCAAAACATGCTGAGAACTGTGTTTCTGAATTATATTATTGCTGTTTTATACACATCAGTATATGAATAAAAATGGTCAACTTCACAGTGGCCCTCTCAGAATCATGTAAAAACAAAACTTATGCAAATTTTGAATAAATTATACAGAGAAAGCAAGCAATGAACATGTCTTACATGGCTCAACTTCTACAAAAAACATGATGTCAAAAGAAAATAGAAGCATCAGAAGACAAGGAAGGCTGTAAATGAAACTTTTCTTGATTACTTAATTCCTAGCACACACAGACACACAGAGCTGAATTATTACGTGAAGGAAAAAGGGTGTGAGCTATACTTGTACATACAGATAGAGGGGACACAAACACGCACATGCACGCACACACACACGCACGCACGCGCGCGCACACACACACACACACACACACACACACAACAGAGGTGACTAGGTGTCAGGTTACAGTGCTGCTTGGAGGCCTGACAGACCAGCCCAGTTATATAAACCTCACAGATGCAGGGTCAGGAAGCTAAAGCAAGTTTGCCACACACAGACGAGCACTCTGACAAAGAGACGGATGCACGCACACACAAGCACACACAGGGAGACTTGTTTTACAGCACATTCACACAACACACGGTAGGAAGCCTACAATCAAGCAATCAAACACACACAAAAACACACCTTACTTCACGCCACATAGCTTATGTAGTGCCAGACATTTCAGACATTTTCATTCAAGCATTAAGGCACCTGCATCTTATTTCCTATCACTCTGTCTCTCTCACACACACACACACACACACACACATAAGCAATGGAGATGAATTTAAAAATATTAAAAATTAAACAAAACTATATATGTGCAACAAATGTATTACATATTTACATTTACATTAATGCATTTGGCAGAAGCTTTTATCCAAAGCGACTTACAGTGCACTTATTACAGGGACAATCCCCCTGGAGCAACCTGTAGTTAAGTGTCTTGCTCAAGGACACAATTGTGGTGGTGTGGGGATTGAACCAGTAACCTTCTGATTACCAGTTATTTGCTTTAGCCCACTACATCACCTCCACTCCATGTTGACTCAACTATTTAACAGGAGGTGCTAATACTGACTTGCTGTAGTATTAGTAGTACTAACCCTTAGTGACATTATTTCTGATTACGAATAACTTAATCAGAAGGTTATTTTCATGCTTTATCCACATTTTTCCTGATCAACCACTGGGTGCCACCATTATGATTCTGTTTGCTGCTGAACTGTTTTGTAGTTCATATCTCCATATGCAGCAATGAAAGAACTAATCGAAACGAGCAATCAAGATGTATAAAAATCATTTTAAAATGTTAGTTGGAGTAAAAGTTACTTCAAGCTGAACTTGTGCAGTTGTTTTGCGTCGTTAAAACTCAAAAAGTAGTTAATGATATGTATTAATATATATAGTTCATATATTAATTTCGATTCTATTTCGATTGATCGTTTAGCCCCACGCAATGCAGTAGAAAGATGTGTTTGCTTTGTGGCACACCTTTTTTTTTTTTTTCTCATCACATTAATTTCATACTGCAAAATCTTAACTTGGACATCATTCTTTTGTAGTGGTGCTGGTAATTCAGTAGTGGTCCAGCGCCGCTGCTGGAAAGTGGTGCAGGAAACACTGGTTTATACTATCAATGTTTAGACCATTATAATGGATGCAATGCACTTGAATGTAGCTCTACTACTTATGAAGTGAAAATATGACAGATAAAAAAAATAGACCATGACAGAAACTTTACAACTCAGTCCGTCAGAGTGGAGGATAAAGATATTGTTCTAGCACAACCTTTGAGCAGCACTTAAATGATTATTTTTATAATACAATTATTAAATCATTGGTATATGTGGAATTCTATTTTCAATGGTTCCAACCTTGTGAATATTTGGCAAGAAATGTGTAAGCAATTTTGACAGTGGCAGTGACAACAGCTTGCATCATTACTATAAATGCAATTTTATGACATCATATAAATTGCTAGAATGTTACTATTGTGTGGAATCATATATATGAAAACTTTATATACAGTATGTGAAGATACCCCATTCTCGGCTTGCTTAATATTTTTATTTATTTATTTTTTTTCACCCAATTTGGAATGCCCAATTCCCAATGCGCTTTTAAGTCCTCGTGATTCGCCTCAATCTGGGTGGCAGAGAATGAATCCCAGTTGCCTCCGCGTCTGAGACCATCAACCCACGCATCTTATCACGTGGCTTGTTGAGCACGTTGCCACGGAGACATAGCGCATGTGGAGGCTTCACGCCATCCACCGTGGCATCTGCGCTCAATTCACCATGCGCCCCACTGACAACGAACCACATTATAGCGACCACGAGGAGGTTACCCCATGTGACTCTAACCTCCCTAGAAACCGGGCTAATTTGGTTGCTCAGGAGACCTTGCTGGAGTCACTCAGCACACCCTGGGATTTGAACTAGCAAACTCCAGGGGTGGTAGCCAGCGTCTTTTACCACTGAGCTACCCAGGCTCCCTGCTTAATATCTTTTTCAGTTTTCAGTGGCATTACGCTTCCATGTCTTCAAAGCCTTGGAGAGTAAAAAAAAAAAAAATTATTTCAGCCTGGTCATGGGCATTAAATTTACGTGAGTATTGCAACGTTTTTGCAAAACTGAAATTACGTGCTTCATTACATTATATGGCTGCAATTTTCAAGTGAAATGTCCAACGGGGGGCACCAAAACAGAGCAAAATGAGGTTGTAATCAGATGGTTTATAAGGTAAATTTTAGATGGAGGTTATAATAAGTAAAACGTACCTCCCCTACCTAAAACTTTACCCTAAACTTAACCAATGGTGTCCAAAAAGATAAATGAGAGTTTAACAAAACAGACATCCTTACCCTTAACCAACACCTAACCCTAACTGATAGCGTTTAAAAAAACATTAAATGAAGCAACCATGTCACATTGTGCCATGCCACTTTCACATGTCTTTGGCTGGACTCGAACAGTGGCCTTCGAAGTCAAAATCCAACACTCTATCAGGTGAGCTACCAAACAAGCTAAAGATATAAGTGTGTGTGTGTGTGTGTGGGGGGGGGGGGGGGGGTGTTAGTAATCTGATTTATAAAATCAAAATCATTAATTGTACTAGTGATTTGTGACAATGATTAAACCACACAGTTGTTGTAGCGCCTCTAGTGTTCATTTCACCAGGAAACTGCAGCGAAACGTAGAAAGCAGCACGTAGAAGTCAGTTTGCAAAAATTTATATGAGTGACATTCATTCTGTGAAAAAATTTACTAGCCTTGTCCATAGAGGGTTGTAAAGATATATATATATATATATATATATATATATATATATATATATATATATATATATATATATATATAAGGGGCTAAATATTTATAAACAACACTTTTAAATCAACAGTTTTATATTTTCCATCATTTTTTATTAGATTATGTCATTCCCAACCAGAAAGGCAGAGGGGCAACTCTAAATTGTCTGATTGTTTTCTGAACAATACCGTCCAACTCATTTTAAAGGTAACGTTTGTAAGTTCTATTTAAACATCCAAAAAATTACACGCTTCACCTAGTGTGTAAAGGGGTCATATCATGAAACACAGTTGCCAATCTGATTTTAACAGTTCTGGCAGCACATTTCAGCATTGACAGATGGGCAGCGCCACTGCCAAATATACTGAAGTGGACAGCAAACTCACAACCTATAGCATTTTTGCTCATTCATCTCACATGGAAAGAGGGCCTTTACAGCAGTCTTAAAGGTACAGGACTGTTTAATTAGAGTTAAGAGTTAAAGAGAGAGGAGAAATGTTCATGAGAAACAAAATTGTGACTGTCTTGGTGTGAATCACCTTGACCAACATTATAGCTCAGGGGAAAAAATTTAAACTAGCTATGACCTCTTAAAAAATGTATCCTTCGTATCGGTCAGGCTGGATCTGATCCAGAACAGTAGGTTAGGGAGTTTGTGTGTAAATGTGAGTGATGTGGATTGGTATTTGCATCCATGTTGCTGAATGTTCAATCTGCACAAAGCAGCAGCACAAAGGGGCTCTGTTCATGCCGTCAGCCTGGTCTCGCACACTCTCTCCGGCCCTCACGCTATCACACCACCCTGAAACACTGTGACCACCACTGCTCTGGCCTGTCACTCATACCAAACTTCTTTTCAAATTTAATAGGTCGACTGGTCACGTTAAATGGCATATTTATTTATTTATTATACATAGAATTTAATTTGGACACTTAAGCCACCCTTAAAACGTATTAATGTCATCACTAAACAACAAAATACCAAAGCAAGTAGCATTTATTTCAAAGATGCACAAGAAAGCTTTAGGCAAAACATTTTACAAAAAGGGAGTCTTTTAGGTTTTAACTATAAAAATATTTATTTATGGGTTTAAATTAAAAACAAAAAAGTATTTGGACTTTCTGGTTCACAAACTTGCGGAATATCTCTAGTTATGTGATGAACTACATCAGGGGTTACTCTGCTGGGAGGTAGTTCCGAGAAAAGTAGGGATGCACCGATACCATTTCTTCTCACCCAGTCAGATCCCGATCCTATACCAATGTTGTAGTTTTTATTAATGAGTTTAGAATATCTTTATCTCACTGTGTGGAACTGATTGGGGAGTCTCTTATGTATAAAGAACAAAAATCTCTAAATACGCATTAATTATAGAAAAAAAGAAAAAACAATTATATAACATGTGCAGCCTTTTAAGAAAACTTTGTTTTTGTTAACGAGTCTGCTTGATGCAGTAGCAAAATTAATAGCAATTCCAATGAAAGTCTTCAGTAGAAAATCCATTTTTGCTTTTCAAAATTTTTTTTAAAATTTTTTTTTTTTAACTTTTATATGGACATGTAAATGGTTTAAGATCTCTTTTTTGTTCACTGTATTTATAATTGGATATCAGTCCACATTTCAAATCACATTTTTTGGAACCCAGTCAACTCAAACTTTTTTTTTTATTATTATTTGTTAAATTACAAATGCAATTTGTTATTATTGTAATTTGTAAAATAATAATTTTATTTTATCATACAATAGTAGGGATGTTAATGATTAACTGATAATCGATTCATTGTCATTAATAATTTATTGATTGTTGATTAATAATTTCAGGACATTTGAGTTCAGTATAATGCAAACTTTGATAAGGCTGTCTATACAGTCATCTGCCACTAGAGGGCACTTGCAGGCTGCATGTCATGTCTTGTCCACATGACAGAAGAAAAACGGCACAGATGAAGATGAAGCAGGTTCAATGTAATAGTTGGAGTGTTTCACTATAAATTAACATGATGTTTTCTGCATACACCGTGATAGTGTGTTAAAGTATAACACGTCAAAAAGCCCTTCTGATCAGCTGGTCTCCTTTTTTCCCCCATCCCAACCTACAATTACGTCAGTGATCACCGGGAAAGCACATTCAGCTGACATCTCACCAGCACCAAAGAAATGGCAGGCTATGTTATGTAGGCTACTGGATGTGCATAACGACTAATTTCACTTAAGTTTAAACAACAATTTTGGAGTTGACTAGTCGAGTAGTCTAAGAAACCAACCTTCAGAAAACAGTAAAAAGAAAAAAAATGTTTATGGAACCCATTTAATCTATTCCAAATCCAACACTAAATTATGCTGAAAAGGGGCATTTATCCGCAACATGCTCGCCTTGCATTATGATCATTGTACATTAAATATATGTTAAAAACATGACACACATTCACCTTTAGCAAATACAGGTTTATTTATTGAAAACAATTTAATGAATAATGAAGGACCAATAGAACAACCCTAATAGCCTGTTCTAAATGGAATTCACCAAATAAATGTTACTTAACATTTTAAAACAGTCAGGACATTGTTGAAAATAATTAACAGGTAAGCCAAATTTACGAGAGAGAAAAAATGCGCTGAATAGCTGCGCATATTTTATGTTGTGCAGTCGTGCACTAACCATTGATCTGATATGACAGCTGTTCTGTAAAGAACGTTAACCAATAACAGTAACGATGTAAAAAAAATAGTTATAGGACAGAAAAAAATAGGCCTGTGATGTAGCCTACAATAAACCTAATGTATTCTAAATATGATGTGCACACAGAATACAAGATAGTTTAACCCGTTAAGCAGTCTGCAGACTCGGAACATCGTTGAAAATAACCTTCATAATCAGCAGATTAAAAAAAAATGGCATACCTTGCCTAAAACAGTCATTTTCTAGGCTACTCAAAAGCATAAATTTTTTTATGAGTAAAATTAACACGTCGACATGGTCCAGTGAAAGACGAGACTTGATTCATCTGAGACAGCTATCCTACGCTTGAAAAAGCCCGCTCGGCGGGAAAATAACTTACAACCACGCACAGATTTAAAGACTCAAACGTGAAAACATCCGACTTTTAAGCCAACGTTCCGGAAACCTGCTTCCCGCACCACCACCGAAGTGATTTCTATAGCTACTTTGCTGAGTTTTCTTGTCTAGCGAGAGGATATTTTCCTGCATGTGCCGCGAGTGAGAGGGAAGAAGCACCCACAGCCTGAAGTGAAATGAAACTTTGTATCTGCTCCAGATATCCACTTTTTTTTTTTTTTTTTAATAATATTTGTATTATTAATTATATTTAAAATGTGTAACATTAATATTACAGTAATTTAAGTGCAGACTCTGTAAAATTATAAAGCCAAATGTAAATGTGTAAAAATGTTGAACAGTTAATGGGGAAAAATATTAACTGACTAGCAACAGAACCGTTTAGTCGACTAGTCTCGCACATTCCTAGTTTACGCAGCATGTTATGATTTAATTTCAAATAAAAAATACGTCCAAAGGTCTGAAATGTCCCACGTTCCACAAAGTTTTAATGAACTCAAAGATGTAAACAAGTTATATGTCTTGTAACTTGCATTTATTAAGTGTAATAATTTAAATTATACTTAAACAGTAGGCTACATGCACGTGTTTTACGGTATTAACATTAACAATTAATACATGAATTGATTGTTAATTTCCATGACGATCAGTAATGAAAATGTCTGAAAATTAACATCTTTATAAAATAGTGATACATTTCCATTGTCATTTTTTAGGGCTTTTATTTGGACTCTGGCTTATATTTTGACGGACTGCTCCAAGAAGACTCCAGAAGAGCGTTTGAAGCCAAGTTCACAGTAGTTTAATTTGCAACTCATTCAACATCTGATGAAATGCGCATCCAATGCAGTTCTCAATACATGTTTTAGGCAAACCAAACTATTTAGCATCTACTCTACATCTAAGATGAAGTTTGTGTGGAGCACCCACATGTTGCGCATTGCTCTGAGCAGCACATTGCAAGCCCATGCGGTGCTTATGTGTTTGTCAACAGAGCGGCACTCATTCAGTTTGGTTGTGATACAGATTGTATATTTATTTAACACAGCCTTTTGCAATTCACAAAGCTATCGTATGTCTTCAAGTGTCTTTGAACAAAATGCACGAGTTATATGGACTACTTTAATGGTGCTTTAAAGATTCTCGTATGTCATTCTTTGAGCTTGACATTTACGACCATAACAAACATGCAGAATCGGATTTGGATCGGACTCGGACCGGTACCCAATCCGGGTAAAAACGCCAATATCGGAGTCTATACCGATCCAGGTATCGGATTTGTGCATCCCTAGAGAAAAGATCATGTATCATTTGTTTGCAAATGTCACTTGATGTGGACCTAATAATTTGTTATCTAACGCAATCAAAATAATACCTTTAATTTCCAAATGCTTTTGGGTGACATTATATTAACCCTTTTTTGGCTGTGTTCACACTGCACATAAATCAAATTTGTTTTTCAAAACTGATCTTTAAGAATGACTGTCCTCAATGTCATTTTGAAAGTGATGAAATTGGATCTGTTTGTTCAGACAGCCATACACACTACTGTGCCTCGAGTATGACATTATAGTTGCATCATGCATGAATGTTAAAAAAAAAAAAAAAAAAGTAATGCATTTTCCCAAATAACGAGTTTAAATAGATTTCAAACCACACATTCATGTTGTTTTTGATTAAAAACCGCATTCATGTGTTTTTAGCTTTTCTGACTAAACTTTTAAACTGATGTGTGTCAAATACACCAAAATAAACAAACAAATAAATAAATAAAACCCACATTTTTGCTGCCTGTCTGTACAAAGCTATAGTTTGAGTAAAGACTCAGCCTAGTCCCATTTTATTCATTTAATTCTTGCAAAAGAATTGGGGTGAGCTAGTGCTATTGGGTTAAAGGTTAAATGGATGCCTAGTTCCTCCAAAAATGAAATTTTTGTCATCATTTACTCTTTTGTCATTCCGACTCATTTTCTTTCATCCGTGAAATACAAAATGAATTGTTAGGCAGAAAGAATATTCAACAAAAAGTGTAATAATTTATACTGCCAAGCTCCAAAAAGAACAAAATTCATATAAAAAGAGAAGCTTACCAGAGGACTTACCAGAGTGTGATTGTATAAAATAGTCTAGCGTGCAAAAACCCTTTTCTTTTGAAAGTTACTAAATGACACTTGAGGAAAACACCCATGAAAAAGTACTGACATACACCTTAATTTGGAATGCCCAATTCCCAATGTGCTTTTAAGTCCTCGTGGTCGCGTAGTGATTTGCCTCAGTCCGGGTGGCGGAGGACGAATCCCAGTTGCCTCCACGTCTGAGATCATCAACCCGCGCATCTTATCACGTGGCTTGTTGAGTGCGTTGCCACGGAGACATAGAGTGTGGAGGCTTCACGCCATCTACCGCGGCATCCGCGTTCAACTCACCACGCGCCCCACCAAGAACGAACCACATTATAGCGACCACGAGGAGTTTACCCCATGTGACTCTACCCTCCCTAGCAACCGGGCCAATTTGGTTGCTTAGGAGACCTGGCTGGAGTCACTCAGCATGCCCTGGGATTCGAACTAGTGAGCTAGCGAACTCCAGGGGTGGTAGCCAGCATATTTTACCACTGAGCCCCCTGATCAGCCACAACATTAAAACCACCTGCCTAATATTTACCGGTGTTTGTTTATGTGGTCATTTTTCAATGTTACGTTTTAAATTGTATTACTGTGAAGCACTTTGGTCAGCTCTGTTTTTTTAAATGCTTTATAAATAAAGTTGAGTTTAAAGCGCAAATGCTGTGATTAATTAAATAAATATGTAATTTACATGTGCTGCGTGGTTCACAGTGGATTAGTGCTCTGATCTGTCATCTCATATAACATGTATATCGGATATATACAAAGTACATATCTCTTCCACACTAATATTGCAGCCTTTCGCAGTTTAATAAATCACACTAGGACATGTCATGATTTTAATTTGATTAATTGTCCATTTTAGTGTAAGGAGTAACAAAGCACGTGCTCAAAATTAGCATTTTAACCCTCTGGGGTCGACGGACGTGCTGGCACGTCCTGCTGGATTTTTTTCCTCACAACAGCGGAAACAACTTAAAATACTCCATAATTTTGGGGCATACATATAAGTGTAAGACATCATTAGAGACTATAAAGGGTCTACTTCTATTTGTGTACACTCACAATAACAACAAAGCCTTGTGCTTTTGTTAAATAAAGAAAATAAACAGGGTGCACTTTCAGCCGTCTCTGTCTCCGAGAGCATCTTTCTGAAACACGTCACAAAAATGAACTGAAACTCTGCGAATACTTATTACACAAACATGAAACATATGTCTAAAGAAAGCTTAAAATGTCTACTTTTAAATAAAACAATTCAAATTTAAAACAAATATTCTCCTGCAATGTAATCTATATGAAACAAAGCGATGTACAGTTTCTCCTGGCTCAGCTAATTATCGCTAATGTGATCAGACCCATCAGCAGAGCGCGCTACTCATACAGTAATGTGCTGAGGCGATCAATGCAAATGGTAAACGCCCCCAACAGTGCCTTAAAAAACATCAAGTTCATTCACTTTTCTGCGCATTTGGAAGATGGCACGCTACACAGGTGAGGAAGCTCCTGGATAGTGACAAAGAGTTCACATTTTCCTCAGAAGAAGAGCGGGACTCCGATGAACGTTTGCATTTTGAAGAGCGACTTGATCCAGCTGAAGATACAATTTCGGATGAGTAAGTCATTTAGTTTTACTTGCATATTAGTTGACATGCTATTTTATATAAACATGGACATATTTTACTAGCTGGACTATTTCCAGACTTGCCAGCCAGTATTCAGAGTACTGACATTTGAAATATGTCCTAATAGGCAAGTTTTAGTTATATTTAAATGTTGTTTCGGCTAAAGCAGGTATTTAAATTGTATGCTGTATGATATAAATATGATATGTAATATGATATAAAAATAATATGAATGTTTAGATTATATTTTAACTAGTGTTTATGCTGCCTCATTATCATTAACGCAGCTTGTGCTTGCAAATATCTGTTCGGGTGTAAATGTGTAAAATGTGCTGTAAATATGCCCATATTAGAAAATCAGCATATTAGAATGATTTCTGAAGGATCATGTGACACTGAAGACTGCAGTAATGATGCTGAAAATTCAGCTTTGATCACAGGAATAAATTGCATTTTACAATATATTCAAATAGAAGTTATTTTATATTGTAAAAATATTCCACAATATCACTGTTTTTGCTGTATTTTGGATCAAATAAATGCAGCCTTGGTGAGCAGAAGAGACTTCTTTTAAAAACATTAAAAAATCGTACAGATCTAAAAACTCTGAAACAGTAGTGTAGGTCTAAAGTTAAGTCTTGATGTAAAGAAAATGAATAGTCAGATTACTTTTAATTTAAACTTGATTTTGTGAATAAGTTACAAACAATACATTCAATCATTAAGTCTCCTCACATTCATTCTCTCGCAGGGGAGGTGTCTTTGTCTCCTCAGGTGTGAATCACATCAATAATCATGTTCATTCACGCCTCCTCGCATATGGCCTTTCTAACACTAAAAGTGTCTTACAAAAGTTAAATGACTATATTGTTTTGTGTGAATGAGTGATCAGGATGGTTTTCACATCATTTTTGTAGCAAAAACTCTAGGCTACAAGATCCAGTTCTTAAAAGTCTTGTGAACAAATGTTTAGTATGTGTTATATGGCCTTATTTCAGTGACTTAAAATTTTTGTTTATTTCAAAAACCACGCATAAACGTTATTTTCTCAAAAATACAAACATGTACATACATGTTGTTCACATATTATTGTAGCCCAGTTTGTGCTGAATACAGTGTTATCAGACTTTAGCCATTAATATGTTTTTAAGCAACTGAAAAAAGCACAAATGTCAAGGCAGGTCAAAACCTCTCCAGGGCCCAAAACACCCTCAGACCCCAGGGGGTTAAAGCTGTCGTGTTTCAGTCATACTGCCCGTGGGTACAGGATTGAATCGGTACTACGGTACTACCGGTACTGCAGAAACACTGGTATCATTACATCTTTTTTTATTTTAGTATCGACTTGGTACCGAAGTACCGGTACTTTCAACAACAGTTATTCACGCAGTTATTTTTTTGGAAAACAGTCAATTTAAATTGACTAATTGTTGTTTGTAAACTAATAATCATGATGATAATTATAAATTATTATTATTATTATTATTATTGACTTTTAGATTTTTATATTACAATAGTTTATGGGTGTAACAGTTCATCTCATGATTTGGTTCCCAGTACTGAATTCACCATTTGGTTCGGTTCACGATACTTTAAACAAAGCCTGAATAAAAAAAAGTTTTTTATTATTATTACTACTTTTAAGATATTTGCAGAACAGTTCCTTCATTCACTAGTAAAACATAACTAAAAGAACTGTTTACATTAAAGTGTTAAATGATCCATCAGAGATGCTGTCAGTGTCCTCTTTGCTCCGCGACGTTATCACAGCGTGAGAAAAGGGACGTGTGGCGTGAGAGCGTGAGAACAGTGTCAATTACGTTGGCAGCCCTAGATCTAGAGAGATGGAGATGCTGCTGAGATGGTAATGCTGCAGCTGAGTAGTTATGTTAGCTTTACAATTATTGTCAAAGGTACAGTGTAAAATAAGGAAGTGCAACGATTTGAAAGGCGTCAAAATACCGCTCAAGCCTTGCGCGCTTGCAAATTGTAACGTTGACAGCTTTGTCGATTATAAGCAGGAGCGACATTGTTAGATACGCAAAATAACTCCATTTACATTTCGGATTAACAGGTTTATGAAGGTTTATACATGTGTAACATCGTAAGTTCAGTAAAAATGCGTTTCCCCGTGCGTACTCACACTAAACTCAAGCGTCAGCTGCTAAATGACGGATGCACGAGAGAGAGAGAGAGATTATTTTTACTCGCGCAGATTCTGCTGTTTTAAGCATCTCCTCTATTCATGCCGCAAAATTTAAGACCTCAGCAAACGAAATTTAGGACTTCTTGTAATTTAAGATATTTAAGCCTTTTTATGGCCTTACATTTTAAAAAGTAAATTTAAGACTAAGACTTTTTAAGAACCCGCAGATACCCTGATAGATGTTAACTGAAGAAATACAAAAAACCTTCACTCGTTTATCATGAGGATTTAGATTGCTGACTGTTAAATGCTTCCGAAGCGCATGTCAGCCAAACAAGCAGATAATATGAGATGATGTTTATCATTGCTAGTTCTCCACATCAGTATCAGCTGAACTCATCAACACCTGCTGCTGGTGGGCAGTGCAATGAAGCGATTTCCATTTGCATGCCCGTGTAAAGTAGGCGTAGGAAGTCAGGTATATTGGATAGAACTAGGGATGTGCACGAGTAGTATACTCGAGTATTCGTTTTGCAATAAGTATTCGAAAAGTAAAAATACTATTCGAATTTCGCAAAGTTTTGCTTTGCTGGCCATATATACAGTGAGATGCATGTTAAATCCTGAACACACAAACTAAAACTCACAGTTATAAAAGAATGCACTGGGTGGCGCTGTTGAGTGTGGACACAAGTTGCTCACATTTGATGTGCAAACCATTCTGTCAGTACATTTAGATGGACCCCAAAAAACAGGTTATTGCCAGAATGTGGCTTACTGTGAGAAAGCTGGGCTCCTGTTTAAATGTACTGTATAAGTAGTGTACTCTTTACTCCCGTATACATGCAACTTGTCAGAAAGCAGCATCCCCGTTGCAACATAATCCCCGTGACGCTTCTGTAAACTACAAACATGGCATCTGAGAAAGACTTTGCTAGCGAAGGGACATTCCATAAATTAAACTTGTGTGTATAAATGAGTATAGTTTACTGAGCATGTGGATATGTTTGTTCTCAACATAAACATGACATGAGATACAATATAAACATAACCATTATATGCAGAGTGTTTATAGTCATCCTGTATGTTAATTGCGTCAGTCTACTTTATTAGTGGTTTCTTTTTCTTCGCTTTCCATGAGCTTAAATGCTTTCATTCTGTACTTTGTTTTCATGCATTGCTTGTTTAAATGTTTAAAAAAAACAAAAAAAACAAAAAAAAAACAAACATCCAAATCTCCACAATGCGCATTGTCACATTTCTGAACCACGATATAACATCCCACGATAAACCGTAACACCCCCTACAATAGTTATTTCTGTAGAGCACCTTTAAATTTAAAACCCTCAGGCTTTTATTTTGACAATCGGAACACTCCAAGAAGTCATGCAGGTGCCTGTTTGTGGGCTAGTTCACAGTAGTTTAATTTGCTTCTTATTCAAAATCTGGTGATATGCTCCTCCAGTGCCATTCTAAATGCATGTTATAATCAAACCAAATATTGAGCTTCTACATATGAGAATTTGTTTGTGTGTAGTGCTCACACATTGCGCACCGCTCTGAGGGCCACGAGCACATCAACAGCATGTGCGTGCTATGTATGTGTGTCAACAAAATTCATTTCTGAAAATGAGGGGGAATTCCGCTCTTACACAGCTCATATTGGGGGGGGATTTACACACTTTGGGATAGGGATGCACCGATACCAATTTTTCCCTTCTGATCCAATTCCAATATTGGAAATCTCAGTATCGGCTGATACGATCCAATACCAGTGTTGTTTTTTTACATAATCAGTTTAGAATATCTTTACATTATTGTGTGGAACTAAATGGGTTTGCTCTTTAATATGTAAAGAAACACAAACCTCTAACTACACATTATTTCAATATAAATGTATAGCTTATTAAGAAAAACTTTGTTAACTAGTATACTGGATAATGTAGCAGCAAAATTAACAGTAATTCCAGTATAAGTTATCAGTAGAAAAGAAGCTGTTTTTTTTTTGTTTTTTTGCAAAAAACATTAAACTAGTATCTGGACTTTAAAGGATTCAGATCTCTTTTTTTGTTCAATTTAGTTGTAAGACATCAGTCCATTTTTCATTCACAGTTATTTTTTTGGAACCTATTCAACTTAAATATTATCATTTGTAAACAAATAATAATATATTATAATAGTAATATATCTCAATTGTGCACCTTTTGTCAAGGATCCACCGGTCTCACTCTCTCTTTCTTCCTCACTGCTGTCACAGCACTCACTCTCCCCTGAGTTCTGATATTATAAGTGAACCAAAATATTGAGCATCTACACCTGAGATGTTGTTCGTGAGTAGTGCTCAAATGTTGTGCACCACGTAAAGCCTAAAAATAGCTGCGGGTGTGTGTAAACAGAGCAGCACCATTCAATAATGCGCTGAAGCTGCGCATGCATTTTATATTTACTTATTAAACACAGCCTTTTGTGATTCAAGCTATCACACATCCTCAATTGGTTTTGAATAAAATGCACGAGTCAGATGAACTGCTTTAATGGTGTTTTTATGGTTCTTTTATGTCATTTTTTTGAGCTTAACAGTAATGAACATGACTAACACACAGTATCGGATTTGGATTGCGGTCGTCAGACCGATACCCGATCTGTTTAAAAATGTCAGTATCGGAGAGATACCGATCCATCCAGGTATTGGATCGGTGCATCCCTACTTTGAGAGAGGAATAAAACTCATAACACTGAAACATCCAAAATTTTACAACAAACTCACCTAAATCTCATGGGGGGCTACTTTTCTCAATTCCTGTATAGGTCAGATGGAACATGGGTCAGAAATAAACTTTTCCATTTTAGGGAAATATTTGATGTCCAGGGGCATTTTTTTACCTTTACAGGGGCAATGTTTTCTATTCTAACCTTACTAAATGACAGTGTCATCCTTTTATGTTATAATTTAAGCAATTAATTCAATATGACAAAATGGCATTTCAATAATTACAACATTTCATTATCTGTACATTGCATATGTGCATTGTTACTGAAAAAAAACAACTTTTTTCTCATTCATATATTTCCAAATATTTTGGCTATTAAATTAACATAGGCTACAAAACTAATGCATCGACATGGAGGAGATGACAGCATTTCTCCAGATTTGGAATGAGGAGCTTAAAGAGATAGCTCATCCCAAAATGAAAATTCTCTCATCATTTACTCACCCTCATGCCATCCCAGATGTGCATGACTTACTTTCTTCTGCAGAACACAAATGAAGATTTTTAGAAGAATATCTCCATATCCATATGATAATCCATATGACTCCAGTTGTTAAATCTATATCTTCAGAAGCAATATAATAGTTGTGGGGAGAAACAGTTTTTTGGAAGTCTGAAAGTGAAAGTGAAATTGGAGATTTAAAGTTAAAAAAGGACTTAAATATTGTTCTGTTTCTCACCCACACCTACCATATCGCTTCTGAAGATATGGATTTAAACACTGGAGTCATATGGATTACTTTTATGTTTCCTTTATGTGATTTTTGGAGCTACAAAGGTCTCCATTCACTTGCATTGTTTGGACCTATAGAGCTGAGATATTTTTCTAAAAATCTTCTTTTGTGTTGAAGAAAGTCATACACTTCTGGGGTGGCATGAGGGTGAGTAAATGATGAGAGAATTTTCATTTTTGGATCAACTATCCATTTAAACAAAACTTAGTAACTCCATGCCAATTGAATAATACAATGCAAAAATAAACATTTCACAATGAAAATTAGTCATGAGATATGATTCATACACTAGTGGTTAAAGTTATTATTGTATCATTAATAATGATTTACTTAACATCAAGGTTATTTATCCAGATATTATTTTTGTTAATATTATTATTAACTACATTGTAGCTTTTGGTTACATTATATTTTGTGTTCTCTCAGACCTGATTAACATAATAAATATATAACATCCAGCCTTCCTGCACTTTTGGCTTCTAGCTGGTGAGGAGGCTTTTCAAACAGACAGATACATGAGATGAGCCGATGGCAGGGAAGTAGCACAGGAAGCGACAGCGTTACTCACTAGGTCACTATATTTTGAATAAATGGTCCGAACGGTCACGTAATTTAGCCCTGTGAGCACGACACTGAACTGATGCGGAGCGTGAGAAGCAGAGCACGAGAAGCGTCTGTGCACGTTTATGGTGCAAGCATCCGCCACTGACTCGGCAACATCTGCACAACGGACGGCACGAAACAAATAAAGATCACGATGTATGTATTTGGAACTATATCAGATGTTATTAATAAAACAAGAACTCTTTGTGGGGAAATTTTTTGCCCTCATATTTTGAATTTCGGGGGTATTTTTGCCCAGAGCCTCCGTTAATTTCTGATGGAACACTAGAGAGATGGAGATGAGAGATGTAAAAGGCGATTAAGTGTCTCTCTTCACCATGCAGCTGGTACACAAAGCATTTTTGCCATTTCTCCCTTTCTTGTCAAATGTGCTGCATTATGACTAATAGTAGAGCAGCAAAATATTTGATTTGTTAATCTGAACCTTTTGGTTTAATAATTCTTAGCTGCACAGTGAAGTGAATAAAAGTGTGCAGGAATTTCCTGTGCTATGAACGTGGTGCTTGCAGGAATTATTAAAATTGTGTGCAATACCCGCAATCCCATGCCGAATTTCAGGCCCTGAACAAAGCCTTTTGAGATTCACAGAGCTATTGCACGTCTTCAAGTGGCTTTGAATAAAATGCACGAGTCATATGGACTACTTCAATGGTGCCTTTATGGTTCTTCTATGTCATTTTTGGAGCTTGACAATTTTGGCTGCGGGGTTTTAGATTTTTCTGATTAATTTGAATTAATTCGATTTTTTTAATCGAGATTTTGCATAAAAACATTGCAAATGCTGTAGTTAAATACATTGTAAATCCACCAAAAGCTGAATAAGGAAGAGTAAAAGAATTCACAGTGCTTGTCTTAATGCCACTCCCGATCTGATGAGCAGCACGTTTGTGGTACGCTCCAAATGAACGTGACAGGTTAACAACTCGGAGACTGTTATAAAAGACAGTGGTAATATTCCCAGTACGATTGTAGTGTGTGATTGTAGCTCAACTTCGTCCATCATGCATGTATACAACGGCTTAAGACCATAACTGGCCTTGGTGTGCACGTTGGTGAACGGTCTCCTTTCTTTTCATTTACCCATAAAAAAGCGTTAGTTACGTGACAGTATTGAGTGCTTCATTTCATGGAGAGGCTATATAGGGAGAATCAAACATCCACCGCTCCTTTTACTATGATGATTCAGATAGATCGCTAATTATTGCTTTGTTCTGTGAGTGTTTCAAGTGTACTGCATCTATAGCTAACATTTGGCAATGATCATTTTGAGAAACTCTGCGAGTTGAATTGTAATAAATTTAATATTGCTGCACTGCTCAGCGTGAACCGCTAGAGGGCGCATCTCTATCTGCAGGGGTTTATGAATATTCACACAAATTGTCTGATATACAATGAGTACTTTCTTGAAAAACTTGATAATTTATAGATATGGATTTCTAGATAACTTTCTAGATAGATTTGTATAAGATAAAATGAATACCTACACTGGCTAAAAAGTATGTTGCAGTTTTCTTATTTTTTAGATTATTTTTGAACATCAGGGTTTATTCGATTTTGATTTATTTTACATTTACACTATGCTGACAACTTCCCCCTCTGGTGCACTTATTTCTTGCACGCCTTTGTTTCCTATAATGAAAAGAACTTGGATTTCTCTAACCAGGTTGTCTTGCATTATAATAAAGAACATCCAGTTTGAATCATGTTGAGTACATTTACAAGCTGAAAAAACTGAATTGTGAATAGTCCATAAGTTTGATAAATATCAAGATTTTCTTTTTTTGCCATATCGCCCAGCCCTACTTGACAGGAATGAACATGACTAACACATGGTATTGGATTTGGATAAGGCTCGTCGGACCGCTATCCAATCCATCTAAAAATGTCAGTATCAGAGCCAATACTGATCCAGGTATCGGATCGGTGCATCCCTAACCTGCACACAGACAACACACACCTCAGAGCAACTGATGGTGTTTGCATATCTATAAGCAGATAGCTCATCCACCAGCTAAAATTTGTTGTATCCACTTCACATCTGCTGTTGCATCTCTGACAGTGATGGTATTTAAAATTTTAGCAAAACACAACACTTTTTTTTTTTTTTTTTCAGTTAACTATAACTTTTGATATGGATATCTTTCCTTAGAGTAAATTAGGAGCACTGGTCAAAGTAGAGACACTGTATGCAATGCTCCTGTTTAAATTGACAGAAGCTGAAGCAATAATAAAAAATAAAAAAATTTGATCTATTAGATTTATAGTTAGAATTTTATGATAATTTGAAAGCTGAGCCGTTTTATCAAAAACAACAGAAAACCCCAAACAGTCCAAAAATAAAGTTTGACCACATTTTATATTTTTCCAAAAACTGCCCATTGCAACTTACAAATCATTTTGATGGAGCATGTAGCAAATTAACTTCTCATTTTTATATGAAGTTACTGTTTACAAACAAATACTTGCCAGCGGCACTTCCAGGTTTTTTTGGCACCCCAGAACAGAAAGGCTTTTAATGTCCACTTTGTTCAAATTGAGTTGAAAATGCCCCAAAAGTGCTGTTTGTGGAGTTAAAACACCCACTTTCCAAAAGATTATCAGAGATCTGAGTTTCTTTAGATTTTCATCAGGATCGGGACAAACTAAGGATTTGACATACTGTACAAAATAATATAATATGATTCCTGGATCATGGCTCAAATAAGACCCAATTGACCCACTGCTGCTGGTAGATTTCAACTTTTCACAAAGGAATCGCACAAACTGAGATAGTAAACGACATATGAGGCCAAACATGATCAAACAATGATCTTATCCCACCATGTAAGATCTAACAGGACTTCGCATACAGTCTCCAATGCCACAGCATAAACTATTTGTGAAAAGTATGTGTGAATTCAAATAATGTAATATTCCTAAAGTATGTCTTTGCATTTATTTTGAATGCAAAAAGTAACTTTTTAATAGAAACCGGTTGATATTAAGTTTGAATAATGAGTGAGTCCATTATTTATTTTTTTTTATTTACTGTATGTGGACCAATAATTTATGCAGTAAAGGCACATATCATGTTAAATGGTAGTTTTCATTTGTATAGCCTATGTCACATTTTGCTGACTGAGTTTTAATGACTTAAGTGTATGTAAACTTCTGACTTCAACTGTATATTCACCAAAGCTGCTGCTCAGAAAAACCCGGAAGCGCGGTTGCCAGCTGTTTGACATCATGTTCACTTAATCTATAAAACCGTTGAATAAAAGCAATATAACACATACAATCGTGTTTTTGTAATAAGTATTACCATGGCTGTGATTACCCTAATGCAAGATGATATTCAGTACAACAACACTCTTGTTCAAGTGATTAATTATACTACCTAAAATTTAGGAATCACTCTATATGATTCAACACATGCTCAAAGGATTTGTGCTCATTACACATATTTTACCCAAGCAAACCATAGAAAAACATCTAAAAAGGCACTTTCCACTGAGGAAACAAAATTAAGGTCCTTGGTGAAAGCAGGTTTTTACTACTGAAACACCTAGCCCTGCTGGACCAGAGGCTGAAGAAGACCTAGAACATAAAAACACAAATTCGCACTTGAGACCCTGAGGGAGAGAAAAGAGGTTGAGTGCATCTCTCTCTTTTACCCAGGGACTGCCTCACATTATAAATCTGTTGGCTTTCCACAGCCCAGTGCACATGAATGGCTTCTCTCTCTCTCTGACACACACATACGCACCCACAAATGCAGACAGACACAGCTACACAAACACACTCACTACAGGAAGCCACACGATATGAACTCTAATCCACATCCTGCCTCTGCTTTAATTAAGGATCTGTGATGACACACAAATTGGCTAAAAGGACGATGTAACAATCCAACTGAATGCTTCTCAGCAGTCAGTACCTATATGAAGTCTCATTTATTTGAATTTTGTACTGAATGCTACTTACTTTTATACTATTAGGGGTGTAAATCACAAGTTTCATCACGATACAATCTTTTATCGATTCTCTTAGCCAGCAATCCTATGTTTGTTGATACTTCAAAGTCTGCCATGATGTGATTCCTATTCGATTCAGGGGACTGCGATCGATATTATGTGCCTATTTTACACAATCAATTACATTTCTTATCTCACAAATGCAAACAAAATATAATTTAAATCTATCTAAAGAAGACACTTGTTTTCATCTGTTTAAAAAAAAAAAAAAAAAAAAAAAAGCACTGGTAAATTAGAATCTCTATTTGGGTAGCTACACGTATTTGTGTATGTCTGACTTATGTGTGCCCAGCAGAACTGGTGGAAAGAGTTCACAGTGTGTGTGTGTGTGTGTGTGTGTGTGTGTGTGTGTGTGTGTGTGTGTGTGTGTCAACTGAATCACTGAGCCTCAACTCCCTGTGTCAGCAGCAATGAGCTGAGGTAAAAGACTGATGTTCCTGCATCACAAGAGAGTGAGAGAGAGAGAGATGACACACTGAAAGCACTGCCAGACGCTTGTGATCAGAGACTAGACAACTCTCTCTCTCTCCATTTCCCTCAGGAAACCTCATTATCAACATCTCCCTTTTGGCTGCACTCACAAACAATAATCTCACATCCACACACACACAAAAACTACAAACCAAACACACTCAAGCCAGCCGGAGTGCACCTCCTGCTATCCTATGGCTGGCCTGACCTACATCTTGTTATAGTCTTAAGTATGCTTAATCCCAGTAAGTCCTGAACACACCACTGCCACTCTTAATCGGGTGCTACCTGCTGGCCCTCAGCCCCTAGACAGGAGAAGCGATTAATAATTATTATTTAACGGAGCCTTTTTCTCTGTCTGTTTTGTTCTATTTCCGCACAATTACACATTATAAAATAGTCTGTTGTCTGCTGGGCAACATTCCAACAATCATGTAATTTTGCTCTCATCCAACATGTCATTAACTTTGATATTTCCCTGTGGAGTTAAAACACCAAAAACAGCTAAATTGTTCCAAATCACTCATTTCCTCTCAAATGGCTCCATCAGAGCTAGAAATCAAATCTGAGCGCTCAGAGCTACAATACTTGGCCTACTCCAGCATCCCAGCCGTCAAACAAAACAAGTGACAATTATATGCACACCAATACGCTGATAGCTACCAAAAATCAGCTTATTCAAGAAATCTCCATTTAGACTACATGACATTTGAAATAATCGAGTTACTCTCTGCTTTTGATGTTAAAACATAAATGGTTAGTCAATTACATACAACATGAAATCAGGGTAATGGGCAAAAATCTGTGTCGCTTATTAAGCATAATCAGTGTAAAATTGTGCATGTTAACGTGCTTATTTTCAGCAGCATTTCAGAAGGTCCAACAACCTCTTTTCTCACCTGTCTATTGATGTCCACTGGGAAATTGTGCCCATCCTCCATAATTTCCTCTTTTTCTTGTTGTTCATCCCCTAGTCCTGCATTTATCCAAGAGTGGTTGGAGCTCTCATCCTGAATAAGTGACTCCAACTGAGGCAACAACTCATCACCCAAAAGATCAGGAGCTTTACCCAGGTCCTCAAGTCTCTCCCCATGTTGCTCTCCAAGCAAGGCCTCCTCCAGAGCCTGAAACCCATTGCTGCTGTTTTCAATCTGGTTTGTGACTGAATGTACAGCCATATCACAGTTCCTCTGTTTTGCCACAGAGAATGAGTTTAGACTGTCTGAGAACACCTCAGAGGAGCCAAAGGGATTGTGGCTCAATTTGGAGCTCTGCATGCCATGGAAGTGGCACTGTTGTGCTGGACTGCCAGGTATTTCGACTTGTTGCCGTTTATGTTCCATTCCGGAAGCAGACAGAAATGGACAACTGGTATCCAAAAGGTTTGGGGAAGATGATGGGATAGCAGTTGAAGAGGTTGTCAAAGAGACCGGGGCAGAGGAGTAAGACCGAGTTGCATTTACTACAGGGGGAGGTTGACCAGGAAGAGAGTAATGAGCAGTGGGATAGGATGAGGCATGGCTGGCTGAGCCAGATGGGAAAGAGTGAGTTGCAGAGGAAGACTGCACAGGGAAGCCCAGGTCATTGTCCTGCAACCCTGGACCCACAGTAAAGCCTTGGACCTCTTGGGCCACCTGAAACCCACTGTGCTGCTGGGAGGACACAGGCATCACTGAAGCCTCAAGATAAGGTTTGGACTGTGAATGTCCACCCTGGGCAACCACAGGGTGGAAGGGACTACCATCCACAATGAGGGAGTTATGGTGGCCTTGCTGGGAATGATTTTGGGAGACGTTGCCCTGGTAGTAAAAGCCAGGATGATCCTGATAGTTCTTGCCAAGGTGGTGCAAACCTTGCTGGACTGTCTGTTGGTGCGGGAGGTGCTGCTGGTTTGAGATTGGAAGTTGTCTTTGTTGAAGATGTTGCTGACTGTATTGCTGATGCTGATGCTGAACTTGATGTTGCTGAAACTGTTGCTGCTGAAATTGTTTATGTTGATCTTGTTGGTGGTGTTTAATGTGCTGATTCAGTGTGTTATTCCCATTCTGATCGTGATTTCCCCACATGGGGCTGTTGTTAAGAAACAGTCCATTAGTTTGGGGCACTTGGTTCATAGAATGATCTTGAAACTGCTGCTGCTGTGACAGAAAGGCTCTTCCACCATTGTTACCTCTTTCTGGACCAGAAAAAGACTGTGACTTCATAGTGTCAAAATGCCCCACAGGTTGACTGTAGGGTATCCCATGCTGGATGGTAGAAGCCGGAGGTCTGGACCCTGCATCCACCAAAAGAGGCTCAAAGCCAGGGCCCAAGTTAAGTTCATCTTCCAAGGACACAGTCCCAGGGGTAAACCCTGGGTCATCTTGAACAAGGCTGTCAAGCCCTCCCCCAAATATATTAGGGTCATCAAAAAAGTCCATTATGGGGTCAGTCATAGTACGAGTTCAGTGCATGAAGTGTCTTCCCCCCTCAGTGGGCCCATACAACAGGACTACTGAATGTAACATGGAGATGATGAGCGTCAGAGTCTGCTGAACCACTGTGTGTCCATCACCAAGAAGGCTTTAGTCTAGAAAAAAAAAAAAAAACACAATTACACAACTTTAGATATGTACCAATTATGAGAATTGAAACCATCACAATAACATTCATGATTTTTCATTCAGTGAGTGCATTTTAAAAAGTTCCAACCCCAAAAAATGGACTCACTGATACCATATTAGTACCTTATTCAGCCCTCTACATAGCGAGTAAATCACTTGCATATGCAACCAAATTTCATGCTATGCGAATAAAACATGTCTGTTATTAGCTACTGGCGAGTAAATATTCAGATTTTACTTGACACACTTGAGTTATGTAGTGACGAAGAACTTGAGCACCACAATCCTTTTACTGAATAAGAAGCTGTCGATTAAGAAGCTGGATTGAGCCTCGTCTTTTACAGAGTGTTGTCTCGTGAGTGCACACCTGCGCACCCTGAAGGAAATTGACCTTATCTGGCTGCAGTAGGTCCAGATCTGTCGTGATCACATTATCACCATCGCTTTAGTTCAGCCGTGAAATAGCATTGACATTGCATTTAACAAAGTCAACTCTGACTTTGGTTAAACTTTTGCCTGGACTGTTTTCACAACATCTGTCACAAACTCTGTTTTACAGCATGGCTACAGACCAGTAACGCGCCTGTTGGACGTCTGTTAGAAGGTAAAAGTGTTGCAAAACTTAAGGGCTTGTAGATTTTCATTTGAGAACGTGTACAATAAATATTTGTACAAGCAAGACACATTATACAAGTAAAAGTTTCCTTTTGCTTCGTTCCGTGTATTCTGTATCCAAAGACGAGACCCAGGCACCCCATTTTCATTTCATGTCTCTTTTAAAATCCTTTGTTACATACAGTTGTTGATCAAAAAGAGTTTCTAAAGTTTCTAATCATACATTGCACGGATGAGGGGAAACAACCGTGCAACTTCTCTCTCATTAATGTGCACTGCACTCACTCAACCGTAAATGCTTGCTTGTAGAGCAGCCACTCTCTCAAAGGGATGGTACCAATTTAGCGCTTGTTATAATCAATGTAAATCGCACAAGTGCATATAAGCAAACATGTTATGTAGTAATGTAGTTAGTGTAATAAATGTATAAATACATAAATATTTAAAAGGCAAAATCATACATTGTGAATAGCCTATATATATATATATTTCTCTCTCTATTTCACACACACACACCGATCAGCCACAACATTAAAACCACCTGCATAATATTGTGCAGGTCCCGCTTGTGCCGCCAAAACAGCGTGAACTCGCCACAATTGTTCAAATCCAACAATCATCCATGTGATTATCTAATCAGCATATCGTGCGGCAGAGGTGCAGTGCATAAAATCATGCAGATACAGGTCAGGAGCTTCAGTTAATGTTCACATCAATCATCAGAATGGGGAAAAAATTTGATCTTAGTGATTTGGACCGTGGCATGATTGTTGGTACCAGATGCTGATCTTCTGGGATTTTCACGCACAACAGTTTCAATATTAGGCAGGTGGTTTTAATGTTGTGGCTGATCAGTGTATACACTACCGGTCAAAAGTTTTGAAAAACTTGACTGCAATGTTTCTCATGATCTTAAAAATCTTTTGATATGAGGGCATTTGCTTAAATGTTTGAAATTAGTTTTGTAGACAAAAATATAATTGTGCCACCATATTAATTTATTTCATTATAAAACTAAAATTTAATTTAAAAGAAAAAGTTTTTGAAATTGATGACTTGGACAAAATAATAAAGAAAAGCAGCCAATAAGTGCCCAACATAGATGGGAACTCCTTCAATACTGTTTAAAAAGCATCCCAGGATGATACCTCAAGAAGTTGGTTGAGAAAATGTCAAGAGTACATGTCTGCAAATTCTAGGCAAAGGGTGAGTACTTTGAAGATGCTAAAATATAACACAGTTTTGATTTATTTTGGATTTTGTTTAGTCACAACATAATTCCCATAGTTCCATTTATGTTGTTCGATAGTTCTGATGACTTTACTATTATTCTAAAATGTGAGAAAAAAAAAAAAATTAATAATAATAATTATAATAAAGAATGAGTAAGTGTTTCAAAACTTTTGACCGGTAGAGAGAGAGAGAGAGAGAGAGAATGTATATCTCAGCGTTTTTCCTGCATAGAGAATTATGAGGCGGCCGCCTCCGTCAAATTTCGTGCCGCCTCCAACTGTAGATGAAACTCAGGCAGGTAGTTACGTGCACAGATAGAGACCCCAAGTGGTGCTGTGAAATTAAACCACTATAAAAATAATCTCCATAGAGCCAGCAGAAATAAGGCAATAGCCCTCACTTAAGCTTAACAACAAGCAAGCTAATCAGGCATTGGCTCAAAATAGCATTACATAGTTTACATATTGATAGCATAACAGTCAATCCTCTGTGGTCACCGGAGGCGCCGGCGCGATCACCTGACTTTTTCCCTGATAACAGCAGAAAGAAATACTCCGTCATTTTTGGTCATACAGATAAGAGCAAGACATCATTCTATACATACACTTTTAATTGTGTACACCAGAGCATGTGAGCGGAGCGGTGATCTTTTCACCTGAGCGAGAGTGCCTTTTTGAAGATTCCGCTCCGCTCGCTCAGGCCGCTCGTTCAACCCAGAATGTGCTTCGTGATATGCTGGTTTGGGAATCTGCGAAAGGAACAATAGGCCTGAGGTTATGGAGCTCTAACATTGTTTTAGTAAATTTGCAAACCTTATAGCCTAAATTAATTTATTCTTTGTATTTATGTTAAGAATGAGGATATCAAAAGGGAGAGTGGAGAGACCGTGAGAATTAGCAAATATTCCTTTTGGAGTCATATGTGTCACATTGCCAGAGAGCACGAGGATGTGCTACGTGAACATGGTAGTGCAGCAAAAGGTGAGCTAGTAAGCCACACTACTATTCGATAATAAATTAATAGATAAGTAAGGTATCTTGTTGTTTTACAATCATGTCAGTGCAGCTCCGGTTCTGCAGGGTTGCAAACATTTGAGCACCCTCAATTGAATTTGTAAGCTTAATAACACTGTATATTGGCAAAGCATATTGAATCCTGGCGAACACACACACAAAAAATCCCTGCATCAAAACTAATAAACATGTATGATCTTGCAGATCAGTGTGTCCTAATTTGCAGGTGGAGCATTCTGCTTTTATGCCTCTATTGTACAATTGATCATTTGATTAGTAAAGATTTACTCGCATAGAGAATTTCATAGCGGAATTCTCTCACTTAATCGACCGCCTGTTGCTTTCGATTTCTGCTTCGGGATAAAGTGGCTCATAACTGCTGGTCAGTTTCCCAAAGCCAAATCAACACCTTAACAATAAATGAAACCTATAAATGATTGTACAATAGGAAAAAAAAACTTTTCTTAAACAAAGGTAGTGTAATTTGTGAATTAAATAATTTTTATTTGTTTTAGGATCATTAAACATGATTTCATCTAATATATATTCGACAAAATCTCACTTTATGCAGGACAAATATTTTTTATTGTTAAATCCATGGTTAAACCTTGCTGTACATATAAAGAGCGCATGCACAAGACATGATCGTTTGACGCATATGATGCTTAATATACTTAATATATTACTTAATAATGCTTTAAAAAATATTAAGGAAAAACAAAGGGGGCACACGGTATCTACTAATATAATAATTATTATATAAATAACCACAGTCCTTTAGATTGCATATGATTCGTATATATAAAATTGTAGAGAATATTAATAAAACAACACTGAAAAAGAGAAAAACATTCACTGCTGTTTTCTGGATAACTTAATACACCCTTTAAACTGAACACAAATTTAGGATGAGAAATTGCTCATTTTAATTTACAGACCCAATGTCTGATAGCATTAAATCAGAAACCTATTAATGTATCAAATCTACAGTATAATCATTATGTGGAGACAACTGAAAACCAATTATGAATTTCACTTTTACCTGCAATATTTTTCCTGGTACCAGTCCATGTTTTCATTATTTAAACGATTCGAACAAACTTTAAAGTTGAAAAGATTGTGTTTTTCTGGGTCAGTTGCGTCTCTCAAGTCCAGTTTAAACTCAAAAGCACAAATTTGCGTGTATGCGAGTTTCCGTGCCAACACACGTTTTATCACTTGTAGAGGCGTGTATGATGACTTGTTTAAAGTAAATAAATGTAATTTAGAACTGAATAATGTAGAGGCATTATTTGAAGACGTTCAATGACATATGTGCTAACAGAAAAATATTTGGCTGATTACAAATGATAAGGAAGTTCTGGTAGACCCGATTATCTAACAGCAGCTGTAAACCAGTCCAAAATAAACAACGAGATTTTATATACAAAAACACAATACAATCACATCATTTTAGATGTGTACATTACTAATCATTTGATAATTTAATAAATGTCAGCCTATAGTCTATATTTCACCCAGAGGGGCTCCTCAGCCCATGTGAGCGCGAGCGGTACTTGAGCGGAGCGTCACACCGCTCCACTTCGCTCACATGCTCTGGTGTACACTCACAATAACAGCAAAACTTTGTGGTTTTGTAAAATAAAGAAATCAAACAGGATGCGTTTTCTGCCGTCTCGATCTCCGTGAACTTCTGTCAGAAGCATGTCACGAAAACGAACCTAAACTCAGCGTATACTTGCCTCGCAGACATGAGAAATATGTCTATAGAAAGCTTGGATTGTCTACTTTTAAATGAACCAATTTAAATCGAAAACAAATATTCTCTGATTGTGTAAGCCGTATGGAACCAACGAGGTACAGTCTTTCCCGTTTGAGCTCATTATCGTTTTTTTGGAAGACACTCTGTGAATTTACCTCAGAAGAAGAACGTGATACGATACGGCCTTTCTAACACAAATAGTGTCTCACAAAAGTTTATTTTGTGAGCGAAAACTGGAGTCTACAAAATCTATTATGTGTTTCATGGCCTTGTTTCAGTGACTTAATTACTAACCACGCATAATCTTGATTTTCTCAAAAATGCAAGCGTACATCTCATTTGGAGGCTCTTATGTTACAACATTGCTGAGAAAGTGATGCAGTTTATTTATTCATTTTGTTAATTATTCATGCTTGACATGATGACTACAATCATGTCAACTGTATCTGGGCAAAATGTTGTATTGTTATCTCAAAGCAAGTTATGGCATTTGGAATCAAGGTAGCCTTTTTTATCAAAAGTCCAAAAAACTCTCCAAACAAGGTGATCTGAGGGTTTTACTGAAACTAAGAACTATTTACATTTGTAAATGCCACAATAAACCAGAAACATAATTACATAGAGTAAGTAACAAGTAATAAGATCCAGCACTGTTTCAGTTGTGCGCATGGTAAATAAAGACCTGTCAATCTAAGCGATCAGTCCAATCCAAGCTGTAAAACAGTGGCCAACTGGTCTCTACACATCGTCCCTTCCCACCATACCACCCACATACCTGAGATCAGAGATGATCTTATTATCGGTTTAAGAGGTTAATCAAGTTTGCTGTTTGTTAAAAATAAATGAACACATTAGCTGTTATGTTGTATTTAATTAATTTAATGTTGAACAGGTTAGCTTTTTTAATTAAATATGCTATAAGTTGATAATTGTCATTTTCTCCAATCATCTAATTATTAGTACACCAAATATATGTTGCTTGTAAGTGTTTGCTTCAGCCAGTGAAGGCATAAAACAAGTGTATGTGTGCACATGATCAGGATGGTACCACCTCCGCCTCATTTTGAGCCAGGAAAAACCCTGTGTATGTGTATGTATATGTATTATATATATACATTATATTTGATGACCCCTTCTCTGTTTTCTTATTAATATTTGCTGTTATTAAATGGCATATCTGACATTGGCCATCCTGCTCTCAAGATATCGTTATCAGTCACTGAAAAACTCATATCGGTCGACCGGTAGTTACATCAATCCATTCAAGGAGACAGTGCCAAATTTATGCACATCTAACATGTTCATCTCCTTGAGAAAGTCTCTTTCAGGAATAAACTCTTTCAGAACTCTCTGAGGCCTGAGAGAGGTGAAAGGGGAAGGAATGTCTGGGGAACATTTGGCACCATTAGTGAAGCTCAGAGACATTACAACAGGCACAGCAGCTGAAGAGCTTTCAGCATAAGACAAAAACCAGGTGTTTCAAACTCCCCTCAGACTTCCCTCAGCTATGGATGAGAGAGGAGAGGAGAAAAAGAGAGTGAGTGAGAACTGCATATAATTTTTTGTCAAAACCTGGTTAGGAGAGCTGGGCAGGAATGACTGCATAACATGAGCTGTGTGGGATGTACAGAGAGCTCATTTCATTTCACGCATGCATGCACGCACATGCAGACAACCGGACAGAGAGGGTGAGAGAGAAGCATGCTGTCCTGACCGTAGACCACAGGCTGTAATCGAGGTCAGTCACGACCTGATGACTCATAACACACACACAGATAAAATATAAATAAAATAAACGGCAAGGCAAAGAAATCTAAACATGGTCCGTTACAACAATAGCAGTCAGTGGTTTCAGTCATTTTCTCTCTCTACCATTAAACACAATAATTAGGCCAATAAGTCAACATTATGTATATATTATATTTGATGACACCTTCTTGGTTTTCTTAATATCTTTTTTTTAAGTTTTCAGTTGCATTACGCTTACATGTTGTCAAAAGTCTGGCGATGTATTGATTTCTGGCCGATACCGATATTAACAAAAACCCAGGGCCAATTGATGCCCTATGCAGAACTCCGAGATTGTCTGACATAGTAAGGGGCATTGTGCGAAAGCACGGTGAGAAAGTTCATGTGCGAGGCTATCGACTGTGTTCCACGACTGCTATCGGGTCCTTGAATAATGTATAACAGTAATGTATAATGTGGAGTTTCTGGTGCCCCCCTAGGGAGTTGGTGCCCTACGCAGACTGCGTAATATGCGTATAGGGAGCGGCAGTACTGCAAAAACCTATAGGCCAATAGAGAAACCAATATTTTGCCACTTACTAAATTTTGCTAGGATATTATGATTTAAAAATGTACCAAGAGGTACAAAAGCTAATTTATAGTTTTAACACTAAATTTCCATTGAACATAGTTTAGATCTATTGAATATATGGCAGATTTAATAAGAGAAAATGTATATTTTCTGCCATCGGCTTATGGGTCATAAGCATGAAAATGCCATATGAAAAACGTATGGCTCATTTATAATTAATTGTCAATTAATTGTACCGTATACAATTTATATACATATAAATAAACAAAGAGGTTGTTTCCTGTTTGTAACAGAAATACTAAGCAAAATAAATAAAATCCAGGAAATGGAAAGCATGTCAAAAACATGCATAAAATATATTTGTAATGCACTCTCTTATGTAAAATGTGAGTTCTATTTTTTAGAACTGCAAAAATGTTTTAGCAGTGCAAAATAACCTCCTTTTCACATCAATCGTCATGGTATCATATTTAGTAATTGGCCTATACATATCAGCAGATACACTGGTGCATCCCTAATAACAACAAATGTATGAGTCTCCCTACCTCTAAAATAAACTGATAAACAATTACCACACAACAAAGTGTAGTGTACATTGTGTCCTTTGGGTGGTAACATTCAAACAAGAAAAAAAAAAAAAAGCTCAAAACAAGAGTCTTGTATCTTGAATTAGCAGCAAACTCCAAGCTCTTTGTTGGGATTTTAAATCATACATCTTTCACCGTCAGCACTCAAAATTACAGGGTACCTCCCTTTTTATGACTGGGACTTCAGCGAAGCAAAACAACAAAAGTTTTTCAAGAAGGGCACCTGTCTCAAACCAGGAAGCATTTAGGAAAGTATATTGTAATCAAGTCTTATTGTCAAGTCACATAATCTATGGATGAAACTGACATGATATTTATGATCACTCAGGCTATAAGTGAGGCTAAACTTGTGCCTTATGTACTGTGGTTTCAATTATTGCTACATTTCAAAGACTCTCTAAGCCATTGCAGTGGCAATGGCTTATCTGTGGTTCTTATGAAACATTATGGCACTGAGACAACATCCCAAAACAAACAGATTTGTGTGAACGGCCATGTCAATACCAACCTTCCAGGTCCAGATACCAGTATATCTCTGTATCTTTGGCTCAAGGCACTACGCTGATTTATATCAAATGGCTTCCTAGGCTGCAAGTATCAAGCCAGACTTTTTTTTCTCATGAGAACAGTTCCCACCTCCACAGGCCAGAGGTGTTCTCCAGCAACTGCATCAGCCTACAGCCGAAAGACAGACTGATAAGAGCCCTAGAGTCTCAGACCATTAGCGGTGCAGGCATTATCTGTACAAGCAAAAACATTCCTACTACTGAAAAGTACTGCAACCCTCCCCCCAACACATACACAATGAAAATAGAGTGTCTGATTTTTGTAAACTAGCTATTTCTTATACCTTACACATCCATGTCTTTAACAGATATTAAAGGGATATTAAAAACTCTGTCATCATTTAATCACCCTTATGTTGTTTCAGACTCATATGATTTACTTTGTTCTATGGAACCCAAATAGGCGATTTTAGACAGAATGACCCCCTTACTTTCATTGTCTGGAAAAAAGTAACATGGTAGTAACATACATGTGCCAAATGGCTTTTGAAAAACATGACAGTAAGTAAATGTTGACAAATGTCTTATTTGGGTGAGTTACCCATTCAAACAAGTGTCCTTTTAAATCTACATTTCACCACTATGCCTAACATCTCTAGTTCAGGAAAAGTCACTAATTAATTAACTGATTCAATGTGTTTCAAAAAACTAATTCACTAGCTTAATAAAATAATACACGTCATAATAAAAGCATGCTTCAAAATATAAGCTAGAGCCCTGAAATTGCAGAAATTGTGACAGAAATATATTACAAATGTATGATTCACTGTAATAATAATAAATAATAATAATAATGAAGCAATATATCACAAGCATGACTGCTGTTGAATAAAAATTTGGGGTAAAATGCAATGACATGTTGAACAGTCCTATTTTCACTTGTAAAATGTTTTTAGAATGAACTGATAAGACACCATTTTGATGATGAAATTATATTAAACTAAAACATTGAATTCTGGAAAATAATAATAATAATAATAATAATAATAATAAAAAGTAAAACATGATTTGGTAAAAAATAAACCAGATTTCAGTAGGGCACTACTTAAAAACACTTAAGCAATGCATTGTTGATTGAGAAACACTGAAGGCAACATGCATTTCTTTTAATTTATTATTTACAAAGAAAAGTAACTTTTTAAATAGGCTAAACAGAAGTGTTCAATAGAATGTTGTCATATTAGCATATATATACGGTTTACCGAAATTGGTATCGAGAACCGTGAAATTTCACTGGTGTCGGTACAGACTACTGACATTTTGGTACCGTGACAACACTAGCACCAACAAGCATGCCACGGTCCAAATCACTGAGATCACATTTTTTCCCCATTCTGATGGTTGATGTAAACATGAACTGAAGCTCCTGACCCATATCTGCATGTGGGTTGGTGCTGTTTTGGCGGCACGAGGGGGACCTACACAATATTAGGCAGGTGGTTTTAATGTTTTGGCTGATCGGTGTATGTTGGATTGTGACTCATCTAAAGAGCAGGTAGAGGTTGCCTTCTACCAGAGACCCGAGACCAGTTTCTGTGCTGTATTTGATTATGGTCTGGGGGTTTTTCTGGGTGTCTGAAGCTGATCCTGGACCACTGCAATTAAGTAGCCTCTTTTTTTAGTGATTCATTTTCCCACAGCATAGGCAAGCTTTAATCAACACAACAGGTGGCGAGTGAAGTTTCAATGACATCCACAGCAAAAGTGGAACCACAGAAGGAAGATTCTGTTTTCTTGTCTCTCTTTTTCAACACTTTCATTGCACCAAGGAAATTGTTCTCTTTTTTTTGGAAATTAAAACAATAGTTACCATGAAAATTCTGTCATTTACTCACCCTCATGTTGTCGCAAAGCTGTATGACTCTCTTTCTTCTGTAGAACACAAAAGAAGGTGTTAGGCAATATGTTAGTCTCACCATTCACATTTAGTGAATGTGTTTCCATAAAATGGCTGTCATTCTGCCCAACATCTCCTTATGTGTTCCACTAAAAAAGAAGAAAAAACAAAAAAGAAAAGAAGTATTTTGGAAGAACATGAGAGTGAGTAAAAGATAACAAAAGTTTTCAGAAACAACCCATGCTCTCAACAATCAACCTTCAGTTTGATCTTTCAGAATGAGAACATGGCTACCCTTGGACTAAACATGACTAAACATGTTTTCATCCTGGATAATCCTCAATCTGCATTTAAACTAACTCACACTGCCAATTCCATTATTGAAGCCGTGAGCTATAATATCAGTACTCAATGTCCACAGTCAATCAGGTCTTGCACAAGAAATTGAAAATGAGTGCAGTCTAGGTTTGACAAACCTTTCTCTATTCTTAGCATACTTTAAACATTAAGGTGGATCAGCGTAATCTTTAATAATAGTGGACAAATAATGAACCTACTTCAATTGTGGAATGACAAAAGCCACTTCTTAAAAATAGAAACAACTGCTTACCAGCGCATGACATGGCACAGGACATTTAACCATAACCCCTACTTTTAGTGTAGAAAGATTTTAAGTTCTGTACTAAGGCAGTTCTTAGTTGACGTACAAAACATTAATATAATGCTGGCTAAATATGTTTTCTTTTTTTTTCTTTTTTTAATCTATAAATGGAAAAGTGTTTCCATTATCTGCTATCTCATCGTGACTCAAAGCAGATGATATTCTTGCAAAGGAAAATGTATGTGGGCTCACATTATCCTATCTCTGCTGGAGCCAAGTGAGAGTCTTTTCCATTGACTCACCACTGAATGTCATTTTGCTTCCCATAATGCAAATTCTGTCAGTTCATATAGCCCATCAGCACTTTAGACTGAGTTTGGTGATGGTACTAAGGATGGGCATTTTAGTCATTTTGTCTACTCGAGTGCTCGAGGGGCGATTATGTTCATAACTGTATATATAATAACATGTCTAACAAACGTCTATGGCTGCTGCATTGTGCCTTGTTGTTCCAGTGTATCATCTATTCATTATTGTAGGCTGTTATAAAATGTTACAAAATGTACAAAAGATTCAAAATATAATGCATCATATTTTATCATTATGTGAAGATTCGCTGTCCAACTCTGAAAGAATGTGCCCAACGGACATCTGTCTGTTCTTCCTTCAGGTTACTGTAGTAACCTTAGTAAGCATGCACCAGTTTTTTTAGTGACTGTCTGAACCATCTATTTTCAAATAACAGGAGACACCATAACCATTGCGTTTTTAATATGCGTGTTAAATTGAAGTTCAGTTTGGAGACGCTGCATTGTGTTCCATTTAACTGCGCTCTGTCTAGCTGTTTCAAACACTCGCCTGCTGTATATGCGTTGCTTCAGCACGTCGAGTCCACTGCCACACACGCCTGGTGCGTGTGTCCCCAAATGTTTGCTCTTGTAAGGGGAAGCCGCAATGCTCTGTATTGTTGTTGCTGTGATTCATGAAGAATTCCATTCAACTCGGAGAGTCTGAATTTCCACCTTTCAATTGGGGAAAGTGCAACGGAATGACACTTTATATTGGACATCTAACTTGGAAACTCGTGCAGAAATCTTCAACTCCCATTTCGTCGAGATGCAGGTGCGTGTTACTTCACGCAGGGCAGGGAGGTTTATGGTCAGTGACAAACATTTACTTTTATTAAATAATATCCATTAATGAGTTAAAGTTCTTACATGAAATGACAATAAAACGTGTTTAGCAAATGTTTTGCAGAGACAGGTGTTCAAAATACGGTTAATTACACTCTCTTTTGATTAATGTAACGATAGCATTTTAGTGTTGTATCAGTTTGGTTGCCATGAGACGTTTCTGACAATGTACCCCTCAAAACCACAACGTAATCAATATCAAAATTAAAAGTTAGTTGTAAGGTAATTGTCATTGGATTTCGAATTAAGTGAAAAGTCACATCATGCGATCACTATCGATCATCGTTTTCATGATCGATCATTGCTGCCATTTCCGAGTACCCGAGCCCATCCCTAGATGGTACAGGTGTTTTTTGTTTTGTTTTTGGAGTCGAAGTGCATCTCCAAATTCAAACACTTCCTGCTCACAGCAGTTGAATCTGACTGACTCTTTGTTCACCATGCATTCCCACCTAGTATTGCCATATTTTACCAAACAACATTCAGTGCTATTCACTGTAACTCAGCACTGAATATGTCAGAATCCCTCTAGTTAATCTGGATAAATTGGAGGAGGTTAAATCCAAACAACAATTTCACCAATGCCTGCATCTTCCCTGGCCAGATTTCACAAAATCAGTCCACCTGTTAGGTCAGACTAGACAAGTCTCTGATTAGTGACTATGGGTTTGTTTGTTTGATTGTTTGTTTGCTTTTAATGCCATGCCTGATTCTATGGATGTTTTCATGGCAAAATCAACTAAAAACTTATATAAGTTGTTTCAGACATATTTTTTTAGAGACTATGACCATTACTAAAATGCATAAACATATTGACATATTGAGCATTTTCTGAGTTTAAACTAATAACATTTCATTTATAAATAGTGATAATTTATTCTTGAAGAGGACCTGTTGGATTTGTTAGGATGGAGAGCAGATACTGGAGTTCTTGATCAATATGTTGGCAGCCTATTTATATAAACTGATGGGTCAAAAACAAACATAGTTGGAGAGCAAAATATTTATTTTAAAATATATTTTCTTTATTTACTTTTTTTTTTCACCCATGTGAAAACTAACTGCCCCCTCAAACTTAATAGCTGGTTGTGCCACCTTTGGCAGCAACAACTGCAACCAAATGCATCAGATAACTGGAGATCAGTCTTTCACAACGTTGTGGTGGAATTTTGGCCCTGCTTTAGTTCAGCCACATTGGAGGATTTTTGAGCATGAACTGCCCGTTTAAGGTCCTGCCACAGCATCTCAATCGGGTTCAAGTCAGGACTTTGACTAGGCCACTCCAAAACTTTAAATTTTGCTTCTTTTAAGCCATTCAGAGGTGGACTTACTCCTATGCTTTGGATCATTGTCTTGCTGCATAATCCAGTTGTGCTTGAGCTTTAACTCATGGACTGATGACCGGAAGTTCTCCTTTAGGATTTTCTGGTAGAGAACAGAATTCATGTTCCCTCAATTATTGCAAGTCACCCTGGCCCTGAAGCAGCAAAGCATCGCCACACCATCATTAATGTTCTTCTGGGTTAGCAGTGGTTTTCGCCTCGCCACTCTTCCATGGATGGCATTTTTGGCCAGTGTCTTCGTAATAGTGGAGTCATGAACAGTGACATTTATTGATGCGAGAGAGTCCTGCAGTTCTTTGGATGCTGTCCTTGGCTTTTTTGTGGCTTCCTAGATGAGTCGTCGCTGTGCTCTTGGAGAAAATTTTGGAAAGTTGGCCACTTCTGGGAAGGTTCACTACTGTGCCAGGTTTTCTCCATTTGGAGATAATGTCTCTCACTGTGGATCTTTGGAGTCCCAGAGCCTTTGAAATAGCTTTGTAACCCTTCCCAGACTGATGTATTTCAATCACCTTTTTCCTCATCATTTCTGGAATTTCTTTCGACCTTGGCATAGTGTGCTACTGATTGAGACCGTTTAGCAAACTTCATGCTGCTGAAAAAGTTCTATTTAGGTGTTGATTTGATTGAACAGGGCTGGCAGTAATCAGGCCTGGGTGTGTCTAGTCCAGCTGAACCCCATTATGAATGCAATTTCATAGATTTGGGGATTTAGTAACTAACGGGACAAAATACTTTTTTTTTTTTTTACTTTTTTTTTTTTTACACAGGCCCAGTTGGTATTGGATAACTTTTTTGCTTCAGTAAATAACATTATCATTTAAAAACTGTATTTTGTGCTTACTCAGGTTGCCTTTGTTTTATGTTAGATTTTGTTTGAATTTTTGAAACAATTTAGTACAAGATATACACAAGAACAGAAGAAATCAGGATGGGGGAAATACTTTTTCACAGCACTGTATCATATCTCTTCTGAAGACATGGATTAAACCACTGGAGTCATATGGATTACTTTTATGCTGCCATTATGTGCTTTTTGGAGCTTCAAAACTTTGGTCACCATTTCCTTGCATTGTATTGTATGGACCAACAGAGCTGAAATATTCTTCTAAAAAAATCTTAATGTGTGTTCTGCAGAAGAAATTAAGTCACACACATCTGAGGTGGCATGAGGATAAGTAAATGATGTGATGATTTTCGGGACAACTATCCTTTTAATATTCACCAAAAAAAAAAAAAGGACCAAAAAGCACCATGGTACTAAATTTTTGGACATGCGCCATATGGCAATACCATGGTATTCTTTGGAGTACCAAATGCCATGGTACACATCACACATACTGTATGGTAATCAATCACCATGATATTTATCAATGGTGTTTCATCTGATTCCATCACTGTATCATGGTACCATCAAAGTGCTTTTTGTAAGGGTCAGACACCTCAGCATATCACCTGTATGAGTCTTCCAATGGCACTGTGAAACAAATTCTGGGTAGTAAGTGTTATTTCCTAATTGCTTATGCCTCAAAAGTATAGAAAATGGCTATTATTCCCCACAAACTTTGCTTTTGTGACCTGGACAGTGATATTTTGAAATGTACCTATTTCCAATGAGAAAACGGGCGACTTTGTGTCTTTTCGTTCACATAAAGTCAGAAAAAAATAAATAAATAAATATGAATACAAATTAACATGTATTTACACTAAAGTAATACAAAAATGACTACAAAAGATTTAGAAGGGAGTAGTTTTGAGATTTACGTTATACTGTAAATCACTTTCACGAATCAGCCCCCAAATGTAGTCTCACATCATGTTCTCGTTATACTGTCCTTCGTAGCGGCGTTCAAAGTCCAGTATATCCTGATGGAAGCGCTCGCCTTGCTCCTCCGAGTACGCTCCCATGTTCTTCTTGAATTTATCAAGATGAGCATCAAGGATATGGACTTTGAGGGATTTCAGAGGTGGAGCCGAGGAGAGAAACCCATACTACCCCAAACAAAAAGACCTCAACAACTTGATTAGAGATCTTGGTCTCACCAAGTCCAATGCCAAGCTTTTGACATCTAGGCTCAAGCAGTGGAACTTGTTGGATGAAAGTGTGCAAGTCGCAGATCAGAGGAAGCGTCACTTTCTTTTTCCAGCTTCTTCACCCGTCAAAATGGGCTCTGCTTCTGCCACAATGTGACCAGTCTGTTCGAGGCAATCGGAATCGCCTGTAACCAGAATGAGTGGGGCCTCTTCACTGACAGCTCATCCAGGAGCCTCAAAGCCATGCTGCTCCATAATGGTAACAAGTACCCGTCTCTTCTCCTGGCTCACTCGGTGCACCTCAAAGAGTATTACAACAGCATCAAGACCTTGCTTGAAGTATGATGAGTATGGTTGGGAGGTCACAGGAGACTTCAAAATGGTGGCATTCCTGATGGGTCTCCAAGGCAGTTTTACCAAGTTTCCCTGCTATATTTGCCTTTGGGACATCAGGGACACCAAGGCGCACTACCACAGGTGGGATTGGCCACAGCGGACCGAGTTCTCTGTGGGCAGGAACAACATCAAGTGGGAGCCACTGGTGGACCCCAGGAAGGTGCTGATGCCACCACTGCACATCAAATTGGGCCTTATGAAACAATTTGTCAGAACTCTAGATAAGGAGTTGGCAGCCTTCAAGTACCTTCAAGACTTCTTCCCTAAGCTCTCTGAGGTAAAGGTCAAAGCCGGTGTCTTCATCGGACCACAGATTAAGAAGATCCTGCAGTGCAATGATTTCCCCAAGAAGCTCACTAGTAAGGAGAAAGCAGCTTGGAACAGCATTGTCGCAGTGGTTCAGGATTTCCTGGGCAATCACAAGGACGAAAACTATGTGGAGCTGGTTGAGACTCTGGTGAAGAACTACGGCACAATGGGCTGTAGGATGTCCCTCAAAGTCCATATCCTTGATGCTCATCTTGATAAATTCAAGAAGAACATGGGCGCGTACTCGGAAGATCAAGGTGAGCACTTCCATCAGGATATACTGGACTTTGAACGCCGCTACCAAGGTCAGTGTAATGAGAACATGATGGGAGATTACATTTGGGGGCTAATTCGTGAAAGTGATTTACAGTATAACGTAAATCTCAAAACTACTCACTTCTAAATCTTTTGTAGTCATTTTTGTATTACTTTAGTATAAATACATGTTAATTTGGATTCATATGTTGTTGTTTTTCTGACTTTATGTGAACGAAAAGACACAAATTCGCCTGTTTTCTCATTGGAAATAGGTACATTTAAAAATATCACTGTCCAGGTCACAAAAGCAAAGTTTGTGGGGAATAATAGCCATTTTCTATACTTTTGAGGCATAAGCAATTAGGAAATAACATTTACTATCCAGAACAAAAATTGTGTTACATAGTGTGGTCAAGCCTTTTCTCACCTGTCCAACAGATCTCTTCTGTGCTGGAGAAAAAAAGAAACTACTGTACAATCCAGTAACGATGAAATGACTGTACCACACAGAACATCAATCATCAGCATCGCCAACTTTAAACAGCGTACTCGTACGTCCTTTTCATGTTTCGTCATAACAACGAAGGAAAGCGATATTCGTTCAAAATAGCTCCTGCTGTTACATTCGTCCTGGTCGAAATGAAACGAGGCAGGCAACACTTCGGTCTACTTTCTTTCGTTCTTTAGTGCGGTCGGTCCCCGTTAGTTCAGGACTACTAAAACTCGGTGCACGAGCCTTTCACGTGGAGCTTATATCTTGACAGTCTACCTGAGTCCAGGTCCGCGAGCACACTGAACGCTTCATCCAGGCAGTGATTCCCTTCAGGCAGCTGAGCGTCATGGTGTCTCTCTCTCTCTCTCTCTCTCTCTCTCTCTCTCTCATCAGGACTGACAGCCACCTGAGTTTCAGCACGGTTGCACTCTATCACTCTATATTTGCACTCTCATTTGCCAAGGAAAGGAAATAAATGAGCGAACTTACCCAAACGAAACCAAATCATCCAGTGAGAACGCGACCATTTAAGGAGGAATAAAATAGCGAAGTTTTGTCGTAGTTGATATCGTGTCTGGGCGACCTCAGCGGTTCCAGCGCTACTGACGTAGGATGATGAAAACATACATTTGCATATTTGTTAAATCGTCTGTGATTGGACGAAGCTGAATGTATTTATTTGGAATAACTGGTTCGTCAGTTTAAGTCCTCAGCTAGAGTTATGTCAAAGGTCAATATCCTGTTCTTGAAATGATCATCAAACCCCTAGACATAAAGTTATTTAAGCAAAATATGAAGTTAGGGTTCACAAACAAGATGGCCGAACTGGAAGCTCAGCCAATCGGCGAGTGTTTTACACAGTGAATCAGCCTGTGGTGGCGGGAGAAGAGGGAGGAGACAAGTTGCTATCGGCGCCAGTGATATTTGATCACCTCTAGTGGATCTTTTGGGAACTGCTGCTTGAAAACTCTGATAATGTCAAATCCATAAGAAAACGGGAGCTTGTCAACTTGAAAATGTGTATAATCAATAGCCACCCCAAATGCTTTTTTAACCTATTGCTAATTTAAACAAAATAATTATCTTTAAGCTTCAGGTAGCATCGTTTACATTTTAACATGAGGACTACGCATTTCTTGTACCTTCAAGCTCAAATTTGCAATAACATACAAAACTTGTAAAATTCGCATTATTATTATTTATTTTTGTTGTTGTTCTAAAGGATAGTACAACCCCCCCAAAAAGAAAGTCATATGGCTTTGGGACAACATGAGACAAAGTAAGCAAACAAACAAACAAACAAACAAAATCACTTCTTTATAAGAATCACTTTCTTTTTATATGCACAAAAAGTTACAACACCATTAATGTGTTTTATGCATTTATTTGCCTTCAACAGATTTATTCAAAAAAAAAAAAAAAAAAAACTTCCATTGCTTATATAGCAGAGCTCATATTAGCATGCTCACTGAAATCACCCAAAATAGACAAAAAAAATAAATAAATAAAAATAAAATACCTACTACTACTACTAATAATAAAAAAAAAAAAAAAACTAAAATTGATTATATACCAAATGTACATACCTAGATAAATAAATGAGGGAGTTGTGGGCTCTGCTAAAGAGGCCACTCATTTCATTGAACTGCTCCACTATTTACACATCAAACCCTTTAAGATTGAGCCATTAGGACACAAAGTGAATTACATTACTGAACATTAAGGATGAACTTGGTCTTAATGAATGGTATTTGTCTTGTGCAGCACTTTACATTACAACCATTACATACACAGGACTTTTATTACACAATATTTAAAAAAAAACAACAACAAAAAAACAACCAAAATACATACACAGAGTGTTCTGTCCCAATCTAAAATCATTAACAAAGATTGTAGGGAAAGGAAAACCAATGTAAAAGGAAATAAATCTTAAATCATTAGCCAAAAAAAAAAAAAAAAAAAAAAAATTATATATATATATATATATATATATATATTTTAGCCTATTTTTAAGATTTACGCATTTCATAAAATTCCATCAAACTGAATTGTGTAGTGTTTAACAAAACTAATAAAACTTTAAATAATTTAGTTTATTTTAATTAAAGATTCAATTTGGTGGAATTCTTGTTAAATTGAAATGCGTAAATCACACATATATATACACATATATATTTGAGTGTACACAAACAAGTGAGGTGGTTTGTTGTGCCTGAAAACATTAACGTGCAAGTTACAGTATTGACTAGAACAAGCTCTGTGCCCTCTGACTTCGTTCAAGCCTCGGCATCGAAATGAGTGGAGTCATTAGATCTATACTGGAAAAATGTTATAGTTCAAGCCATTTTAGTGGTTTAAAATACAGTTCTTTTAAAGCTGAGAATGTTGCTAATGAAGTTCATAGAACTGCCTCAGAATTCAATTTATATGGTTCAGCACAGCAACAATAGCGTAGCACCCCTCCTGGTGGACAGACCGAGATACTGAAGGTTCATGTCTGAAGGGGGTTGTCCTCTTTGCTGAAAGGCTGAGTAGAACCAGTCTTCACCCAAGACAGCCCAGACACCGGCAATCCTTTGTAATCCTCAGGTCGTCTCTACAACAACAAGAAAAGGCCATTGGACCCAAGCACCAAGGGTATAGTTCACATTCTAACTAATACACTGAGAACATAAAGACGATAGGAAATGGGAAAGGAAATGGGCTGCACAGCCACATTCTCCACATGCGCAAACACACAAACCCATAGAAAATAAGCTCATGCTTTACAATGAGGCATGCATCAGATAGCAGGAAGAAGACTTGGTTTTCGGGAGCAGTCAGGGGAGCATCACACACTCACTTTATGTGCAAACATCTTCTCTTTTGCCTCTTCATGCACTGCTGGATTCCATGGGGAGAAGCTAGAGAAAGACAACTAACATTAGATGTGGAAAAATGAGCCAAAGTCCAGTCTAGTGACTCAACACTGAACTTTTAACCCCACTGAACAACACAAGCTCCAGGTTTCATTCTTACAAATAACAAAGTTTAAAACGGCGTATATTGTATATAAAAGGAGGACATTAACATTGTCTTGTTGTGGAGAAAAACATGGTATATTACATATGTTGCACCTGCCTTATTGCATAAGGATCATCTATCCTTGGCTGGTCAAACAAGTGGCTATTGCATAACTTAACATTGTCTACAACCTTGCTTTTGAAAAGCTGGATGTCTTTGTCATACCTGCACAGAAAGCATGGACATTAGTAATCAAAATTAGTCAAGTGTAAAAGGACTTTAAAACAAACAAGCTCTTAACTACTGGGAGGCACAGCTTAGAGAAAATGTTGAAAACAAAAAAAAAGCTAAAGCTTTCTTCTTGATGTGTGAGGCAAAGTCTGAGGTTGGACATAGCTTGTAAACACCAATGCCATATGACTTCAGTCAAAACACAGGGAAGTTAAAATAAGCTTATAAAAAACATTGTCCGAGTATACAGATGAGAGACACTGATAACTTTATCCATGTAGCAGTGAAATAAAGTGGAGTGGCAACTTCAGTGGCATACACTTTTCATCAGTTAGTGACTCATACGTTTAGATTTAGAACTGTGATAACTGTAATCAGTGATATAGAATCCTTTACTCACAGCACAGCGGCTTCAGGGTTGAGTGGATCCATGGTGTTGATCTTGTAGAAGATTGTGCGTGCATACATAAGAACCTGCCAGATATGGTTGTGGTTTCGTCTGTAGTGCAAGGAAGAGAAATGTGCAATTTCCCATTAAAATAACATTCGTGTCAGTCAGATTTTGTGTGAAAAGGAAACAACTGGTGTATTTGTGGGCGAAAAAAAACAGTCCCTTATAGTTGCATCATCATAAAATCTTCCAACACAATCTAGAGTTCAAATATGCAACAACAGCTCAAATCAAAGCTCATCATAAGCACATTCTTTATGCATCCTAAATCTCCAAGAAAGCTCATGGCAGCACATAAGATATTAGGTTATTTTTTTAAAGAAACCTCCATTTGGTGAAAGCTCTCCTCACGTCAAGCTCACCAGAGACCGGGTCAACTAATGGGTGGAAAACTGGCGTGTCGAAAACCACCCTCTGAAACAACATGCATAAAGGTAACAAAACAAAAAGATCAGCTCTTCTGAAGAAACCAAACTGTAATGACAAATAGATATGGCCAGTCAATTCTAACATTGATGCACTGATTCATCAAGTGTAACTACTAAATAGTACAAAACAGGACAAAATTAAAACAAGTATTTATAACAGACCTTAAAAGAACAGAAAAAGAACCTCTTGAATCCTTAATGGGATCTTTAAGGAGAAATTATCAAATGGATAGAATAAATTGATGTGTTCTATAAGTCACTGTATTATGTAAAGGAACACACCTCTGCTGGCCCGAGAAGTGAATAATTCTAGCAGTGTGTGGACCAATGATGTTGTGTTTCTGGATACCATGCCCTCTCTAATGTCAACATATGACACAATTACAGTCCTAAGATTGAATTTCAACATTCCTTTTGCCATTTAAAAATAAGAAACTAGTAAAGGCTACATTAAGGTTTGACTTTGTTATGGCTAACTTGGCAGACAGCAAAGAACACCATAAATGATATTGCTCTCCAAGTTGAGAATTGAATCTGAAACTGTATTCATCACCTGTTCTCAACAGAACTTAAACTAAAACCCACAGAGTATAGAATGAATACATGTAGCCATACTTTGGTTATGGTACTGCACATAATTCATTGAAAAGCTGAGAAAGCCTGTACTGTACTTACAGGACAGTCTCCATCTGGGTAGTTATCAGGGATGTACACGGTAAACTTAAACACACCATCCTGGTACAAGCCATGTCGAATGAAAATGACACCAAACCACACTGGAACAAAAGAAAAGACATTGGTGGATACTTGACAGCAAATTAGCAGCCCATTCTTCTGTTGAGTAATGCCATAGCCAATTCTTGAACTCCGTTATCGAACATGGATAACAGATAAAGTGCCTTCCATTTCCTGAAACATTGCTCCAGTGATCCAAAACTTGAGATAAGTGCACACGAGGAATAATTCTGCATTCCATTTAAAGTCTGATGTGGGAGATTTCTACTAGTGCGAGTACTTCTACATCTATATATTGTGTTATGTTGCTCTTAAATGATGTATAAATAAAATGCCAATACTACCATTTATTTTACAATTGTACACTTACCAACAAAAGAGAGAGAACATTTGCCATGCAGGTTTTATAATCATGTAATGTGGGTTCATGTAATGTAAAACAAGTAATTTGCTTGAAAGTGAAATGTTCCATTAAAAGGTGTTCATTTGGTGCCTGATCATGTGACATAATGCACCCACATTCTGTTGGAATTGTACAATTCTACACACGAAGTTGAAATTCATCACCAAGTGGTGTTCTAATGCCCTTTTCCAAATAGGAAGAATTCAATTTCAACTTTACAAGTTAAATGAAACTCAGCAAACAAACATCTTTTGGGAGGGCACCTGGGACTTAGAATAGAGTGGAAAAGAAAAAAAGAAATGCCTGGTTCTTACTCAATGCTGATCTGTATGAAGGCTGTACATAGATGCCAGGGAGCTTCTGCTTGATCACCAATGTGCTGCAAAGGAGACAAAGCCATAACTGTCATTTTCATTTTATACTACACATGTACACGTGTTGCTATGCTACTTGTTGATAAAAAGTGAAAACTCAGGGTAGCTCAAGATTAATAAAAGTAATACAAGTTTGGGCAGAGCATACTGAAGGGCATATTCTTGTACTTTTTTTCTTTAAAAACCAGTAGGCTTCACCCTACATTTCCAATGGCATGGAAAAACTCAGCTCAAAGTCGCTCTCAATGCCAAAGACCTGCCGCTTTTGGCCAAGGTACAGCGATTGTGGGCGGTGTTCGCAATGGCTTACTACCCATATTACTTATACTGCCTCTGCCACATCGGTCTATGGCATAAATAGTAATAGTAGTATGCAATTTCGACCTCATCCCGTGATTGTTTTCAGTGCACGGTCTAATCATCATAAATATGTGTGATTATAATCAGAAAGATGCCAACTTCATTTCCAAATGCCCAACATATAAAAACTTTGTTGATTTCTCGTGCTTTTTCATCCAGCCACAGTATTTTCACAATGAATGCATGCAGTCTTCATTTGTTACGTCTGTTTGGAATCTCACTTTTGCTCACCCAGCCACAGTATTGTAACAATGTCATCATTTAAAGTCCGTTTCTGATTAAAGCACTGAATCCAGCAGAAACTTCAGCATTTTCTTCATTTGTTGAAGCGCTTATGACAGACGTCACTGCTTTCAGCTCACGATGATTGGCTCGTGCCCAGCATTTTCCCCTTCACTCATGAGGCCAGCACAGCCCGAAGGAGCAACATGGGACCGCCCAGCCATGGACCCACCACCCACGGTAGGAGACATAAGGGTCCGGTGCAGTGTTGATTGGGCGGCAGTCGATGACAGGGACCTTGGCGGACTGATCCTAGGTTACCGAAGCTGGAACATGGAACGTAACCTCACAGGTGGGAAAGGAGCCCAAGCTGGTGTGGGAGATAGTAAAGTACTGGCTAGATATAGTCGGGTTTTCCTACACACACAGCTTAGGCTCCGTATTGGAGCTCGGACTGTGACTGTTGTTTGCACTTATGCGCCAAACACCAATTCAGAGTATCTGTCCTTCTTGGGTGGGGTGTTGGAAGGCTGGAGGTCGGTTGGAAACTACGTTGTTTTTCTGGGGGACTTAAACGCTCATGTGGGCAATATCAGTGAAACCTGGAAGGGCGTGATTGGGAGGAACGGCCCGTCCGATCTGAACCAGAGTAGCATTTTTTTTATTGGACTTCTCTGCTAAATCACAGTTTGCCCATAACGAACACCATGTTTGAGGCCTTCCAAGCTTGGTTAGCATGTGGAACTCCTGAAGCAGCTGACGGGTACCGGCGGGCCAAGCGATACGCTGCTCGGGTAGTTGCTGAAACAAAAACTCGGGCATAAGAGGAGTTCGGAGAGGCTATGGAAAGAAACTTCCAATCAGCCTCAAATAGGTTCTGGCAAACCATCAGGTGACTCGGGGGGCGGGGGGGGAGGAGGAAGCAGTTCTGGGGGAGAGAGTTGCTAACTTCAACTGGGGATATAATTAGGCAGTGGAAAAACACTTCGAGGACCCCCTGAACCCCACCAACACGCCTTCTGGGGAGGAAGCAGAGTCAGAGGACTCTGAGGAGGACTCACTCATCACGGTTGGTGAGGTCACTGAGGTAGTCAAACTCATCGGTGGCAGGGCTCCGGGGGTGGATATAATTCGCCCAGAATATCTGAAGGCTCTGGATGTTGTTGGGCTGTCTTGGTTGACACACCTTTTCAACATTGCATAGAAGGGGGGTACGGTACCCTTGGATTGGCAAACAGGGGTGGTGGTCCCCATTTTTAAGAAAGGGGACAGGAGGATGTGCTCCAACTTTAGGGGGAAATCACACATCTCAGCCTCCCTGGGAAAGCCTATGTTCTTGAGCTGGAAAGGAGAGTTCAGCTGGTGGTGAACCTCGGATTCAGGAGGAACAATGCTGATTCCGTCTTGGGCATGGAACACTGGACCAACTTTTTACCCTCTTGGGAATACTAGAGGGATCATGGGAGTTTGCCAAACCAGTCTACATGTGTTTTGTGGACTTGGAAAAGGCATACGACTGTGTCCCAAGAGGAATTCTGTGTGGGGTGCTTCGGGATTACGGGGTAATCGGGCTTGTTGCTACAAGCCATATGGTCCCTTTATGACCGGAGCAAGAGTTTGGTTTGCATTGCCAGCATTAATCGGCAGTAACTTGTTCCCAGTGAATGTTGGACTCCACCACGGTTGCCCCTTGTCAACGGTTTGATTCATAATTTTTATGAACAAAATTTCTAGGGGCAGCCAAGGGTTGGAAAGGGTCCAATTCGGTGACCTCAGGATTGCATCCCTGTTTTTTGCAGATGATGTTGTCCTTTTGGCTTCATCAGGGAGTGCCCTCCATTTGGGACGGTTTGCAGCTGAGTGTGAAGAGGCAGGAATGAGAATCAGCACCTCCAAGTCCGAGTCCATGGACCTCTGCTGGAAAAAAGGTAGAATGCCCTCTTCACGTTTGAGATGAGTGGCTGCTCCAGGTGGAGGAGATAAGTATCTCGGGGTCTTATTCACGAGTGATGGGAGAATGGAACGAGAGTTCGACAGACGGATCGGTGCAGTGTCAGCAGTTATGCAGGCATTGTACCGGTCAGCCATGGTGAAGAGAGAGCTGAGCCTGAAGGCAAGGCTATCGATTTACCAGTCGATCTACGTTCCTACCCTCATGAGCTTTGGGTAGTTACCGAAAGGATGAGATCGTGTACACAAGCGGTGGAAAAGAGTTTCGTTCGTAGGGTGTCTGGCCTCAGCCTTAGAGGTAGGGTAAGGAGCTCAGACATTCGGGAAGGGCTCAAAGTAGAGCCACTGCTCCTCCGCATTGAAAGGAGCCAGTTGAGGTGGTTCAGACATCTTTCTAGGATGCTCCCCGGACGCCTCCCTGTAGAGGTATTCCGGGCATGTCCATCCAGGAGGAGACCCAGGGGCAGACCCAGGTCAAGCTGGAGAGGTTATATCTCTAGACTAGCCTGGGAACGCCTCGGCATTCTCACGGGAGAGCTGGCTGAAGTGGCTGGAGAGAGGGAGGTCTGAATATGCCTGCTCAGACTGCTGCCCCCGTGACCTGGATAAGCGGGAGAAAATGGATGGACCCACAAAAACCATCAATATATGATGAACAGAGCATCACTCACAATTCTGCTAGCAGCGAGTACTCCAGGTAGAAAGGCCCGTATGAGGCATGGGTGCCATTGGCTGACTGTGTAGAGGAGGCTGGTGAGGCGGCTTTAGTGATGGGGACTGCATTCTTTGGAATGGAGGGAAGCTGCTTCTTGCCAAATGGAGGACGAGCTGGACTGGCTCTCTGCTCCCCCTGACCACTTTGCTCTTCACTGTCAGATCTCTGCACACACATACACATAGGACAATTATTTAAGAGTCTTATTAGCCATGTTTGCCCTAAAGTTATTTAACCAAGTTGCTAAAAATCTTTCATATGCAATTGTTTGTTTTAACCATTTTGAATTTCAGGGACCCAAATCAATGACCATCTAATACTTAACATGCCCGATACACTTTGAGTTTTTCTTCAAATAAATGGATTTTGTATGCAGTTATTGTTTTGGTAAATAATACAAGCACCACTAACATGACACCGGGGGTAGTGTCAGTAATTCACATTGACGAACATGACCCAGATATTAAAAATGTGGGGGAACAAAAAAGCCCCAGTAAATATATATATATTTTTTTTATATATCTAAAATATTATACAGTCCATTTAGCTATAGGTTTTAGTTATATAGGTTTGGTATGCAGTACAGATTTCTGACCTGTAGCTCTGAGATATTTGTACTTGCCGTCTAAAAGGTGTGTGCTGTTGAATGTGTAGCTATTTCATGACCCAAAAAACAAAAACAAAACTGAACATGAAAACATACCAACAACTCTAACATCTTACATACTTATTGCATAAAAATCTACCATGATGGTAGACACTGGAGTGCCGTATAATCTAACAGGCTGTTCTAGCAATTCATTTAAAATGCATTCTAGAACCGCATTTATAGTGTCAAGATAACTTACAGCTACTTACAGCTATTTTATATTGATTAGATTATTATTATTTTTTTAATTACCAGTCTTAATCAGGCTGGGGGCCAAATGAAAGGCTACTGAATAGTTTTGGAAAAGATACTGGGCCCTATTTTAAGAGCACTGCCACTAAGCACAGCGCTATGCCTTAAGTCATAAGCACAAAGTCAGTGGGCATGGCCATGAATTTTTGGTATTTTCATGCAAGCATGCAATAAGTCTAGGTGCAAGCAGGTTTGGTGAAATTGCCAGAGCAACGAACAAATGGGCTGGGTCAAGTGCAATTGAATTCTGAGGTTCTTCTCTGGGATTTCCACCATCTGCGTCCTATTAAATAATCCATATCCTGTCAAGCACCAGCGATACAAACAAAGACAGCACATTCATAAGAAGTTGTAAATGGACTGTATGCAATGAATTTGAAGAATAGAAAATGTACATTAACTGCATCCTTGATGAGGACGTTTTTCATTGTCCGTCTTTGTGTGAGTGCGCAGTTTCGGTTGTATTCACTGCTGTGCGATCTTTAGTCTGTCTTGTTTCATGTCTGGAGTATAGTGTCTGGGTCCTGACTTCCTGTCTGGTTTGGTTTCAGTCAGGGTTGGGATCTGGACACTCATGCGCCATGTCTGTCTGTTATTGACGTGAGTGCATCATGCTTATGTCATCTTGGCAGCACGCACTCACGTCAATAGCATGTCTGTCTCTCGCGAACACGGGTGCGCCTCGCGTCTCGCTCACGTTGCGCTGCATGCCCGTGTCGCGATCGGTCTTAACGCTGTGCTGAGGTTCAGTCACTTCGGTCTGAGATTTCTGGTTTGTGTGTGGCTAAACTCACACAGGTGTCCTGTCTTGTTTTCGTTGCCTGTTGCATGTATCACGTGGCGTTTGCCTCGCGATGTACGCTTGGGCTCTGTTTAGTGTGAGAATGAGTGGCATTGCTTAGTTTGGCATCGATACGCATTTTATCGTCTTGTTTGTCGGCTGGCATGGCCGTATACTGCCTTATTGTCTTACTGATTTTGTCTTGGGACTCAAGATGGCGCCGAGTATGGCTGCTGCGTTGCGAGCTCCGACACAACATTGCAGTTTTTTGCAGTTTGTCTTGGATGTCGTCTGCCTTATTGTATACGATAGATAAAACACTTCTGGACATTGGTTCTGCAATTGCACACCGAAAACCGGACTTCATATTCCTCGATGCCGACCCGCTGTTTACAAACACGCAAACGGAGCCCTTTGTCTGGGCAGCCCGGCCGCAGAAACGCAAAAGGAAAAGGGGAAATAGAGCCGGTGTTCTCATCAGATTAAGACATCACGCAAATCAACCCCCGCTACCCAGTATTCTACTGGCAAATGTTCAATCTCTGGACAACAAGCTCTGTGAGCTGAGAGCGCGGATCTCTTTCCAACGAGAGACAAGGGACTGCTGCATTATCTGCCTTACAGAAACTTGGATGTCTGCGGAGATTCCTGACTCAGCCATCGAACCCGCAGGGTTCTCCATGCACCGAGCGGATAAAGCGAAAGAACTCTCAGGTAAAAGGTGATGGTGTATGTTTTATGATCAACAAATCCTGGTTTGATCAGAGGAACGTACAGTCCATCAAGTCTTTCTGCTCTCCTAATCTGGAATTTCTCATGCTTCTGTGTCGACCATTCTGGCTACCGAGGGAATTCACAGCGGTCATTATCACTGCTGTGTACATCCCCCCACAAGCCGACACAGACCGAGCACTCAAGGAACTGTATGGGAGTATAAGTGAGCAGGAAAACGCGCATCCTAAGGCCGTGTTCATTGTGACCGGGGACTTTAACAAAGCCAATTCAAATCAATCGCACCAAAATACCACCAACATATCAGTTTCAACACACAAGGGAACCAGGTTTTGGACCATTGCTACTCTCCCTTTCGGGATGGCTACAAATCCCTCCCCCGCCCACTATTTGGCAAATCAGACCACTCTTCAGTTCTCCTTCTGCTCGCTTACAGGCAGAAACTGAAACAGGAAGCACCCACCCTCAGAATGATCCAGTGCTGGTCAGACCATTAGATTCTATGCTACAAGACTGTTTTGATCACGTGGACTGGGAGATGTTCCGGTCCGCCTCTGATGACGACATTGAGATTTATGCTGATAGCGTAACGCGTTTCATCAGAAAGTGCATAGAGGACATTGTTCCGACCAAAACAATACGGATCTACCCCAACCAGAAACCACTGGTTAATAGCGATGTTCGTGCGGCACTTAATGCGCGGACCTCCGCTTTTAATTCCGGGAACATGGAGTAGCATAAACAAGCCAGTTATGCCCTCCGCAAAATTATCAGAGCAGCCAAACGCCAGTACAGGGACAAGATTGAAGGACAGTTTAACACCACCGACTCTAGAAGCACGAGGCAGAGAATTAATATCATCACGGACAACAAAAGGAATAAAAACTTCACCGTGAACACCGCTGCCTCTCTCCCGGATGAGCTAAATACTTTTTATGCTCGTTTCTAGGGAAATAACACCGCCCTCACGGAGAGAGCTCTCACGGCTGAAGCTACAGAGGTTAGTTCACTCTCAGTCTCTGTAGCGGATGTAAAACGATCCTTCCGATGGGTGAATATCCGTAAAGCCGTGGGTCCATAAGGCATTCCGGGCCGTATCATCAGAGCGTGCGTGAACCAACTGGCTGGTGTTTTTACGGACATTTTCAACCTTTCACTCTCCTTGTCTGTAGTCCCCACATGCTTCAAAAGTCCACCATTGTGCCTGTACCAAAGCAATCCAAAATCACTTGCTTAAATGACTGGTGTCCTGTTGCTCTGACCCCCATCATCAGCAAATGCTTTGAGAGACTAATCGGAGATTACATCTGCTCTATGCTGCCTGCCTCACTGGACCCATTGCAGTTTGCTTACCACAATAACCACTCCACTGATGATGCCATTGCATCTACACTACACACTGCTCTCTCCCACCTGGAAAAAAGGAACACTTATGTGAGAATGCTGTTTGTAGACTACAGCTCAGCATTCAACACCATAGTGCCCTCCAAGCTTTATGTGAAACTCCAGGCTCTGGGCTTAAACAGCTCGCTGTGCAGCTGGATCCTGGACTTCCTGTCAAGAAGACGCCAGGTGGTTAGAATGGGCAGCAACATCATCACTGACCCTCAACACTGGAGCCCCACAGGGCTGTGTTCTCAGCCCACTCTTGTATTCCTTGTACACACGACTGTGGCAACACACAGCTCCAATGCCATCATTAAGTTTGCTGATGATACAACAGTGGTAGGTCTAATCACTGACAATGATGAAACAGCCTACAGAGAGGAGCTGCACAATCTGACACGCTGGTGTCAGGAGCACAACCTCTCCCTCAACGTCAGCAAGACCAAGGAGCTTGTGGTGGACTTCAGGAGAAAAGACAAAGAACACAGCCTCATCACCATTAATGGAACATCGGTGGAGAGAGTCGGCAGCTTCAAGTTCCTCGGTGTCCACATCACAGAAGAACTCACATGGTCCGTCCACACTGAGGCCATTATGAAGGCTCATCAGCGCCTCTTCTTCCTGAGACGGCTGGGGAAGTTTGGAATGAACCACCACATCCTCACACGGTTCTACACCAGCACTGTAGAGAGCATCCTGACTGGCTGCATCACTGCCTGGTACAGCAATAGCACCGCCCACAACCGCAAAGCCCTGCAAAGGGTGGTGCGAACAACCAGACACATCATCGGAGGTGAGCTTCCCTCCCTCCAGGACATATATACCAGGCGGTGTGTGAGAAAAGCTCAGAGGTTCATCAGAGACTCCAGCCACCCGAGCCATGGGCTGCTCTCACTGCTACCATAAGGCAGGCGGTATCGCAGCATTAGGACCCTTTTGAACTCTTTATCTCTTACAATCAATATACATCAGCACCGCACTTTATTAATCTTATTACCTCACACTGGACTGTCATAAATTATATTCTCTCTTAACAACACACTGGCAACTGAATATCAACGACAGCCTGAATGTCAATATAGTACAATACATCATACTGTATATTTTATATACACTTTATATACTATTTTTATTGTATGTGTATTCTATATTATGTGTATGTGTATTCTATATTGTGTGTATGTGTATTCTATATTGTGTGTACTCTATACTGTACATTCTATATTATTATTATTATTGTGTAATTGTGTATATTAGATATGTAAATTGTGTTGTGTAAATCTGATGTTTATTGTAAATTGGTATATGTCTCATCACTGTCATGACTGCTGTGTTGCTCGGAACTGCATCCAAGACTTTCACCGACTGTTGCACTTGTGCATATGGTTGTGTGACAATAAAAGTGATTAGATTTGATCGCATTCCATTCGGGCATTTGTTGTCTTGCAAGAGCATGGTCTCTCTGTCTTATGTCATACCCCGCCTCCTTGTTTGCTTATTATTAGTTAATTTGCCTCACCTGTCCCGTTAACCCGTTTAATTTCTCTCCCTATTTTGGCCTCCTTGTGTGTGCAGTCCAGTGCCAGTCCGTCTTGTTTGTTCCCCTATGTTGGCCCTGTTTTGTCCCAGCTTGGTCCAGTCAGTTCTGTGCCCCGTTCTCCTCTGCCCCAGCCTGGACTGTCCGTTTACCCTATGGGGTAGTTTATGTTTGTTTGTTTTTTCCTCCTTGTGGGAGTTTATGTTGGATTTTGCCTTCATTTTTGTTTAAATAAATCCCCTTATTTTTCTACTCTGCATTTGGGTCCTGTTCTTCTCTGCTGATTCGTGACAGTATCGGCACGCACTTCACTTCTACCGGTTGATTTTAATTTTTAAAAATGTAATTCATGTATTTAAACACAAAAAAATAAACCAAACAAATTTCTAAATTCTAATTACACTTTAAATGAAACGAAAACAAATCAAAATAACAAAGTGGTACAAAAATCATACCAAATCCAAATATTTTAGTCTCTCCTTCCACTGGCCCCTTTTCCAGTGACTTAAAAATCAATCCCAACAACAGGTGGAAAATTACTAGTAGGCTACAAATTAAATCATAAATACAATTTTAAATATACAATAATAATATTATACACTGATCAGCCACAACATTAAAACCACTGACAGGTGAAGTGAATAACATTGATTATATCATTATAATGACACCTGTCATGGGGTGGGATATTTTATGCAGTAAGTGAACAGTCAGTTCTTGAATTTCATGTGCTGGAAGCAGAAAAAAAAACAAAACAAAAAAAACGGGCAAGCGTAAGGATGTGAGCGACTTTGACAAGGGCCAAATTGTGATGCTAGACGACTAGGTCAGAGCATCTCCAAAACGGCAGATCTTGTGGGGTGTTCCCGGTATGCAGTGGTTAGTACCTACCAAAAGTGGTCCAAGGAAGGACAACTGGTGAACCAGCAACAGGGTCATGGGCGCCCAAGGCTCACTGATGCACGTGGGGAGCGAAGGCTAGCCCGTCTGGTCCGATCCCACAAAAGAGCTACTGTAGCACAAATTGCTGAAAAACGTAATGCTGGCCATGATAGAAAGGTGTCAGAACACAGTGCATTGGAGCTTGCTGCATATGGGGCTACGCAGCCGCAGACCGGTCAGAATGCCCAAGCTGACCCCTGTCCACTACCGAAAGTGCCTACAATGGGCACGTGAGCGTCAGAACTGGACCATGGAGCAATGGAAGAAGGTGGCCTGGTCTGATGAATCACGTTTTCTTTTAGATCATGTGGATGGCAGGGTGCGTGTGCATCGTTTACCTGGGGAAGATACGGCAGCAGGATGCACTATAGGAAGAAGACAGGCCGGCGGAGGCAGTGCGATGCTCTGGGCAATGTTCTGCTGGGAAACCTTGAGTCCTGGCATTCATGTGGATGTTATTTTGACACATACCACCTACCTAAAGATTGTTGCAGACCACGTAAACCCCTTCATGGCAACAGTATTCCCTGATGGCAGTGGCCTCTTTCAGCAGGATAATGTGCCCTGCCACACTGCAAAAATAGTTCAGGAATGGTTTGAGGAAAATGTCAAGTCTTGTCCTCCAAGATCCCCAGATCTTTATCTGACTGAACATCTATGATTTGTGCTGGACCAACAAGTCCAATACATGGAGGCCCCACTTCACAACTTACAGGACTTAAAAGGATCTGCTGCTAACGTCATGGTGCCAGATACCACAGGACACCTTCAGAGGTCTTGTGGAGTCCATGCCTCGACGGGTCAGAGCTGTTTTGGCAGGACGAGGCAGACCTACACGATATTAGGCAGGTGGTTTTAATGTTGTGACTGATTGGTGTATACAAACATAAAAATAATTAACATAATTGAAAAAATGAACCATGACCTATAGAAAGTTTAATACTGTACAAATCTCAAGCGATAACCCCTGAAAAATTGCAATGGTTAGGGACACCGTTTGATGTTCTGTATTTTCAGAATTTGGGCATTAACTTTATTACCACCTGCTGGTGGAATCTCCAAACTGCAAATGCAGGAACTGAATTTGAAGCTTGCGCCAAGTTAAAAGGTGGTATTGAAATGACAGTGCAAGGGTCTTCAACAGGGGGTCCATGGTGGTACCGCAGGGGGTCCGCAAATTATTGTTTGATCCACCACCGGCACTCGTAATAATCACTCGCACGCGAACAACAGTACCGCCAATAGTCGAATGTCTTAGTTTCGCTTTGTTTTTGTTTATTCAGCGTCTCGAACTGGAACGCTGTTTTTTAGATGCTGTTTCTAATTAAAAAGAACTTTCAAAAGCATCTTGAGACACCTGCTTTCTGTTAAACTGTATTTGTTGCACTGTGTCTAGCCTTTTTTAGTGCAAGAATGCGATCGATCTGAAGTCATCGAATTACAGTAGGGACAAAATAAAATGTAATTGAAATCAGATGCGTTTCTCATTTGTTTCTCTCGAATGTGCGTTTTTTCTTAAATTCAACGAATATTCAAATTTTAATTTGACAGCCCTAGTCTTCACTGTATGATTATAATACATTAATACTTTTTAATGCTACTAAAAGTTACCCAGTCAAGAGCAGTGAGTGGTTTCTCATTTTCTTGTTATGGTTGTTTGATTATTATAATGACACACTACATTAGACAGCAGCAGGTCTTGTAGCTTACATTTACACTTACAAGTCCGACATTTTAATACAAATCCACTTTTTTCTCCGCTGTTTACATTCACTTTAGACATCATTCTCTGTGTTTACATGAATATCTCAACAAGACGGGCATTTTGGCGGAATTTTGAAATGTGTTTAACCGTTTAGGTGCGCATTAGCACAAGCATTTTCGGAACATGCGCGCATGTTCAGCACACACAAATACACCGCCTGTCAATCAAACAGCAAACCTCCAGACCCATGCAATATACCTCAAGGAGCTGTGCAGGTGAAAGCCAGACAACAGAAATACTTAAACGAGAGGCCTGGGGCTAAACGAAAAGAAAAACTAATAAAACAAACTGATTCTTCAGCTGGTCACCACAGAACAGCACACAGTTTACTGTAATCAAGTCAACAGTAACCAAATGAATATCACAGCTAAATATCACAGAATAGTCAATCACATAAATACTGCCTGTTATCACCCCAGTCAAGTTATACGAAGTGCACCCATTAAGAAACACTGACACCTGTTACTTTTGAATACAGGAAGCTGCAATAATTTCCTTATGCTCCGCCAATGTCACCATTAAAATTAATTCATCAGAATACAGTCAGACACAAGGGTCCATCCAGCTTTTATTGGATCTAGCAATTTGACAACCTCTAGCAAGCTACCATAAAAAAAAAAAAAAAATAATAATAATACTGTACAATCACATCACTGCCACTGTAACTTATGATTTCCTGGGTGCAACAGAAATCTCAAAATAATAGCAGCTAGTCTACACATCTAACATAAGTCCTGACAGCACCTTAGCTGTTTATGACAAACAAGCTTTTACTTGTTTTGCTGGGCTCAATCAAGAGTACAAGTTGATTGCAACTCACCTCCTTTGCAAGTTAGTTAGCATTGTAATGACACACAATATTCATACAATAAGAGAAATAAGTCAGGAGGTTATTCTAGGAAAAGACAGTAAATAGCTTTCATCTTTGTTTAAGACAAGCATGACCCTGCACTGCACTAATACTAGTGACTTCAGACAGACGGATCTGTGCAAAAATCACCTTTAAACCCTGAACCTTCCGCGTGCTTACTCTGCAAAGTCACATGTTGTGAACCAGTCCATTCCTCTTACCCTGTGCAAGGGCATTCAAACTTCAGGAGGGGGACATTAATATTAGCTGAAAAACAAATCAAACAGCACTACACAGTTTAAAATAAAAAGGAAATTGAAATATTTTCCTAACCAGTATTAACTTACAAAAGCAATAGCTTTTATTTAGCTGACAACTGTATCACAATGCCCAATTTAATGGGCCAGAGATAGATAGAGTCAAAGGTGTTGATCATGTGTGGTACACTCCATTAAAAGACATAAGCCTACTGCCATACTTCACCTTTCGACCAGCGTTTGTCGACATGCTCCAGAATGGGTTCATTACTCATTGAGCTCGAGATGGGTGTATGTCCGCTTTTTGGTGGCATCCAAAAGGATTTACTGCCAGAGAAAAGAAAAGAAAGAAAGAGCTGATGAGAGCCTGGACATTTGAAGAACACAATGGGCAACCTGATGCTGTATGGCAGCTGGTGGCAATCCAATCCCCACTAGCAAAGATAATAACGTTGTCTGTGCTAGTGAGAACTTCAGTGAGTGGAAACCCAATGCATAATAGCAGCGTATTTTCACAGTTAGTAATCATTCTGTGGGATGGGAACATTCTCAATGTTGTTAACTTACAAAATAGACAGCGAGAATAGCAAGATCGCTGTCTTTGCATAAACGAGCGAACATTTTTAAAATGATAACCAAGGTGAGGGGAAATCGCAGTATTAACGTTGTGTAGCGACATAGGAGATAGACAGACCGATGCCATAGTCCGAGACACTTCACGTTAAGTAAAAACAAAGAGCTTCAGTGTTAATTTCCATACGACACCCACTGCAGACAGCTTAGTTTGGTGACAGATAACCTTTAGCGGGTGAGACAGCAGATTTTTCCAGATTATATAAAGTTATATTGTCTGACAGGATATTTATGACGGGACTTGACTAGCCTCTATTTAGCACGAAAACATCCGTACCTAACGAGTTTCACTTACCTGAGCCAAATAAGGTCATCTGGCTTACCGCGTTACACTGTAACTCGTCGGAATATGAATTACATTTAGATTTTCTTTTTCTTGTTTTTTACTGTAGAGTCAAACTAAACAGCCGACGGCACTGTTATCCGAATCATCTAACACAAATACCGAACACACCTCAAACAAACTTGACAGGAAAAGGCGGAACTGAGGGACTGTGATTGGCTCTCACTTTGATTGACACGCCCATCAGCCTATCACTATTTCAATACAACAAGCCAGAGGATTAAATGTCTCCAGGTTAACGTTTAGTCTGGACATATTTGTCACATACCAAGAATGTATGACTGAAAATAGCAATTAAATGACATCGGTGCCATAGTTTATATTGAACGTAGCTTTAAACCAGCTGCCAAAAGTCTTGCCTTCTGTTGTCAGAACAGGTTTGCAGTCTGAGCGTTTCTTCAGACGCGAGCTGCAGATGTTACTTACAATATGACATTCACGGGATATTGCAGTTAAACATAAACAAATATCTTGTCAATTAGAATGGGCTTTGCGAAACTTACCGTGTTAAACTCAGAACATTTTTACCACACGTAGTATTATCCACCCTCCCAGTTGACTGACCGCACGGAATGTGCTACTTTTCTGTCATTGGTTTATAGAGAAACTCAGGAGATTCTATTGGTTCATTCAACTGTCAATCATGTCAGACCAAGGTAATGAGTTTGGATTGGTCGCTTTTATCATGCTTAAATGTGAAATTTATATGACAGCTTCATTAGTTGTCAAATGGAACGTGTTATCAGTTTCTTCATTTGATACATTTACTTACACATTCTTTAAACTTAAATATCCTATAAATAATGTTGATCGTCGGATCATTATAATAAATATTTTATCCATGAATATGATCAGCTTTCCTTGTGCATTTACCCATGTCTCTCACATCTCTCTTCTTGATGTTATGTTTCTGAGGATTGTATATGCATGTTCATAATTCCTTGCTGATTCATATTTTCCAGGGGATGTTTGTATATTAATTTTTTTCAACAGCAAAGAAAGAAAGAAATGTCTCACTGCACATTGAAAATGGTTTGATTGATTTTGCAATGTCCCTTCTAGGACAAAAGAGGGAGTCAAAAACTCAGAATTGTAAACTCAATGATGGCCTTAATTGACAGCCTAACTTAATCTTCTCTAAATAGGGTCACATGCTAAGAAAAAAAAAAAAAAAAAAAAAACAGTAGTGCCATCGGTATGAATTAGCAATATTGGCAATATAATGTAAGCACTGCATGATTATGAAGACTGCCATCAGTGACATTAATATTGTCATTACATTGAGCATTTACATGGTTATAAAGTTCTTTGAGTTCTCATATATAGACAGTATCTCAGTGGCCTACACTAGCACATAAAATGCTTTTCAAACGAGTAGACTGTTGTAATTCTTTGCATGTTTACTTTGAGTAACTGCTCTGTAATCTTTGGTACCTGGTGTTTATTTGATGGATTGATTTCTTGATGGCTGTGCCTAGTTATAACTGATGAGGGGCATAGAGAAAAAAACTAATTTACTGCTTCACTGATTTACCTAATTGAGGAAAATTACATTGTCCAAGACTGAAAGTGGAAATTAATTATCGACTTCATTATTGTTTCATTATCTGATTTCATTTTGTTTTTCAACACAGTCTGTTAATAAAAGTAATTGACCTATGGTTTCTCTAGCCGGTAAACAAGGCAAGGTCATTGACTCTTCTGACATATACAAATTAAAAACTTGCTAAAATAAAACGGATTGAATTTGACTGGATTCCACTTGCATTTCCAAAATGTAAATGTTGGACATAAAAGTTGTTTGCACATGGCCTCAAACTCTAATACATATGTAATATATGTTAATAACAGCATTAAGAGTTGACTATCGTATGTGCATTAAAGGATGTCCATAGTATTCAAGTTTTTACAAGAACCTTTCAAGGTTTCGCTCCCTTAGACAGCTATTTTTAAATGAATCAAACAACACTAATGAGAGGCTGGGTTATTGTTACTATATGTCCCTTTTTTGTTTGTATTGATTAATTTACCAAACTTCTTAAAATGCAGACATTCAGTGGGCCATTGTTTTCAAACTGCAGATGAAAAATATCTTGTGCTCATCCTCTCCATCACTCTGCGTTTCCTCAGAGACACTTATGGCCTGCTTATTCTGATCTACAATTTGGTTTAAATGACAGTTAAAAATTGCAATTGGCAGCCCCCCAGTGAAATATGCCATGACAGCAAAAGCCATAAAGGAGGCAGAACGAATGGCTTTGCGTCCAGATAATAAGTAATAACAATGTTAGTTTGAATAAGAAAAGCCAGAGCCGGATTCAGATGCAATATTCATTGTTGGAATATGCACGACTGGGGAGAGTGGGTAGAGGAAAGACGAGAACAAAAAACATCAACCAAGTCCCACAAAGAGCAATAGTCTTGTCTTATCCCTTAGGCTATGGCCCGGCTAGCACCTCAATGCAGTAATTATATGCTATAATGACTGCAGTTCAAATAAGCCTCGAGATTTTATTAAACCAAATGAGGAAATCTTCAGTGTATTATCATCTTATGATTGACAGTGACAAGTGTTGGGCAAGCTCAGATGTGAGTGTGATGAAGCTCTCGGCAAATCTCTCAATAATGTTCCCCCGATAAAGTTGCCTATTGAACTCCAGTGAGGAGAGAGAGAGCGAAAGCGAGAGTAGAACTGCACGCATATTAATTCTCATTGTCAAGAGGTGGTTATTGGAGCAAGGGCAGACAGAGAAGCAAATAATCTGGCAGGGCTGGAAGTCCCTTGCACTAACTGGCTGGCATTTTACTGCACTAATTAAAAGGAGATCTATTGTGCCCGATCATGTGCATAGATTTTACTATATGATAGTAATAATGAAAGAGAAATATTCAGATTAAAAGCAAAGGTCACTCACAGAACAGGCTAAGCTTTCCTAAGCTGCAACCTTTACAGGAATGGCCAACCTGTGATGCAGATGAAGAGGAAAGGGGGGGACTAATAAAAAAGAGAGAGATTGTTTTATCTTAGGATGGGCAAAGGAGGGAGACAGTGCACTGTTCTTTGGCTGCGGTAACACATGCCTTATCATCTTTCTTTTTGTGCACTAAATGTCTTTTGTCTAAAACTAGTGTAACATGTCAGCCATCAAAGCAATTTTTTGTCAATATGCAGACTTTCTAAGCCAAAGATTATACCAGGATGAGTTTAGCAGCCAATGAGCTCAGTGGGCCAATGAGAAGACACTTAAGAACAACTTAAGATAATGTGTCCTGCTCAAAGTGCAACAGCAATGGAGTGGAATTTTCATTTTAGGAACTCTCCAGTCATCCCTACTACAGCAATCGTTGATAACAGATATGTTTAAGTCAACAGTAAACCAGCCAAAATCTTTGACAGCATTATTTAATTGACAATCAAATGAAATATAGTCTAATTTTGTGCAGTGAGCATGAAACCCTCTAAATAATTGCCATCATAATTAGCTTTTGTGAGCTGTAAGGACAATCTCAACAGATTTATACACAGAATAGCATAATAACCATGTATGAAACAAGTTTTAAACTTTAATCAAGAACATAGCCAAGCTCACTCTTAATAACCAGCATGCTGATATGATTTTGAAGTATTCTCTCTTTAGGCTGGATGGTAGAGCATAATTCTTTTTTTAGACTCAGGCAATGTAAGGGAGAGCTCAGTTGCTTTGGAAGACAGAGCTCACATTATTGTCTGCAGTATGTGAATGAGTGAGTAAGTGATGTGGGCTCTATGTCCGCATATGCATTGCACACGCCACCATTTATTAGAGCCGTGCACTAAATACAGGCCATGTTATTGGATTTGAGTACCAGATCCCAGACACATTCTCTGGCACTGGATATATATTAAGATGAAGCAATCTCATTTAATAACACCCAAACTAATAAAAGGCAGAGAAGATTGGAAATTAAATTTATGAATATTGCTCAGCAGCAGGGGTTATCCCAAAAAGGCAGACCTGAGCTGTCAGTCTAGATGGAGATGAGTTCTTATGAGGTTCAGACAGGCTTCTTGAGACACAGGGAGATCTCTGCCACAACCTTCAAAAGCAGGAACAGAGAAAGCACAGTGCCTTATCAGAGGTCTCAGGGTCATCATATTAAACAGGAGTGAATTAGAGATCTGAACAAATGCTCCCTGTGTAAACTCACAAATGTATATGTATATGTATAGTAGGTCTACAGTACAGATCATGTCACATGTTATGTTTGTGTCTATGACATACTCTATGTCATGTTTTTCTCAGTGGAACGTTTTTGTTTTAATTTTATTTTTTATCTATCTATCTATCTATCTATCTATCTATCTATCTATCTATCTATCTATCATACTAATAATACTTATTGTTATTATTTTTATTATTCTGCTGTCAAACATAATAATAATATAATTTACTATACAGAATATACATACATACATACATACACAGTACATAATTAATTATGTTTTTATAATAATAATAATAGTTATTATTATCATCATCATCATCATCCTCATCATCATCATCATCAGCTATCCAGGTTTTGTTATATTGCATAGGCATAGAGTGTGAAGTAGCATTTTCATTATGTTCTGTAGTATATTGAGTGTTTTTCCAGTAGATGATCCGGGTACTTATTGAGCGAATCCCGCTGGAGCCGTGATTGTCGCTCCCGCTGATTGGCTGCAGACATCGATCAGCTCGTCCATCTTCCGCTGCACTTCCCAAACCTCCATCAACAGATGCAGCCGAGCAATTGATTAGCCAGTGAGTCAATGAGCAAGTCTCTTTGGAAACATATTTATTTATGTGTTTATGTAGATAACTTAGAAGTCCATTACTGTGATTACCTTTGAGGGCTGGTGGAACAACAGATGCTCAAGGACAGCTCATTCAATAATATTTAGTAGAGAGCACCTGTCCACACGTGAGCGGGGCAAAAGATGAGATGTCCTGACAAAGAAGATTAACTTCGTTTATATTTGCCAGTCTTATTCAATAATGAAATGTCGTAAGTGACCTACTCTGTCACTTAGATAATAAATTGGTGGAAATATTGCGTATGATTTACCGAACCAAATATTGAACAGTTCAAGCCCTCTCGATGTTGTTACTAGCCTATTTCTTGAAAGGAAAGTGTCTGGACACAAGAGGCCGCTCTAATACAGCGTTCATCATCTGTCACCCTAAAGCAGTGGTTCTCAACCAGGGGGTCGGGACCCACTAGGGGGCCTCAGTACACTTTCAGGGGGCCTCAAGATCTCTTAATATTTTCTAAAATACGGTAGATTATTATAAGTTTTTATATATAATTATTATAATTCAACTTACTGAAAATGCTAAAAATTTAATATCTCCCTTCAACAGCTTGCTTTTTATGAAGAATATACAGTTCTAGACATTTCTTTTCTAGAATCACAAATTTATCATGATTAATCGTTTCAATCTATTGACGCTAGTAGTTTCTTAATTTTAAATGTTTTAAAAACAAGCTTTGTCATCAATACAGTAGAAGTATCAAATGAAATATCTTATAATAGATATATCTTATAATATAAATATCTAATTGTCTACATGGAGAGCCTTCGAATATTTTCTCCAACAATGTGGGGGCCTTGGAGTCAAAAAGGTTGAGAACCACTGCGCTAAAGCAATATACAGTATAGGGAAAATGTCTCAAGCATGAAACATAAAATGTAAAGTGCATTGCTACGATTTTATTATTATACCATACAGAAATCTAAACTATGGTGATACCCAGTTGAAAACCACATGTCTTTGTGATTACCTTCTGCAAAAGGTACAGTATAGCTACCCATTCTACAGTCAGTGATGGTATCAGATGGTAACGCCAAGATATTTTGATACAGGCATATACCATGGTACATGTCAATGGTAATACCATTTTTGTGTATGATATTATTTCATCCATCCATCAATTAATCAATTTCACAGACTTTTTCACAGTCTCATTATCTTGCATTTGTGGTTTGAATGACTAGTTTCATGGATATCAGCATTGAAATTATTAATAGAAGATGAGCTTTATTTTAGCTCATAATATGGGATGTATGGGGATTGGTAAAGGGAGAAATAGGATTATGTGCATTTGTAAAGGATGTGAGAGGCATCAAAGCATTCACACAAGACTAGAAACAGGCTACTGGAAATACAATCCAGTTTTTTAGAATAAGAAAACTATTATCAGTAGCCTAACCACAACCTTATCTAGAAATAGTCTCACTGCTCCCACCTAAAGTGTACTCATTTGAAAATCCACAATGCTTAAATTATTTTTAAACACACTGTTTCTGTTTAAAGTTAGGTTATATTTGGTGAAACGTTAATCTTACACACTTCTATTAGCTTCATCTGCAAACTTCTGTTAGAACACAACCAAAAGCATAATTCATGACACAAAACGAAATGAAAAGTTGAAGTGAAACTATTTGCATTGGGAATGGATTAAATGCTAATTCGTTCCCATACTAAGCCCCCAACAATCCACTCTATTCCATTTTTCTCTCTGATTATTTTTTCCACACGGATGCGCCCATTCATTAAACTAAAATTATAAACATAAAGGATATCGCGGTATTAATATTTCCTCTTTTTGTTAAAGCCCATTCAACCATAATGTCCTAATTTTTCTCTCCGAACCTCATTTCACATTATCTCGCTAACCAAAGATGGGTGTCCCAAAAGGGATTTATTTCCTTTATCTGGATTATTGAATTAAATTAAACTAGACACTTAACGCAGTAGGCGCAAGGCGAGATGCACTTAAGTGTGATTTAGGAAAAGGCATTTGACTTTCATTCGTGAGGCATCTGCAGTCGACAATCGCACTTCACGATGTTCATTAGAAAAGAGAGCGCTGAAGTGCGCGTGGTACGCTCACGGGTCACGCAGTTATTTTCAGTTCAACCGCGGTTACAACACACACGCACATACAGCCAACGACGTTTTGACATAACCAGGCTACAGAAATAATTTGTGGTTCACGCAACAGTATTTTGCAATACCAATATTTAAAAAAAAAAAAATTTAAATAAAGGAATTGAGACTTTGTGCTGGTAGACGGGAAGGAAAGTTGCACTGAGAGTCAATAAAAAGTAGCCTATTCATTCTTCGCAGAAGAGATTTTATTCGTTGCCATAAAGACATCTGTATGGCGACAGCTATTGAAAATCTGCTTAAACATTTATAAAAGAAGACAACGAAATACTGATGAAATCCAGTGTTTCTACAGTAGAAACTGCAGAAATGGGTATCCTATTTTGTCCAAAGTAAAAAATAACTTAAATTAAGAGTAGCCTATTTACCAAATTAAAACACAAAATCGAGTACATAACAAATTGAAAGCTTCTTGACTTTATATTCACGCACAAATGAGTCTGAGCCACTGATTTTCCCTGCCTACAGTAATTTAGTAAGTAAACAGCAGGTGGCAGCCTTTCTCCATCATAGACTCAGTGCTTCTCTCCTGGGCTGAACTTCAAAACCCCAACTCTGTGATGTAGCTTTCTCAAGACTCCGAGCTCATGCCTGTTAAAATGATTTTAAAAGGCAGCACCATGGTTATAACTATCATCTCCCCAAAGCCGGTGCCACACACAACACCATGTGGTGGCTGCCGCAAACAAAGGCATGGCACTTTCCTCCCTGATCGCCACGGTTACAGCCCATTTCTGCCAGAGGCAATTACAACCCTAACCAAGTGTGAGGTCTGAGAGAACCAATCACTGCTAATAAGATCAAGACCTAATGCTATATACCACCCTCCAACACCTCTCTCTCTCTCTCTCTTTACAGATTTCACTCTCTCTCTCTCTCTCTCTCTCTCTCTCTCTCTCTCTCTCTCTCTCTCTCTCTCTCTCTCTCTCTCTCACACACACACACACACACACACATTTCTTTCGTTCTTTCTTTCAAGTTTTTAAAGTTAGAAACTGCTTCTTTTACTTGGAATTTTACAAATATTTGAACCAAATATTGAAATCACAAGGATTATGTTTTATGCTCATCAAATCTATTTTTAAACGTGATGAATAAGAATAATTGAATGAGTGTAAATGTGTGGTGTGGTGTGGTTTTGACCTTTTTTAATCTGACTCTGAATCTGATATCACATGGAAATGGTGGATGGAAACACCAAGACACAAGTGTTGTGGGGAAAAAAAGCACATTCAAATCGTTTACCCAATATATTCCTATAGAATCAAAAAATTCATGTGAATACATAATTCGCTCAGAGAATATAATCAATATCATCACATTTCTTAAATGTTGCTCTGGTTATTCTGAAATGACGGAGTCAAAGCCTGTCATCAAAATGACTGGCTACGATTACCTCCCAGAGTTTTTTGACATGCTTTTGCTCCTGACATAAGGTATCTGATGCTGCACACTAGTTCGTCAGAGCATTTTGTCTGCACACTCAAAATCACAAGTAATTGGTTACATTAATAAAAGAGCCACAGTGGCTTTGTTCCAGTTTAATTTCTATTTTGCGTCAGTTTTGCCAGAAATGACGATTTTGTTCTTTCAAACACATGGGATGGAAATGCAGTGTTATTCACAACTTGTTTTTGTGATAATCTAATTTTTTCGCATAAATTAAACTTGGATGGAAACATAGCTAGTTACTGTTCCGCAGTGTGCTCTGCATGTGTCAACTTTCAAGTGCTGGTGCTGAATCCTGGTTATCCTGGAGTGGACACCTGAGACACCAATGACAGAGCGGTGTGCTGGTGTCCTGAAACAACCCCGAACAAGGTCAGGCTCTACTGCTCTCATCTTATCACCTGCTACAGGAATCTCTTCGTACATATCTTCTTTCCGTGAAAGAGAGACAGTCAACAAAGAAAAACAAAGAAGAAGCATTACCTGTTCTTAGATCACTGCGTTAATGAAGGCCGTACTCTAACCTGCTGCTTGGGGAGACTAGTACATTAGTGACCAAGGGAAATCAGAGCATCTGTTAGCTGATGCAATGGATGAATATGTATAAGGCTCTCTCTCTCTCCATCTCCCTCCTGTCCCTCCCCCCAGTGGCCTCGCACGCCCGTGATTCTGCACAGAGAGGCCGCACTTCACATGTGTAGCATCACTGTCACTCTGGCAGCTTGCTAAATAATTTGTGCTCTGTTAGTGGGGTCATTGGATAGAGAAGCTGAACTCTGAATAATTTATTCGCTAATACAATCTGAGCTGCCCTCTCTCATATCCTTCAGCTTTCAGACGACCGGCTGCAGCACACACACTCACACAAACCTGTTACTGCTAACACGTTCATTTAGATGGAAATAAGCGCAGACAAAATGGGAAATGCGGGCTGGCAGACTTTGTCCCGACTGTGACCCAGAGGATCTGTAAGAATCTCATCCTCTTCCATAAACACGAAAAAATTTGACTGTGGATTATGTGGACGAAAAGGAGACAAAAGCCAGCATGGCCACTGGGCTTTGTATATCTACCTAATTGCTTTTCATTATTGAGCAGACAATAGGAACCTGAGGAAAGGGATGAAAGGACTACAGTTGTTCTTGTTAGGGCTGAAATGTACTGTATTAATGTGGCTGTGTCTCAGATGTGCTGAAACAAATAGTGAATCACACCTGATGCCCTGTCTTGCCTCCCAGAAAATATTAATGAGAGTATCCTTCATTACAGCTAGATCAGAAGTAGGGGAGAAAGAAATGCACACCAGGGATACTACACACACGTACACACTCCAACAGAGCAGACAAACTTCCTGTACACACATACTGTAGCAGTATTTATGTGACCCCAGATGGAGGTGTTCACTGTATTTGAGGCATCCTGAAAAGGTTCTTTAGAGGCTTCTGCCAGTGTGGTAATCTGAGGAACCCAAATTTTGCCTTGAGTGTCTTTTTATTTTCATAGTGGGTTTATGTCTCTCTAAAGGTCTAAAGTGGAGGAGGTAGTAATTTTTTCCCCTTCCATTTTGACTTCAAGGTCTCTCTCACTATAGAGTTTATGGTGCAGGCTTGAGTCTGTTTGACATCAAAGTTTGGTTAGTTTGGTTGGTGTAAATCGATTCCTCTAGATCTGGAAATGACAATGGAGTCCTGATGTTCAAAAATGTAAACGTGTGTGCAGAGTACAAAATAGATCACTGTGACGAGGAGGAGGGCATGACCGGGCCGAGAGGATGCACAGAGAGAGAGAGAGAGACACGGAGCTGTGTGTGTGTGTCGATGTGTGTTGTTATGTTTCAGTTCAGCTTTTATGTTGGAATTAAAGTCTTGTTAGTGTTATTAATCTAGTTCCTGCTTCCTCCTTTCCCAGATGAACAGAGATCCTTTACAATCACTTTCCAACCTGGTCTCATAGAATGAATGTTACTCTATATACATTTTTGCAAACTGACTTTTACATGCTGCTTTCTATGTTTTATTCATTGTCACAAATCACAAGTACAATTGATGATTATGACTTTATAAAAAAACGTATAAAAACTTTTTACTCTATTACTCACCCCCCACTATGTTATGATATCAAAACACTTTCACTTTAACGCATGATTTGAAAAACGATACATTTTAACACGTGAATTACAGACCCACCTACATATACACACTAATTCCTATATCTTTAGCTTGTTTGGTAGCTCACCTGATAGAGTGTTGGATTTTGACCTCGAAGGCTGCAGTTCGAGTCCAGCCAAAGGTGTGTGAAAGTGGCATAGAAGCGACACAATGTGATGTGGTTGCTTCAGTTAATGCTCATTTTCTTTTTTTTATTTCGAATTTTCATTTTGAAACACTATCGGTTTTTGGGTTAGGTGTCGGTTAAGGGTAAGGAAGTCTGTTTTGTTAAACTCTCATTTATCTTTTCGGACACTATTGGTTAGGTTTACAATATCCAAATTGGGTGAAAAAAAAATGCATGGGCAGCGACTGAATGTACTTATGTGTTGTTGCATTGTACTTAAATTTAAAGTACCTGTATTTATTTACATTTGTAGTTACACTGTTAACCTAACCCTAAACCTAACCCAACCCTTTCCCTAAACCCTAACTCTAACTCCTAACCTTAAGCCTAACCCTACTCCTAAACCTATCCATCCCTCAACCTCAGTTGCAGCAAATGTGAATCTTGAGGGAATTTTGCAAAACAACGCGCAGTTACACTATAAATACATTATATTGTATGTTTTTTAATGTTTCTACATAGTAGTACAAAGGCACCTAATATAAAGTGTGACCATTTACACTTAGTGCAAATTGTCACTGCCAAAAAGTGCAGTGACCATGTTTCAGGCATTACACTGTCATTTTGATGCCCGTGTATTATGCTGTTCAATACCGTTTAAATTATTAAATTATATACACTTAATATGGAACTATAAAATGTATTGTGAAACATCATTATAACTACAGAAGCCACATGATGACTTTAAGTTCATCAAGAGTTACCCTTCCCAACAGGCCTACACTTATTGAGACAATGCACAGTGTCACTCACACAAACATAAAATACCATCAGTGTAACACATGTAACACTAAAATAATGCAATAAATATTAAAGAAACTACATAAAATATAACACTGAACACCCCAATGCACATAAATGACATCAAAAATAAAAAGAAACATAACATTTCCATAAAATACTAATGAAATGTGATGGATCACACAGAGAATTCAGGGAGCACCCGATTGTTGTTTTCACCGTAATTTTAACAATAGTTTTCAGTAAAAGTACATGTATTCTCTTGTTAAACATAATATAAAGTTTTACCATTAATTATACAGTAAAATCATCCTTTTTTATTATTTTTTTTATTATATTTTACTGCAAAATTACATATATTGTATTTTTTTAACCACATATATTAAGGTAATTACCTTTAACCAATTTTTTTTTTACCGTAGCATTTTTACATTCTTTTACCGTTAAATTATGGACATTGTTAAAGTGGCCAGCGGCAAAGCTGAACCAAACCCTAAAACTGAAGCTTACCTAAAATTAACTGTTAGCCCTGGTTCCTGGGAAATTTTAATTTTAATTTTTCTCTCTCAGTAAACAGAGAAGGACCTCACAACAGCTATGGCAAACTACTGGCAGAATGATCAGCCAGTTACCATTCAAAAACCCCAACAGACAGTTATGAGAATGGAAGATCGAGACAAAAAGTAGAAAGAGGCCAGTCATCAGATAACCACACTATGTTGGATGTGTCTCTCTCTATCAGACCTCACTAGTGTGGCAGGCAGACTTGACTGGTTCCCACCACAAGAGAACTTTGGACTTGGGACATCCTGTTTGCTGTGAACAGCAACTACAAATGACATAATTACACCAAACCAATGCAAAGCACTCCATTGCATTACTGTCCCTGAGACTGTCTTCCAGTGCAACACATTTTCAAAGACAGCCTAAGTCACTATTAACTTTCATTGCATCTATTTTTTTTCATCATATAATGAAAATGAATGGTGACTGAGGTTAATATTCTGTCAGGTGTATTTTGTTGATTCATGTCTTTTATTTTGAAAAGTTTAGTTCCTGTTCCCTAGTCATGTGATGTCTTGTTTTCCCCCCATGTTCATGTGTCATGTTTTCATTGGTTTATTGTTTAATTATCTTGTTATCAGTTCTGTTTGTTCATTGGTTTATGTTCTCCCATGTCTTGTATTTAAGCCCTCATGTTTTCATTGTCTGGTTGTAGTAGGATTATTGTATTGGATGTGATCGTAGATGTTTATGTCAAGCCATGTTCAAATCAAATCAAATCAAATCAAATCAAATCAAATCAAATCAAATCAAATCAAATCAAATCAAGTCAAGTCAAGTCAAGCCATATTCATGTTTAGTTTAGTTCACGTGTAGTCAAGGTTATTGGTTCTTACTTTGTAAATAAACTGCACTTGGGTTCTTCATCTCATCATCATCTTCGTCATTGCCATTGCCAGCATCGTTACAGAATACTTGACCCAACCATGAACCCAGCAGTTCGGCTTCTGCGCCTACGTCAGGGGAATCATCCCCTGGAGGACTATGTGGAGGACTTTTGCGATCTGGCTTTCCAGGTGGACTTTAATGAGGTTGCCCTCAAAGACTGTTTTAGATTTGGACTGAATGAGTCCATTTCTTTTTTGATGCCTGGCGGTCGCAGTTCCCTCAGCCTGGCTCAATATATCGACCTCGCCCTACGGTTCATTGGTTCCCCATTCACTGTGGGGGAGGCGGATGCCGAGCCAGAGGTCCACGTCATGGCCGCCGCCGAGCCAGAGGTCCACGTCATGGCCGCCGCCGAGCCAGAGGTCCACGTCATGGCCGCCGCCGAGCCAGAGGTCCACGTCATGGCCGCCAAGCCAGAGTTTCAAGACATGGTCGCTGAGCTAGCGCCATCTTTTGCTCCATGCCACGTCACAGCAACGCCTCAGCCTGCTCCATGCCACGTCACAGCAACGCCTCAGCCTGCTCCATGCCATGTCACAGAAACGCCTCAGCCTGGTCCATGCCACGTCACAGCCACACCTGAGCAGTGGGACCTGGAGATGGTTCCCACCCTTATACCCACCCTTAGTTCTCCTGAGCAGGCAAGGGGAACTTTCGGCCCTCCGACCCCGCCTGGACCCTCCGAACCCTGGACTTCGCCTTGGCCTGTCAGTCCCTCGACATTGCCTCAGCTCTGCGTTCCCTCGGCTCCACTGCGGTCCTTCAGCCTGTCGGCTTTGCCGGGGTCCCTCGTCCCTCCGGCTCCTCCTTGGTCTGTCGGTCACCTGGCTCCGCTTTGGCTCTCTGATCCTCTGGCTGCGCCTCGTCCCTCTGATCTGTCAGCTCCACCGGGGACCTCCTTCCCTACGGCTCCACCTTGGTTCTCAGTCCCACCGGCTCCACCTCAGTCTTCCGATCCCACAGCTCCGCCTTGCTCCTCTGAGCCTCCAGCACCGCCTTGGTCCTCCCTGCCATCGGCTCCACCCTGGCCCTTCGAGTCTTCGGCTACTCTCCAGGCAACAAGTTCCATGGCTCCGCCCCTCGAGCCTCTCATGGCTCCACCTCCCACGGACTTTGCCTTGGTCCCATGCCCCTCGTCCTTTCTCGCCATGCCACGCCCCACACCTCAAGACACCCCCCCCAGCTCCCTACAGAACTTTGAATTTATGTCATGTTTTATGTGTTTTGTATGTGTTGGGGTGTCAGGAGCCACCCCTTAGTGGGGGGGATATGTCAGGTGTATTTTGTTGATTCATGTCTTTTATTTTGAAAAGTTTAGTTCCTGTTCCCTAGTCATGTGATGTCTTGTTTTCCCTCCATGTTCATGTGTCATGTTTTCATTGGTTTATTATTTAATTAGCTTGTTATGTTCTGTTTGTTCATTGGTTTATGTTCTCCCATGTCTTGTATTTAAGCCCTCATGTTTTCATTGTCTGGTTGTCAAGTATTGGATGTGATCGTAGATGTTTATGTCAAGCCATGTTTAAATCAAGTCAAGCCATGTTTATGTTTAGTTTAGTTCACCTGTAGTCAGGGTTATTGGTTCTCACTTTGTAAATAAACTGCACTTGGGTTCTTCATCTCATCATCGTCTTCGTCATTGCCATTGCCAGCATTGTTACATATTCTTTCTAACTTCTCCTTTTGTGTTCCACTGAAGAAAGTCATTCTGGTTTGGAATAACATGAGGTTGAGTAAATTATTACAGAATTATCATTTTTGGGTGAATTATTCCTTTAAACACAAAACAAGCGGTACAACATTTTCTTAAGTGTTGCATAGTGTTCATGTGTGTACAAGTCTCTTCTCAGCAAAAAGAACAGAAACACATACATACTAATTTTACCCAGCCTACTGTGATGACGAATTCTTCCAATGAGCACAGTTATTGAAAATGGCTCGACCCTCCTCCTACACACAGGCTGTAATAAATTGTCAGCTAATCTATCCCATCCCCTGAACATTAGTTTTCTGAATGCATAAGATAATATGAGCATCATTTTCCAGATCTGTGCACACATTTTACACTCAAAGTCAGATGTGCCATGAGCCAAAGCTTTAATATATCATGCAATATTAGGTCCATATTATTAAAGCAGACTCAAATGAATGGGCCACATATGCTATAAGAATGGAAGCTTTAAGAGAGTGAAGGTGTGTGCAATAAAATGCGTGTCTTCGAAACTGGAAAACTGAGGCTATTTTAGCAACATTCATTGCACTAATGCATGTTAGCTTTAGTGCAATGAATGCACAAGGTAAACATTACAAATTACACATTATCTACTGCACATCCCTTACAAAAAATCTAAAGTTCTAACAAATTTGCCGCAAATTTGCTGCAAACTTTTCACAAATTCCCTTATTATTTTCACATGCAAATGAGCTTGTGATTCACCACAAATGTTTGCCAGAAGTTTGCAGTTCTTCACCGGTAGTGGTGAACCTACAGCAAACCTTTGTCTTCGAATCTCGAAAACTGAGGCTGTTTTAGCAACATTCATTGCACTAATGTGTGTTAGCATTAGTGCAATGAATGCACAAGGTAAACATTACAAATTACAAATACACAATGAAGAGTTTGCAAGAAAGCTCATTTGCATGTGAAAATCATGAGTGCCGAATATGTGGCAAAACACTCTCAATTTTTGTAAGGGATATATTACTTTAAATCATCATCGAGTAGTAAATACAGCTTCTTTTACTGATCACCTCTGAATTTTACTCATAGAATGAGTCATGAAGTTGTTTTATTGATACATAAAGCAAAACAAATATACACAGAATCAACATTTAACCCCCACTATTACCCCTCCCCCCTCCCAATCCCCCACCCCACCCTGACCCTCAACAACATCCCTGTGGTCACACATGATTATAGACACACACACACAAAAAAATAAAAATAATAATAAAAATAATAATAATAATAATAATCTTCTCTCCTATAATAATCTTTATAATAAAAAATTTCTCTCTCCACTGCCCCTCCCCAAGAGCCCTCCAAAAATGCCAAATAGCTGCCCCATTTCCCATCAAACGAAACCCAATTCCCCTGCCTTCTACATGCTTCCTCAAAAGCTGCCACCCTCCCCATCTCCGTGCACCATTCTTGAAATGAGGGCACTCCAGCTGACTTCCATCCCCTTAAAACAATTTGTCTGCCAATCATAACACTAGTTAGGACCCAATTTATTATGTGTTTATTCCCTATATTCCCCATTGCCTAAAATATAGAGTCTGGGGCAAAATGAAATTTGAGTGCCCAGTACATCACACATAAAACTCTGAACCTTTAAACAAAATTCTTGGATCTTAACACACCACCAAAAAAACATGGGTTGTGTCTCCATCTTCTGTTTGGCATCACCAGCAGGTGGGTGTGCCTTTAAGACCAAGCCAATACAATCTAGAGGGGGTCCAATAGAATCGATGTAAAATCTTGAATTGCATAAGGCGCACCCTTGCATATCAATATGCAGACTTGATGTTTTTTAGAATCCTAGCTCACACTCCCTCCACCAATACCAAGTTTAAATCTTTCAACCATAATCTCTTGACAGAAGTTAAAGCTCCGTCCCCCAGACTCTTAATTAGCAGGGAGTAATACACTGATGCCTCATGACCTTTTCCAAAAGCAGTAATCACCTCTCCCAGAGTATCTGCCACTTTAGGGGGGTGTATGCTACTCCCAAAAATAGTACAGAGCAGGTGGCGCAGCTGTAAATACCTAAAGAACTGAGATCTGGGAATCCCAAAATGTTGAACCAAATTTTCAAAGGATCTCAACACTCCACTCTCATATAGATCACAGAGTGTATTAACCTCCCTCACAATCCACTCTGACCAGCAGAAAGGGGACTTATTAATACATAATTTTAGGTTTAGCCATATACTGGAGGCAACATTTAAATAAATGTCCAAATTAAACACTGTGGACACTTTTGTCCATACCGAGTGCAAATGCGAGATTACAGGGTGTAAATTAACTTCTCCGATTAGTCTGATAGAAAGGCTTTGCAATGGCGAAATAGGGGCAAGAACTTCCTGTTCAATACAAAACCAGGGAGGGGCTCTCTCAGGTGGATGTGACCAATGAGCCAAATGTCTGAGACCAAATGCATAATAATAAAACAAAATCTTGTGTAGGCCTAGCCCACCTTTGTCAATTGGCCTATGTAACTTACTGAAATGTAATATGGGACGTTTACCATTCCAAATGAAGGACTTCGCTATGCTATCAAATTGCTTGAAATAAGAGAGGGGGACATCTATAGGGAGAGACTGTAGCACGTAGCATTTGATAACATTAACCAATCATAGATATATTTAATGAAGCCCACCTGCCCACATCGCTTGAAAACATTTTTATTAAAGGGTCAAAATTAAGTCTAACTAAATCACACAAATTTGCTGGGAATAAAATACCCAAATACTTAATGCCCTGTTTGGGCCACTGGAAGGCGCCTGGCTGAAAAGCTGTTACTGGGCAGTATGCTGTCAGAGCCAAAGCTTTGGATTTAGACCAATTAACTCTGTATCCTGAGATCTTAGAAAATGAATTAATAATTCTGTGGAGGCAAGGCATAGATCTAGTAGGGTCAGAGATGAATAATAAAATATCATCTGCGTAAAGCAAAAGCTTATGCACCACACCTCCCGCCACCACCCCTGGAAAATCATCCTCCTTTCTTATCGGTAAGGAGTTTCATCTTAATGGTTCCAGGGCAAGACAGAACAATAATGGGGAAAGAGGGCAACCCTGCCAGGTGCCCCTATCCAGAGTAAAATAATCTGAAATGAATCCATTCGTTTGTACCACCACTACCAGTTGTCTATAAAGTAACTTAATCCAACCAATAAAAGTATTCCTGAACCCGTACATTTACAAAATCTTAAAAAGATAATCCCATTCTACCATATCAAAGTGAGATGGCAGCAACCGGAGTCTGATCATTCGCCACTGACCACACGCCTAATGTTATCAGAAGAGCTACGGCCCCAAATAAACCCCACCTAATTTACATGTATAAGAGATGTCATAACTACTTAATTGGTTAGCCAATATTTTTGACAATATTTTAACGTCTAGCTAGATCAGGGAAATTGGACAGTAACTCTTACACTCGCTTGGATCTTTGTCCTTTTGAAAAATCAGACTGATCCGGGCTTGCGTCATGGTTAGCGGAAGCTTTCCATTCTTTAATGATTCTGTATAACTTCTAGCAAAAGTGGAGCCAATTCTGTAGCATAAGATCTAAAAAATTCAGCGGCAAGCCATCTGGCCCCTTAATTACTTCACCAAGCTCCTCCAAGGTTATCTCAGAATCAAGAGAATTTTTTTTGCTCAGACGTCAGTTTAGGAAGTTCTAATGGTTCCACAAAGTTTCTAATATCCTCATCAGTAGACAAAGACATGGAACTATAGAGATCAAGATAGAATTCTTTAAAAGAATTATTAATATCAATGGCTGAGGTAAATATTTCACCACCAGCAGATTTCACCTAGGGAACTGTAGAAAAAGAGTCTCTCTGTTTTATATATCTATCCAGAGGTTTTCCTGCCTTGTCCCCTGACTCAAAGTATGACTGTCTTGCCCTGAATAGCTAAAACCCCACCTTCCGTGACAAAATAGTATTATATCTGTATTTCAATCGGGTCAATTCTCTGAGGCCATCAGATGACATTCGGCACTTCAGCTCTGCCTCGGCACTTTTAATATTCCCTTCCAACTCCAGTTCTTGTGCTTTGGATTTTTTGGTGAATGAGGCATACTGTATGATCTGGTCCCTAAGAACCGCCTTAAATGCCTCCCAAGCCACGCCCACAGAGGACACTGAGAACCAGTTGGTCTCCATATAGACATTGATTTCAGTCTTTAACATTTGTTGGAATTCAGGATTTTGCAAAAGGGATACATTAAAGCGCCAACTATATGATTTCCTTTTCTCCATATGTGGCAACACCTCTAAACTCACCAGGGCATGATCTGAGACTAAAATGTTTCCAATTGAGCAATCAACAACAGATTAAATGAGGGACTTAGATATAAAAAAATCTATTTTAGAATAAATCTTATGGACTGATGAAAAAAATGTGTCGGGCTTTACCGGTTCAGTGATCAGTGTTACTTTCAGAAATAATTCATAATTATTTCTGTAGTTATTAATTAATATTTAAATTAATTAATTGGATCTAACTCATTAAAACCTCATATGGGACTCCAGTAAATGTAGTGTGCTACGTTTAGGAACAAGTTTGGTTATTAGCAATAATAAATAATTATCAAAGATAATTACCAATTATTAAAATCAATAGAACATTGATGAGAATCAATGTTAGCTTTTTTAATCCTTTAAAATCAACAATTATCAAAGATAATTTAACATTGTTAACATTGATGAAACATTAATTAAAATTAACACTAGCTTATTGATCATTCAGATTCAACAATCATCAAAGAAAGTTATCAATTATCAAAAATCAATAGAATATTAATAAGGATTAACATTGATGGGGCACCACCCTGGAGTTAGGGACTAATAACCAAATAGTAAAACAGTCTCAATATTAGATTGTTTTCTTAGGAAAATCGACATCCGAAGAATATCGATTTTCGGGAAAAAAAACAATGAATGAAGGTTTGAATCCGAGCACTGACATCCCGTCAGCATGACACAGGCGTATGCAAAACAAACCAAAACACTTCTCTTTGTAATATAAACAAAGTTTATTTATGCAGTAATATCAATTAATAATTAATACAATGCAGTCAATAAACTTCCGACTTACAACTACAAACTAAACAGTGACATGATTAGATATGGAAATAAAAATAATCCTATAACACATAAGGTGTGTGTGTGACAGTGTGTGTGTGTGTGTGTGTGTGTGTGTGTGTGTGTCAGTGTGGTTAGTGAGAGAGAGAGAGAGAGAGATGATTAAGTGACAGCCCGAAAGCTGATTTCGCGATAGCGGGAGAGAAAGCAGCTGTGCTCATCACTCAGAGACGCGGTTTTACAAGCCGGACTCGTAGAAGTCCTGCGTTATTTGACTCTTTAATGGATGAATTCAGTTTCTGTTTCACCCGCGATGGCGAAATTGCACAATCCAATTTGGTTGGACCACAATACAGCAAAACAAATTTGTGATAATTAATACCCTGAGTATTAATAATGAGCGGACATGGCGGTCCGTAAACTGTACAAGCAAAAACCTTGAAACACAAGAATAACACGCTATAATATTCTATCTCTGCCCAAACGTAACCTCTTACTTGAATCGCATGAGGACACAGGTAGAATGTGTTTTCCTCCATCCTTTAACTTTGACCTGGTTCCTTGAGGCTCGTGTGATGACAGGAGGCCATTTCCTCGCTCTGTTGGTGGGCGGTACGGCTGTTGATTCTCGGCGGGCTGGCGGAGAACTCAGACATTTCGACTTGATTGAAGATGGAAGAGAAATCTTTAATCTCTTCACTTCTGTAGGCCAACGGATGAAGATGAGAATTGCTCAGCGGTCTCCTTCGGATCTGTTAGAGTGTTCGGTTGAACACAGAGTAATCTCAACTCGTCCAGCGAGATGGAGATTGTATGGCTACAGTTTCAAGTCGGACATTACTTCCTTGTGCCACGAGGTTGCACCAGAGAGCAGCAAAAAGCTACGTCCATATTCGGTGAACTAAATCGCTGGAAGTGAAATCTTTAAGCATTTCAGAATTATTTCAACTCCTGATGATGTCATGTTCGAGGGACGTTCTGTTGTGTGCCTCATCCAATAAGAGCCGAGAGTTTGATCCTCCAGTGAGAAAGGCTTCCTGGATTTTGGACTCCCTTTGTTTGATTTTGGCACGATTTTTATCAGTAAAATTTACGACTTAGAAGGTGGGGGCTTGAGTTATGTTTTTATGACTGTTAGGCCAGCCTTTGTCTTCTATCTGAATATATGAGGCCCAACAAATGTATAGTCCCTACCAGATGGGTTCAAAGGTCTCCAAATATCTGTAAGACCAAGATTTTTACACATCCTGTGAAGCGTCAATGTTGCTCTAGAGGGCTTACAAACTTTTGCTTCACTATGATCAAGGACTGAGTCCATCAAAAGATTAAAGTCTCCTCCCAATATTATATCATGAGGGGTGCCAGCGGCTTGCAACATCCCTTCAAGATCTATAAAAAAGCCCTGATCATCAACATTAGGTGTGTAAATTTTAGCCAAAATAAGACTTTGCCCCTGAATTTCTGCTAAAACAATAATAACTCTTTCTAGTTTACCTTTAATCTGTTTGAGACATTTGAATTATAGATGCTTACTTATCAGTGTAATGACTCCCCTGCTCTTACTTGAGCCAGCACTAAAGAAAACATGTCCACCCCTTATCTTCCCAAATTTTTCAGCATCCTGAGGGGAAAGATGCGTTTCTTGAAGAAACACTATATCATATTTCTTACATTTAAGAAGAGAAATAACCTTCTCATTCCACGTGGAGAGAGACAATCCACTCATATTAACATGTACATTTTGACATAATAGAAAAAATAGATTGCGTGTCAAAAACAAAATTATAAAGACCACATTCCAACATTAGTGCAACAATCAAACCCCAAACTTCCCCCCGAACCAAACAGAAAAAAGAAAAATGTGTGCATTAACCCCGCGCATGACAGCGCCAACTGGCGTCCATCCCTCTAAACTCAAACAGTCCATGTACACCTACGAGAGCCCCCGCAACAACTTTGCCATTGTATTGCTCAAGTCTGGTGTTTCTATACAAATTTTGTGAGACAGAATAACGCGACTAAATATAATCTATGAAACAAACTCCAGCCAATAGGCGGAATAGACACAAAGAACGTGTAGATTCATCCACATAACTGTCCCGAAGGTGTGTTCCTCCAAAAAACAAACTCCAGCCGCTAGGCGGAACAAGCACAAAAAGAAACTAAAATGGTGCCTCAAACAGTCAAGTGTATGTTCAGTGAGTCAGTACACTCGGCTGCAACGTGAGTACCACAAAATAACTTACTCCATTGACTTTATAAAGGACATCACTTGCTGGGGACATGTGAATGTTTTACAGCCATCCTTAGCATCTATTCTCAATTTGACCGGGAACATCAGAGCAAAAGCGACCTTCTGTTGATGTAAGAGTTTCTTGAATTCCTTGAATCAATCACGTTTCTCTCTTGTCGAATTTGTAATGTCTGGGAACAAGAAAATGCTGTGGTTCTTCCAAGAAAGCCTTCATTTACTCCTCGCATAACACAATCTTTATCGGATGATCTCAGAAATTTGGCCAGAATTGATCGGGGCCTGTCTCCCTTGATTGCCGAGCCAGAACCCTGTGAGCTCACTCGATTTCCAGTTTATGGCCTGTTATGTCGAGCAGCCTCGGAAAATACCCATCCAGGAATTTGACCATATCCTGACCCTCTTCGGCCTCAAGAATTCCAACAATACGGACGTTATTCCGCCGGCTACGGTTCTCCAAGTCCTCCAACTTCTCCCAGACATGCTCTAAATCCACCTTAGTCACTAGCAGATTAGCAGATAATTCCCTCTCCGATGACTCCAGATAATTGATCCGTTTCTCGACATCCCCCACTCTTGTAACCATCTCAGTGAATTTTGTCTCCATGGCAGTGATCGATCAACATATAACAGCAAGATCCTTCAAGTCAGCAACGACCTTCGTCAGCATTGCCAACATGTTCAACATTTCTCACTGAATTTCCCACACTTCCCCGACCAAATCGACTCATGTGTTCGGGGCCTGCTGCTTGGGGGTGTCAGCTTGAGCACGTAAGTGTCTTTTAATGTATCCAGAGCCCGAGGATTTTAAATTATTTGACATATTGTCCTCCTAGAACAGTTGTGGAACAGAGTGTATTGAATCTCACAGGTTTATATGTTAAAACTAGCAAAGTTCGCAGTGCTCGCCGTTCACATGTCCGAACCTCGCATGACATCCATGTTCCCCCTTGTACGTCCACATATTTAAACGTTCCTCTAAATGCCTCCCCCTGCAGCTTGGCCAGTGTCTGAATGTTAACAAACAGTATGTCGTTGCTCAGCTGTTTCAAACTTCTTTTTGGCTCTGAGTGAAGAAGCACTTTGCCATGAGTGTGGAAGTAAAAAGGAGGGACAGATACAGAGTTGAACATCTTCCATAAATCATGAAAGGTTTTACCTCAAAACAGTCCACACACACAAAAAAATTGAGTTTACTGGAATAATGCTAACTGGGAACAATGCAGCAGTGTGTTTGTGTGACAAATCTGGAAGCAGTTAATGTCCGGCTTTTCTTTTCTCTCAGTCTGGACAACTTATGTCATTGATATCCTTTGAAAACTGCTTGCATGATCATAAACTCAAAATCGTTCTTGGCACTCAGCAAAAAAAATGTCCTTGGCTGACTAGCTTGTTGTAGTGCTAATCCAAATTAAAGTTTATCAATAATCAGAAGAATTGTTCATTTAATTTATATTATACTTACAATGCAGAAAAGTATTGTAAATAGTCTATTGAAATAAGAAATGATTTGTGTAATTAAGAAGCAAGACAGTTGTTTACAACCCACTCTTTAGTTCACTCTTCCCTCCTTGTCATTTTAAATAAATTTAAGAAACTGAAAAAAGGAAGAAATTTAGGTTCTGAGCAAAACAGCTAATCTGCCTCATGCCTATTTCAGAATGCAGGTTTTAACTGATAGATTGCTGTGTGCATCAAAGTAAACACACTGAGCTTTTCAAAAATGAAAGCCTGTACTTAAATTCCCTTATCCTCATTTAAAATGTGAAAAACTATGTCCAAATGACACATCAGGCAAATTAATGTCTATTATTTTAGATTAATATACTGATATATATATATATATATATATATATATATATATATCAGTTGAAGTCAGAAGTTTACATACACCTTAGCCAAATACATTTAAACTCAGTTTTTCACAATTCCTGACATTTAATCATAAAAAACATTCACTGTCTTAGGTCAGTTAGGATCACTACTTTATTTTAAGAATGTGAAATGTCAGAATAATAGTAGAGAGAATGATTTATTTCAGCTTTTATTTCTTTCTTCACATTCCCAGTGGGTCAGAATTTAAATGCACTTTGTTAGTAATTGGTAGCATTGCCTTTAAATTGTTTAACTTGTGTCAAACATTTTAGGTAGCCTTCCACAAGCTTCTCGTAATAAGATGCTGGAATTTTGGCCCATTCCTCCAGACAGAACTGATGTAACTGAATCAGGTTTGTAGGCCTCCTTGCTCGCACAAATTTTCTATCAGATTGACGTCAGGGCTTTATGATGGCCACTCCAATACCTTGACAACAGTTACATTTTTGTTTCATTAGACCAGAGGGCATTTTTCAAAAAGTAAGATCTTTGTCTCCATGTGCACTTGCAAACTGTAGTCTGGCTTTTTTATGGTGGTTTTGGAGCATTGGCTTCTCCTTTGCTGAGCAGCCTTTCAGGTTATGTCGATATAGGACTCGTTTAAATGTGGATATAGATACTTGTCTACCTATTTCCTCCAGCATTTTCACTAGGTCTTTTGCTGTTGTTCTGGGATTGATTTGCTCTTTTCGCACCAAACTATGTTCATCTCTAGGAGACAGAATGTGTCTCCTTCCTGAGCAGTATGATGGCTGCATGGTCCCATGGTGTTTATACTTGCATACTATTGTTTTTACAGATGAACGTGGTACCTTCAGGCATTTGGAAATTGCTCCCAAGGATGACCAGACTTGTGGAGGTCCACAATTTGTTTTCTGAGGTCTTGGCTGATTTCTTTTGATTTTCCCATGATGTCAAGCAAAGAGGCACTGAGTTTGAAGGCAGGCCTTAAAATACATCCACAGGTACACCTCTAATTCAGTACACTTCCTATCAGAAGCTAATTGGCTAATTGTCTACAGGCTTGACATCATTTTCTGGAATTTTCCAAGCTGCTTAAAGGCACAGTTAACTTAGTGTATGTAAACTTCTGACCCACTGAAATTGTGATATAGTCAATTAAAGGTGAAACAATCTGTCTGTAAACAATTGTTGGAAAAATTACTTGTGTCATGCACAAAGTAGATGTACTAAATGACTTGTCAAAACTATAGTTTGCTAATATTAAATCTGTGGAGTGGTTAAAAAATTTGTTTCAATGACTTCAACCAAAGTGTATGTAAACTTCTGACTTCAACTGTATATATATATATATATATATATATATATATATATATACATATATACAGTTGAAGTCAGAAGTTTACATACACTTTGGTTATATATATATATTAGTGCCTGACCGATATATCGGTCGGCCGATATTAGCCTTTCACCGATATATCGGCATCAGCGCATATTTTACAGATATGCCCCGATATGAAAACCTATTGTCAGAACATATAATGCAGAAAACAATGCTTTAGAATTGGTGTCATAAAGTAGTTTGTCCAGCAGAGTGCGCTCCGACTCCATTGTTTACAGAGCTGACTCTGAACTGACGGTGGGTCTGCAGACAGGGCGGAGTTAAACGGTGTGGATTTGAGCGATCTCTTCTCATTAAATTGCTAACTAGTTTGTAAAATACATACTGGAAAGTTAATAAAAAATTACCCCATCATTTTATATAACTAATATAATGTTAACCCTGTCCCTGACAAACATGTCACTCATGTTTATCACATCTGTTTGCTGTTAGCCAGCTATAGTTTGTCAGTGCAGTCAATAATGTAGCAGATTGAAAGGTAAACATCAGAGCATCTTTTTGCAGCTCAGCAGACAACGGTGCGGTGGTGGATTGTGTGTGGTGAGTGTTGTTTTCACGATTCACTGTTGCCTATTTGGTGAGACACAATGCTGGAAAGTAAATAAAGTCCATCTTTTACTCTCCGTGACAACGAGCTTATAGCTAACGAGCTAATCACGTAGCTACTTTCATTGCTTGTCAGCTGAGTGGAAGCTAATGTGTAAACATGTATTCACCAACTGTGTTGTTCAGGATTCACAGTTTGGACCCCCTTCAACTGAACAATTCCAGTCGTTGCATTTATAAAATGTAATATTTAAAAGTCTAGTTTTCCAGACATTAAAATAGGATACGTAATAAAAGTAGATTTAATAAATAGTATATTTGCCCTGTGTAAATAATAATATATAGGAACTGTATTTAAAATAAATGAGGGGTGAAACATACTAATACAACAGGCTGAAAAAATAGACATTTATTCATTTTAATATCCTATATATATATTTTGAATGTGTTGAAACTTGACACCGGGTGACACACCCTAAAAACGGCACTGTTAGATCGGTTTCATGCTGAAGAGCCACTTAAAATTAAGTTGTTTTTTTCTCTCTCTCGTAACTGTAAATGAGTTTAAATGCCAACACCATCAAATATGTCGAAAGGACTGATGCCTGTCAACCAAAACATGAGCTCATTGATGTCATTAAGTGAGTCTGCTTTTTTATTCCATCAGCTACTCCTGGTCAGAGGCTTCCGTAAATATTTAGTTTATTTGTAGGGTGACGTCCTACCTAAATTTAATGGTGCAATGCTCAAATATTTAATAGAGCGTAAATTGTGACTTAGTGGTAACGTACGTATAGCTATTTATTTTATTTGAATTTATTCTTTATTTAAATGGTCAGCAACTGACTGATACTAAACAGTAATACTGATGTTTATTTAGCTATTTATTTTATTTGAATTTATTCTTTATTTTAATGGTCAGCATTTGACTGATACTAAACAGTACTGATGTTTATTTAGCTATTTATTGTATTTTTATTCTTTATTTAAATGGTCAGCAATTGACATACTAAACATACAGTACTGATTTTTATTTTATTTTATTTATTCTTTATTTAAATGGTCAGCAATTGACTTATACTAAAAGTACTGATGTTTATTAAGCTATTTATTGTATTTTTATTTATTCTTTATTTTCTCAATGTTCATTTCTGAATTTGTTGACAATGTATAATAATAATGTCAAATGCTCTTTGATAAAAATATTTGTTTAAGAAAGCAGCCTTCTGAGTACCTTTGCATAGTCATATCGGTGCAAAATCGGTGCACAATCCACATAGAAAAGGTCTGTTTTCATTCCAGCTCAAAAATTAAATATATCGGCCACCATATCGGTAACTGGTGAATTTTCCCTCTCTAAAATCGGTATTGGTCTCAAAAATCCCATATCGGTTGGGCTCTTATATACATACATACACACACTGTATATAAATACACTGTATATATATATATATATATATATATTAGTAGCAGGCAAAATATAAAATGTGTCTTCAGACAGGCACAGCGAGACATCACCATAGCGAGAGCAATCTTAATCTGGAGACAACTGGGCTTAGTTCTTACACATGTCCACAAACTAAAGCAAATCATGTCTGTAATGTTTTAAAGAATCTAAAGAGAGTTTATCTGGAAAGACACATTAGGTTAAATTAGAGTATACACTGTAGTTACAGATAAAAGTCAATCTGACAATTTCATCAGACATTCAGTAGAGTGTCTAATGAGTTGCTGGCTGCCGCAGATGCGTGATGTAACTGGGATCAGAAGCAGAACTAAGAGAACTAGAGATATAAGAGTAATACTGTCTATTATAAGGAGGGAATCCCTGAAATTTGCTTGGTTTGGCGGTGACCTCTATGGGGGCAATGCTTCTGCATAAAAAAAGAGGCTGCTTGACGATTAGTGCTTGCGGTTTATACTTGCTTAACATTCGTCCACGCCTTCTTCGCCTGTGGAATTTTGCCATGCAAAGTTAAATGTGACCAAGCCCTAGATTTACAAGTTGTGTTGCACAAATCTCAACAGATTGTGCCCCGATAATTACCTATAGAAATTCCTTTATAAAAATCGCAGATGATTAGATTGACCAGTACATTTCACAATGTATTATTTACTCTGCAAATTCTCATACACAAACACATACACACTGTAATAAACCTGATGTATCTCTTCAGAAAGGACATAACATTAGCCATCAAAACCAGGTGACAGGTTGTGATGCTGTAATTGCTTAGTCAGTTGAAGCTCTGTGAAAAAGGAAAATGACAATATTAAGAAAAAGTTTTTTTTTTTTCCTGTTACAAGAATAAACAACTCTTGTACTCCATTCATAGTCTGACTTTTAAAAACAGAGAAAAGTGCTAGCAGCTGCTGAAACCGCAAGCATTAGAGAGTCGACCCACTGCTCACCTGTACGTTAATATTTATATCCTCTCTGCTCCTCTCCTCTCATCTCTCTGTACATCACTCATCAGACAAAGGTTTGCACTCAATGCAGTGTACTAATATTTTATTACATAGATTGTTAAAATCAGAACACTGTTCAGAATTAATAAACAACCAAATTTATTGCTCAAAGAGAGAGAAATCCTCTTATTTTTTTATTAGTTGGTGTTATTTGAGGATCATGATTATTTTATACAGATTGTGCTGGTGAGGTATTTGAAAGTCAAGATCCATTAGATAAAGAGTTTTTTCCTGTCCATTCACCATTAATGGGAATCATACAGCTCTCATAAAACAAAGTTTTAACTTGATATTTTTGACTGAAAACACATCAACCTATACTGACATGTGCACACACACCTCTACAGAGTGCACACATACATTTGATCATAAAAAGTGGTCTTTGGAGACAAGTATTCTTCTGTGCACTTATCCACCTATGTCTGACAGACTGAGATGTTGTGGATGGTTTGCTCCATATGTGGGCATCGGCCTGAAATGATACACCATGTCACTGGGAACATGATTAAGTTTAAGGTGAAGGATTATCACCTTGTTTCATTGTCAGTTTTTTTATAGTCAGGCTCCCAAATGACAATTCAAGTTGTTTTATGTTGTTCCAAACCCCTTTGACTTTCTTTTTTTATATGGAACACAAAATGAGATATGGTGACAGCCTCGCACCATTCACTTTCATCTTAGGGTGCATCTGAATCAGCTACCTAGTTTAGTAGTCAGGGCATTGACCAGGGAGTCAGAAATTTCTTGGGCTGTCCCAATCAGAAAAACATTTCAGTGCATTGAAACATGCGGTCCCTAAAAATTCCTAGAATGCACTGAAAAAACAGGGAGCATCGTTGCTCACTTTGTTCCCTTACCGGAAACGTTGTCATGTCTTCTTAAGTCTTACAAGTGTAAAGTTATAAAGTCAAAACCTTATTTTCTCTTTAAAAGAGATGCTGTTTGTTATATCTTTCATCTAAAATGTGCATGAAGTCTTTAGAAGAAGATTAAATATACACCCCGTAGTATTTTTTTTCTTCATTTATCTTTCATAATAACACTGTACATTTTCATATTGTGATAGATCTCAAGTTCTCTTCTCAAGGAGGAAGTGAGGGCCAGGTAAATGTCCAACATAAGTCTTTTTATTACACACTTTTCAGTGTAACAAATTTCAGCACAACGTAAATGAATGCACACACACACACACACACACGAACTCGGCTGTGTGCGTCTCTCTCTCCCTCCTCCGGTGGTCTGGACTGTCCTTTTAACACCCTCCAGCTCTCTCTGCAACACAAAACAGCTGTTCAAGGTGATTTCCCACAGGTGTCAATCCTTACCACTCTTCCTCTCCCAGCCTCGCTCTCCTCACATCACCACATACCCCCATCGTTCGACTCAGGCCATGGAGCCATCCAGCCTCTCACTTACTCCCCCCCCCCCCCATTTCTGGAGAGGAAATCCACAACAGCCATCTGATAGTACTGGAGGGTGATTACCGCCACTTGATGGCCAAACACTCCTTCTCTATCGTGCTGTATTTAAGCCTCCCTCAGTAAGAGTTTGCAACTAATGTACTGCACGGGGCACACCTCCTCCTCCACCATCTGGGACAGTACTGCTCCCAACCCCGTCCGATGCATCCGTCTGCAATATAAAAGGGAGAGAGAAGTCAGGAGAGTGCAATAACGGCCTGCTGCAAAGTGCAGCTTTCACCTGCATGAATGCCTGCTGACACAGCTCCGTCCACTGGACTGGATCTGGTGCCCCCTTTTTAGTAAGATCAGTCAGCGTGCTGGTGACGGTCGAATAGATAGGCACAAGCCTATGATAATAGCCAGCCAGCCCCAGGAACTGTCTCACCTCCTTTTTGGTCTTAGGTCTTGGGCAGGCTGCAAGTGCTGTGGTCTTATCAATTTGGGGCCCCACCTGCCCATGACCTAAGTGGAAGCCCAGATACCGTACTTCCACCAGCCCAGTTGCGCACTTCTTTGGGTTTGCCGTGAGTCCCGTCCATCTCAACGACCTCAGGACAGCCCTCAGATGCTGCAGGTGCTGCTGCCAATCATTACTGTAAATAATGATGTCGTCGAGATAGGCAGTGGCGTAAGCAGTGTGTGGTCAGAGGATTCGGTCCATGAGCCGCTGAAACGTAGCCGGGACCCCGAACAAACTGAACGGAAGCAAATTGCGAATTGATGTAATCCGAACAGTGTGTAAAATGCAGTCTTTTCATGGGACATGAGAGTTAAGGGGATCTGCCAATATCTTTTCATTAAATCCATTGTCAAATAATAGCGAGCTGCACCTAACTGATCAAACAGCTCATCAGTCGGCGGCATCGGGAATGCATCAAATTTAGACACCGCATTGACTTTTCTATAATCCACACAGAACCGGACCGCACCGTCGCTCTTTGGAATCAAAACCACTGGGCTGGCCCAGTCACTGTGGGATTCTTCTATTACCCCATATCCAGCATGGCCTTTAATTCTTCCCGAACCACATTTTTTTTTTTTTGGTGCTCGGGTAATCGGTAGGGATGACTATGTACCACTACCCCTGGGGTCATCTCTATATGGTGCTCAGTGAGATTTGTACGACCGGGAAGAGGCGAGAACATGTCAGAGAATTCTTCTTGCAACCTGGCAACCATCGTGATTTGAGATGGTGAGAGGTGGTCTCCACAAGTGACCGTGGTGACTTGATCAGTGATTTTTAAGTTTACCTCTGGTCCGAGCTTCTCCCTCTCTGGAACCACCATCGCCAAAGTCACGGGGACCGCCTCTCTCCATGGTTTTAGGAGGTTGAGGTGGTAAATCTGACGTGCTCCGCCTCTATCCATTCATTTCCCCAACTCGCCGTGTGACCTCAAAGGGTCCTTGCCACTTGACGAGTAATTTAGAGCTTGATGTGGGTAGCAATACAAGGACTTTATCTCCCAGTGTAAATTTCCATAGCTGAGTACCCCTATTATACAGCCGGCTTTGACATTATTGAGCCTGAAGCAAATTCTCCTGTGTTAATTGCCACAGTGTGTGGAGTTTTGCTCTCAGGTCAAGAATGTATTGAATTTTGTTTTTGCTGTTTCAAGGTCCCTCCTCCCAATTTTCCCACAGGACGTCGAGCATGCTACACAGTAGACGCCCATACAATAGTTCAAATGGGGAGAACCCCGTGGAGACTTATGGGACCACTCGTACTGCAAATAATAGGGGCTTGAGCCAGTTCTCCAAATTATGAGTGTCTTCATGCACAAACTTACAAATCATATTCTTTAGGGTATGATTAAATCGTTCGACCAAGCCATCTGTTTGGGGGTGGTAAACACTTGTACGAATCTATTTAATCCCCAATAAATCATACAGTTCGCGTAGTGTACGTGACATAAACTTAGTGCCCTGATCAGTGAGGATTTCTTTCGGAATCCCCACTCAGGAGATTATTCTGAAGAGTGCCTCCACAACACTTCATGCTGAAATGTTACACAGAGACACTGCTTCCGGATATAACATTTCCCGATGGCTCTGCGGTATTAACCTTTTTCTGAGTGTCCTGCATCACTCAATACAACCGATCCTTGATAACTGAAAAATACAGATATGCGAGTGCAATGTCTGGCTGGAGGTGTTGACCATCAATCACTTTCACTTGATCAAAGGCGTGCCGAAGGGTCTCGTCTCGTGTCTGCTCCAGAGGGAAATCCCCTGCCGGGAATCCTCTAAGGGCTTGGGAAGCCGAGGGGAACCAGTTTTGGGGTAGGAATTCCCCATTTCCAGGGAATAGGAACAGGATGAGGGGAAGGAGAGGGGGAGAGAGAAGAAGAGGGCTCACCGGCCCCTGAATACGCCACCATATGGTCCTCTGCCAGCTGGATTGCCTCGTCCAGTGATGCTGGGCAGTGGCACTGGACCCATTCCGCCATCCCTTTCGGTAGTCGGTTGATCAGCTGCTCCAGCACCACCAGGTCGACTATGGCCGCGGCGTTGCGTTTTGCTGCCAGCAGCCACCGCCAGCAGGAGTCACAGAGCTGTTGGGAAAAGGCAAATGGGCAGCCGAGCTCACCAAGCGTCAGTGAGCGGAAGCACAGGTGGTGCTGCTCTGTGCTGCAGCCGACCCATTTCAAGATGGCACATTTCAAGTCCTGATACCCCAGGAGGTTGGCGATGGGTAGTTGTTGGGCTGCCAGTTGCACTTCTCCTAACAACAGCGGAAGCAGGCGGACCGCCCACTGGGTCGCATGCTCAAACAGCTCCATGAACACCTCGGGGTCATCCTCTTGCCCCTACTTGGCAAGCGTGAAGTGGGTCATGGCGGAGGCGGTGGCTGAGGTCGTGCCAGTGGAAGCTCCATAGCACCTGCCGGTCCTCTGCTTGAGCTTGAAGGATGACCTGGAATCAGTGCTCCAGTTCCTGGTGCAGCTCAAGCAGAGCTTGATATTGCGTTTGGTGGATGCTGGCGAGGGTTTTGATCAGATCGGCGAAGGGTGAGGACTCCATGATGGCGTAACTTCCGCCAAATTCGCGGGTTTCAGCACCACTGTGATAGATCTCAAGTTCTTTTCTCAAGGAGGAAGCAAGGGCCGGGTAAATGTCCAACGTAAGTTTTTTTTATTACACATTTTTTCAGCGTAATAAACTTCAGCACAACATAAATGAATGTGCACACACACATGAACTCGGCTGTGTGCGTCTCTCTCTCCCTCTTCCGGCAGTCTGGACTGCCCTTTTAACCCCCTCCAGCTCTCACTGCAATACAAAACAGCTGTTAGAGGTGATTTCCCACAGGTGTCAATCCTTACCGCTCTTCCTCTCCCGGCCTCGCTCTCCACAGACGTCGCTCGGCCACAGCCACATCACCACACATATCTAACACAAAAATGCATGATAATATAATTTATTCAGAGATTCGATTCAATTTATTCAGCTGATTAATGACAGCTGCACTTGAATGCACAACCTTGTTATCGTGTCGCAGGTGATTGAGTCATAAGTGTCCCAATGTTAAGTGGATGAACCCTCTTGCCAGTGAACGATTTCATGTTCACAATATACTGATTCACAAAATAGGAAGCTTGGGAGCTGATTCAGATGCACTCTTACAGTATTTTTCACACAATGAAAGTTAATTGTGACTGAAACTGTAATTCATGCTTAATCTAGTTTTGTGGGAGAAAAAGAAAGTCATACAGGTTTGGAACAACATAAGTAAATGATGACAGAACTTTCCTTTTTGGGTAAACTATCCCTTTAAATTGAGCTCAATCTGTTTACCTGTGCCACTCCAAGGATTATATGAACACCCCACCCTCTTTAGTTAGATGGTGAAGGTTTGCACTTTACACTGGGTAACTATGCTTAGATATACATTTTTGAACATTATGACAGTGGATTGTGCCTGCTTGTGGTTTTACAATAAAGAAGGATACAGCATGAGTGTTTTTTCATTTTAATGGAATTCACACATACCATTGTATGCATAACCACACCCCACCTTTCACCCTCCATTCAAACAAACGAAGAACATAATAAACCTCCATACAAAGTGTCAGCAGAGACAACATAGCTCCTCAATCCATAAATCACAGCCTCTCCCATATCTTTCTCTTTCTCACTTTCTCAATTTCTGTGTGCATATAACAACTACTGAAATCAAAATCTGCTCAGAATTTGCCAAAAGAAAAATACAGATAAAGGAACATTTTCAGCCAGGGGCTGAACAAAGGTTTCACATATGCAACAATTTCCAAAAGCTATTTTTCTTTCCAGCTTTTTATAGTTGTTTTGTGTGTGTGTGCGCGCACGCATAATTATGGTTATCTTTGCTGTCTGATGTGCATTAGTGGCTTGAGCATTGGCCAACGCAGTTAGACGGACTAAAGGATAAAAATTCATAGTGAGGAGATTGTCTTTTGACATGGCTTGGTTGGCAGCAAATACTTGCCTTTAGGGCTGATAAAGCTCAATTGCTTTGATAAAACGGATAGGGATCATTGTAAACTGCACGGACATAAAGTTAAGTGGAATCAAATTTTGAAATAATTCTCCTCAAATAATCCAAAGTCTCTCTGGAGGGGAGATGCATAATAAACTCAGTTTACAATTCCACCAGTAATATGGGCAACAGTGCAAAAGACAAAATTAAAGACAGAAACAAAATAAAAGCAAACATCAAACAAAAACAGACAGAAGTTATCTTGATAAATAGAGATAACAATTATTCATTTATTTGTCTTTTTTGCTTGTTAGAATTTGTCCAATGCATTTTAAATTGACAGATGACAAAGAGTGAGAATTTGGAAGTTTTTTCCCATCTTATGCGTACATAGCAAGTGTAACCAGGCAAAGAAAACATTATACGTGTAATTTTTCAGTAGATACTTTTATACTCACAAAGATGTACCACTCTCTTTTAGTAGAGAAACAGTACGCATGGACAGCCAATGCTACACTGTCTTAATGGGATTTACTGTATGCGGATGTGACCATGTGATTTATATTTAAATCCATGGTTGGTGCAATATCAACTTTTCTTTCATCATTTCACATTACACCACGGCCCATCTCTTGCTTGCAGACAGACACAGGTAAATAAGGCCTGCCTCTTGTCACTGATCCGCATTCCAAATCAATGCTAATCATCATCATTGTCTTCATTATCATTACCATAATCATTATCCCTGTCATTTCTGCTACTATACAAACTCCTCTCACTACCATTCTGCTAATCTCCATATTCATAATGGGGACGGATATTCTAATGATGTGTGTGAATATTCCTGAAGGCAGTGTGTATAACTGAGACTAGCAGCGCTGACAGCACAGGCTGGTCACATCCTGCTCGCATCTCAGGTGTGAGTCCTTCATTTAGCACCGATTACCGTGACGCCCAGCTTATGCATGTCACTTCCTTTCCTCTTCACAATTTAACCGAGACTGTGGCTGTTGCGGTGGCCGCGAGCCCCGTTTGTGAATCAGGTGGTACATTGGCGACTACCCAGCCTCCCATCACCTTGTCTTTAAGCCTGCAGTTGTCAGGCATGTGAAAATCACCCGCCTAGACTTTCAAGGATCTGGCACCTCTGCATGCTGCTGCATGAACTGACGCCTGCTATGTCCAATTAAAGTCTCAAGCACCCCGATCAGTGCTGTAACTATACATACAGACTCTGACTCACAGAGCATGGTCTCACACACATACACACACACTTTGTGTCACTATTTGAGTAGATTATTTGGCTGTCTCCTGTTTCAGAACATTCAACATCCATCCGCTTACCTTTAGTGAGAGCCGTCATTCCTGCACATAACGGTATGCTAAAGTAGTGGCAGCTGAGAACATGGATTAGCTCCACACATACACGCACAGAAACCCAACTTGTGTTACATCCTTCAAGATGTGAGGACCAAGCATTGTCATATGGAAAAGTGGGAAAGACTAATGGAAGACACCTGTCTCTCATTAAGACTCATCAAAAGACAAATTGAACAATGGTGGCCCAATAAGATGAGCTACACCAACCTGGCACCAAAGACACTTCCCTGAGACCACCGCAACATACCGTATTCATTCCAACACCTTTTCCTTTCCCCCATTTTTTTCACAAGAGCAAAGGATAAACACCAAATCAATCACCAGTAACTAGGACTGTGCCTCATTCATCCAATCGCCATAAAGGCGCTAAGGGGGGAAGTTGCTTAGAATGAATAGCAGCTGCAGATAGCATGGTTTATTTGCATGCATTGTTTTTTATGAAACCCGATTCTATAAAGGAATTATGCAAATCCAACATGATCACAAGTAAAATCGACATGATGCTTCAGAAAGTTAATGTATCCTGTTATCAACCCCATTCTGCAAAATTACTAACAAGTGTGATTCCCCATCAGACATTTTTGTATCAATTCAAATGCAGTCACCTTTCCCTCCAGCACTACTGATAACACGTATTGCAAACAACCTCCGAGACACCAGCTCTGGTCATGTGGGAACCAGGAAGTAATAACATCCTCACAAACAATAGTGAGCATGATTCATAGGCTGTGTGTGTGTGTGTGTGTGTGTGTGTGTGTGTGTGCGTGTGTATATACATACATATATATACACACACACATATATATATATATATACACATGCTGTATATATACACTATATATATATAAAACTGGACATTCACAAGCCACTGCCTATCACTGCAGGCGGTAATAGCACAATGATAATTGCGACAAGCAAATAACATTGAGTTTTGTGAATAAAACACAATTTATAATAAGCCTAATTTACATGGGGGGGGGGGGGTTGTGCTGGAAAGGATGGCAATAATTTAATTCTAATACCCATTACATGGCGCTATTTCTGTGCATTTGGTGCACTTAAAGATGCATGTTTTTTGCGCTGAAGTTTCACACACAAAAGTGGTGCAACTGTTTAGTAAGTTCTCCTGAATTTATTGTGGTCAGAGACAAATCTGACGTCTTCAGAAATGAACAAACAAGACAAAGGTACTTTGTTCTTGAGAAGTTCATGACTTCTGTCCTTGCTCTATAAGACTATGTCTTGTTCTAATTTTTGTTTCTTTGTTTTGAATAAAAGACACCAAAAATGTGGTCAGATCTTCATTGAACCAAGAGGTAAAACATTTAATCCTGATGCTGGAACTGCAACATGTACTGTTAAAAAAATTATAATTTCAAAACCCCAATTCCTGTAGGCGTGTTAAGTAACCTGCTCTCTAAATGTGTTTTCTCTCATTCTCCTGCCACACACTGAGCTGTTTCTCTGTTGTCCCTGTTCACAGAAACCCCAAAACAAAGAAGAATGTTGGAAGTTTTTCAGGGGTTTGTTGTGTGTGCAGTCACGGTGGCCTGTATCACTAGCTTTCATCATGCAAGGACCTCTCCTTTCCAATGTCATCACAGGGTCAGTCTCCAACATGAAAGAGAGGCCTTTACTGAGTTCGCTCACCAAGGATTTGTGGGTAAAATCGTTTTACCAACCATACAGGCTACAACAGACACACACACCATTTGAAGGGAATGCATGTTCAAACACAAACATACACACTGGCTATAACCTGCTTATAGTTTATTGAAATACACAAGAGCAGATGAGTGTAATGTAGGCTTATTTTCTAAGTGGGCATACAGTACAATGTAGATCCCTCCTATCAACAGCAAAATGATTTTAGGATACTGTTGTGTATAATGGTTAAGGACACAGCTGAAAGAACTTGTACAGTATAAAAACAGCTTAGAATCAACCTCTTGACTAAAGCTGCTCACTAATTCAGTATCGGGGATTCGGTGTGACAGGGTGAGAGATATGTTTTACAGCATGGTGGTGATGAAAAACTCACCATGTCACTTGAGTTCACAGCAGAGCTGTTGAAGGGAGCATAGAAACTGCTGAATCTGGTTTGCCAGCCAGCTTGCATTTCTAAAGCTACTTATGTTAATCAAATTTGTATATATTTGTCGTTGTTTTCATTTTGAAACAGAACAGATTTCTCTGCCTTTAATTTTCTGTCTCTCATATCAGAGGAAAGCAGAGGGTGTGCGATGATCCTGGCTGTACCCCTCTCAGACATGTGTTATGCGAGGATAACAAGTCATGTTTCTAAAGAGCATGCTTTTTTTTTTTTAACTCACAATCCATTCACAGATGAAGAGGAAGGAAATAAGAGAGAAAGGAAAATACAGAGAAAGGCACTTTCAAGCTTTTGCATTTTAGTACAGAAAACAGATTTACCAGAGCTGTGATTCCTGTCTTCTGCAGCTCTATTGTCTCTTTTTATATTCTCAAAACATAGCATGCACCTTAATCTCATGTTTTAAAGATTCTTTGATGGGAAAGTCTAAATATTTCAATAAGAGACAGTTTTATTATTCAGGATGTTCGCAGGTCTTTTAACATCCAGCGACCAGTGCTTTTCACACACACGCAGTACTATGTACTGCTGCAGGCAGCAATATTACATGTATTAGCATGATATATGAAATATTTAGTAAATTCTTTCCAGTCCTAACATCTAATAAATCAAATGACTGCCAAATGACATTAAAAAGACTGAGAGAGAGAGAAACATTCTAAGAGTTCAGAGAAGAACACCTACTAATGTATGTCGGGCCGAACTAAGCAGATACACCCTAATTAGACATATTGAAAAACGATCCCTCAAAATTTGGACATACCTAAATTCAAGTTCCCCTAACACACTGCAACATGAAGCTCTTAAACCCCAAGAGTTGAAGCCTAAAGCCAGTCCCCTTTGTCAGCTGGCTCTGAAACTCACAAACCCACTAACAACTAACAAACACCAGTTTCAGACCAGCACTGCTGAACAAAACCAAATCAGAATAAACCCAATCATAAAAGAAAACAAAAATTCATTTTTGGACCATTGGGAAAATGAAAGTAAAAACCAAAGCAAATTGGAATGTTATCAGGCCCTAAACAGAAAGTATAATCTAGCAGAATATCTCCACACTATAAGAGATCCAAAACAGAGATGGATCCTCACCAAATAGAGGCTCAGTGATCACAGTCTGGACATAGAAAAAGGCAGACACAGACAAACATGGCTTCCAAAGGAAGAACGAGTCTGTGCTTACTGTGACACTGGTGAGGTCGAGACAGAGACACACTTTCTCCTTCACTGTGAGAAATTTACAGAGGTGAGAAAGTAATACTTTGACAAACTCTCAAACCTCATGCCACAGTTTTCCATTTCAGCAGAAACAGATCAAATGCAGGTGTTACTGGGGGAGTCAAATCATGCATCAGTTGCAGCAAAATTCATTTTTGAAGTGCACACCCTCAGAAACCAATTACTGCCTTAATGTACTTCATTCACAGTATTATTTGTTTATGTTCATAATGTCTTGTTAAATTCTTATTATATTTTATATTGTATAGTGTATATAGTTATTATAGTTTTTTATTTAATTTTATTTTACGCATTACCTGGCACCTTATTTTAATTCTAATTTATTGTTATTTGTTACTGTTTTATTATAATTTTTTGTCTTGTCATTATCTGTTTTGTGTATTAATGCTTTGGCAATATTGTATGTAAACACAATCATGCTAATAAAGTACTTGAAAATTTAAAATAGAGAGAGAGAGAGAGAGAGAGAGAGAGAGAGAGAGAGAGAGAGAGAGAGAGAGAGAGAGAGCGAGCTTTTCATAGTCAAATGTAGGCCAGGAGAAATACAGGAAAATGAAAGGTTAGTTGATTTAGCACACAACCCTGACTGACCTTTAGTGAAGAGAGAAAGAATCCATGCAGACCTTTAATGTGTCAAACTTTGAAAGAAAGAATCATGAGAAAATACATGAGAAAACAGAAAAACGAAGGGGATAATAAACAGATACAGTATACTGAAGGAATAATTCACTCAAAAATTAAAAATCTGTCATCATTTTGTCACGGTTTCGGCATTTGTGCCGGCTCATACTGTTGTTGGTTTTTCTCTCTCCCTTGTGTCTCACAGGTGGAGCTGGCACGCATGATCACTTTCCATGGGAACACTGATCGTTCCCAGGGAGGCGCTGATCACGGCAATGATTTACTCACCTGTTCCACCTGCTTCTCTCTGATTGCACTCCCTACTTATTCCTTGTGTTTCCTCTATTTCTTTGCCAGTTTATTGTTTGCTGTCAAGTGTTAACCGTGCTCTCTTGTTTAGCTGGAGCTTGCTCGTGTGTCTGTTGGTTGCCTGTTGGATGTGTGGTTACCTTCCCATTTTCCGTCGCTTTCGCCTGTACTGTTGCCCAATTCCTGTGGAGGAGGATTCCTCTGTCTCTGCCCGCGTCTCAAGGGAGAATCTCATCTGGGCTTTGCTCCGCACCACACCAGCTTCAACGAACTCTCTTCGGATAGCTTCTGACTACCACAATGCACACACTCATCATACTAACACACTCTTTTCTTAGCCCATTGAGCGGCTTATGTTTGACTCTGCTCTCTGCAGCCGGTGCTGGGTGTGCCTGTTGTTATTTGTGTGAATATCATTAATAAATTAATTGAACTGTTTTCCTCTACGTTTGGGTCCCTTTGTCTCCCCTAACCCTCTGACAGAATAACCTGGCCAGCATGGACCCAGCGGAGGAGACTACTCTTTGCTCTGCCCTTTCACAACAAGGAGCTCTGCTTGGACGACACCAAGATCAAATCTCTGCCTCTGCCAGCAGCTCCGCCCTCCTCTCATTCCCAATCCTGTGCTTGACACCCCCCCACCCCCCGCCCATCTCCTTCGGCAGCCCCATGGCGACCAGAGGCGCGCATCCTTCCTCCAGCTCCGTTCTCAGGTGAGGGATCTGTTAGAGCTTTTCTCTCGCGATGCTCACTGTTCTTCTCCTTGCAGCCCTTCACGTTTTCCTCAGACACGATGAAGATTGTGTGTAATCACACTCCACTCCAGGAGGGCTGGAGAATGGGGAATGGCATTGTGGGACAACTGACATCTGTGCTGCTCCACCTATGAAGCTTTCTCCTCTGAACTTCACCGAGTTTTTCACTGTGCAGCTCATGGCCGGGAGGCTGGAGGGGCCTGGGTAACTCAGCGAGTAAATACCAAAATACCAAATTGGCCCAGTTGCTAGGGAGGGTAGAGTCACATGGAGTAACCTTCTCGTGGTTGCTATAATATGGTTCTCGCTCTCGGTGGGGCACGTGGTGAGTTGTGCGTGGATGCCGCAGAGAATAGCGTGAAGCCTCCACACGCGCTTTGTCTCTGCGGTAACGTGCTCAACAAGCAACGTGATCAAATGCATGGATTGAAGGTCTCAGACACGGAGGCGATTTGTCCTCCACCACCCAGATTGAGCCAAGTACGAGGACTTAGAGCGCATTGGGAATTGGGCATTCCAAATTGGGGAGAAAAGGGGAGGAAAAAAAAAAGGTCAGGAGGCTCGGAGGATTTTATCAGGACTGTCCCAGGGTAATCAATCTGTAGTCAACTATGTGATAGGGTTTTGCACCTTGGCCGCTTCCAGCGACTGGAACGATTATGCCATGTGGGACCTGTTCTTGTGGGGACTTTCGGATATTATCCAGGACGAGATTTATCCTTTGGACCTCCCCCCTCGATTCGACGATTTGGTGGACCTGGCCATCCGAGTTGATCAACGCCTGACTCAGCATCATGATCATTGTCAACACTGCTCTTTGCCCTCTCGGCAGCTGATCTTCACCCACAACCTGCTCCTTCTAACAGATTGTCTGACTCTCGCCCCGAAACTGAGACCATGCAGGTGGTTAGACTTCTGTTGTCACATAAGGAAAGGCAGCTGCGGCTTCAAAAGGGGTTATGTTTCTCTTGCGGCTGATCGGTGCCTCACTGCTATATGCCCATTAAAAGACAATGCTCATCAGTAGTTAAGGGGTTACTGGCGAGCATGACAACCTTGGACAAAGCCCCCGGACATTGCACACTTCTTTCGGCCCGGTTGCAGAATGGAACGGTGCCAAAGGGAATTTCATTGACACAGACTTGGCTTCCAAATGGCGGCTCCCCAGGGTCCGATTGGATGAACCATCAACGCCCACACGCTTAGTGGCACGCCCCTGTCAGTCATCACCCATTCCATAAAGCCAGTCACCTTTGTCTCCGGTAACCACTCTGAACAGTTGTCCTTCTATCTCATCCGGTCCCTATCGACCCCAGTTGTGCTGGGACATCCCTGGTTGGTAACGCACAACCCACACATAGATTGGGCAACCAACAATGTCCTTGCTTGGTGCTCTTTTTGTTCCTCACATTGTCTTAACTCTGCTGTCTCCCCTGTCCAGTGTTGTGTTTTGTTGTAGGATGAGCCGGCGGATTTGTCCGGAGTACCACTGGCATACCACGACTTGAGGGTGGTGTTCAGCCGGTCCCGCTCCATGACCCTCCCTGTCTGTGCTATTGAATTGCTTGCTGGCATCTCTCCTCCTCCAGGACGGCCGTATTCACTCTTGAGTCCAGAGAGGGAGACCATGAACAGGTATATAAATGATTCTTTAGCAGCCGGTCTCATCCGCCCTTCCTCATTGCCCACAGGGGCGGGGTTCTTCTTCGTACAGAAGACCCTGCATAGATTATCAAGGGCTGATTGATATCACTGTGAAGAACCATTATCCTTTGCCGTTGATGTCCTCAGCCTTCGAACTCTTGCAGGGGGCATCCATCTTTACGAAGTTGGACCTATGCAATGCTTATCACCTGGTCCATATCAGGAAGGGGGATGAGTGGAAGATGGCATTTAACACCCATAGGGAGCACTTTGAATATTTGGTCATGCCTTTCAGATTGGTCAACGCCCCTGCCGTCTTCCAGGGGCTCGTGAATGACGTGCTTAGAGACATGGTTGATCGTTTTGTTTTTGTTTATCTTGACGATATTCTGATCTTCTCTCAGAATATGCAGGACCATGTGTGGCATGTCAGGCAGGTGCTTCAGCAGCTGTTGGAGAATCGGCTGTTTGTCTAGGCGGAGAAGTGCGCTTTTCATGCACAATAGGATCCATTCTCAGGGTTCATCGTTTCATCCGAGGGAGTGCATATGGACCCGGCCAAGGTGAAATCTCAGAGTGGCCAACCCCAGATTCTCGCAAGGCATTGCAGCGGTTTCTGGGGTTCGACAACTTATATCGGATGTTTATTAGAAATTATAGCCCACTCGCTGTGCTCGTGTCAGATCTCACCTACACGTGCACTGACTTTTGTTGGTCTCCGTGGGCTGAAGCAGCTTTTTCTAAATATAAAGAGTGGTTTTCCACCGCATCTATTTTAATTACCCCCGATCCTGCTAGTCAGTTTGTGGTGGAGGTGGATGCGTCCAAAGTCATTGTTGGAGTGGTCCTCTCACAGCGCTCTCCCTCAGATGGAAAGATGCATCCGTGTGCGTTCTTTTCGCACCGACTAACACCAGCAGAATGGAATTATGACATCGGTAACCAGGAATTACTGGCTGTCCAGTTGGCCTTGGGCGAGTGGCGTTATTGGTTAGAGGGTTCGGGGATACCTTTCATGGTTTGGACTGATCACAAGAACCTAGAGTACATCTGTAGTGCTTAATGTCTTAACTCTAGGCAGGCTCGCTGGGCGTTGTATTTCACACGTTTTGATTTCACCCTGTCTTACCACCCGGTCTCCAAAAACGTCAAATCCGATTCCTTATCTCTATGTTTCAAAATCAAGACCTCCACCGCCCCAGCGGATACCATCCTCCCCACCCCTCGAGTGGTTGACATGGTATCCTGGGAGGTGGAGGCTAAAGTCCGTACGGCGCTACATAACACCGCGCACCCTGCCTCCTGCCCAGTGGGTAAGCTGTTTGTTCCGCGATCAGTTCGAACGCACGTCCTTCAGTGGGGTCACTTGTCTAATGTCGCTTGCCACCCGGGGGCTACTCGTACCCAAGCGCTCATTAGACAGCATTTCTGGTAGCCATCGCTTGCGTGGGATGTTCGTCAGTTTATTGCTGCTTGCCCTGTTTGTGGGACTAATAAGACCTTCTGTAACCCCCCCGGCCTGGCTCCTCCAACCGCTGTCAGTCTCTTCGAGACCCTGGTCACACATAGCCATGGTCTTTGTAACTGGTCTCCCCCCTCCTATGGCAACACAGTTGTTTTGACTGTAGTGGACTGGTTCTCGAAAGCGGCTCATTTCATTCCCCTCCCCAAATTACCTTCAGTGAGGGAAACAGCGGTAGTTGTCATTAATCACGTCTTCTGTATTCATGGCCTCCCGGTCGACATGGTTTCTGACAGAGGCCCCCAGTTTGTGTCACGTTTTTGGGCAGAGTTCTGTCGACAGCTGGGGGCTACAGTGAGTTTGTCCTCTGGGTTCCAACCCCAGACAAATGGGCAAGCAAAGTGAGCTAACCAGGAACTAGAAAAGACCCTGCAATATATGGCCTTCCGTAACCCTTCTTCTTTTAATGAAAGTTTAGTTTGAGTCGAGTGTGCCTATAACTCATTGTCGTCATCGTTTATGGGGTTGTCATGCTTCCAGTGTAGCCATGGCTATCAGCCCCCTCTGTTTCCTGCCCAAGAGCCATTGCTCAGTTCCCGTCCATTCATGCGTTTTTACAGAGGTGCCGATTCACCTGGAAAGCAGCCAGAGAAGCCCTCTTATGGACTGGTGCTCGTGTTAAGAGGTCAGCGGATCGACACTGGCCTAAGCCCCTTACTTATGTGTGCGGGCAGAAGGTTTGGTTGTCCTCCCAGGATATCCCACTCCATCTCCCCTCACGTAAGCTAGGTCCCAAGTTTATTAGACCGTTTCCCATCGCCAAGTTCATTAGTCCGGTGGTGGTCCACCTCAAATTACCTCCTCACCTCCGTCACATTCATCCCATCTTCCATGTTTCCAAAGTTAAACCTGTTTTGCGTTCTAATTTGCACCTCGTCACTCCCAATGTCTTTTAATAATATGATAGCTTTGAGTGAGAAACAAACCAAAATTCAGCCTTTATTCACTAAAAATCTTCACCTCCAGCCAGCTCTCCTATACACGTTCATGAGAGAAGTTTGTGCACATGTTCTCGCACTTGACACATGCACAGAGCACTGTACACAAACAGTAGTATCAAAGCATTTCCTTCTTGAAGCCGCACTGTGTTCCACTTGGGCCGGATAGTGAAGAAGGACATTTTGGTCCGTTTCTCACCCAAAGCTATCATATCGCTTCAGAAGACGTGGTATAAACAACTCAAATGCTGCCTTTATGTGCTTTTTGGAGCCTGAAAGTTTTGGACCCCATTGACTTGCATTGTATTGAAAAAACACCTCAAACATACTTCAAAATATCTTCATTTGTGTTCTGCCAAAGAAAGAAAGTAATCTGACTTTGGAAAGGCATGAGGGTGAGTAAATGTTGAGAGATCATTTTTGGGTGAAATGTTCCTTTAAAGCGGGGACAATGAAAAAAAAAATGAGAAGTATAGCAACCACAATGTGTCCCTCAATGTCACTGTATGTGATTCTGTGGAATCAAGTCTGTCAGAGGACACAGGACCCTGTACTATCTACATGATGACTCACAAATGTATTAGGTGTGGAACTTTAAATTGTCTGTTTGACATCCACATTCTGTTTTCAGGTTCAAGCTGTGAATAAAAAAACAGCCAACACAGCCATGTACACCAGTATACCAGCAAGAAGAAACTTAAGCCTAGGAGAGCTCACTGGCTCATGGCACTCCCATATTGATTCAGTACTTGTAGAAGGTCTTTTCCATGGAATTGAAATAAACTCTTCTACCAAATCTTTCCTAGAAAGATTAGTTTAAATATGCACTTTTGATTCCCTGAAAAGGAGCACGACTTCTAATCACTGTGTAACACATTACATTGATATTGCATACTTTAATAAGTCAAAAGCATGGAATAAGTTTTTTTTTCTCCCTCTCTTTATTTGCACATTTATAGGACTTTTTTGAGCATTAATTAGTGAGCCCCTGAGCTCTGGAGGGAGAAGAACAGACATCATCTTGAATCATCCTGACAGGAAGGCATGGCCCAATTACAGCAACGCTCCGTTTCACTTTGATGTGGTGGAAAGAGAGATAGATCGGGGCGAATCACTTACAGACACATGCACACACACATTATGGTAATGATGTGATTTAGCCCTGATGCTAAACTCTGTGTAGCACCTTTAAAGATGATGCTAATGCTAATTACACTGCTCTAGTGGAAAGGAAAAGGTGGGGGTGAGTAACTATTTTGCTTAAATGAAGACGCTCTTATGCATAATGTCAATGAAAATGAAACAAAGTGACTTTTCACTATCAGCGTTTAATTATACACAGGATGATATGGGAAAAAAGGTTACAGGGCAGAGTTTCCTGCTTTTAAATTGAACCTGTTATGTGTCTTACATTAATTAGAGCTTCTGAGAGAGTAAAGAGAGTGTAAGATGAGAGAGTGAGGGACAGGAAGAAGAGAAGGAGAGATAGACGGATCTACAAGGAAAGCCTGATATTATCAGGCTGTAATTAAGTTGTCACTTCAATTAGGGCGGCTCAAATTGGAATTGTCTTGGGTTGCAGCACTGAGCGATGTCTGTTTGGTTAATTAGTCTGGTGAGTAGCCAGAACATTGCACACACACAGACACATCACCAAACGTGGTTGTTTACAGTCTCAGCTGACTGGTTTATTGCCGAGCATAAAGCAAACACACAGGAGAACACACAACCCTCTACAGAATAATGTCGATTGAAGGTCAAGCAGAATCCATCTGTTATTGGTGAATAAACTTGTATTAGAGTGATACGTGGATGTCAGATTTACTGAGCTTGTCCTGAGGGCTGGTGAGAACTCCACTGAATAAAATCAAGTGAATATAGATGCCAAACGAGGGACTCTATTAGCGTGTAGCTATGGGAATCCTTTTAATCCAGTAAGCTTTACGGTACCTGGATTGATTAAAGTAAAACCAATCCATTAACATAAAAATACTCACTGTTTCAAAAGTACAGCCACTTACGTAAACAATATGCACGTTAACATGATTTTAGTGATAAAATCTCTTACCTTTTCTGTGTAGAGATATTTCCAATTTTACAACTTTGATGCCATGAAGACTTACAATGAAAGCAAAAGGGGTCAATCCATAAACATTAAACTACTTACTGGTTCAAAAGTATAGCCACAAGACGTAAACAATATGCACAATAACATGATTTTAGTGCGATAAAATAGCTTACTAACATTTTCTGTGTAGTAATGTCCCGATACCACACTCATGCACTGGTACTCGTAAAAATGCTCCGATACCAAAAACCGATACCATCTGACGTACAAATGTCATTACATAAATATTCAGCCTACAAATTAAAATCATGTTATGTCGTAGTGAGATTATTTAATTGCAAAAGCTGTGATTAAATTAGATAAATATATAGTTTGCATGTAATTCAAATGTGAGCGCTTGTGAAAGTGTGGAGACAGTGTTGTGCTGACGTCGGCTGCTCATACCTTTTAAAGCTCCTCCAAGGCACATTCAGGGAAAACACCATCATGAGCATTGCACGCTGCGTTTGTAGCAGATAATAGTAAACAGAGTGCAAATACATGTTGTAGCGCGAGGCACATACAGAGTACATACTTACAGTATATAATTAAATAGCAGCTTTTGTGGTTTAATAATAATAATAATAATAATAATTAATATAATTAATAATAATAATCACTTTGAGTCACGTAGCAACCGGCTTTTCCAGAGTGGGAAGCTGCCGACTCAGAGCTCATTGATCAAAACAACACAAAAAAACTTCAAAATAATAGCTCCATCAAAATAAATTTATAGGACAAAGTATGACAGAAATATCTCACTACTGTAAAGTTATGTAATATTCACTGTTATACTACTACTACTACTAGTACTATTACTACTACTAATAAGAATAATAAATTAGTAGTAATTGTATTATACTTAAGTAGTATCAGAGAATATTTAGCAGAGATGTGCCACTTCTATTAAAATGAATGGGAGAAATTGGAATGCTCAACCAAGAAGCTCTGAGCGCCCAACGGTCAACGGATGTAGAAAGGAAGTCTCGCCTTACAGTTAAAAGAGTAATCACCTTTTAGATACAGACATCACCCGTCAATTAACTCTAGAACGCGCATGCACATTAGCTATACAAGCCGGGAAAAGACAGTGGACTGACTTGCTAGAAAGACTTTGGCAGTATCTATCATCTGTAATGCTCAGTTATGCAGCACTTTATTTGAAACTCCAATGTTGTATTTTGGATTGTGCTGTGAGGTTCTGTATATAAGCACTTCATTTGATAAAAAAAATAATAATACAATATTATGTTGAAAGTTAATTGCTATATTTTCATCTGATTAAAGTTCTAATGAATTCATTTATTTAAACACCATGTTGATGATAAAATGTAAATAAACTGTTGATATGGAGTAAAAACAGGTATCGGACTCGTTATCGGCAAGTACCAAAAATGAAGTATCAGTACTCGTACTCATTCTCAAACAAAAATGGTATCAGAAAATCCCTATAATCCCTGTTTCAAAAGTATAGTCACAAGATGCAAACAATGTGTGCGTTAACATGATTACAGTGTGATAAAATCGCTTACTAACATTTTCTGTGTCAACTTTGTTGCCATGACGACTTACAATGAAAGTGAATGGGGCCAAACTGCATATGATAAAATACTCAGTTTCAAAAGTATAGCCACAAGTCGTAACATGAAATAAGTGTGATAAAATCTTTTACTAAACTTTTCTGTGTAGAGTTATATCCAATTTTACAACTGCCTTACAATCTAATGCTGTAAACCCTAAAACTACAACTTAAACAACTTTACATCTCAAAAATATAAGTTTTAACAGAAGAATTCATATAAGTGTTTTTATAAAATTGTAAGCTTCACATTTCTGCCTCCAAAAATTGGCCAAATTCACTGCCATCATTCAGTGCCTCACTGTAACCTCGTCGACATTATTTTTTTTGTGGTAATCAACATTATGCCACAAATAGTGTCGATTAAGCTTAACTTAATTGAACCGGTAACATTCCTTTAATTACTTTCTCTAATCCCAGCTTGATATGCTTAGTCTACTTTAATTTGTGGGTTGATTTCCCTGAAAAGTGTAAACTCTGTGGCTCTATCAACAGTGGTGTAGTTTAGGTGGGCATACTGTGAATTTGATCAAGGACACCATTTAAATTATTTTTAAAATTTCAAGTTAAAGTTGAATTTAAATGCATAAATATGTTCACGCTTAGCAGCAAAGTAAATATACAGTGCAAATTATGGTGACTCCAGCTCTGCCGGCCCATTAGCATTTCACTGCAGACAATAGAAATGTCACGGCCCTTACTGAAAAGGAAAATATGATTGGATAGCAAATATCCAATCATGTCCGAAATGGACGTTCTGATTGGTTGCTCAGCTGAGTCAGACTGTCTATATTGCCCATGCCTTTAGCTCAGTGCTGCTGCCTCCCGCTGCTCCATGAACTTTTAGAGAGAATCACTGTACACTCAAAAAAAAAAAAAAAAAAAAAAAAATCACAATTCAATCAACGGTGCTACGGCATCACCTCAGTAGATTGAAATGTTATGGGTCAAATGCCTACACGTTTTTCGGCCGGCCATATCATTACTCATTTTAGGAGAGCATACGCAAAATCCTAAGAAAGATAGGTGGGCATACGTTGTAAACGTATGCCTTAGACTACATTACTGACTATCAATGGATTGCTCTGTTTTTTTTAGTATCTCAACCAGTCTGAAACAGCAATATTGGCTCAACCAATGGTTTGACTTTGGGGCGGGGCTATTTTTGTCCATCCAATTAGATATGGGTGGAGTGTGCAGAAATACTTTTGGAAAATGCAAAAATTATTATTATTATTATTATTATTTATTTATTTCATTCTCAAACACTCAATTAAAGGTTGTCACTTCCAAAACAGCATTGTTTGAGTGAATGTTGTTACTGTATGTCTGGCCGCTCAAATAAACAAATTGCAATTCTGTTTGGTGCCATGAGTGGAATAGGCATTAAACACTTCACTTTTATAAAACCATTTTGGAAAGCAAATTATAGTCTCTCAGATGTGGCTTATCATCTTTTTCTTTCACTTTACATTCTCTCTCTCTCCCTCTCTCTCTCTGAATATTGATGTGAGCTGTATCCCATCAGTCTGTTCTGTCCTCATCTTTCATGGTATATCGATCACTTGGTGTCTGTGGCTTTGCTTCCAACTCACAATGAGATGATTTACCAATTAACTTGAAAATGCTCTTGTAAAAGGCTGGCCCATTGCAATACTGGTGCTTAATGCTATCTGTAGATAAAGATTACTCTATCGACAGATGCTGCAGTGTGTGCTGGATACTCTTTAATAACTGTTCAAAGAAAAAAAAAATAGTGGGTCTAAAGCACTGCATGGACAGTTTACATGCACCATACAAAAGCTGAACACAGAGTAAAAACAATTAGCCATGCATTCATGGTCTCAAACTGTCAATGTTTGCTACACGAATACAGAGGACAGCCAACAGCCACAATGATGCTGTATATTTTTCAAGGGTGGATATTTGGCCTCTACAGACCATATAGCCATCCCCTTAGCTAAGAACAGATTTCAAGAAGTAAAAAGAGAGAAAGAGAAAGGATTCAAACCTTGGGGTCACTAAAGGCATATTTGGCTGGCAGCTGCAAGTTCTGCAGGGAGAGAAAAACATGTGCAAGTATGTCTAATATTGAACCTCATCCTGTGGCTTTAAGTTCTTAAACCTCAAAATGAGAGTCCACACCACGAGTCCAACTTTTTAAATAAAATCTTGCTATGGATGTATATGGGGAGGAGGCCAAATGGGACTACATTTGTTCATCACAATGCAAAAAGTGCCTACATGCATGCACTGTACAGATTAAGATGGCACATTTAGTTTGGTACGGTGCAAACCCGTGATTATTGTTCAGTGGACAGTCATCTGGTCTTCTTTCCAACTCTTTAACCAGAGAAGATCCACCACTCATCACAAGTTCAAATCTGAAAAGTCATGGCCAACAATAACACCATAACATAACAGTTTGCTGTGATCCATGCATATCCATTTTATTTTTAATTTTTTATTAATTTATTATTATTATTATTTATGGCTGTTTATTACCTCTGTGTTTTAGCATGTGTTTACCACAGACCCTAAACGAAGAGGTGAGGTGAGAGTTTCAGCACCACCACTCTCTAAGGAAGACCAAATTGAAATATACAGGAGGCTTAACAGGACAAATTCTTACTCTACAGTTAGCTGTCAAAGAAGGTTGCTGGATGGGAGTATTCTCTCTGGGTTTAGGTCAGAAGGCAAACTAATAGTGTCTGACATACACCAAATGATACAATTCAACAAAATGCCAAGCTATCAAAGGGACAATGTGATTTTGAGGGTGAGGCTTGCAGAAAACGCAGCCAAGAGATTTTTATAGTTGCTAGGCAAAACGAGTCTGTCTCTCTCACCTTTCCTACAGTTATTATGTGGAAGAGAGAGCAGGATCCAAACTTTCAGAGAAACATATTGTTAAACGTTTGGCCAATAAATGTTAGAGACTGAAAACTACGAAGAAAAAAAATATGGTGGAGTTGGACAGAGACGCAGGCCAAGTTATGGATTTGTGCACTCTTTGTCTCAAAATATATACAACATATGTATGTGTTCAGAAGCTCTAACCCATCCACTCATGGTCGCACACCCTTCTCAAACCAACACAGTCACGTGACATGCCATTTTAACTCTTGGGTGGTCACATGCCAAACAGTGATTTGTGTTGCCCATTTTAGATGACATCACAGTGAATTGGATTAATCATCTAGGAAATACATGGTTTATCTCTTCGTATCAGGGACGCCTGTCTGTTTTACCTCCCTTAATAAATCCCTTATGGGACTGAGAGCTGCCTCATCTGAACTATGGTTTGGCATTCTTTGTCTATCACCAATAAACTGCATAGTCAGAGAGGCGTGTAAACAATCTCTTGAGTTTTACTGTCCTTAGAAATAACAGCAGTTGAAAATACCTGCTCAACTTCACCAATCCAGAGCAGAAATGGAGCTTTAAGACATCTTCTTACTGTCACAAATCACTGAATAAAGAATAAAATATTGTCACAGCTAACAAATAGTTGCAATAAGGGGATCTGGGTGTCATTAAGACTGACATTGTCGTTTTGAACTGACACAGCATCTCTGCTCCACTGAGGCATAAAAAAAGAGCAGCTAAAGTGCTAACACAAACACACTAATAAATTACATTTATGTGTCATCAAGCTTCAGCATTTGCTGACACCAGAAATGTTTTAACAGATCTGCCGAAGCAATGTGTTTTCATTATGATGCTCGCACTAACAGAGCAAGAAGGCTAATGAAAAGTAAACACTCAATGACCTTTGCTAAAGTTGCTCTACAGACGTTGCAAATTACTACAAGAGAGAAGCAGAACGAAATTGCCAGAGTTGCAATAAGTAAAAGATCTTCTATGAACTCAAGAGGAAGACAATAAGAGGTCACATCCAAAACATTTCCTACAGAAATAAAACTGCTAAGCTGGTTTAAGGATTTTAGATGGTTTACGCTGCTCTTAGATGGTCTCCCAGACTGGTCAAGCTGATACTCTGCTGGTTTAGATGGTCAGCAAGCTGGTCACCCGGTCTGACAGGCTGAAAAGTGCCTAAAACCCCTCTAAAACCAGCCAAAAAACCAGCCAGACTAGTCTGTGCAAACAGCTAAGACTGGCAAACCATCTTACGGCCAAAATATACTTCGGTTTTCTGCGCGCGCCACACAATTTCATCATCAGCACAGTATGCATGTACTGTCCACATGCAGCCTTTTCTTTCTAGACACATGGACAGTCATCCTGTCCATTGGCTCACTGTTTAAAGAGTATATTTTGAAAGCTTTAAAAACTGCTTTTTCTCAACTACAATACATGGTGACACCATAGCAGGAATAACTGGTTAGTACATGCAGATGTTGTGTACTATTGTCTACACCTCTCCCACACCTCAGAGAGAAAAACCACAGAGTTGAAATGCAGCTCTGTGTGCTTGGCACAAGCCTAAAGAAGAACATTACAGTTCTGTCATGAAAGCACAAGAATGTCTAGAGAGGCTAATAGCTTCATTAGCCCATAAGAAATAATATAAGGCAGAAAAAAAGGGGCTGCCAAATTATGACAAAATGGCAATAACTTTTACCCCTGCAGATTCTTAGAAAATATGCATCTCATTAACTGGAGGGGTAATAGGCTAATTTCCTATTCTGCAGACAAGGTTTATTAGTTTAAAGCAAATTTAAGTCTTTTTTATTTTTATTTTATTTTTATTAAAGATAGGTGTGTCCAACAGACAGTACATACAATTATATTTTGTTTCCTTTTGTGCACTCAGATATGTAGGCTGGTGTCTTTGTGGTGTTATCCTATTACTGTAAAGCCACATTAAACTTTAATTAAAGAAATACAGTTATATTTTACAATAAAGGAACATGTCAAATATAGAATGACCCTTTTGTGCCCTGTGACCACATTTTCCAAAAATATTATTTTGGATTTATGGATGAGAGTTTTTTGTATGATTTATATAAAGGACTGGGCATGGTTACTGTTGGCCTGGTGTTTTTAGATTGTGGTTTTGCAGAGTAGCAATTCCCTGGATATTAAGAGTGCAGTGTGATCATTAAACAAGCTCTATAAAACACATCTCAAATTGCCATGGCTGGACAACTGACCTCTCTGTGACTGCAGTGGTGCTCCTTTTGATATGGCAGTTACCAAAATCTGAAAATGAATATATATTCAAGAGCACTTGAAGTGCCATTTTAATCCTCTGAATATGTCGAGAAGTTAAATAAATAAATAAATAATAAAATAAAAATTTGCACACAAAAAAACCTTTTGTTGTCAACACTGTGTTATTCCTTCTGGAATAAAATGTAATCCATTAGTTTTCACCTGTCAAGTGACTGATTATGCTTGAATGTTTTAAAATAAACACAAGTGTAAATTAGATTTGAGAGCTACGGTGGAAAGGATATCAATGAAAACATCTGTTCCCCACAACAAAAAAAAAAACATCGTATGGCTTCAAAAGACTTAAAATATAACACAAGTCATATGGTGCTTTCTGGTGCTTTTTTCCCCCTGGCAACACACTTCAAATAAATCTCATATTGACCAGATTACAGTCCACTGAGCAAAGTCATGTGAGTTTGGAACAACATGAGGGTGAGTAAATGATGACAGAATATTATTTTTTGGGTGAACATTTACAATGATTTTCCAGATTGTGGTCTGCTATGTTATACATTAGCTTCCTCATTGTTCTTTGATGGAGACCTCTGCCCTTTCTCACACTTTGGATATGGTCATATGGCCTTAACTAGGGGAGGCCTCAGTCCAACCTAGTGCTGCATGCTGCCAAAGGGTTGTCACACCTAAACAAGAGAGATCAAAGCTCTCCACTGACTTGAACGCAACCAGAGAGCTGCACCTGCCAGAATGCCACTTCAAAGATGCAACCTGTCCAGCATATTGTTCTGACCATCACACACACACTAAACCAAACTTTGATCCTATTTTTCCTGTATTTAGTGTTCAAAGAAGGTTGTGTGCCAATTATCTTGATAATATGGCATGGTTTCACCATGGCATCACTGCTTTTTTGGTTGTTTTGAGGTTGTAAACCCATTTTTGTTTTTGTATTTGTTTGTTTGTTGTCATGTTTAGTCATGAAAAGCCACAGGATTCCAAAAAGAGAGAGAAGAGAGAGAGAGAGAGAGAGAGAGAGAGAGAGAGAGAGAGAGAGAGAGAGAGAAAACGTGAGAGACAGGGAAAGGGTTCTGCCAAGCTAAAACCACCAAGGCTTAATTGTGATGAGGTTTCCACTTGTTAAACAACAGCTTTGGCTGGTGACAGGAACAGCTTTTCATAGGACAAACATCCTCACAGCCCACAGTTCTCAGTCTGGCTTCTCTGAGCATGCCCAGAGATCTGTTCTAGGGACTGTCATTAGCAAATTCCACATGGGCAAGCAAGATGATTAAATGCAACTGCAAAGAGGCAGCAACTTCTGTGCCATGAAAACAATCACCAAAATTGAGGGTTGTAAATTTCTTTGGGCACCAGCAAGCTAACAAATAAACAAAATGAGTGAAAAAAAAAAAAAAAAAAAAAAAATTCCTGTGAGGGAGAGAAAAGAGGGATGCTCAGCTGTTGATTAATTTAAGGATAATTTTTCAGGATGTAGATGTTCAGAGACATCTGCTGGAATCAGTATTCCAGTGTGCCAGTATTTCACTTTATCTTTGGAAGCATAATTTACTCAGGTATGCACACCCAAATGAACGAAACCTTTTTAGCCCAGATTGATTTGGGGAAATGTCATGGTACATCATGTCAATGCCCCACTCTCACTCTCTTCTCTAAAGGATATTTGCCTTTCCTCTCATTATTGGAAATAAAAGGGGTTTCTTTAAATACTAAAAGCTTTCATTTTCCTCTAACAGGACAAATATGTTTAGCTAGAGGGCCATTTGGATCATTGTTCAATTAAGAATGGAGGTGAATCAGATTTATTTAGAGGTTGTTGTATTTGCAAAAAGAGAAATAATGACCATGTGTCAGTCTGTCTCCCTCTTCTCTTCAAGGACCCTCATTTTGAAGTTTTCCCTCGGACTCCATTTCCCAGGATTCACTGCCCTAATCACTCCTATCAGTTCATCATCATCTGCACCTGCCTTCTATTCCCTAGTTTGTTTCTCAGTGTGTAAATACCCTCTAGTTTTGTTAAGTCTTGGTCAGTCAAGTGCTATGTTGTGAAGTGTTTCGTTATGAGGTGTTATGTTAAGCTAAGTTTGAATGTTAAGATTTAGTGTTTGTTCCAGCGTTTATTCCACTCCAGTGATTACTATTGTTGAGCCTTTCTTCTGTTTACCACTCCAGCGTTTATAATTAAAAGATTAAAAGAATCTACTCCTGCGTCTCCTCTCTTCCTCTCCTAGACACTAACGTTACACCATGAGGGTAGTGTCTTCTGTAAATAGTGGCTTTAAATCATACAGCATGGTTTAGAGATAAAGTAAGCAATGCTTTGGTGAAATGCAGATAAACAGTCAAGTTTTTTTGATTGAAAAACTTTACTACACAATATTGTCTGGGTATAAATCCATGTAGAAATAAATTGAATCACTGAAAAGAATTCAAATTTAAAATTCAAATTGTGGTGTTATATTATTGATATTTTTCTGGCAATGAATAAAAGACCCAGATGAGAGATGAAAAAAAAAAAACAGAGAGAGAGAGAGATCAGGGGGGTGGAGGAGGTGGAGAGAAAGAGACCCAGGTCACACTGTTTCAAGTCAAAATCAACTTTTTATATTTACAATAAAATTGTAATGAGTAAGGCTGAGTTAGTGTCAACCACTGGTCAGTTTAGGATTCAAAGCCTTTGTCAGCATTTATTACTTTTGATCATTCAAAGTCAGACAATAATAATAAAAAAAAAAGTTTTGCATGACATGTGAAATATTACATTGGTATAAAATAACATACTGTGTAAACATAAACTTACATTGGTATACTGTGTATATCAAGTATTATATCATACTTATAGAGTGTCTCCCTCCAGGCTTTTTGTGTGAGACAATTGACAGACACCTTTGTAATTGTATTAAAATATTTCATTTACTGCATATTTTCTTAAATTATGGATGATACGTAGCTGCCACCATTGTTTCTTTTTTACATTTTGCTAATATAACACAGGTTTTGTGGTACATACAGTTGACAATTATTTATCTATAATTTTATAATTTTATACAAGGTTTCATTTACTTAGTCGGACCTCATGCAAGGCATTGTGTGCAACCACAAAGAGTTTTGCAAGCATTGAAAACATTTTCATCTGTGGTTGTTTATAATTATTCATGCCCACACAATCACTGTTCCCTCAAAAACCTTGCAAACATATTTTTCCTTGGAATCTTTGGAGAAGAACTGAGCAATCGAAGGTCTATATTCTAAACTCCACAGAAGGAAAATATTTATATATACTTTAATGTGCTTATTATTTCTAAATTATAAAGAAATAAAAAGAGCACACAAGCAATTACATCTACAGATGGCAATCTATGTTTCCACCAAAACGTCTTGGTTACGTATGTAACCTTGGCTCCCTGAAGGGAATGAGATGCTGTGTATGATCGCTATGGGACAACATCCGAGTGTCACTTGGTCTGAAGCCCTTATACAATCACGCCAATTTATTGGCTGATGCCGCTTAAGTGATGCCCCCTAGGGAGCTATGTCACGGACTCCATAAAGGCACTCACTTTTGCACCATCGAGTCAGATTTTCTGCAAAAGGCACGAGTCTATGCAGCTGCTAAAGAGTATAGCCAGCTACGTTGCGTCTCGTTCCCTCTCAGGGAACCAAGGTTACGTACATAACTGAGACGTTCCCTTTCCTCGAGCTGCGTATGATCACTATGGGAAATAAATACATTCACGCCATGCGAACAGTAGCTGCCAACTATCTAAACCGTGTGGCAAGCATACAGCGGCACATAAGCAAGCTAAAAGGAATTATAAATTTACTCCTGTTCCAACAGAGAGAACCTAGCCAAAGTCCATAAGGATGTCATGCTCCTCGTAGAATGGGCTTGAATACCCGAAGCCGAAGGTAAACCGCACGCTTCGTTAGCACTCGAAATGACAGCGGATGGCGCGATCATGAGTCCCAAAAGCCTGTGAAATGTTCTCGCAGGGAGAACATGTCTAAACATCGCTAGATACTGCCGTAATGACAGAATGCGAACTGGAGACAGGTGTGCCTGCATCGCCCATGAGTATAGCTCCATACCTAGAAACATAGTCTGTTGCCTTGGAAACAGGATGCGATTGTCTAAGTTCAATCGCAGCCCTAGATTGCTTAAATGGCTGAGAACGATATCTCAGTGTTGGGCAAGCCAGACTGTCTGAGTGAGCTAACACAAAACCAATCGTCGAGATAATTCAAAACGTGGATGCCTTGAAGCCTCAAGGGTGTCAGCGCTGCATCCATGCATTTCTAAAAAATGCATGGTGCCAGAGTAAGTCCAAACGGAAGGGCTCAAAATTGGTTTGCTTTGCCCCCAAAAGTGAATCTGAAAAAGCGCCTATGCTTTGGCGCAATCTGAATATGGAAATAAGCGTCCTTCAAATCTATTGTCACAAACCAGTCCCCCGGCTGTACTTGTGACATTATTTGTATCTATGTCAACATTCTGAATTGACATTTCATTAGAGTGAAATTCAAACATCTCAAATCCAGAATGGGATGCAAGCCGGCGTAATATAACCATGCTCTATCATATGAATTACCCATTTCGAAACGTTTTGCAACTGCTGCCAATGTTTTTCCTGTTTGCCTTGTCTCTTACATCCTCTGTCTAGCAGGTGCCACACTGAGTTTGCCAGCTCCAGTTGCCTTGGCAACTATTATTACTCCAATCAGCTCATCATTCGTGGCACCTGCTTTCCCAATTACCTCTCCCTATATAAGCTCTCCTCGTATTGAGTCCTTTGTCAAATCGTTTGTATTGTGGTGCTGTTTGTATCCAGTCAGTTTTGTCCTGTTCCTGTTATTCATTCGGTCAGTTTCTGGTTTTTGTGAGTTTTTTTAGTTTATCTTTCTGTTTCTGTTTTTCCCCCTCGCAGGAGTTTTTGGTTTATACTTTTGTTCTTGTAAATAAAACCCTTATCCTCGCTTCCCTGCATTTGGGTCCTGCCTTGCTCTCTCTATTATCGTTACACTGAGACCCTTGGTCATGGAGGCAGAGGCAAAACTCAAGCTGAAAATATTCAATGCTCGTTCATCAGTGCAAATTACTGGGGAAACTGAGCTAAATTGGAGTACTAAAAAACGGGTTAGACACTAAACCAGTCCCAGCATATAATGGGGGAATGATGTGTATTACTTGAGACAAAGTGCTTTTTCACACTGGACAGTAAATTTAGTTGAGAATGCTCAACATAATGGTCCTCTGGACGGCACCGATACGAACCACAAGCGCTCGTCCCTTAGACGCGATACATTGGGGGGGGTTTGCCAACCTCGATTCGTAGGAAGAGGCACAAAGTCCATTGTCTATCACCCTAACAAACAAAAGCATCGTCTTGACCAACTTGTTCCCCAGCACGAGCCGCGGTTGGAAATCGAGGGAAAGTCCAAATGGAGCCGGTGAACTCAAAAAGGCATTCCTTAATGCAATGCACTTGGTTGGACTGCAAAACCATCGTGTGTACATCCAACAGCTGATCCACGAAACAGGTGAAAATTATTAAATACCTTGCATCTCCTTATAGAATCCAGAGAGAATAATGGCACAGACGAAGCACTCCGCGCATTGGTTCAACTGGGGAATATTCTCTTATTCCAGCCCTATCGTTCTATGGCTGGACTCACCAGTCCATGCATGATCCCCTCCGCCATGAGCAGAGCTTCGAATGGGGAGGAGAGAGAAAGGCTGAGGCCGCTCCTCCATTGCCTTATTCATGTGCATTCTCCCAGAATGACACAGAATAAAACAACAGGGACAAAGGGGCCCATTTTGTTTCCTTACCTTCCAATGATGAATTCTCTCATAAAGCGTTTTTTAATGACGACGGCTCACGATGCGCATAGTCTCACGCACGCACTGTTCTTCAGAAAATGGCCGCCGAGCTAGGCCTCAGAGCATGTCTGACGAGATTAACGCTTTCACTCAGGGGGATGGCGACAAACACGAGGAGGATTCCTGTGTCGCACTCATATCTGCTCAGACACAGCCAAAATCACAAATGGCTCCAGCACACGGAGATCCAAATCTGGAGGCTGTAGAACTGGAACAAGTGGGGATAACGCCTCGTGGTGAAAAATTGCAAGCATCGACGAAGCGCCGTTGTCCTCGTCGGTCCCTTGTAATGTTTGGATAAACCACATTGAAATTGCTCTGAAATTTACACTGTGTCAACGATGTCCTTACGTGTTTGCCACTCAAAAGGGAGAAAAATTATCCTCACTTCGACTTGAGACGCTAGAAACAAACACGGGCTTAAACAATTCTTGCAGTGAAGAACAGAAATTCTGACTCAATGGCACGAAAGTGAGCACCTTTATGGAGCCTGTGACGTTGGTCCCTAGGGGGCGTTGCTTAAGCGCCATCAGCCAATAAATTGCCATTATTGTATAAGGGCTTCAGACCATGTGACACTCGGACAGTGTCCCATAGCGATCATACGCAGCTCGAGTTAACAAAAAGGAACAATAGTCATTTAGATTTCTTTATTTCCTTGATATTATGTACACTGAACAGACAAGGGATCCAATGTGCAGTAGAGAAAGGGAGATAAAAAGACAATATGTGATGTAAATAACATAACAGTTTACAGAATATCCAGAATAAGTGACATTGCTTTCTCATTTACCTAATATCTATACAAAAAAGGTGAGACATCTGAAAAGACCAAATAGACCAAGTATTTAATCTAGTGCAGGGGTCGGCAACCTATGGCACATATGCCAGCATTGGCACGCGGAGGGGTAATCACTGGCACGGCAGCAATGGCGAGAGAGGAGTAGACTATTTTATTCATATGAAATTCCGCACATGCATTCCAATCTACATCTTGATGTAATCTTTCCTCATGATCACACAGCATGTTTTCATGAGCTTAATGGAAGGCTAAACAAAAAGTAAAAATGTGACGGGACTGCAGTATACCCAACAGACCCGTGCAGCGCGTACAAGCCATTCGCTTTTCACGAGCTGGCAGCACTTCACTTTCGGTTAATCGCGCGAGTAAACGCGCCCGCTTTGCTTCGGTCAGGATGCGCGGATGACAGCCTACATTCCATGTTTCATTTGTTTCTTTTTGCTTTCAGAACAACACGTCATGCAATAAGGAAAACACCACTATTAATCCTTGAGATTTCCAACCCAGCATACAGGAACACTGTCCTTAAACCATGATCATATTAAAAATTACATTAAAAGATTAAAAGAGAAAACATAAACCTGCACTGTGGGGTTAAAAAATCTGAGTCTATTCAAAATATAAATTAAACCTGGAAATTAAGTTTTAGGATTTTGCAGGTACGATTCACAGAAAAGGGTTAATAGTCTCATCACACCCCCATTCAGCTGATAAAAACAGGCAGCATGATTGTAAGTGTAATGAATGAGGCTGGTATCCCTTCAGCCGACCACCAGAGGGAACCCTCTCCCGAATACTGACACTATACAGTTTCTTCTATGCTGACTTCTTGTTTGTACTACAGGTGCATCTCAATAAATTAGAATGTCGTGGAAAAGTTCATTTATTTCAATAATTCAACTCAAATTGTGAAACTTGTGTATTAAATAAATTCAATGCACACAGACTGAAGTAGTTTAAGTCTTCGGTTCTTTTAATTGTGATGATTTTGGCTCACATTTAACAAAAACCCACCAATTCACTATCTCAATAAATTAGAATACATCATAAGACTAATAAAAAAAACATTTTTAGTGAATTGTTGGCCTTCTGGAAAGTATGTTCATTTACTGTATATGTACTCAATACTTGGTAGGGGCTCCTTTTGCTTTAATTACTGCCTCAATTCGGCGTGGCATGGAGGTGATCAGTTTGTGGCACTGCTGAGGTGGTATGGAAGCCCAGGTTTCTTTGACAGTGGCCTTCAGCTCATCTGCATTTTTTGGTCTCTTGTTTCTCATTTTCCACTTGACAATACCCCATAGATTCTCTATGGGGTTCAGGTCTGGTGAGTTTACTGGCCAGTCAAGCACACCAACACCATGGTCATTTAACCAACTTTTGGTGCTTTTGGCAGTGTGGGCAGGTGCCAAATCCTGCTGGAAAATGAAATCAGCATCTTTAAAAAGCTGGTCAGCAGAAGGAAGCCTGAAGTGCTCCAAAATTTCTTGGTAAACGGGTGCAGTGACTTTGGTTTTCAAAAAACACAATGGACCAAAACCAGCAGATGACATTGCACCCCAAATCATCACAGACTGTGGAAACTTAACACTGGACTTCAAGCAACTTGGGCTATGAGCTTCTCCACCCTTCCTCCAGACTCTAGGACCTTGGTTTCCAAATGAAATACAAAACTTGCTCTCATCTGAAAAGAAGACTTTGGACCACTGGGCAACAGTCCAGTTCTTCTTCTCCTTAGCCCAGGTAAGACGCCTCTGCCGTTGTCTGTGATTCAGGAGTGGCTTAACAAGAGGAATACGACAACTGTAGCCAAATTCCTTGACATGTCTGTGTGTGGTGACTCTTGATGCCTTGACCCCAGCCTCAGTCCATTCCTTGTGAAGTTCACCCAAATTCTTGAATCGATTTTGCTTGACAATCGTAAGGCTGCGGTTCTCTCGGTTGGTTATGCATTTTTTTCTTCCACACTTTTTCCTTCCACTCAACTTTCTGTTAACATGCTTGGATACAGCACTCTGTGAACAGCCAGCTTCTTTGGCAATGAATGTTTGTGGCTTACCCTCCTTGTGAAGGGTGTCAATGATTGTCTTCTGGACAACTGTCAGATCAGCAGTCTTCCCCATGATTGTGTAGCCTAGTGAACCAAACTGAGAGACCATTTTGAAGGCTCAGGAAAACTTTGCAGGTGTTTTGAGTTGATTAGCTGATTGGCATGTCACCATATTCTAATTTTTTGAGATAGTGAATTGGTGGGTTTTTGTTAAATGTGAGCTAAAATCATCACAGTTAAAAGAACCAAAGACTTAAACTACTTCAGTCTGTGTGCATTGAATTTATTTAATACACAAGTTTCACAATTTGAGTTGAATTACTGAAATAAATGAACTTTTCCATGACATTCTAATTTATTGAGATGCACCTGTATATAAATAGCCATGCTTCTCCATTGTGACTGCGAAGTATTGCCAGTTTCACTACCTTACCAAGCGTTATTCTCATTGCCTGTTTATTACCTACCTGTTATGACCATTGTTTCTGCTTTACGGATTTACCGATACTGGATTACTGTTTTGCTCTGTTTGCCTGGTTGGACTGATTACCTGTGTAACGACAACATTGCCTGCTTCAACGATTACGTCTCTGTCTTGTGTCTTGGATTTGTTTGCTGATTATAATAAACTTCCTGCATATGGATTCTACATTCGCCTCCATGTCGAGTCCCTTACAGAATACTTCACCAACAATTAATCCAGCGGAAGTTTCTTAGCTCCAGGCTGCATTCGCTTCCCAGAGCGAACTTCTCAAAGGTTACCAGGAACAACTAAACTACCTAAGAGTTGCAAATGAGAACCTCACCCACTATATCCGTTCTCTTCCATCACCACAAGCCACACCGGTTAGATTCGCTCTTCCTGATAAATTTCATGGCTCGCCAGAGAAATGTAAGGGGTTTTTATGTCAGTGTAAAATATATTTCTCCAACCAACAAGAGTCATTCAGTCAAGAGTCCAAGAAATGTGCATTTATGATGACATTACTTACTGGAAAGGTGTTAGACTGGGCCTCAGCTGTTTGGGAGAGCGATAATCAGATTCAAATGTCTTTTGATTACTTAGCTTCCCAGATCCATGAAGTGTTTGAATACCCAGAGGGGGGTAAAAATGTCTCTGTTCAGCTGCTTCATGTATGCCAGGGTTCACGTTCTGCAGCTGACTTTGCCATACACTTCAGGACATTAGCAGCCCAAAGTGGATGGAATGAGATTGCACTCAAGACTGTGTTCAGAGAGGGACTGAACTACAATCTGCAGGCCGAACTCGCATGTAAGGGTGAGGATGCAACACATACTGAATTCATTTCGTTGGCAGTAAGGATTGATAATTTACTGCGTAATTCACCACGATCAAGGATTAGCTCCAAGTCACAACCATCAGTCCAAAGTCAAGTCCAGGCATGCCCCGAAGCTCCTGAACCGATGCAGATCACCTACACCAGAGTTTCTGATGAAGAACGCGATCATCGTCATAAGGAGCGATTGTGTTATTACTGTGGTGAAAGGAATCATCGAAACTCCACATGCCCTCACAAAGGCAAGAAATATCAAGACTCCAGGACTATTGTGAGTTCCATGAATATTTCATCTCCCACACACCGTTTCACTCTTCCCATTGAGCTCTCCTTTGATGATACACTGAAATGTGTTTCTGCATTCATTGACTCAGCGGCTGCTGTGAATTTAATTCACCAAGGTCTAGTACAGGAACTCCATATCCCTACAGTAGCTTGTATACCCACCATTAACATTACTGCTGTGAATAATGCACCTATAGGCACAGGCATCACTCACCAAACAGTTTCAGTGACACTACAGATTGGATTGTTTCATACAGAAATCACATCTCTTTATATCATCAACTCACCCAAGCATCCTCTCATCCTGGGTCATCCATGGCTGGCTATCCATGATCCCATCATTTTCTGGAACCAGGGTGAGTTAAAACAATGGTCAGATTATTGTCAGTCACCATGCCATGTTTGACTACCAGCGTTGAAAGTCCTGAGAACAAAGCTCAAATCCAGGTCCCCAGGGAATGTTCTGAATTTGCTGAGGTATTCAGCAAGGTCAAGGCAACCCAATTACCCCCTCATTGTCCTTGGGACTGTGCTGTTGAATTACTCCCCAACATGGCACCCCCTAGGAGCAAAGCCTATCCATTGTCAAGACCTGAAACCATGGCCATGGAGACTTATGTCGAGGAGGCTTTAGCTTCAGGGTTCATTCATCCTTCCACTTCACCAGCTGCAGCAGGCTACTTCTTCACTGAGAAAAAGATGGAGGGGTCCGTCCATGCATTGACTACCGAGGGTTGAACACAGTAACAATCAAATACAGGTACCCACTCCCTCTTGTTCCATCTGCCCTAAAACAATTACGTGAAGCACGCATCTACACAAAACTGGATTTGAGAAGTGCATACAACCTGATTCGTATCAGAGAGGGAGACGATTGGAAAACTTTACCCGTAAACTGAACTCAGCTGAAAGGAACTATGATGTTGGAAACAAAGAACTACTCTCCATGAAGGCTGCGCTAGAAGAGTGGCGCCACTGGCTTGAAGGTTCTGTCCATCCATTCCAAGTAATCACTGACCATAAGAACCTCGAATACATCAAGGGAGTAAAACGTCTGAATCCACAACAAGCCCGATGGTCATTCTTCTTCACAAGGTTCCAATTCACAGTCACCTACTGCCCTGGCAGTAAGAACTGCAAAGCTGATGTTCTCTCCCGTCATCAGGATCCCCTTCACAACATACCTCAAAATTAATCTATACTCCCACCTTCTGTTATCAACGCACCCATAAGCTGGGACATCATGGAAGAGATCCAAAGAGCCCAACAAACAGACCCTGCACCACCTGAATGCCCTCCAACCAAACAGTATTTACCACGCACGCTACGCCAAAGAACAATCCGATGGATCCATACCTCCCAGAAAACGATAAGCCTGGTACGTTAACTCATTTTGGTGGCCTTCAATCATTAATGATGTCACTGCATACGTCAAGCATGTCAAGTTTGTGCAAAGTCAAAAACCCCCAGAGAACTGCCAGCCGGCCTGCTACAGCCACTGCCTATCCCTCAGAGACCCTGGTCCCACCTGTCTGTTGACTTCATCACCGATCTGCCAAACTCCAATGGGTATACCACCATCTTTGTTATCATTGATCGTTTCTCTAAGTCATGCAGACTATTCCCCATGAAAGGTCTACCCACTGCCATGGAAATTGCTAACGCTCTGTTCCACCGATTTTTCAGGATCTATGGTCTGCCAGAAGACAGTATCTGACCGGGGACCACAGTTCACTTTTCAGAGTCTGGCAGGCTTTCTGTAAACAGCTGGACATCAAAGTCAGCCTCATGTCTGGTTATCATCCTCAGGCAAAAGGACAGGTGGAGAGACTAAACCAGGAAATCGGCAGATACCTCAGGTCTTACTGCAGTCGAGAACAACAGAAGTGGAGCGACTTCCTCCCATGGGTTGAATACGCCCAGAACTCCCTCACGCACTCATCTACTGGACTCACTTCCTTCCAATGTGTGCTGGGCTACCAACCTCCTATGTTCCCTTGGTCGGGTGAACCCTCTACAGTGCCAGCGGTGGATGATTGGATCAGGCGGAGCGAGCAAGTGTGGGACAGCGCGTACGTCAGATTGCAGCGGGCCGTCCGGGCCCAACAGATACAAGCTGATCGATAGAGGCGTCCCCAACCCGACTATCATCCTGGCCAGAGAGTCTGGCTATCTACACGAGACCTCAAGTTGCGGCTACCCTGTAGGAAACTCAGCCCAAGGTATGCTGGTCCGTTCAGAATTGTAAGACAAATCAATCCTCTAACTTGCCGACTGGAGCTACCTGCTAACTACCACATCTCTCCTTTTCATGTGTCATTGTTGAAACCTGTCCACCTCACATCTGGCCCCGGAACCACGGATCCTGAGCCTCCTCCATTGGAGATAGATGGATCACCTGCTTACATGGTCAGAGAGATCATAGACTCACGTCGTCGAGGGGGCCAGATGCAGTACCTGGTGGACTGGGAAGGTTATGGACCAGAGGAGAGATCTTGGGTAGCTGCCAAGGACATTCTGGACCCATCATTGATCCATGACTTCCGAGCGCACCCGAATCGTCCTGCACCACGACCCAGAAAAAGAACACCGGGAGTTGTTCGGGGGGGTTCTGTAACGAATGAGGCTGGTATCCCTTCAGCCGACCATCAGAGGGAGCCCTCTCCCGAATACTGACACTATACCGTTTCTTCTATGGTGACTATTGTACTATATAAATAGCCATGCTTCTCCATTGTGACTTTGCGAAGTACTGCCAGTTTGTCGAGTCCCTTACAACGAGGAAGGATTACATCAAGATGTAGATTGGAATGCAGGTCATGTGTGAAAAACTTCATATAAATAAAATAGAAGGCTCCTCTCTCGCTATTGCTTGCGTGCTAGTGAATTACCCCTCTGTGTGATTTAAGAAAATTACATAAGAAATATTTAAGATTGCACACAATTTTGTGATCAGTAATCAAATAAGCAAATTTGTGACATTAACTGTGCTAACTCATTTTGTGCAAAAGGTCATCAGGTTTCTGTGTCTTGAACTGAATCAGATTATTACTTTCATATGCGTGCCATATGACCCTTTAGTCTCAGTGATGCTTACATATCTAAACAAAAAACATAGGAAATTACTGCTTTGCATAGCAGATTAAATATATTTACTTGTGGTTTATTTGTAGTAAATATCTTGCATGTCCTTGATTTCTGTCTATGTCTCCAGTTTAAAACAAACTATATTATTTGAAGCAGGGACTAAAAACAGTTCAAGGAACAAAAACCCAAAACACACAAAATGTTTTGCAGAACGTAACCGAAAATGGGAACAAAGTGATTTTCAATTATTCCAGAGTGAAAACGTTATTTTTAAATGCTAGTAACCAGTTAATTTGATTCAGATAATTTTTTGATAAGGCCAAGGGGTTTATCACAGTCAGAGGTGGGTAGTAACGTGCTATATTTACTCCGTTACATTTACTTGAGTAACTTTTTGGGGGGGAAATTACTTTTAGAGTAGGTTTAAAAGTGGGTACTTACTCTCACTCAAGTAAATTTCTAATGAATTTTTTTTACTTTTACTTCTTTACAGTGGGTGGCATTCCTGTCGTTACATTACTGGGTTTAATTTTAATTAATGCATAATTTATTGAGAGATTACTTAATGGGACTTTTACAACAGCGGAAGTTTACACAGAGGCGTGCTCTGCTGTCACAGACTGTCATTCAAGTCATTAGTACTACAGCATCATGCTCTTCAAACAAAGTGAAACACTTTCTTCACTCTGCACAGTGGAAAAAAGAATAGTTTCGTCATGCAATGCCTTCATTTAACACCAAGACAAGCGGATTTATCAAGATTAAAATCACAGCTTCAATTTAAGGCAGCACGCTGAGGTAAGTTTTGGCTCTAATGATAACACGGGCTTTTCTGTGTAATGTGATGGTAATTTTCAAGGTGATTCTGTAAATATGGGCTCTTATGACATCAGTTTTTAAGTGTACATTTTTAAATCAGTGCAGCAATATATCAGTGCGCTTTGTTCCACGTCCCGCAAGTAATGAGCATTTACGCACTTACCCAGCACCCTCGCGGGGGTACTGGAAACTATCGCAGCTACTTCAGGTGGATTAACTGTAAATCCATGTAAACATCCAAGTTAAGTGTAAATAAATGGCTTGGCTCTGCTGTTCGCGTGATTGACAACTGGAGCGCGAACAGACAGCATTTCTGCTCGTACACAGCGAGGTGCGCGGGTCGCGGGCGCGAGGCAATCGTATGGCGAAGAGAGTGGCTGTGACCAAAATCGTTCACTCATTCACTATTTCCTATTTAGTGAATGGCAGTTAGTGCACTATATCTCAGCAGTGAGTGAACGAAATGAGTGAGTGAATTCGGACGCTGACGTATACAGAAAGCATCGGATCTCTGGGGCAGTTGCAGAAACAACATCACATATGAACTTTTAAAATACTTGGGCCTTACTTGTTATTCTTATTAAATAATATATTAATACCATAAATCTACATTCTGTTTGTCATTTTTAATATATATATACTGTGTGTTAATATAAAGAGTAAAAGCATTTCATCAAATAAAGTGTACATTTTAAAATGTATCTGTATGTTTTGCCTCTCTATATGTTATTATGTTATTTTAATCAAGTAATGATTTGTCAAAAAGTAATTTAATACATTCAGCATGAAAGAAAACATTGCAGGAGTGAAGGAAGCAGTAAACTCCCAGCTCGTACGTCTTCCCCGTGGTGGATTGTGGGCAATTAACCATCGTCGAGTGTACATCAAATGTACACTCTAAATTTTAGTGCATTGTGGGTAATAATGAGTGAACAAAAGTAAGGAACGAGTGGCTCACTCAGAATTCAGACACTCGAAATAGTGCACTATATAGTGGATAGGGGGTGGTTTCAGACACAGCGAGTGTTCCACGACTGGGGTTGGTGCCCTACACACTAGGCTGTGTATATGCATTTAGAGCGCGGTGGTACTGCTGTACAAAACTAATGATCTAAATTCTTTCGACACTGAAAACTGTAACAACACTGAAATAAGAATCCCAATGAAGATTTTTAGAAGAATGTAAATGCAAGTGAATGGGTGGCAACATTTTAAAGCTAAACAAAATCACATAAGTCAGCATGAAAGTAATCCATAAGACTCCAGTGATTAAATCAGTATCTTCAGAAGCGATGTGATAGTTGTGGATGAGAAACAGAGAAACTGATCACCTTCACATTCTTCTTCTTGTGTTTTTGGTGATTCACATTCTTCTCTGCATATCGTCCCCTGCTGTCTAGGAAAAAATGACAAATATTGATCTGTTTCTCACCCACACCTATCATATCACTTCAGAAGATATGGATTTAACTACTGGAGTCTTATGGATTACTTTTATGCTGCCTTTATGTGCTTTTTGGAGCATCAAAATTTTGGCCTACAGAGCTAAAATATTCTTCTAAAAATCTTAATTTGTGTTCTGCAGAAGAAAGTCATACACATCTGGGATAGCATGAGGGTGAGTAAACTACCCCTTAATTTAATATTCCATCATCACTTCCCTACCCTCATGTTGTTCCAAACCCTTGTGACGCTTTGCATTATGTGGAACACAAAAGATGTTAGACAGAATGTTACAGACTGACAGTCTCAGTCACCATTCACTTTCAAAATATGGAGGAAAAAAAAAACATTCACTGAAAGTAAATAGTGACTCAGGCAAACATTCTGTCTAATATCTCCTTATTGTGTTGCACGGAAGAAAGAAAGTCATACAGGTTTGGAACAACATGATGGTGAATGATGACAGAATTTCCATTAATAATAATACTAATTCTGTAATACATGTTCAATGTGTATTATGTAATGGAATAAAGGGCAGTTAACGTCTATTATGTCATTTGTGAAAGTAACGAGTTACTCTTTTACTTGAGTACTCTTTTAATTGGATACTTTCTTACTCTTACTCAAGTAATTATTTATGTTAGTACTTTTACTTCTACTTGAGTAATTTTATTTAATTTTTTTAAGAAATTGTATTTTACTTGAGTACATTTTTTGGCTACTCTACCCACCTCTGATCACAGTACATTTTTGAAACTACACAACTTCATGTTGCCCAAAAAATGAAACATGCTTTGATCCTGAAGGAAACCGCTGCATCACACATATCTTTGCCTAATTGCCCGTTGTGGATGTTGCATTCTCTGAATGAAGACCTTTTTAACAACTGTGTATAATTATTGCATATACTGTACATGCACCGCTAATCCAAACAAATTACAATTAAAATGTTATTAGAGGTAAAAGGTAGATTTCTCATTTGTTTCCCTGTCTTCACTGAATTATAGTTAGATATGATGCATTAATACAGATTTGATGCTGTCGTGGTTTGACTGAAAAATGGATCTGTAATTCAGATGATACTTTTCTGTTAATTAGATGTATACTTGTTATGATATCTATGCTGATAAATCCACCACACAAGAAAAAAAATTTTTTTTTGCTTCTTTTGGTGAGGCAAGTGGCTTATTTAAGGCTTGTTTTTCCAGACTGGGTTGCTTGTTTCTCTTGTGAGATCTGGCATCACTGCAACTGGTATTTCACCCACCCCTTAGTGCAGAGTACTGTAGTTTTAAAAATAACTTTTGTACCTTTCTTTCCTTTTGTTCTAAACAGTTACTATTAGGAAAGGTGGCTGCGGAACTTCTGAACTAGAACGAACTCAGAGCGAACCAAAATGAAAAACATTTTGTTTTTAGTCCCTGATTTGAAGTAGAAGGGAAAAGCATTATTCAGATATCCAGAGGGATATATGGAATTTAGGAAATATTTGGCATATAATTTATTAAAAGTTTCACACACAAATTTGCAAAATTTAAAAGCTACATATTGAAATAGCACTGTGCAATTACATATGTTTTGCATTTGTGAGTCAGGGCTTATATTGGAAATTAGAACATTATGTATTTTAACTAAGGGTGAAAAGAGGATTTAAAGTCTAAGAAAAAAATAAAAGTTAATGGACTAATTCTTATAATGTTATAATGGTGTAGCCGGTAAATTTAAAATAACCACACAGAACACAAAACTCTTTTTGGGGGGGTTTTATCTGACAGCTGTTTCAGAAAAAGAACAGCGATCGATGGGGCCATATTTTATAAAAAATAAATAAAAAATAAATAAATACAAAAATGAAATATGGTAATGAAATACGGTTCAATGAAATACAACAAATGAAATACGGTAGAGGCTAATGTCAAAAGAAAATACAAACAGAACATTAGCTTACCCATATGCTTCAGCATACATCATCTTAATATATGCTTATATCATTCACAGCATTTTATGAACTCAAGCACTTGCTCAAATTACTCAAAGCATTTTATGCATTTAACACATGCTTAAACACAGTATTTTATGCCAAAGCATTTTAATTATGTTTAACTAGGCTTTAAGCACATGTATTGCAGTTTAAAACCATAAAATTCTCATCATACATATAAAACATATTACACTTATTTGAAAAACACTCTGGGCTATAAATCATTAAAAAAAAGATTTGATTAATACTAAATTGACATACCCAGTTCTCACAGTGGGCACAGAACATGGTCAAAATGCACACATGCAATCCATATGCATCCTTACAAAAATAACCCAAAACACTCAAATTTAACATTTGACTCAACACATTGTATTTAATGCAATTTTTTGTGTATAATTTTGATATTTACACAAAGAATTCTTTACCGATTAACAAAACCTGGAGCTCTCCTGCACAACGTATGCTCTCACGTTCTAATCGGCACGCATGCGCAACGCAAGGAGTTCTCAAAGGGGCCACGTCCAATTTATGACTAGAGTTAAATTACATGACATTTTTCCACTTGGCTACAGTCTCCCCTGCTAAAAGTCATTGTCCCCGATTAATAAATACATATTTTTCACTTTAACAACTTCTCTAAAGAAAACACTACCCAGGCTTGTTAACACTTGAGAGAAGACTTCAGGACTGAGTGAAACAGCACTGCATGATGATCTTGGCGCATTAAATGGGTTTGAGTGTATGCCAACATTGGCACTTTTAGTTCTTCTTGGTGCTGGTATAGGCTTTTTCATCTCAGGTTCAGATCCTCTAGGAACTGTGCCAGTGTCAGGCTCAACCCTCTCTGGACCAGACACTCTAGGAGCTGTGCCATTGCTAGACTCAACTTTCTCTGGTGCAGAACCTTGTTGTTCAATGTTCCCTGAAATCAGTACAGGTTCACCTATAAGGGCTTCAGTGGCTGGCACAGGGTTTTCAGGGTTCACATTCTCTGTCCCTTACAGACTAGGATATGTCACCTCTTCGAGCACAACAAAATCAGGAACAGAATGCACAACCTCAACCTGCTCAGAAACAGATTCCCCCCTTGACTGTGGTGTTGTGGGAGAACAGTCAAAGGGGCAAGTCTCTTAGCAGTCTTGTGTTCAGCATATACCCTGGCTTTTTCATGAGCTTCTCTTAATCTGCCTTGGTGAATCACTTACCAATCATGTTTTCTATCCACTGTTTGCTCTTGATCTAACAGTGCATCTACTGGTAGATGCAGGTTGACTCCAAACAGCAAGTAATGTAGTGCGTATCCAGTGGTTGCATGTGGTGTTACATTATAAGCATAAACCAACTCAGGAAGGTGTTCTGGCCAACACTTTTTCTTTTCAGGGGGAAAGTGTACGTAACAGATCATGGAGTGTTCTGTTAAAGCACTCGCACTGAGCGTTACCCTGAGGCCCATAGGGTGTGGTGTAGGTTTTCTTTACACAATACATTTTACACAGCTCGGCAATCACCTCGCTTTCAAAATGTCTGCCCTGATCAGAATACAATCGGTCTTGAACACCATATTTCATGAACCACTCTTTCAGAAGGATCTTGGCAGTGGTATCAGCCCTCTTATCCTTGGTTGGAAACGCCTGTGTGAACATTGTGAAAAAAATCAGTCACAATTAACACGATCTCACAGCCATCAGAGGCAGGTTCAAGTACAGTCAAATCTACTGCCACTACTTCAAGGGGCCTTGAAGCCAGAAATGGTTTCATAGGAGGACGTATCCTTGGCTGTGGCATCTTGGTTAAGATGCACCTTTGACACTTTTTTTATCCACTGCTCCACATCATTATACATGCCAACCCAGAAGCATTGTTGCTTCAACATGTTTAGTGTGAGCTCAGTGCCCTGATGTCCCATACTGTCATGAACACTTTCAAGGACCTGTTCTTTTAGACATGAGGGTAAGAGCAGCTGTTGACATTCACCACAATGTTGGTCAATCACAATGTGATAAAGCAAGCCATCCAGCTCTCTAACACACTTCCACTGCTTTATCAGTGACAGTATAGACTTTGATAGACCAGATCTCTCACGAGTGGTGGGATTTTCTTTCATTTGAAAATCCTTCAGTTCAGCTGTTGTATGACCCGGTAGAGTAGGCGTACTTCCTTGAGGGTTACTGCCTTCCTCTATTCCACACTCTAAAACATGAATCTGTCTAACCTTACAGCACCTTTCACCAGCCATCACTAAGTCAGGCTCTATGGCTGTTCCTTTGTTTATTATATTGCAGATGGTAATACATGTTCTGCATCCTTAGGAGTGGCAGGCTCCCCTGCTGATGGCTGCCTAGAGAGGGCATCAGCATCTGCATTATGCTGTCCTGCAATTGAGCGATCCATCTTTGCTCAATTGCACCAAGCTCTGCCATTTTTAGATGGCACAGAGGGTTGTTATCTGTGATGACCACAAACTTGGAACTCAGCAGATAACCACAGAATTTTTCAGAGATAGCCCACTTGAGGGCCAGTAGCTCAAGCTTCTTGCTACTGTAATTTCTGTCATTCCTTTCTGCTTTACAGAGTCTCTTACTGGCATCAGCTATGACTCTCCTACACTCACCCTGCTGCTGGTATAAGACAGCACCCAGGCCTTCACTGCAAATCTGCATATCCTAACACAGGGGCAGAAGTAAGCTTCTCCTTCAGCAGCTCAAACGCTGATTGGCACTCTGATGACCACATAGCACTAAACTCTCTCTTTGTGGTGCCAAACTGCTTGATACACAGGTTCACTAAATCATGGAAAGGGCCTGCAATTCTAGAAAAACCCTTAATGAACTATCTGTAGTAACTTCAAAACCCTAAGAATGAGCATAATTCCTTAACTGGACTGGGAATTTTCCATTGCTTGACTGATTCAACTTTACTTGGATCAGTACCAATACCTCAAGCTGAGATCTGATGACCTAAGAAAGTTACTTCTTGCTGCAAGAAATTACACTTTTCAGGCTTAACTTTGAGACCTGTTTATTTTAGTCTGTTAAAGACTACTTCCAGTCTCTGCAAGTGTTCTGGGAAAGTGGGTGAGTACACCAGTATGTTGTCAAGGTACACTAGCATGATCTGTAAAATTAGATCACCCATGGAAGACTGCATAAGACGTTGAAACATCAAAGGTCCATTGCAAATCCCAAAAGGCATCCGAGTACACTCAAAGATCCCAAATGGAGTCGTAAATGCAGTGTTATGCTTATCTCGCTTGTGGACAGCAACCTGATGATATCTACTAGCTAAATCAATGGAAGAAAATAACTTTGCTCCTTGTAGTGCATCAAAGCGCATCAAAGCTTTCATCTATCCTAGGCAGAGGAAACACATCTCGCTTGGACTTTGCGTTCAGCTGTATATAATAGACACAAAGCCTGAGAATGCCATCAGTTTTCCTCACTAGCACGATATGTGAAGCATAAGCACTAGTGCTTTCTTGGATCACTCTTTTCTTAAGGAGCTTAGTGATATGTTCTCTGACTTCCTTAAGTAGGTGGGATACACCTATAAGGCTGGGCATCCGGTATATCATCCACCTTGTGAATCTCATCTTGCACTTTTTCGGTAAAACCGAGGTCTTGGGAGTCACTTGACGGCATGCGAGGTTTGGACATGTGAACGGCGAGCTCTGCGCACTTTGCTAGTTTTAACCACGTTTAATGACATAAACTGGTGAGATTTGATACACTCTGTTCCATAACTATTCTAGAAGGACAATTTGTCAAAGAATTCCAAAACCTTGGGCTCTGGAGACATTAAAAGACACTTACTTGCTCAAGCTAATACCCCTGAGAAGGCTGCAAGCCTGGGAGCCGATTTGGCCAGAGAAATGCAGGAAATTCGGTGAGAAATGTTGAACATGTTGGCAATGCTGACTTGGAAGATCTTGTTGTAATATGTCGATCGATCACTGCCATGGAGACTACATTCACTGAGGTGGTCACGAGTAGGGGATGTCGAGAAACGGATCGATTATCTGGAGTCATCGGAGAGGGAATTAGCTGCTAATCCGCTAGTGACCAAGGTGGATTTGGAGCACGTCTGGGAGAAATTGGAGGACATGGAGAACTGTAACCGGCAGAATAACGTCTGAATCGTCAGAATTCCTGAAGCCAAAGAGGGTCAGGATATGGTGAAATTCCTGGACGGGCTATTTCCGATTCTGCTTGACATAACAGGCCATAAGCTGGAAATCGAGCGATCTCGCAGGGTTCCGGCTCGCGATCCGCTGAGTGAGACAGACCCCAATCAATTCTGGTCACATTTCTGAGATCATTCGGTAAAGATCTGGTGTTGCGGAAGGTGAGGATTAAAGGAAGGTTTTTTTGGAAGAACCACAGCATTTTCTTGTTCCCAGACTTTGCGAATTCGACAAAAGAGAAACGTGATTGATTCAAGGAATGCAAGAAACATCAACGGAAGGTCGCTTTTACACTGATGTTCCCGGCCAAATTGAGAATAGATGCTAGATAGATGTAAAAAATGTACATGTCCCCAGCAAGTGATATCCTTCATAAAGTCAATGTAGTGAGTAAGTTATTTTGTGGTACACACATTGTAGCCGAATGGACCGACTCACTGAACATTCACTTGACTGTTCGAGGAACTGAGCGCCTTTTTTGTTTCTTTTTGTGTTGGTTCCGCCTAGTGGCTGGAGTTTGTTTTGTGGAATAACACTCCTTCGGGACTGTTTAGTGGATGAATCTGCACGTTCTTTGTGCTTATGCCTCCTATTGGCTGGAGTTTGTTTTGTGGAGTATTTCTTGCAAAACATTGGAGTGATTAGGTCATTTGCTGCACTCATGTAGCAGCTGAATGGGCCAGCTCACTGAACATTCGTTTGACTGTCCGAGGAAACCGAGCACCACCTTTTTTTTTTTTGTGCTGGTTTCGCCTAGCGGCTGGAGTTTGTTTTTTGGAATAACACACCTTCGGGACAGTTATGTGGATGAATCTACACGTTCTTTGTGTTTATTCTGCCTATTGGCTGGAGTTTGTTTTATAGATAATCTGTTCTTGTGTAACTCTGCCTCACAAAATGTTTATAGAAACACCGGACTTGAACAATCTGATGGCAAAGTTGTTGTGGGGGATCTCGTAGGCATGCATGGACTGTTTGAGTTTAAAGGGATGGACGCCAGTTGGCGCTGTCATGCGCGGGGTTAATGCGCACGTTTTTCTTTTTTCTGTTTGTTTGGTTCGGGGGGAAATTTGGGTTTTGATTGTTGCACTAATGTTGGAATGTAGTCTTTATAATTTTGGTTTTGACACACAATCTATTTTTTCTATTATGTCAAAATGTCAAATGTTAATATGAGTGGATTGTCTCTCTCCATGTGGAATGTGAATGGGTTGGGGTACCCCATAAAAAGAAGGAAGGTTATTTCTCTTCTTAAACGTAAGAAATATGATATAGTGTTTCTTCAAGAAACGCATCTTTCCCCAAAGGATGCTGAAAAATTTGGGAAGATACGTGGTGGACATTTTTTCTTGAGTGCTGGCTCAAGAAACAGCAGGGGAGTCATTACCCTGATAAGTAAGCATCTACAATTCAAATGTCTCAAACAGAGTAAAGATAAATTAGGAAGAGTCATTATTGTTTTAGCAGAAATTCAGGGGCAAAGTCTTATTTTGGCTAATATTTACGCACCTAACATTGATGATTAGGGCTTTTTTATAGATCTTGAAGGGATGTTGCAAGCCGCTGGCACCCCTCATGATATAATATATGGTAGGAGACTCTAATCTTTTGATAGACTCAGTCCTTGATCATAGTGAAGCAAAAGTTTGCAAGCCCCCTAGAGCAACATTGACGCTTCACAGGATGTGTAAAAATCTTGGTCTTAGGGTACGTTTACATGACAACGATGTACTAAAAATGGAAAAGTTTTTCCTTTGCGTTTTTTAAAAGTTTCACGTACAGACGACAATGCGGTCAAAACGTTCCCCGTTCACACGGATCCGCAAAAACGACTAAAAACGCTGTATTATGCATGCCAGGCCAGTAGTTGGCGATGTCACTTTGTAAAGAAACACTACGCGCCTGTGCACATAAGCATTCTTCCACAGAGCGGTGAATTCAAACAATGAAGATGGCGAAAGCATCGAGCAATTTTGTCTGGACGGATGATGAGATTGCTTTATTACTACAATTACTTTGCTGGAGAAGCGTCAATAAACTCAAAATCTTGAGCAGCACAAACACAGTCCTGTAGTCCACCATTGTAGTTTTGAATGTTTCGCGCGTTGTTTTGAAGTTCACGCACGCATGCCTATAGACTGAACTCTCAAGATTATTCAATAAACTCTGCTCATTTTTACCATCACTTTGTCTCCTGCCTTCTTCTGTATTCCCCCTGCTGACTCTTGGGCTTATAGGAGAGTAAGTTAACATAACAAACTGTTGATGTTGACTGGTTTTGGATATCAGACAGAACTCTGATATATAGATATCTTCTGATGGAGAGAGAGGTCTTGTGTACACTGGATCTAACATGCATTTTCACTGCCTCATGTTTTCATATTCTAAGCATATCATTGAATACTGTACATGGCATCACATCTCTGTCTATAGGCTATATACATAAGCGGTGGGTGAATGAATTGCAGTGTCCCTCCTTTCATCTGTTGTTGATTGCTCAATTGAAAACATTTTAGTCTCAGATCACGCCCTGGTGAGTTTAGAGGTGTTGCCACATATGGAGAAAAGGAAATCATATAGTTGGTGCTTTAATGTATCCCTTTTGCAAAATCCTGAATTCCAACAAATGTTAAAGGCTGAAATCATTGTTTATAAGGAGACCAGCTGGTCCTCAGTATCCTCTGTGGGCATGGCTTGGGAGGCACTTAAGGTGGTTCTTAGAGGCCGGATCATACACTATGACTCCGGTCGCTGCCATCTCACTTGACTCCAAAAAGGCGTTTGATATGGTAGAATGGGATTATTTTTTTAAGATTTTGGAAATGTACGGGTTCGGGAATACTTTTATTGGTTGGATTAAGTTACTTTATAGACACCCAGTAGCGGTGGTACAAACAAATGGATTCATTTCAGATTATTTGACTCTGGATAGGGGCACTCATCAGGGTTGCCTTCTTTACCCATTATTGTTATGTCTTGCCGTGGAACCATTAGCAGCCTCGATAAGAAAGGAGGATGATTTTCCAGGGGTGGTTGAAGGAGGTGCGGCGCATAAGCTTTGGCTTTACGCAGATGATATTTTATTATTCGTTTCCGACCCAACTAGATCTATGCCTTGCCTCCACAGAATTATTAATTCCTTTTCTAAGTTCTCGGGATACAGAGTTAATTGGGCTAAATCTAAAGCTTTGGCTCTGACAGCATACTGCCCGTTAATGGCTTTACAGCTGGGCACCTTCCAGTGGCCCAAACAGGGCATTAAGTTTTTGGGTATTTTATTCCCAGCAAATTTGTGGGATTTAGTTAAGAGTAAATTTTGACCCTTTAATAAAAAGGTTTGAGCGATGTGGGCAGGTGGGCTTCATAACATTTATCTATGATTGGAAAGGTTAATGTTATTAAAATGAATTGTATTCCAAAATTCAACTACCTGCTACAGTCTCTCCCTATAAATGTCCCCCTCTCTTACTTCAAGCAATTTGATAGCATAGCAAAGTCTTTCATTTGGAATGGTAAACGTCCCAGATTAAATTTCAGTTAATTGCATAGGCCGATTGACATAGGTGGACAAGGCCTACACAAGATTTTGTTTTATTATTATGCATTCAGTCTCAGACATTTGGCTCATTGGTCACTTCCACCTGAGAGAGGCACTCCCTGGTTTTGTATTGAACAGGAAGTTCTTGCCCCTATTTCGCCATTGCAAAGTCTTTCTATCAAACTAATTTTTAAAGTTAAGTTATACCCAGTTATCTCACATTTGCACTCGGTATGGACAAAAGTGTCCAGAGTGTTTAATTTGGACATTTATTTAAATGTTGCCTCGAGCATATGGCTGAACCCAAAATTATGTATTAATAAGTCCCCTTTCTGCTGGGCAGAGTGGATTGTCAGGGAGGTTAATACACTCGGTGACCTATATGCGAGTACAGTGTTGAGATCCTTTTAAAATTTGGTTCAACATTTTGGGATTCCCAGATCTCAGTTCTTTAGGTATTTACAGCTGCGCCACATGCTCTGTACTATTTTGGGAGTAGCATACACCCCCCTAAAGCAGCAGATACCCTGGGAGTGGTGATTACTGCTTTTGGAAAAGATCATGAGGCATCATTGTACAATTCCCTGTTAATTCAGAGTCTGGGGGATGGAGCTTCAACTTCTCTCAAGAGATTATGGGAGAAAGATATCAACTTGGTATTGGAGGAAGTGTGGGCTAGGATTCTAAAAAACGTAAAGTCTGCATCTAGAGATGCAAGGGTGCGCCTTTTGCAATTCAAGATTTTACATCGATTCCATTGGACCCCCTCTAGATTGTATAGGCTTGGTCTTAAAGATACACCCATCTGCTGGTGATGCCAATCAGAAGATGGAAACACAATCCATGTTTTTTGGTGGTGTGTTAAGATCCAAGAATTTTGGTTGAAGGTTCAGAGTTTTACGTGTGATGTATTGAGCACTCAAACTTCATTTTGCCCCAGACTCTGTATTTTAGGAGATGGGGCGGTCATCAATATAGGGGATAAACACACAAAAAATTGGGTTCTAACCAGTGTCATGATCAGCAGACAAATTGTTTTAAGGGGATGGAATTCAGCTGGAGCACCCTCATTTCAAGAAAGGTGCACGGAGATGGGGAGGATGGAGGCTTTCGAGGAAGCGTAATTTAGAAGGCTGGGGATTTGGGATTCGTTTGATGGGAAATGGGGCAGCTAATTGGTGTTTTTGGATGGCTCTTGGGGAGGGGCAGTGGAGAGAGAAGTTTAGCTTTAAATGTGTGTGATTATTATATTTTTTGTTTGTTTTTTATGTTATTATTTTTTTTTAATTTTGTATTTTTTGTGCATGTGTCTATAATCATGTGTGACCGCAGGGATGTTGTTGAGGGTCGGGTTGGGGATTGGGAGGGGTAATAGTGGGGGTTAAATGTTGATTCTGTGTATATATGTTTTGCTTTTCTTTGTTATCTATATGAATCAATAAAAAATGTTAATCAGAAAACCGAGGTCTTCATCCTCGAGAGCAAAAACATCAGAGTCCTTTATCAACAAATCACTCAGATCTGCCTGCTGTTCAGGAGTACCACCAATGTGTAGCTTGTTGAGAAACTCTTTGGAACTGTCCTCCAATAACTGATTGTCTTTTGTGTTACACTGTTCTCTTCAATATCGAAGAAATTCTCTGAAAACTCACCTCACACATCTCATTGGACTTCACACTCTCAACACGAGACAGAGTACCGAGTCTGGTTCTGGCCTGTAACCAGATATCTTCTATGGAAAGATTCACAACCTGTACAGGAAACAAAAGTTTCTCTGAAGACACAAGAGAGGGAACAACAATCAGATTGCCAGGTGAGGGTGTGTTCGCTGGTTCTAACCTGAAGTCACATGAACCATCCTGTAACATATTCTTTTCTCCCTTGACCATTACTGTTGTAATTGATGAAGCAGGTATGTGTACCATGTCTTTTCAAGATACTCGGACTACGCTTCACTTCTCTAGACTGCTGTCACTCTGAATCTGCTGAAATGCCTCCCTCCAATCAGACTGTAACTCTCCACCTAGGGTAGTATCAAACTCTGCATGAACTAGGTGCCTACATCTGCTAATGATGTTCATGCCAATGAGGGCTGGTAGAGCAGAAGAGTTTTGTGAGTCTCTGACTACTAGAAAACCACACTCTGTTAGGGTAATACCCATGGTTTTGACCTCCATCTCAAAATAACCTAGGTAAGGTATGTCTAAACCATTGGCAGCTGTAATCTTCAGCCAGCCTGCTGTGGACAGCCTATCTTCATCCTCCCCAGACAGATGTTCTCTGAAGAAACTCAGAAATAGTACTGACATAGCTTCCTGTTTTATGTAAACAAGAGGCCATTACTCCACTAATCTTTAGATTAGCAACAGGACATTTTCCCACAGCATGCCTGAGTAGTCGGTCATGACAAATATAAATACTGGCTGAGCCTATGGACTGCCCTCGCACTGCCTGGCTCACAGCAAGCGAGGGTGCAAGTTTTCTCTGCTGCACTGATGATGTAGCATTCTCTGTGACAGTCTGTTTGTTTTTCTTCACACACCTCTTAGCTTTGTGTCCTACACCATTACACCGAAAACATCTTGGCTAGCCATCATCTGTAAACATTGGCTGCATCTTGGGTCTACAGTGAGCCACAGGACCTGACTTAGTGCACTGCAAAGTGAGTTCCTCAACAGCTTGTATTAGCTCTCCTATAGCTTGTCCTTGTTCTGCTACAATTTTTAAAACTTCTTCAAGAGTGGCAGGGTTTTTCTCAGGTATACCAACAGCAGCGCACTGAGCTTCTGCTATCTCCGATACAACACTTCTGTTGCTGACTAATTTTGTGTCACAAGATTTAGCATCTTCTACAGACCACATAAGGGCTTCATCTCACACTTCAATAAGTGTTGACTGTGGCTTGTCTCTCACAAGCTTACGAAGCTCCCTTCTAAGGCCTGCATCTCTAATCCCCTCAATGAAATCTCGGATTGCCAAATTCATATTTGATATTGCATTTGATGATTGTTTCAGGTTAGAACACAGAATTTGAGACAAAGCACTAGAGTAAGCACGAATATCTTCGCCTTCCATTTATTTACGGCTATAGAATGTTTGTAATAACTGAGTCACACTGCACTTTTCTCAAAAAGCTTCTCTCAGGTACACAAAGAGGTCGCATGGTCACTTTGGTTCATTCCCCATTCGTAATCTGACCTCTTCTAAAGCTGCACTCTTTAAGAGGGAGAGTAAGAGGACTAGCTGGTCCTCGGTGGTCTGATTTCTAGCGTGTAACACCCTCTCTACTTCTTCAGAAAAGTCAACAACATGTTTCCCATCTTTGCTGAAATCACCACTGAATGGTTGAATGTGACGTTCTCTTGTCACATTAACACAAGACATGCTTGGCTCTCTACTCAAATTGGTTTTGAGTATTTGTATAAGTGTATTGTTCAAAATGGTCGTTTGCCGTGTGTATCCTGGATGCTTCAACTTTCAGAAACACCAAAGAAAATGCACGCTGGGAAAAATATGAACTTTTCATCGATTGCCTATACATGATCATGAGCGATTGAAGCTCTGGCTTATCGTGCTGAACCTGGATATCAGTACACCCCTACAATCTCTCAAATATTGGATGGTGTGCCGTGAACATTTTACCCCTGAGGATTTCAGACCATCGAAAGAAACAAAGGGTCTATATCTGAATTCATCGGCTGTGCCCGTGCTGTTTTTCCAGCGAACTCAGGTGTGTATGAAAACTGTCATTTTCACGCCTTCCTCGGGCTCTGCACCTCCCTCAGCATTCTGCTCCTGATCACCCAATTTCTAATTCACCGCACCTGCACTCAATTCACTCGCTCATCACTGCCTGCATAAATAACTCACCTTCACGCCACTTCACTGTCAAGTCTCACACAAAGGACTAGTTTGACCGCGATGCTCTCACGCAGTGTTTATTTACCTGTCTGTATTTGCTTTTGATCTTTGTTGATATCTGTTAGTGCTTACTCTGCTGTTTTGCCTGTTACCTCTTCAGTTTGTGAAGCTTCTCTTCTGTGTGATATCGCCTGTACCATAGATCTCACTGTGTAAACCCTGTGAATCTCAGTAAATGCTCTCGCACATGGTTTCACTAACTACAACTTGTGTGGCTTGAATTCCTGATCATATAACCTAAAATTTCTGCCAAAGAAAAAGCACAAGTAGATAACGCAACGGCATTGCTCCGAAATAAAGGATGGTTATTTAGTGCAGTAATGTTTTTTATTTTATTTATTATTATTATTTGGAAATGATTATTTTATATTGTTTAGAAATTGTTTTGGACTGTTTTGGTTTGTGAACGGCGCTTGGTCTGTGGTCTGTGCAAGTTTCTCTTGTAAAAATGATGCACTTCCTGCCGCCTCCTCCACATGACGTGTGACCTTACCAATAAGCTTACATCATCCCGGATACACACGGCAAACGACCATTTTGAACAATACACTTATACAAATACAAATCTACAGCAAAAACAATTAAACTTTTGTACAGTGCTCCTTCTCTTGTAAACAATGACGCGCTTTCTGCCTCCTCCTCCACATGACGCGTGACATTACCAATGAGCTTACGTCATTCCTCTCATGAGCGCACATCACAGAGATGTACGGAAGCGAACATTTGTAGTTAAAAGTATATAAGTATTGTTTTGTTCCTAAAAATAATCAGTCGTTTGGGTTCAGAAGAACTTTATTTGTCGACTGGAGTCATGTGGATTATTCTGACTATAAATATGCATTTTGGACCATCAAAAAAATGGAGGACATTCACTTGCATTGTTTAGAGCAGGAGGCCTGAAATGAAATCCTAAAAATCTTAAATTCTGTTTTGATGAAGAAAGAAACTCAGATACATCTTGGATGGCCTGAGGGTGAGTAAATTATCAGCAAATTTTCATTTTTGGGTGAACTATTCCTTTAAGCACTTACTCAAATTACTCAAAGCATTTTATGCATTTAACACATGCTTAAACACAGTATTTTATGCCTTTAACACATGCTTAAATCACTCAAAGCATTTTACTTATTTTTAACTAGGCTTTAAGGATATGTATTGCAGTTTAAAACAACAGAATTCTCATCACATATATAAAACATATTACACTTATTTGGAAAACACTCTGGGCTATAAATCATTAAAAATATATATAATTAATAAAACATTTACATACCCAGTTCTCACATGTGTGCATAGAACGTAGTCAAACTTCACACATGCAATCCATATGTATTCTTCAAAAATAACCCAAAACAAACACTCAATTTTAACATATGACTCTTATGAACACATTTAATGCAGTTTTAACAACAATTTAGATTTTTTAAATTTATCCAAAGAATGATTTACCGATGAGCAAAACCGGGAACTCTCCTGCACAATGTATGCATAAATGTATGCTCTAACCGGCACACACATGCACAACACGGAGAGTTCTTAAAGGGGCCACATACAGTTTATGACTACAGTTAAATTACATGAAAGCTGTGTCCTAAACGACACACTATACAGTATGCACCTACAAAATGTACTATGCGCTCAGCCATGTAGTGTATGAACTTTCAAAGTGTAGTATTGTCCCAAATGGAACACTTAACGGTTTTTACTACACAGAAGGTTTTGCGTTTAACAGCTGACGGAAGTGACATTTTAAACCCAAGCATTGTGTTGCTGCTAGCTTTAGCGAGCTATCCACCCTCAGTTCAACACTTATACCTCAGTAATATACATATTCACAAAGCATGGTATGATAGTAAAGCATTTAACTCTCTTTTGTAAGGTGCTGTTTTCACAGAAGTTTCGCTAGTTGTCATATTCTCCATTATTTACAATTGTTTTGCCAGATAACAATCGCTGCCGGTAACTCCGCCCCTTCCGCTATGTACGGCAATCCACATGCACTGAGTGCATGAAGTGTCCAACATTCCACACTCCATTTTGATGGTTGAAAAAGTGCATCATCCTGGTACTTGTAGTACACTTCTTTTTGCTGTATTTTATACTTCTCGCACTACTTACACTTTAAAATGATGTAAAATGTGCAGAAGTGTGCGGTTTTGGACGTACCTGAAATTTCTCCACTTGGCTACAATGGTAAGATATAATTTGCCGTTGTTTGAGCTTTCATCTGTTCACCAACTAAAGTATTTGTTCTGAGTATATTAATTCAAACCACCTTGCTGACAGTGTTGGGGAGTAACGGAATACATGTAACGGGAATACGTATTTAAAATACAAAATATAAGTAACTGTATTCCACTACAGTTAAAATTGAAATCATTGGTAATTAGAATACAGTTACATTCAAAAAGTATTTTGATTACTGAAGAGATTACTTTGCATTTTATTGTCATTTGTTTCATTTAATATTTAGTCCTTTCAGATGGAAAACATTTATACATATAAATGATGCGATCCAAAGTGCATTTTATCAGCAGTGAAACATTTTCTTATGATGTGTGACATTCATACAAGCAGACAGAGAAGTAAGTTTGAAGTAAGTTTGGAGCAGAAGAAATAGAAATAAACCTTGTGTAAATTGTCAGCTTTACGCTAAGCTAAAATGCTATTTCTAGCCATTTTACATGCATGTTACCAGGTACGATCATATTTTTTTATCAAGAAAATTCATGTTAGATCACAGTTTCTTTTTTTCTAGTAAGACCTTTGATATTAGGGCAAAAATCATATTCTTGATAATAATTTTTGTATTGTTTTCCTGTAAAAATATCTAAAAATCTTTAAAACAAGATTTTTATTTTTAACGTGTATTTTGTCTAACTGTACTGGCAGAGTTTTTATAGTCAAAACAAGTGAAAAAATCTACCAGTGCTGAAGAAGTAATCCAAAGTATTTAGAATATGTTACTGACCATGAGTAATCTAACGGAATACATTACAAATTACATTTTATAGCATGTATTCTGTAAACTATAGTGGAATACATTTCAAAATAACCCTCCCAACTGTGCTTGGTGAGGAATGTGACAGACATATTAACAACTGATCATTTTCTTTTAGCAAAAGAGGTGCTTATATCTGTAATTTATATTTATATACATAGTCGTACAGAGTTTTAAACTTTAAATACTTTTTAAATGTACATCTAGTGTTCATTTGAAGATTGTTTTAATAACTGCAGAAAAATTGCATATGTAATGAAAATGCAGTTTTTGAAAATTGTGTATTTTTTCTTCATTTTTTCTCCAAATATGCCCCAAATGCTGCTTTCAGACCTTTACATGCATTGTAAACCACTCCATTATATACTTTTAACAGTATAAACATATGATATGGTATGGTATGATATATGATATGATATGATATGATATATGTGATTTTGGATGACCTATTATATGATAGCTGGACACCAATGTCTCAGTTTGCACTGTGTGAACTTTCTTCACTTTCTTCATTTTTACATTTGAACTAGTCAGTAATCATTGAATGGAGGGAATCCTGTACTGTCCTATTCAGCTTGTCAGTTTGTCTGCATTGTTTAGCAGATATGATTATTATTATATCAGTTTGTTACTGGTATCTGAGAGAGGGAATATTTTACGCATTACTATCTGCTTTGGAAACTGTACCATTTTTGCATTTTTTTTTTCTTTGTCCATTGACTTACCCCTCAACTTATTCATCGTGACCTACTGTGTTTTTTTTTGTTGTTGTTGTTTTTTTTAAGCTTTGAGTATTTTATCAAGATTTTGGATATTAATAAGGTTTGAATGGTGATGATTAACTACTGAGTTTTAAATTGTAAATGATATTTCTCACGTTCTACCAACAGCAGTGCAGAATCTAACCACCCAATCCCTCTTGCAAAAACTCCCTTTCATATATCTTCAGGCAGGGTTATGGATGGTTGTGGAAAGATCTTCCCAAAAGAGATAACGAAAGGGATGTATTTTCATTTGGAATGATATGGGAATGTTAAACTCCAGATGAGAATGTTTGTCTTTTCTATAATGTATGAGTTTCCTGTGGCCTGATCCTAATCTGAAACATTATGAAACTATGCTGGTATCAGATCAGTGGCAGAAGGACACTTCTAACAAAACCAAATCTTAAGGACTGAGAAGAGTCTTCAATTTGTGTGATCATGTGTGAGGTGTTAGTGTAGGGTGAAAAGCAGCAGTCTAATACCTCATGCGTTCATGTTGACACATGCAGTGGATGACTGAATGGCCGCCAGATGTATTTAAGAAGGCAAAGACACAAAGGCAACCAAGTTGAAATATTTTACTCATGGCAGTGTGTGTGTGCACACAGTCACATCAAAGCCAAATTACACCCGTTAAAACCTGTCTCGCACTTCAGTGCAATACAGAGAGCGAGACGGATCTGACACCAGCCCTTTATAACAGAACAAAAACCACACAGACAAAAGCTAGCCATGTGCTAACCATTACTGATCCACTCTTTTCATCCCCATTCTGATGGGAGCAACATGTATAAAACAAGAGAGACATAATATCAGCAGCGGCAGTGAGGAAAATATTTCAACATCAAACACACTGTACACAATACCAAAATGTACGCCTTCACCACTTTGTGTGTCTTTATTGCTCTTTCAGATACTTATATTTGTTAGATCATTCCGGGAATGACGTGAACAGGCTAGACTGCAACGATACTGACAGCTGTTAGCGAACATGCGATGGCAGAGAGAGAAAGAGTTGAGCTGCTCAAAATGGATGGCGCATGGTGCTTAGTGAGGATGTGATGACACACTGACAGAGCGCATGGAGAATGAGGGAATGTTCCAGCATGTCAAAATAAAGTTCGCAAAGATGTGAACTAGGCCATAAAACAGCACTTAAGACATTTGGGGAAAACGGAGAGTGAGAGAGAGAAAGAGAGACCACAACTGCCTTCAGTCTGTGCTTGTGGCTGAGTTACACCATGTTTGCTAGTGTGTCTGTGTTGTGTTCTCAAGTTAAAACAAAGCCAAAACAGACAACAGGCACACCAGTGCCCAATACTTGTGTGGCACCCGTGTGCCTTGTAAGAGGCAAAAGGAGATAATGAGCAGCAGAAGAACTACACGAATAATGGGCTCTGTCTTTGGTTTAACTCACTTCATTCACACATACATGCACATCAGCTGCTCCAAGATATACAGTATTTCATGGAAAGGATAAATATTTGAAGTGGTGTAAATGGATAGTAACTAATAACCAATTACTAACAGTGATGACATACACAACAACAACAGTAGCATAAACAAAGTCCATAAACCAAAAGCCTACTTGTTGTGTGCTACGTTCAGGAGCAGGTTTGGCTATTAGCAATAATTAATAATTATCAAAGATAATTGGAACAACCATCAATTATCAAATTCAATAGAATATTAATTATCAAAGATAATCATTAATTATTAAAATCAATGGAACATTGATTAGAATTAACACTAGCTTATTGATCCTTAAAATCAACAATCATCAAAGATAATTATCAATTATCAAAATCAACAGAATATTAATAAGGATTAAAATCGCTGGGGCATCACCCTGGAGAGAGGCTGGGTAATGGCGTCTGCCCGATTAGTGCATGTCTCCGCTTGTATGATAACTTGGGGACAAAGCTGAGCTTTATCACCAAGTTATCTACTAGCCAAATGTGTGTGTGGGTATTGCAAACCAAACCGGTTTTGCGATCGTGGGAAAGAAAGCAACTGTTAGTTTATCACTCAGAGACGTGGCGAACGGCTCGTAAACCGTCCCGCGGTCTTTGGTTCTTTAATGGATAAAATAAGTGTGCCGGTCTCACCCGCGATGGCGGAAATACACAACAGTCCAACGTGGTTGGACAACAGCACAGCAAATCTCATTTGTGGTAAAAATACGTTACAGTAATACCTTGAGTATTATTAGCAGCAATGAGCATACTCACTTCTGCAGGCAAACGGATGAAGACGCAGTTTGCTCGGCGGTCTCCTTCAGATCCGTTAGCGTGTTTGGTGGAACACGGAGAAATCTCAGCTCGTCCAGTGAGATGGAAATTGTCGTATGTTACTTAGTTTCAAGTCGTACCTTACTTCCTTGTGCAACGAGGCTACACCTGAGAGCAGCAATGAGCTGCATCTAGACACGGCACATAATGTTGCTGGAAGCAATGCCCAGAAGGATCTCAGAGGTTTTTCTACTCCCGATGACGTCATGGTTGAAGGAGCGTTCTGTCGTGCGCCTCATCCAATAGGAGTTGAGAGTTCGATCGTTCAGAATTTCACACATAGGTGCAAAGTGAGTAAGGCTTCATGGGATTTGTAGTCTGTTTTGGACTCCCTTTGTTTGACTTTGGCGCAATTGTTGTAGTTAGGCTTTATGCCTGCCTTTATCTTATATCTGAATACCTGAGGCCCAACATTCCCCCCTTTGGTCTGAAGAGTTGGTTGTTGTCCACCATCTTTAGAGCAACTGAAGGGCCGAACATTTCTTGTAGGTTCACAGTAACCTGTGGGTTACGCCGTCCGTGTATTTCTGATAGAAAAGAAAATGGTTGCACAGTCCATACAGTTCATTAGAGTTCACAGAGGCTTTCTCGTCTGGGCAGAGATTGAGGCACATCTGGGCATAGAACTTCTAGCTAAGTCTAAAACTACATTCATCACACATTAAGACAAACATTCCAAGTTATAGGTAGGCACAGCATTAACCGTAACACAATCCTTTGCTGTTCTTTGGTCATAACACAAAATCATAGTAGAACCTGACAGTGGTTACTAGGACCAAAACATTAGAGGAAAGGAAAGGAGGGTTAGAGGTTAAAAGGCTTATCCTTGGAAATGATTGGGGTTAACCTGTGGGATGGGCTTAGACTGGTGTGTAAAACATGGCTGTACGAGGAGGAGGGAGTCCAGTCTGGCCTGTAGGTGTTGAATGTACCTGTACATGGCGTGTGCAATAATTGCCGTGATGATCCAACCACTAAGGATTAGCCCGAGGGTGACCAAACTGATAGGGTGTTCTTGGTAAGATGATGATCTGCTTATGTGTCTAGGAAATATCGTGGTCAATCCAGTCGGTTTGAGACTGAACTTCACTAATTTCGTCCCTTCAGCCTGAAGCTGCTGTTGAAGGGTGTCATCAATGGTGAGGTTGTGATCTCTAAATGCGTCCATGATCTCAATTTCTGCTTGTCGACGCTGAGATGAAGGACAATATCGTCAATGTGCACGGTGGCTCCTTGGGGAACCGTTAAGAACACTGTCTGGTTTGGTAGCGTTAGTTTAGTGGCTGTATCATGGTGGTCATATGACATTAGAACTTCGGTCGATGGTGTGTTATCAAGCCAGTGATTGCCTGCTCGCTCTGCCATTGTCTCTGTTCCTTCATCTTTGACAAACATGCTACCTTGACACTTTTGTTCAGGGGATTCGGCTCTTAGGCTGCAGAGGTAGTTGGTCGCCTCTCTAAACACATAGGTAGGTTAGGGATAAGGTAGAGCGAGGGGTCCTCTTTGTGGTAGGTGAGTGTTGGTGGTGTTTTGAGATGAATGTGTGTGTTACCCCTCTGAAAACCAACATTCAATACGGACTTTAGTCTGTATATATTCTGCCATTCTATGATGGGTAGATTGAGGATGAATCCTATTTCGAGGTTCTGAGGATTTACATAGATTGGAATTGCACTGCCAAGACTATATGCCAGGTGGATCTTTGAAGGTTGCACAATGGAGGTAGTAGCAGATCTAGGGATTTGTTCGTCAAGGTCTAGGGAGACCAGGTAAGCTGGAATCCTTCCACCACTCAGAGTGGTGCTAGGAGATATTACATGCCGATGGGATGGGTTGAGGCATGCAGCTATCCTTATGGCACTACTGTGGTGCATCTTCTCTCCTTTGGAGTGAAAACGGCTTGAAGAGCTTTATCTGATTCGAGTGGACCCATTTGTATGCCGGTGTTTGGCTTGGTTTTGAGACCCTGATGCGGTAGGCTACTGGTGAGAGCATTCCCACTATCTCGAAGGAGCCTGACCAACTTGGTAGGAACATTTTTGAGATTCCTACCAGATTGGTGAACCTGAATATACCTGAACCTGAAATAGAGTAGCTTGTCACCTACTTGGTACTCACGGTGAGACGCTTTCCTGTCATAGTAGGCTATGGATCCCTTGGATCGACTCATATGCAGCCAGGGGGATTTTGTACTGGTGTACAAATGTGGGTGGCACATTTGGATCAGTGGGAATGTGAACGGTGTGGAGGTCGGTGACCCCACAGTCATGGGAATCTCTCGAGAAGATCGGCTGGAAATCATGAAAAGAGTTTCCGAAGCGTGTTTCTCTGATCCTCTGTCATTAAAGCATCTGCTTTGACAAGCTGCTCATTGACCTTGGTCTCAAAGCCAACATAGGGTTCCTCTGGTGAGGAACAGGTTCTGTCATCACCAGGGGTTGTGTCTCCGGGTTGAGTCACAAGAGAGTATACGACCATGTCACCTCTGGTGCCTAGGGTAGTGCTGCAGATTCGTTTGCCTTGTTGCACTTAGTGACGGGCCACCATGATCATTTTGGTTGGGAAAGTGGACAGGACACTGTCCAGGTTGCCGTCCCTGGCTAGTGATGGAGGTAATTCTCCTATCACTGGCAGTGTCAGTTCGAAATCATGAAACAAGTTATCGACCAACATCCCTAGTGGTCACCGTCACGTGAATCGGGACGTGCGTCAGGTTCTGAACCAAAAAGTAGGTTGAGCGGTGGCTCAACTCGAGCAGGGGCGTGCCGCAGACAGTCAAATTGAGTTCTTGGAAGTGGGGAAAAGGTTGAAAGAATGCCTGTGGGCCAGTTATCTTCTGTCATTTAGGGATCACCAGGCAGATGGGAACACCTGCTGTTCACGCAGGATAGTCATATCTACCTCGCTATCAACCTGGCATGCCTGGGGAATGGTATGGCCTGATATTATGTGTTCTTCCTCAATGGTCAGAGAATGCCTCTCGGCCCGAGCTTGGGACCAAAGAACTTGGTTGACTGTGTCTAACTCGGCACCTATTCTGACACGAAGGTCCGCCCCCATGAAGAACGGGGGTTGGAGTTGAGGGACTACACTCACGAAATGCAAGGCCTGCCTTTTCCCAATCCATACGGAGAGGGTGCATACCCCAATCACTTTGAAGAGACTTTGTGGTGACCCTGCAGAAAGAATGCGGTGACTTCACGGTGTGAAGAACGGAGGAGGACTGTGTTGGCACAATTCGTCATATAGGTCCTTGCTCATAACAGTCTTTTCTGACCAGAGCGCTACAAGTGCTTCTGTTGTCACTATACTGTTGATGTGCACACCTCCCACTACGTGGGGGCTGTACAGGGTTAAGTTCGAGTTCTTCAGTGAACAAAGGAAAGACTCGTGTTCATGAAATGAGTTTTGACTATCAGTCTGCGGTGACTGTAGGCTCGCAGGTGGCGTAGAAGGATCAGAGCCAGGGTGTCAACCTGAGCTCACATGTGTCCACAATGGTAATCGATGAGCGGAACCAGTCAGTCCAGTAGGTCCTGGCCAATTAACAGTGGTTCCGTATTAATGGAACATATGTAAACAGGGTTTACAAAGTAAACTTTGGCGTTAACGGGAGGGGATACATCATGTAGTCATGCTGATGGGGGTTCAGTGCCGTGTCCTTTGAGAAGTTTGGCGGCCCTGGTGAACGGTGGAGCACGTCAAGCTGCGTTACTACCTCCATCAGGTATCTCCTGATTATACCTTCTATATCCGGTCCCAAACCTTGTTCTCTTAGGGGATTTGAAACCTTGTCTTCCCACTCACCTTCTTGTTTGGGTTTCCATTCTAACCGTACATTTCCTTTCGGCCAGTGAGCATTTTGCCATTTTGGCCCAGCGTGACCATGGGGGTGTGTCTGGTCACCACCCTCCTGGTTCTGTTGCCCACCCTGCTGGCGATGTGATCAGTGCCCCTGGGGTCCTGTTCTAACGTTCACCTTAACCCTTGAAAACCTGAGCCCAAAATTCCGAAAATTCCATTCTGTGCCAGAATATGATATTCATATCCATATTCATATTACATAACATTAGGGGCAGGGTGTGTCCCTGGGTTTCCTAGGGGCACATTCCAATGCATTGTGCTAAAGAGGGGGCCCTCTTCGATGTCAGATGTGCTGTGCATTTCCTGGGTGGCCAGGTCAGCAGCTGCACTTACCTGATCTGACTCTGCTCTTAGCTGGGCAACTTTGAGCTGCCTGCACAGGGTTTCATTTACCTCCTGCATCTGGGCATTATCTTCCTGTGTCCGGACTTTCTCAGCTTGGGTGCACCTAACTTCTTGGCGCAGGCTGAGATTTTTCCTCTGCAAGGCTTGGTAGCTGTTCTGCAGCTGGGTGAGCTGAGCCTGGAGCTCTGCAGTTTGCAGTTGGGTTCTGCGGTGATGGAGGAACATTTGGCCCACGAGGTCTGGGATTGTGCGCTTTGGCTTCCCGACCGGGTTGTTGACATAATCAACTAGTTCCTGCAATGCTTCATCACAATGACTAGCATTGTAGCCATTAAGGTTATCTCTCTTCTCTATGGAGAGACGGAGGACAACGGCGACCACATCTTGCAGTGCTGGGTCGTCTGACCTCTGAGGAGCTTCAGCTCCAGCCATGTGGGGCGATTGGTGACTAATTTTTCTGGGGCAGTAAAAATGCTCGCGACACAGTGGCTCTGATAGCTTGTTGTGTTACAGTTGCTACACTATATGGCCAAAAGTTTGTGGACACCATATGTGCTTGATGAACATTTGATTTCAAAACCTTAGGCATCAATTTCCCCCTTTGCTGTAATAACAGCTTCCACTCTTTTGGGAAGGCTTTCCACTCTACTGTATGTAGTAACATGGCTGCAGGGATTTGTTCTCATTCAGACACAAGGCTATCAGTGAGGTCAGGAACTGATGTTGGTCGATGGGGCCTGACTTACAGCTGCTGTTCCAGTTCACCCCAAAAGTGATCAGTGGGGTTGTGCAGGCCAGTCAATTTCTTCCATGTCAGACACAGTAAACCATTTCTTTATGGACCTCACTTTGTTCACAGGGGCATTGTCATGCTGGAACAGAAAAGGGCTATCCCCAAACAGTTGCCACAAATTTGGAAGTACACAAAGCCCAAGCCATTACATAAAGAAACATTAAGATTTTTCTTTACTGGATTTAATGGAGTAACCAAATTCGTTAATTAGAAGGGGGTGTCCACAAACTTTTGGCCGTATAGTGTATAATGCTGACACGAACGCACAGGTGAGAGGCTTTGACCTGTGGCTTACGGGTTACTGTTATGCAATGTGCAAATTTCACCACATTCTCTCCTTGGTGGACATCAATTAGATGACCTGGCACCTCTCCGTAACATCTAGACGAAAGCTTTAGGAGTTAAATAACAACAACAGCTGGCTTTGGGCAGACTATCGTAAATTTACCAACCCCTAATCCACTCTAAGAGCTCTTTCACACCACACTGGCTTATGCTTGGCAAGTCGTGAGAGAAGTCGTTTGGCCCCATCTGTTGAGGTCTTTAAGTCTCAATTGAAAACTTCTCTCTTTTCTCTTGCTTTTGAATCTAGGGAATCTTAAACTGGAGTTATATGCACATACACTGTCCTTTTTAATATATAGTCTTTCCTGTTGAATTTATATTGCGTATATGTATGTTATGTGTGGTGATGTTTCCATCATTCTTAAGCTCTTAACTGTTTCCAGATTCTTGATTGTGAAGCACTTTGGTCAACAAAGTTGTTTTTAAATGTGCTATATAAAATAAATTGAATTGAATTGTCAAACAGAACCAAACTTTGAAGTAATGATTCAAGTTATTACTTTGGATTCTTATGCTTACACACTGTGACAAACTGGCACGTAGGATGCCTCACCCAGGGCACCATTAATGCAGTACGCTACGTTTAGGAGCGGGTTTGGCTATTAGCAATAATTAATAATTATCAAAGATAATTATTAATTATTAAAATTAATAGAACATTGATTAGAATCAATGTTAGATTTTTAATCCTTTAAATCAACAATCATCAAAGATAACCATCAATTATCAAATTCAATAAAATATTAATTATTATCAAAGATAATCATTAATTATTAAAATCAATGGAACATTGATTAGAATTAACACTAGCTTATTGATCCTTCAAACCAACAATCATCAAAGAGAATTATCAATTATCAAAATCAATAGAATATTAATAACCAGACAGTATAACAGTCTCAATATAGGATTGTTCTCTTAGGAAGGTCGACGTCTGGAAAACATCGTCATTCAAAAATGAAGGCTTGAATCCGAGTCCTGACATCCACTGCCAGCCCTTGACACAGGTGTTTGCAAAACAAACCAAAACACTTCTCTTTAAAGTATAACCAAGTTTATTGATGCAGTAATATCAATTAATAATCAATACAATGCAGTCAATAAACTTCTGTCTTCCAACTACAAACTAAACAGTAACATGATTAGATATGGTAACAAAATAAGCCTATAATACATGAGAGGTAGGTATGTGTGTGTGTGTGAATGGGTGTGTGTGTGTGAGGAGTTAGTTTATCACTCAGAGACACGGCGAATGGCTCGTAAACCATCCCACGGTCTTTGGTGCTTTAATGGATAAACTTAGTGTGCCGGTCTCACCCGCGATGGCGGAAATACACAACAGTCCAATGTGGTTGGACGACAACACGGCAAATCTCATTCATGGTAACAGTACGTTACAGTAATACCTTGAGTATTATTAGCAGCAATGAGCAGACTCTGTAAATGAGCAGTCTGTAAACTGTACAAGCAATAACCTTGATACACAAGAATAACACACTTTAATAATCTATCTCTGCCCAGACGTAAACCTGTTACTTGAGTCGCATGAGGACGTGGGTAGAATGTGTGTTTGTCCATCGTTTGTCCATCGTTTGGTGGGCTGGCAGAGAAGTCGACTCATTTGAAGAGGGAAAAGAAATCTTCTTTCTTCACTTCTGCAGGCAAACGAGGCTACACCTGAGAGCAGCAATGAGCTGCATCTAGACACGGCACCTAATGTTGCTGGAAGCAACGCCCAGAAGGATCTCAGAGGTTTTTATACTCCCGATGAGATGCAAGACATGTTCTGTCTTGCGCCTCATCCAATAGGAGTTGAGAGTTTGATCCTTCAGAATTTCACACATAGGTGCAAAGTGAGCAAGGCTTCATGAGACTTGTAGTCTGTTTTGGACTCCCTTTGTTTGATTTTGGTGCGATTGTTGTAGTTAGGCTTTATGACTGTATGTAGGCCTGACTTTGTCTTATATCTGAGTACCTGAGGCCCAACACTACTACACAAACCGCATAATTTTTTCAGGATATAATGCATGTTGGGAGCATGCAAATCAGCAACATTGTTCAATATGAATTTGTTTGTTCAGACAATTATGTTGAGCGAGTTGGTACAACAACTGTGGTGATGTTGTTGGTCCAACATTTGGGTTTATGTAGATTCAAATTTCTTACCAGTGGTGCAAAATTTTTTTTTTTTAAATGAGCAATGCAATGTTAAATACACTCCCCAAAATAGGTAGCTGCGCCCCTTGTTTCAATCTTTTGAAGATTGTGGCAGGGTGAGCAAGACACAGACACAGTGGTTGTGGCGTCAAACCTCGGAGAGGCATTTATTGGAAATAATAATAAACATAAATTGCTCTTAAAAAGGGGAAATACTGTCCAGGGGAATAGTGTTCAAAATAAAGGAGAATCTGGCAACCTTGCGGTAAATTGGGCATCGTGTAGGATGGGGAGTGTCCAGAGGAGGTCAGAGTCTGGCAGCCACACGCGCTCCCCTCCATGGTCCATGGCACAAGGGCGCTGGCATCCATGCCCGTCGGCCGCTACACGTGCTCCAATCCACCGGCATCGCATTTAATTCACGCCAGGGGTCCGAGTCCAGTGTGCATCTAACTTGGCTGGACACACCCCGCTCTGCTGCTAGATCTGCGAGGACGCCAGTGTGTGCACACAAGGAAATAGAAGCCGGCTTCCTGAGAAGAGGTGCGCTCTATGTTTTATTGTCATCGTTGACAAGGCCAAACACACATCAGGTGTGGCTCGTTCCACCCTGCTCCCCAAATTAGGCTTACTAACTATGTGCCTCTTCTCTCTCCTGCTCACTCCCGTTGTGATCCTGGCTAAAGGACAGCCCTCAGAGTGGGACAACGATGACAAGAGGGAGGGGTGGGACGTACTGCCACAAGATCTTGTGATAAATTAGTTACTTGACACTTAATATAGTTGATTCATCATCATTTTTTGAGTTGAGGTGGCAAATATGCTTGGTAATTCAACTAATGAACAAGTTGATACAGGCTGTACTGTAAGTGTTGACTTAATGTAAATTTGATGTTTTACATATGTAATGAGGAGGAGGGTGTGTCCAGGCCGTGATGGAGCACGGCCGGTGCTGAATCAGCTGATCAGCGGGAGAGTGAGATAAGGGGTAACCGGAGACACCGGTTCGAGAGAGAGAGAGATGCACGCGGCCGTGTTGCATGTGTGTCTGTGTCTGTTTGTTTGTTTTCAGTTCATTTATATCATTAAAATTTATGTTGACTGTTCAGCCGGTTGCCGCCTCCGCCTTGCCCATCCTTTATCTGTTACAGTGGTGCCGAAACCCAGGAGGGAGGAGGAAGGCACTGTTACAGAGTCCTTGCCGCTACCATCCACCAGGGGAGCAGCCACGGCTGTCTGCCTGGGGATGGAGGTTTCGCTGCCGGCCACTGAGAGCCGGAGGCACCACGGCCATCTGCCGAGAAGGGGAGGAGCGAATCCGTCCGCCAGGGGCTGGAGGACTCGCTGCCATCCACCAGGGGAGGAGCGAGCTGCCGTCCGCCAGAGGGCGGAGGAGCAGTTGAGGACCGGGCGACAGCGTGCCCGGGAGCCAGCGAGCAAATTCTTCTCTCTCTCTCCTCTCTCTCTGTATCTCCGCTTGCCCTTTCCCTCTCCCCACACCTCCCCTTGTCTCTTCCCCAGGTTCGCAGGAGGCAGGGTGGACCAATGGCTGACAGAACGGCCGGAAGTGCAGCGGGGGGGAGTTAGTCAGACTGGTGGCTCCCCAGCCTGAATCGGGTGGGGGAGGAGTGTTGACGAGGAGGAAGGCATGGCCAGGCCATGATGGAGCACGGCCTGGCTCTGAATCAGCTGATCAGCAGGAGAGCAAGATGAGGGGCAGCCAGAGACACCGGTTCGAGAGAGAGAGAGACACGCTGCAGCGTTGCATGTGTGTCTGTGTCTGTGTCTGTTTATGTTTGTTTTAAGTTAATTTATAAAGTTTATGTTGACTGTTCAGCTGGTTCCTGCCTCCTCCTTGCCTATCCTTTATCCGTTACAGCTTAGTATAGCCTACTGTAAAAAGTGGTAACCACTTGCTATCTTAAGAAACTAGTTCTACCTCATCTAACCCTAAAAACTAGGGGTGTAATGATTCACTCAACTCACGATTCGGTTCGGTTCTCAATACTGAACTCACATTCCAGTTTGGTTCGGTTCATGTTTCTTTAAACTAATCCTGAATCAAGACAAGTTAAGATTGAAAGTTTTTTTTATTATTATTACTTTAAGCTGAAAATACAGAATTATGTTAGATGCATCTGCTGCTTACACACTGTCACTGATTACATACGTTCAGAATATTTATAATTTAAATTGTATTTTTCTAAAATAATATTGTCTTGATTACATCTAAATATTCTTTCCAAAAATACATATTTAATAAAAGTACATGGTTATCCAGTTTAATAATAATAATTTACTGATGAAATATAATCAGATATGACATTTGACATTAGGATTATGTTCCCCCATTGCATTATTATAATATTCAGCATTATATATATAGTAGACTAATAAGTAAACTTAAATTTTCTCTCACACAGTCAGAGCAAATTACTCTTGCACTTCAAACAGATATTCGATCCCTCACACTGAAAAGTCCCGTCTCTCTTCCAATCCTGGTTTAAGTTTCAGTTTCTGCAGTTTCAGCTGAACTCATCGTACAACACCTGTGGCTTCTAGTGTGCATTTGTATTTTAGAGATCATTGTATGCCCGTGTTACGAAGGCTTAAGTTGTCGGCTCATCTCACGTATTGGATAGGACAGACACTAAAATAATATAAAACAATTAAAACACATCCCATATACACGATGCAGATCATCACATTTTTTAATTGTGATGTATCACGATAAATTGTTACATGCCTACTAAAAACTAGTTTTAATGGTGTTAACCTAATGTATTCAGGTTGATTCAGTGATGTGAATATTTTGACTCGAATAAAGACCTCATGAAAATTACGAGATTGTGGCGACATTTTTGCTAAATTATATTACGTAGTTCCTTACACATATTGCTGCATTTCCAACATGAAATATCCACTGTGTGGTGCTAAAAAAGTGAATACAATTTTCTTGAACAGACCCCTGAACCTTAAGCCTAAACCTAAACGATAGTGTCATAAAAAGCAAATGTGACATGCAATACAGATGATGTTTTTAAAGGTTAATGCTCTATCTAGTTGTAAATAAAAAAAAATAAAAAAAAACACCCCCCCTACCCCACAACGGTGTGTCTATTTGCATTCCGGTGTAAATAGCATCTGCAACACAGTGCAGCTAATTTCACCCCGATAGTCTGGTGGAACCAGAGGAATGTGTGACAGTCCAAACAGTAGATGTCACTGCAGTGGCGTTGCGTGTAAAGACAGCAAGTGAATGTGTACTGTTGTCCTAGCGACCGGGGTTTGAATCCGGGTTTTGTCCCACTCTTTTTCCCATCTGATTTCCTGTTTACACTCTTAATTTTCCTTTAATACTACTTAAAATAATATATAAAAATGAATATAAATGTTGATCTTATCGCAGTGATTTGGTCACGGTGAATGTCGAGGAGGCGGTTTGATCCGGAGGCGAGGTCTGTCGATCACACTCGCTCCCGCTGCTCGGCATCGCTTGCATGTAGATTGCATCACTGTATTACTAATATTGTAATAAAAAAGTTTTGGGGGGAGAAACCATAGTTTTAATGCAATTAACCATGGTGTTCCTATAGTAATATGTTGTTAATATAGTAAACATGATTAATTTTGTGGTTACTGTAAATTTACCAAAAATACATGGTGAAACCATAATAACTGTAGTAAAACGTTTATTTTTCTAAGGTAAGGTCAAGGTTATGTTTAGGCATAGGTGTTAATGTAGTGTGTCTGTGGGACTCTAACATAATAATAAACACACTGCAGTGATGCCGACACTATCTGATACTATTTGCACCAGAGTGCAATAAGTATCAACCATTATTTGCACCGGGGTTGGGATGCAAATAATATCTGCCATTATTTGCACTGGGGTGTAAATAGCATATACCATTATTTGGACCAAGGTGCAAATAGCATCTTCCTTTCTTAAATCTTACCGATAACGTCATAAAAAGCTAATTTGACATGCAAAATGCAATTGCTGAAGCATCTATATCATTTTGTGGTGTTTCTGTCACACTTTGGGCCCACGTGTCGACTTGCATGACCTTCAGGCCTCATATCCCGATCCTTTGCTTTGCAAGCACAACTTTATCAGTTGAGCTACCACGCAATTTGATTGCACTTGAACAAGCTTGTTTGAGCCTCACAAAGAACAAACCATGAGCTGCAACATTGTACTCTTGAGGAAGACACTAAATCTCAGGTTGCTGTATGGGGATTGTCCCTGCAAAAAGTGTACTGTAAGTCACATTGGATAAAAGAATCTGCAACACGACTATATTATAAAATGCAATGACATTTGAGTCTCCACCATCACTATAAAAATGTTTTATGTGCACATAATCAAAGTCCACTTGCATACAGTCTGAGCTTTCATCTGCTCCAGAGAGCTATTTTGGGTCAAACTGAGTCTCACTTCCTTTCTAAGGGGAAATGGACTTATGTGTTGCTATGCATTTGATATAACTCCAGTTTCCTGTATTTCTTTCTCTGATTCTCGCTCTTTCTCTCTGTCTGCAGTACAGCAGCTTTTGGTCTCCGAGTTGTGCCTTTAAAGTCTTTGATCCCATGATGCTTATCACACATGTGAACAGAAAGAGCAAACGTATAAATAAAGGAAAAGAGGAAGCAACACCTGCCTTCCCTTGATTTCTTCTTCATTCCTCTCCGTCACTCTATTTCGAAAACTCTTTTTTTCTTTATGAGTTGGGATGAGCTTCCTGCATGGGCCAGTGGATGCAAACTTGCTCGCCTATTCACTCACTCACTCACACACACATACACATCAATAGTCTATTAGATACTGATGTTTGTGGCTATACATATCTCTGTGTGTGGGTCCGTCTCTGTTAAAGAGATTATAACAGTCTAATGTTTTGCCATAGAGCACGAACAGGTAGGTTGGCAAGTAGTGAGAGAGAAAGAGAGCAATTGTATGAAATGGTCTTTTGGTTAAACTGACTATAGTCAAAGAAACAAACAGGAGAGGAGGGCATTGCAAACATATGGGCATTTGATGCCTAAAACAACCATAAGACATCAGCTCATTCTAATCAGAATCCCTGGCTTATCTCTCGCTCGCTCTCTTTCACTCCCACTGAGTTTAAAGTGGATCCATGTGATGCTGAAATGAGAACCCACATCTGGAGCTGAATACCATGACATTGTGTGTGTGTGTGTGTGTGTGTGTGTTCTGTTACTCATACTCTTATTAGAGAGCATATTTTGCTTTTTTGTTCATGAATATCATTATCCTTTTTTTTACATAAGCAACAGAGCAGTAGCCAAGCCAACAAACAGACCATAGCAGTAAATTAAGATTTTTTTTAATGATTTTCACTCCCATAATGTTTGCCACTTACTTTGTGCTGCAGCGCTATTTATTTTATTTCCATCATGTTTCTCTCTCTTTCTCTGACTGTCTCACTTTCTCACTCGTTTAACAATACGTTTCCAAGCAACAAAACAAATGTGCCATATGTGGAATGGCTTTGCTACATTTGGGTTTCACTGCTAAAAACATTGAGAGTAAGTGCACTAAATGACACTGAGGTTTTATGGTGGTATAAAAAGTGTAGAGTGTATGTGTGTGCGTGTGAGTGTTAGGACAATGGCATGTGATTTTAGGGAACAAATTTGAAAGTGTTTTTGTATTCAGCCTTGAATTAAAATTGCCATAAAGATAAGAAACACCCCTCACGTTAATGCTGCCAATGAATAGATGACCTAAATAAAGAGTTACAGAAATACTATGAATATACAACAAACAATGCACCAGAACCAAAAGAGTTGTATATTGCTTTCAGAGAACGTTTTGAAAATATGAATGCATGGAATGTATGTGTTGTATCAGAGACAGTACAGGATGAGACAGGTCACTGGTATACTTATGAACTGGAGCAGTTGTAATGGTGAATATGGCGGCTGTAGGAATGGAAGTCATGGCATACAGTTAAAAGAGCAATTCTGTTAGAGAATGGGTATGTCTATCAGCAGGATTAGCCTGATTTTATTTTTTTATTTTTTTTGGCATGATTTGAGCTAAAAACAAAAGCCAACAAGAACACACAGAAAATCAACATATTGCTTCCGAAACATTCAAATCAAGTGCCATTCCCCATCAGACATTGCATCAATCAGGCATGTGATCAGCCAAGGACAAAAAAGAAGGAAGGAAGGCCGCAACCCAACCCCCGTCTGTACTCCATTCAAGTATAAAGGAACTTTTTTTTGTACTTGCAGTATATGAAAAGACAATAGCTGCTCTGAGGTGTTAAAGTATGGCCACTGAGTGACCTGATTTGTCTTAAAAAAAGGGACTTTGGTTTAAAGGGTTTCTCACAACTTTCTCTTTGACACTTGGTTTTTCAGGGAACTCATTTAGCCCATCAGGTATGTGGTATAACACAAATCTTGTATAAGTGCATGTCTTGTGGTGTGCGCTGGTTTGCAGCAGGCTGGATGTGGCATCAGAAGCAGCTTCTCTGAGGTTGTTCATGGTGTGTTTACTTTGACAGTCACCAGTAACGGCCAGAGATGCTGCTTGTTATTCAAAGCAGATAAATAAAAATAGAATCCACATACTGCTTGAAATGTTGTGGTCTGAAGAAATTAAAGAAAAACAGCTCATATAAGCCCATTTTAACCTCGCATTTCTCTGTTTCTGGGAAATGCGCAGATTTTGCATTTAATTCACAAAATGTGTAAAACGCTTGAACCATCCATCAAATATTGTTAGGTTCAAGCGTTTTCATTTCTCCACATAACATACTTCCTGCTTGCCACACATCTGCGATGGATAGTAATAAGATGGCTTTAAATGCATGCCAATACTTACCACTGAAAAAGGCACTAAAAATGGATCTAAAACCAAACTAAAACAGACTGAAGTCAAACCTAAACACAAACCTAAGGAAAATCAGCTCCCCTCCCTAAGATACTCAAGTCACAATCACTCACTTACTCAATGTGCAAAATACATTGGGTTTTGCCTTTCATTTTTCCATGAAATATGGTTCTCTTCTAGCAGATATATCTGGATGTGTCTTCTTCATTATGACAAAATCCTCCACAGCTTTAGCACTCTTGTCAGTGCAGAAGCAGCTGGAGAGAGGATAAAACAGATTGAACTAACGCAAGTTCCAGCTGCTGAGGAATTATTACTAAATTAACCACCCAGTGTATCTCTTAATTGCTTTCTGCATAATGTGCTTTTCAAAAGCCCTGCATTTTATTCTTTCTTTGCACAGTTTAAAAGGGAAACAATATCATGGACAATTTAAAAAAAAAAGATGTCCTCTCTGTTCATCTCACGCTCTCTTTTACTCTCTTATTTCCATGGATGGTTGGTCTTTATAAGAGTCTCTGGTAAAATATAACTGAAATTGCAGCATTAGACACCTGTTACTGTGTACTGTGTCTTTCAAATGAACTGATATTATACGGGTATGAAACTGTGCATTAAGTAGGCAGCATTCATCAGAAATATAGCTAAACCATTATGGCCAAGCACAGAGATTTCTGTTTAAAAAGTATTTGAGGAGAACCTCTGTATCTTTATTCTTTTTGTCTTACTCTCTCTTTCTTGATTTAGACTGACTGTTAACTATACATTTCTACTATGCACTATCCTATTTTTATTCCCTAAAATTCATTCCATTTCTGTTATCATGTGTTGACACCTCCAACATATCCAGTTTGGCTGCAGTGAAATATACCGTATGAACTAGTATGTGTGTGTGTTTTTATTTGTTTCATGTCCTGTGATCTTAGGCTCCAGTAAGCTATAATTGTTTGCTGTAAAACATTAATTGGGACCAGATGAAGTGGGAAAGATTTCTTGCATCTTTTTTTATGGATAATATGAGGTTGTTTACACAGAATAAATAAGACAATAATGAGCCACAAACCAAGACTGAGAAGAGAGAGAAACCTGGATTAGCTCGCACAAACAGAGATCACACAGATAGATGTATATTCATAGAGACTGCATATTCATAATATAAACAAATTTATAAAGTTCTGAACAAAATTCGTCCATTTGGGATTTGTTGATTCTATTGGCCTTGTTGATCCATAGCCTATTGGCTATGACATAGTGTTTTTAAATCAAATTGCTATTGTTCCTTTATTGTCCATTAGATGGCTTACTTGTACAACATACAATTTTTTTCTCTCTCTCTCTTTGCTTGTGGAGCCTGCATTTAGGTGCAGCCTAGCTGCATTTAACATACCAAACATATTGAGTTCTGTTTAAGTCAGAGAACTCACAGGATGGGGGGGTTAGAGTAAGGATTGTCACCACAAAGAAGACACGCACCTATACATCTAAAGGAATAAATATACTCGAGATAATAGCAAGTGTATTCTAGGTTCACTGTGGTAATAGTAGGAAAGACACACTATCACACCTACTACAATGTTTGAGCTTTCCTTCCTTACAAAAAAGTACAGTGGTAATGCCATGGAACAGTAATGATATTAAATGGTCATAGCATGGTACTGAATGATTACCATATTCCTGTACATTGGTATTTACATGCTACTACAAGGTACTTTAAAGAATATTATGATATCATGATATTATGGCACTTGTCCAAAACACCATGGTACCATGTAAAAAAAGAAAAAAAAGAAAGGAAAGAAAGACCAGACTGATCTCATAGTGAATTTGGAAACAGTAGGTTGACTTTTCTTGAGCTAAACTCGATTTGTACTCGATTTGCCCCCAGTGGAAGATTTTTATTACTGAAAGGGCATGCCTGAGCTCCAGTATCTCCAAGTATCTGGGTGAAATGCACACAGAGGGGCGCCAAAAGTGAGTTGTAAAGTGAATTGTTCTTATCTTTAAGGATGTAATACAATGAAGAGGAATAAACATAACATCAGTGCAGAAAAATATAACCTTAGAAGGAAAATTGAAATCACACTCATCACTGATTATGTGAACACAATTACTTCCTGGTTTTAGTGCAGGACAAACCCAGGTCTCCCATACTGCTGAAAAGGTAAACATTCTTGACCAAATGCAAAAATGTCTGACGGGAGATGGGCTTGTTAGTATCTCGGCATAATGGGGCCAATATCAGGGTACTGGAACATTCAGATGCTTTTTTTATTATTATTATTATTATTATTGTGTATTTTTCCTCATGCTTTTCCCCAATTTTGATCAAATTTTTTCTTGTGTCATTAAAAAAAAAAAAAAAGTCAAAATGGTCTGAATGGCAGACAGGCTTCTTGACACTTCTTGAGGAAAGAAACCCAAAGCTTTCCAGTCCACAGCAAATAGAGAACTTTACCAGGCTGCCCTCTCATATGCAAATACTTACTTGATTTGATGCGAGGGTTCTTTCCCCATTAAATCTGAACACAGAGAGGTATCGTACTCTAATCAATGTTCAGCCATTTTAGCTGTTGTTAAGATGAACAGCCCACTGAATGTCCCTCAGCTCAAGACACGAGTAAGCTCACATGATGTTCTAAATAAATAAAGGCCCACCCTCACCACACCAGTAGTGTCTCCTCTGCTTTCATGCACATTGCACAATATATAAAACATACTGTATTTCTTTTTCCACTCATCATACATCCTAACGAGTGGCTCTGAAAGTCCCTTTGTGTCATTGGTTAAGTGCTGAATGCGCCATTTCTAACTTTCTTTTTCTTTTCTTCTTTTTTGCATCATCGTTTAATTTATTGACATGCTCATTTCTTGTTCGTAAACTTGACATTCGTCTTTTAATTCAACCAGCTTCCATTCCAGCAACAGAGTGAAACTGAGTTGTGACTTCTGGCTGACTGTGTCAAGTTTCTCCCTCTCTCTTTCTTTCCTCTCACTCTGTCTCTTTCATTTGAGTGCTGAGAGGATTAAATCAATTATGTTGATTTTGTATTTATTGCATGTATGCCCTCAGTCGTTTGTAATTAGCTTATAGCTTTTGATGTGAGGTAATGTGATGAGAGGGTTACGGAATCTCTGGAGGCGGGAGAGAGAGAGGGAGAGAGAGAGTCAGGCGCCAGTGCTTGTGGGTTTCAGGCCATCCCTTTGTTCTGGTCCAGTCACAGTTGAACAGGTGAGTTCCACCTGAGTGGAGCAGGACAGAGGGGGGAAAGGGGATCAGTGTCAGGGGCTAAAGGGCCACATGATTCAGGGTAGGACCACCCAACAGTCTGGCGTCAACCCTCAATCAAACATTCATTACATACTGCGGTACCCTCCCTCCATCTTTCCCCTTACCCCACAAATACACAATTACCTTAGAGATGACCTTACCACTACTCTCCTCCCCAACCCCCTCTTCATCTTTCATATTCCCACCCACTACTCACTCAAATACCTTAACCACCCTGAGAGATGTGGGTGGCCGCCTCTCGCCTGGTCAGTGGAAAAGTGAGGGTTCGGAGGTGGTAGTTTTTCCCCTGTAAAAGGCTACCTTAAAGTATTTAGTGGCCTTGAGGATGGACGAGAGAGAGAAAGAGAGAGAGAGATGGATGGAGAGAGAAAGAAAGTTCTGGTGATTACAGGTGAGTACGGTGAATACATTTTTGTTAGGACACTTTAGAATAATTTGTCATTGGCATTGTAAAAAGATTTAATCCATATGGCTACGTCAATGTTATTCTATAAATAAAAATATACACACAAAGATAGATGTTTAAGCATAAAGGAATGTTCTAGGGTCAATAAAAGTTAGGCTAAATCGACAGTATTTGTGGCAAAATGTTAATTACCACAATAAATAATTTAGACTCTTCCCTCCTTTATTTTTAAAAAGCAAAAACACAGTTACAGTAAGGCACATACCACTGAAGTGAATGGGATCTGTCTATAAACATTAATATACACACACTTTCAAAATTATAGCCAAAAAGATGTAAACAGTATACGTGTTAACATGATTTTAGTGAGGTACAATTGCTTTCTAACCGTATCTGTGTAAAGCTACTGTACAATATATCCAATAATTCAACTTTGTTGTCATGAAGACATAATGCCGGTAAACCCTGTAATCTGGTAAACATCGTTACATTGGTAAATCCCTTATTCTATATTTTGTGTGGTAATCAACATTATGCCTCAAATGTTGTCGACTGAGCTTAATTTATTAACATATTTGTACCACCAGTTGTCCAATGTTTCCAGTATTCACCCTAATTAGTGATATAGTACATCAGATAGGCAGAGGATGTTGAGGGATGCTTCAGGACTCTGCAATAAGAGTGAAGAGTGATGGAGAGAGTTAAAATAAGTTCTCTCTTAGCTCATCTCAGGATCTGAGTGGGGGTAAAGTTCAAGGGTCAGACACTGTTACAGGCATACCGCTTGAGCTGGAGTCGGATCAGGGGCATAGATTCCAGGGGGATGGGGGGGGGAGGTAACCCCCTCAATAATCAAAACAAGCAAGTACAACCCCCCCCCCCCCCCCATTATTTATACCATGATCAATGGAAACATGGGTAAATGCTTGACACTGCAACACCCCCCACCCCAATGTTTAAGCCAAATCTAAGCCCTTGAGTCAGATGGATTGACTTGGTTCATAGACAGAGAAGCTATTTGAAGATAAATTTAGTCCCTGTTCTCTGGTGTCAGTGAGGAGGAGGCATTTTAATGGCCCTGCTCTGAAAATGACTGAGATGGACTTCAGACAATAGATGACTTTCATGTCTTGCCCACTGTTATTCAAAGACAGACGCCTAAATACACCTACTTCTTTCCAGCATACAGAATATATTCACACAAAAACACACATAAACACATACAGGCATATACACACAGCCAATTCATGGACACATACACACACCTCTCTGCTGTTTATCTTAGGGGTCACTATGCCAAACACACATGGCTGCTGCCACGGTTTCTAAAATTGCTCTGTGGCTGTCTGAACATCCCATAATAAAATAAACTCTGCATGTTTCAGGGTGCCTCACTGAGGATTTAATGACTGAGGATTTCAAATTCTGGTCCGATTCGAAAATGTTACAGAAAGGCAGAGCAAAAACATCTTAAAAAGCCTGAGGATATTGGATTGGACGTCAGCAGCTTTCAAGGGCTGTTTGAATTGGCACACAGAGCGGCGGATATTCACAGGAGAAGAGTGTGCCATGCGACATTGCTCCACGAATAACTGCATCGCAGCAAGCCATAGGAAACTGGTGGTGAAACTCAACACATGTAATGGCAGCCACAGGCGAGCAATGCCAGCCAATGTTGCATCTGCTCTGGGAAAGACAAGTCCCATAGACATGTAGAGTACCTCTGATTTTTGTGTTCTATAATGTCATAGACATTCTGGAAATATGTTTACATATGTTTTTATAGGCCTATGTTTTATTTTCTTAATGCATTAATACATCTATGAAAAAACACATAGCAAAAGAAAATAACAGACTTTGGTGAGGGTAGATGACATACGTATTTCGACCAAGGATGGGCAGTATTTCAGATACATGTATTTGAAATACGTATTTGAAATACAAAATACTATTTTGTATTTTAAAGTATTTTAAAAAAATCATATATAATTTGTAATTTGAAGAAAGAAAAGATGGTGGCGCGCATGGACGCATCGGCTACTCCAGAGCCTAACAACAGTGCTAATTTGTGTGTAAACTCTGTTTGTCATTGTTTTTTATCACCTATGTCAATGAGACACAGCCGCTGACATGTTTACAGTTTTGAGAATCTCAAAGACATCTAGAAAAAAATCTTACAAACATTTACTCATGCCAAAACTGAAGGTGTCGGTTGAGGAGCTAAACAACAGCGGGCTTTTAAGATCGACAGGCTCTGAGACAGCAGCCTCGCCTGTGCAGCGTGGCCGGCAGAGAAGATGCCGCAAGCGATGCGAGAGGACGCAGAAGAGTGGCAAGCGGGCCGGTGCTCGTGCAAGGCTAACGGCTAACCCAACCAGACCTGCACTCCCCTCGTTATTTCTGGCCAACGTACACGCCATGAACAGTAAGTTGGACTTCCTTAGGCTTCATATTACCTCACAGCATGAATTGAGTGACTGCTGCATTCAAATTTTCACTGAAACGTGGCTGCACGATAACATTCCCGACTCGGCAGTTCAGCTAGATGGATTAGCCTCCTTCTGCACGGATAGGAACTCATCGTCCGGTAAGAAAAAAGGAGGAGGACTGTGTGCATTCATTATTTATTGTTTATTGTTGTATTTAGTATGTGTACTTATTTATCATGCACAGTGTTGTTTCGTATTGTTGTTTCGTATTCACCGTTGAATTGCACTAATTCACGTGTCTACCTGTGATAGTCTTGTAAAACACTGTAAGAATGTTACATGTTAAATGTTATGCACTGTGGTCTCAGGAGACACTTTGTTTCATTTCTTCACCTGTACGTAGAAGGAAATGACAATAAAAACCGCTTGACTTGACTTGATCTAAATACATTTAAGTTTGGTGTTTGTGTATTTTCAAAATAAATCAAATACTTTGTGCCAGTTAACCTCTTAATTAGGCTGCTGATTTCCTGGGTCAACTAGTTCAGGCATGCCTCCCAACCCCAACTTTCATGCCCCCCAACCCTGAACTTTCATTTTGAGATGCAGATGTCGGAGAGAACGGCTCCATCTAGCATTGGGTGAGCAAATTTTCTGCGTTCCTGCAAGGAAATATGGAGTAAGGTGAGGTGATGATGTGATGGTCGATTCTACTTGTTGCAAAAAACATATTAATTGTTGGCAATTAAGGTTATTAAGGTAGCTATGATACTTCTCTCTAGCCAATGCAATGCTTGTCAACAGTGAAGAAATCACAACTACTCAGCAGCCAGCTAGCGAGCTAGTCTAACTATCATTAGCGAGTTCACTAGCTATTGCTAGCTAGTAAGCTAAAATGGAACATCATTCAGATTTGCCTTCAGTTAACATGAAGGGAAAAAAGAGCACTGGCAAGGGGGAAATAGTGTTAGCACTAGCACTGGACATTAACACTAGCTAGTCAGTGTTGTTAGCTAATTGGTTGTTGGTGTTAGCAACTGCTTGTGTATTTATTACCTAGTCAAGTGTGTAAAGCATTACTCCTTGCTAGATAGCAAGAAATGTACCCACTCTTTTACATGTGATTTATTTAATAGGGTTTGCCACAATAATAGCAGGCTGCAGTGTAACCTGGACAGAATATAAATGGCTGCTATTTGGCATTTTGTACTATGTAAGTTTGTAATCATGTACCTGTTTATATATAATTGTCTTTAATTGATTGCCTTATATTACCTAACTTTGACAAAAAAGTACTGTGGCAGTGCCATGGTCATGGCACATGATGGTACTTTGAAATAAACCATTACCATAGTTAATATCCAAAAACATGGTAACACATACCTACACATAAAAAAATAAAAAAAATTAAAACTTGTTTGATTTGATTTGTTTTATATATATATATATCCAGATAGGTTTCAGCCTACTAGTGATACTTCATTGAATGGCCAATTTTACATGTATTTTGTGTATTTTCAAGATACAAAATACTGTATTTAATTTTGATTAAAAAAAAAAAAATTCCACACAGTATTTGGTATTTTATTTTGATACATTTAAACTGAGGTATTTTGTATTTTTATTTTAAATACATTTTCATGTATTTGTGCCCATCACTGATTTCGACAAATTAAATCATGGCTTTGTGGGTTCCATTCGACTGTCTTAAGTGGTCTTATGGTCATGTCTAATTTTCATGTCTAATAGTTTTTTATTTTTTTATTTATTTTTTGTCAATTTTGGAAAGACATTTAAAATTTTTTGCAGCTGATCGATTGATACCCAGGTACACAAGATCAGGACACATTGAACAGAAATTTCTTCTATCCCCCACAGATTCGATTATGTTAGTGTAAAATTAAATATGGTGGTGTGCACCCTTACTTATTATTAATGTGCCCTTACTTATTACTTATTATTTACTTATTATTAACCTTACTTATAGGTTAATGTGTATTTTTAATGTATCACTTGTGGAAAGATCAACTTTTTTTTCTGACAGAAAACCTCTCTAAAATCTTGTGTGAAAGCATGATTTGACCTATGGTGAAGGAAGAGAAAAGCTGTTATATATATTTAATTATTATTTAATTGATTATCATGCATAATAAAAATAAAAAATACATTTGAAACATGTTTAACTCTTCCCATATCTCAAATGCCCTTATTGTCTTAGTAGTTTAATAGAAAATTGACACGATAGCAGAATGAACTTGAACAATAGAAACTCACATCTAAAAACTGAAAACAAATAGAAAGCTAAACTTTTTACATTTAAGAGCCTAATAAAGAAGAGAAAAGCTAGGGGTCATAATCATTTGCAAAATTCTGATGAAGTTAATGTGGTGCCCAAATGAAGGATTCAGTATCTTCCTTATTTTTCTGTATAGCTTTTATTGTGTGCTTCAGTCACACCAGCTGTAGTAACAGTCATTGAAAATATCTACCACATTATGCTTGGACCTCTGGGACATTGCGTTTTAGGAATCGTGTGAAAAAGTTGTGGAGGTACACCTAAAAAGATCTGGGGAAAGAGAAAAGCAGGTTTCATTTTAGGATGTATAGGGCAGAGAAAGAAGGGGTGATAATGATGGGAGAAAGAGAGAACAAATGTTTGTAAAGAAACACATGGCATGAAAACTTTTTAACAGAGTAACAGAGAGTAATGATAAAAGAAACACAACCCTGACAAAAGACAAGAAGACAGAACAATAAAGTGATATGGATATATTTATAGACTTAGATGGAAAGCATGAAAAGACATAACATAGGGGAGAAAAGGTTGCAAATGAAAGAAAGCGAGCGAGAGAACCCTTTTTCACTCGTGGCAGCGAGGCCAGTGTCATCATGTCTCAGGAATTAGGCAGACACATGCGTTGGTGCTGCAGTAGGAGTGAGGCGCCGCTCTTGGCCTGCGGTTGGGGAACATGAAAGGGTTTGTGGGATGAGCAGGAGGGCTGGCCTGGCCCCTGGAGCGCAGTGCTGCTCCTAGCCAGAGAAATTTGGCAGCACAGTCTCGCTGCAGCCCGCGGAAGGAATCCACTTCTATATTCCAGCAGGGAACCACAACTCCAAACAATCCCCCGAGAACAGGGCTGCTGACAAAACAACTCTGTACACACATGTTCATACACACACTCACACTAAATCACTAACGAACATAAGCATACACTTTAATTTGTAAACGCAACCTCAACACACAAATACACACATTAACTCATGCGATTTCAACTGAGAATGGGTACCAGATAAAAAGTGAAAGTCACCATCAGAGCACAGATGACACAGGGTCCCTCACCGGAATCATTGTCTCTCCCTCTCTTTTCCTACCTCCTTTCTTTTCTTCTCTCCAGAGAGGAAAAACTACCCAGTCACACACACTTAGCGCTCATTTGGCGGTACTGTTACCCAAACAAAGTTTTCTTTGTGTCTTGGTTTATTGCAGCCAATTAAAAGGTTAAATTATTCATTATATCACTGAGAGGTCACTCGGTGTGATGTGGTGTTAGGAGAATAACAGAGACCAAAGTAGAAAAAAGGTTAAAGGAAACCCTCTGTCACTTACTGTATGGAAACATTGTGAAAGTGCTGCATGTCTCAGCAAAACCTCTTCTGATAATTGGGCAGCTATAACATTGTGTAGTGGAGTGCAGACCATTTTCCACAGTGACCTTCTGACTCTGTGATGAGATTTTGTTTGATGCTCTTAATTAGTCAATTCAGCCTCAATTTAGGATGGTGAGTCAATACATAAGCCTGTACAGTATATATTGTGTGTACATGCTAAATAGTAATAATAAATACATTTGACATGCAAAATAAAGGCATTATTTACATAATGTTTTTGCCCAGGGTTTATGTAATGTTTGGAAAATGACTAAGAAAAAATGAACTAGGTAACTTGTTTAGTGACACTTAACAGGTGTGTCACGACCCACTCAATTCCATTCAAACCCATCCAAACACGGGAGGCCGAAAACACAAGATCATGTGAGAAAGAAATCTAGTACAATGTCGCATACCAAAGTTCAAGCTTGGTGAACTCTGAACTGCGATGACAAGATGAAGCGTGACCAATAGAAGATTGAAGTGTCACACACTGACCACTTCAATTCAAAGGATACATATTTCAAAGATGTGTGTTTTTATTGTTGCTGTAAAGTAGACAATATATTTTTTTATCTTACATTTTTTTGTATTTGTGAAGTGTTAATTATTATAACCAGAAGCCCTCCAGCGTGACATTATATCCTTGTCCGTTGCGTAGTCCAGAAAAAAATTGCATGCTCGAAGCCTAGTGTGACTGCCACTTAAGGTCACGTAGAGCAGGGGAAAAGAATGCTAAATGCAAATAATAAAATGCAACTTACATGACCGTGCATAATTAGGGTAGCAAAATAAATAGGCTTATCAACCTTTTAAAAGGGAAGAAAAAATGCTTCTGATATCTTTTGTTGTTCTAAGGCTGTGTACAATCAATAAAAAATATTTTGGCACATAGTCATCTGTCACCTGGGAATATGACAAAGGAATATGACTAATAGGCCCAGTTTTTGGATCCATGATGTCAAATTAATCATATTTCAAATAGTTGTGCCTATGCAGACAATATTTTATATATTTATTGTAACCCTCAGAGACCCAAGCATACATTGATGATGTATTTTATTTTTTCCTCATTGAATGTGTTTTTAGGGAGCCACTGATTATAAAAAAAAAAAAAAAAACCTTGATTTTTAAGCATACAGTATTTTGTTTAGGGTGATTTGTGTGACTTCAGGAAACAATGGCAGTCTATGTGAAAATCTTGTTTTTTAAGCAAATTTGACTTTGCTGCGACTATTGTGTGACTTTAGCATTTAATATGCAATTTTTCCAGCTATTGTTACTATTATTATTTCAATTTTTACAATAAAAAGATATTGTTAATTTGCTGTAAACAAACATTACAATTCTGCAGTTCTCTGAGGGTTAAGGGCATTTTTGTTACTTTTGTACAATAAACAATTTTGGTACTGTGTTGGCTTGCCACTTGATGTCCAATTTAAAATCTGCGCCCTGAAGCGAAACCAGTTAAGAACAACTGCTCTAGATTATTAAATAAAGAAAGTAAAATTTGCAAGTTAAAAGCTGGCTTTCCTTAATAGAATGATTGAGCAAGCTTGCAGGTTGGTAAAATCCTCACTGGCCATGTCCCATTTTCTGTCTGAGTAGGACTGCTAAGATATACACTCAGACAGTAGGAGGCAGCATAGACCGACAGATAAGGCATATACGATCTTCATATTTTGCTTTCTTCCCTCTCAAACAAACTCAAAATAAAGAGAGCATAAGCAACTGTCCATCCTTCAGGCCTGCTGAGATGTGTTTCAGACACACGCACACATCTGTCGAGCAGAATGCGAAACCATGGCTGCGGAGGCGGTTGACCTTAGCACTGTGACATGAGGAAAGAATGAAAGAAAGAAATGTGACCAAAGTCAAACCAGCCTTTCTCATAGTCTTACTACTGCATGTATAGAAACAACTATTCTTACTACTTCATGGAACAGAAAGATCCATTTTAATTCAGTTAAAAGCATCCTTCCATCTTCTGTTATCCTCTTTTTCCATTTCCATATATCTTCATCTGTCTTTTTCCATTTCCATGCATCTTCATCTGTCTTTTTCTTTTAGTTTCTACATTTGTATCTGTCTTTCTGCTTTTTTTTATATTCTGAGCTACAGGGCCAAATTGAGTTTGGCTGCTGTTGTTGTTGGTGACTGTCATTTTGTTATGCTTCACAACAAGGGCTTACATGCAAACACACAGACATACAGATGCTACAAATACATCTTTCCCACTGAATCAGCAGAAAATGCACTGCCAAACCACCCGTCAAGAGAGGAATATGGCTTCTGGTGACACTCGATTCATCTGCACAACCGCAAAAAAAATATTGCGAATGGCCATTGACTTTTTTTACATCTGCGAATGATTTTTAGGATGTTGAGATTTTGAGATCGAGATGTCGAGATGTTAAGACAATTTATAACCCCTCACAGGTATAATTTATAGGATTCAGAGGTACTGGTTTATGTAAGGCCAAAGTATATGGTGTGTAAAACAAGGCTTTATTCATGTCTGTGTACAATGAAATCTGACAAGCTTTTAATAAAAAAATAATAAAAAAAAAGAACCTCAGTCACCTCTTCAACTGTTAATAGAGAAATTTGTCCATTCTGGCACATACTACAGTTTAATCAAAGCATGATAATGCCTCATAGAACATGAGCAAGAGACACAGGGTATGCACTCATGCAGTTAATTGGCCATTAGACATAAATAAATTTGTTTAAATAAGAAGCATGAAGACTGAGAGAGAAAGAGAGGATTGGCAAATATGCATGTCAAACCCAAAAATACACTCTAGCATCTGTCTCACTTTAAATACATTTGCGCTGTCATTTTACTTTATAATTTCATGTTAGCAATTAAAACATCCTGGCCTGTCCCTGAAGCTGACTGTAATTTACTGAAATAATGCTGTAAATCAAGCGAATCCCCTCTGACAGTCTCCTGTCTCTCTCTCTGGAGGAATCTGGGCTTCAGAAAACCACAGTCTGCCATCCGTATTTTGTTGTCTCTCAAAATCACATTTAATCTGCCATCGCTGACTAATTACCCACTGCAAAGCATGCCGGGAAAAGCCTCAAAATGGCTGTCTTATGTTTTCTGCGGTGCAACTTTGCAATAACGGCCTTTCTTTTGCGTTTTTAATTACGGCTGATTTACGAGGCAGGGAGCTGAGGTCAGAGGCATATAAAAAAGGGGTCGCGCTAGGTTTATAGTTTCACCACTCCGCAAATCTGACATAGCCAAAAAGTGTCAACCGTTTACAATGTAAATTTAGGGGTAGACAAAGGGAGGGCTATTGTATACTGGCTTGCTCAGAGCCAAGTGCTGTTTACTACTTGAACACATGATTATACACATCCCTTCACCCACTCATCATGTCTATATAACCACATGTTAAGACATATCTAATTGCTACATTCTTTGGCATAACTTTTACGCAACTCAAACTGTGAGCTTTTTGGTGAGCGTTAGCACTAAAAAGCATATAATTACTCAACATTTCTTATCACATTTATGTGATATACAGCGTCAAAAACATTCAAACTGAAAATTCCTGTGGTTTTTGGCTCTGTCTGTGTGCATAGGGACAGACTTGTCCACAATAGTCTTTGTCTGTCCAGGGTCGTAAGATTCTAGATTTATAGGTTTGAAAGGACAAAAGAACTTAGGATAAGTGGAAAAGAATGAACTGTTATGCTGTAATGTTTGCTAATTGAATGAGAATGTTACACTTAAATAGTGTTTTTCTGACACTACACTCAAAGCACTTTACAGTGTGAACAGGGGGTTCTCCTCAAGAACCACCAGTGTGCAGCATCCACCTGGATGATGTGACAGCAGCCATAGTGCTATACTACACTTACCACACACCAGCTGTTAGTGGTGAGGAGACTATAAAGTGATACAGCCAATTAATGGGTAGGGATTATCAGGAGGGCGTGGTTGATAAAAGCCAATGGGGGAATTTGGCCAGGACACTGGGGTTATACCCCTACTCTTTTACAAGAAGTGCCCTGGAATTTTTAATGAACACAAAGAGTCAGGACCTCGGTTTAATGTCTCATCCGAAAGTCGGTGCCTTTTTTAAGTATAGTGTCCCGACCACTATACTGGAGCATTAGGACCCACATAGATCGCAGGGTGAGCACCCCCTGCTGGTCTCACTAACATCTCCAGCAGCAACCTTAGTTTTCCCCAGGAGGTTTCCCATGCCGACCAGGCTCAACGCTGCTTTGCTTCAGTGGGCAACCAGTCTAGAGCTACAGGGTGATGTGGCCACTGAAAGGTGTGTAATTGCTAAACTTTTAAACAAAAAGAAATGATGATTATTTAAGAAAAATTATTAAATGATGTACAGTCACGTGAGATGAAGTCTCTAGTCATATCAGTGTTGGAGATAAAACTGCTTTATTCTACATATGGTACTGGGTGCACATTCATGAGCGCTGACATGTTGAGATCACATGACCAGCCGAATATTACATGCTTTATCTCAATAATCCCCTTTAACTGGACACTTTCACTCATGGAGTAAATTAATCATGGCTGACTGCAATTAGCGTATTGTTATGATATTGGTAGGTGCGCCAACACACTAGATTTTACCCTGCGACAAAGAACACTGCGAAAGCATAGATTCCATAGATATGCTCCGCCGAAAGGACTTAGAAGGAAAACGCAAGGGTTTGCAAAAGTGAAGCTCCGTCATGTGAACAAAAGTTGAGAACATTTCAACTTGTATCCGTTGATCAATGAGAATCATAGAGAAGCAGGTCCAGTTGTGTTTTCTTGAATCCAGTTTGTTGTATTCACGCTTTGATTTCAAACTTGACACGGATCTTTCCACACCCTCCAAACAGAGCAATGCATATCGGCCAAACGCTCTGTCTGAGCTTTCTCTAGTGTGCAGATGCACAAACTGAGAACTGTTTTTGCGTGATTCTGCATCTACGCTGTTAGGTGTCAATGCAACTTATACACAATATTACTGAGTGCACTGTTAATCAAATAGCGTTTCAGTTTTCTAGTCATGGCTATGATAGGTGACAACATTTTCTCTTCCTGTCTGATCAGGAAGGCACTAGGATGTTTCATCCTGACTGTTGAGGTCACCCTGTGCTTTAGCAGCAGCCCGGAACAACAGTGTGCCGTTAACACCAGAACCTCTGCAGTTAGGATAAACAAACACACTCTATTCACTGGCTAAGAGAAGTGACTAATGAGGACGTCTGGAAACCTTTCTGAAAATAAATAAATAAATTGATAAGTCAGTAAATATTGTTTTGCCAGCATTTCAGTCACAAGTGCCATGTCAGGCGAACCAGAGGGAAAATAAATGATGAAAGCCTTGGACACATATTCCACTGTTAGCAAAACCAACAACTCCACTCAAAATTCAGCCCACAACCACCATAAAAGTTAAAAGTACCATAAGCTAAGCCTTTTTTCTTTAATGATAAGAGAAGCATTATATATGTGGTCACCAACATGCTCACATATTCGAATACCACCTGCAAATTATTGGCCCGTGGAGGGATTTTTTCCCTTTAACACATACAAATGCATTGTGTTCTTCGTTGGGGCCAGAATAAAAAAGGGAACACTAATCTGATCCTGGTTCAGTCAGAAGACGCCCAACACCAGCACATCTGCAGACCAGCTGAGCGAAGCATTCCTTCCCAGTCCAACTCCTGCTTCAACATATCAAAGAGCCTAAGGGTGCCTTGGCACTGTTCGGATAGTTGTCCTTTTTATAAAAGACAAATAAGCCCAAACCTCGGCTGCCATCCAAAAGCTGTCTCTGACACCATGTTGAAATGAGGACTTGGCCGGCAGACATGTGATCAACATACATTTAAAAGCTGTGGCGGTTTTAGGACAGCAGCGCTTGTCTTCCACGTTCTAATGCAGTCACACATTCTTTTATTAATCTGGCCCAGCGCTGCACCGCAAAACAACATAATTTGCAAAACCACTTGATGACTTCAAAAGGTTTTACCCAGACAGCTTTGGTCTCCCTGACAGTAGGAGAGACAGAGAGGGGGAGAAAGGGGTTATGGAAAGTGTCAGCGCTAGGTGTGTGGTAGGCCTCTGTCTCTTTTGGTCTCTCGTGTTTTCTGAAGGGTGTGTTTACACTTTGAGAGGGGTCAGGCTGTTTGTTTGACATGGTGATATCATCAGGAAAATCATGAATTACAGTGGTGTTCAATTAAACAAAACCTCACATAGTGCTTGTTTTTCTTCTCTGTCTCTCACTGAGTTGCTGCCACTTTTTTGGAAGCAGGAAAAAATTGACGTTGATGTGTATGATTTTGAAGGAACCGGTGAAGACTGAAGCTGAACTGATTAGGTTTTACTGAAGAACTTCTTGATGATAGCAATTAGACGGGAAGTCAGCATGTTGTTTCCAATAGTTCCAGGATTGGTCATATAATGCCGACTCACCGACAAGCACAATCTCCTAACACACATTTTTACATCAGCTCCAAAATGTTTACTAGTGATGTCCAGTTCGTGAACGAATCGTTCTTTTGAACCGGTTCTTTTTAGTGAACGAGTTGAAGTAGTTCACCAAATCGGACTGAATCATTTGAAACAGTTCGCATGATATCTTCTTTCCTAACTCTTCTTTGCAATGAACTGCTCAAACTAGTTCACAAATCGGACTGAACGCTCCGGTCGCAACAGTTCTCGAGTCAACAGTACAATGAGTCACTCATAACAGTTCTCAAGTCAACAGTACACTGAACTGAGAATTGCCTCTTTCGGAGGTGTCTGACATACTGAGAACCGAAGAGCTGCTGATAGTGAGCATGCTTGTGATTAAGGGGTGAAATGTATGTTTCTGGTGTATTTTGCTGAACAGCAGAAAGTAAAACAAATAAAACATACTGGAAATACGTTTATGACTTGATTGTATTACCGATTTATCAATGTATGATGATGATCCGGTCGCAACAGTTCTCGAGTCAACAGTACACTCACTGATCCAGGGACAGCAGTTCTCGAGTCAACAGTACAAGTCATTCGTAACAGTTCTCGAGTCAACAGTACACTGAACTTAGAATCGCCTCTTTCGGAGGTGTTCGGTATACTAAGAACCGATGAGCTGCTGACATTGAGCATGCGTGTGATTAAGGGGCGAAATGTATGTTTCAGGTGTATTTTGCTGAAGAGCAGAAAGTATAACAAATAAAACATACTGGAAAATTTTTTATGACTTGATTGTATTGTCATTTCATCAATGTATGAAGATGATCCAGTCTACAGTTCCCGAGTCAACAGTAAACTGATCTGGGGACAGCAGCTCTTGCATCAACAGTACATCAAGTCGATCACAGCAGTTTGTGTCACCAGTACACTGAACTGAAAACCACCTCTTTTGGATATAACATTGAGAACTGCTGATCAGTGAGCTGCTGATGACCATGTGTGAACCGAGGACTTGAATGAGGGGGCAAAATGTTTCAATGGAGAGATGTAAATGAATTTTACTATTGAGTATTGTGCATGCAGGTTTTATATCTGAAGTTGTTCACATCACTAGTGCTTACCTTACCCTGTGGTGTGACTGGAAGCACATTGCGTCAGCTGCATGGGAGACCTGGATTTGGATCCTGCGTTGAAACCAGGAAATGATTGCATTCGCATAATCAGTAACCAGTTCAATTCAGAGGTTGCCTTTTCCCTTCAAACGATAAATGTAAACTCCAATGATGGTTAGGTTTAGGTTTGGGGGTACAGTTTATAAAATATGCATTCCTCTTTACTGCATTCCAGCCTCAACAGCTGAAAACAACTTGCTTTTGGTTCCCCTCCATGGACATTACACCCAGAAAAAACAATTGTCCATACACCCAACAACACTTACTGTTTTGGCCACTGAGGGCAGTGTTTCGTATTTCAGTAAGTACAGACCAATTTCAGCTAAAGAAAGGTCAACCTACTATTTCTGATTTCACTGTGAGATAATTCTGATGACAGAGTTACTATAGTTATCATAAAGCAGACACTGTAAAACAATGCTGCCAGTATTGATGGAAATAGTGGAGAGATGCTTCCACATTAAGCACATGTACAAACACACACACACACACACACACACCCTAAATGACCTCATCATCTCCAGCTAATAAGGAGTCCTGTTTAACACGCACAGACAACACATCGCTTCCACAGAATAATATAACAACTGCGTCTAAATGGAAACAAGCAGCTTTTAGGTTTCAACATCAAAGCAATTAATAAACGATGGATAACCAGAAGCCACTCTCTAGCCCAGGCCAAACCAAACATCCATACACATATGCCAAACCAAATACACAATTAAACACATGCTGAGAGGAGCAGGGAAACTGCTTTAATACTGCTTAGACTCATTATGAATGGCTGTTGAAAACCTCAAAACCCAAAAGCTATACTGAGGACAATATGGCTTTATCCACAAACACAAGCATGCCATTTTTACAGTCCTCATGGAAACAACAGAAACAGAATCAATCATTGGGAACGTTAGTACAGAAAGGCTCCAATGATCACAATTAAATATATCACTCTTACAGTACTTTGAAATGCTTAATATATATGAGCCCAGGTTGCAGGAAATGTCATCAATTTGATTTAAATGGCATAAAGGTCATCAATTTTGCTATGAAAATTACATGAAATGTCCAAGGAAAATGTACATCAATTATTATGTTTATTTATTATCTAAACTCATCTTGTTACCTAACTTACAGGATCTGCTTTGGCTGTTTCGTTATTGATTTATACAGTAAATTAATACAGAATGTGCTTGGTGCTGTGTGAAGCATTGCACAAAATTATATTGGAAGTAAAACATCTGTCAGGGTGTAGAGTGGCATATTTTTCTTTACAATTCACACGTCAGATTCACAGTAAGCCCGACTGATGACTAACACAGTTTATTATTTCACCATTAAATGAGGTATGTTGTTGAATAATACTTGCAATTGTATAGACAGATCTATCACGGTTGTTGAATTTTTTAAATCATATTTTATCTTTTCTTTATTTATTTTTATTTCCTAATACAGAAACATTATTTTTTTTTAAATAAGAAAAAAACAGTAACAACATAATGTTTCCAGGTCTACAATGACCACCTTTTAATTTCTTCCCCCTACCTCTACATTTGTTTATAGAGCATTCAAAAAAATTGCACACTGGAGTCCAGAAAAGCCCTCATAAAAATAACCCAAAACATTTTAGTTCAAAGAGTTAGCTTTTAATATTTATTTATGTACCTCTTAATTATATTTCATTATTGCTCTTCAGCTTTCATTGTGAAAAAAAAAATAAAAAAAAATAAAAACACTTTCTGAGGAGGTTGTATAGAGCTGAGATCAGCTGAATGAATGACAAGCTGAATTAAAATAGTTGATATTTTGAAGAAACTCCCAAGACGAAGAGGTCAGGTTGAGGGAGACATTTGAGGATCTTCATGCGTGTCCTTACTTTCCCCTTTGAAAACTCTAAACATTGTTTTGCATAGGAGGCAGACGACTTCAACCTATTGCGGTAAGTCATGAATAAAAGCAGTCATTCCAGATAGACTAACCTCCACCATAAGGAGTAGCATACGAGGCACAGACACACAAGATGTGTGCTTCTGTATAGAATTCTATAATGTCTTTCAGCCTGACATTGGCCACGAGTTTTAAAACAGGGCCCTTTTGTATGTCAAACCTCACATTTTAATGGGTTTCCTATAAAACTCTTCACTGATCATGGTATTCAAATCAAAACTCTAGCAAAACTGCCCCCTCTGATGGTGTCTGGAAGTGATCCTAACCAAGGAGGTACACCACATCTAACAGCAGGCTGCACGCTCTTCCTTCAGCAACCATCAGTCTCTTTCCTGTGGTGTGTGTGTGATCATTTATAGGGGGCTTAATCAACATGTATTTAGTGCATGTATTTTGTGAATCATTTTTATAGGCCTTGCTTGCCTGATTCTGTGTACATAAGCCAAAACTGTGCCAGAGCTGAACATGGATCCAACATAAGGCCCTCCGTGACATTCAAAGACAGGGTTTTTAACCTTTATTTCACAAACTATTACAAGGTGCAGTAAATCAGAGTCTACTAATATTTATAGAGCTTCGTATTGTCCTCGAAACACTACCTAACTATTGGAAGTTGATGCTACCATATACTACCCTATTTATTATAACCGCATAAAAATAATATTTTAAAGAAGCAATTTATTTTTTTTATTTTTTTGGCTAATTGCAAAACTTGAAAATATTACAGAATATGAATGTATTTGTCTCAATAATCCCTTTTAACTGGACAGTTTTCCTTACAGAATAAATTAATCATGGCTGAAAAATGAATAGTGCATTTTTAAAATCAGTACATTTACATACACTTTTAAAGCTCAATTTCAGATGGACTAAAACATAAATTTTTATTTTTAAGATTTAATGTACTGTAAATGTACTGTATACACATTAACTGTATTACAATTGGTCTCTGCAATGTGTGCATGTTCCAAAAGGTGACGAGAGACGTGTATTTAAACCTGCGCATCTGTCCTCCTTCTTTCAAATATTTGATTACACATTTTCTCATGTACACATGAACAGACACACTGTAAAAAAAAAAAACAAAATGTAAATTTTACAGTAAATTACTGGCAGCTGTGGTTGCCAACGTTTCAGGCTTTGCGAGATGTAATTTTGATGCCTGCGGGATGAAATTTTTAAACCTGTATATTTTACGGTACATTACAGTTTATATTAATTCATGATACAAACTTGAACATTAACCTTCCAAAAACTGTAAAAATCTGCTTTTCACTTTATAATATATTGTTAATCACCATAATTACAGAAGTGCACATGATGATATAAAGTTCATCAATAGTGGTCCTTCCAGGAACAATGACCAATAAACATGTAGAGACAGTGCTCAGTGTCACTCTTAAAAAACACTAAACACCATCAGGGTAACGCATTTGAAATGAAAATAATGCAATAAACATTAACTAAACTACATAAAATATAACACAGAACACCCCAAAGTACATAGCTGATATTAAAAATAAGAAGAAACATAAATATTCCCATAAAATATAATGTAATGGGTCACCAGGGAATTCTGGGAACGCCCGCTCTTGTTAAACATAAAATAATTTTGTACCATTAGTTATATGGTAAAATCATAATTCAACATTTTACAGTAAAATTACATGTACTGTCTTTTCAAAAATATTATTATTTTTACCATATATTTTAAGGTAACTACCCGTTACCCAATTAACTTTTTTTTACTGTAGCATATTTACAGTCGTTTACCGTTAAAATTACGGAAATGTTTTTTTTAAACTCGCCTTCACATAAACCCACTGTAGCTCAATTAGCCTATAACTGTGCATGCAATTGTACTTATCAACATTGTTAACTGAGAACTTCTACACTGCTAGATGTCAGCGAACATAAACAGAAATGTTACTGAGTGTGCCTTTAAACCAGGTTCTTCTAGGTTATATCCATTCATTATTTGTGTTTTGTATCCAGTGCCACAGGTCACCCTCTGTCATCTGATAGCTGTAATGGTGGGTCATAGAAAAGAAGAACAAACAAAAATATTAAATAAAACTGAGATCAGAAAAAAATAAAGTCCCATTGAAAGACAGGAATGCATAAAGTCAGCAAGAAAAGAAAGTCACTTTTGAAAAGGGTGCATAATCATTCTGAGAGCTCCAGTGTGGAACCTAAATAATACAGTTCAGGTTTGATACAACTATTACTGCCTGGGTAAAGTGCTTTGAAGTTAATTGAAACCACTGGGCAGCAATCTCCTTTATAGCACTGACAAATAACAGTTTCCTACAGCTTATCATTGAAGGTTAGGGCACAGGGGAGTTGCATGCATGTTCCATATGCCCATTCAATACAAATAAAAATCAAAAGGCCTCCCCTTTCTCCCAGGCACACCGTGGAGGACACTGAGAAAATGGTCATGGACAGGATGTGGGGAGGACAAAATTGCTCTTTTTCAATCTTGAACAACAGCCTCTGTGTCTCTGTTGCTCTTGGGACAGATTTTTTTTGTTTTGTTTTTTCAAACAGACTTTACCACCTCTTTAGAAGAAACCACATCACAACTTGATAATGCTATTAAAGTATAGGTGGCCCAAAATACAGTATGTGCTCAAAGGGAAATCTGTCATTATTCAAAAAAAGGAGACTGCTTTCACTTACAAGCTGTTTTTTCAAACTATGCATCAGGCAGGCTGTGCCAGGTTCTGGTTCTAATATATAATCCCAGCACAATGGTCAATGAATTTGTCTTTAATGTTCCTTATTGTTTTCCTGGCACAAAGCTCTTTTACACCTTTGATTTCAGCCCAGTGCAGTCTCTCTTTTTTACACGGCTATTATACTTGCGGGGGTAAAAAGCAGGCCTGTCAGAGGGTCATCTGCTGCTGATGCACTGCACAATAATGCATAACATCCCCCATAGTGCAAAGTGAGAACAGAGAATTGGCCAGACAAAAGACGAGGAAGATTTGATGAGCTGCAGAAGTTCAAAGTTTTTCTCTCCCCCTCTTTTTTCTCTAACTCAAGCTTGTACCACATCTGAAAGCATGCTGCCCTCAACCTATATTTAAGTTGTGATCACGTATTAAAAGTTTTCCTGAACATGTGATGGAATGATGGGACGATTGGACGCATAACAGGCTGACAGGCATTGGTGCAAAGATGAGACCCAAATCCATGCCTGATGGCACTGGTGGCTCACTAGAGCTTTCAAACACCGTTGATTGGCATTTGTAGTATATGAAGAATGGTTAGACATACACATAAAAACAAACAAAACAAAAACATTTTTGATTGATTGGATGCAAGTCAGACATGAAGCACAAACAGACACGAGTCTCATTTCCTAACAAAAAAGTATGACAGCATAATAATTTCCTTTCCATTAATATACAAAGAAATCCCCCCATTATATACATATGGACTCACTTTGCTCAAGGTATTTTTCAAACACATATTTCCCTCCAAAGCTAAAAGAGAAGGGCGGAAATGTATGTTATAAATAGGAATCAAAAGAGCCCTCCTGTTTATTGCAACAAGATGACAGAGACACTGAAATCTTTGAAAGTATGAGTGCTTTGAGCTTTTTACAAGACAGGTGAAGAGAGCACATGTGTTCAATCTGTGTACCAGGCTCGCCTGGGTCGGCCCGATCATAAAAGAAGAGAGATTGCAAAGAAGTCTAATGAAGACACTGATCAAAGTCTGTAATGCTAATACATAGCAGGTGTTTTTAAACCTTTTAATACCCCCCTGCTCCTCAGCGGGGCTCGTGCCTGTATATCTTTCACAGACCAGGTTCTTTAGTCCTCCGTTGAAACTGGGAACCAGCAGAACACTTTTCAACACCGCTTCACATGCATTATGGGATGTCTGTTGACCTCAGACGCTCAGAGGGGGTTATGGCCGTGTCATACACAAATGCTGCTACATATTCTATTACAGCTCAAAGTGGTGTTTTTGGAAAATAGAATATCCTGATTTGGGGCCCACTATGTTCAGCTGTACAGCACCTGGGCAAAAGCTGATGAAATGGTTGAAAGAGACATGGCAAGATTTTGTTTTGGAATAGGCTCTAAGTTTTTTCCAAAGCTCTGTTTCTGATTTCCATTCATTGAAGGCAAAGGCAAACCACAGAAGAGTCCAAACAGTGGCAAAGCAGCTCTGTACTATCTCAACAATGCCTTATTACATCTAATGACAGTGCAATTACTTATTACTCATTATTCCACAGGTCTGTTAAATGATTGATTCTGGTTGGTTCACAGACGTTCTAAGGTGTGCAATTATTTTTCAAGTTTTGGCACTGCTATAAATTAGTTCCATGTCTTGACCGCATAACGGTTCCATATCACTTCGCCAAATTATTTCAGTTATATCAAAGAGCCCTACAGGCTACCACAACAAAATAACCATATAAACAAAGTCATTGGTTAAAGTAAATCGGTTAAGAACGTCAAACAATGTCAAAAATATCCTACATTTATTTCAATTTCGGTGAAACTGAATCTCCCCCACACTTACACATGCTCACACACACACACCGAGACTCGAGTCACGACCGACAAATAAAGCCACACCCCCGTGATTTGATCAATACAACAATTTCTATTATCCTAAATAACTTTTAATGTTTCAATGTATTTCACCCTAATCAGCCTCACATAGCTGTAATGGAAAGCACCGCGCTAACCCCCACCCCCCATTTCACTTTCTCACACACACACACACACACACACACACACACACACACACACACACAGACGAGAGAGAGAGAGAGAGAGAGAGAGAGAGAGAGAGAGAGAGAAAGAAAAGCAGCGCATCCTCCGTTGTTAGTTCTAACATGACGTTTTTGAATTAGCAATGAAGGCTTGAGCTGTATCAAAACTAGATACACTTGATCAATACAGCAGTTTCTATATTATCTGAAATATCTGTGGGAAAAACCCTCACGCTCCCCCTCTCACACACACACTCATGGACACACATTATACGTGTAAAGCACACACTTAAGGCCCAAACATACTCGAGAGAGAGTCGTCATGTCAGTGCACTCCTGCTTCTCAGTGGGGATTAAAGAAAGTTGTTAAGGTTTATAACGGGAATATGGCAACACACATCTTGGCGATTTTGAAGCGATGTTACTTCTGATGAGAAAAAAGTTAATCCCAGAAGCGAGATATCTCATTTTCTGAGTTTCTCTCTTTCAATCCCTCAAATACAAACTCACACACACATGCACAAACGCACTACCTTATTACTCCAGTAAGTCCTCTAGTAAAGCAGCGCAAGCCTCCATTGCTAGTTCTAATGTGATATTTTCAAATTAGCAACTAAGGTTTGAGCTGTATTAAAGACGCTGAATCCATGGCGGAAGAAAGTAGTTCCACTCACAAGAGCGTTTTAGGGACGAAAACCAGAAAATGTACTGAGATAAAACCTTGAACCATGTCTTAAGGTGTGGTAACCGTGGTATAAACAGAATAATTGACTCTGGCCCATTGAATTGTTGAAAAATAATGGACACCCGAGGTGGTAATGCGGTCATTACCACCTCGGGCGTGCATTATTTTTCAACAATTCAACGGTCCGTCGTCAATTATTCCTTACTTTACAGTCACAGAGACTGGTGTTATTAAATGAAATAACTTTGCATACTTAAACACCTGAACTCCTTTACTAACAGCAGGATGAGTCCCATCATTAAGTATTTACAAATTACTAATATACTCTGCACAGATTTATATATATATATATATAATATTAATTTAACACTAATTTCAAATTTACATGAGCAAAACTCTATTACTAACCTCTCTCAAACTCAAAGCTTTTCGTCTATCCCCATTTCCTGTTTGAGTCAAATTACAAGCGTGGTTTTCCTGGCGAGAGGCTTCTGGGAAATGTAGTCTTAAACGGAATCTTGGTAACTATTTTAAAGTGAGTCAGCAATGCTAAACAACTAAACTTGGCTTATTTGTTATATATGTGTCCTAAAACGATGAACGGCGGCGAATTTTTATTTAAACCCAGAAAACAACATTTATAACGCTAAATGCAGCGTGGTAAAGACTACATATCCCATCAGCGAGCGCAATGAAATCGAGGCAGCGTAAACAGTACTCCAGGAACATGAAAAGATCGGATGACAGTGAGAGGGAAAAGAGGAGAAAGGTATCGCTTGCAGTTTTCTCTCAGTTAGCCAATCATCGCATGTAGTTGTGGAGCTTTTAAGACACCGTTCAGTGTGCCCGGGGCGGTATTGCACGCACTCGTTGATGGCGTGTGTTCATTTGAAGCGCGCGCATCTCAATGCTGCTCATTGCCTGTGTAATGTTTCCATTCTTTTATCGCAGGATTTCTTTCGCTTTGTGTACACAGTCATCCGGCACATGCGTGTGTGTTACAACACTGCGCTGGGGGAGTGTTTTGCTATGACTGTCACTCACTGACTTTGCTGGAATGTGTTGTGTGGCTGCGTTAGAGTTGTTGGTGGTAATGAATGAATAAAAGAGCAGAAGCGCGTTCAGGTGTCTGTCACACTGCAGGTGTCTCAACCTAACCAAACTTTTCCCTATTTATTTAATTTACGAAGCATATGTTTCGTGTTTGCACCTCTGCTTGTCCAGAAAGCTTAATGACTAGACTGGTGATTCTTCCATGGTGAGCTGTTATGGAAATCGACAGGTTGTGTTTATAATTAAGCACAAACACGGTGACATAAATAACACGTGTTGTAGCTGTGGATTTACCTGAGCGTTTTGTGAAGCATCCTTGTGTGGTGCCTATCAGTTCTGAAATGTGTACCTAAATAACAGTGTGTATAAATGTTTTTCCTGATGTTTAATTAGATGGCAAAATTAAAAGTACCTCGTCTGTGTTTAAAGTGTTGTTTTGTTAGCGAACATATCAATAGTATGGCATTTCTTTTGCAACCTTTTTCCAGCCAAGGACCCCTTAAAGAGTTAGTTCATTATTTTCAAAAATGAAAATTCTCTCATCATTTACTCACCCTCATGCCATCCCAGATGTGCATGACTTTCTTTCATCTGCTGAAGTCACATGAAGATTTTTAGAAGAAGATTTCAGCTCTGTAGGTCCATACAATGCAAGTAAATTGGTGCCAAAATGTTGAAGCTCCAAAATCCACATAAGGACAATATCTTCTTAAGTGATATGATAGGTGTGGGTGAGAAACAGATCAATATTTAAGTCCTTGTTCCTTCACATTCACTTTCTCCTCCTATTTTTGGTGATTCACATTCTTTGTGGATATTGCCCCCTACTGGGCAGGGAGGAGAATTTATGACAGAAATTACTTAAATATTGATCTGTTTCTAACCAACACTTATCTTATCGTGTCTAAACTCATGGATTTAACCACTGGAGTCTTTTGGATTACTTTTATGCTCCCTTTATGTGGATTTTGGAGCTTAAAAAGTTTGGCACCCATTCACTTGCATTGTATGGACCTGCAGAGTTGAAATATTCTTCTAAAAATCTTCATTTGTTTTCTGTAGTGGAAAGAAAGTCATACACATCTGGGATGCCAGGAGAATTTTCATTTTTGGGTGAGCTATACTGATATCAGTATTGGGCCCGATACTGTGCTCATGTACTGTACTCATAAAAATGCTCCGATACCAAAAACTGATTCCATCTGACATATGAATGCCATTGTGTAAACATTCAGCCCACAAATGAAAATCACGTTATGTCCTAGTGAGATTATTTAACCGTAAAAGCTGCGATTTAATGAGGTAAATATATAGTTTGCATGTAATTCAAATGTGAGCACTTGTGAAAGTGTGGAGACAGTGTTGTGCTGACGCCGGCTGCTCATACCTTTTAAAACTGCTCCTTAGTGGCTCATACAGGGAAAACACGTCATGAGAATCACACGCTTTGTTTGTAGCAGATGCCAGTAAACAGAGTGCAAATTCACGTTGTAGTGCGAGGCACATACAGAGTACATACTCGTAGTATATAATTAAATAGCAGCTTTTGTGGTTTAATAATAATAATAATAATAATCAATATAATTAATAATAATAATCACTTTGAGTCACGTAGCAACCAGCTTTTCCAGAGTAGGAAGCTGCTGACTCAGAGCTCCTTGGTCAAAACAACATAGAAACATTTCCAAATAAAAGCTCTGTCAAAATTAAAGGTAAATTTATAGGAGAAAATTATGACAGAAATACTGTATATCACTACTGTAAAGTTATGTAATATTCACTGTAATACTACTACTACTACTACTACTAATAATAATAATAATAATTCAGTAGTAATTGTATTATACTTAAGCAGTATCTAACATCTGTGATGCTCTGTTATGCAGTACTTTATTTGATATATAACTCCAGTGTTATATTTTGGATTGCGCCGTGAGGTTCTGTATATAAGCACTTATTTTGATAAAAAATATTACGATATTATGTTGAAAATTAATGATTATACTTTCATTTGATTTAAGTTTTAATGAATTAATTTATTTAAACACCATTTTGATGATAACATTGAAATAAACTGTTGATATGGAGTTTAGAAAAATAAATAAATACAGGTATCGACTCGGTATCAGCGAGTACCAAAAATAAAGTGTATACTCGTACTCATTCTCAAAAAAATTGTTTCGGGATTTTTAATTGTAAGGGGAGGAGGTGGTTCAAGTTGAGTTAACTTTTGTGTTTGTTTAGTTTGAGGCGTATTTTCAATTTTATTTTAAACAAAAGTTCATTTTAAGATCAGACAATAATTAGCAGACCCCCTAAGGCACACATGGGCAATTTACAGCCCGCGGGCCGGATCCGGCCCTCCACATGATTTAATCTGGCCTGTTGCTCATTTATCCTAAAAGCATTTTTTTCCCATTGAATATTTCAGTTATCTTGCATTGGGACCTAACTCGCCTCAACAAGCATTTAACATGCTCAGGGTTGCCAGATAAGATATGCAAACCCCCCAATTAGAGATTTATACTTGGGCAAATTTGAAAGATTCCGCCTAATGTTATACTTATTTTGTGCAATCTGGCCACCATGCGTGCGAGTGTGCTCTTTGTAGCTCTCGCTTTCCCCTTTGAACAAACTTGGCGATCTCTTGTGCAATATTCTTCTGCTTAAGGAAAAGTATGGTACGGCCACTCTGTGTCCATTCTTGAGGCTGCTTGTGCTGTTTGGTGCTACTAAGTTTGCGATCAAACATTCTCAGTGATAAACTTGAATAAAATATAAACATAGATCTCGTAATTATTGACATGTGGAGGGGTAATCATTGACACGCGAGCAAAAGCAAGCGAGAGACGAATGTGTAGAAGTCCCTCACACCTGTATGTTATTTGAACTCTTGCAGTAATAATTTATCATAGTCATGCAGCCTGTTTTATTCAGTTGCTGAATGGAAAGCCAAACCATTGGCTGACAAACCATTGATGAGACCTGCATCATGACCCTTTTAGATGAGTAATGTTTTGAGAATAAAATAAGTAAATTGGCCCACTTTGCGACAAACATTAAAAGTTCAATAATTTCTGATGTAGAGAGTGTTAAATTGAGTAGTAAATTACCAGGGAAGTAAAGATGGTAAATAAATAATTTATTATTATGCTCAGCCTTTATTCATTTTTTTAATGCCTGATAGAAAATGATCTACTTTTGTAGAGCAATACAATACTTTAGCAATTGCCGAATAGCCCCATCCGTCCCATATACACTTCAGAAAATTGAGTAGTCAACTATTTCTGGCCTTAAAAGATACAAGAACTAAATAAATGCGGAACATTGTATCTCAAAAGGAGTAGCAACAATGTGTCCCACTATGAACTACTTAAAGCCAGAAATGGCTCCTGTACCAAAATAATTGCCCACCCTTGCCCTAGGGGGATCACGGACCCCCTGTTGAAGACCCCAGACAAGTTAGTGAAATTAAGTTCTTGTACTCCTCTATCAGCAAGCTCTCTCTTTATTTCTCTATTTCATTGTTTTTATTCTTTTTCTCTCTTTTGTTCAGTTTTGAAATACTCTTTTTCTCTCTCTGATGGCATGCTTTTGGATCATGTCTGACAGCAGGAAATCTATGTAGTACGTGGTTCCTCTGGCTTATTGCAGCTGCCATTAGGAACAGATGAGTCTCTGACTCGCTTAGAACTTGATCCACCTGGTTCTGAGTCTATACAGCAGACTGACAGACAGATTGACAGGGAAACAGGCCTGCTACCTCTTCCCAAACTCATTCCTTCTTATCTCTTTTTTTCACAAACACTAAAAAGGGGGCGGAAAACCACATATCAACCAGATTTGGAATTTGGTGTGTATTCCTGGGGCTCCTTAACATAAAATGCAGGTCCACTTAATCATAATCATAAGTAGGATAGTGTATGCTGTTGTTTCTGCCACAAACATATGTGCATTTATGCTCAACAAGTGACATGTGGACGGATGTCACTAGATGTCCTGTGAGCTATTCATCTAAAAAAAGACTTGTTTTTATCTTCTGCTCAGCTTTTCCAGGCATTTCCTAAGCATATGTGCCACATGTGCATGATAAAGAGACCACTTCCATTATCATGCTGTAGCCTGCTCTAAAAGGAGACTGTTGGCTAATAGCCTATTAAAGACTGATTTCATCCCTTTAGAAGTGGCTTTACATGGTCTTCAACCCAAAAGTACTGTTTTTATACAAGTTGATCAAGGGATGTTAGACAATTAAAGTTGCTGGTTTTTACATTGCTAAGATGACAACAAAGATCCTACTAAAGTATTATTCAATTATTGATGCCACTTTGACCATCTTATTGTACTTACAATGTTGTTTTTCCTTCTCTCACAATTATGGATTTGAAAAGTGCTTCTCATTCTTCCATCTGTTGAGCATGTTTTATTTCTTAACACTTGTGACACTGTTGGCCTCTGTTGCTGCTTTTGACACCTTTTCTGATGCCTGTGTGGTAATTCAGGCATATTAGGCTTGAACTGAGAGCAGCGCCTTTGATCTTTGTGAAAAATGAGTAGATAAATAAGCAAGGAAAAAAGATTACGAATTACATTGTTTCAGCGCAGCATTGTACGTAAGGAGTACAGAGGGTTGCCAGATGTTCAGAGGCTTTCACTCCTCCCAGCCTATCATTCAGAGAGTTATCGGCTCATTGGATTCTCGGCTTGTGTGTTTGCTGGAGCAAGCTGTTTTGGCTATTTCATTTCTGAACACTCATTAAAATGGTTTGTGTTCCCCTTGGCAATTCTGTTAAATTAACAGCTAGCTTCAGTTCATGGCTGATTATGAGGCCACACAGCCAGTCTTGATTAATCAATTTCCCCCACAAAATGTTCCTCTGTAAATTAGTGTTAAGGTAACGATTTATAGTTTCTAATGCCGAGCCGCTGTCATGTCGGAGCTGATGTTTTAGTGGGAGATGGTGTCACTTTCAGTGTAATCAGCAGCTTTTCTCCCCCCATCGTTTTTCGCCCTCTCCATTCGTGACCGCACGCCTACGTCCTATTAATGAGTCCATAATAGAGAAACGTGTCGGACAGCCACATAAAACACACTCAGGAATACATAATTAGACCCGTGTTCAAGCAGCACCAGATTTATATCCAGAGACTGAGTGATGTAAAAAGGAGTGAAAGGTGAAGGAAAACTAAAATAAGGGGGTAATGTAGTGTTGCTCATGACTTCTTATTCTGAAGTCATGATCTGAAAATCTGAAAATACAGAAAAAGAGGGGGGATGAGGGAGGGGAAGAGGAGAAAGAGGGTGGGAGTGTTAGAAAAAATACTGCCACAGTTGATAATGATACCATTACACTAATGGAGGCAGCAAATGAAGTAGCAGGCGGACACCGTGCTTTATTGCCATAGGGGGTCGTTTACTGCTGCATTCCTAATGGCTCGAGCCGCCGGTATTGATCAGGCCGTCATACCGCTAATCCACACATGCATTACTTACTGCTGCAGCACCGTGTCAGTCCTTCTGCTGCCACAACCTACCACCTAGAGCCCACCATGTCCACCAGCCACATGCCTTGCAGAAGACCCCACAGGGACTGTGATTTAAGAGCGACGGATTGTTTGGCGATGTGGACGTCCACATCATGACTGGGTCAATCAATGCCCCCTTACTCAGGTCTCATTTGTTTTATGATGCACGGAGAGAGGGTGGACTGAGTGATTAAGTACAGGCGGAAGTGTTCGTTTAATTAATTGTTTAGGTAAAGCAGTATTTGGTCTGCTGCCTTTTTAATGGTTGTGCTAGTATGTGTTGGAGCAGAATGATGAGTGTGCCACTGTCTTCTCTAATGGCCCAGAGCTGTAAATAAGTCTAGGCTGATCCATATCTTTTGGTGGATATCATCTGCTGATCAAATTTTCAACTGAGCTCCAGGTGAAATTTTTTTTAAATAATAATAATAATAATAATAATAAAAAAAAAATGCCATCGATTAATCTTTTTAAAAGATAGAAGTAGATTTAGAGTGTTGTCACACACGAGTCCTCTTAAAAAGAATACATTTTCGATATCTTTAAGTGGACCAAAAAGTGAACCGAGTGAAAAAGAAGCCGGTTTTTAGCATACACACTCTTACTGTGAAATCAGATCTCAGTGGCCACGTTCACACAGCAGCAGAATATGGTTGTCAGTCCTGTATTTGAGTGCTTATGTTCACTCAAAGGATGGTTATTTACGAGAGTGACAATCGGATTCTACAACCAAACTGACACCCGCAAATTTTCAGGACTTACAACCGCGTTTTCGGCAAACAAGTGCTGTGTGAACAGAACTACTAGATGTTAGTCACCTCATATAATGCGAGAGCCACGTTGCACTGTACACACGTCTCGCGTTATAATGAGGGGTTCCGTTAACTCACAGAGATGGAGAAATAAGCTGTGTGTCATCCAAAGATCCAGCCATCTTCCACCAGAGCTGCTCGCGGGCACAGGCCGAATACAAATGCTGAGCTCTGCACGTGGTTAAAAAGCATTCAAAGCCGCTGTCGGTTTATTATGATCTGATGGATGAACTCGCGCTTCAACTGGACTTGTTTATTTAATAATGTGGGGTCAAATGTGAATAGACATGTCAGTGTTATGGACATTGCCATCTTTAATATTTGCTTTAGTCACTGTCTCTATGGTTAAAGTTGTTAGAACACAGGCTTAACTTCGGTTGTTTGTTAATATAGACAGCATTTAAGCAGCTACTGTAAGATGTTGTATGAACAGGACATTTCAAGAATCACATCTGTATGTAAATGCGGTTGTCAATCCCAAACACTGACTTTCCATTCACCCTATTGTTTTTGGGATTCTGGAAAAAAATTATGTTAATTAGCTTGTATTATTACTTCTTTTTATAATTTTTATTCAGTTGAATATTAGATAATCATCATACAATCATAATATTATTATTAATAAACAATAGTAAAGTATGTGTTGTATTTTCTTTGATGCATTGAATAGCGTCCCGTTTAACCCCTCAAGCCAGTGCTCCAGTGTTGTTGCTGAATGCTACATTCACTGATCTTGTAATGTGTTTTTATTCCATGCAAACTTAAATATTCGTAATTCTATGATTTATTAAAGGTTGTTGTGAATTCTGCTGACTTGAACTTTTCACTAAGTGAACATTATCTAGTCGAAATAATACGATTTTGAAAATTACAAAACAATCATGACAGCAATGTTTTGCATTGTAGACAAGCATTTAATAAAAAAAATATAAATAATATTCCTGGTACATATTTATACAAAAATACATTGTTAAAATGTAAAAAATTAAGTGAAACTGACATGCTACACTGTAAAAAATGTCCATAATTTTAACTGTAAAAGACTGTAAAAATGCTACAGTAAAAAACACTTAATTGGTAAATGTGTAGTTACCTTAAAATATATGGTACAAAACTGTAATATATTTAAAAAGACAATACATGTAGTTTTACAGAAAATGTTGTAAAAATAAATTTTTTTAGATGTAAAAAGTCTGATTTTCCTGTATAATTAACAGTAAAAATGTATATCATGTTTAACAAGAGAGTACATGCACTTTTTATGGTAAATTATTGTTAAAATTACAGTAAAAAACTATAATTATAATATAAAAATAATCGGGCATTCCTAGAATTCCCTGTGTGACCCATTACATTTATTTATATTTTATGGGAATAGTAATGTTTCTTATTTTTATTATCAGTTATGTACTTTGGGGTGTTCTTTGTTATATTTGATGTAGTTTAATATTTACTGCATTATTTTGATTTCACATGTTAACCTGATGGTGTTTAGTGTTTTTTAAGAGTGACACTGAGCACTGTCTCTACATGTTTATTGGTCATTGTTCCTGGAAGGACCACTATTGATGAACTTCATGTCATCATGTGCCCATCTGTAATTACTATGGTGATTAACAATACATTATAAAGTGAAAAGCAGATTTTTACAGTTTCAGAAGGTTAATATATCAAGTTTATCATTTAATGATATAAATGACGATAATGCACCGTAAAATATACAGGCATCAAAATTACATCCCGTAAAGCCTGAAACGTGGTTACCGTATTTTTTACAGTGAATTTCTGGCAACCACAGCTGCCAGTTTTTTTACTGTAAATTTAACAGGATTTTTTTTTACAGTGTATGCAAACCACGTCTTAAAATGGCCTGAGTGTTCACATACTGAATAAGCCAACATTTTTGCAAACCATTCTCAGACCCTGTAAACTAAACAAAGTGAACCTGTGAAAGGTTAAGAAATTGGATTGAGATTAAATATCAGTGATTTAACCTTCAAGTTTAAGGGTGATAAAAATGTGTGCTTATGCAGTCTCTAAAGACTGAGGGTAGCGTTACATTCTTGAACTTTAAAGAATGAGCTGAAATAAATTAATGGCCAAGTTCCTTGTTTAAGCCCAAAACACCTGATGATAAAAAAAACAGTGTCAAAATCACGAAAGACTTAAAGCTTGATTATCATGTACAAACAGGCTTTACTTTAACACTGCCCTGCTCTGCTGTTATCTCCACAGTCTCTCCTGGGCCAAGCCATCAGTCTCATTTTCCTGTATCAGCATATCGGCTCTCACCTCTGGCCTCTGCTAATCAAACACTTCACCTTAAGGGAAACATTCATTCAGCTCTCTCATTGTGATGGCATCTGTGGTCATAAAGATGTATATTTATACTTCCCCACCTCGTTGCTCAGCTGTTGCAGGGAAACTAGATATTGATCTGGATATTTAGTCATTTCTTTCTGCTGGGACATCAATATTACGCTAATGTGTGTGTGAGCTGTGCTTGACCCTGGCCCCTGTGTCTATCTGGCCTCCCGTTGGAGCTCAATGATATACTATTCTGAATGGCATATCAATGAGTGAATATGAAGTTTTAGGAGTAATATAAGGCGACCCTGAGCCCTATAGCAGCTGCATTGATCCAATGTGTGGATTAAGGTTGATTTGTTTGTTGTGAAGCTTTTCACCTTTATATCATCACATCCCCCCTACACACACACTTATACACACATATCCCCTAAATGCCTGGTGGTTATTTTCTTAATTTCCATTACATCTTATTTGCATTTATTAAAGCTACACTATGCAATATTTTGTTGTTAGAAATGAAAAAAAAAAAAAAAAAAAATTCATTGTTGAGCAAGTACACCAACAATCCGTCTTCCAAACCATGTATTTACCTTACCCCTATTCACTATGGTAAGCCTATAATAATTGTTTATATTTCAGAGCTGTCGGGACGGATTTGACAGGAAATTGCATACTTCGTCAGTCATTCGTGCATATTTGCGTCATGTCTGTGAATAAAGAAAAGAAGGTCCAGCTATACAGCGTGTGTATATGTGCAGTGATAAGTGTGATGGTAGTTTGAAGATGAAAGCTTGTAGTCACAACACATGACCAACATTGACCATGGATTGTCTGGGGAATCACCCATTTTCAAAATTAAGAAACCTCGAACTGAGAAGAGTCTACAAACAAAAAGGGAAAGTGACCAAGCCTGTAATAAAACACAAAACAACATCGGATTGACTTTTCAGAGGTGTTGACAACTCCGAGATATGAAAGGATTTAAAACTGACACAGGGATGGCTTTTTCCTGCTTAACAGGTAAGATATTTTATTGGACCGATAGTTAGCCAGGTAGCTCTCTTAGCGCAGTAGTTCATTAGATAGCATAAGTCACTCTAATGCGGCATTTTATTATGGATTATGGTACTGCAGTGCTTGATTTAATTTTCGAGGAAGGACAACAGAAAAAAAAAACTTTATGCCGGTAACAACGGAAGTTACTACCTTAGTCTGTTTGCCTGCTAGTTAAGTTATAACAGTGTCCACCATTTTACTTTATCTGATATGACTAGCTATCACTGTCGAATGTCAGCATTGTGTACATTTTGTAACATTATTTATTTTGAAACAATTATTTTCAATATGTCAAAACAACAGTGGAAGTTATGCTACTTACCTTCTAATAAGACATATTTTTCGGATGCCTGTCTTTTACTTCCTTTTGTTATTTATTTATTTATTTATTTTTTTGAGGGGAGGGGGCGAGTTTTGTTGTTAGTGAAATTTGCTCTAAGTCGATCACCTGTAACCATGGTTACACCGGTTCTCCTAACCATCGGATTCATCCGCACAGAAGAGCAGAGCCAAAGCCCGACTGACATAATAACCAAAATTATGTTCCTCTGCAAGTAACTTGCAGTTCTATGATTCAACTGCTAGAGGGCCAAAAGTTACATAGTGTAGCTTTAATAATTTTGATAAAATAGAAAACGTTTGTTTTACGCTTTGAAGGAACTGACATTTTCAGAGCGCAGAATTCAGATTACATTTCTTCTTTATCTGTGGCAGTTTTTGTTTGGTCGATGCATCTGGACATGATTTGAGAGCATGGTGACTACTTTTATTTGCTTTGCTTTTGCACACGTACAGGAGGCCCATATTATGCAGATTATTAATGTGCTGTTACATATTTTGACAATGTCTATGATTCTCTACATTGAAAGAATTCCATTTTATAGAGCGATGCTGCCATTTTTGGTCTGGCACTTTCATATAGGCTAATCAGTTGTGATATATAGTCAATTAATCAGTGTGATCAATAATCATAGGACTGGCACAGAAAAGCTCTGAATAAACATAAGACTGACCTTGTAACCTAGACATGAACATTTCAGTTTTAAGTGGCATCCATTCAATTTTGTTTAGTTTTATGGCTAACTCAATCTTCTCATAGTCATAGACTGTACAGTCAGTCTTTTGTCCATATTATTTTAAAACAATATATTTATTTTATTTTTTATTTATTTTTATATTGCATAACATTGTGCGTCCTCAATGATTCCCTCCATAATTTCTTTGTCTCCTTCTCTGGCTGTTCCACTGAACAGCAGGACCCTTCTTCACTGTTTATTTGTGAATTTATTTTCTTGTGTAATAGCTCACCTTTTCTTGTAAAGGGAAACTAGCTAATGGAAGCCCTTTGTCCAACATCTGCTTTCTATTGCCCGTCCAAAGTCCCTCTTTCATTTGAACTACAGGTGGCCAATTTCACTAGAGCCTGTAAACACTAACTCTTAATTTGTACATCATAAGTTATGTTCTATAAATGAGGGGAGTGAAAGTGGGCCTGAGCACCTGGCATCTGTGTGTGTGTATAAATGCCCGATGGGGGACGAGGCAATGCCCCATATCAGTGCCAGTTGGAAGAGTGTGCTTATGTCTGCATCTGCCAGACAGGAATATGTAGATCCTGCCCTGCCAACCTACTGCTGGGTGCACATGCAGGCAATGGATTTACAAAGAGAAACAGGCACCTTTTAGAGGGTTTTTAAATGCATTTGATGGATTTACCTGCTGTTGCCTATATTGCAGAACAGGTAACCTGCACAGCTAGAAACATTTTATGATATTGATGAGACTGGTTGTGATTTAGGTAATGTTCTCCTCACATCATCTGTATAGTTTTGGCTAGATGGTCTGCTACAGTTGAAGTCAGAAGTTTACATACACTTAGGTTGAAGTCATTAAAACTAATTTTTTTAACCACTCCACAGATTTAATATAAGCAAACTATAGTTTTGGCAAGTCATTTAGGACATCTACTTTGTGCATGACACAAGTAATTTTTCCAACAATTGTTTACAGACAGATTGTTTCACTTTTTATTGACTATATCACAATTCCAGTGGGTCAGAATTTTACATACACTAAGTTAACTGTGCCTTTAAGCAGCTTGGAAAATTCCAGAAAATGATGTCAAGCCTTTAGACAATTAGCCAATTAGCTTCTGATAGGAGGTGTACTGAACTGGGGGTGTATCTGTGGATGTATTTTAAGGCCTACCTTCAAACTCAGTGCCTCTTTGCTTGACATCAGGGGAAAATCAAAAGAAATCACCCAAGACCTCAGAAAAATAATTGTGGACCTCCACAAGTCTGGTTCATCCTTGGGAGCAATTTCCAAATGCCTGAAGGTACCACATTCATCTGTACAAACAATAGCATGCAAGTATAAACACCATGGGACCACGCAGCCATCATACTGTTCAGGAAGGAGACACATTCTATCTCCTAGAGATTAATGTAGTTTGGTGCAAGAAGTGCAAATCAATCCCAGAACAACAGGAAAGGACCTTGTGAAGATGCTGGAGGAAACAGGTAGACAAGTATCTATATCCACAGTAAAACGAGTCCTATATCAACATAACCTGAAAGGCTGCTCAGCAAGGAAGAAGCCACATGGGGACAAAGATCTTACTTTTTGGAGAAATGTCCTCTGGTCTGATGAAACAAAAATTGAACTGTTTGGCAATAATGACCATCGTTATGTTTGGAGGAAAAAGGGTGAGCGTGTGTGAGCAAGGAGGCCTACAAACCTGACTCAGTTACACCAGTTCTGTCTGGAGGAATGGGCCAAAATTCCAGCAACTTATTGTGAGAAGCTTGTGGAAGGCTACCCAAAATGTTTGACCCAAGTTTGACAAAGTGCATGTAAATGTCTGACTCACTGGGAATGTGATGAAAGAAATAAAAACTAAAATATATAATTCTCTCTACTATTATTCTGACATTTCACATTCTTAGTGATCCTAAGACAGGGAATGTCTTCTACGATTAAATGTAAGGAAGTGTGAAAAAGTTTAAATGTATTTGGCTAAGGTGTAAGTAAACTTCTGACTTCAACTGTAGGTCAGGTTAAGATCGAGTTTGTGTTAGTTTTAGGGAGAAGATAAAGGTGTTTCTTAGGGTTAGTGCTGTGAATAGGTTTCTGGTGGTTGTTAGTAATTGACTCAACTATGATAATTGTCAGAGGTGATTAAGATGTTTCCCTCCCAATTACAGGTTCTATCCAGTTATCAAAAGGATGGCATATCAATGTGTGCAACAGATTGCATTTGTGGGCAATACTCTCTGTTCCACTGTTTCCTTCACATCATCACAACTTTTGTTTGTGGCATTACCATGCCAGCAGGTTAAATGACGCCTTGTCAGGTGTCTAGTTTGTGATGCTCTCGTTTCAAGGTGAAATGCAGGAGGAGTGATATAGAGAGCAAGTATGAGCACTCGAGTGGTCACTGATGCATGACACTGGCCTCTCATTACTGTCTCTTCTATTTTACACACACACACACAGGCTTGGTTCTGAGTGGTGGCCTATTGAATGGTCATTGGTATGCTTGTCATAATTTTTCTGTCAAAACTCTTTCTCTTTCAGGCTGTTTTTCTTGCTCTCTCACTTTCTGTGGCCCTGGTCATCCTGCTGTAAGTTCACCCCGAACTACTGTCAACCAAATGATCAGGGCTGCATAAAGAAGGTTTCTCTGTTTTGCTGTCTGTCAAATGCTTTTCTCTCTTCTTTGCTCACTCACTCTTTCTGACTTATAAGGCTCAACCTCTCCTCTCTCCTTTTGTTTATTTAGATGAGATCAGCCAAGGCTGGTGGTTCAAGTTCAGTTGTTATTGTGATGAGCAGATGTCAGTGTCCTCTTCTTCTAGCGAGACAGAATGGAAGAAGTCCCATCATGCTCGGTTTGAAGAGGGTGTTTATGTTGTTTAGTGCCTGTGTATTTTAGGGAAGTCACGATGTGTATTTTTGATGGTACGACTATTGTCTGATAAAATAAAAATCACGATTTCATGATTTTTACGATTATCTGTAAATGTACATATTATGTAACAATAAAAACCTCCACAAACATATCACAATTTAAGTTTTATTGCAGCATTCCTTAGGACATGCAGTTAACATATATATTCCTACTTTTAACTGAAAACAAGTAGGTAAAGTACTTGTATTTAAGTGGGTGCAATTTTCTCTATCTGCCCTCTGACACCAAAACGTACTGTACCTTTTCAACAAAAAAGTATGTATACCCTTTCAATAAATAAAAATAAAATGAAATATAAATTAAAAATAAATAACCAAAAAAACAACAACAACAACAAAAAAACAACAAAAAAACAACTGTAACTTAAACCATATGTTTAAAATAAAACGATGTCAGGCTAGAAGAACCTTCTTTCTTTATTCAGTAATCAAACGATCAGCCGGATAATCACAGCACTTTTACGGTCACTGAAATCCTATTCAATTAGGAAAAACTATTTGGAGGCATCGCATTCACAATATAAAGCTGAACCCCTCCTCTTTTAAACTTAAAATATACAACTCTTCGAAGTTTCAATTCAGTGTTTGACTTTACCAAAAGGTAAGTAGTACACTACACATAATATTTACTGTGTTTGTAAAATTATTACCTTCATCTGGGCATGAATCTCTGGATGGTGATCCCTCAGGTGCTGGAACATATTAGATGTGTTCACCTCTTTTGCTGACATTTTTCGTCTGCACGTTTTGCATACTGGATACCCGTCTTCAACAACAACTGTGTCATTTTTTTATATAGCCAAAATGCTCCCAAATAGCTGATAGCTTCTTCGGCGGATACAACCCCGGGAGATCGCGTTGTTCCTCCATGTTTTCATTTTGAGAGTTTCACGTGCGCTGAAAGTTCACATTCTGCACGCGCCCCGCCTTACCTAGACAATCACCTCGTGAACTCCGTTACCATAGTAACAGCCTCACAGACCAGCCAGGAAGAGGGCAGGGCACACGCACAACGCAAGTAGTTAGACCAACACTGAAAGACTCATTTTCAGTACATTTTGTAAAAATAGACAACATGGTTGTTTTTTCCGATTTTTAGCCGTAGCTTCCAAATCCTTACAGTTTAATAATCGTGACCATTTTAATCGCGGTTAATTATGAAATCGGGTAATCGCAACATCCCTAGTGTATTTATGTGTGAAGTGTCTGCTCTTGAAAAAAAAAATGGCTATTTTTACCATCATGGCTTTAAAAAATATTTGTCTGAATTTTATTATTTTTTATTTTTTATTTTTTTTATGGATTACTTTTTAAGACCAAAATGTTTGCATATTTACAAATTGCAAGATAGCTGTAAATTACAGCTTTATACTTACAGTATGTAACCCCATTTAAGTGCTTTTACAGATATTAATTCATGAATTTATCATATAAACCTCAGCCATCCTGCCATTTACACATGTTAAAGTTTTGATTGTTGGCTGAATGTATTTTGAAATGTCTGCACTCTTAGTTGTGAACTCACTGACACTATGGCTGATTCGCTGAGAAAATGACTGATTCAAACTGTTCACCTGAGCGCCTGAGTTCAAACCCTCAGTTCGTTTTGGGTGATTCATGAAAAAGATCCGGTTCAAAAGAGTCATTTGTTCACGACTCACTTGCACTGGGTTTGTTGTTGCGTGCAGTGAGCGAGCTCATCAGAAACAGAAAGGGTGAAAAGCGGCGCGAGACACACTAGTGCGTGCTCTAAAGATGTATTCAATAACTCACAAGATGATATCTGACGAAACCGCATATGAACACTCAACCCGACTGTCGCCAATGGCGACTAGATTTTAAATTATTGTTACAATCATTTATTTTTGGTCGCATTTGCGACCATTTTAGTCGCAGTGTGGAGCCCTGTGTATGTGTCTCTTTACATTTATTTTTGTGACATAACTGATTTTAGCCAGCAGGTGGCGGCAAAATATAATTTTTGTGTGTAATATAAGCCGGTTCAGGTGACGTGAGTTGAGTCAGCATCAGTCAGTGTTTTCATTCATCAGCACTACGTGATCGCTTGGATTACTACTACACTACTAAAGCTAGGAAATAGCTTTAAACGGCTTTAACAACTTCAGCATTAAGGCTCATCACAGCTGAGAGACACAACAGACTGATTAATTACACAAACTCAAGGCGCTTACCTCTTACCAGAGTTTCCACATTGGAGAGGACAAAATGGCGGAGGAGATTGCGGTTTCTATAGTGAATAACTCTTGCGCACCGGCTACCTCGAAATGGGGAGGAATACCCCCGTTTGGATGGCTGTTTTTCCACTGAGAAAATAGGGTGCCTTTCACCAAAATGACATTATCTTCAGAAAGATGACTAACACACTAGGGCTGTCAAATAAAATTTGAATTCCGAATATTCGTCGAATTTAAGAAAAAGAAAATGCACATTCGAACGCTAAAATTATGTATTCGAATTTTGGATTTGTGCCAAGCACTGACAGTGACTTCAGATCGATCACTTTCTTGCACTAAAAAAGGCTAGACACAGTGCAACAAATACAGTTTAACAGAAAGCAGGTGTCTTAAGATGCTTTTTAAATTTCTTATTAATTAGACACAGCATCTAAAAAACAGTGCTCCTGCTTGAGATGCTGAATAAGCAAAAACGAAACAGAGACGTTCAGGCATCTTAGCATGCTTTTACATAGAAAAGCAAATGGATGGTTGCAAAAGCGTTCAGTGTGAACAGCCCCTTACAGTTGGTGGAAGTCTTTGGCCATTGCCTCTTGCTCTCTTATTAAGCGTTTCTCAGTTTTTTAAACGCTTTGTCAGGAAAGGATTCACCTTGGAAATATGTGTCTCAAGAGCCTTGCGTTCAGTTCCAGTCTGTTGTGTTCCATCTGTTTGAGCAGCCCCTGGCCTGTGCTCATAGTCTGAGCCGCTTCACCACCGAGTTCAGCCGAATGCCACTGCTATCTGGGAATGTTGCTACCCTACATACACTGTAATGAATAAAAAACAATGTGGTATTTCACTGTTATTATAAAGTTTGAGTCAGGGATATTATACTGTGGCATCAGTAAATGTAACACCGTGTGAACGATCTATTGAAGTGTTCCCCCCCATTTTTCTTTTGACTTAACATTTGAAAATATGGACCAGCTAAAACTTTATTTATTTATTTTATGCACATTATTTGAAGATGGAATGCTCTTTTTTTTTTTTTAACAGCCAGGAATGTTATTTGCAGTAATATAATGGTGCTGTATGATTTATGTATTTAATGCACGGAAACAACGTAAATTAAAAAAAATCAGCTGACTTTAAAATTCGAAAATTATTCGAATTTTGAAAATATTTAAGGTAAAAATTCGTGCTTAGTTTCTCTGCCCAGTTGACAACCCTATAACACACTACAGCAGTGGTTCCCAACCCTGTTCCTGGAGGCCCCCCAACACTGAACATTTTGTATATCTCCTTTATCTGACACACCCAATTCAGGTCATGGAGTCTCTACTAATGAGCTAATGAGATCAGGTGTGATTGATTAGGCAGATAACCAAAATGTGTAGTATAGGGGACCTCCAGGAACAGAGTTAGGAACCACTGCACTACAGCATCTCTGCTTGGGAGTGGCAAAAGTTGATCACACATGCTCCATCTCTCTCTCAGGAGAGTGATGGAAACCCCCCACCTACGGCACTTGGCCTGTGGCCGAATCACAGCAGTGCTGATGTAGCACTCTTGCTCGTGTGATATTGCTTAATTAGTTAGAAATTAGACATGTAACAGGTGTGTTATGAGGATGATATGAAGTAGACTGTTTTAAAGTCTTCTTTGAGCTGAACAGCTCTGGCTATAATAATAACTGTTGTGATTTTGCTCCTTATCAAAATACATTCAAAATAGATTTGTTGTGAAAAAAAATTCAGAGTGGACTCACATTGACTATGCGCCCTTTTCTGAAGTAGTTAAACTTTGAATAAGCATTATCTGAATTTGTTACTCAAACAAGCATCTTGCGGTCTCAAAAGTCTCAATTTGCATAAGTTGACAAATTGTGCCCTTTAACTATTGCCCTAATATTTATATCAGTATAACCCCTATGGGGCCTTTTACCCCAGGTGTTTTGTTATTCAAAACAACCTGTTGTTATTTCTTTTCACACAAATTATGTTGCTTCATCAATATTCAAAAAATAAATTAATGTATTTCTTCAGTCTTGATATACTTTGTGACCAGAAAAAAAGCAAATTTTCCTTAAGGTGCGCCTTTTGTTAAATGTACTTGGGTCATTCACAAATAAGTATGTCCGAGGTGATAAAAATTAGAAATATTAAAAAAATCTGGTTTTAAACACACGTGTCAAGTTTGTAGATATGTAATCTTTGAGTTCATGTTGTTTTCACAAATAAACACATATTTAGCATTTTGTACAAAAAACAATATTTAATGACTTTAAAAATTTAATTTGGTGCAACCGTCAAGTAAAACATATTGAAATAGTTTCCTTGTACCTTGAATACCTGAGTGTGTACACAACTTCATCATTAATTTAAAAAAAAGTTTTCAAACATATGTTTCAAGGTGAAAAATATTTGTACAATTTATGAATATCATGAATTTTTAAGTCAAGAATATCAAGGTTTTCTCATGGTTGTACCAAATGACCTGAACAAAACGTGCCTTTTCATTAAAATGTCAAAATATTTATATATAATGATATGACAAAATAATTATTTGTTTTTAAATCTTCAAATACAGTCTTGTGGGTCTAAAGAGATCTACTCTGTTTTATGATTTTTGTCACGACAACAAAATTTCTACCTACATGATGGTTGCACCACATGACTTTGATTTGGTGGACAAAAGTTTTTCAAATATTAATCTTATTTTAAATAAAATTGTTTCACTGCATAAAAAAAAAAAAAAAGAAGGAAATGATAATTAAATATGCCAACATTTATTTTTTTTAAGAATTTCAGCTTCTAATGAGACTTTGAATTTTTTACTGTCTCCGGACGGTTGCACCACATGGCATTTTTTACTTTAAGCCCCAGAAAAAATATCAAAATAACTTTGAACTCAGTAATTGAAAACATGTCCATCATAGAAGAGGTGTATTCAAGTAATTGTTTTGTGTGAACTGCATTTGTAATATATTTTTGAATAATATATTAGACGTGGACAAAAAAAATTAGCGTCACGTCATTGACCGACTTACATTTGGGATCGGGCAAGTGACCCAATCTCTCTCACAGTGGCCATCAGGCAGTCCTTATTGTCGAGCCCTTTTCGGTGACTACACAATCCAAAATACCTTTACTGGCAATCATATATTAGACCTAATACTCAAATTTTATTTGATTGCAGACAGATTTGATTGATGAAATATTAATGGGAAATCAACATTAGATATGAGAGCTTTTTCAAGAGAAGGCTTTGTGTTTTACTCTCATTTAGGTGGTGTTGTTTACTGTTTATTATTAAGGAGTAGTTCACCCAAAAAAATAAAAATTCTGTCACCCTTGTGTTGTTCCATACCCATATGACGTCTGTAAAATGCAAAAGGGTATATTTAAAAAATGTTGCTATATTGCTGATTTCAGTTCAAAATTCCAAGTCTTCTGAAGGCATGCAGTCAGTTTGGATGATGACCAGGCTGATATTTAAGTTGTTATTCATTCTCAAATCAAATAGAATCATCGTTAACTCATGTAAACAGATAATTAATTCAATATGACGACATGTCAAAAACATTAAATCTCATTGGTTCTTGTGTTAAGATATTTGGTCACCAGGCGCGCAAGAACCATTAAGGTGTTTGATGTTATTGAAGTGTCGTGTCGCCATATTTGATTTGAGTTCTTTAAATGAGTTGACTATCCACTGCTGTTGTATGGAAATCAGCGATGGCAACGTTCTTTAACGTATATCTTTTTGTGTTCCATAGAGGAAAGTCATATTGATTTGAAACAACATGAGGGTGAGTAAATAAAGACACAATTTTCATTTTTGGTTAAACTTGTTCTTAAATGTAGGCTTTATGCACTATCACCACATAGCCTACTCATACAAATATACTTGTGAACAGTGTAAGGGAATGTTAATTTAAAAAAAGTACAATTTTACTTTATTGTGTTATTTCTAATAAAATGAACTAATTACATTACGTCAGTAGTTTTTTTAGGAAAATAGTGCATTAATTATTTTAGCATTTCTTATTCTCACTTGAATGAGGCTTTCTCTCAGCTGTTGCAGTAACACAGTACCTACCAAAAAGTAATCTGATTAAGTAACACTGGTTTTGAGGACTTTAAATGAACTTTTGTTGTTTTCAAATCTACATGACATACCCCTACCACTTTATGACACCTTTTGACTTTTTTTATTTTAATGAGACATAATTAGGCCCATGTATAAGCCTTTTTTTTTCCCCGAACCATCTTTGCAAGTCGTTTCAACATTTGTGACAACATTTCCAGAAATATGGCCCTCAAATGACACACATTGTCATTTTCTCACAGTTAATGCTGACATGTACAGTATTCTTTGCTTATAAACAGCCAAATGATGATGAACATAATCCTTCTCTGATGCTGTCCCACTGTGTGTTTGAGCAGTCTATAGACCATTTCAAGGACGTACACAATAAAAAAAAGATTTAGAACGCTACTGCACATGTCTGACCCTGCAGTATTTCTGGTAGTTGCATTTTTATAACCCAGAGCTGTCAAAATAAAATGAATAGAGTGTACTTTTAGAGTCTAGCTAAAACAGAACAAACAAGATGTGTGCAAAAACTGAAAATTAACAATGATGTGTCATTACTGGATCTTTTAAATAAGACTCTGAGTCAACATATTTTCTCAAAGAACATCAAACGTTTGCCTGAAGTGACTGTTGTTACTAAATGCGTCTACGCAAGAGAGGTGATGAAATGCGCAGGTGGAGTTTCTGGTGCCCCCTTAGGGAGTTGGTGCCCTACGCAGACTGCTAAATATGCATATAGGGAGCGGTGGTACTGCTTTTATACTACTCCAGCTACTCTGAGATCTTGGCATAACAATACTGCAGATATTAGACACTTATGTGTAGTGATGTCAATTTTCGAACATTTTCATAATTGATTGTCGTGAAAATTAATGATCAATTAATCGATTAATCGTTAACATTAATAGCACAAAACGCACATGAAGGACTCCAAATAATATGTGCATGTTGCCGTGACGAGAAGGAAGGCGTAGCGGGGCTGTGAGGACGCACGGCCAGTGCTGAATCAGGTGATCAGTGGGAGAGCGAGATAAAGGGGAGCCAGAGACGCCAGTTCGAGAGAGAGACGCACGCAGCCGCGCTACATGTGTGTCTGTGTTTGTCTTATATTTTATGTTGTTTTAAGTTAATTTGTATCATTAAACCTTTATGTTGATTGTTCAGCCTGTTCCCACTTCCTCCTTGCCCATCCTTGAACTGTTACAGTAGCCTACTGTTTAAATTTAAATTTACTCTTAAGAAATGCAAGTACTGGCATTTTTGTCTTAAAATATTCTTAGTTCTGTGTATTTTAATGCATTTAGACTGTTTAATATGAATTTGTGAATTGTTTAATTACTGTTATTGAATTACTGTTTATAATAACAGAAGATATACTCTATAACTTGTATACATATTTGAGTTCATTAAAACTTCACGTTGTGGATTGTAGAATATTTTCGGACCTTTGGACTTATTTTTATTTTATTTTAAAGTAAGTCAAATCATAACACGCTGCGTAATCACAGTACATTACATAACCTGCCATTTCTCTGGTGATGGTGAGATGTCAGCTGTATGTGCTTTCCTGGCAATCACGTAGTTAGAGATGAAACAAGGAGTCCAGCAGATCAATTGTGCTGGTTTTTATGTTGTACTTAAACACGCTTTCACATTGTATGCAGAAAATTCATTTATAGAGAAATACTCCAAAACTGATTACTTTGAGCCTGCTTCATCCTCATCTATGCGTCGTCTTCTGTGACATGCAGAACACACAAGCGCCCTCTATCGCCAGATGACTGTATAGACAGCCTTATCAACATCTGCTGGTATGGTTACTGAACGCATTTGTCCTGAAATTAATTAATCGATGATCAATAAGCTCATTGATCAATCAAATTATTAACAACAATTAATCGATTATCAATTAATCATTAACATCCTTACTTTTGTGTGACAAATTGCTCATTTGTAAGTCGCTTTGGATAAAAGCGTCTGCTAAATGACAAAATGTAAATGACTTGCGCAGCTTCATTCATTATAATAGGTGCTATCTATAGTCACTTTTAGAGCCTGTAAAGAAATACTCTACCAGCTAAACTATCTATCAAATGTAATATTAGTTGGCAACAGTTTCATTCACCTGCCAGAGATAAGACAAGTGCTACAGTTGTTAGTACTGCACATATCCAGCCATCTTGCTTCACTGCTGCAGTTCATGCATCCATTTGTGGTTGCTTTTTTGGCCATCTAAACACTTTAATTTCTGTTATATCAAGGCATCCAGAGAGCATCTAACCAGTGGAAAACATGGTCCACATTTTAGTAAAGATAATCTATCTCTTAACGTTAGAAATGTTTATCGTGTTAAAGTCACTATATGTTGTTTGAATGAATTTGACAACTAGCCGGAAATGTTCAAGGTAGGTTGAGTAATTGAGTAATAAAGTACTCGTTCTGCACCAGCTACTCGAGCATTAAAAATACGACTCGAATATCGCAAATGAAGTTTTCCCTCTGCATTTACCTGCCGTGAAAGTGCTGAATTACACTGTTTTCCCTCTTAATCTTTCACCAAATTTTGCAGTTACAATTGAGTCCACTTGGGGGCGCTGTGAATACATGTTGTTGAGGTGTTGGATGAAAGAAGACATGTAATGGCATCAAATAAATAGTGTTTGGTCTGTGCTTCTAATGCAAATGCCAAGATATATTACAAAACAATATTTGTAAAGTTGATATTATAAAGTTATTGAATTCTACTCTATTTGTATTCAGTTCATATTGGAGTCATGCAAACCAACAGTCAAGGGTCAGCTTTTATGGGTGGAAAGAAAATGTGAAGCGAACTTGGAAGCTGATCAGTATGTGTGTACATAAGCGTCAGATTGTTTAACAGGCAGAGCGCATTTTATAAAAAGTAAACTTTCACCACTTTTTTTTCTGAACAGTAAAATGTGAAATGATACAAAATTTAATAACCTTTATGTAGACTCAAAGTTTATGTATGTGTGTTACACTCATGCCATCAGCATTTGTTTCTAAGCTCTGGGCGAGTGCACAAGTTTTTTACTGTTATTTTTAAATCTTTTTTGTTTTCCATTTTTAATAATCCATATTGTTCATTTCATTTTCCCCAAAAGAAAAGCATAGTTTGTTGAAGTTATCTTATTTTGAAACCAATCTTGGTGAGTAAAACAAAATATAAGATTCACGTAATATGTCATGCGTGTTATTTTTAACGTGCATTTTAATTTACGAGTAATCGGGTACTTGTTTTTTTGTGGGTTGGAGTGCTCGACTACAGAATGACTCTAAAATGCCCATCCCTAGTCCAAGGGACAAATACGTCACTTCCTTAACCTCTTACACTCTGGAGCGTTTTTGGGCTGCCGCCTGAATTGTTTCACACTCAAATTTAAAAGCTCCCTGTTCACACATACAGTGGACTAATTAAAAAAATTGGTCTAATTTTACAAATAACCCCCTACATTTTAAGAAATGATTGAAATAATAAATAACATTGTATTTGTTTACAATTTTGATTTTTTAATTTTTTTTTTAAATACAGCTTTGCAAAGATGTGTAACATTTAATCTTCTATATATGAGAACCCATTTTGCTGATGATTTGTTTCTCATACTTTTTCTACCAGACTTCATATTTTGTTGTAAAAGTTTTTTGACACAACATTGGATTATTCTCTCAAGCAAGCTAACAAATGTGTAAACAAGAAATTTCTTTAACTCATTTTAAAGCTAACAACCCAAGGTAAGTTTTGATATAAAGTTCGTTTCTATTTGGGGCTTACAGATCAGTGGTCGGCAAAGAAAATAAAAAACTATACAGTGACCTTCCTGAGAATGAGAGCTTTCATTTGAAATTTAACTTGTCTATTTAAGTGCAAAGTGAAAGAATTTTATATTCATTTTTTACATTTCTACAAGGTAACCTCTAGGTGGGGCCAATTTGTGACAAATGTTTTCAGGCCTTATTTTGTTAATTAATGTACAGATTCTAAGCTTACAAATGATACCACATATGCCTAACTTATGAATACTGGGACTTCAGTGTGTTAAGTGTTAAAACGGCTTGCCATATAGCGCCACCCCATGGACCTGCTGGCGAGTTTAAGAGCCGACAAACAGTCCTTGAAATGGTCTATAGGCATATATGTGTCTAAACACATTTGTGCTTAATCGCATTGTCGTACAAGTAGTTTGTTTGACATTTTCTCTATTCGTTGTGTTTTTGTGCATTTGACACTGACAGGCTTCCTCTGCCTTGACTGATGGCACGTATGGATTGGGATAATCCATGAACCTGGTTATACACACACACACACACACACACACACACACACACACACACACACGTGCCACACACTGTCATCTGTTTCTTACACACAGACAGCCTCTGTCGGCCTATCTCTGTTTGTAATGGCATCCCCTTGCTCCATGATGACAACGGGGATTAAACGGTGAGGTTTTTTTAAACGTATTTTTTTCTCTTTTTCTGGTTCCGAAGAAAGAGGGCTTCCTTATCAGCTCTTCCAGGATCCACCATCATCCTTCTCTTCTCTCCTCCGCTGCCAATTACAAAGCGGATCATTTTCTTCAAGGGTATAAATGTTCCGACACAAGTATTAGCAAGCAGAGCTCAGTCCCTGACAGATGTACCAACTTTAATTCTCTACTTGTGTGTGTTTTTAAAACTTTAATTAATTTATGTATCATCCTCTTGTCCCTTTCGCTCATTCATGTTAATCTTGGTTGCCATGGTGGTGGTGGGAGGATGTGTTGGTGCTGTCACTTCAGTGTGTGTTTCAGAGGTTCAGTCGGCTAATGTATTCAGGAAAACAGTAAATGAGAGGTAAACAGAAGAGAATTGAGCGAGAGAGAGAGAGAGATTGATTGATCTGCCTTATGTCTGGGTCTCCATCACTAAACCAAAATGTTCCTCATCACTATTATTTGCACATTTAGGCCTCTTCCACATTCGTTTAAGTTTGAAACATCCTCTTTCAGTTTTCTTAAATCATCATTTTCTATGTGGTTATGGGGAGCGTTTTCGAAAGTATACATTTTTTGTGGAGTAAATACACCTTTCCAGTGTGAGTGAGAGGCGTAAACACCAACAATCATGCCACGGTCCAAATCACTGAGATCACATTTTTTCCCCATTCTGATGGTTGATGTGAACATTAACTGAAGCTCCTGACTCGTATCTGCAGCAAGGGCAAAAAAAGAAAAAAAGAAAAAAGGATGTCATTGCGAACTCCATTCCGAAGCCAGTGTGTATGTATGTTGGTAGTAAGTTTTCCCCTATGCTAATTAAATGTGTACTTGACCTGTCAGCTCAGAGAGGGAGTAAGTGGAGACTTCATATTTATGTCATGCCATTCTTGCTGCTTGTGACACTGTCCTGACTTCTCCCCAATAGCTGTTTTTAAGTTGTTGCTATGGTTGTCTGCAAAAGCTGTTGTGCAGTTGGTGTCAAGATAGACAGGCCTACGCTGCCGGACCTCTCTAGACAGAGAAAAAAACATTTTACATTAATTTCATCATTTCTTTTTTAATGTACATAAATAGATTTAAAGGAATACTTCACTCAAAAATGAAATTATTTCATAATTTACCCCAGATGTGTGTGACTTTCTTTCTTCAGCAGAACACAAACTAAGATTTTTGGAAGAATATTTCAGCTCTGTAGGTCCATACAGTGCAAGTGAATGGTGCCAAAATCTTGAAGCTCCAAAAAGCACATAAAGCCATCATAAAAGTAATCCATACGATTCCAGTGGATTTAGGCCAGCTCGTTGATGAGGTTGGAGTTCAAACTTCCTCTTGTGTGACGTAAGCACGAAAGCCTCCTCTGCATAGATATTCATATATAGATACCTTATTAGAAGCTGTTCCTTTGGACCGCGATACTGTTTCCACAGACAAGCAGTTTAAGCAGCGGTCTGAGCTAGGGATGTGTGGAACGACTAATTTCACTGATGTTTAAATGACAATTTTGGAGTCCATTAGTTGACTAGTCTAAAAAGAAACCAACCTTCAGAAAGCAGTAAAAAAAACAAAACTATTTATGCAACCCATTTAAAATGCGTAATCTATTCCAAATCTGACGCAAAATTCAGCTGAAAAGGGACATTTATCTGTGACGTGCTTGCATTGCATTATGATCATTGTACATTAAATATAGAACATGACACACATTCACGGAATCAATGTTAGCTAACAGTTAACAGGCTTATTTACTGAAAACAATTGAATGAAAAGTGCAGGACCAGTAGCGCAACCCTGATAGCTTGTTCTAAATGGAATTCAGCAATTAAAAATTATTTAACACATTAAAACAGTCAGGACATTGTTGAAATAATTAACAGGTAGGCTAAGCCAAATCTACGAGAGAGAAAAAAATATGCTGAAAAGTTGCGCGTATTTAACGACGTGCAGTCGTACGTTAGCCATTAATCTAATCTGACAGCTGTTCTGTAAAGAACAAAAACAAAAACAGTGACAATGTAAGAAAATAGCTATAGGATAGAAAAGAAATAGGCCTGTGATGTTGCCTACAATAAACCTAATGTACTCTAAACATGACGTGCACATACCATAAAAGATAGTTTAACCTGTTAAGCAGTCGGCACCTCGTTGAAAATAGCCTTCTTAATCAGCAGATTAAAAAAATGGCATTTCTAGCCTAAACTACTCAAAAGCATACATTAATGAGCAAAATTAACAGGTCCACGTGATCCGGTGAAAGATGGGACTTGACTCACCTAAGGCGACAATCCTGCCCTTAAAAAAGCCGGCTCAATGGAAAAATAATTTACAAGCATGCACAGATTTCAAGATGAATCAAATGTGTAAACATTCATAGCAACTTGCAACATTTCAGAAATCTGCTTCCCGCACCACCACTGAAGTGATTTTATAACTACTTTGCTGAGTTTGCTAGTCTAGCGAGAGGATATTTTTCTGCGCGCAGAAAGTGAGAGAGGGAAGCACCACCCGCAGAAGCACCCGAAGCCAAATGTAAATGTGTACAAATGTTGAACAGTTTAATGGGGAAAAATATTAACTGACTAATAATTCCAGTGTCGACTAGCAGCATCAGAACTGTTTAGTCAACTAGTCTCGCACATCCCCATTATGAGCAAGGAGCTCGGTCTGAGGCAAGTCCTCCATTCACTTGCATTCAAACCGATTCAAACAGCTCTCCTTGTTAACTGTTCCACGATGGTGCCGCAGTTTATTTTTCCAAACCAGCCAAATGAGGCATCTATGTATGAATATCTATGCTCTGTTGTAACCAATACTGCGCCTCTGTATTTTTTCGTGACACTCACGTGAGAAGCAGTGTGTATTCGACCCTCGTGAATTTTTTGTGAAAAAAGTTTTAAATATTGATCTATTTCTTACATCTAGCGTTTCGCTTCAGAAGACATTAATTAATCCACTGGAATCTAATAGATTACTTTTTGATGGCTATATGTGCTTTTTGGATCTTCAAAAATTTGGCACCCATTCACTTGCATTTTATGGACCTAAAAAAAATATTTGTTTGTGTTCTGCATAAGTCATACACATCTTGCATGGCATGAGCATGAGTAAATGATAAGAGATTTTTAATTTTAGGGTGATCTAATCCTTTAAGAATGTGTTACCTGGAGCTACCAAGAGCAATGTAAAAAAAATAACAAATAAAAACTGACACTTGAGAAAATGAGTAAATTTCAGATTTGGAAAGCTTATTCTGGGCTTCTGTTTACTAGTTGTGTCTATACTATAACAAAAAGTAGCAAATGGTGTTTTGGACATGGTACCATGATAATATCATGTTTTTTTTTTTGGACATGTACCAAGGCAGTGCCATATTTTAATAGACATGCTTTATGGTAGTACCATGGTATTCTATGAAATAGCTTGGAATAACATGTTAATATTATGGAATATTAATATGTTAAACAGTATCATGGTAGAACCATAGTACCACCACAGTAATAGCGTAGTCTTTGTGTTAATCGTATGAGTGAATGGATGAATGGCACATCCCTTGCTCTCCATGAGGGCTATAATTCACTCCCACCCCTCTCCACCCAGATTGCTCCTTCGCCTGAGTGCATTTGCCCACTGGTCATGTGGTATTACACGGGTCAGGAGGAGTAATTATTTCTAGCCATTGAATACACACTGAAGACGAATCGTTTTTGAAGGGAGTGTAATGTGTGGCAGACCCATGCTGACACGGGGTTCATCCCAACTCTACTGGCGTGATTTATCCCCTCAGTGTGTGTTAACGAGAGGAGGGTGATTTTGCTCTTGGCCTCACCTCAATCTTCATCATGGAACACAGGACAGCGTTTGGTGAGAAAGGCTAAAGGGAATGTCATTGAACTCATCATCATTTCCTCATCTCTTTCTGCTGCCTCATCTAAGGCTCTTATGTCTGATTTCTGACTCACAAAGAGAGGCAGCTGCATCACTGAGCCACACATAGGACAGTGTGCTTTGTTTTAGATAAAACATGAAGAGTGCAACTTCGGTCCTGTTTACCCCTGGTGTTAACATCTGACTCTGGTGATCTGATAACAAGTGGACAGCGTTAAATACAGGTGTAAAAAAAACTTCAGTGTGTCTTGTGATCTGATCAATCAAACCACTTTCAGAAGTGGTGGGACACACATATGGCCACATCACGTTTGTAGTGTAATTGCAAATGTATCCTGATGCACCTCAGACAACATCGAAGGACTCATAACATGTAAATATTACACCAAAACAAGTGTATTAAAACTTTGCCAGATAGGTTTGGCTTTATAAGAAAACAACCTTCCGATTGAAAAATCGGAAAAGCCCACACATACACAAGACTTTGCGTCATCGTTATGTCTGAGATCAATATGCAGTCATACATTTACATGCATAGTTATACTTTAGCTACTTCAGCTTTTTTGTAGTCGAGTTACAGTCTTCATCTGTCTGTCCATGTATACAATACACAATGCGCAATCACATATTTGAAGGAATAACTCGCAGGGTCCTTTCACATGAAAAAAACACATAAACTCCGTCTTGCCATTGCAGCGACACTTGAGCGTGCAGTTTGTCATTAATTTCTGTGTTTCCACCAGACAAGTTGAGTGCAAATAGCCGCGCTGTGTGGCAGGTGCTATTTACTCATTTAATAAAAAAACGTTTTAAATTTTTTTTTTTTAATTATTATTATTTTTACCCTGCTGATCAAGAAGGCTATTTTCAACTATGTGTCGACTGCTTAACTGGTTAAACAATTGTTTATTGTGTGTGCACGTCATGTTTACAACAATACATTGTTTATTGTACATTTCTCACAGACCTATTTTTTTTTTTTTCTATCCTAGCTATTTCTTTTTATTATTTTTTTAATCTGTATCTGTTATTGGTTAACGTTCCGAACAGCTGTCATATTAGATCATAGGCTAATGCACATCATGAAATACTTGCAGCTTTTCAGCACATAGATTTGGCTTACCTGTTAATTATTTTCAACAATGTCCTGACTGTTTTAATATGTTAAGTAACTTTTACTTGGTGAATTCCATTTAGAACAGGCTATTAGGGTTGCTCATTTGGTCTTGCACTATTCACTCAATAAATATGCCTGTATTTGCTAACGTTGATTCAGTGAATGCATGGCATGTTTTTTATTTAATGCACAATGATCATAATGCAAGGCTAGCATGTTTCAGATAAATGTCCCTTTTTCAGTGGAATTTAGTGTGTGATTTGGCTGTTGGAATGGATTTTAAATGGGTCGAATAAACACACAATGTGTTTTCACTGTTGAGGCTTTCTTACTTTTACTAGTCGACTTGTCGACTCCAAAATGTATGTTTAAACGTCAGTGAAGTTAGTCGTTTCGCACATCCCCAATTGACGATATAGCTACAGTATATAGGTAGCTCAATAATTGTGTATTTGCTCAGAAATTACATACAATTTTTGTTAAATCAGAGGAACCGTCATTTTATTCCTATCAGCCATTGTAGACAAGTAGATTACCAATGTTTCATGAAATAAAAATCTAGTAAAAAAAATAATGGCATGCTATTTTAAAATAAAGGCATGTTTTTCACTAAATGAACACAAGGACGAATGGCATTTAATTTATATTATAATAAATATAATTTATATGCACCAATGCAGAAATAAAGTAATCAATAATTTTTTTCCTATATATATATATATATATATATATATGTGTGTGTGTGTATGTGTGTGTTTTGTGTGTGTGTGTGTGGTGGAGGGGGGGGGGAATTATTGATTACTTGTATATAATTTGTTAAAGAACATGGGATGAATAAACTACAACTTTACTTATATTTTGAATATGTTGGATGGTTGAAAATGATTTATTCATTTCCAGGAAAGTTTATTTTTATAATATGATAATAATAACAATAATTATTTTGAGCATTTTTTTTTTTTATACAGGAGTAATATTTTTCTGTCATTTTTACTTTAACTTAACCTGGAGCTTTGTTTTTGGTGGAACAGTGAAAGTGCTGTAGCACCACCTAGAAGATGGGTATGTTCGGGGGCTCTGTAGCACATCCCTTTTGAGCTACCGTCACCAAACTTTGTACATCTATAGATCTCATCAAGCCAGACAACTTTCGCGCTGACAAGGAAGTCGGCCATTTTGGATTGTTTGAAAAATGCATGCTCTGTAATTTGAAATACTCCTAGGGATTTCATGTTACAGGTATCAAATATGGCCGACATTGTGCCAAGACATTGACGATGCTAAAGTGTGGAATAATTTTTGATACATCGAACGGTGTTGCCATGGCGACGTGATAAATTAACGTCAAAAAATGGGAAAAGGGAGTATCTCATATCTTCTGCGTGCATCGTGTGATTTACATCATAATTGAGCCAAATGTTTGGCCTTGTGGGCTGATCACATTGATGTGGCTATTGTGGTTCATGGTCATAGCGCCACCAACTGGCGGAAGGAAGTGTGACTTCGAAGTATCCCTCTTATGTTTACCTAAAATGCTAAATCTTTTTAGAATAATGTCAACACAGAGCAGATTTAAAATTCTGAAGGGATTCTTGATATATTAGTGATGCCATGGCAACACATTAAATGTCATTATTCCTTTATGTATATTCAAGTTTTTGAGGAATTGGCATGCTTCAGAGTGGTCGGCCATTAGGCCTGGGCAAAAGTTAACACATGGGCGTGGCTGGGGAGCTCTATAGTGCCACCTTTGGACAAACTTGCTACATATATTGTTCTGATCAAGCTGGACAACTTTCAAAATTCTAGTCATTAGCTCCACCTAACAGCTAATTTTGGATTAACGGCTATTTTGGATTGAATGCGTATTTTTTGAAAATTGCAGGCACTGACCTTTTGAATACTCCTCCTAGGGGATTCATGTGACAGGCACCAAATTTAGGCAATATCATGCCAAGACATTGAAGATGCTAATTTGCAAACGGATGTTTGTGCAACGGATGTCATGGCAACTGTGTTGTCATGGTGACACAATAAATTTAGGGCACAAATCTGAAACAGGAAGTTCCTTATATCTTCTGTGTGTATTGTATGATTTTGATTAAAATTCAGCTGTATGTTTTGTAATGGTGGCTGATCACATTTATGCAGCTATTATGGGTCACGGTCATAGCGCCACCAACTGGCACCAGGAAGTAGACAATTTTGTAAGACTTTGAAATAGTTCTCATGTTTCATGAATTGCTTCAAAATTCTTTAGAATAATGTCGACACTGCTGATGTAAAATTGTAAAGACATAATTGATATCTTAAATACTGTTGCCATTGCAATTTATTGTGCAAGTGAAAGCAATTTTTAAAGTGAAATAAATAAGCTATAGAAGTCTAAGTTTACTGTAATGAAAATGTACTGCACAAACTTTAAAATTTTTATATAAATAAAATACAAATATAAACTGAAATGTAAAAATACTAGAAAATCAAAGCCCCCTAGAACTGTCCTCACTTATTTCCAAGTGTCTTAGCAGCAGCCATCGGCGTTAATATGTCTAACCCAGTTTTGAGTGCCGGTTAACTTGAGACGCAGTACCAGAAATGTCCAATAGATGGCAGCCAAGCTCCATTATTGAATGATTCCCTAAATACCACTTCTTAGTCCCTCCAGGATTTTGTGTGTCGTGTCTAGAAGGGATCCCTCTTTCATACGTTATGTATAGTCTAAGTATGTGTAACCATGTTCTTCAGTTAACTATGCTTATCAAAAGAGCAACAGATAAAGTTAAAGATCCATTTAAGATGGCTAGTAAAATAACAATGACATGCTCATAAACTGCTTTTAATTTTAAACAATATTATACAGTAATTATACAGTATTAAGAAGATAGCAACATATGTGCCGCAGTGATGTTCTTGAAGAATCGAGAATGGGTGGTGAGAGCTCCTTGTTGCTGTAAGTTCTGCAGTTTGCGATCTTTTCCAGTCGAGTCCCATAGAAAAATGCAAACAAATGTGTTCCCTCTCAAGATATACATTCACTGAGGTGCGGAATCAATCTTTGTTAATTAAAATACATAGTTTCATAAGGGCGGATTAGAACCTTTAACCTCTTATGCAATGAGCGAATTAATTACCACTAGACCACTTAGTCAGACTCCTTTTACCTGAGCTGATTGATGTACTTTTCCACTGACTTACAATATCTCATGACCGACAATAGCACACATACGGAAGAAGTTATCAAATTTATTATGTTAAATATTTATTTTAGAACTTGAATTGATCATCAATAATTACTTTTTTTCAAAGCAGACCATTTAAAAATAATCTTTTACTAGCGCTCATCGTTGCTGTGCGACTTCAAACGGCATTTATCATGAGCATGCATTTGTTATTTTGCTAGTCATCTTAAACTGATCTTTATATGTAATTCTTTTGTTAAACAGTTAACTGATGAACACAGTTACACATACTTGGACTATACGTAACAGACTGCACATGTGCGAGAAGTTGATGAAAGAGGGATCCCTTCTAGACACAACTGATTTTACGATCTTGCAAATTAAACAAATCTCCGCATTATTTGCGGTAGCTGCCTTTTTTTTTAATTCCCGCAAATTTTCCCGCAAATTTTTTACAAAAAAAAAAAAATGTAATCTGATGGAATCCCATCGCTTTCCTTCATGTTTGATAGTGGCAAAACAAATGCTTAAAGCCTGAAGCAGTTGCAACATATCCAAATGCACAGCAGCTATTCTATCATCTCCATAGTAACAGTGTAAGTGTCTCCTCCACATTGTGCGTTCACTATCAAAATCCTTCTAAATTTTCACAGGACACATACATCACAGCTAGCGTTTAATCTTCACACTGCATGCTACAAATGAGAAATAAAAACACGCATTTATACAAAGAATCACATTCACTTAAAATCCCCATTAGTTGTGTAATAAAATGTGATTAGAATTTGAAGTGCAATTAATATAGTAGGCTACAAATCTGAAAATGGCAATATATGTTGAACACTTTTATGCTGAAAGTAAATGTTCATAAATGTTTTTACTGATATAAAAATGTCTATTATATAGATATATGCAATATACAGAACATGACAATATGACAAAAATGACCATTTTCATATATGTAACATGTTTTTTTAAACACTTGTCAGGGCTCAACGCTAAGGATTTTTTCTACTGGCCCGGTCGGGCCAGTGCTTCAGACTTTTACTTGCCCTGCCAAAATTTTCACTGGCCCCAAAACAAAAATGAAAAATAGCTGATACATCATGGCTTAAAAATATTGTCCAAAGCTAAATATTTTATATATATACACTGCTGGTCAAAAGTTTTGAAACACTCATTCTTTATTATAATTTTATTTTTTTTACATTTTAGAATAATAGTAAAGTCATCAAAACTATGGAATAACATAAATGGAATTATGGGAATTATGTTGTGACTAAACAAAATTCAAAATAAATCAAAACTGTGTTATATTTTAGCATCTTTAAAGTAGTCACCCTTTGCCTTGAATTTGCAGACATGTACTCTTGACATTTTCTCAACCAGCTTCTTGAGGTATCACCCTGGGATGCTTTTTAAACAGTATTGAAGGAGTTCCCATCTATGTTGGGCACTTATTGGCTGCTTTTCTTTATTATTTGGTCCAAGTCATCCATTTCAAAAACTTTTTTTATTATTATTAAATTTTAGTTTTATAGTGAAATAAATTAATACGGTGGCACAATTACATTTTTGTCTTCAAAACTAATTTCAAACATTTAAGCATATGCCTTCAGATCAAAAGATTTTTAAGATCATGAGAAACATTTCAGTCAAGTGTTTCAAAACTTTTGACCAGTAGTGTGTGTGTGTGTGTGTGTGTGTGTGTGTGTGTGTGTGTGTGTGTGTGTGTGTATATATATATATATATATATATATATATATATATATATATATATATATATATATATATATATACTCACACACACACAGGTGGCCAAAAGTTTGGAATTATGTACAGATTTTACTCTTATGGAAAGAAATTGGTATTTTTATTCATCAAAGTGGCATTCAACTTATCACAAAGTATAGTCAGGACATTAATAATGTGAAAAATTACTATTACAATTTGAAAAATAAAAAATTTTAGAACTTCTTAAACTACTACTTAAATCTTTCACATGCAGCAATGGCAGCTTTGCAGATTCTTTGCATTCTAGCTGTCAGTTTGTCCAGATACTCAGGTGGCTGTCTTGTCGGGCACTTCTCACGCACCTTACAGTCTAGCTGATCCCACAAAAGCTCAATGGGGTTAAGATCCATAACACTCTTTTCCAATTATCTGTTGTCCCAAGTGTCTGTTTCTTTGCCCACTCTAACCTTTTCTTTTTGTTCTTCTGTTTCAAAAATGGCTTTTTCTTTGCAATTCTTCTCATAAGGCCTGCACCCCTGAGTCTTCTCTTTACTGTTGTACATGAAACTGGTGTTGAGCGGGTAGAATTCAATGAAGCTGTCAGCTGAGGACATGTGAGGTGTCTATTTCTCAAACTAGAGACTCTTGTGTACTTATCCTCTTGTTTAGTTAAGCTTCATTTAACGAACCAAATAGCTTTCAGCGGTGTTTGATATAATAAGTGATTTTCTAGTACCAAATTAGCAATTTAGCATGATTACTCAAGGATATGGTGTTGGAGTGATGGCTGCTGGAAATGGGGCCTGTCTAGATTTGATAAAAATTTTTTTTATTTTTTCAAATAGTGATGGTGCTGTTTTTTATATCAGTAATGTCCCGACAATAATTTGTGATCAGTTGAATGCCTCTTTGGTGAATTAAAGTACCAATTTCCTTCTGAAACAGCAAAATCTGTACATTATTCCAAACTTTGGGCCGCCTGTGTGTGTAATACATACATATATTTTACCGATTCATTCAGATAACCATTTTTGTAAATCCCACTTAGGTGGTAGTAAATCAACATCTTTCATGTGTTTTGAGTCATAAACCATTGATAAAGCACAGAGGCCGAAACAAGTCTAATTATACTTTATTCAAACCAGCGTGTCTACTAAGAGACTTTATCAGTGTTTAAATATCATAAGTGTTTTCCCTGCAAATGACAACAAAGCATATAATTTTGTGAACTGCTGTGCATGACCATCAAGGAATATACAAAAAATACAGGTTTTAATTATGTCCTGATGTCATTGTAATGTCATTAGTCTCTTTTACTCTTAATTAATCCAGCTCCTTTCTCTCCTTGTTAAACGGGATTACCGAACTAAACAAGCGACATGCCTCCTCTGTCAATCGGTCATAATATGACGCTGATCCTTGCTCATTCATAAATTGAATGAGGAAATGGGGCGTATTAGTTCAGTGGCTCAAACCAATGATATACTCTTTCACAACCCACACTCCAATGCTATTGGCTCACACTACAGTCAGTCTTTACGTGATTCAAACAAGTGCAGTGTTGCGGCTGCAGCTGTTTAGAACAGTTATGTGCTGATTGCAAAGTTACAGAATTTTAGGGGGGCTGAAGCCCTCCTAAAAAAGGCCTAATAACGCCGATGGCTGCTGCTAAGACACTTGGAAATAAGTGAGGACAGATCTAGGAGAGCGCGCTCGGTGTCTGCACGCTCGTGCGCTCATGAGACTGTTCCTCACCGCTTCCAGTATACTATGCACTCGCGCGTCATTGCAGGCTAAATATAATCACGCTCTCTCGTCTCCAAGTGCTCGGTTAGAAGACTTTGTTCACTCCGTATATTTTTTGTGCTCTCTTGCTCGTTGTCTGCTAACACTAATGTTATAAATGCAGCACTGGCCTGATTTGGCAAGTGACAGTTCTTGCAACTGGCCCGAACCTCTCTCACACTGGCCCCGGGCCATCGGGCAGTCCTTATTGTCGAGCCCTGCTTGTGGAATTTAAATGTGTACGTAAATGCTCAAATATATGAACTCTAATTGTATTTATTCATATATGGCCATATACCAGATTTAAAAATCAGACAATGTAATAATGGCAACAGGCCTTATTATTGAACCCTCATTTGTGTTTTTAGCTTACAGATTTTTTTGTACATTTATTTTAAACTTTGATAAGTTCTCTTTCATCATCTCGTGTTCGAGATCCACCTATGGGAGGGCATCTGTACCTGACCTCTGCAGAAGCATCCAGTTGCACCAAGTCTGGCTAGTCAGACAGAAGCGCATGTCCTATGCCAGGTAAGGCCTGCCCCTTACCTGGGTGCATATAAGGAACTGCATGCGCTGCTGTTCCTTAGTCCTCTGTTTTTCACTCTCAGCTTGGTTGGATTATTGGACTTTCACTAGTTGTCTACAGGAGGACACATCGTTAAGATCAGCCTCTGCCAGACGTGACTGTCTTGCTTCAGCCAGGTTAGCTGTATTTTATTTGCTGCAAGCCGCCCACACTCGCTTCCTATTACTCAGGCTGCCCGCCTTTCTCCCTCACTTTTTTTTTTTTTTTTCTCCACTTTGCACTTTCTAAATCCACAGCAACCCCCAGGGCCAACCAGTCGCGTGCCTGACCGACCGCGTGCGGCACCCTCATCGCTGCCTGAGACCCTCATCCTTTGTGTCGTTCGCATGGGACTCAAACACGTGGAGGAGGCTCTAGAATTCCCCAGAAATTGTAACCACTGCCTGGCACTCCCCTAGACTTGCCACGGTATCATAATTTTCACACCGGTGTGGTGTTCACGTTCAAACCGGTTTACACGGACTAACACCGGTATTACTGCTGGTTGGACGCTAAGTGGTACTATGGAGTAATTTCGTTAAGCAATAGCCTACACAATAACGCAAGGCAGCTTGATTTAAAACTTTGAACTTTATTTTGTATTTATTTGAACTAAAAATTCAAATGAAACTGAAAAAAATGAAGTGCAATTAAAATTGTGTCGTTCAACTTTTAGAAAGATGGCTTTTCAGCAGTTATGAAGGGCAGTATCTCTTTGGAAACTAACCACATCCGTGCATTCTCTACCGGTCACAATATTTTTCACAATTTGTTCACAATATTTTATTAATTTATATATAATATATATATATATATATCCAATTACCTTGTCAACCCCCTGGCTGAGGGATCGGTGAATATCCTTGCTTTAGTGATTTTGCATAGAAAATTTAATAAATGTATTTAAAAAATGAAAAACTCAAACCAAAAACATTTCTAAATTCAAATAGCACTTCAAACAAAATGAAAAAGCAATTAAAATAACGAAGTGGTAAAAAAAACAAAAACATGCATAACCACCTTTCATTTACTGGCACGCAAATATCCATCTGTGACAACGGTGGAAATTTACTAATACAAATAAAGATCTAAAAACAATTCTAAATGTAAACGTACTAATTATAATGATGATAATAATCACTAAAATATAAATCATGGTTCGAGGTGAACGTGTTTTTGTATTATTCTATGATTTAATCACAGATATATAGGCTGCAGAGTTGCGCTCACAGCGGACTGCTCTGTGGAAATAAAGCGAACTGAACTCAAAGCACCTCCTGAGCTGAGATGGTCTGAGGTCATTTGCAGCATGCTCATAGACAATACTATTCTTGCAAAAAAAATTTAGAAGACTGAAACAAAGAAAGAGTGTGAACCCTTTACATACGCATGTGCCTCGAACAAACAGTGTCAGACAAGTGCATAGATGGCTTTTCTGTCATCTGTCCTTCAAAATATATTGAAGTATGTTTCTTAAAGTGCTTGTCTGTGTGTCTAACAGCATTTCTTGTGTCATTCTGACAAGCTGCCAGATTCAAATCGACTTTCGCGCCGATACAGGCTGCACTGGTCAAGCACCTGTAATTTATATTCGCTCAAACAATTACTCATACAGTCTTTTAAACCACAAAATAAATTAATTTTATATACATACATTCAACTCATCACCAAAGTACCATGATACAAAGTTTACAGCTCTTATATGCACCATCAATACATCAAATGCGATTTTCCTCCGATGCATGCTGCCATTTGTTTAGATTAGTAGCAGTTGTAATTTGTCTAACAAACAGCTACTCAAAGAGTCTTTTCAAGCACATAATATGTTTATTTTATGTAACAAACAGCCAAATTGTCACCAAAGTACCACGATAACAGTTCAAGCTTGTATATGCACAGCCATCATATCTAAATGCGATCTTCCCATGCACACAGCCATGTCTTCCCATTTGTTCACGTTTACTATATTATATACATTATTTTTATTTTTTGATGACAAGAAATCAAAAATTAGAATAAAATAATAAAAATGCTCATCTACACTCTGCCCCCTCTCCTGGCTGTGCAGTGTCACGTGCAAAAATAACTCACTCCAGGGGGCAATACAGTGGAATTTAGACCCTACTCATGAAAAGGTTCATTCAAAAATGACACCTGGTATTGGTCTTGGTTGACAACTCGTGATTGGATCACCCAAGATGGATGCCAATACCAGGTGTAAACAGACCCAAACATACATTTGAAATAGCTCTACAATGCGTTACATCATGACATTTAAAAATGTAGAAAGACTATAAAAATTATTCGGAAATTAAATAGTTATGGAGTAAATCTATCATACTGGCATTGTATGCTTTATTAGAGGAAGTGAAATGGAGAGCCCATTATCAGGCCTTCATGTAGAGCCATATGTCTATGCCCATTCCTGCTGTGATACTCACACTAGAGGGCCAGGAAACAGTCACTAGGTGGCAGCTGGACATCATGAATGTACAGGATCTCTCTCTTTACCATCCCCTCTCCCAGCATATGTAAAGGTGTAGTGTTTTATGGGTGAGGCCACCCTATGATGGCTTCCCTTTACTCCATGCAGCTGTAAAGAGCCTAGGAGCATGACCCACCCCGCTCTGCCCTGTTAAACCTTCTGATTGGCTCTAATTCTTAGTGGCACAGTACACTGGGCACATGACAGTAACAGTGTTCCTGCTCACTGATGAGCAAGCTGCCTCAAAACTCACCCCATCCGCTCCCCTACACATACACAAACACATCATCGTGTTAGTGTCACTTCTGTTTCACTGGTCTAATATGAACTTAAGTGCTTAAAGCAGACTGTTCAATATGCCACCAGCAATTACATTTTCAAATGGGTGGGTTTGCAAACATCATCTGTGTTAATCTGTCTGTCACTGCCCGAGTTCCTGCCGGAGAGAGGAAAGAGGATTAAGTTATTCAGTCACTGGTAGAATATTCTCTTTGTTCACACTGACTGAATGGGAAGTAAATAAAGCAACAAGATTGCTTCCTGACAAGTTAAAAAAGGCAGATTCCTCCTGCCATGTCTCTTGGATTTGACTAATGCTATTCAGATAAGTCGTCCTCCAAGAATCTATTTGAAAATCATCTAAACGTGAGGGAACGACATGGGTCTGGCGGTGTGAAGGAGAAGAGAGCAGCCTGGGTTTAGAATAGGTTCATAGAGCAATTAAATGAATAGTTCACCCAAAAATAAGAATTTTATCATAAGTAACCCATCCTCATGTTGTTCCAAACCTGTATGACGTTCTTTCTTATGCGGAACACACAAGGAGATGTTTTCATCTCTGCAATTAATATTGCGGCCACCTTTTCAATTCAGTTGCAGTGGAAAGTGCCTCACTTCAAAGCTTAAAAAGTATCCCAAAAGTACCATAAAAGTAGTCCATGCGACTTGTGCATCATATTCCAAGTCCTCTGAAGATATACGATAGGTTTTTGGTGAGAAACAATCTAAAATAATTTTCCAGTGAAAATCTTGACGTCCGTTGCATGTTCATGAGCGCTAAGAGAGAAGCTTTCATGTTCATGCAAGAACTTGCGTTGTTTAGCTCAATAAACTCGTTGCGGCCACTCGCGCTGCACAACAACAGCTCTACGCAGTTGCATGTTGTGGGTTTAGGACAGTTTATCGAGAACGAGTACATGAGCAAAGTATCTATCCTGATAGTAATCCTTTCACAAATGCTTCATTCTTTTTGAGTGGTGCTTCATCCGTTCATTCCAAACTCCTGAACTCTTCCAATGGATGAAAGCTGGTGGCAACTAAAGAAAACGCACTAGTGGAGACGATGCGCTGTGAAATGTGGCTGCACTTGATAGCGACACCCAGTGTTCAGAAAATTAATTTCATACAATTTCTCAATAGCGGGCTAAAATCTGTTAAAAAATTTGCGGCCTGCATCAGAGCAGTCAGCGGGCCATAGTTTGGACACCCCTGCTCTAATCTAACATGCATAATAGAGGCCCAGTGATCTGAACTGGGCATTTCAAATAAGGGAGACATCCAAAACGTACAGTGTTGGCATACTCCATGACTAGAATTTGGAAATACTGATCTAGGCGATACACACGTCTTGGTGCACAGTTGCACCGAACAGCTGACAGCAGTGGTAAAATGATTTAAACTACCAAGAAAGCGGTAAACAGTGTGTCATGCTTGGATTTTCAGATAGCGGGTTTACACTGGAGTGATGTGGCACAGTCCCTACACAGCAACACATTTTTTAGCTCAGGTTGACAGGAACACTTTTAAAACATCATACACCAGTGTGCCTAAATGTTATTGAGTTGTTTATTGTTGGAAGATCCCAGCCCCTATTCTTTTGCTTTAAACACGCAGGGCTGGGCTGAGCATGCTCCATCACTCAGCTGAGCCTAACGAGGATGATGCTGTTGCTAGCTGAAATTTAACGCCTCACCCGCTTATTGATCCTTCCTGCAACAGAAAAGAAAGAGAAAGAGAGAGAGAGGGGCAGGAGGTCTAGGCTGGACACTGTCCTTGACTCTCTCTCCATTGGAGAGCCCTGGAGGATGCCTCACTTTCACCGCCCTCGACAACAGCAGCCACTTCCCTGGGGCTCACTGCACTTTACAGCAGGATATTGATTTTTGTAGGAGGAATGCAAGAAGAAAGAGTGAATGAGTGAAACAGAAGAGAGGGAGGAAAGAAAGTGAAAGAGAAAAACAGGAGGTTTTGGCAGGTGAACAGAAGAGCGGCGGGAAAGAGAGAAGTCTAGGCCTCCAATGTACAGTGATGGTATCAGATTGTAATTCAGTGGTTATTAGATATAGCCAATACCAGTGTCAGTATGTGGTTGTATTGGTTTTAACTGGTTTTGCTTCACAACCCAGTTTTATTTTATTTTTTTGGACATCAGTTTGCGACCCAACACATTACCAAAATTGTTTAGTATATTATTTATGACCCCAATTCCAAAAAAGTTGACAATCTGGAGTAACATTCTGCCCAGATTAAGTACAGAGAGTGTGGGTGCCAGACTGGCCTGCCTGCAGTCCTGACCTGTCTCCAATTGAGAAAGTGCAGCGCATTATGAAATGCAAAATACAGCAATGAAGGCCCCGTACAATCGTACAGCTGAAGACTTGTGTAAAGGATGAATGGGGGAAAATTCCACTTGCTAAATTTAAGAAGCTTTTGTCTTCAGTGCCCAAATGTTTAATACGTGTTGTATGAAGAAATAGTGATGTTACATAGAGATAAACACTCGACTGTCCCAACTTTTTTGGAATGTGTTGCAACCATCTGCTTTTAAATTGGTGTGTATTTACAAAATAAATAAATAAATCCACAAATGTGTGGTTGTAGTGCTTTCAGTATAGCACAGAGTGTATAGAATTTACAAATCACTCCTTTTTGTTTTTATTAGCATTTTCCAGACTGTCCTAACATTTTTGGATCTTGAATATCATGTATTTATTTATTTGCATTTAGCATTTTTTTGTTTGCTACCAACTAATAGTGAACCTTGATATACACCTTGGTACTGAATAATTACCATATTCTTATTATGTGGTATTTACATGGCACTCCATGGTACGTCAAAGAAGTTACTAAAAAGTACCACCATGGTACCTGTCCAAAAAACATGGTTTTGCCGTGACATGTCCAATAAACCTTAGTAAATACCTCTTTGTTAGTGAGTCAGCACTCATTCTTCATCCATTTCACTAATTTTCACAACTTTTCTGTACTTTTATGTGGATAAGAAAATGTTTCACTTGAATCAGAAAAGGTTGCTATCAAACCTTGTAAAACAGAGATGTGTGTAGTGTACTCTAATCTGCAGGTTGATTCTAAACCAGCCCTTTCCATCATAATAGATTTGAGCACTTCTGCAAACTAACAAATAAAATCACAGCACCGGTGTGTCATAGCATAACCAAACATCTGTGTGTTTTCTGCTTGTGTGAGTGTAACTCCATCAGTGTGTCTGACCTTTGACTTCTCGTCTCTCCTCTTTTTCGTCTCTTGGCAGCTCGTGACTTGATAGGTCACAGAAACATCTTTTTCTGCTTTCCGACGAGGAAGAGTGTGAAATAGACACACACACACCCTGAAAAACACTTAAGCTCATGTGTGTTGTGTGTCAGGCAGGCAGCAGCGTGACTCTCCCTTGTGCTTTTTTAAATACTTTCAAATGATTGATTTGAGATCCTGGGTTTCAGTCGCAGGCTTACACCTGCTAAAGACCTTGAGAGAGAGAGTGAGAGAGAGAGTGTAACTGGAAAAGGCATGCTGAGAGTGTCGTGTCACATTAAAGCTTCTGATGTGTGTGAGTGTTTATATATGGAATCTTTCGCTTTGGTGTGTGTTTAACAGTTGTAGGCAGAAATATACAGTATGTGTTGTTGGATACTATGTTTAAAGCTAATAGATGACCCACAACTTATTGGCACACTAGTGATTTTAAACTCAGTGTTTTAGTTTGTCAGTTTAGCTATACTTTTAAGGATAGAATTACTATGAAATCTCACCAGAAATTAGTCAAGTAAAAAAATAAATATATATATATATATATATATATATATATATATATATATATATATATATATATATATATATATTATTATAGTTATATTTATTTTTTTATGAATAATACTTCAAATCATGTGGCTAGTTGAGGATAGGTGTGCTATTTCTGTTCTAAGTTATCGTTATATATTTTTTAGCCTGATAAAACGGGTAAAAACATTCAGAGGGATGGTTCATTAAAAAATGGCAATTCTGACATAATTTACACTCCCTCATGTTCTTCCACACCCATATCAATCCCCTCTTTGGATTGTAGTTTTTTTCCCCTTGTTTTGTTTTGCATATTGGTAATGGCTGAGTTGATTCATCTGCTGAGGTTTGCATGTGGCTTTAAAATCGGCTCCCTCCGAGTCTTTAAGGCTCCTCTCCCCGATTCTGACTGGTGTTGTTTTGGTTATCATTCTCTTTTGTTACAATTCATTTTATTTAATCACTTCTTTTATTTTTAATTGGGATGTCTCGATACCGATACTGGTATCAGTATCGGGTCTGATACTGTGCTCATGTACTGGTACTCATACTCGTAAATATGCTCTGATACCTAATAACGATACTATCTGACGTATGAATGTCATTACGTAAACATTCAGCCCACAAATTAAAATCATATTATGTCATAGTGAGATTAACTACAAAAGTTGCGATTTAATGAGATAAATATATAGTGGGCATGTAATTGAAATGTGAGCACTTGTGAAAGTGTGGAGACAGTGTTGTGCTGATGCCGGCTGCTCATACCTTTTTAAAACTGCTCCTCAGTGGCTCATACAGGGAAAACACGTCATGAGAATCACACACTCTGTTTATAGCAGATGACGGTAAACAGAGTGCAAATTCACATTGGTGCACGAAGCACATACAGAGTACATACTTATTTAATTAAATAGCAGCCTTTTGTGTTTTAATAATCATTTGAGTCAGGTAGCAAACGGCTTTTCCAGAGTGGGAAACTGCCGTCATAACATCAGAGTTAAAACAACACAGAAGCACTTCAAAATAAAAGCTCTGCCAAAATTAAAGGTAAATTTATATGAATAAAGTATGACAGAAATACTGTATATCACTACTGTAAAGTTATGTAATATTCACTGTAATACTACTACTGCTACTACTACTAATAATAAATCAGTAGTAATTGTATTATACTTAAGCAGTATCTAACATCTGTGATGCTCTGTTATGCAGCACTTTATTTTACAAAAATGTAACTCCAAAGTTGTATTTTGGTTTGTGCTGAGTTTCTGTATATAAGCACTTCGTTTGATAAAAAAATTATACAATATTATGTTGAAAAACGTTATATTTTCATTTGATTTAAGTTTTAATTAATTCATGTATTTAACACCATTTTGATGATAAAATTGAAATAAACTGTTGATATGGAGTTTAGAAAAAAAAGAATAATAATAATTATTGGACTCAATATCGGCGAGTACCAAACATGAAGTATTGGTACTTGTTCTCATAAAAATTTTATTTTTAATAAATTATACTTTTGAGCAGTTATCCAATGTGTAGTCTTCCTTATTGTCGCTTCTTACGAGCTGGCCGTGACACCCGTTTCTCAAGCAGAATGTAAGCCTAAGTCACCATTACCTTTCATTGTGTGTGTACATGTGTGAAGTCATTTAATACCTAGCAGTTTAATGAAAAGTCCTCAGGTGGAGAAACCATAAAAAATAAAACTCTATATCAGAGCCAAAACTTCTGCAGTGGAGGGCGGAGAACCAGGAAGTGTGGTCTCTCTGTGTTCTCCATGGTTCCTCTGTCATTCAATCAGGCTTTTCTCTCAACCCCATTCTGAATAAATCCAATATAGTCAGCCAGATCAGAATGGTTATTAATGTAGTGCCTGTTTCCATAGAGACCGGCCTGTTGGAGGTGAGCTAATCACTGGTTTTCCACATGGATCATCTGTCTGTCAGCTGAAACTCCTGTCTGTTGTTCACAGCTTTTTAAGATGATGGAAACTCATCCTGTTACTTGGAGATGCTGACATACTGACTACATTTCCACTTGTGCTTGTGTCCACGGGCATGTGTCATGGCACCTAAGTGGTGTGTTCTAGCAGGCAGGTTCGATGCGGTCACACACAAGCCTTCAGCATGAGGTAAACGGCTGCTCTCCTCTGCTCTGTTTGCTCAGGTGCGTCCGTTTTTTTCCTTCTCTTTCCTCTGTGAGGAGGATGCTCATGCTCATCCTCATGCCTCTGTCCGTTTGCACCGCCGTCACCCACAGAACACATTCTACAACTCCCTGACAAATAGGAGCTGTGGAGGAAGTGTGTTTGATGTGAGTGCTGGCCATTGAGTTTGCATTTGATGTTTTACAGGTGAGTTGTCAAGAGTGTTTGATTCAGCAGGAGAAGAGGAGCTCAGTAACTGGTGACACACAAGCTCCAACCATGTGCTCTTCAAACACAGTGCTCTATTACCCTGAATACCTCCGGACACACACGAATACACAGTACAGCTGTCAGATGCATTTGCAAACACACACTTAGTTCTGTCAGCTTGCCCCAAACCTATGGAGTTCTGTTTCTGTCAAGATTTAGATCGGGAATATAGACTCTTTGCAAGTATATAAAAGCAGTTGCTTCTTGCAACGCAAGCTCGTTTTCATGCATCATTGTGTTCTGTAATGTTTCAGAGCATAAGTCATAATTCAGTGCAAATACTCAATGCATTTTCAACATTGCCACAAGGGGTGCTATAGCAGGCATCAGGGTCATTGACAAATAAGGTTGTCATAGGTGCTAAAAATGAGAAATCTTTTAAATCTTATATCAAACACATGAAATGTAATCTTTGTGTCCATGTTAGTTTCAAAAAAATTGTAAAAACATTTTTAGCGTTTTTTACAACAACAACAAAATATTTGTAGATAAAAGTCAAAATGATTGTTAACGTCTGTATTCTTAATAATTAATTTCCATTAATTTCAAAAGTTTTCAAATCTATTGTTCTAAGGTAATATACACTCACCGGCCACTTTATTAGGTACACCTGTATATCTACTTATTCATGTGATTATCTAATCAGCCAATCGTGTGGCAGCATTATAATGTATAAAATCATGCATATATGGGTCAGGAGCTTCAGTTAATATTCACATCAACCATCAGAATGGGGAAAAAATGTGATCTCAGTGATTTGGACCTTGGCATGATTGTTGGTGCCAGACGGGCTGGTTTGAGTATTTCTGTAACTGCTGATCTCCAAATGCCAAATGTTTGGAATTATGTACAGATTTTGCTCTTATGGAAAGAAATAAGTACTTTTATTCACCAAAGTGACATTCAACTGATCACAATGTATAGTCAGGACATTAATAACGTGAAAAATTACTATTACAATTTGAAAAAAAAAAATTCAGAACTTCGTAAACTACTTGAAAGAGTTCTCATTAAAAAAAAAATCCTCCATGTGCAGCAATGACAGCTTTGCAGATCCTTGACATTCTAGCTGTCAGTTTGTCCAGATACTCAGGTGGCTGTCTTGTCGGGCACTTCTCACGCACCTTACAGTCTAGCTGATCCCACAAAAACTCAATGGGGTTAAGATCCATAACACTCTTTTCCAATTATCTGTTGTCCAATGTCTGTGTATCTTTGCCCACTCTAACCTTTTCTTTTTGATTTTCTGTTTCAAAAATGGCTTTTTCTTTGCAATTCTTCCCATAAGGCCTGCACCCGAGTCTTCTCTTTACTGTTGTACATGAAACTGGTGTTGAGTGAGTATAATTCAATGAAGCTGTCAGCTGAGGACATGTGAGGCATCTATTTCTCAAACTAGAGACTCTGATGTACTTATCCTCCAGTTTAGTTGTACATCTAGCCTTCCACATCTGTGTCTGTCCTTGTTAGAGCCAGTTGTCCTTTGAAGACTCTAATGTACACCTTTGTATGCAATCTTCAGTTTTTTGGCAGTTTCAAGCATTGTATAGCCTTCATTCCTCAAAACAATGATTGACTGATGAGTTTTTTTAGAGAAAGCTGTTTCTTTTTGCCATTTTTGACCTAATGTTGACCTTAAGACATGCCAGTCTATTGCATTCTGTGGCAACTCAAAAACAAACACAAAGACAATGTTAAGTTTCATTTAATGAACCAAATAGCTTTCAACTGTGTTTGAATGATATAATGGCAAGTGATTTTGTAGTACCAAATTAGCAATTTTGCATGATTACCCAAGGATAAGGTGTTGGAGTGATGGCTGCTGGAAATTGTGCAAAAAATGACTTTTTTCAAATAGTGATGGGGCTGTTTTTTACATCAGTAATGTCCTGACTATACTTTGTGATCAGTTGAATGCCACTTTGGTGAATTAAAGTAGCAATTTCTTTCCAAAACAGCAAAATCTGTACATTATTCCAAACGTCTGGCTGCCAGTATGTGTATACATATATATATATATATATATATGTATGTATGATGGTAAAACCACCTGCCTAATATTGTGTAGGTTCCCCTTGTGCCGCCAAAACAGAGCCAACCCCGCATCTCACAATAGCATTCTGAGATGCTGTTCTTCTCACCACAATTGCACAATTGTATGTATATATATATATATATATATATATATATATATATATGAACTTTTGAGTCATGAATATCGTGAAGTTTTCTTAGGGTTACTCCATTTGACCAGAACAAAACGTGCTGATACCGGAAGTCAATTAGTCGCTCACCACGTGATTTATAAAATGCCTCTGTAGGAATTACAGTGGGTGTGATTTCCTGTGGCTCTACAGTGAAAAGACACAGTGGCTCAAATATAGGCTGTGATGTTCTGTCAGACTCACATTAAAAGACGCACACACATGAGCTGGTGTTTGTTTACTGTGTTGCTTTTCTCAACAACGCAACGCATCAGCATATCAACAACTATCTTACGCATTCTCCGGATCTGTATTGCACATGCGCATTACATTGTGTTCAGAACATTCCACTGATAAAGATGACACAAATGCTACATTATCTTGCAATATATGCAAATTGGCCTTCAAATATAACCGAAATACAAGTGTTATGCTGATCTGGATGCTGTTCGCTCCTTCAGGAACACGATTCAGCGACAGTTAGAAAAGTGCTTAAACGTGGTGTCCGATGTCCGGATGGAATACATCCTGAATGTCAACTTTGTGTGTTGGGATATCTAAATGGGTGATTCAGTGATAATTAAGAAAAACGTTTGTGGACGTGGCGGAATGCATCCCAGTTGGCTTCGGTTGTGTGGTGGTTTGGGGGTGGAATGACGTCACGACTAGTCAAATTGGACTCGACGAATGGGCTCGACTAGTCGACTATTAAAAATCAGTTGTTGTGCAACCCCTAACTGTAAGTATGTTTCTGGCCTAAGTTTCTGGTCACAACACCTCATTCTAGTTGTAGGACTCATCTAATATATGTAAAGAATAAAAAAAAATAGTTTTTTAATCGAAACAAAGCTTCCTAACACAGAACCAAGAGACAAAATTTATGTTGGTTTTATCTTTGACTAGCACCTCTGCTCTAAGAGTACAGTTGATTGTTAGTGTGTGTGTGAATGCACCTCTTTTTTCTATTTGTTTATATGTGTAAGTTATATGAGTGGGTGAAAAAAAATGCTCAGTTAGGCTCATCTGTGCAGTAGAATGGGTCTGTCTCCTTTTTCCTTTGGAATTTGTGAGCAGCTTGATGTATTTGACATATGTGTGACAGGCTACTGCTCTTCAAGACTAGCTCAGAAACTGCGCTGTCCAAACCAGCTGTGTATGTGTGTGTGCTTGGGAGTGTGTTTGTACATCAGAGCAGCCAAGCATTGCCACCAGCAAAAAACAAAAAACAAAAAACACACAAACACACTCACACACTGAGCCTTTTTTTTAAACCCATTGCTTCTGTCATGAGATAAAATTTGACACCAACAATGAGTGTGTGTCAAGTTGTCAGTTTATCTCTCTCTCTTCTTTTTATGCATCCACTTTGTCTCATTATCTCCCGCTCCCTCGCCCCTTTCCTCTGCTTTATTCTTCCCCACTCTCTGCCTCTCTCAGGCCTTTAAGTCAAGACTATCCATGAATAGTGGATGTTATTTTGTTTAATAGATGTCTGTTTGACAGTCTGCCTCTTACCACTGTCTTTGGCTTTATTTTGGTTTAGCAGAAATAACCAAGAGGTAATGGGTCCAAACCTGGCTGCACCAAACCCTTTAGAGTGCCTTTTTCTCAAGAGTGTCTTTCCACCATGTGCTGTTAATGCAAAACCTTGCAGTAACTTTAACCATTATACAAGCCTGTTTCCACTCATGAACGCAAACACACACTCTCACACGTGCACTTGTGTCCATTCTCAAATCAGGACATAACCTTTTTTATGGAATTACTTTAATGTTATTAACAGGACACTTTATTTTACTCTAAAAGTCAAGAACCATTTCGCCAAAGTCTAGTCACTCTCAAAAAAGCCTTTCCATGTGAAAACTCTGCCATTTTTAACATGCCTGAAATGTGAAACCACGTCTCCGTAAATGTCAGCCAATATAGGGTATATATATGGCCCTCTTTCTCTGTTAACGTCTCAGATGTGTGCACAGCCAAACTGCCGCACTGCTTGACGGGGCTTTCGGGTGTAGATGCAGGATCAGGGTCACTAATGTAACACCACCCACCATCCCACCATAGCTTGGCATGAGAAAGCTATCTCTCTTGCACCTGCGGTGACGAAATAGAGGATGTGTGTGTGTTGAAGATGGTGAAGAGGGACAAGAGTGGTTGAACTTGTGAAATTTATTTGGGTGTCAGACAGGGCCGTAACCACAATACACTTTGAGGGGGACAAGTCCCCCCCAATAATCAGATATGGCCAGATTGTCCCCCCCAATAATTGATATCCTTGTTGCTGTTCTGCTGCAACGCTTGTCAATGTCATATGAGATAGCCAATCAAATCGATGAAGATGGGACTCAAGTTTAAGAGGCTAAGCGGGAACCTCGTGGATTATTCCAGTGCCGTGCATCAGCAAGCAGTTCAGGTTAAGAGTATTTGTGTCATGTGAGATTTAAGTCTCTAACCAAACATGCAATATTTGACCACTGTTTTATGATTGAAATGTTGTACCGACCAACATTTATTTCCAATTGTGCAAACTATTCACCGTTTGGTGAACTTCGCCGTTTTGAATTTTAAATATGTCATGTACAGTACGTGATTTGTGTGTCATTCATAACTGTGAATGTCAAAACATTAACGGAGCAGTTTTCAGCGAATCAGGCTTAAGACAGAGCGAATGTGTGTATATTATAAAGGAATTGAATGAATTTGGATGTCTGGCAGGGTTTTGAAATTAGCTTTTTAGAAAATTCTCTTGACATTAAAAATTATCTAAAAAACAAAAAGTAGAGCGTTATCACCCAGATTAGAACTAGAACATGGTAAGACCTGTGACTTGTGACTTCTGTTGTGCTTTTAGGTTTTGGCAAGGATAGTGTCATATATTTTTAATGCAAATATTATTAAGTAATAATTTAAAATCAATTTAGGACTTTCTAAATAATTTCTTTATGTCTTTAATTAATTCTGAATTTTGTACAGCATCTCCTAAGAGTCTACTTTTAAAAGAGACCATTTTATTTTTTGTCAGGTTTGTGCTAAATAAATGAGCCACCAGTTAGAGTAGTTCACCTAAAAATGGAAAATGTACTTTTACTCACTCATTTACTCACCTTTATGTTGTTCAAACCCATATGCTGGGTCTTTTCTTGGAACATAAAAATAGATATTTTAAGCAGCTCTATTCCATAGAATAACAGTTTATAATGAGCAGGAGCTGTCAAGCTTCATACAGAACAAATACTATAAAGCAATATTAAAGGTTCAGTATAAATACATTATAACAGTAGTCCATATGACAAGTGCACTATATTCCAAGCTTTCTGGGCCTATACAACAGCTATGTGTTGTATGGACTATTTTTATTTTTATTATGATTTTTTTTTTTTTTCTCTTTGGACCTTGACAGCAGTGGTCAATATGAACTGTTTTTTTTTTTTTTCTCTTTGGACCTTGACAGCAGTGGTCAATATGAACTGTTTTTTTTTTTTTTTTTTTTTTTTTATGGAAAAGAGCAGTGTTAGGATTCCTGAAGAAAATATTGTTTTATGATCCTACTGGGAGGACAAAACAATGAGGGACAACATATTAATAATTAATTTTGTGTATTTCCTTTTTGCTAGCCAGCTGACAGTCATGTCATTTTACAGATACATCAATGATGAAAAATTTCAAATTATATTCATCTTTTCTTTGAGACAGCACAGAAAAGAAAGAAAAGATGACTGAAACAGGCAAATTGCTTGCAAGGCATATTTTTGCCTTTACCGCATTTCAAGCCTTTATTCAGAAAATTATTGCATTCAGCACCTTTAATATATTAAAGGACCAAAGAGGACCATTATATTTGTGACCTCAACACCTGTGACCCCCACCCCCAAAATGGTTTGGTACCCCTCCCCCTCCAATGTTCAAGACATGATTACGGCCTTGGTATCAGAGTTTTACACCGGTTGCCGTTGGATTTACAGGTTGGAATGGAATGCAGCCCAATGAAAAGCTCTTTGATGGGCAGAGCAGGTTGAGTTTTAACAGTCAAGCAATGCATAGAAGGCCATAGTTTATGTGGCTGTGAGAAGACCCTTTGCTGCCTGCTAGAGCCATAAAAACCTGAGACGCCCATGAGCAGCAGCAGTATGTGATGGCAGCAAAGGGTTCTGGGAAATTTGCTAAGACTAGGAAGAGACACTTGCGAAAGTACATGAACTTTTCCACAGCAATATCCGTCTTTACATATCTAATTGCATTTGACTTTCTTAAGTGGTTATTATGTTTTTTGTGTGTGTCTGAATCCAGTTTTCTCTTTTCTCTCATTTTGTTGGCATCATCAGTGTTAAAGCTGAAGTGTGTAATGTCTGTGCCGCTAGTGTCACCAAACTGAATAGCAAAAATAAGCATTGTTTTCCTGAACATATACCCTGTTTGCCATTGGTTGGAAAAAAGATAGTCCCACCACAAACTCATGGTGTTGGTTGATGCAGTGTTGTTTGGTTGGGATGATCAGGATGCTCAAACAGAGAAATGTTGTGATAGCACCATAGAGCCACAGTAGTTACACTTTTGGGGTAAATCAACCAACTTATTAGTTATAGTTGTTTCTACATATTAAGCTAGGAAAGGAGAAAGTTTTGTGAACTTGGAAATTTTTTTTTTTATAGTTAGCTGTAATAAAGTCAGTTACTGACTTTCGAATGGCCACAGATGAGAGTAAGACTAGCTGTTTTAGAACTCCCAGTACACTGAAAACTCTGCAGATGAGTAGTAGTGAAGACCTACGACTGCCCTTCTGTCCTGACTTTCTTTGCACATAAACATGGATAAATGGTGTTCTGAGAAAACACTGAATATAAACAGCTTTTCAAAGATTAAAAAAAATAAGACAGCTATTGAATGTCTGGTGTTATATGATATGTTTGCTGTGAATATTCTGTAAAGTTTTAATGTCTGTGTTTTTGTTTTCATTTATACAGAGGCGAAGGCTTCTACAGGAACTGGGAGAACAGAGGATTCCCTACCTTTCTCCCACAGACCCGGGATTCCAGGAACTGGTTAGAAATCCATATAATGTCTCCATGATATTTCAGAATCTCCAATTTGCTATTGATTATATTTGGTTCTTTATTACTGTTAACAAACACACTCAGAAAGCATACATAGGCATGGTGTTGTACATACAATGGCCCCAGAGTTTTTGGACACTTAAGACACACTTAAAATGTATTGCATAAACAGTACTTTGCATTACATAACATATCAAACAAAGTGGCATTAATTTTAAAGGCATAGTTCACCCAAACATGAAAATTCTCTCATCATTTACTCACCCTCATGGCATCCCAGATGTGTTTGACTTGACTTTCTTTTTTCTGAAAAATACAAACAAAGGTATTTAGAAGAATATCTCAGCTTTGTTGGTCCTCACAATGGAAATGAATGGTGACCAGAACTTTAAAGGTCCAAAAATGACATTAAGGAGGCATAAAAGTAATCCATACGATTCCAGTGGTTAAATCCATGTCTTCTGAAGCTATGTGATAGGTGTGGATGAGAAACGGATCAATATTTAAGTCCTTTTTTACTATCAATCTCCACCTTTGACCAGCTCCAACCAGTAGGTGGCTGAATGTGAAAATGAAAGTCACTTCCACACCAGAATGTGAAAGTGCAGATTTACAGTTAGAAAATGACTTAAATATTAATCTGTTTCTCACCCACACCTATCATATCACTTCAGAGAATATGGATTTAATGACTAGAGTCTTCTGGATTACTTTATGCTGCCTTAATGTCTCTTTTGGACCTTCAAAGTTCTGGTCACCATTCATGTGCATTGTGAGGACCAACAGATCTGAAATATTCTTTTAAAAATCTTTGTTTGTATTTTGCAGAAGAAAGAAAGTCATTCACATCTGGCATGGCATAGGAGTGAGTAAATGATGAGATAATTTTCATTTTTGGGTGAACTATCCCTTTAAAGAAATATAGCAAACACTTTTTGTGAAGTTTTACATTTTTGTATTTTTATGTCTGCTTTTGTCTGTAATCTGACAGTGGGACTCCAGTTATGCGGGACTGGCTTTACGGCAGTCTGGTACTCTCCCAGACAGTCTCCATAAGAAGGTGCAGTCTGCTCTGATAACTTTTCAGCGCCGTGGCTGCCTCCTCAGAGATCTCGTTCGTGTTCGAGACCGAGACATCTTCACAGCCGTTTCACGGGCCCTTGTGGGTCAGCCAGGCTACACATACCGTTATCTGGACACCCGTCTCTTCACTATCCCCTGGCACCGTGAGGGGGGCGATGGCCAGAGAGATGAGAAAGAGAAACTGTGCTGTGACTCTGACCTGAGGGACGCTTGCAAAGCATTGTGGGAGCTCAATCAGTTCTTTTGCACAGATGTGCAACAGCAGACAAAAGTGAGAGGCGTCAAACGTTCTCTCAGTGACACCGAAAACAGTGAAGACACACCAGGGGAGGGGACGTGTGAAGAGAGTTCTAAGGACAGGTTACATGAGAAGACCGAGGAGGAAGAGCAGAGGACAGAAGAGGAGGCAGAGGAAGCCGACAGCGGTCAGGGCTGCTCACATTCCTCACCTCCCTCCTCACCACCACCCCCTGCTGTGAGCAGCCCGGTCCAGTTTAACATTACTCTCATCAATTATATGAACCCCACAGCCATGACCCAACTGAAGGAAGAGCCATATTATGGAATGGGCAAAATGGCAGTTGGTTGGCATCATGATGAGAACTTGGTGCCTCTCTCACCAGTCGCTGTCTACAGTTATAGCTGCCCAGCAGAGCCAAAGAATGAAGGTGAGAGGCCATAAGTCTTGAATAGAACTAGAAACTTTTTTGTGTAATATACCCCTACAGCCTCAAAGCTCAAATACCCTTTCATCAACACCAGTCCTGAAATGTGTTGCTTTCTACTCATATTATACTGGATTTTCTTTAAAAAAAAAGGAACTGAATGTAAACATTACTAAATCTTAAAAATTTAACTTTTTACAATAAGGTTGCATTCGTCAACATCAGTTAATAGAATAGTTAACGAACAATCAATGAACAATACTTTTATGGCACATATTAATCTTGGTTAATGTTAATTTCTGCATATACTGTACCTATACATTTTTACATTTCAAAAGTTGGATATGTTAACATAATTAATGCATTATGAACTAACATGAATTAACAATTTTTATAAATTATCATTACCCTTTTACATTGACCACAAAAAGTATTTGGACTCTTAAGCTGCACTATTGCATTAGAGAGCAAAATTAAAATATATATATATATATAGCATGAGCACTGCAACAGTATATGTATGGGCAAGGAGGAGGCGGGAACCGGCTGCCTGAACTCCTCCCCTGCCTGATTCAGGCCCGGGCACCACCGATCTGACTAACCCCCACCCCCCATCTCTGTAGGGGAGACGCTGCCCTTCCGGCCTTTCGGTCTAGCTGGTGGTCCACCCCGCCTCCTGTGAACCTGGGGGAGAGACGAGGGGAGGTGTGGGGAGAGGGAAAGGGCGAGTGGAGTCACTCAAAGAGAGGAGAGAGAGAAAAACCTGCTCGCTGGCTCCCGGACGCGCTGTAGCCCTGTCCTCAACCGCTCCTCCACCCTCTGGGGTATGCCAGCTAACTCCTCCCCCGGCGGATGGCAGCGAGTCCTCTGGCCCCTGGCGGACGGAACCACTCCTCCCCTTCTTCGGCGGACAGCAGTGGTTCCTCCGGCTCTTGGCGGCTGGCAGTGACTCCTCCGTCCCCAGGCAGACAGCCTTGGCTGCTCCCCTGGCGGATGGCAGCGGCGAGGACTCTGCGACAGCGCACCCCTCCTCCCTCCTGGGTTTTGGCACCACTATAACAGTATAAGGATGGGCAAGGAGGCGGCGGGAACCAGCTGAGCAGTAAACATAAAGTTGAATGTAAAACTTAACTTAAAACAAACATAAACGAACACAGACACACATGCAGTGTGGCTGCGTGCGTCTCTCTCGAACTGGCACCTCCGGCTCCCCTTTATCTCGCTCTCCCGCTGATCAGCTGATTCAGTGCCGGCCGTGCACCATCACGGCCCGGCCACGCCCTCCTCCTCGTCACAAGCACACTTTTAATGCAAAACATTACACTTAAAGAAGTTTGTTAGGTTTTAATCACAGTATAACAGTATAACATAATGGATGTACTGTTCCAAATAGAGTATTTTGACACTTCGTGCTTCATTAAAAATCACAGTTCAAGTGTAGGGTTTAGTATTTAGTTTGCAATCCTTCCCTTGGCAGAACTTCTTGACATCGTCTTGGCATAGAATCAACAAGTTTCTGTAAAAGCTGCGGTGCTTCATGTTTCAGCCGCCAAAGCTTTCAGTTTATCCACACTAGAACATCTCCATTTCATCCCACAAGTGCTTCATAGGGTTTAGGTTAGGGCACTTGAAAGTCAATTTTAGGACCATAATTTTTCTTTTTTGTGAAGTATTCTTTCAATCCGGTATGCTTTGGATTGTTATTTTGTTGAAAGATCCTCTTCTGCCTCTAACAATTTCTTCGCTGATTTCTGCAAGTTTACATACTGTACAGAATTCTTCTGTACACTTCAGCGTTCATGATTCCACCTCATCGACACCACTGTAAGAGAAACAGGCCCAGACTTTGACATTTCCACCATCAGATCCATGCATCCTTGCTGCTGTTTTTTGCCTATTTCTCTTTATTGTACTCACAATTATCCTGTCCAATCTGCTGGTTGTCTTTACTATTTTCATTCACAAGTCCTTCATCTTTGAAAGTTTTTACAATATTGTAAAGGAGTGGTCGCCTTTAAAGCAGCAAATGAAACTGTTATTAGTAATTTTTGCAATTACTTTTAATCAACTGGTGTTTTGGTAATATTTAGTTGATGTGATGCATTAAGTCAGTTCCCCTCAAGTTCACACTGGTGTCCTAGCAGAGTAACCATAGGTGGAGTTCAGCACATCAACTATGGACATGTTCCACTAACATTTGACAAACACAAAGTGTCTAAATAATTGTTTTGTGTTCATTTTGAACAGTATATCTATTGTTTTATCATTTAAAACCTAACAAACTTATTTTTATAAAATGTTTTTCTTTAAAAGTGTGCTCTTGCCCGGGGCGGATCTAGAAAATAATTTATGAGGTGGCAATGGGGTGGCATAAGGACTATGAAGGGTAGCGAGACCAAAGGAAGCAAACGTGCATAGTTTTTCTTGCCAAGCTTCATTGCAACAAGTACTTGGCTAGTTCATTTAACTAAGACACTTTTTAATAACAAATGTCCATGAATTTATATAAAGTTGCATGTACACAGGGAGGCCACAAAGTAATCACTGTGCTACTGTTTTGCTAAGATTAAAATAATTTTAATGCATTTTTTGCATTCTTACATAACATTAAAAATAAATAACCCAATGTCAATCTCCAGAGCACCAATGCATTATCTACAATATTTAACACATCAGCAAATTATAAATGTTCCTTAGCTTGACCTGTGCTAGTTTTCACACTTTTTACTCCAGTAAATATGTATTAGAGGTGGTAGATTTAGTATTATTTTGTAATTTTTTAAAGTCATATATCCATATATCCTTGGCTACAACATAGCCCCAGTCCCCTATATCAAAGTAATCTTACTTCAGTAATTAATAAAATTTTTTTATATATATATATATATATATATATTTAAAATATTTCACATATAGAACTTACGATCTAAAGTCAATGAATAGATCACACTTATTAAGCATCATTGGGTAGGGACTAAGAAAAGATAGAAACAGGACAAGTAGAGAAACAAACTACGCAATTAATAATTTATAATTTACAGGTTATGTAGTGCAGAGGTGTAAAACTTATTTTAACTGGTCAACTCTGACATCGCATCTGTATTAATGCATCATCTAATAATCATAATGTGAAGACTTGAAAACAACTGAGAAACTTGAATTTGACCTTTTTTTTCCATGTATCCGTCCATGTTGTCATTTATTATAGTGATTGAGGAGAAATGAACTGGGTTCCCTTGTGACAGTCATTCACATCCAGTTTCGGATGAAAAACGTTGGTATACGCGAGACCATGAGTGCCGAAAGTTGCACAGTGCGGGTGTGTTGGAAGCCCAAAAACGTAACTGCGTTCGGAAAATTATTTTTAAATTAATTTACTCATTCGGTTAGAGTTGAGACAGTTTGACATAAATTCTTACATAAGCGATTATATATTTAAAATTATATTTTATATATTGGGATAGCAAATGCTGGGGTGGCAGATGCGGTGGCAGTGCTTTTTCTTGGTGACAGATGCCACCTCATGCCACCCCAGTAGATCAGCCCCTGGCTCATGCTATCTTTCTTTAAAATTAATGCCACTTTATTTGATATTTTGTTCTGTAATGCAGTGGAAATCATATACTGTATTTTTAAATGTATTTTAAGTGTCCAAATACTTCAAATTTTGGGGCCACTGTATATACAGTACTGTGCAAAATTATTAGACACATTAGATATTTCACAAAAATATTTGTCTTAAAATTATGATTTTTTATTTTCTGTTTAAGCGTTTTAATAGGAAATATAAATTTTAGATTCTTAAACATTCCTTTTGCAAATATAATAGAATAGAATAGAAGTAGAACAAGGAGTCTTGCAACAGATGGTGTGGAACCCACGATGCCCAGATCTCATCGAGTCTGGGAATAGATAAAGAAACAGAAGCTGTTGAGAGTCTAAATACATAGAACCTATCTGCCAACAACCTTGAAAACCTGTGCACTGTTTTAAAGGCATATGCTGGTCACACCACATATTGAGTCCAAAATGAATAAAATTCCACATGCAGTTTATTGTACAACCAAAATCCCAATAATAACCAGAAAAAAATGAAGATTTGGTGCATAATGTGGGACTTCTATCTGTAAACAAGCCCAAAACACCAGTGATTTAGAAAAGACAGATACTTGGCCCTGTTACAGTGCTCTATATTAAGTATTAACCATATTAAGCTTTTTAGAGCCTTTATATTTACCAGATGAAGAGTTTTGTATATATTTCACCAGATGAGGTTTAATGAGAAAGTAGATTTACTATTATTCACAAGATACGAAGTTGGAGATACAGTGTATGTGCTGACAGGGCGCATTTCAGTATAGTCACATTTTTCTTTGCATGCCCTCATTATTCATTGAAGTTAGGATAAAAATATGGATGAATATTGTCAATGATGAATGATTTAGATACAAGATTGTTTTTGTTTCACTTCTAGAGGCCACTGTTATACTGTAGAATTCTCCAGCACCGGCCACAGAGGAACATGGAGGAACTATTGCCAACTATCGACTTAGATTTTTGCTGATAACCCATAGTTCCAAAAAGCAACTGTTGGCACTGATTTATCGTTAAAAGGGATATATCGGTCTTCCTCTAATATATATATATATATATATATATATATATATATATATATATATATATATATATATATATATATATATATACAGTTGAAGTCATAAGTTTACATACACTTTGATTGAAGTCATTAAAACTAATTTTTTAACCACTCCACAGATTTAATATAAGCAAACTATAGTTTTTGCAAGTCGTTTAGGACATCTACATTGTGCATGACACAAGTAATTTTTCCAACAGTTGTTTACAGACCGATTGTTTCACTTTTAATTGACAATATCACAATTCCAGTGGGTCAGAAGTTTACATACACTAAGTTAACTGTGCCTTTAAGCAGCTTGGAAAATTCCAGAAAATGATGTCAAGCCTTTAGATAATTAGCCAATTAGCTTCTGATAGGAGGTGTACTGAACTGGGGGTGTACCTGTGGATGTGTTTTAAGGCCTACTCTCAAACTCAGTGCCTCTTTGCTTGACATCATGGGAAAATCAAAAGAAATCAGCCAAGACCTCAGAAAAAAATTTGTGTACCTCCACAAATCTGGTTCATCCTTGGGAGCAATTTCCAAACGCCTGAAGGTACCACGTTCATCTGTACAAACATTAGTACGCAAGTATAAACACCATGTGACCACACAGCCATCATACCGCTCAGGAAGGAGATTCATTCTGTCGTAGTTTGGTGTGAAAAGTGCAAATCAATCCCAGCACAGCAGCAAAGGACCTTGTGAAGGTGCTGGAGGAAACAGGTAGACAAGTATGTATATCCAGAGTAAAACAAGTCCTATATCTAAATAACCTGAAAGGCTGCTCAGCAAGGAAGAAGCCAACGCTCCAAAAACGCCATAAAAAAAAAATAAAAAAAAAAAATATATATATATATATATATATATATATATATATATATATATATATATATATATATATATATATATATATATATATACAAAAAAAATAAAAAGCCAGACTACAGTTTGCAAGTGCACATGGGGACAAAGATCTTACTTTTTGGAGAAATGTCCTCTGGTCTAATTAAATAAAAATTGAACTGTTTGGCCATAATGACCATTGTTATGTTTGGAGGAAAAAGGGTGAGGCATGCAAGCTGAAGAACGCCATCCTAACTGTGAAGCATGGGGGTGGCAGCATCATGTTGTGGGGGTGCTTTGCTGCAAGAGGGACTGTTGCACTTCACAAAATAGATGGCATCACGAGGAAGGAAAATTAATTGGATATATTGAAGCAACATCTCAAGACATCAGCCAGGAAGTTAAAGCTCGGTCACAAATGGGTCTTCCAAATGGACAATGACCCCAAGCATACCTCCAGAGTTGTGACAAAATGGCTTAAGGACAACAAAGTCAAGGTATTGGAGTGGCCATCACAAAGCCCTGACCTCAATCCAATAGAAAATTTGTGGGCAGAACTGAAAAAGCATGTGTGAACAAGGAGGCCTACAAACCTGACTCAGTTGCACCAGTTCTGTCTGGAGGAATAGGCCAAAATTCCAGCAACTTATTGTGAGAAGCTTGTGGAAGGTTACCCAAAACATTTGACCCAAGTTAAACAATTTAAAGGCAATGCTACCAAATACTAACGAAGTGTATTTAGACTTCTGACCCACTGGAAATGTGATGAAAGAAATAAAAGCTGAAATAAATGATTCTCTCTACTATTATTCTGACATTTCACATTCTTAAAAGAAAGTAGTGTTCCTAACTGACCTAAGGCAAGGAACGTTTTTTACAATTAAATGTCAGGAATTGTGAAAAACTGATTTATTTGGCTAAGTTGTATGTGAACTTCTGACTTCAACTCTCTCTCTCTATATATATACTGTATATATACACTCACCAGCCACTTTATTAGGTACTCCTGTACACCTATTTATTCATGCGATTATATAATCAGCCAATTGTGTGGCGGCCGTGTAATGTGTAAAATCATGCAGATATGGGTCAGGAGATTCAGTTAATGTTCACATCAACCATCAGAATGGGGAAAAATGTTATCTCAGTGATTTAGACCGTGGCATGATTGTTGGTGCCAGACAGGCTGGTTTGAGTATTTCTGTAACTGCTGATCTCCTGGGATTTTCACACAAAACAGTCTCTAGTGTGTAAAGAAAATGGTGCGAAAAAAACAAAAAAAAAAACAACCAATGAGCATCAGTTCTGTGGAATTACATTCTCATGGCATTAGACCACACTTTTTCCCCATTCTGATGGTTGATGTGAACATTAACTAAAGCTCCTTTAGTATCATATCTGCATGATTTTATATATTACACTGATGCCACACAATTTGCTGATTAGATAATCGCATAAATAAGTAGATGTACAGGTGTACCTAATAAAGTGGCTGGTGAGTGTATATATACAGTATATGTACAGTTGTGCTCAAAAGTTTGCATACCCTGGCAGAAATTGTGAAATTTTGGCATTGATTTTGAAAATATGAATGATCATGAAAGACGGTGTGGTTGTTTCATGGAGCACAATACTTGTTGACCCCTCTCCAAACATAGCGCTTATGGTTGTGACCATAAAGCTCTATTTTGGTCACTTCACTCCAAATTACAGTGTGCCAGAAGCTGTGAGGCGGGTCAAGGTGTTGTCAGACATATTGTAACTGGGCTTTTTTGTGGCACTGGCTTCTTTCTGGCAACTCGGCCATGCAGCTAATTTTTGTTCAAGTATCGTCGTATTGTGCTCCTTGAAACAACCACACCGTCTTTTTCCAAAGCAGCCTGTATTTCTCCTGAGGTTACCTGTGGGTTTTTCTTTGTATCCTGAACAATTCGTCTGGCAGTTGTGGCTGAAATCTTTCTTGGTCTACCTGACCTTGGCTTAGTATCAAGAGATCCCCGAATTTTCCACTTCTTAATAAGTGACTGAACAGTACTGACTGGCATTTTCAAGGCTTTGGATATATTTTTATATCCATTTCCATCTTTATAAAGTTGCATTACCTTGTTATGCTGGTCTTTTGACAGTTCTTTTCTTCTCCCCATGGCTCAGTATCTAGCCTGCTCAGTGCATCCACGTGAGAGCTAACAAACTCATTGACTATTTATACACAGACACTAATTGCAATTTAAAAAGCCACAGGTGTGGGAAATTAACCTTTAATTGCCATTTAAACCTGTGTGTGTCACCTTGTGTGTCTGTAACAAGGCCAAACATTCAAGGGTATGTAAACTTTCTGTTATCATTATGACTTAAAAAGGAGCCAAACAACTATGTGATAATAAATGGCTTCATATGATCACTATCCTTAAATAAAAGGATGATCAGTCATATTTTCAAAATCAGTGCCAAAATTTCACAATATCTGCCAGGCTATACAAACTTTAGAGCACAACTGTATGTACACATTGTATTGTTGAACTACCATGAAGAATGAACCAGATATTGCATATTTCACATGAATCTCATAGGATAAGTTGTCAAGCTAACAACTCGACAGGCAGCTTTGTGCATGTGTGTGCATCAGTTAGACAGAACAGAGCATGGCGTGCTAACCAGAACCACCTGCCTCACAAGCTCTGTTTCGCCAATCTCTTACTGACCGATTTGACCTCTGACCTCCCCAGGGCCCGCTTCAAACGCTGCATGAATGGTGTGTGTGTGTGTGTGTGTGTTTTTGTGTGCAAATGTGTCAGCTGTTCTTTTGGAGGTAAAATTGACCCCTCTGTTCCAGACTTCAGAGAGACTCCCGATGTAATGCTTTTGCAGCATGTACGCACCCTTGCAGAGCATCGCACAAAACGCTGCCTTCACTTTAGAGAAATCACTATGAAATGCTGCAGACCAGCTGAAGCTAATTGTTACTTCGAGGAATTTCACTTTGTACATAATTTATTTGTTGCCACCTGTGTGTGTATGTGTTTTATTTTTTATCACCCCTTTGAATAAAGTCTGTGTGTTGTATAGATTCTTCACCTTAACACACTTTAAAGTAATGTTCTGAAGAATACCTCCTCCAATGGGTTTATAGAGTAGGTTGGAGTATGTATCCCGAGCACAGCCTCAGCAGTTCAGTCAAACCTAGCATTAGGTGCTGCTCCAGTGGGGGGAGTTCCTCAGTGACAAATCTGTTTGGCTCTTCATCCAATACCAGCCTGATCTCACATAAAAATCGGCAAGTGTGTGCTGATTTTTCTTTAGCCGAAATCGGTATACGTTGACCAAACTTGAAAACACTGCTCCCAGAGGCTAAAGCGGTCAGTGTTTCTGAGCATTCAAACAAGTGTGACATTCATTTATATCCAGGAGAGGTCGCCAGAAGCCAGTTGTAAAAAGAATTGTTTTCAGCTGAACAGGGTGTAAAACAGCGAAGAGAAATGCTTATTTTATTTAATCTATCCCCCAAACAAACCCATATCTAACCCTAACCATTAGTAGAGACTAAATGCAGTGTTAGGGATAAAAATGAAACCTCCTTATCATGCTCGCGATCGTTTATATAAATATGATTACTTCCTCGTTTGAATGGGGATTGAACTGTGGTCTCCCATGCAACTGACGCAATGCGTTATCAGTCGTGCCATGAGGGAAAATAATTGTTGTTGAGCCGTTCCAAATATGTCCGATGGGAGGTAGGGTATGTCAGTGAGTCGGCATACTGTTGCCAATCCTAGGGTACCTGAACTTTCGGAAACAGCATGCTGACTTCCTGTGTGATCATGTTGCTTACACAGACTAGATCCAGCTCATTTCCTTTTATAACATGCATTGGTTTGTTGCCTCTGTGGTTTTGAAGTGTTTTTGATGGAATCTTTTCAACTTTCTGTGTGTGCTACTGTGTTAGCTTCAGACGGCCCTTTGAGAGCTGTGTCAAAGAGCACAGGCTGAAATTAAGTTACTGTTATCCCTGCTGAGCAAAGAGAAAGCCTTGCTCAGGGCTCAGGCTACCAAGAGCGCTTTAGTATTGATTTCACTGATGGGTGTCAGCCTGCCCTCTGAATTTTTGCTCATCATTTTCACTTGCTTTTACTCTATATTTCACTTTCGTTCTTGATTAACAAAGATCTTTACTGGAAACAGAATGGAATGTGTAAGTTTAAATATGCTGTCATATACAATGCAATACAATTAATTGTACTTTTGCATTTGGCAAATAAAGTTTGTAAAGTCCTAAGATGACCTACAAGTATATTGGCTTTTGAGTTGAAATATTATGAGTGAATGCAGCCAAAGAGAGTGAGCAGAGACATGGTGTGATTCTGTAAATGTCAAACTGCACCTGTTTTTACAGAAGTGACTGAGAAAGACGGGGAGGGAAAAAGTCAAGAAAAAGAGACAGAGACGAAGGCTGAAGGAACGAGTAAAGATGAAGGAGAGAAGGACAAAGGTGAAGGTTCGAAGAAAGAGGAAGTGGAGAAAGAGAAGGCATGTTGGCGTGTTGGACTGAAGGTAGCCTGGGACATCCACACACCAGGCCTGGCCCTGCCTCTGCAGTCTGGAGACTGCTACTATATGACAGGTGCACACACACACACGTCTATCTGTATCCAGAAACAGTAGACACAGGTACACGCGTGAAGACCATCTTGGTCATGTTGAAATGCATTAGACCAGGAATTATCTTTCCCAGAGGATATTCACAGCACTATCTAAATCCTTTTTATACGAGTGTGTCTGTAAGTTTCTTTAGGATTTTGCTTCTACGGTTTCCTTTATCATGTGTATCGGTGAGGTTAGGAAAACCAAATGTAATTTTGTGGAGCGCTGTGAGCCCTGTCTGGAAGCAGGATACAGACAGCGAGAGAGGATCAGTAAATCATACTTTTATTACTGATGGCTACAACAGATTCCCCCTATTTCAACCCTGCATAAACAAACTCTCTCATCTAAATACCCCACAGAGTATGTCTGATGACATTGATAAGGACATTGTTTATACTTTCTGATTTCTGTGTATAAGCATGACCAATGATTTTCCCCCCTCTGTTCCAGACACACACACACACACACACACACACACTCACTCACTCACTCACTCACTCGCTCACTCAATCACTCACTCACACACTCACACACTCACACAGTTGTATTGTCTCTCTTTGGACATTTTCATCTGTTTGGAATGGCTTTGCAATGGCCAGGCCTCTTTATTGTTGGTGTTACAATCTGCTTTGAATTAGATGTTATTTAAACCTACCTCATGGCACTCTTAGGGTCCGTTCACACTGAATGTGTTGCTGTGTCAGTCTGTGCTGTTTTTCAACCGTTTTTCTTTGTAAACATGCACTAGAAGGACGTCTGTGACTGTTTTGTCACATTTTGCTGTTTGTTTGTTTTTTCATCGTCTTGCACTGGAATGTCGTGATTTTTAGATGCTGTGTCAAGTTAGGGGCTGTTCACACTACTAGACAACATGCAATTAATAGTACAGAACACAGATGTCTCTAGACAAGTTTTTAAAATTTAAAAGGCGGAATTCTTTTTAGCTTGACACACCATATAAAAAACACAGTACTTCTGCATGATGCAGCGCAGTGGTCAAAGACATCTGTTTAGTGCATGTTTACACAGAAAATCTATTGAAAACAGCACAGATGAATGCAAAAATATGTATGGTATGAACGGCCCCCTTTGTCTCGAGAAAACATGTCTCAGCATCTGCGTTCTTAAATATGTGTTGCGCTACACTAAATGGCCAAAAATATGTGGACAACCGAACACCACATCCATATGTGCTTGTTGAACATTTAATTTAAAATCAAAGGCATTAATCCATCTATTTGTTGCTCTAATAGCTTCCACTCTTCTGAGAAAGCTTTCCATTAAATGTTAGCAAATGGCTGTGGGGATTTGCTACCATTCAGACACAAGAGCATCATAGGGGTCAGGCACTTATGTTGGGCAGTGGGACATGGCTCACAGTCATCATTCCAATTGACCTTCACTAAGCTCCACCCCCCTTGGTTACCATTGCACGCTCTGACAAACTCTGCAGAACTCCCCGTTGGAATGAATGGGAGATTGTTGTGAATGGTGCGGTTTTTGGCAAAAAGGAATGGATAATATTATTATGTGGGCTGCAATGAAGAGTGACATTGTAAAGCTATTAAAGCAAATATCTGTAAAGCAGATATTTATCTGATGTTTTTTGTAAAATAAATAGTTGAATTACACAGTAATTTATTGAAAACTATTGAGACTGTGAATCACAATTGAGGCAAATGATCATTATAGTCACATAAAAAGAGCAAAGCTTATTTTAATGGCGATTACACACCTGTTAACATTAGCGTAAGTGAACAGAACTGCTCATAACATCTCACAACACTCATGATGCTGTGAACTCTTTATTAACTGTTGCCTTTACTCATAAAAGTAATATACATTTGAGCAAATGTAAACTGAAGTTTTACATGTTCATCTGGGAATGAGGGCTGACACAGTTTAATCCATAGCATGCTCTTCACAAGATTTATTTAATTTTTTTAAAATACGGCTCCCGTATACTCATGTCACTATTACAAGTGACCTAGCAATGTATTTTATTTTTTGGGATAATTTTTGGTAAAATCACTTAAAACTACTCAAACACAAATTACTCCCATAGGCTCTTATTGTAAAATAGCAAATGCATGTCAGAGAAATGGCGGCCGGTAACAGTTGCTAAGACAGGATTGGTCAGAAACACTTTTAAGGCGGGCTTAGTGAAGGGTTAGTTCATCCCAAAGGTGTTAAGAGAGGCTCCGGTCTGGGCTTTGTGCAGGCCAGTCAAGATCACAGGGGCATTGCCATGCTGGAACAGAAAAGGATCCACCCCCAAACTGTTGCCACAAAGTTTGAAGCACACAATTTGCAAGAATGTCATTGTATGGGGGTATCATAAAGCTTTGTTCTCACAAAAACTACTGGAATAGCCAAACCTGTATCCAGATACTTTTGGCTGTTTAGTGTATGTGATTTTGTGTGTGTTTGTGTGTGTGTGTGTGTGTGTGTGTGTGTGTGTGTGTGTGTGTGCAAAAACACATTCGGTCTAAACATTTCTTTAGTCCTGTAAAGTAAATATGAACAAAAAGTTAAAGCTATGCAAATATAATTGGTCATAATGGGTTTCATGGGGACAGGATGAGGGTTATAGTGTGTCTTAAAAACTGGCTTATTCTAACTGATTTTTGCATTTCATTTATAGGAAGCTACTTCTAAAAGTATGAGGACTAATGGGTTAGGATTTTCAGCAGGCATCCTGACTCTGAGTTGTGAAAAGAATCACTCTAACCTTAAAAAAAAAAATCAGGCCTTTATTTCAGAGCTGTGGTTTAGTAACCCACATCTCACATCAGGTGCTTTTTTTCCCAATAGCCCAGCTTTGGGGTTTTGAAATAAGAACAAACTTGAAAGAAAGGCAGAATAAGAGGAAGAGCAAAACAAACAAATATTCAACTCCACATTCCCATCATTCTCAAATACTGTCACAGATTTTCCCCTCGATCCTCTAATGCCTGAGACTCCTATGTGCAAATCTAATCAGTGGATTCTCAAAAATGGAATTTGGGGCTGGTTAGAAGCGAACAATTCGTTGGACCGACACCGGGCCCAACTGGTAATAAGATTTCCTTTGCTGAATGCTCCAGGGAGAGGACAGACCTAGAGAGAGGTTTTGACCCAATATATTTAAAAGCCAGCTTTCAAATCGAGGACAGTGCCTACCAGACGATGAGGGAATAATAATACATATTTATTGGGGGACTTTGGTACGGCACATGATTCCTGGTGAGGTTCTGACAGAGTCCAGGTTAAGTGATGCCGTGTATTATTAGATACAACGTTTGTTAAAGACGATGTAATGCAACAGGAAAGAATAATTGTGTGAGGAGAAAAAGACATTGCTATTGTTTGTCCCTTCTTTCTTCAGACCTACAGAGAAAAATACTGTAAGGGTGTTTAAAGTGCAGATACCTGGAAGGTGCCTCCAGTTTTACCAGCCAGGCTACTTAGCCTCTAAGTGGTTAGGATTAGGGGTGGGGTTGGGTTTAAGGCCTCGGCAGTAGTTTACGCTATTTCAGAAAAAGCTTGAAATCCTTTGATTTCAATTGGAATGGTTCATCATGTGGTTGTAAAGAACAAGTGCAAGGGACTGTGAAAGTGATACAATATCATGCAACCAAAAGTTAGAAGATTTTAACTTTTGCTGTAGTGTACTTTGACATACTGTAGGCATACGTTGACCTATGAGAATTTCAGACAGGTAAGGAAATCCTGCGGAATACCCATTCTCTGTATTCTCACTTGATTACACTCTTTCTACACCCTCAAAACAGATCTTTAATTCCTATCCATCAAACACTTTTTTTTTAGTGTGTTAGCACCCTAAACACAACTTCTGAAGAGCCAGTGTTCTTTATGTAATGATATCAGGATAGATTTTGATACATGTATGCCAGTCCAGGGTATAAAGTGTGGACAATTTGGACAGCCTAGAAATTTCTGAATAATAATTTGACTCATCAAGGAAAATGCTCCCTGACAGAGTTCATAATGTAATGTGTTTTTTAAAGTCCGGTTATAGACACGTCAGGTAAATGTCTGGTTGGAAGTAAATTAGAGAGATCACAGTGTTCCAGTTTTTTTGCTGATTGTTGTTTTGTGTGTCTGTGTGGTTGTGTCTATAGATGATCTGAATCGGACACATCAGCACTGTGTTCTGGCTGGTGACACTGCTAGATTCAGCTCCACACACAGAGTTGTACAGGTGAGAGTCTGCTGTCCATAGCTATCCTGTTCACACCTGTGCTCTGATGTTCTCAGTTATACCTGCCTACAGTATATCTGTCTTACACTGTGCTCTAACCAGGCAGGACATTTCCAATGTCAAGTAATTTGCTTTTCCACACTGAACGCAAACTGCAACATGACACAATCACAACCAATCAGACGAAATTTTATATTTTATGTGAAGCTGTGAGGAAGGGGATTGTAGAACAGTGAGATTTCACAGTGTGCAGGGCTACCCACTGCAGAGCCACAGAAATAGAATCTAAACAATTGACAAAATGTTCTACCGTGGCTGGTTAGGACTACACCAAACGTGAATTTTTGCTGCAATTTCCCGCTGCATTTAAATTTTTTTTTTATAGAAACAATGGATTCCTATGAAGCCATTCACACCTGGAGCAAACATTCGTGTGCCAGCAAAGCAAGTTTTTATTTTTTATTTTTTATGGTGTGTCATTTTTTTTTTCTTTGCCTGCCGATGAAATGCCCTAAGCAATAAATTATGAGCTTTGGATCACGTGTCAGGAGTTGCTGCAGTTACCAAAACCAGCGCAACGTGGTGCTAAAGCACAGAAAGCTGTTTTGACCACCGACATGAAATGCTGAAGTAACTTGAGGAAGAAATCTTGAACCAGCAGTGAGGATATGTATTTCATTTGCATAAATTTTCTTAAAAACTGAAATATAATTTCTCATATGGGTCTCCTAACATGTAAATGAAATTGCTGCATCACTGCCATGCATCGCCTTTAAGAACTATTTCTCTGCTCTCATGTGGATTGTCATCATAATGTATCCTATATTACTGCATTTTTTTGCCATTGCATTTAATCTTTCGTGAGTTCTCTTATACGGTACCTTTCATATAATATACTGTACACTGCTGGTCAAAAGTTTGGAATAATGTACAGATTTTGCCCTTATGGAAAGAAATTGGTACTTTTATTCACCAAAGTGGATTTCAGCTGATCACAATATATAGTCAGGACATTAATAACGTGAAAAATTACTATTACAATTTGAAAAAAATTTCTTAATTCTTAAACTACTTCAAAGATTTCTCATCAAAAAATCCTCCACATGCAGCAATGACAGCTTTGCAGATCCTTGGCATTCTAGCTGTCAGATTGTCCAGATACTCAGGTGACATTTCACCCCACACTTCCTGTAGCACTTACCATAGATCTGGCTATCTTGTCGGGCACTTCTCACACACCGTACAGTCTAGCTGATCCCACAAAAGCTCAATGGGGTTAAGATCCATAACACTCTTTTCCAATTATCTGTTGTCCAGTGTCTGTTTCTTTGCCCACTCTAACCTTTTCTTTTTTTTTTTTTCTGTTTCAAAAGTGTCTTTTTCTTTGCAATTTTTCCCATAAGGCCTGCACCCCTGAGTCTCCTCTTTACATGAAACTGGTGTTGAGCAGGTATAATTCAATGAAGCTGTCAGCTGAGGACATGTGAGGTGTCTGTTTCTCAAACTAGAGACTCCGATGTACTTATCCTCTTGTTTAGTTGTACATCTGGCCTTCCACATCTCTTTCTGTGCTTGTCTCTTTTAGAGCCAGTTGTCCTTTGTCTTTGAAGACTGTAGTGTACACCTTTGTATGAAATCTTCAGTTTTTTGGCAATTTCAAGCTTTATATAGCCTTCATTCCTCAAAACAATGATTGACTGACTTATTCAAATAGTGATGGTGCTGTTTTTTACATTAGTAATGTCCTGACTATACTTTGTGATCAGTTGAATGCCACTTTGGTGAATTAAAGTACCAATTTCCTTCCGAAACAGCAAAATCTGTACATTATTTCAAACTTTTGCCCATCAGTGTATATTGCGGCATGTTTGCCTTTGTATAACTTTTTTAATAAAGACCTTTTAAGGATCCTATGTGTTTTTCTTTGCCTAATATTAATACTGTTGCCTTTATAGTTGTAATGTTGCTGCTGGCACTGGCAATGACGAAGACGATGATGATGCAGAAGTGATGAACCCAAGTGTGGTTTTATTTACAATAGTGAAATCCAAAAACCCTAATTATAAACATGAACTAAACAAAACATAAATATGAACAATGAACATAAACTTGACTATACTTGACTTGACTATACTTGACTTAACATAAATATAAACTAAACTTGGCTAGGCTTGGCTTGAATTAAACAACGTTACAAACACAATACCTGACGAGAGACAATGGCAAACATGAGGGCTTAAATACACAGACATGGGTAACAAGACAACCAATGAACAGACAGAACTATAAAACAATATAGCAAGACTAATAAACATAAACCAATGACAAACTAGAACTGATAACAGAGTAATCAAACAATGAACCAAAGGAAACAAGACACATGAACAGTGGAAAACGCATGACAAGATCACATGAGGGAACAGGAAATCACATGACATGACAGGAATTAAACTTGAAAATAAAAGACATGAAAAACATAAACCAAACGCATCTAGATGTGACATATCCCCCCCTTTAGGGGCGGCTCCCGACTCCCCAAAACAAAGACACAGTGGTCAAGAGGGAGCTGGAAAGGGGGGAGGGGGGCTGTGGCGACTTGACATGGCAGGCGTGAGCGCTGGCTCGTGGAGCAGAGGTGGGCCTGGAGACCAGAGCAGATCAGGCGGACGGCCAGGAGACCAGAGCAGATCAGGTGGATGGCCAGGAGACCAGAGCAGATCAGACGGACGGCCAGGAGAACAGAGCAGATCAGACGGACGGCCAGGATACCAGAGCAGATCAGGCGGACGGCCAGGAGACCTCAAGGTGGGGACTTGGTCAGGAGTCCGGGGAGGTGGCCGCAGGGCCGAGACAGGGTCAGGAGGCCTGGGAGGCGGCCGTATGGCCGAGACAGGGTCAGGAGTTGTGACATGGCATGGAGCAGGCTGAGGCTTGGCTGTGACATGGCCTGGAGCTGACTCTGGCGTGGCTGTGACATGGCCTGGAGCTGACTCTGGCGTGGCTGTGACATGGCCTGGAGCTGACTCTGGCGTGGCTGTGACATGGCCTGGAGCTGACTCTGGCGTGGCTGTGACATGGCCTGGAGCTGACTCTGGCGTGGCTGTGACATGGCCTGGAGCTGACTTTGGCGTGGCTGTGACATGGCCTGGAGCTGACTCTGGCGTGGCAGTGACATGGCCTGGAGCTGACTCTGGCATGGCAGCCGTGACATGGCGCAAAGTCGTGGAAGGTGGAGTTATGGGAGGCTCAAGGGACGAAGCCGTGGCAGGTGGAGCCGTGGTAGGCTTGAGACTAAGAGTCCTGGATGACTGGGAAAAACCCTCAGTGGTCGTGACATGAGCCGAGTCTTGGGAGCGACCTCTGTGGTCGTGGGCATGGACTGAGATTCAGGAACGACCTCTGGGGTCGTGGGCGTAAACAGAGACTCAGGTACGACCTCCGTGGTCGTGGGCATAGACAGTGACTTGGAAACAACCTCCGTGGTCGTGTACATGGGCGGAGACTCGGGAACGACCTCTATGGTCGTGTACATGGGCGGAGACTCGGGAACGACCTCTGTGGTCGTGGGCATGGACGGAGACTCATGAACGACCACTGTGGTTGTGGGCATGGGCGGAGACTCGGGAACGACCTCTGTGGTCGTGGGCATGGGTGGAGACTCGGGAACGACCTCCGTGGGCATGGGCGGAGACTCGGGAACGACCTCTGTGGTCGTGGGCATGGGAGGAGACTCGGGAACGACCTCCGTGGTCGTGGGCATGGGCGGAGACTCGGGAACGACCTCTGTGGTCGTGGGCGGAGACTCGGGAACGACCTCTGTGGTCGTGGGCGGAGACTCGGGAACGACCTCCGTGGTCGTGGGCATGGGCGGAGACTCGGGAACGACCTCCGTGGGCATGGGCGGAGACTCGGGAACGACCTCCGTGGTCGTGGGCATGGGCGGAGATTCGGGAACGACCTCCGTGGTCGTGGGCATGGGCGGAGACTTGGGGACGACCTCTGTGGTCGTGGGCATGGGCGGAGACTCGGGGACGACCTCTGTGGTCGTGTACACGGGAAGAGACTTGGGAACAGAAACTTTTCTTCTCCTTCTCCTCCTCCGGATGGCCGAAGTTGACAACATTGGCTCTGGGACGGACGAGGCTGGCAACGCTGGCTCTGAGACGGACGAGGCTTCTAGCTCGTTGGCTGTGGCAGGTGTGGCCGTTGGCTCGTTGGCCGTGGCATGCATGGGCGTTGGCTCGTTGGCCGTGGCAGGCATGGGCGTTGGCTCGTCGACCATGACGAGGGACTCAGGCTCGAAATCCGCCTCCCCCACAGTGAACGGGAACCAGTAATCTTCAGGGCTAGGTCGATATACTGAACCAGACTGAGGAAACTGCGACCACCAGGCATCAAAGAGGAGATTGGGTCACTCAATCCGAAACGGAATCAGTCTTTCAGGGCGACCTCATTAAAGTCAACCTTGCTGGCCAAAGTGTAGAAGTCCCCCACATATTCCTCCAGGGATCGATTCCCCTGACATAGGCGCAGGAGCCGGACTGCTGGGTTCATGGTTGGCGGTCAGGTATTCTGTAATGTTGCTGCTGGCACTGGCAGTGACGAAGACGATGATGATGGAAAGTGATGAACCCAAGTGCGGTTTTATTTACAATAGTGAAATCCAATAACCCTAATTATAAACGTGAACTAAACAAAACATAAATATGAACAATGAACATAAACTTGACTTGACTATACTTGACTTGACTTAACATAAATATAAACTAAACTAAACTTGGCTAGGCTTGGCTTGGCTTTGCTTGGCTTGAATTAAACAACGTTACAAACACAATACCTGACGAGAGACAATGGCAAACATGAGGGCTTAAATACACCGACATGGGTAACAAGACAACCAATGAACAGACAGAACTATAAACAATATAGCAAGACTAATAAACTTAAACCAGTGACAAACTAGAACTGATAACAAAGTAATCAAACAATGAACCAATGAAAACAAGACACATGTACAGGGGAAAACACATGACAAGATCACATGAGGGAACAGGAAATCACATGACATGACAGGAACAGGAACTAAACTTGAAAATAAAAGACATGAAAAAACATGAACAAAACACATCTAGACATGACAATAGTGCATTTGTATACCAAAAGTGTGGTGGTTTCTTCACAAAATGTAATTGTTATTGCTGTGCTTATTATTTGTTGTTAAGTTGTAAAGTATCTAATAATGGGTCAGACTGAAGATGGGTTTTGTGTTTACATGTAACGTTTAATTGTAACATGCAAGCTTTTGAGAAAATGTATAACACAAATAGATATACTGTACGTGAAAATAAGATTCAGTCAGTATTGTTCCAATTGACAACATTTGTTTTAACAGTCATTAGGTGTGTGCATTACGCAATGATTTTAAACAAATGTACATTACACAAGTATATAGTATGTGTGGCAGTGGCAAATAATCACTCTTTTACCAAATGATAACATGTTTTAACTGTAATTGTTTTTTACACTTCTTTCAAATCACTCATCAGACTGTGTACACATGATAAAACTGCCAGTCAGCTTGTCCAGCAGGTAAATTAAATAGTTTGTGAAAGTGTCTCGAATGTTTTCTTTCCCGTTGGGCAATTCAACAACAAAGTTGTCATCGCTGCTACAGCTAGAAGAGAAATCAGTTTTCTTTTTTCGATCTGCTCGCCAGAGAACTTGGCTGTTTCTCAATGTGCATTCTTTTGTGTTCTTACGTTCTCGTGGACTAATTCTACGTCATCATCCACTGCCAAAGTTCTATTCCAATACTCAAGAACGCAAGTACTGAGGACGCAGAAAATTACCTGGATCTGTCCTAAATATTGTGGATGCATCGGATTGTGACTTGTTGTCAAGAACTCGGTACTACGGTGGCAGACGAAAGACATTTATCGTTGTTTTTGTTTTTTTTCTTCAAGAGTTTTCAGCTGTAAGCTTGCAAAAGTCTGAGAGCTCGTGAGAGTCGTGATACTGCATCAACTTTTTGGGCATCATTTTAATGTAGTAATAAATACATTTATATACACTTTATTCTTAACGTATCACTAGTCCTGCAAAACTTCACTGGTGTGATGATATTAATGCTGTCACTGGTGTGATAATGCCAGTAGTTCTCTCACTGAATTAAAATGTGCTGTGACGGTTAATTGCACAACAGGAAGATCACAGCACATCTCAAAGCTCGCAATAGATGCATTCTGAATCCTCCTGTCCTTCCGAGTTCGTTCTTCCAAGGTAGCTTGGCAAGACTGGTCTTCATAAGAATGCAAGTCCGTCCTTTGCATTCTTAGAATTGAGAAACACCCTTTGTTTGCTTGCAAACTTGTTTTCTTCTCATCCGTCATAGGCAGAGGGCAGACCAGCTGTAAGGTGCTTTGCATCACCTACTTTACCTTGGTAAAATTGCACCGATTAGTGCACTATAAAGGTGTGTATGTGCTAACGGCGATCATTCGCATCACTTTCTATGTGAAAGGGTAATTCGTCAGCGATTCGCTTCACATAATTGCATTGCCTCCGGTGGGAAAAGGCCTTTACATGGAAGCTCTCATCACTTGTCTCTTTATTTTACTGTGCCTGGTTAGGACAGTGTTATGTGTGAATACCATATTAATATCTGTCCTGTTTATGTAGTGTTGTACAGGTACGCTGGACTACATACAGAAACGTTGCTCAGAGGCTTTGGAAAATTTACACACGGACCCTGCGAATGACACCAGGAGCCTGCGTTCCCTCCTTCCCTCCACCCTGCAACACATTGAGGATATCCACAATGAGGTGTGTGTGTGTTTATATGTGATTACGTGGTATACGTATGAGTGTGTTTAAAGCATTGTAAAATGTGTACTCATGGCACCAAATCCCAAATGCGTGTCTCAGACCATAACAGATGAGGTTGCTTAGAGGTTTTTTAAAGGTTGTTCTTGCCATTAATTTTTCAAAACCCAAACAATAACTCTTTCAATAAGCCTAACCATCAGGCCTCGTGGGGAGTTCTGTTGAACCCCAGCTCACCTAGATTACCATTCAGCACCTAAAAACCCCCTTAAAAATATAAAGTGCTATATATATATATATATATATATATATATATATATATATATATATATATATATATATATATATATATATATATACAGCCCTGCCTGCAGGCGGCAGTCTCCCCAGAGGTTATAGACCTCAACACTCTGACCTGATTGAGGCTATTTTGTTAAAACTGCCCACAAGGGCCTATGTTTGTTCTTAAATGATGTATTATTGTATTATTTATTATTTATAGGAGTTTTTACCTCAGTTTGCAGTTGTAGCAGAGCTCATCGTCTAGCTCTTGTTTAGTGTGTTGGACTGCATGGAGATTGGTGCACCAATCTGATCGGTGTTTGCTTGAGCAATGAACCATAGGGTGTGTGTAAGGGATCTACAGTGTGTACGATTAATGAGCTGTGGTGATCCATTGATGCTGATGAAGGTGAATGTTTACCAATGTTTAGGGCATGTGGGGAGGCTCTTTTTGCTTATATGGGGGTTCAGCAAAAGTTTTTGGGAAACTGGTCTCTCTCTCTCTCTCTCTCTCTCTCTCTCTCTCTCTCTCTCGTGTGTGTGTGTGTGTGTGTGTGTGTGTGTGTGTGTGTCTTTCTCACTCCCAAAGTTTTGGGCCTGCAGAATATTTTAAAGGGTGTTTGGGGCGTTCACACCAAAGACATAATTCCCTCCACTAGATAGACATCTTTGCCCATTGCTGTTTTTTTTTTTTTTTTGCATTGTGCATAGGAGTGTCGGGTTTTAGATGTCATGTCAAGTGTAAAAGAACTTCAACTTTTTAGAGCACGTCTTGAGGCACCCACGTTCTTTTCTGTTTGTGACACTGCATTTTTTGTTTTAAGTGCAATTATGCATTTGTTGCGAACAGCCCTTGGCCTTTTATGCATTTACTCACCCTCATGTTGTTCTGAAACTGTATGACTTTCTTTATTCTGTGAATCACAAAAGGAAACGTTTCAAAGAATGTCTAAGTTGTTCTTTTCAAAACAATGGGAGTAAACAGTGGCAGTGCCGGAGAAAATCACCATACAAGTGCTCAGAAAAGTAGACCAAATGACTTGTGCACTACAGGTGCATCTCAATAAATTAGAATGTCGTGGAAAAGTTCATTTATTTCAGTAATTCAACTCAAATTGTGAAACTCGTGTATTAAATAAATTCAGTGCACACAGACTGAAGTAGTTTAAGTCTTTGGTTCTTTTAATTGTGATGATTTTGTCTCACATTTAACAAAAACCCACCAATTCACTATCTCAAAAAATTAGAATACATCATAAGACCAATAAAAAAAAAACATTTTTAGTGAATTGTTGGCCTTCTGGAAAGTATGTTCATTTACTGTATATGTACTCAATACTTGGTAGGGGCTCCTTTTGCTTTAATTACTGCCTCAATTCGGTGTGGCATGGAGGTGATCAGTTTGTGGCACTGCTAAGGTGGTATGGAAGCCCAGGTTTCTTTGACAGTGGCCTTCAGCTCATCTGCATTTTTTGGTCTCTTGTTTCTCATTTTCCTCTTGACAATACCCCATAGATTCTCTATGGGGTTCAGGTCTGGTGAGTTTGCTGGCCAGTCAAGCACACCAACACCATGGTCATTTAACCAACTTTTGGTGCTTTTGGCAGTGTGAGCAGGTGCCAAATCCTGCTGGAAAATGAAATCAGCATCTTTAAAAAGCTGGTCAGCAGAAGGAAGCATGAAGTGCTCCAAAATTTCTTGGTAAATGGGTGCAGTGACTTTGGTTTTCAAAAAACACAATGGACCAACACCAGCAGATGACATTGCACCCCAAATCATCACAGACTGTGGAAACTTAACACTGGACTTCAAGCAACTTGGGCTATGAGCTTCTCCACCCTTCCTCCAGACTCTAGGACCTTGGTTTCCAAATGAAATACAAAACTTGCTCTCATCTGAAAAGAGGACTTTGGAACACTGGGCAACAGTCCAGTTCTTCTTCTCCTTAGCCCAGGTAAGACGCCTCTGACGTTGTCTGTGGTTTAGGAGTGGCTTAACAAGAGGAATACGACAACTGTAGCCAAACTCCTTGGCATGTCTATGTGTGGTGGCTCTTGATGCCTTGACCCCAGCCTCAGTCCATTCCTTGTGAAGTTCACCCAAATTCTTGAATCGATTTTGCTTGACAATCGTAAGGCTGCGGTTCTCTCGGTTGGTTGTGCATTTTTTTCTTCCACACTTTTTCCTTCCACTCAACTTTCTGTTAACATGCTTGGATACAGCATTCTGTGAACAGCCAGCTTCTTTGGCAATGAATGTTTGTGGCTTACCCTCCTTGTGAAGGGTGTCAATGATTGTCTTCTGGACAACTGTCAGATCAGCAGTCTTCCCCATGATTGTGTAGCCTAGTGGACCAAACTGAGAGACCATTTTGAAGGCTCAGGAAACCTTTGCAGGTGTTTTGAGTTGATTAGCTGATTGGCATGTCACCATATTCTAATTTTTTGAGATAGTGAATTGGTGGGTTTTTGTTAAATGTGAGCCAAAATCATCACAATTAAAAGAACCAAAGACTTAAACTACTTCATTCTGTGTGCACTGAATTTATTTAATACACGAGTTTCACAATTTGAGTTGAATTACTGAAATAAATGAACTTTTCCACGACATTCTAATTTATTGAGATGCACCTGTACATTCTAAGTCTTCTGAAGCAATACGTTTGCTTCGTATGAAGAACAGACTGAACAGTGACATCAGACATCAATGATTGAATCTCTAGGCTAATCGTGATACACCAGGATTGAATAAGTGAGTTTTGCAAGATTTTTGCATGCCCACGTTTGTGTGTACTTCTCAAGCCACCTCACATCCCTGGAGCATTTTAAGTGTGTTTGTGTGCCCTTAGTTATGTGCATGTACATTGTGCATCCCTTGTTCTTATAGTTTGAGCTTCTGTGCATGCACATATGTGACTCTTTGTGCAGTATGTATGGCCATGTGTATATGTGTATCTGTGGGTTTATAGAGCAAACAGTACAGAGTGTTCTTTATTAATTTAGTCACAGTGGTGCTGGACTTGTGGGCACTCTGGTTTAATTGATTGGTAGTCCAGAGTGAGCTGTGTGTGAGAGATGTCTAGAAACCTTTACCTGTTTGATCTATTAGATGCTGCTTTGCTATGTCTGCAGGTCACCATGGTTAGCTGTACTACTGTAACTAATGTGCAGTTATCACAACTTACAGCTGGAAGTGTATGGTGATATATAGACAGACAGTTTCTCCACCTGCCACTGAAAGCCTTTTGTTTTCTACCTATATCCTCTCTCTTTCTGTTCCCCTCCAGCATATGCAGGTGGCATTTATTCTCTGTACCTCACAGCAGTCATCGGATTGGCTCTAAATGCCAGTTGCATAGTTACCAGCTCTGTGCCTGTTGCAGGCCTGCTCTGCAGGAAACCGGCCTCCATGTTAGCTCAAAGCTCACCACACCGTGTGGGCTTTCAACACAGAAGGACAGACAGACAATCAGAATGGGTGGGAATGACAGACACAAAAGTGGCTGCTAGCATTTGTAGCCTCCGGCGTCCATAGAGAGTCGCTCAGTGGTCGGTATTGGTCTGAAGTGAGTGTAGGTTTGAACCAACACAAAGTGTAGCATTTCTTTGAAGACGGCCATATGTGAAAGTGAATGCTGGGTGTCTGATCTCAGGCCAGCTAAAGATGGTCCCATTTGAATGTATGCTTAGAAACACAAGTATTTATAAAGCATCTCACAATAAGAGAGTCAGCTGTGCAATTTTAGAGTCCTGCAAATAAAGCTGTAGGACCAGTTAGGCCTTACTGTGATTTTACTATGGGTAAGGCATGTTGTTAGGCACAGATTCGAGTGGCTTATTCGTTTTTTAAAATGACAGAACTATGAAAAAGGACAGCAATGTTAAATAAAGTATTTATTATTGATAGTTAATAAATTATTCTTCTGCCAATAAATACATTTCATGGACCCTTTTCACACTACTGGGTTTTGGAATGCAGGGTAAAAATGGGAGTGAACTGGAGACCACACCAAATATAACTTTTGTTACACATTTGCTTCAACATCAAAAGAAAACAAAACTATTATGTTTCCACAACTTTTCAAAATAAGAACAAATTAGAGAGCGATGGATTATGACCGTAAGAAGAGAGAAGATGGCGGATTTAGTGTCACTCTCTCAGCAGCTGTATTAGAAACCTCATCACATCTGTGGTAACTCATTCCAGGGTAATATAATACAGAATATAATGTTTTTGACTTAAACAAAATAAAAAATGCAAATATATATATATATTTATTTATTTATTGCTAGATTTACGCTGCTAAAAAAAGGCAGAAACGTGTCATCACAGTCTGTGAAAAGGGTCCATTATCCTGATGATAGGCTGTTAATAATTGGCAAGCAAAATCACAACTTGGAACATGAATATAGAATGTGCAGTCATGGGTGCCATTCATCCATCCATCCATCAACAATTATAAATAAAAAAGAAAAACTAGCCTCCGAATAAATACAATAAATTTATTGTTAGGGTACTGAGAAAAAAATAAATAAATACAAATCTCTTTTGAATGCTGTTCAATGAGAATAATGAAAATTCTGTACCAAACTCTTTTGGTCTGAAAAAAATTATATGCAAATGTGATATACTTTCATATCCTTTAGTTGCGTTAGACTAAACAGGACTTTACATTAAAAAAAAAAATTTAAAAAAGGCCAGCATTGTTGTTGATCTTTTGGTACCATTGGGTTGTTGTGTTGTCAGCCTGTGTTGTAACTCTTATGGCACTTTTCCACTGCACGTTACGGTTCGACTCGACTCTGCTCGCTTGACTTTTCTGAGCTTGCTTTTCCACTGCATTATAGGCTGATCGTCATAGTTGCACCGCCTCTACTGCCGTGACATCATCTTAAACGCGACACAAACATTACTGACCATAAACAATAGCACGACCACTAGCTGTTAGCTCATTGTGCTGCATAAAGCAGTTGTTGCATGGTGATTTTACACAAGTGTAACAGTTAAATTGGCCTGGTTGTTTTAGAAGCAAGCTTTCTAGTACCACTTCCACTTTCTTCTGTTTGAACCACTCCAGCTGTTGTGGTCCTTGATGGTTCTGTAGTCACTTTTAAGTTTTTTTTTTTACTTTTCCCTACACTGTTGGTAAGTCCAGTGGTAGCCGTGTGGCCAACAGCTGCTGAGACACTTCCGGAAAGACTTTTTCCTTTTGCGTCATTTCATTCTTTGCTAACGAGAGGAACGTCTGCACCTCGTTTATTGACCGCAGCGTGGTTTTGCGCACAGCCATTTCTTTTTACAATTCGAAAGTCGTGTGAACAAATTATATTGCTGTCGCTGTTGCTTACTTTAAAACTAGCAGGTTGATGTCCCGTGTCGCAAATCCAGTGACGCTGGTAGTGACGATTCTCTCTGACCAATCAGCGATCTGAAGGGTTTTGACGTCACATTTAGTATCGGCTCGGCTCGCTTGGAACCTCGACTGAGGTGGTACTAAAAAAGGTATCGGGTACTATCCACAGTGGAAAACCCCCAAAAAGCGAGTTGAGTCGAGCCGAGTTGAGCTGCACCGTGCATTGGTAAAGCCCCGTTAGATAGGGCACAGGGGAGCCTGTTGTTTGGACAATGAATTTTGGAGGAGTGCTTTGTTCAGTTCTAGTAGGAGGGCTAATGTCAGGTGCTTACATTTACATGTGGGGTAGGCACACAGATACACACATTCACGTAGCTACATTAAGCATCCTTAGGAGGGTTAACTCATCACTTCAAAGGAGTCAAAGATGGATAGATTCCCAGAGGAGAAAGCCTGTGGTGTATTCTGTTGTTCCCTGTAGAGATAGAGAAAGAGAGAGATTGATGGCATGAAGAATGACAGCAATGAGGTATGGAATGAAACGAAAGGGTTGAGGAGGAGAGGAAAGAGAAGCGTGTGTGTAGGTGTGAGAAAGTGTGATGTTTTTTGGCGTGTGTGATAAATCTTTACGGTTCTCCTGGGTGGCACACAGCAGCAAACATAAACAAAAGAAACAAAACAACAAACAGGAAAACAGGAAATGTAGATGTCATCACCCTCCTTCCCATTGTGAAGACCCAGTTATGATCAGCACCGCACAAAGACAAAAAGATGTTTAGTATAAAGCAAGCTGTTTGTGGGTGTGTAACTATCTATGTTAGGGACAAAATTGTCCCATAAGTTGCTAAAAGTTGTCTTTTTGGCCTTTTTAATTTTTTTAAATGTATTGATTTAGCTATGTTCATGGCTCTCATCCACACTAGAACAGTATTTTCATCCACTGAACGATTTCTAGTACCACATACTTTGGAAAATGATTTATGAAACTGAAAACGGATTAGTGTGGATATGGTCTTAGGGGTACGATCAGGGTGTGGGGTTAGGCTTAGTCCAATACAAAAAAACTAATTTTGCAACATTTACGCCTCTCATTCACATTATAATGTCATTTTCCCCAATCCAAAATGGAGCATTTCAAAAATGCTTGACATTACCACATACTTTTGGAAAGCAATGACGTTAGAAAACTGAAAACAGAGCCTAAAGGCCTGTGTGTACTATGCTTTTGTGCGATCCATATCTGATCACGCCCGGTGACAGTGTTGTCTTTCAAAGGATAGTCTTTTGACCTGAGTGAACATGAACGCATTTGATGCATGCCCACTACAACTGCTTTGTGATAATCTTTTAGTACAGTCAGTAGCAGGTGCATGCGGCGATGATGCGCATAGATGAGGACTGTCTGCATGTCGAGAAAATCTGGGACCCGCGTGCGGATCGTGCTGATAACAAAATTTGTGTTACGCGCACTGTGCGCGGAGCAATCAGCTACACGGACAACCGAAGTATACTGTTTGTGTATGTGTTTACGTGTGAATGTTTATGAGAGAATGTTTGCACTTGTGTTATGTGTGACTTTTCAGGTTTGTGTGTGTTCTGCATGCCTTGTCCTCTAGATGCATGTGCAGCTACCTGTGCTCCCTTGTTAACTTGACCTCAGTGTGGGTGTTTAGTTTGTGAAATCACTCCCAACACCCCATGAAAATGCCCTTCCCCAGTTTCTCCACCTCACTGACTCAGGTGACTAAAACCGACTCCCCTCTGCTGCTCTGTTCTGCTTCTGAATTGTCCTCTGATGGATGGAAAGAGTTTGATAAATGGATGGACGTCTGGACTGCTGTTGTTTCAGAGCGTGCTGATATAATACAGTACACATGGGCCAGAGAGAGGGATAGTGAAGAATGACTGGAGCAGAAAACATTTTTGTCCAACAACCACATTTTACAGACTATCAAACACACTTGACTGCTGTTTTTCAGCCACAGTTAAGTAGATGTCATCTGTTTGCTATGGTTTGACCTCTTGCTCAAGGACTCTACTTTACCGGCCTTGTTTTTTTCAAAAGCCTTTCTGGCTCAAAAGAGTTTAGAGTTTGTTGCTGCTATGGCTTTTTTAATGTTTGTTCTTTTCATAAACCAAAGATAGCAACAGCTTGATGTCTGTGGGCAATGTTGGTTCTTTACACACAACCACATGGTTCTGCATAGTGAAAAAAGTACATGAACTTGCAATATAAAAGTGTTACTTTGTCTCAGGGCAAAGTTTTGTATATGGTGTGAAGGGAATCATGAGGATACATTGTTTACATTTGAAAGGTGATCAGTACATTTTTGTTAAAAATTCTTTCTCCTGTTCACAGAGGCAACTTTATTTAAACCATTCATTGGTCGAAAAGTGAAAACACTGTGGCACTCTGTCACTATCAGAAGTGTTGCCTAAAAAGGCGACACTGGCTTAACCATTGGTGTAAATTTGGGATGGGCCTGCCTGTTTCATAGTTTCAACCAAAGGCTGACAGTGTGAGTGTAGGGAAACCTGATTGAAAACAGTCATTATTTTTGCAGTTCTGTTTGTTGACGGCAGTGGCACAGAAAAGACTCAATGCAGCTTTAACATCTTGCACATCTGTGGCTCCTCTTCTCAGGTGGAGTTTGAATGGCTGAGACAGTACTGGTTCCAGGGCCGACGTTACGCTCCATTCTGCAGCTGGTGGACTAAACCCATTGAACAGCTGGAGAAAGACTGGAAGGAAATGGAGCGAATGGTAAGAGTGACTGAGTGTAAGCAAGCCTGCTCAGAATCTGTGCCCACATTCATACAGAATTGGAAGGCCTGTGTATTCAAGGATTTAAACATGCCCTGCCCCTTTTTTATTAAATATTATGGTTAATTATGCTTTCAGATTCCAATACAGAGTTGTACCCTCCTCAACACATTTTATCATATTTAAATCCATTCCACAAAATGGACCCTTTTCTCATTTCTGGGTTTGGAGTGCAGAAGTTAGCTATAGCAGGGTAAGCTTCTATAGCAGTGACTTGCAGAACACAGCAAGTATTTCATTTTTGCAATGCCATTTGCAACATGAGGAAAAAAACAAAACAAAAAAAACCCTCTGCTAGGTTTCCATGACTTTTTAAAAGAGTTAAAAAACTGAATGACGACAGGCAGATATGAGAAAAGTAGCTGTATTTTAAACACCATCACACTAGTATTAACTAGATTTTCTTTTTTTTTATGTCAGGATAATATAACACAAATAATAATGTTATAAATATACACTTAATAATAACAATAATAATAATTATTATTATTATTATTATATAATAAAAGGACATTTAAATTCATCTATTAATCTCCTACCCCTTGTTTTTATTAAATATTTTATTTTATAATTTGATTATGTTTTTAGCTACCAATACAGTGTAGTAACCTCTGCACTTATTTACACATTTAAAATCATTCCATAGAAGTCTGTAGATTTACCCCCACAATCTGCAGAGAAAATGTGAAAAAGTGTGAGTATGTGTGCGCTTAGCCATAAGACAAGATGGATGGACAGAGAAAAGAAAGTGATGGAGACTAGAAAGTATAAGAGAGACTTTGGAAAGCACCATCCTAGTCTTCTAATTCACTACATGATTAATGGTGTTTTTCTGTAAGGAATGGTGTTCTCCCCCCCCCCCCCCCCCCCAAGACAAGACTTTATTTGTCTTTAGAATGCCATCACATGTGTTTAATTCCCCTTTTTTTGCAGTAATGGAGTCTGTAATGACACTTAATATTTCTTACATGCCTTACATGCTGTTCTCCGGTCCCCAAAATAACCCTGTTGCCCACAAAATTCAGGGCTGCATCAGTGCTCTCAGTGCTGAACCTAATTCAAGCCTGTGCTAGAAAGGACTCACAGAGGTCATTTAAGTCTAGAAGATCACAACTGATCAGGACTGTCTAAGACATGTTTGATCCATATGTTTGAAGTGTGGAGAACACAGCTCTGCTCTAAGTGTTGTAGCAAGTTTCAATAGGGGGCACTGTTGTATCATCATAGTCTCTCTCATGCTCTCTGCCTCCTTTGCACTTTGAGCAGTAATCACATCTAATGTGCTGCCTGGGCTAAGGACCGACTCTTGAGCTAGCCGCAGTGTGTGTGTGTGTGTGTGTGTGTGTGTGTGTGTGTGTGCGTGCATTGCAGGGGTGAGACAGTCTCTGTCTCACTGTGAGATACTCGTCCTCCCTCTGACCAGAGACAGTTTAAGAATGCTGATATCCAATGGTTAAAGACACGTGTATGTCTGTGTCTGTAAATATAATCTTACATTCTTTCCTCATGTAGTAATAAAAGAGAAATGTAAAATATGTATCTTTGAAATATTTATATAATTCTTATATATTTCATAAATCTATAATTCGATTTTAACATGCCATTTTTTCTTTTTTATTTCATGAATATTTTTTTTGTTAATATATAAACTATAAATATAAAATTATATTTATATATTTTCACATTTTGTCAATATTTCATTAGTGCTATTTCTTTGTTATTGTAATTTTTTTTTATTTTTTTTTTTACTTTTAATATCATTTGCCTTTCATAAGATATTCAATATATTAAAAGCATAAGTGGAAGAGGAGAGAAATATAAAATATAAATATCTTGCTTTTTTCTATATTAATTTAGAATCCAAGGTATTTATTTAATTATTAATAATTCCCCCCTCCCCCCCATTGTTTTGTGAATGTTTTATTTGTTTATTTTTTTTAAATTATTTAATTTATTCATGATTTTGCATTTGTGGATTCATGCATTTAGTTTAGCTCAATGATAAATCTTTTTTGTGCATTTTATTATTTGTACAAACAGAGAATTCAGAATGCTTAGAGCTTGAATATATAACTCATGAATGAGAACGTATTTAGAAAGTAAATATTCATTTGAATTCCTAATATCTGATATTTTCACGGCTGATTTAAATTCATTTAAGTATGGCAGAGTGTTTGTATGATTTTAACAGACAGTCATGGCATTTAACAGAGACATGTGTTTATCTAGATTCCTGGGAATTTTTCCTTCGCCTTTGTGCACTTTTCTTGATTTCAGCAGTCTGAGCAGGTCCGGGGTTGGCTGCTCCATGTATTTCTCTGTGTGTGCACCCTCTTCCTGCTGTTTATTAAAACCGCTCCTCTCCCGTGGGGGTTTCTCTCTTTCATTTTCCTTCTTTCTCTTTCCTTGCCTCTCCCTCTCTTGCTCTTCAGGCTGTTGTGATGCAAATTTTCACCCCTCCATTTGAATGACATCCTGATAAAACAACTCTCTCTCTATCTCTCTCTCTCTCTCCCTCTCTCCTCTCTCTATCTATCTAACTCACTCACTCCACTCCCCCCCCCCCCCCCAACCTGTACATCATGAATTAATGTGAACTGCTTAATGGAAACAACATAGAGAATATAGTGGAACATAGAAAAGAAGAAAGAATAGAAAAAAAAGATGTGTGGAAGATAGCTATTTAAATGTGCCTAGTTCTTGCTCTGATACGTTGAGGAAAATGTTATCAAACATCAGGTCTTGGGTCCCTCTCCTCAATTTTTCTGAACACACACACACAAACACACACACACAGGCTAGACAAGCATCTTGTCCCTAAAGAGAAGCTATCGTACTCCTCATACACCACTGACATTTATTTAGGATTTTAACAATGACACACACTCTCTCTCTTTCTCTCTCTATTCTGGCACACTAGAGATAGTCTACTATATGCAAAATATTTTAAATACCATCCAGGCATTTTTTTTTTTAATTCTTTGGTTTATATGGGGTGCAGAGATGAGAGGGAGACAGGTCTGTTAAAGTGTGTGTGTATGTTTTGTGGGTGTAGCTCTAATTTGTCACATTCTTCACATCTGTCGCTCTGAGCATCACATCAAAAAGCTCTCTCCGTCTGTGTCTTTTCTTTCTATCTTCTTGCTACACTGCAGCTTATGCGGCATTAAGCCTCAAATATTGTGTTTTGAAACACTTATTTTCAAGCTGAATTTAAAATGATTATGCGTTTATAGAATGCTGTGCATAAGGTGAACAGTTTAGATGTTTCTTTTCCTTTGGTGGTGGTGTGTTTATTTGTGAGTGTGTGTGAGCATGTGTGTTGGGTCTTGCACAATGACCATTTAATAATTTCATCCTCTCTGTCCAATGAAAGAAAGCGAGCCATCATGACTGCAGGGGTCACCATTGATATCTGATTACGTTATTGACCTAGTGTGTGTGTGGCAGACAGGAAGGTAAAGACCCTTCTCCCCAGCGAGAGACACAGAGAGAGTGTGAGAGTGAGGGTCAATGTAAATGTTATTGCAGTGTGAGCTCATTTGATCAAAGCCACTGAAAGGTTAAGCGAATCCAATCTGGTATAGTGTGTCTGAGGGTAGGGGGTGTATATGTGTGTGTGTGTGTGAGTGTGTAGACATTTGAGGGCATTGGAGAGAGGCGGACACAGAGAGGGGATTATCGTATAGCTGGTGAAATGCTGGATCTGGTTTGGAGCGCTTCTCTCTGTCTCTAATGCATTTAGACAGCAATTGGCCTTAATAACCTTTATTGACTTCAGTAGGTCAGTGCCAAGGATCTAATTATTCAAGTGTATCAATTTCATCTAGTTTAGAGCTGCCTCGTTCTGATAATTATTTTAAGGTCGACCGGGGCAATTAATCTCTATTCACTTATTTGATGAGTTTGTAAAACATTATAAACGTAATGGCTTTGCTGTGCATTTTCATCATAAATAATATTTCAGAATGCTTGACATGGCGTGGGCTGCCATCGTTTACAGACCGCTAAGGTTTTCTCATGGTATTTGCCTGCATACTTTACAGTTTTCCTTGAGTATTTTTTTATAATCTGTGCATGCCGGGGCAGTGTTTTACTGCCGTTTTCTGTGATCAAATGGATACCAGAAAAAAATGTGGCTTGTTTCAGTTACACCCTGAATTCCACACAGAGCAATTCACCCTTTATTCTTTTTCTTCTAAGTGTTGTAATATTAAAAGAAAACGTAATAAAAATAAAAGTATGTATAGATTCATGTTTCTTAGTGTAGGTTTCAAACAAATCTGCAATGAGAGTGTGTTTTCAGATTTTTTAAAATAAAGGCACCGTCATACCGTCTTTCCGTCTCCTCTCTGGTCATTTCTCTCTACTTTAATTTTCTCAGGATAGAGGAACAGTTGTTCTTTGTCAGAGCAGAAAGAATCACACTTTATTCCTAGATGTGCAGTGTTTACTTGGATGATTCTCACAAAACCTGTCAAGAAAATGTCCTAGTCCTATTTGACTTCAAAATCGAAAGAAACAAATAAAAACATATATTCTGTATTTAGAAAATGAAGCCTTTTTAGGACCATTAATTCTTTTTACACTGTGACATTATTTTCATGACAGTTGAGCACATTTTAACCCCCAATTCTCATTACCCCAATCTGAACAAAAGTGTATATTATTTATTTTGTAAAGTATTTATACATCATTGCACTCTGTTGGTACTGCCTTTCATTTTTCACAGATTTTAATGAAAAAAAAAAAAAGAAGAAGAAGAAAAAAAGATAGTGTTACAGTAATGAGAATCATCACTGAAAACAAGGGAAATAGTAAACAAAAAACGTATCCTTATGGGTATATGTATCCAAAACAAGGGTACCTCCTTAAACAGTACCTTGTTTTCTGAGTGCGTAGGCTTCATTTTGTTTGTGCAAAATATAATTATTATTATTTTAATTTTTTTTGCATTGATTTTGGTTTAAGTATAACCATACATTTTCTTGAAATGTTTCATGAGCATCACCTACCTGCATTTCTCCTTTGGTTTACCTGCTTAAACAACAGAGCAGAAATTACCTCCCAATTTCTCTAATTACACTTTTAAACGGTAAATAATATGGCTGGTAATTTCACGGTAAGGGGTGTTTTTTTTTTTTTTTTACTGGAGAATGGGGGAGAGAATGTGGTGAAAAGAAGTGTGGGGCGGGGGGCAGCAAAAGGTAGAATTTGTGGGCAAAAGGTATATATGATTCCCTTTGAAGTCTTTATTGAACAGGGTAAGCTGAATTTGAGCAGGCTGGGATACTGTTGAGGGTAAATACTTAAACCCCTTTGGAGAATTTCAAGCGTTGATATGCCACTTGCAGGCTGTGTGTTTGTGTTTGTGAGTGTGTTTTAGTGTTTCCTACCTACAGGGAGAGAAAGAGAGAGAGATAGAGAGTGGCCACTTGCTTTGTACCTGCATACAGAAGGGTTTTAGAGATTGTTTGGGCAGCCAGGCAGGGAGACCACTGTAGTTTTTTTTCAGGGGGTCTATTTGTGTAGCCATGGAATGTCTGGGATGGAGTATTATTGGATATTTTTTTAAAGTACACACACTCACAGCTCAAAGGGTTACCACAAGGCCTTCTAAACACAGTCAGCTAGACACACACACACACACACACACACACACACACACACACACATCTCTACAGTCAGGCAAACGTTGTATCCCACAAACTAACAATGATGAAAAATATCTAGTATCCTGTTTATATAAAACCCAAACTCATTGCTGATTATTCCATTTGTTCAATGCATATGTATATATTAATACATTAGAGCAGTACATGCATTTTAAAATCAAGACAAGAGTGAAATCTCTTTTATTTGAATATGTAACTGAGAAATAATAGATTTGAACAGAGAAATACTGTAAGCATCCTTAAATTTTATCGACAGACATAATTTACTGTTTTCATATGGATCAATTCATGAATGTTGCTTGTTTTGTTGCATTAGTATTATTATATGCACTTGTGTGATTGGGTGCAGACGATGCAGTCGTGTTCTGATGGTGTTGTTGAATAGAGCTCATCGTGTGCTGGAACAGACAGTTCCTGACAGCCGCTGAACTCTTTGAAGTTATATATATATATATATATATATTTTTTTTCTTAGAAAACCAATAAGTGCTTTACAATGCCTGATCTATCTTATCTCTTCTAACCCTCATCACACTCTCCATTTATTTAGTGCTTTGCTTATTTATTTATTTTCTCTGCAGTTTTTTCTTTATTTCTAGCCCCCTTCTTGATCAGTGAGATAAGCGTCTGAAGAAAAAGGAATAAGACCTCGAATTACAGACCATGACTGATTAAACACTGCTGGGGAAACACACACAAACACCAACCCATATACAGCACATCACACATATTTGCTTCATAACATTTCACACAAACACCCACACTTGCTTTACATAGGGATTAGAACACTACCTGACAATCAGGTGGAGTCAGACCTCATTTAGTAGATACACACCTATCTCTGTATCTTCCATCTAATGTGTCTGTCTGTATCCTCTATCCCTCCTTTTAATTCCTCAATGTCACCAGGTTGGCTATCAGGTTGGGGCTCTTAACTGAATTAAGACACGGTTCAGAACAATAAGGGGAAGAATGGGAGATACCGATGGCAAGCCACTGTAAAATTGTCAGATTCGCTTGAAAAATCGCAAAGAAAGAGAGGAATTTTAAAGAAGATATTGCAGATAATTTGAAGTGCAGCCTGGTTGCTGATGCATACTCGGAAGTTGCAGTGTCTGTGTTTGTTTTTGTGTTTGTTTGTTTGTGTTTGGACAGAAGTTGAGAGCAAGGGCTGAGATGAATAGACACAGATGTGTTTGATAGTAAACACTCTCTCTCCAAAGGGAAATGTTCCTGTTGGAATCTGTTATGATCCCTTCACTTTTAACTCTCTCTTCTGCTCTCTGCCTCTCTCAGTGTTTCGTACAGTTCAGTGGAAAGTGACATATGATTTTGGAATAATAAAGCACATTCAGCATCTTACACTGGAAAAGATCAGGCTTGACTACTAGAAAGTAAAATCACACGTTATTGGCGCGGACACTTGAAATTGTAGCAGATAACATACTCTCTTTAATGCTACATGCCAATTGATGTTCCTGGAAAAAAACAAAAAAACATTGGAATATAGGAAACATAGGAATTTTAACTAATCAAAGCCTTCTCAGATTAAAAAAATAAAAAAAGTGGATCTTTTTTGGCTGTATGTTGTGTGTAGTTCAGTAGGGTGCTGTTGTTAGCTGGGAGATATTAGGTTGGTTTCTGTGGGATTTGATAGTGGGGCTGTGCCACTATGTTTGCGATTTAGGGCATTTTTATTACTACAGTATTCCACCAAGTTAATGTTAACACATGAATTTGGGCGTTGGTCACTTATTTCATTATACTCTGTAAAGAGACAACCGGTGTTGGGTTGTAATGGATGACATGTAATCTTGATTATATATTCAGATTACAAAAATCAAATGTTTGTAATAAGATTACATTATTATTATTACATGTTATATGTGTGTAATCCTATTGCAGCTACTGTTTAGGAATTATATTATTACAAATCAATTAGCAGGGTTGGGAGGGTAACTTTTGTAATGTATTCCACTACAGATTACAGAATACATGCTGTAAAATGTAATTTGTAATGTATTCCGTTAGATTACTCAAGGTCAGTAACGTATTCTAAATACTTTGGATTACTTCTTCAGCACTGGTAGATTTTTTCACTTGTTTTGACTATAAAAAGCCAGTACAGTAAGACAAAATACACGTTAAAAATATATTCTCTGAAAAACCTAAATATCTTATGCAGTGTTGTTTCTAAAACAAGATCAATTTGATAAAATCTTATTCTTGATATAATTCTTGCATTTTTACAGAATATCAAAGGTCTTACTAGAAAAAAGAAATTATGATCCAACATGAATTTTCATGATAAAAAAATATGATCGTGCCTGGTAATGTGCATGTAAAATGGCTAGAAATAGCATTTTAACTTAGTGTAAAGATGACAATTTACACAAGGTTTATTTCTATTTCTTCTGCTCCAAACTTACTTCAAACTTACTTCTCTGTCTGCTCGTATGAATGTAACACATCATAAGAAAGTGTTTCACTGCTGTTCAAATGCACTTTGGATCACATCATTTATATGTATAAATGTTAAATTAAACAAATGACAGTAAAATGCAAAGTAATCTCTTCAATAATCAAAATACTATTTGAATGTAACTGTATTCTAATTACCAATTATTTAAACTGTAACTGTAGTGAAATACAGTTACTTATATTTTGTATTTTAAATACGTATTCCCGTTACTCCCCAACCCTGTCGATTAGATTATCTGTCAGCCCACGCTTTTTTTCAAAGAACCACTGTTTGATTTAATGTTTACTAATGTTAAATGAGTGTAAATTGGTACTTAAATATGTAAAGTTACAAATTTCATTTTAAAATGAGATTTTCATTAAAAATATATTTAATCCAAAACTCTCTAAAAGTAATTTCAAAAAGTAATCAGATTAGATTACATTACTTACATTAGAATTTTTGTAATTTGTAATCAGTACTAGATCACATTTCAGATGTAATACCCAACACTGGGTACAACCATGTAAAATGAAAGCATTAAAGTTATGTGTGGTAATTATTTGAGAAAACATACAACTTTATACAGCTATATTATGTGGTATATTGTAATGCATTATGAATGCATTAAGATACCTATAGGTTCTATAGAAAGCTTTACTAATATAACTATAATTAATTATGTGTTATGAGCAGGTTTATTTAGGGTTTTCCTTTTGAGTGTGTTTTGCCTGTACGGTCTTTAAACGGAAATCTCTTCCAATGGTGTACTCCCTGTGAGTGTCTGTTTGTATCTGTCTACCCACTAATATTATTCTTATATGTCATGCCCAATGATTCATGCACATATTTCTTAAGGCATTCTCGCTGGAGGTATTAAACTATCAGATTTTGAAAAGAAAATTATTTTATTTGTTACACTTACTCATATTTAACTAATGCTCTGGAAAAATGTGTCCTGCTATGCAAGAGCCCTAAGGCTTCACAAAACCACTGATACATATTACTTAATTCACTTCACTGCTGATATTTTCAGCTTTCAGATGACATATAAATTACACAACAGTGTCTCCCGTAACATCATAAGTTGTAATCGGTACAGCTCGGCTTGGGTTTCGTTCATTTTGCAGCAAGCCAGCGCTTACTGTACCCTATCAGAACTGTTTTCCCAAATGCCACTTTTCAGCCACTGTAGAAAAAAGACATGTAATGAAAATAGCTTCAGGTCTATGTGATGGTAATCTGTGCGTGGAGTTCACATTCTTTAAGTGCTGAAAATGAATCTGTGCAGAGTGAGGAGAGAGTGAGGTTTTGGCCTCCCTCCCACTGCCAAAAGCTTTCACTGGCAGGAGAAAAGTGGGTACACGATTCGCTAATCGCTAATCTCCAATCAGCAGGCAGATCCAGAAGGAGATGGAGGTGGAGAGAGATGGGGCAGAAGTGTATACATGTGTTTGTGTATGAGATTGAGTGGCTATGGGTATTAACTCCGAAAGAAAGTGATAAATTAAAGAGAAGGAGAGTTTTAAGAAAAAATTTGTTTTAAGGAATAATTCACCCAAAAATGAAAATTCTGTCATTATTTACCCTCATGCCATTCCAATTCCATATGACTTTCTTTCTTCGGTCGAACACAAAAGGAGATATATTAAAGAATGTTGCAGTCCCTGATTACCCTGTAATGGCAGTTTATTATGAGACAAAAAAGGACCCAAAAGTGTCAGAAAAGTAGTCCATACAACTCGTGCATCATATTGCAAGACTCTGACTTAGAAAACAATAGGTTTTGGTGAGAAACAAACTAAAATGTAAGTAATTTTACAGTGAGATTCAAATGCTGTTGTATGGGAAACACATGGCATCTTCTCTCCCCTCCTCTCCTCTCCTCTCCTCCACCCCAACACTTCTATCCAAATTTGCACTTGGCAACAGACAGGATTTTTTTTATTGTGAAAAGCTATTGAGGGCTTTTGGTGTACAACTGCCTTTTTTAAAACACATTTTTTCTTTCCCATCTAAAAGAGAGCAAGAAACCAATAGAGACAGAGAAAGAAAGAAAATCACAAAGCTTTTAGCTTTTGCTTCATTAGCTCGGGCAGAAAGCATATGTCCAGTTGCCTCTGGCTGGAGGAATCAGAAAAAAAAGCCTGCGGCCCACAGTGCTTCACCACAATGCCTTCAAACTTTCTCACTTGTTGCGTTAGGCCCTTCAGCAGCTGGGTTTCTATTATCCATCTCCGCCTCTGTCCTCTGACACATTGCTGTGATGTTGTGAACACATTTTTCTAATGTTTTACACTTCATATAATCCATTCTCTCAGCGTGCAGGACCTGATGGGAGTGGTAATTGATGAGCATCTGTGAGTTCAGAGGGTCAATGTGGCTGAAAGGCCAAGCTCTCAATCACACACACACACAGACATGCATGTGTATTTATAATGGCTACGTCTGAAAGCTGAAAACTACTGCCATGAAAGGCAGTGTATGGATGTAGGAAGGCATCGAGGCACATCCAAATCCAATTTTGTGTCACATCCTTTCTGCTAGGATACCTTCGTCTGGTTGATTTTGTAGCCAGCATAGATGTACCCTTCACCACTTGTTGTTTTAGATCATTAACATTATGATACCGTAAAAGGCTGTCAAAAACCAGTTTCCATATACTCACAAGAAGATAACTACACTGTCAGAAAAAAAATAAAAAATTGCACAAATTTTACCTTTAGGGGTACAACAGCTTGTCACTGGGGCAGTACCCTCAAAGGTACACCCACTGTACCCTTTATATGTCAATCAGAACGTATTTGTACCTTTACTGTCCCTAAAGGGTACATACAGTGCATCCGGAAAGTATTCACAACGCTTCACTTTTTCCACATTTTGTTATGTGGAAAAGCGTTGTGAATACTTTCCGGATGCACTGTATTAGTACCTTAAGGTGTAAAGAAGGTACACTGGGTGTACCTATGAGGGTACTGCCCCAGTGACGAGCTGTTGTACCCCTAAATGTATAATTAAAAAAAAAAATTCTGACAGTGTAAAGCTGACACTGGTACAGATCAAAACAATGAAATGTGTGTTTGTGCCTGACCTGACTGAAACAGTGGCCTTAAAACAAATTTGGACACTTAAGCCACACTTTAAAATGTATACAGTAAATGTCATTGCATTAGATAACAAAATATTAAACCAAGTAGCATTCATTTTAAAAATAGCAAAAGCACTTTTCAAGCAAAACAATACGGTTCTAAATCAAGTCAAAAAAAGTATTTGAACACGTTCTGGTTGACAGACATCTTTGTAAACTTGAGGTGAAATGACTTGATTACTGATGTATACATCCACTAAAAATACCTTGAGACCAGTTGGTTACAGTTTGCAAGTGCACATGGGGACAAAGATTGTACTTTTTGGAGAAATGTCCTCTGGTCTGATGAAACAAATATTGAACTGTTTAGCCATAATGACCATCGTTATGTTTGGAGGAAAAAGGGTGAGGCTCGCAAGCCGAAGAACACTATTCCAACCGTGAAGCATGGGGGTGGCAGCTTCATGTTGTGGGGGTGTTTTGCTGCAGGAGGGGCTGGTGCACTTCACAAAATAGATGGCATCATGAGGAAGGAAAATTATGTGGATATATTGAAGCAACATCTCAAGACATCAGTCAGGAAGTTAAAGCTCGGTCGCAAATGGGTCTTCCAAATGGACAATAACCCCCAAGCATACCTCCAAATTTGTGGCAAAATGGCTTAAGGACAACATAGTCAAGGTATTGGAGTGGCCATCACAAAGCCCTGACCTCAATCCGATATATATTTTGTGGGCAGAGCTGAATAAGCATGTGGAAGGCTACCCAAAAAGCTTGACCCAAGTTAAACAATTTAATGGCAATCCTACCAAATACTAACAAAGTGTATGTAACTTTTGACCACTGGGAATTTGATGAAAGTAATAAAAGCTAAAATAAATAATTCTCTCTACTATTATTCTGACATTTCACATTCTTAAAATAATGATCCTAACTGACCTAAGACAGTGAATGTTTTCTATGATTAAATGTCAGGAATTGTGAAAAACTGAGTTTAAATGTATTTGGTTAAAGTTTATGTAAAGTTCTGACTTCAACTGTAAATGCAAACAATGACATTCTCGGGATCTCCTGTTTGTCGGTCACATTGCCTGCGTGTAGTATGTTTTACAAATTGATAAAATACAAATGACTAAAATTGTTACTTGTGTGTGTGTGTTTGTTTTGTCTATGTACAGTATGTTTTCTAGAGAATGGTCGCTGGCTGTTACGTTTTAGTGTGCTCATGTCATTGTTAGCATTACCTGCCTGACACTGGCTGTTCAGGATGCTGTTGGTAATGTTGGATGGCCCTTCTGCTATTGGTTGGTTGATGTACCTGGCACATAGTCCTGGTGTGTGTGCGTGTGTATATGTGTGTTTATTATTCCCTTCTGTTAGTATGGGGTAAACCAAAGTGTGTTTCCTTGTCCAAATGCACACACCCGCCTCTGTTAGTCACTTGCCCTCTGTCTCACCCTCTTCACTGTGGTCCTGAACCCAAGCGCTCTGCACAACATCACCCAGCTGACGACAGCTACCATCATTCAGGGGTAAACAAGGACACACATACACACACCACACACAGATAAGGTGGCATATATAGGGTGGTAAATGTAAGGTGTTTGTGAAAATTTCTCTCATCAACCCGCCTTGTGAACAAAACGCACATAGTATATCTCTTTCTCCACACACACACACACACACACACACACACACACACACACACACAGAGTTGTGTGGGTCATCCTTATTGTGTCATCTATGTTTAGTCTGATGTGATTCTTGTGTGGCTGAACTGACCTCCTAACCTCACAGTCTGAATTAGTCTTGGCAGACTCATTCATGCTGGGCTCTCTCAGATAGGATGACTCTAACAGGTAACAACCGCTGACAGGTAATGCTTCAGTAAGACAGAAGTGCTGTCTCACGGATGAATGAGGGATAAAAACAGTAAAGAAAAAGAGATCGCTGGGAAACAGTTGAGGTGAACCAACGCTGAGGGCACTTTTTGTGAAGCTTTCTCACCTGTCAATCATCTGAGCTCCAGCTACTGTAGACAAAGACAGAGGGAGGGAGAGTTTGACATCTTACATCTTTTTAAAAGAAAAGAAAACAAGGAATATATATGCATGTATATATAAATATAAACTGTGTCCCAAACAGCACACTATACACTATGCACTTACAAAATATACTATGCACTTCATTGTTTACCAGCTGACGGGAATGACGTTTCAAGCGGACGTGATGTGTTGCCGCTAGCTTAAGTGTCTTAGCCAACCTCAGTTCAACAATTGTATATTAAACAACATACATATTCACACAGCTTGGGATGATGGTAAAGTATTTAACTCACTTTTGTAAGGTGCTGTATCCACTGAAGTTTTGTTAGCAGCTACATTCTTCATTATTTACAACTGTTTTGTCGGAACAGCAGCAAAGCCAGGTAACTCTGCCCCTTCCACTATGTACGACAAGCTGCATGCGCTGAGTGCATGAAGTGTCCAACATTCACACTCCGTTGTGACAGTTAAAAAAAGTGCATCATTTGGGTACTTAAGGTGCACTTCTTTTTGCTGCATTTTCAGTGTTGACATACAACTCGCACTACAAAATGCTGTAGAATAGTGCAGAAGTGTGTGGTTTGGGACGCACCAATAGTTCCGGTACTCTCTGTTTATCTGTGTTTACAATGTTTCAAACAGGCTGTCAGTCTGTGCGTTGCTCAATGGCACACAATAGTTGATCCTACGTTGGTTACATTTGGAACTATTTTCATTAGCGGAGCAAAACTACACAAAATACTGTCCATATTGTGTTAAACATTTAAGATCCAATATTAACTTCATGTTTGTAGAAATGTATAAAAGCAATATAGGTTACATTTGTGAACATTAGATAACTACAATATTTAAACATGAATTAACAATGAACAATACTTTTACAGCATTTATTAATCTTGGTTAATGTTAATTTCATCATATACTAACACATTTTTTAAATTAAAATTTTTAGATGTTAGCATTAGTTAATGCAATATTTAACATTAAGTAACAATGAACAATTGCATTTTTACAACTAACATTAACTAAGATTGATAAATACTGTCAAAATATATTGTTCATTGTTAGTTTGTGATAGCTAATACATTTACTACTGTTGACAAATGTAATCTTATTAAAAAGTTCTACTGCAATATCTCATCGCCAAATCATAAGCACAATGCTATTCTGTACAAAAGCACTCCTAATTGTGTTATTAAGGTTAAAAGGTCTGAGGGGATTTCACAGGTTCTTTGGAAGCTACATGTTTGTCCTTAAGTATTTTTCTAAATTGATGTCTACTCCCTTCCAGTATCCAAACACATGACCTGAAAGGGTGTACATCATTAATTGGCGTACACACAAACTTCATTGCTCAAGCAAAATATAATAAATATTTTGTCCTGCTGTCTCTGATTCTGGGTTAATCACTGATATTTTCTACGATGTTGTTTTTCAGAACCCTTCTGCAAAAGTACAGAATAGATTTGACATCTGACATTAAGGGAATGAATGCATATTGATTTCTTTAAGCACTGGCTAAGAGCTTGTCCATGGGATTGGTAGTAAAGCTTAATTCCCTCATTTCATGATAAGAGTGCTTGTTTCTCTATTGAGGATGCTCTGGGATCTTTTAAAGAACTAGCTTTTTAACCCTAGTGTGATTTTATGTTGCCATGTTGTGCCAGCCATAAAGGTAGCTTACCCAAGAATGAACATTCTGTCATAATTTACTCACACTCATGTTCCAAGCCCATATCACTTAATTTCTTCCATGTAACACAAAAGGAGAGCTCCAAAAAAGCACCATAAAAGTAGTTCATATGACTTGTGCACTATATTCCAAGTCTTCTGAAGCCATACGATAGCTTTGTGTGTGGAACAGACACAAATGTAAGTTATTTACTGAAAATTTTGCCCTCCGCATATAGCATTTGAATAATAGTGTTGCCGTGTCACGTTCAGTTGCGAGACACTTGAGAATCATTTCCGTCAAACCTGGGTAATGCGGCATATTGAATATACACAAATAATGACACATTTCAGTGATGAATAACTGATGTTTTTGCCTATTGTAAGCTAATACTTGTTGTAGTATAAACACTGTATGATGTTAAATTGTTTTCTATAATTGTCTGACTGACCAAAAACTAGTTCTGTGTTAACTTGTGTAAATTTCATAATTTCAAGTGTATTTTGGGGTTCCCACGTGTCCTGGCAAACCTGGAATTTTGTAGTGCAGTTTTCCAATCATGGAAAAGTCATAGAAAATTTGAAAAATACCTGAATGTCCTGGAAAATAATGATTTGTCCTGAAAAATATTTTAGTGTAAAGAAAAACTGTGTTGCTAACAAGATTTTTGTTACATGTACAAAAAAATGGTAATGATCGGGACTCGGAATAGGAGTCAAATGCACAAATTCAAATTGTTTTGTCACTGCCGGTGCCTGCGCATTTTGAAGCAATGTCAACAGTTAACTGTTATGAACGAATCCCTGTCACATACATTCTGTGCTTATCTGCTGTCATCTCTGCTTTGCTCCGACGAAATAGTTTAAGTATTGATATAGTACAAAATACGATTTTTTCCGTTCCAACATTCCTTTTATGTTAACCACAAAAACATTTCAATGATATATTTTAGACAACGATGATGGTCAGACCATGGATTTTTTTTGACAACGTATTCAGACCCTGAGCTGGTAGTGTGGTGATTTGGCCTTCATACCTCAGGATGTGAATTAATTTTAAACAATTCAACAATCGAAGTCTGCTTATACAGTTACCACATGTAGTATGCAGAAAACATGGACGGAATCTAGTAAAAAATAAAAAAAAAATGCAGTATGTCATGGAATATGACATATGGATGAAAATTAATGTTTAAATGCACAATTAATCGAAATAAAATTATGATATGTCCCAGTGTGATAATTAAACTGCAAAATTCTGTGATTTAATTGAATAAATATATAATCTGCAACTGATGTACGCTTCAAATTGAATGTGTAGAGCCGGCTGCTCATACACTGAAAATACCTAATCTTGATCATCATGTGCACTCGTGTGTGTGTGTGTGTGTGTGTGTGTGTGTGTGTGTGTGTGATGACTGTGAGCAGAGCACTCTGAAGTGCACAGCACATACAGACTATGTATTTATTTAATTAAATCACAGCTTTATGGGGATTAATAATCACACTGGGTCATGTAGCGAACTGCTTATCTGGAGGTGAGAAACTACCATAAAAAAAAAACTCAATAAAAAAAAAACAGAAATGTCCAAATAAATAATGGACGCTTGTGTTTTTTGCTTAAATATTACACTTGTTGGGCACATTCAAATGTCCTGGGAATGTCCTGGAAAATTGCGCTTTGAAAAGACTGGGAACCGTGGATAATAACTGCTGGTGTTGTTTGTATCCAGACTCATCTGCTGCTGGCTGTGGTGGAGGATGAGAACACAGCACATGAGAACAGAAGAGAGATGGCAGACATTTTACTGAATGCCCTGACAGACAGACAGCAACACAGACAGACATGGAGAGACAGGTAAGTCACTCTTGTGTATGAACAGAACCCTGAGCTCTGACTAACTTGTGTCTAATGTCACATCTTCAGTGAATTGCATTGAAGAAAGTATTTCAATAGGAGGGCAATCCTTCAGGCTGAGAGAGTTCACACAAACACATGTATACACGTGCTGATAGCCCATTGACTTCCTTCCTATGAGATAAGACCGGCTGAGAGACATTGCCCATTTGTTCCGATAACAGAGAGAACCAACCTTACACACACAGATATGCATACCGAGACACTAGCACACATTTTTTCCTCTTGCTTCATTATTTCCCATCATAATAGAGAGTGTGTGTGTTACAATCTGTCTTCATTCAGATCAGGCCATTAGTCTGTCTGCAGAGCCTAAGACAGTTGAATTTTCCCATTGACGTTCCTGCGTCTTAACCTTTACAACATTAAGGAGTGCTCCCTGCCCTCTTACTCCTCTAAAGTGGTCTTGTGAGGGGGGTCGTCCCCTTGCTTTGACCTCTGAGTGATGCCCATGCCTGCTGGTACCTGTAAACAGTGTTGATGTTGTGCTGAAACTGCGTTCTTTGATGAAATGAATGGGATGATGAAAACTATGGTCCAGGCCATGATCCATTTGTCAAACGCCTTCACATTGAGCCAAACACACACAAACACACTTTTTGTCTTATCTCTCCTCCCCCACCTCACCTCTAGAGAAACCGTGCATTTATACAGTCATGCTACATCTGAATTCATGTACTTTCAGAGTGTGCTTCAAAGTATGCTCTTTTAGTATGCATCAGTGTAGTAAAGATACATTCTTGGACATACTACTTCCAGGCAAATAATTTGAGAAATACAAATAAAAAAACAAGTGCAATTTAACCCAGAGGAAGTAATTTCTTGGTAAATATAGCAGTCACACTTAAAAAAGAGCTGACTGACCCACGGTTCTCCGCTTTTTAAATCTGATGGCTTCTCAGCTTGCATGGCCTTATTGCATAGTAAAGTGTTCATTTGGGATAGTAAAGTGTCCTAACTTTAGAATTTCAGCAGATGCAGTGGTTGTTCGCCTACTGTTTCGTGAATACTGCGTATCTGGACATTTTACGCATTTGACGTACTGCTTTTTACACACTATATAGCATAATGTAGCAGAAAAGTATAAGTAAGTGTGCATTTCCGGACGTATTAACTATCCTACACAGACTAACTCACTTGCACCCTCGGAAGTTTATTTCATAAGACGGAACAGCGTGATTAGATAAGGATACCATCACTCCTTCATGTGTGCACCCACTGCAATATGTTTGAACTCATCCCTTTCCACTATCACTTCCTGCCCCCCCTCAGGAGCAAGATAACGTCACTCTCTGAACTTCAGGCACAGGTCTGTGAAGTAGCTGTCAACAAATAGCATTAAGGGAGGAGAGGCAGCATAAGGTTAAGACACACCGTTAAGACAAAAATGAACTCATAGCTGATAAGATCTTCTCTGACGCGAGGTGATAAAGTAAACGTCATGCACAGCACTCTGCTCACCTGAATGCAGTGATATATTCATACTATTATCATGACAGACTGTTATTACAACTATAAAGACTCACAGTGCTCTTTACAGACATTCATTTCTGACCACTTTTCTTGAAAGGAAACTTCTCAGAGCAGCGTGCTAAATCATGTCGCTTGTTTTGCAGTGAAAGGCTGCAATTGTTTTATTAATTTAGTATGCAGCAGGCCCACTCCTCACATTATGCCTTTCTTTTGTCTCAGCGTCTGTGTTTTGAGTGGTAAAAACCGAGTGATGAATGACTGCCGCCGCTACAGGCTCATAAACATAAGCACAGCAGGCTGATTGATTAAAGCTTTTATTGTCTTACAGACATTTGGTTTCTTAAACAGTAGTTTGAGTGTTGCAGACTGTGGGGCCTCTGAACCCCGGGGGGGGGGGGGGAGAGAGAGAGAGAGAGAGAGAGAGAGAGAGAGAGAGAGAGAGAGAGAGATGCTAAATGTGACTGTACAGTCCTCCTGTTGACCTATAGGTACTCAGGCTAAATGATGACTTCACTTCCTGTCCCCTGGTGACCAATCCATTGACTAACCTAACACCCATGCAGCTCAGATGGCTTGTTCTTAAAAATACAGTGCATCTACTATTGGTGAAAGATAACCATTTATGGTAGGAAGACCTCTAAAGGCCCTTTTACATGACTTAAACACAAGCATCATATGCTACTCTGAGCTTTACATGAAAAGCGCTGCAGATAGCATCACAGAAGGGCAGTTTTATGAGGTTGGTAGGTAGCATGACAACTGGAAGTGTGCTCAGTAAACAGTGAAAATGTAGTTGAGTTTAGAATAGAAAAAAAGTCCTGGAAATGTCTTTGATACATCGCAGAAAGAAATAAAGGACTTGTCAAACTTTGATTCACAAAGCTTTCCTGCTGGTATGCTCTTAGTAAATGTTACTAAGGATGCTCTTGGTAAATGTAAATTAGTTCAAAAATTAAGGCACCATGATGACAGATTCCAGCCTTATTTCAGGCTGGACAGCGACCAGTTCGACCTTCTCAAGTACATTTTTTATTTTATTTATTGTGACGTGACATGCAAATGTTGACAATTGCAAGTTATATGTTGAGGAATGCATCCCAAACAAACCTCTGATGACAGCAAACAAAGCATAAGAAAGTATTATGAATAACTAAAACAATAAAGTAAGTATAAATGAATAAAAATAAATTAAATGCATGCAAGAGCTCTTCATAGTTTTTGACAATTTTGAATTTTGGAAAATTTCTTGTTGCTTTTCTGTAGGGAGTGAGTTGAATCTTAAAAGTCATAGAAATTTCCATAGTGATCATACTTTTTTCTTTGCTCTGAACATTGAGTGGTGGTGGCATAGTGGGCTAAAGCACATAACTGGTAATCAGAAGGTTGCTGGTTCAATCCCCACAGCCACCACCATTGTGTCCTTGAGCAAGGCACTTAACTCCAGGTTGCTCCGGGGTTATTGTCCCTGTAATAAGTACACTGTAAGTCGCTTTGGATAAAAGCGTCTGCCAAATATGTAAATGTAAAATGAACTATTTTATTGGCTAGAAATTGCTCTTTGTGAGTGCAGTCTCTTTAAAATTATGTCTAAAGGTCCTTGTCTTTAATCTGAACATCATGGAAAAGTCATGGTAATACCATTAAAATGAATTGGTAAAAAAACCCTGTGCATATGAACCTGTGAAAGAACCCTGTCTAAAGGACACAATTAATGAGGCAAAAGTATGTGTTTGGTACAAACTTGGACCTTTCATTGCAAAGACAGAAATTGCATACAAAATGCAAATTGTCCAGTAATCATTGGCTGTGCTCCGAAAGGTCAACGGCAACTGCCGCCAAAGTTGAAATTGTTTGAACTTTGAGCACCTGCAAAATGGAGCCATTGGAAATTCTGTAACTGATGCTTCACTCCAGAGAGTCATGTGTTAGAGATTCATTTGCATAGACAGTCAAATGGCATCAACCTTTTGGTTATGTTTCATCCATATGCAAGCCACAGAGTTGTGGGTCAAAACCATTGATCTTTTGATGCCATGATATAATGAATTAAGTTTATGTTAAAGTACACAACTGAACCATACTCTTTCTTTCACACACACATACACACCCACCTTGCTCAGGTAGATCGTACAACTCCTGTCACATGTACATCCCTGTACTGACCTCTGTAGGGGTCACGGTCCATTTCAGTAGTGGGCAGATTGTGTGTTTGGGAGTTGATGAAGGGGGCAGTGCCGGGAACAGCTGTGTGGTTTGTAGTGACCGTGCTAACTGCTGTAGGCTTTGTAAGGTCATTATATGATAATGAAAATGATTACTGAATTACATGGGGGTTTAGGAGAGGGGAGGGGAGGGAACAGGCCTGAATTTGATAAATGATCTCTGAAAGTGCCCATCTGTCTCCACCCTCTCTCTCTCAGTCCCTCTTTCCCTTATTTCCATTTTCTTCCTCTTTATCTCTGTCTCTTTTTTTTAATCTTTTTTCTTATTCTTTTTTTATCCTTTATCTCAAATTATGAAAAGTAATAGAGCGAATTACCTTGAATGCAATAGGCAAAAGTGTCGACCAAATGCATAAATCTAAATCTAAAATGCTCTTCTGTTAATGCTAAATTGTGTAATTTCTGCGTCACTAGCATCACCAAACAGACCAAATGGCAGAAATGATTACTGTTTTCAAACAGATTACAGAAAACTCACCCCGTCTAGCTTTGGTTGTTCAAACATAATTCCACCCCAAACTTTTTGGAGCCACTGTTGCTGTGTTGGGCTGGATGGCTGCTCAAACAAACAGAGGCATGTTTTTATGGCACCACAGTGTTACACTTTAGGTGAAATCAACCTACATAATGCTTTACTAATAGTTGACTCTACATCGGCCATACTTTACAGCAGACAGTGGGAAAATTCAAGTTGTGAGCATAGCCTCTTCCAGATACAGATGAGGTCTATCAGGTTAAAGTGGACAGGGCAAATGTAGGGCATAATTTACTGTAGCATGTAGGCCATCCAAAGCCAGTTAGTTACAGAAGAAAAGAGCAAGAGAACACATATTTGGATGAATGAGTGTCTCTTTAAAAGGCTCTAGTGATTAATCATTTCATTTCAATTGCAAGAGATTTATGAACTTCTAAAGCCTCCATTTAATCTGTTCTCAGATAGTTTTTTTTCTTGTGTTTCTTTGGAAATGCCTCCAAATATTATTTCAATCCAGTTAATCAATTCAAAGGTCTTTGGAGCTTTGAATGAATGTGATCATTGTGACACTAGTGAAAAGGTTTGTGTGAGTGTTGCATCCTGGAGCCAACAGCTGCCCTCATCACTCACCCTCACTGTGTGACCTCTGACCCGAGGCTCTGAATGTCTGTATTTCAGTGGGTGTCGCAGTGTGTTGAGTGTGTTGTGACCTCTCGTACTTCACCTGGGTGGAAACCTTTAGAACAGAAATGCCGCAGGCTGTCATCACACACTCGCACACACACTGAAGGGTCACAGAGTTCAGAGGGCAAGCAGAAGTTTTTCTGCAAACTCCAAACATTACACACACAGACAAACATGATTGTTAACCAGCCTCGGCTTTGTCAATACAAGTGTGGCCAGTGTTCGAGGTAATGCGTTACAGGTAGTTAGCATTACGTAAAGTAACACATCTTCGAAAAATACCTAAATTACTTTTTCAAATAATTGACACACATTTAGCTTATTATTGTTTATTTACCAACAAACATGATTACAAAATCATCTCCCTTGCCCATTACATAGTCAAGTTGTCTTCTTTGAGGCTGTTTACATGGCAAGCATTGCAATGTTTATATGAGAATATAGTTGTTGCATTCAAACTATTTTGGTTGTTGAATTGCACTTCGACTAAAATATAAACCAAGCCATAGCAAAACCAGGCAAGCATAGCACTATCATTGTGGGTGACATAGAGCCTCAGTCAACTGATGGTAAGAATAAGTAATGTAAAAGTAACTTTTTATGAAAACTGGTGCTGTTTTGACACGTTACTTTCCATAAAAGTAGAGATGTCACATAATTTTTTTTTTTTTTAAGCAGTCACACAATACAAAATACTTCTTAAAGTAACACTGAATGTGCCATTATGTGTCATGGCAATAAAACAGACATATTAACACATATTCAACGTTGGTTTTCTCTCTTACTTTTATACGCGTGAAAATTCACTCCACCACCAGTTGTTGTCTCATGAGGAATGGGGTGTCTCCATAGCTGTCAATCCTGCGGCATATCTTTTGTCCCAGCAGTGACTGTGTCCCTCCCACCAGGGTCCTACAGGAGACAGACAATAGACCTGCTGTCCCAGAGTGGAGGGGAAAAGACTGTTCATGTCTATCTTCAATGAAAATGGACAGCCTCAGCCTGCACATGACAGTTCTGATGCTGGGAGAGACCTTTACAGGGATGGAGATATCACACATACACACACATTCAGCACACACTTACACTTGAGGGTTTGATGCTGTTTGCTCTCAAACTCATCTGTTTAATTAGCAGAACAGCACGCGTGTGTGTTTTTGTGCTTGTAGGACTAGTTAAAGGAATAGTTCACCCAAAAATGAACATTCTCTCATTATTCACTTACCCTGATGCCATCCCAGATGTGTATGACTTTCTTCAGCAGAACAAAATTAAGATTTCTAGAAAAATGTTGAAGCTGTGTTGGTCCTTATAATGTAAGTAAATGGGTGCCATCAGGCTGCTGGCTATTTGACAGTCCAAAAGGCATTTTTAGGCAGCATACAATTAATCCACATGACTCCAGTCTTCTGAAGCAAATCGATAGGTTGGTGTATGAAAAATAAAAAAAGATAATTAAAACTTTATTAACTTTATAAAATCATTTCCTGCCAGCAGTCGACGCATCAGTGGCGTGAACGCTAATGTTCATGCAAAAAGTCAGAAGCACCCGCTTTGTATACAACAGAGGAATGAACGTTACGTGAGAGTTAGTTCATTTCAAACAGCATCCTAGCGCTGGCCGGAATCAATGTGAAGTTAAAAACATTTTAATTATCGATTTTTTTTTTCCATACGCCAACCTATCGATTTGCTTCAGAAGACATTAATTGATTGACTGGAGTCGTGTGGATTACTTTTATGCTGCCTAAGTATGCCTTTTGGACCGTCAAATATCCAGCAGCCTGATGACACCCATTTACTTACATTATAAGGACCTACAGAGCTTAAACATTTTTCTAAAAATCTTAATTTGTGTTTTGCTGAAGAGAGACAGTCATACACATATGGTATTGCATCAGGGTAAGTGAATAATAAGAGAATTTTCATTTTGGGGTAAACTATCCATTTAATGAAAGAGCCATAGCAACACACAAGTAAACACACACCTTCATATGAACATGCATATACACATAACAGACTCACATATGCATCAGGATTGGGTCCCTTTCAATTAAATGAGTTGGAATTTTAATTTAATTGGCCACACCCCACAGAATGTTGAATTGAATTATAATTAGGATGACATGGTGGAATTTACTGATTTTAATTGTAATGAAATCCAACACAGATGCTTTTCGTCTGTCCATCACAAGTTTGTGACAAGACATCAATATTTTGGTTAATCATTCTTTTTGAAAACGGATGCCTATATTCCAGTGTGGGGTAAATTGAAGCATTTTGGGAAATGAATGGTTTATGATGAGTATTATGTAATACTGAAAAATAAGATTAGTATAATGGAAATCTACACTAAAGCTAATATGCTGTATGAATTAATTTAAAGAGCACCTATTATGGTTTTTCAAATTTTACCTTTCATGTAGTGTGTTATATAGCTGTTTGTGAATATAAAAAAGTCTGCAAAGTTTCAAAAATCAAAGTGCACAACAAATGGAGTTATTGACTCCCAAAAGAAAGAACCGATTCTGAACACCTGAAACAAGTCATTAGTAATTCCAGACTTACTTCCTGTACTAACCTACGTAATTTGGTAACAAAAAACCCGTCTCTGGTCTTCATTGGCTTCTCGCGAACAGCTTTGACCCGCCCTCAAACACTACACTAAGTGATAGACCAGTCACAACAGACTGGGACATCTGACCAATCAGAGCTGAGTAGGATCTCTGAAAGGAGGAGTTTAGAATGAATCCTTTAGAACGGATCATTGAACGAGTCGTTTTTGACACTGGGAAAAAAGGTAATGCTGCAATTTAAATTATGAGCAAATTAAAATGTTTTTTGACCTTGGATGCATGTAAATCTATTGTTTGAGACCTTTAAAACAAAATTAGGCACATTTTAAAACCATAATAGGTGCTCTTTAAATTTCATTGCATTTTAATCCTGCTTCTTTAAACATTTAATTGGAATTGGAATTCTGCACCATTTGACACCTCAATTCAAATAAAATTTGAATTCAGGAATTAAATTGGAATTTAAAAGGCATTCTTAATTCAATTCTGAATAATTCTCTGAATCAGAATCAGGTTTATTGCCAGAGTAAGTTACACTTGTAAGGAATTTGCCTTTGTGGGTTGTTCCGGAAGAAATCACAATATACATTATACAATATATACAGTGGTCGAGTAATTTTGCTTCAAAGCAGCTTTAAAGAGAATCATGCCTTAATGCCTTAATAGTCTTAAAGCCACCATTGAAGAGCTTTATAATGCCTTAAAGTCTTTAAGTCCCTAGTGAGCAAGACAAAGGCTACTCTGGCTAGGAAAAAAAAAAAAAAAGATTTAGTTAATGGAGAGAAAAATCAGGAGAGGAACCAAACTTAGCTTGGGGTGCTCATCATTCTTTGGCATTATTTAATGTACAATACAAAACAGTAAACAATATACAATCTGGGGTGTGTAACAGTGTGCCTTCAATTCATATAGGCAGAGTTGCATTTGCCAGGGCCTTTGATGGGTGTTTAGCTTGGCACTGGCTGTTATATTTACAGCAGTGTTGTAGCATTGCTGGCTAGAGCTTCTTCTATGTTTTACTGTTGGCTCCAGTGCTCACGGGCAAACACCTGGGCCTGGCTCTCAGTAAACACACACACACACACACACACCCTCCAACTGGTGTGTTTACTGACTATGCACAGAGAGGTAACATTTATTTGTGTGTGTCTGGGTGTTTCTTTCATCATCGGCAGGGCTGTAATTAGTGTGAAAGTGATGGTTGGGCTTAAAAAGCTGTCATCTAATTTGTCTATCTTTATCGAAACAAACATGTGTGGTCCCTCCCTCGCGACATGCGTGCGATGTGTTATTACCAGTAAAACGAGCGTCTGAGAGTTTGATTATAAATTACTTTGATACGCCTAAACTGCTGTTTAGCAATCATACAGCTATGCATAACATGCCCACTATGGCTGCCGTATACCCCCCCCCCCACCCATGCTCTCGTATGCCTGCGGTCATCAGAATTGAAGAGTACACGCAGAAACCCACTAAGTGAACCGCTTGGATTTGGGCGGACGCCAGTGCACACTGGAATGTCATTTTGAATGTCTAATGGTAATTTTCATTATATTTGTTTGTGGAGAGAAAAAAATAAGTCCTATTTGTTTTTTAGATTGTACATTTGTGGCAAACAAACATAAATGCATACAAGAGATTACACCCCAACCTACACATAGAAGATGCACACACAAGCGTGAGTACTGTTGAACACATGTGCCATTCTTTCTAATAGCAGGGTGGATGAGGCCTGTTCCTTATCACATGGAAGGCTTCATTATGTGATCAAACTCTAAACAACAGTTTACCAGAGGACATGATTCAGCAAGTTACCTCCCCGTGTAAAACTAACGTTTATCGGATGCGTCCAAATGAGAGGGGAGAAAGCCATTGTAAAGAGAAATTGCTTTTTGTTTTAATTGCTCACTTGGCTAATAAACACAGCATCTCATAATTATACTTTTTGCTGCAATGGTAAATGGTTTGCCATGCTTGATGCAATTATAAACGCCACAGAAATTCAGGGCCCCAGCAAACAGTCACAGAGTCTGCTATTAAGCATTGATTTTATATGGAAAGAAAGACAGAGAAATACGTGAGGCTAACCAGAGCGACGCAACATTACTGCATCTCTGGAAAAGCCAAAAACAGTGTAAACTAAAGCGGACAAGTCTAGTGAGGATATGTGAACAAGAATGTGGAAACTTGCTTGTCGAGAATGCCTTATTAATTGTTGCTGAACACACTGAAACACGCACACATACACTTTCACACTTATGCCCCTTAGTAAGGCTGCAACTGCTAAATTTTTCCTTAGAACAGAAGTTAAATGTACCCCTGAGATTCCTGTTTGAAGTTGTGGCTTTTGCCTTTAAAAAATGTTCCAGGTTCAATACAAATTGATCTCAATCTACAACATTTGTGGCATAATGTTGATTACCACAAAAAATTATTTCAACTTGTCACTTATTTATTTAAAAACAGAGCAAAAACTGATGTTACAGTATGACACTTATAATAGAAGTGAATGAGGACTCTCCATAAATGTTAAAACAACACGTTTCAAAAGTGTAGTCGCAATGAAAATATTATACGTATTAAACTTATATCTTATCTCTGTAAAGTTATATCAAATATGTCATCATGACAACAAAGTTGTAAAATCGAATCTTGCAATGTCCCATTAAGGAGGACAGCAAAGTAGGTAGAATAGACACTTTAATAAAGAACAGTGATTAAAACTGACTGGAACTACCTGTGCATTAAATGGTTTTAAAGCATGCATCCCAGCCATTCAGAATAGAGTATTTGGACAGACCATTGTATAAGCAATTTTATCACACTAAAATCATGTTAACACATAAAATATTTGCATCTTGTGGCTATATTTATGAAACAGTGTGTATTTTAATGTTTATAATCTAACCATACAAATGAAGGAGTCGAAATTATTTGTTGTGGTTATCAGCATTTTGCTACAAATGCTGTCAATTGAGTGGGTGTATTAAACCCGGAACATTCCTTCAAAATAAATAAATAAATAAATATAAAAAAAACATGAACACATTTTAAAAATCTTTTATATGTGTGTAGTTTTTAAGCGGAAGACTTTGATGAGGTTTTTGTTATTTTATAACAAGCCAAATGGTAGATGGTCAGTTATCCAGTGGATGATTCAAAGGTCACATGCTTGTTAAAAGGATGCTGATTGGAGCTTTAGACAGCCCCAGTCTGAGAAGGTATCATGTGATGAGACTACTCTACTGATGTGTTTGCATAAGTCTGAGGTTAGACAATATGAATCTCACACTTATGACCTTAACTAGAAGAAAATGTAAGTAGTGTTTTCCTGTGCAAAACTCGCCTCCATGATGCTAAGGTGTTCTGTGTGGTTGTTATTACATTTCTATGTGGTTACTTGAATGTTATGATGTGGTTGCTAGGGTGTTCTGGGTGTTAACTTACTGGCCCAAGTCAATAGAGCACATACCCAAGTCTGATGTTCTGATTTTTGGCTCGGGTTCCTCCTCCAGTGCAAGTCTATGGGATTTTTCCCATCAAAAATGTTGAGGGTAAGTTACGTATATATAAAAGTAATACACAACCATACAGTAAGTATGAGCAATATAATGATGCTTGTCTTAGAAAATCTCTAAATAGCTGTCTGTCCTCATACTTTGAGTTGACTCTCGAAAAATTTACCCCCAAACGTGATTAAAAAGTCACCTTATTTATGACGTTTTCTTCTACATGCAAGCACAGATCTCTGGTATGCTTTGTGTTTGTGTTTGTGTGTTTATGTGTGTGTGTGTGTGGGTGTGTGTGTGGGGGTGTGTGTGGGTGTGTGTGTGTACTTCATATCCTTGCCTGTGCTGAAGTGACATGTACGTTTATGATAGTGTTAGCTCTCCTTAATCTCCCTCTCCACAGACACACACACTCACTCACTCCTTTTGCCCTTGCACTGTTAATTATTTCCAACACCGCTGGAACAGTCCTCTTCATGGCAAGCATATTGTGTCTGGCAGACAAGTGGCGGGTTATAAATGATCCTGAAGGTGAAGATGTGACTGTGAGGAGATAGTTATGAAAATTTCATCTGTCTGTGCATTACAGCTACAGCTGCTGCTGTCAGTGGAGAAATTACTACAGGTCATCCCTGTCATAGAGAGAGGGGGACATCAGAGCGGACCTGTCACACTCCTAAACACACATACTCAACACATACTTTCCCCAAGCTGTCTGTGCTCATTACTAAATTTAGACAGGGATACAGCAGGCAGGTGGAGCAGACCTTTTAACCTTACCTGCCGCCATCAGCTGCTGTCTGTGTGTAGTTGTATCTCATTGTGGACATCCAAATGTTGGTCCTGCATGCACAATCTAATCAGAATGATTGCTTGCAATTGTGTGTGTGTGTGTGTGTGTAAAAGTATGGGGCTCTTATTGATTTGTAAAAATAATAAAATAATTAAAAACAGGTTTAAAACATTAGAAACTTCACCTTTAACAAGCTGTTTGGCAATAATGGCAAAAGTCATTTATTTCCATTATTGCCATTGTAGAAACACCCTCTCTGAAGGCATATTTTATGTTTTTAAAATTTATTTTAGCATCTCGTCTGTTTACAATTTAGCATTTTTAGATGTAGTGTCAAAAAGTTAAAATAACTTAAACTTCTAAAAATCTTTCTCAGTGTGTCTATTTTTTTGCACTCTTGTCTAGCTTTTTTAGTGCAAGGATGTGTTCTGTCTGAATGGCCCCTGAAGTCTAGCGCACACTACATGAGTCAAGCTCATCTCCTTTGATGTTTTGGGTCTGCGACTCGAGATGATAATGATAAGGTTACGACTGCAACCACGATTCTCTGAAATGAGAGAAATGCTGCATCATAGCTGCAGCTCATCATATAGAGTTATCCCAGCAGGCGTAGCCAATCTCTGAAATTCTTTAAAATCCCGCCAATTTTAATTGGCAGATTGTAGCAAAGATTTAAATGGTCCGCGACGATAAGTCTCAGATCCCATGGCCGAAGGTCTTGTAATTTGCACACTCCTGACTAGTCACAGACACTGCAACGTATTTCAAACCTGCTTAAAATCAGTCGCCTGGTGTGCGCACTGTCCCGATGAGCAAAAGACCAACATTTAGCGATAGGTAATGAAATGCATAGAAATAAAAATAGGAAAGCAATGCATTGAGAAGTAGGAGACAGAAAATAAAAGAAAATAATACAACACCAATGTCTCCCTACCTGCTGTCTTATCATTTTCAGCTAAAATGATAAGATATTACCCCCCCCCCCCCCCCCCCAATCAGTGCAATAAACTGCTGGAAGCCATTCTTTCATGTTGTTTGTTGACATGTTATCACTAATAAACTTGCCCGTTGCTATGTGCAGGAGTTTGTGAATGAATTTCAGGATTGTGTCTTAAAGGTGCACTCAGTAACTTCTTGCTCTGATTTTGTTTTTCCTAATGTTGCTCGACTTTTGTCATCTTGGACTTACAGTGACACCTAGTGGTGTGGATGCAGCATCATTAAAAATCGTAATAGATGCCATTGTAGAAATGCACTATTCACAATCAGCCATGATTAATTTAATCCAAGAGTGAAAGTGTACAATAACAAGACTGCTACTGAGATTAAGCGAGTAGTATTCAGCTGGTCATGTGATCCAAAAATGGCAGCCCCCATGAGAGTGCCCCTCCCCGATGTAGAATAAAAGAGCTTTTATAAGGTTACTGAAATGACTAGAGTCCTCGTCTCGTGTGAGTGGTCATGATTTTTATGTTTCAAAATTACATTTAATTTCTTTAGGAGTAAAACTGTTTTTAATGGGGAAAAAATGACAGTGCAACTTTAAGATACGTTTTGGGTGATCCATTTGATCCGTTGCCGGTTACATGCAGATGTACAAGAATATAACCATTTGAACGGAAATTTTAAAAAAGTGAATACATATACCTGTACATGCCCAAGAACTTCACAGATTTTCTTCAGTATGCCGGATATCAACATGCAGTGACAGATGAGAAGCACACACATCTGACAGTTAATACAGGTATTCCACTAAAATAAAATAAGAACGTAAAATAACATGCTGACGTATTGATTGAAGTATGCCATCATGAAATCAGAGACTCTTCCCTCGAAATCCAAACACAAGTGGTCAAAAGAGTTGACCAAATCTGTTTGTGAATGTGTCACCCAAAACGCATCATAATACCAAGTATAAACAGGGCTTCAATTGGGGGCGAGTGCTCGTGTAGTGTGTGCATCAACACGAATGAAAACAAAACACTGTGAGTCGTTAAGTGTGCGCAGGGCGGCAACTGCAAGTCATGTAGTGTGCACTTTGCTTTAGTGCACCTTCGTGTTTTTTTGTAATTAACATTTTTTATTGATTCTACATTAAATAAAGAAGAGCAAAACATATATACATTGAATCAACATTTAATCCCCACAACCACCCCTTCCAATCCCAAACCCCACCCTGACCCCCAATAAACATTCCTTTGAGTATATACACAAAAAAGCAAAACACACACACACACACAAAAAATTATAACTCATTGTCACACACATTTATACCTCCACCTCTCTTAAATCTTTCTCCCATAATCTCTTGATAGAAGTTAAAGCTCCCTCCCCCAGACTCTGAATTAGCAGGGAGTAATACACTGATGCCTCATGACCTTTTCCAAAAGCAGTAATCACCTCTCCCAGAGTATCTGTCGCTTTAGGGGGGTGTATGCTACTCCCCAAAATACTACAGAGCAGGTGGAGGAGCTGTAAATACCTAAAGAAGTGAGATCTGGAAATCCCAAAATGTTGAAACCAATTTTCATATGATTTCAACACTCCACTCTCATATAGGTCACCGAGTGTATTAACCTCCCTCACAATCCACTCTGACCAGCAGAAAGGTGACTTATTAATACATAATTTGGGGTTCAGCCATATGCTCGAGGCAACATTTAAATAAATGTCCGAATTAAACACTCTGGACACTTTTGTCCATACCTAGTGCAAATGCGAGATAACGGGGTGTAACTTAACTTCTCTGATTAGTTTGATAGAAAGACTTTGCAATGGCGAAATAGGGGCAAGAACTTCCTGTTCAATACAAACCAGGGAGGGGCTCTCTCAGGTGGAAGCGACCAGTGAGCCAAATGTCTGAGACCGAATGCATAATAATAAAACAAAATCTTGGGTAGGCCTAGCCCACCATTGTTAATCAGCCTATGTAATTTATTGGAATGTAATCTGGGACGTTTACCATTCCAAATGAAGGACTTCGCTATGCTATCAAATTGCTTGAAATAAGAGAGGGGGACATCTACAGGGAGAGATTGTAGCAGGTAGTTACATTTTGGAATACAATTCATTTTAATAACATTAACCTTCCCAATGTAATGAAGCCCACCTGCCCACATCACTCGAAAACCTTTTTATTAAAGGGTCCAAATTAACTCAACAAATTTGCTGGGAATAAAATGCCCAAATACTTAATGCCCTGTTTGGGCCACTGGAAGGCGCCTGGCTGAAAAGCCGTTACTGGGCAGTACACTGTCAGAGCCAAAGCTTCGGACTTAGACCAATTGACTCTGTATCCTGAGAACTTAGAAAAGTAATTAATAATTTTGTGGAGGCAAGGCATAGATCTAATGGGGTTGGAGATGAATAACAAAATATCATCTGCATAAAGCAAAAGCTTATGTGCCATACCTCCTGCTACCACTCCTGGAATATCATCTTCCTTTCTTATCACAGCTGCTAATGTTTCCAGGGCAAGACAGAACTGTAATGTGGAAAGAGGGCAACCCTGCCAGGTGCCCCTATCCAGAGTAAAATAATCTGAAATTAATCCATTTGTTTGTACCGCCGCTACCGGGTGTCTATAAAGTAACTTAATCCATCCAATAAAAGTATTCCCAAGCCCATATATTTCCAAAATCTTAAAAAGATAATCCCATTCTACAATATCAAATGTTTCTCAGCATCAAGTGAGATAGTAGCAACTGGAGTTTGATCATTCGCCACTGACCACATGATATTGATGAAACGCCTAATGTTATCAGAAGAGCTGCGGCCCCGGATAAACTCCACCTGATCTATATGTATAAGAGATGTCATAACTTTACTTAATCGATTAGCCCAAATTTTTGACAATATTTTAACGTCTAGCTGGATCAGGGACATTGGACGGTAACTCTTACACTCGCTTGGATCTTTGTTCTTTTTAAGGATCAGATTTATCTGGGCTTGTGTCATGGTTGGCGGAAGCTTTCCATTCTTTAATGATTCCGTATAAACTTCTAGCAAAAGTGGAGACAATTCTATAGCATAAGATCTAAAAAATTCAGCGGCAAAGCCATCTGGCCCCCAGAGCCTTGCCTGTAGGCAAGGCCTTAATTACCTCGCCAAACTCCTCCAAGTTTATCTCAGAATCAAGAGAATTTTTTGGCTCAGCCGTCAGTTTAGGAAGTTCTAATGGTTCCACAAAGTTTCTATTATCCTCATCAGTGGAAGAAGACATGGAATTGTAGAGATCAAGATAGAATTATTTAAAAGCATTATTAATATAATGGCCAAATTAAATATTTCACCACCAGCAGATTTCACTGAGGGAATGGTAGAAAAAGAATCTCTCTGTTTTATATACCTAGCCAGAAATGTTCCTGCCTTTTCCCCTGACCCCTGAATAGCCAAAACTCCACCTTCCATGACAAAATAGTATCATATCTGTATTTCAGTCGGGTTAATTCTCTGAGGCCATCAGACAACATTCGGCGCTTCAGCTCCGCCTTGGTACTTTTAATATTCCCTTCCAACTCCACAAGTTCTCGTGCTTTGGATTTTTTGATGAATGAGGCATACTATATGATCCGACCCCTAAGAACCACCTTAAGTGCCTCCCAAGCCACGCCCACACTAGTTGGTCTCAATATAAACATTGATTTCAGCCTTTAACATTTGTTTGAATTCAGGATTTTGCAAAAGGGATACATTAAAGCGCCAACTATATGATTTATTTTTTCTCCAAATGTGGCAACAACTCTAAACTCACCAGGGTGTGATCTGAGACTAATATGTTTACAATTGAGCAATCCACAAGAGATGAAATGAGGGACTTCAATATATATGTATAAAAAAATCAATTCTAGAATAAATCTTATGGACTGATGAAAAAATGTATAGTCCCTACCAGATGGGTTCAAAAGTCTCCAAATATCTGTAAGACCAAGATTTTTACACATCCTGTGAAGCGTCAATGTTGCTCTAGGGGGCTTTTGCTTCACTATGATCAAGGACTGAGTCCATCATAAGATTAAATTCTCCTCCCAATATTATATCATGAGTGGTGCCAATGGCTTGCAACATCCCTTCAAGATTTATAAAAAAGCCCTGATTATCAGTGTTAGGTGCGTAAATATTAGCCAAAATCAACCTTTGCCCCTGAATTTCTGCTAAAACAATAATGACTTTTCCTAATTTATCTTTAATCTGTTTGAGACATTTGAATTGTAGATGTTTACTTATCAATGTAATGACTCCCCTGCTCTTACTTGAGCCAGCACTAAAGAAAACATGTCCACCCCATATCTTCCCAAATTTTTCAGCTTCCTGCGGGGAAAGATCAAATATCAAATTTCGTACGCTTAATAAAAGAAATAACCGTCCTTCTTTTTATGGGGTGCCCCAACCCATTCACATTCCACGTGGAGAGAGACAATCCGCTCATATTAATATTTGACATTTTGACATGTGAGAAAAAATAGATTGTGTGTCAAAAATAAAATTATAAAGACCACATTCCAACATTGGTGTAATAGTGAATTCCCGAACATCCCCCAGAAAAAAAAAAAAAAAAACAGAAAAAAGAAAAATGTGCGCATCAACCCCGCGCACGACGGTGCCAACCGGCATCCATCTCTTTAAACTCAAACAGTCCATGTATGCCTACGAGAGTCCCCGTGACAACTTTGCCAATGGATTGCTCAAGTCCGGTGCTTCTATACAAATTTTGTGAGACAGAATTACACAACAGCAAATAATCTATAAAACAAACTCCAGCCAGTGTGTAGATTCATCCACATAATTGTCCCGAAGGTGTGTTCCTCCACAAAACAAGCTCCAGCCACTAGTGGAACCAGCACACACACAAAAAAAAGGTACAGTTCCCTCGGGCAGTCAAACGAATGTTCAGTGAGCCGGCCCATTCGGCTGTTTCTTGAGTGTAACAAATGCCCTAATCACTCTAATGATTTACAAGAAATATTCCACAAAACAAGCTCCATCCATGAGGAGGCATAAACACAAAACTTGTAGATTCATCTACAAACTGTACAGAAGGAGTGTTATTCCACAAAACAAACTCCAGCAGCTAGGCGGAACCAACACAAAAAGGAACAAAGAAGGTGCTCAGTTCCTTGGACAGTTAAGTGAATGTTCAGTGAGTCAGGCCCACTCGGCTGTTACGTGTGTGGAACAAGTGCCCAAATCACTCCAATGTTTGCAAGAAATATTCCAAAAACAAACTCCATCCAATAGGAGGCATAAGAACAAATAACGTGCAGATTCATCCACAAACTGTCCTGAAGGAGTGCTATTCCACAAAACAAACTCCAGCCACTAGGCGGAACAACACAAAAAGAAACACATAAAGTGCTCCGTTTCCTCATACTGTCAAGTGATTGTTCAGTGAGTCAGGTCCACTCAGTTGCATCGAGAGCATCACACAATGACTTACTCATTCCATTGACTTTATAAAGGACATCGATTGCTGTGGGCATGTAAATATTTTGCGGCCATCCTTAGTATCTATTCTCAACTTGGCCGGGAACATCAGTGCAAAAGGGACCTTCCATTGATGTAAGAATTTCTTGCATTCCTTGAATCGATCATGTTTCTCTCTTGTCGAATTTGCAAAGTCTGGGAACAAGAAATGCTGTGGTTCTTCCAAGAAAGCCTTCCTTTACTCCTCACCTCGTGTAACACAATATCTTTATCGGATGATCTCAGAAATTTGGCCAGAATTAATCGGGGCCTGTCTCCCTCCGTGGATCTCTGAGCTGGGACTATGTGAGCTCACTCAATTTCCAAATTACGGCCTGTTATGTCGAGCTGACTCGGGAAGAGCTCGTCTAGGAATTTCACCATATCTCAGCCTTCTTCGTCTTCAGGAATTCCAATAATTCAGACATTGTTTCACCAATTACGATTCTCAAGGTCTTCCAACTTTTCCCAAACACGCTCCAAGTCCGTCTTGGTTAGCAGCTAATTCCTTCTCCGATGATTCCAGATAATCAATCCATTTCTTGACATCCGACACTCTTGTAACCAACTCAGTGAATTTCGTCTACATGGCTGTGGTCGATCTACATATTACAGCAAGATCCTTCAAGTCAGCAACGATCTTTGTCAGCATTGCCGTCATGTTCGACAGTTGATGCTGAATCTCTTCCACCGCACCGGCCAAATTAAGTCCCGGACTAACGGCCTGTTGCTCAGGGGCCTCAGCTTGAGCACGTAAGTGTCTTTTAATGTCTCCAGAGCCCGAGGATTTTGAATTTTTTGACATATTGTCTTCATTGAATAATTATGGAACAGAGCATATCGAATCCCACCGGTTTATGACACAAAAAGCATTAAAACCAGCAAAGTGCGCAGAGCTTGCTGTTCACACATCCGAACCTCACATAGTGCCACATGACTCCACCTTCGTGTTTTTACACAATTGGTTGTGTGTGAATGTGTGTATGAATGGTGAAAACTCATACAAAGTGTGGCAAGATTCACAAAGGTGAATGTACCATTCTGACGTCTTTAAAAATGATTTTCTCTGCCTCAGTCTCTCCTGAAATTTTTTTAATTAATACAGGCATGGCCTGCCATCTCTTTTTCCCTCACCACCACAACTTGCAGTTTCCAGAGAATTCTATTAGCCCAGTCCAGCAGCTGTTAATTACCTCTCTACATCCCTCGCTTTTAGACAAATGAAAAGCTCTGGTACAGATGTAGGATAGAGTGATACACTGCCTTTCCTCTACTTTGTATAAAAGCCACTTTCAGAAATGGGTCATCAATCCGTCATTGATAAATGTCTTTGGTAGGTAATGAGTGTCTTATCTGGGTGGGATTAGTACAGATCTTTTTTTGTAATTAGTGTACTAGCACGTCTCGCACAGCTCTCTCTGAGGTGTTTATCCGTGTTTTACTCAAACCGAATTGTGTGTGAACTTTTCTGAGAATGGAAAGAGCTGGCCTGTGAGGGAGCACAGCTTATACAGAACTTTTAAATGAAAACAGAGAGCTAATTCACAGCCAGTTGTTTTACAAAGTGATTTCAAATGAAGTGTGATACATCAGATGGCCTGGATATAGGAATGAGGGTGACAATAGACAATCATACAGAGAGCAAGCTAAGAATGGCTATATAGCTTGAGCATGTTTGACTAAAGGTACTGAGTGTCAACTTGAAGGAATGTTCCAGGTTATTTTCATCCTAATATCTGTGGACAGAATTTGTGGCCTTAGTTTTTAAAGCCAAATAGGAAATGCAGAAAAGCAGGCCAGAGGGTGTACGTGGGCTTTTTCATGAGCTTTTCGTGCAGAACCAAGTTAATTTGACGTCAGTTTGGTTTGTTTGGTAGACATAAATGTGGTTTTCCAAACTCGGGTCCGCACCAGCCAACCGAAGTGAACCACTAATGATGCCATACAGTTTGCATCTTTGTATGTTCTCGGTCACTCTTATTGTAGTATGATGCTTTTCTCTGAATATATTGCCTTTGGAGATCAGCTCACACTCTTCACGTCTTTTAGTGGTACAAAAACTTCAACACAGTGAATCTGCCATTGTTACCTAGCTACAGTGGTAAACAACTGCTAGTCATAGTCATGGTAATATTCAGGTATGGCTGCTCGGACCCAAACACACAATGTAAAAAGAGCCCAGCAGGTGAAGGAGGATGGAATCGAACTCAAAGGGTGCTTCTCATTTCTGAAATTGTGCATCCTTTTTTCCTTTCCTTGCTTCCTTTCCTCGCTTCCTAACTCCACCCTCTTAGGAAATGAGGAAAGGATGGAAGGAAAGAAAACAAGGACAGATGAATTGAAGCAAGATCGATTTGTAAAATGAAATGTCCTTGCTCACTTGTCACTTCAAAGTGCGTTTTTGTGCAGCTGCATTACCTCGGCATGCTTTCCATTATGTTATTGAAACTTTGATTTTTTAATATATTCATAATAAATCCAAATAATTCAAGATGCACTGTTGAAGTATGTGACATTTATGGTTTATTTAAACCACAAAGGTGAAACATGAATTAAAACTGTTGTGTCAGATGTGAAGGGGGAGAATGTACTGTACATGTGCGTCAGGTGCTTTGACCAAAAAGTCTTCAGCATAGGATGCTCCTGTGATTCCTTGCTCAAGCGTCCTTGGTAAGCTTCCTCTGTCCTTGATCCTCATCTCCTCGTGGTGCATTTAGAGAATTGATACGTCCTTAATGATGGCAGACTTTGATCGGTTTCCGGGTCATGGGCACGAGGACGGAGGAGCGAGGAAACGAGGTTGGACAATTTAGGAAATGAGTTTCACCCAAAGTCTTTTCAGCAAGTCAGTTCTCTCACAGGTATTTTTCTATTTAAACAAGCGGCATGTAGGTGCAGCTCCTATCTACTCGAATGGGGAAAGATCGAAATCTTCAAAACGGTTGGTCAAGATTACGATCGAAGAACATATTTCAAATCAGCAATAAAATCTGACTACACTGGTATCATAAATTGTGCTTATTACCTCATCTTATGGCCCAAAAAAATGTATGGCTTTTATAGCTAATGTGCATGCACGTTCTCGAGTTGATTGACAGACGATGTCTGTATCTAAACGGTGATTGTTTCTTTTACCTGTAAGGCAGGACTTCCTGTCTACATCTGTTGACCGTTGGGCGTTCCAATCTCTCCAATTCATTTTAATAGAAGTGACCCGTCTCTGCTAGTCCCTTCCTGTTATCTTTGTGGGATAAGAACTAAAAGTCACTATGTTTGCTTTTATAGTCAGTTCAAACATAAGTTGAAAGATTGGGTATAACTTTGCACAGACAAGCTTTGTAATTAGCGGTTTCTCTTTCAGTTTTCAGAGACTTATTTTCTGTGGTAATCAACAACATGCAATAGATGCAGTCCATAGACCTGTAATTGAAAAATAAAAACAAACAAATATTTCATTTTATAATGGTTATGTGTTGCAGCAGTTGAGTTTAACAGTTGTGGCTCTCAATTAAGAATGCTTTTCTACACACATGCACACCCACACTCCCATACAACAAAGTCTATATGCTGTTTTCTCCTCATTTTGCACATCTGCTTCTGCCTTAACCATTTTCTTCAAATTTCCTTCATCCTGAGGCTCTCCAATGCTAGTTTACACAGCCTCTGGTCTGCCTGCAAGTCTGCTAGCGCAGAGGTCACATTACCAACCGACTGCTGGGGGCCTTCAGCCTCAAGGTACCCACTTAACTGCCTGTGGGAAGAAGATAATTCATTTTTAACTTTCTTCTCTCTTTCTTGTTGCTTTGAGATATCCGCTGCGACTCGTTTTGGTTTCCTCCACTCTCCTTTCTTTTAGAGGGCTGCCTTTTTTTTCCCGCTCATGAAATCACAATGTTGTATTCCACCCGAGGTGCAACTATTCAGAATGCCTTTTGACACAGAGGAACTGAATTCCTGCTGCTCTCTTCTGTTTAAACAACCCTACAAGCTCCGAGAGGCCATGGAAACACACATATCTTTCTCTCAGGCCACACTCAGTGGCTTATTTGACATTTATGAGCCTTTAAACTACACTAGTGGGTCCACTAAAGATATCTGATAAATAAACGCATCAGGTTCAGTGCTTTAGAAACTTTCTCTCCCTCCATCGTTATGGATGCTTTATGAGAACATTTTTACCTTTACTTCTTTCATTTTATTCTCAGACATTTACTCTGAGAGATAAATGATGACTTAAATTTGCAATTGGTGGGTGAATTAGAAATAAACTGTAAAATGTGCAGACTCTATGTTATGGAACACTACAAGACATTAATCTCTTCTCTGTGCTGTTTGGCAAATCCTTATGGCTTTATTTTTAAAGTTTGTCCTATGAATATTCTGCATGTCTGGGCTTTTTGTGTCTGGTGCTTAGTGCTGTGTGTTCATCACTGTAGTGATGCTGACACACTTGTTGACTGATGTAGTGGGTACAGTTAATGACAGGTGATTATAAGTGGCAAATACTCATTCATCATTATGGCGCCGCGGATGGCCGCCTCGATGTGGAGCGCTCCTATTGTTTTGTTGTTTTTGTTTGTTTGTCCTGTGTTTAGTAATCTTTTTCCAGTCAGTTTTACCAGAGACGAACTGCTGAACATTCGACAGCATATACCAGACAATCTTTTCCCAGTTTTTGAATATTCAGACGTTTTGCTGGACATTTTAGTTGGAGGCGCAGCTGTGTTGTTCAAGAGACGCAGGCAAGGGAGACGAGCAGGCGTGCTGGTCGAGCTCCGTCAGCGCGGCTTTCGAACAGCGCTGCCGAGCATTCATCTAGTGAATCTCCACTCTCTTCCTAACAAATCGGATGAACTACATTTCCTCACCCACACAAACAAGGACTTTTCAACCTCTGCTGCCTTGTGCTTCACAGAAACCTGGCTGAATGAAGCCATTCCGGACGCGCTTTATATTTGCCGGGCTTTCAGCTGTTCAGAGCGGATCGCATCGTGGAGTTAACAGGGAAAACGAGAGGCGGTGGAACATGCTTTTACATCAGTGAAAGTTGGTGTACAGATGTAACAATGTTAAAGAAGATGTGCTGACCTAATTTGGAAGCACTCTTTATTAACTGTAAGCCTTTCTATTCGCCGCGGGAGTTTTCCTCGTTTATTCTGGTGTGTTTACATCACGCCAAATGTGTGTTTGAATGCCGTGCTGCAACAGCTGGCTGATCAAATCACAGACAAAGAACAACAATACCCGGACTCAGTTATTATTATTCTTATAATGAAGCAGAGCTGGTACTACAAGCCTGCTTTGACTGCACTGATTGGAGTGTTTTTGAGGCTGCAGACACCAATCTGGACGAGCTCACAGATACTGTTACATCATATAACAGTTTCTGTGAGGATATGTGCATCCCTACTAGGACTTATTTAACATTTAACAACGACAAACCATGGTTTACAGCAGAACTCAGGCAGCTTCGTCAGGCCAAAGAGGATGCATACAGAGGTGGGGATAAAGTCTTGTACAATCAGGCCAGGAACACACTGAATAAGGAAATCAGAGTGGCTAAAAGAAGTTACTCTGAGAAGCTGAAAAACAAGCTTTCAGCTAACGACCCTAAATCAGTGTGGAGTGGCATGAAACAACTTACAAATTACAGGACTCCTACCCCCAACCCTGTGGTGGACTAACAACTCACTGACGACCTGAATGTGTGTATACTGTAGATTTTTTTTGGGGGGGGGGGATTTTTCCCCTTTTTCTCCCAATTTGGAATGCCCAATTCCCAATGTGCTCTAAGTCCTCATGGTCGCATGGTGATTCGCCTCAGTCCGGGTGGCGGAGGAAGAATCCCAGTTGCCTCCATGTCTGAGACAGTCAACCCGCGCATCTTATCATGTGGCTTGTTGAGCGCGTTGCCACGGAGACATGGAGAGTGTGGAGGCTTCACACCATCCACTGCGGCAACCACGCTCAATTCACCATGCGCCCCACCGAGAACAAACCACATTATAGCGACCACAAGGAGGTTACCCCATGTGACTCTACCCTCCCTAGCAACCAGGCCAATTTGGTTGCTTAGGAGACCTGGCTGGAGTCACTCAGCACGCCCTGGGATTCGAACTAGCGAACTCCAGGGGTGGTAGCCAGCGTATTTTACCACTGAGCTACCCAGGCCCCCCTCTACTGTAGATTTGAAATGCACAATCTCACACCCCACACCCACTCTGACCTTCACTTCACACAAACACCAACACCTCCTCCCCCCTCCTGCTACTCAACCTGCACTTAAGATCTGTGAAGATGTTGTGTGCCGTGTCTTTCAGAAACAAAAAATTAGGAAATCTTCAGGTCCAGATGGCGTTTCACCTGCATGTCTTAGATACTGTGCTAACCAGCTGGCCCCCATCTTCACACTGATTTTCAATAGATCACTGGAGCAGTGTGAAGTCCCATGCTGCTTCAAACACTCAATCATCATTCCTGTCCCAAATAAACCCAAAATCACAGGACTTAATGACTACGGACCTGTTGCTCTGACGTTTGTGGTAATGAAGTCATTTGAGAGACTGGTGTTGGCCCACCTGAAGGATATCACTGGACACTTTCTAGATCCCCTTCAATTTGCTTATCGAGCAAACAGGTCTGTGGATGATGCAGTCAACTTGAGATTGCATCATATCCTGCAACATCTGGACAGACTAGGGACATATGCAAGGATCCTTTTTGTGGACTTCAGTTCGGCTTTCAACACCATCGTCCCAGCTATTCTCCGGACTAAATTACATCAACTCTCTGTTCCCACGTCTATCTGTTTACCAGCTTTCTGACGGACAGGCAGCAGCTTGTGAGACAGGGGAAATTCACTTCCAGCACCTGTACAATCAGCACTGGTGCCCCCCAGGGATGTGTGCTCTCCCCACTACTCTTCTCCCTCTGCACCAATGACTGCATCGCCAAGGACCCCTCTGTCAAGCTCCTGAAGTTTGCAGATGAAACCACTGTCATCAGCCTCATCTGAGATGACGATGAGTCTGCATAAAGAAGGGAGGTAGAACAGCTGGCTGTCTGGTGCAGTCAAAACAACCTTGAGCTGAACACGCTCAAAATGGTGGAGATGATAGTGGACTATAGGAGGAACACTCCAACACTGTCCATCATCACCATTCTAAACAGCACTGTGGCAGCAGTGGAGTCATTCAGGTTCCTGGGCACTACCATCTCACAGGACCTGAAGTGAGAGACCCACATTGACTCAAAAAGGCCCAGCAGAGGTTGTACTTCCTTCGCCAGTTGAGGAAGTTCAACCTGCCACAGGTGCTGCTGATACAGTTCTATTCAGCAGTCATTGAGTTTGTCCTCTGCACTTCAGTATCTGTCTGGTTTGGTTCAGCTATTAAATCGGATATAAGAAGATTACAAAGGACAGTTCGGACTGCTGAGAGGATTATTGGTTGCCCCCTGCCCTCCCTACAAGAACTATACATTTCCAGAGTGAGGAAGAAGGCTGGAAAAATCAATCTGGACCCCACTCACCCTGCCCACTACCTTTTTCAACTGTTGCCTTCTGGCCGACGCTTCAGAGCTCTGAGCACCAGAACCGTCAGGCACAGGAACAGTTTTTTCCCTCAGGCTATCCTTCTCATGAACAGTTAAAACTGCCCTATTGAGCAATAATTAATGTGCAATACACAGCTTAGTCTTTTTATATTATCCAACACATCCAACCTCTTCTGTCATTACATTCCCTTGCACCCATTTGTATTTAGATTTGCACTATGTATGTGTATGTATGAATGTATGTATGTGTGTGTGTGTGTGTGTATATATATATATATATATATATATATATATATATAGTCTATTGTATATTCTATATATATTTTATTTCTTTTCAATATTTTTTTATTTTTTTATTAAATTTTTAATTATTTTTTAAAAGTCTTGTTGCTGTTTTGTATTGTTGTGTACTGGAGGCTCCTGTTACATACAAGAAATTACTTGTATGTGTAAGCATAGTTGGCAATAAAGCTCATTCTGATTCTGATTCTGATTCTGAAATATGCCAAGGTAATTATGCCGCTGGCTTGACAGTGCACTGGTGGTACATTGGTGTTTGAATGAGTTGGTGAAAATAAGCACATGCTCTAGAGGTAATGGTGGGATAGAGGCTCATCCCACACGCAGAAAGGAGTATCTGTGAGTTTAATAATATCAGGAAGTAACTGTAAAAAAAAATACATAAATAAAAAAAATCACATTTTGCCTCAGTTTACCCTTATTCCTTCTGTTCTGCATATGTGTGTATGTTGTCATGTACATGTTTGTACTTGTTTTAATTGATTTGGTCATCTTAAAGCATCACTGTCATGGGTTGAGTTTTTGCTAAATTCCTAAAGGCAGTCTATAGGCTCATTCTTTCACATCAGCCACTAATTGACATATCAAAGCTCTCTCTCCCTGAGCATGTATAGAATATAGCATGTTGTGCATGAACGGTGTTGAAATAATTCTTGATTCCGTTCCAAGAAGATATACACTAAGTTACTGCCCAAACATTGTTATATATTATCATTTACAAATAAAAATCCACATGTGACTTTCTTGATACAGTATGAATGGTTGTGTCTAAGCTGGGATCAGTGATCTGTCATATTGAGAATGCATCTTTAGTTTTTTTGTTGTACCAACATTACAAAGCTGTACAGTGTGACACTTTTGATAAATGCATGTTTATTTAACTTTTTTTATTTTTTATTTTTTTTAACATGCATTTAAATACATTTATTCATTTGGCAGATGCTTTTAAACGAAGCAATACATTTTTATCTGTATGTGTGCTCCCTGGATTGAATACACAACCTTGTCATTGATAGTGCCATTCTCTAGCAGCTGATCTACAGGAACACCTAAACAAATTTACAGGAACTATGACAGTTGTTCTATTTTGCAGTGTTTTCAAGGGTTGAAGCCAACAAAGTGTAGTTAGCAGTTAATTATTACTTATTTTGTAATGGTAGATGCTTCAGTTTTAGTAGTTCTTAATAAATAATATTATTTAAAGCTTTTCTCACCGATGGTGTCTGTATTTCCAAGCTATCTCAAAAAAAAAAAAAATAAAAAAATAAAAAAAATGTTCTTCTGAGAAGATTTAACTATAAGGCACAGAGAAACATAACACATGTACAGTAAACACATGCTCCTGAACTTAAAGTTTTAGACTAACTCTTCATAATAGTTGAGTGCATGTACCCTTCACTAACTGTTTAGTGTACATTTCTCTCCACTCTGTCTTCACTACCTGTCTCTGATGGCTGATTGTAGTGTGCATGGTGTGCAATAAAAGACTGTGTTAGTTCTAATTAATAACAAACAGTATATAATAGCGAGGTCTAACGGTTCCTCATTATGTGCTCCTTGAGCTTTATTAAAATGTTACGTTTTAGTGAGGACACATTTGGCCGAAGGATCTTTATTTTTGTGTGTGTGTTACTGGTTTGTAGTAGTCTGTAAATATATGTGCTTCAGTTTTTTTCCATCCTTTAATTAATTGCTGGCACCAGCTGTAACGTACTGATTCATTTCACTCTGAATTATTGTAAGTGCAACAAAGTTGTGCCCTTCCAAGCAGCTCTGAATTTTGGAGAAGTTTCAAATGCATTTTGTTCCTGTCTCTGTAGTATTCAGCAGTTTGGTGACCGGTGTCCCCTTAGTTAAATCATTTACTCGCCCTCATGTTGTTCCAAACCTGTTTAAAGCAGATGTTGGATCCTCAGTCACCATTCACTTTTAATGTATAATTTTCCCATACAATTAACATGAATGGTGACTAAGACGTAAGCGATCCCTTTATACAAAATTGCTGTTTTTTTGTAATGCTGTTTAACAAAGACATTTCTAGGTGGGGCCTGGTAGCTCAGTGAGTATTGACGCTGACAACCACCTCTGGAGTTGCGAATTCGAATTCAGGGCATGCTGAGTGACTCCAGCCAGGTCTCCTAAGCAACCAAATTGGCCCGGTTGCTAGGGAGGGTAGAGTCACATGGGGTAACCTCCTCGTGGTCGCAATTAGGGGTTCTCGCTCTCAACAGGGCGCATGCTGTGAGTCTCCGTGGTGCCATGCACAGCGAGCCACATGATGATATGCACGGATTGACTGTCATGCACCACCATGAGGACCTACTAAGTAGTGGGAATTAGGCATTCCAAATTGGGAGAAAAGGGATAAAAAAAATAAAAAAATATATGTTTCTGATTTACCAAACATCTCTTTTGTGTAGAACTTTAACAACTAGTAGCTTTCTCCACCTCTGTTCTTCTTTGTTCTTCTACCCTCTGTCCAGCTCTTTCATTCTTCCTCTTTTTATATTGTCTTTTTCCTAAAACACGTCCAAGGAGTGACTTCTATTGGCTGGTTTAAATTGCAGGCTGCTGAAGTTGATGTCAGGGATGTCTCTGTGCTTTTATAAGACACTTAGAGTATCCAACCCTGCACTGTAGATCCCGTGTACTAAATGGTGTTTATTCAGCCGGTTAGTCTGGGAAAACATATGGTGCCATTTGGAGCTTCAGACTATGCATGCTGTTCCTCCTTAATTAGAGCAGGCCGGCTAGTGAGTGCCACACTTTGCACTCTGTCAATTACCCATGCACCACGCAGACTGAGAGGTCACACATACACACACTAAACTAACTGACTTACACTAAACAATGTATGGGCAATAGATCGTCTTTCTCGTCTAAGTGTAGAGTGAGTTTGAGATACTTGTGCATGTGTGTATCATTAGGAGCATACTGTAGGTGTAAGGTTTGGTTTCTATCGCATGTTGGTGTTTGGGTTGTCATCTGGGAGGTTGTTACAGAGAGAGAGAGAAGCAGAGGAAGAGCAGGTTGGCAGCACTGCAGGTAGTCCCTGTTACGAGTCACTGCTGGGATTTCACGTTAGTGAAGTCAGTTTAGTTAAAGAGATAGACTAGAGATAAATACAATCTTTTATAAGCAGTGAACTTCTCAAGGTTGCCCAGCTCTCCCCTCCTTTTATCCCTGTCTTTTTTATCACCCTTCTCAGGTTATGGATTTTACTCATTTTATTTTAAAGAACATATGGCTATCCTATCTTTTTCATTAAACATTTTGCAATCAGTATGCTGATTGAAACTTGGATGGCCTCTGCTAAAATGTTGAATGTACTGTATAAACTGAAACGCATGTCTTTAAGTCACACATTATTCCTTTCTTTGTTCATTCATCTCACTCTGCCTTTCCTTAGTATTTTAAAGGGATAGTTCACACAAAAAATAGAACCGAAAATTCTCTCATCATTTACTCACCTTCATGTCATCCCAGATGTGTATGATTTTCTTTCTTCTGCAGAACACAAATGAAGATTTTTAGAGGAATATTTCAGCTCTGTAGGTCCTCACAATGCAAGTAAATGGACGCCAAAATTTTGACACTCCAAAAAGTACATAAGGCATCATAAAAGTAATCCATACGACTCTAGTGTTTTAATCCATATTTTCAGAAGTGATATGATAGGTATGGGTGAAAAACAGATCAGTGTTTAAGTCCTTTTTTGCTTGAAATTCTTCTCCCTGCCCAGTTGGGGGCGGTATGCATGAAGAATGTGAATCACCAAAAATACAAGAAGAAGAATGTGAAAGTGATCTGTTTCTCACCCACACCTATCATATCTCTTCTGAAGAAATTTTTTTATTTTATTTTTTATATTTTTATCCCCTTTTCTCCCAATTTGGAGTGCCCAATTCCCACTACTTAGTAGGTCATCATGGTGGTGCGGTTACTCACCTCAATCCAGGTGGCGGAGGACAAATCTCAGTTGCCTCTGCTTCTGAGACTGCCAATCCCCGCATTTTATCATGTGGCTTATCACCACGCACCCCACTGAGCACGAGAACCACTAATCTCGAACACGAGGAGGTCACCCCATGTTACTCTACCCTTCCTAGCAACCGGGCCAATTTGGTTGCTTAGGAGACCTGGCTGGAGTCACTCAGCACACCCTGGATTCCAGCTCACAACTCCAGGGGTGGTAGTCAGCGTCCTTCTGAAGATATTGATTTAACCACCTGAGTTTTATGGATTACTTTTATGCTGATTTACAAGATTTTTGGAACTTCAAAATGTTGGCACCCATTCACTTGAATTGTATGGACCAAAAAGAGCTTCGAATTTCTTCTAAAAATCTTCATTTGAGTTAAGCAGATGAAAGAAAATCATACACATCTGGATGGCATGAGGGTGAGTAAATGATGACATACTTTTCATTTTTGGGTAAACTATGCTGTACATTTAACCATGCTGCAAACATCACCAAATGCTCATTGCGTGATCCTTCTCTCTCTTCTTCTGGTTAAGCCCAAACTGCCCAAACAGGAGTTTGTAAAAGCTAGCAGACAAATTAGCATATGCTGCATTTATATTTCAGCAGCATTTAAAACACATATCTTCACCCCTGAATTATGCATGCTGTACAGAGAGGTTCTTGTCTCAGAACCACCTGGGAACCAAGTCTGATTTATTTATGTATTTATATATTTGCTTTTCAAAAATGAAATTAATATGCTTAGTTCATTTAATTTGTTCTTGTTATTAGGCTATTTTGCCAATCAATATTTTGCCTATCAATAGTTTGTGTCTATCAAGTGCTCTAGTTTTAGATAGCGAAAAGGCACAAAGTTGAGGGTCAAACAAATTCAGTGGTCAGTTGAACTGCTCTTCAATTTTTATATTGTTACAGCATCATTACCACTATGTGTGCATTTGTGTGTGTGTGTTTCCGTTTTTATCTCTAAATATGAATCATTGCCAACTATGGCAGAGTGAATAATTCAAATCCTCATGTCCCACAGAATGCGGCATAAGCAGCATTTGATTGTCAGAGGATGGAGATTGTGTAATGGTAAACATGGCTTAAAAGACTCACATTTATTATGGACAAGCCTTTTCAAATGCTCACAGATGCAAATACAGCACAGATCAGTTTAAATATGCAGTGCACACTCCTACAAAAATATCTGAATGAGTTGGATATGTTTATGTACACATTATCTTGCTCGGGTAAATTGGATGAGACGTGATTGGTCAGGGGGGACATGTTTTATGTATCAGTGTATACTGCGAGGCTCATATTCATTAAAGGAAATCATACCATCAAAGCCCAGCTGTGAAGTCTTCAACATTTTCACAATATGGTATAGATACTGCATTTAATTCAACACATCCTGTATGCCTGTCACTCATACTATTTAGCTTGAAGGAAATAGTTTCTTTCTTTGAACTCAAAAGGTGATTTTTTTTTAAACATCTTCACAGGGATTATTTGCTGCCAAATAATGAAAGTTTAATGTTATCAACATAGCAGCCAGCCATAGAAGGGTTGGATTTAAGAGTGAATAATGACTCCAGTTTTGTTGATCATCACATTGATCTTATGGCTTTAGAAGACTTAGTGCATATAGTGCAAGAGTTGCTTTTTATCAGTTGTTTTAACTGTAATTTTAGGGTGTTTTTGTCCTTTTTCAAGTCACTATTCAGTTTTGTTATATGGCCAATAAACACTGTGAAGACTTTCTAAAATGTCTCCTTTTGTGTTTTGCAAAAGAAAGAAAGTCATATTGGTTTGGAGTGACATTTTTGTGAGTAAATAATGACAGAACTTTCATTTTCGGGTGTACTATTTCTTTGCAGGTGCTGCAGTATGCTGAACAGTTTACCCTCCTTAGTGGCTATTTTAAGTTAGTGTGTGCTACAGTAACGGATCTCTTTTACACAGTTTGCATTAGGCCAAATTTAAATTTAAAGCTGCTTTTTTTTAATGTCACAGTTGCAAGTTTCCTCCTGATGATAAGCTGCAGTTAATAAACACTCATCTCATAAACAGCACGTTCAGATGCTGTTGCTGGCCTGGGGCGCTTGTAACAGCTTTATAACACCATTTATTACACCTTTATTAAGTATTTAATAGAGTGTAGAGGGGTAGGAACGTTTCCTAATGGGTGTTGGGAATTGGACCAGGTATCACTATTTTTGTTCTTTTTTTCCCCAAGCGTCTAGTTAGCTCACACTAAATTTAGCCCAGTGCAGAAGTGTTGTTGGCCCATCCTGTGTGTGTCTCATTTTTCCTCTCTGGCATGAAACGTTTGGCATTAAAAGCCCTGTACTACAAAGGTGTATTTGAACCATGCTTTTAGATGCAGATAATGTGGTTAATTGCAGAACAGACCTTTGAATGGGAGAACTGCATAAAAGTACAAATTATTTAAAGCACTTTAAATGTTTGTCTTGTTTTCCTCTGCAAAAATGATCTTGACCACATCCGTTAAACTCTTGGTTTTTGAACTATAAATATTTAAAAATATGCTGTCGATTTGCTGTTCTTTATTTTACTGCCTCCCTTTAAAGTACTTGTTCTTGTGCCAGCACTAATCCGTCCTCCATGTTCTAATGGGTAGAATGATCTAGTGAATAAATTACTTTCTTTTATAGTACAACGTTTTCTTTGTCAGATTAGATTGTATTTGTTGAGAGGAGCAGCGGCTTCCTTTTCTGTGAGCACGTTTTCGATTTCTGTACACAAAAGTCAGACATTTTCTTATTATCTCATATTAAAGTTACCTCTGGGTCTGGATATCTAATTTTGCTCCCTAACTCACTTTCTCCAAATACCAATTTGACCTCCCTTTTATTACTCACTTTTTCTTTCTTTCTTTCTGTCTTGTTTTCCATTCTTACTCCCTGTGTAAAGAATAAAGGTATTAATCTTTTATGTTTTGGAAAAATCAGATGACTGCTATTTGCTGGACCTCCTGTGCAGTTCAGGATGGTGAGCTGGCACGGGGAGAGGGAGACCAAATTGCTGAGTAAATCAATACGTTGCTTGAATGTTAGGGGATCTGATTTCAAAGGATGGCATTGACATTTGTAAGCCGTGGTTTTGATCTCTTTTCCATTCCACTCTGGTTCTACTTGTTATCATAGTTGCTGTTGTTTGTATGTTATTTTAACTTCTTTTCCAAGTAGTTATTTTGCAATTTGGACAAAAATACAATTAAAGGCCCATCTGGATGTAATGACAGATGGATGGCTCTATTGAAGCCATACCTCGGCTTTGGCAGGTCTAGGCCCTAGTAATGTAGGGCTGTAATGCGGGATCCCTCAGATTTTAGTAGAGTAAACTGGCGAAGGAGCTTTCAGATAACCAGAGGATGAGTTTTTAAGTGGTTAAGACAGTATGTCAAGCCAAACATTATGCCTAGAGCTATTACTGCAAATGTTTCAACTCAAACATGACAGCAAGAGTAAGTTTAATTTAGAAATTTAGTAATTATACCCAGAATCCCTAAGGTACTGTATTAACAGGGTTGTTACATCTGAATTTGAGATCATAGACATTCATCTTATTATTGTACTTTTTTTTTTTTTTTTTTGCCTAATTTATACAATTGAGGAAGCTGAACTTTTTTCTCCTGAACAAACTAAAGCACACTAGGCGAACAAAGCCTGTATTTATATTATGTGCTGCATTGTTTTAAAATTTGTTTACGTATTATTGCCTTATTGATCTTGTTATGGAGACCTTTCCACTTTCTGCATCATATAAAAAAGTGTACTTTTGAACAACCTTGTAGAGCCAGGTACAAAGTTACCATTTTTTAACATTAAGATAGCTAATGTAGCTAGCCATCATCTCTTATGCTGGCACGAGCAATTGTAAATAAAGAATGTCATGTCCAAACCACACCCACAATTAATTTTACCAATCATCAGCACATTTTGGCTAGCCAAGTTCTTGTACCAGTAGGTCAAGAATTTTAGAGATGTGCAGAAATAAGAGAAATGCCACCAAACAAACACCTTAGAAGAACAGAAACTCCAGTGCAAGAAGCTTGTTCGCCCAGTAAGTATAAATAAGCGTTAAGATGAAAATGATATTACCTACTTTTATCGCAAAGCCCATTCCACCCTTAAACAGACACATACACTATCAGTGACAGGTTAATCACAGGTTATAGCTTTGAGTGACTACCTGTACTGCTTGTTTTGTGCTAAATCTCAGAGTCAGAGATGCAGGCATCTCACGTTTCTCTTCTGACTGTCTTCAGGGTGATTGATTGTGCTGTGAGAATGAGGAAAGACCTGGACTACATTTAAACACACAATTTCCTCTCCCTCTTTGTCTCCAAGAGCATGCAAGTACAAACATCTCTGACACCCTTTATTAGCTAGAAACAAACCCTGGAGGCTTGGGCCAAATGGGAAATATAGGAAAATTGAGTTGCTTTGAACTGAGGTGTTTTTGATAACTACTTGGTATGCTTCCTGAAGGATAACCTGTAGGCTTGTTTCTTCAAACCTAATCCCTTTGATTAGGTGCCAAGCCAGATAGCGCTCTCTTCCCCTTTCTCTCATTCTCTTCTTCCCTCTGAAGGCCTGACCCACTCCTAATCATCTGTCCTTTGAAATCACTCTTGCCTGAACTCTCTATATACAGGTAGGTGGACAAGTACCTAGACCTCATTAAGATGTTCAAAACCCTCTTTAGACGTTTGGCTTTCCTTTATCTGTTGATGTCCTCCCACATAAGTAGATGCAATAAACACATGCTTCCCTCACTCCTATTCAGGGTCACCATGGCCTACTCCCCCTCCCTTACACTCTGGCATCATCATTGGCACTCTTGCCAGATTATTGTTTCTCTGGATAACTGCATCTTAAGGACTTGCTCCTTGGCTGGCTGATGGGGTCATAGTGACAGTTGCTAGGGGATACAAGTTGAAGCCTTCAAGTCATCTGGATCAGACATGGAGGATTCTAATGGAAGCCATCTACAGATTCCATTCCAGTGATTGTTATCCATATCAGACCTCAGGCTAAACCTCGGTAAACAGCCACAAGTTACCTAATCACCTCCTAATAGCTCTTAGCTTTGCCACTGAGCTGTGTGACCAGCATGTGCCACAGCCCTCATAATCCGGCCGGAGTCCATTGAGAAGGCCAGCTCTACACTAATACTCATGAATACAAACTTTTGCAAAATGAAAGGATAAAGAAAAGACAAACTGTACAGCTGACAATCCAGCTGTAATAGCCAACCTCCACTGAATTAATCCATAAAACCCCAAAACCCCTCTTACAGTATTAGAGCTCATTTCTGTCCAGTTCATGTTACCCAACCGTTTTTTGATTGAATTTAATCCATCACCAACAATCTCAAACCCCGGTCCCAGAAGACCCCCAGTTCCAGTAATCCAACTATTTCAGCAGTAGCTTCCGGCTTGTTGTCAAACCCACATCCCTAAAGCATCTTGCACCTTGCTTTCTTATGTGTAGCACTCTAAAAACCCTTTTTTCCCCATGTTGATCTCAAGAGGTTTGCAACTTGTCAGTAATATTAAGCCATTTTTCAAACTAGAATGTTTCAGTGTCTGCTGATTTTGATTATGTCATCAGGTTAAATATATTAAAACATATCTATATCAGTCCTCTCTATGATCTTGGTTTAACTGATTATTATATAAATGCAGCTAGTTAACATTTAAAAATGTCTAATGTCTATTAGACATTTTTAGTTAAAATTAAATAAAATTAGTTACTGTAACTAACAATGAACAATACTTTTATAGCACTTGTTAATCTTGGTTAATGTTAATTTCAACATATACTAGTACATTTTATAATTAAAAGTTGCATATGTAAACATAAGTTAATGCATTATGAACTAACAGTGAACAATTGCAAATGTATAAATTAACATTAACCAAGATTAATAAATGTTTAAAAAAATATTGTTCATTGTTAGTTCATAATCCCTTAAGCATTTACTAATGTCAATGAATAAAAGCTTATTGTAAAGTGAGACACATTTGTGCCATTACAATTGCCACAATTACTTCCTGGTTTTGAGACTGAAAATAAATTCAGCAAAAGTGTTATTTATTTTACTAGAGGATCTGTTTTCTATCACTGAGTTGATAAACCCGCCAATTTTCTCTTTGTCTAACAGACACAGTGTCCTCCTTGGTGGTTTGTGATGGACCAAGGCTGCCCTGTGTTCCCTGTTTAGTTTCCCTGTTTAGCCTTTTGCTTCTAACACAAACCAGTCCTGAATGAGAGACATGGTCTCCAGTTACTCTTCTTTCATACACATCAGATGTTGTGTAAGAGATCACAGCTGGCTCTCAACCTTGTTTTATGCAGCTTTTCCCAGCAACCAAGTGAAGAAACAAAAGGCACCTCAACAAAAAGCATGTCAGTGTTTTAGTACTGTACTTCTGGTGGAGGAATTTTGCTTTTCATTGCCATGACATGCATGAATTCTCAGGAGATGTTTCATGTTAAGCAGACTGATCAGAACCCATCATCAGTGTGAACAGACAAATCTGCAGTCTAGTCTAATTACGATGCTATCAAATCCAGAAACCCTTGTAGAGAAGCTCAGGAGAGATACAAGGTGAACCCTGCAATAAAAACCCACCATCAACCTTCTGTTAAGAGCAGCATCATTTCTGAAGTTTCTTATGTATTGAAGTAGTAGTTAGTAATCTTTGATGTCCTAACATGAATCTTCTGGAAGTCGATGGCCTGAAGACATTGGGTAAGCTCCTCAAAGTAAAACTATGTGGATCTACCATGATCTATTATATATAAAGCAACATTTATTTATTTATTTATTTATTTATTCCAAATTTTGTCATGCCAGTGCACAGGGTGTGTGGATAAGCATGTGTCACAGCTCTTTACAATCCCTTATGATGACGTCCCGCCCTGTCGTAGCGTAGCATTGCTAGTGCTAAAGCCTAGCCCCCAGCAGCTGGAGAGCACAGAGAGCTGCTGATATCCATGACTGGATTTGAGCAGGCAGGCCAGCCCAAATCTTTTACTGATCGCTTTTAGTCAGGGATGGAAAGCTGTCTTGAAAGGCTTGTTAATGGGAGGGAAGCCTTTGTAGCTGTGTGCTCATGAGCGTTTGTGTATGTGTGTGTGTGTCCAGAGGTTTGAGGGATGACGCTAGGTTAACAGACGTGGAAGATGGAACGACAGTGACCCCGAGCCATGGTAAAACTCTGAAGTTACTGTTACCACCCAAGCAAACCTCTTCTCTCAGAACTTTTTGTATTTGCCTGACACTTTCTCACAGAACTTGAAACCGGCCCTCCACCAGATGGTAGAAACTGACATAGTGTACATTTGTGGCATTTTAAATATGCATTTCCTCATACTATTGATAGTTATAAGTCATTTTTTGTCATTTGCACAGATAAAACATGGTAGAAACTGAGCATTGAAATTTGTTGAAGTGCTTCTCATGAGTATTATTTACTGATATTATTTGCAGTGTGTACAGGTGCATTGTAACATATGTGACAAACACGGCCTCTGGTATGTTGAGAACGGATTCTGCGCATGTCCGCGTGCACGTATCAGTTTGTGCTTTTATGTCGTGTTCTTTGTTTCACCTTGTCCTCAGTCTTTCATAAAACAGTCTAGAATATGAGAGAGACAAATTGCAGCTAAGTTATCTGCAGGTGTGAGGAGTGTTCTCTGGTCTATAGCTCTGGGCCATGCAGTATATGTTTGAGAGAATAAGTAAAGGTGTGTTCACTCAAACTGGAATGCATTGCAGATCACAGCTTTCTCCCCACACAGAGAGAGAAAAGGCAGAGCTGACCGAGTGGGCCCAACATGCACAAACTGTCCCCTTCAGCTAGGGAGGAGAGAGCCACTGTGTGCTGGACATGGAAAGACAAATGTAGCAAGAGGGAGGAAGAATGTGAGAGGTCAAAATACAGAAACTGACAAGGAGGGTGGAAGTGAGGGTGTAGAGGGTCACAAACAGGGTTAATAATCAAGTGTGAGAGGGCGTGATATGTAGTAAGTGAATATAGTCACGACTGAAGGGCGCTGTTTGGCACAACACAAAGTGCCTGCAACGCTTTCAGCTGTAACTATATTCACAATATGGCACATCCTTTAGTGACTTGTTGCTTTTATAAAAATGGTTACCACATAATATACATGTTAATAGAACAAATGTTTAACAGTTAGCAGAAAAATGTATGAGTTATTGTGCTGCGTGGTAATACAAATAGTAGTTTGGTACAGAAGTCACAGCTGTGCTTTATCATAAATAATGCTGTGTTCATGTCATGTTGGAATTGCGTTGTACTTTTACTGTAATTACGAGATGACAGTTCTGAGATTCTACTCTGAGCTGGACATGTCCTTAGAAATTATTAGTTTCTCTGGCAACACTCGTAACGCCAAAACAAGTGTGGTTTTTCTGTTGATTACTGCAATCAGTACATCCATTTATTAATTCACCTCTCTTTATATAGAAAATGCACCAGGTAACAGTGGCTATAATGAAATGTTATAACAAACATAAATATTCAGCCTGGTCTCATGAAATTTACATGAGCATTGCATGTTTTTTGCAAAACTGATATTACGTGCTTTATTACATGTTTGGCTGCAGTTTCCAAGGGAAATTTCCAGCGGGGGGCGCCAAAACCGAGCGAAATGAGGTTGTAATCAGACAAGGTTTATAAGGTAAATTTTAGATGGAGGTTTTAATAAGTAAAACATACCTACCATACCTAAAACTTCACCCTAAACTTAACCAATAGTGTCCGAAAAGATAAATGAGAGTTTAACAAAACAGACATCCTTAACCGGCACATAACCGATAGGTTTTTAAAATTCAAATTCGAAATAATAAAAAAAGCAACCCTGTCATTTTGTGTTGCTTCTATGCCACTTTCACATTGTGTGCCTTTGGCTGGACTCAAACCGTGGCCGTTGAGCCTAAAGTCCAACGCTCTATCAGGTGAGCTACCAAACAAGCTAAAGATATAGGAATAAGTGTGTATGTGTAGGTGGGTCTGTAATAAAAGTGTTAAAATGTTTAGTTTTTCAAATCATGCGTTAAAGTAAAAGTGTTTTGATATCATAACATAGCGGGAGGTTTACAGTGTGAAAAATACATTTTTATAAGATCAAAATCAGTAATGTTACTCGTGATTTGAGTGACAATGATTAAACCACACAGTTGTTGTAGCACCTCTAGTGTTCATTTCACCAGGAAACTGCAGCGAAACGTAGAAAGCACGTTCAAGTCAGTTTGTAAAAATGTGTATGAGTAACATTCATTCTATGAAATCAGGTTGGAAGTATTTGTAAAATTTTAACTGTTGAGGTCTTTTTACATGACGTCACAAGGGTTAAGTCTGAGCTTTCATAGAATTCCAAGCTTACGAGTTCCACAAGGACTTGAACGGTTTTTACAAGTCAGAATCTCGTAATTATGGTGATTTTGACATGATGTGAATGCTCCATAAACCACGGCTATTGACCAATCAGAATTCAGGACCAGAACTATCCGTTTCCTAATATAGTTTTGTATTTTTAATTTAGTTTTTATTTCTATTTTATTTTCAATTTGTCCTCTCATTTTAGTTTTGATTTGTTTTCTTTGAGGTTAGATTAAATAGTTTTTGTGTGTTTTCTAGTTTTAGTTTTGTTTTAGTTTTTCCAGTATATTTAGTGTTTATTAGTTTTAGTATTTTATGGCTGCAAAATTTAATGTGTCCACTGATGTCATTTACCTAAGTTTAAAGCTATTTAATTTCTCAGGGCTTTCAAGTGTTATCACTGTCTAATGGCATTTTCATGTAGGCAGGTGTTCATGAAGGTTTCAGATTATATAATATAGTATGTATAAAATTTGGTCATTTTTATTTATTTTTTATTTTTTTAGTTTTAGAGCCATGAAAATGTATTTTAGTTTAGTGTAAGTTTTACAAAAATGTTAAGTTTTCATTAACAATAATTACATTGGTCCCTAGTGAGTGAGAGAGGGTGAATTAGGAAGACTGCCAAATTGTGATGAAAGTTATGGTGAAAGAAGCATTTGGACAGTGATTGTTTGACACATCCTGCTCTACCTCAGCGAGTTCTCCTGAAGGCCATGACATGTAAAATGTCCGCCACAGGCACTGCTCCAGTAATTATGTGATTACAGATGAAATACTGCCTGTGTGTATGTATCACAGACAGGGGAACAGGTTTTAGCAAGCTCTTTTGACTCTCAAACCTGACAACTCTTTGACATTAATATATATCTACACAATTGTAAATACTGGCTGAGTGAATATGCTTTCAACCCTCAATCTAAGAGCTACAGAGAGGTCATATATTACTGATAAAGTCACAGAGATGAAAAAACGTATCAAGTGACTGCATCGGAAAGGAATGAGGGTCTGGATAGTGTGAAGGCCCCTCGTACACATCTTTCCTGCATGGAGAGTGATGAAGGTACACACACCCACACACACGTCCATGTCTAAGAGGAGAGCAGGAGTATGTTTGTGCGTGCAGGATAAGAGCGATGGATGGATGGTGGGCTGTGCACTTTGGTTTATTTTCAATTGCAGCTTACAATTTTTCACGGTCATATCATTCCCCTTTTCAAAATAATCCGATGCCGGCTGGCTAGGTTGGCCTCCTTTCATTTGAGGTTTGTTTCTGAAAAGGTTGCTATTATGACCAAATGGGTTGTGTGCTTCTCCAAACACGGCAAACATTAAGCTGAGCTCTGGTTTCAGGGCTGCTCTTTAATGAGAGACTCGAGCAGCGAGGGAGGGGTATGGGGATGAAGATCAGCTCAATAGCATGAAACCCCAAGTGTGGTTTCACCCCTTTAAACACCCATTCTTTCATTCTCTCATTCTTTTTGGTTTTCTTTCCCTTTTCTCTGTCTTTTTTCCTGGGAGAAGAGTGTTTATTTGGTTTACCAATGAATTATCAGCTGTAACAGCCGTCTTTAATAGTGCGGGTGGGCGCAGTCACAAGATGGGCAGTGTTCAAGAGCTGCACTCCGTTGGTTTGTTGAAGTTCTGACTCATTCTTGGCCTTGTATTCTGGCTCGTATCATTGTTACTGGGTCTTGAACATTTCATAGGTATTGAAAATGCGCTATTTTGTTTTGAGAAAGAAATAGTTCACCCAAAAATGAAAATTCTGTCAGAAGTTAACAAACCCGTATGACTTTCTTTCTTATGTGGAACACAACAGTGTTGTAATGAATATCCTTGTGCATCTCTTCAGTATAATTGCAGTTTATAATGACTCACTTTAAAGCTTAAAAAAGTCCCCAAAAGTATCATAAAATTAGTCCATGCGATCGTGCGTCATATTCCAAGTTTCTGAATGCATAAGATGCATCTGAAATGTAAGTGATTTTTCAGTGAAAGTTTTAGCACGTTCAAAAGCGCTATGAGAAAAAAAATGTCACAGTGGCTGTCGTGTTAATGTAAGAACATTGCACTGTTTTAGCGCTTTTAGTGTTAAAGCTTTGTGAGAACGCATGCAGCTATTCCTTTTGTGTTCCTCCTTTTGTGTTCCACATGAGAAAGAAAGTCATACGGGTTTGAAACTACATAATGGTAAGAAAATGGCAAAATTTTCATTTTGGGGTTAACTTTTCATTTAAAATGACATCAACACATATTTTTCTGTTGATTATGAAGCTCCAAATGGTCATTTTGGATTTTCTCCCATCTTATGAACACTCTGATCATGTTTGTGTGGTCTTAAAAATACAAATGTCTAGTTCTGGACCAGACCAGGAACCAAAATGTTGGATCATATGTTTCGTCCAGGCCTTAATCGTGCTTTGGGTACTGATCCATGGGGTTATGTGGAGTGGAGGCATTCTGTGTCATACAGGCCTGAATTTCTCTCCTCTGTGCCTCAATGTTCTCTGCTTTCTGCCGTTTGTAGTCAAAGGAAGATAAAGAAGGCAGGTGTTTCTTCTCTCCCCAAAACGAGTGTTTGTTTAATGGTTTGATTATTCTCTTTCTGTCTGCCTGATTACTTGGGTGGTGAATTGGGTTTGAAACATTCACCATGGACTGTTTGAACTTGAAAGTCCCCCCTCCCCACTTTTTGCGCTGTCTTACTGAGGAGTGTGTGCATACACACTAATGCATCGTGGAGCTATCTAATAGTGTTAGTTATCTACGCATTATTGCTTATTACTCTATTGCTTGACTCAGCTGTCGTAAAAACAGCCCTGCAGTATTTCTGATGAACAGGATCTATCCATGCTCATTACGGCACCACAAACACACACTGTATTTTTAATAGCAGGGGTTGACAGGGCGGATGACAGACCTCACATATAATATGAGCACACCTTTGAGGTGCTCACACACATTCATGAATGGAAGGCTAATGGTGTTAAAGAACAGAAAGGCATTGTCTCATATGGATTACATATATGGATTTTTTTTTTTTTTAAATCCATTGCTTTACCAGCAGGTGTCGTTCGGCTAATGGAAAATAAGGCTGGTCTATCTCTCACACCCACGCACACACATTCACATACCCATGCACAGGTGCACACATAAGGCTGGAGGGGACAGGTAAAGGGTGGAGCGCTTGTGCAACGGACAGGTGAGTTACTGCGTCTGTGTCAGCGAGCGCATCTCACCTATGAAAAATGCTGTCTTCCAGCCCTCTATACAGCCTCAGGTGAATGTCATACACAGATGTACAACCTTGGTTCCCACCATTACGGGCTGTGTCGGATCAGGACTAGATAATCATGTCTCCTGCTCCAACATGCTGAGGCCCAAATCTGCCTTCGTTAATGACTAACCTGATGAGTGTTTGATGTAGCTGAGCATCAACATTAGTGTAGACTAATTTACTCCACTGATGCGGTATTTGGACTCACAGCACGCGTTCCTTTGGGCTGCATCATACTGTTATTAAGAGATGAGAGAGGTGTTTAAGTCGATCTCTCCCTCCATGTTTCCTTTACCCCCTCCTCTCTCTCTCTTTCCTTCTCTCTCCATTTGTCATGCTTGATGATCTAAGTTTGAGGAGTTCTGATAAGAGAGCTCTTTTATAATGAGTGGAAAGCCTGAAACGCCTGCAGGTGATTCCGAATAACCCTTTATTCCTTTAAGTCGGCATGATTTACAGTCAAAAGAATAACATGCCATTCTGATGAATGAACAAGCGGACGTGAAAATGAACCAATTTCACCGTCAAATTCTGGTGAGTTTTATTGGAAATGCATCATGTGCAAATCTATAACATTCTGTTAATGGAATGGTTCTCCTAAAAATGACATTTCTGTCACAATTTACTCACCCTTGTGCAGTTTCAGACCCATTGGATTTCTTTCATCTGTTGAATATTACAAAAAGGTACATTTTAAAACATGGTCTATTAGCCATAATGCAAGTGAATTGTGACTTTGTCAAGCTTTAAAAAAGACAAACAATAAAATAAAAATAACTAAACATGCAAAAATTCACAGGGCACTTCTAATTTAATACAATAATGATGGCCACACAGTGGGATCGTTACAAACAGAATTTTCAATAAAAATGACTTTAAAAGTGAGTTCAGCCTGTTTTATTACACATTTCAGCCCTGCAAAACTCTCACAATGGAAGGTAAACAGTGCATAGAGATCATCGCTTCTGAATGAAACACACTCATATGTCATTTATTTGTTACAGGGCACGCAAAGCACTGCAAGCCTCTTATAATACTACAGAAATTGGCTTAACTTACCCAAAGAGATGCGCTAAGGTGCAGTAACCTATATCGGTTGCGAGAAACCACAGCGCGATAAAGTATGAATGTCAAGTGAATACGGGACGCTTGAGCATATTGATACATCATGATACGTTGACTGCATTTATACGATAGCCTATGTTGGCGTTAGCTAGCTAGCCAGCTTTATCAATAGCTGTTAGCTAAATTTGGTGGATGATGACAGGAGCTGTTTATAAAATAGACTGTACATTATAGATATGTTGACACAATTCAGTATTGATGTGATTCCATCACAACTTTCATTTTGATATATCGATGCGCTATTGTTTTATAATAATAGAATGTATATATTTTATTTATAACCAAATTACGTTACACTAATGAATGGGTCTTTTTGCATTATCTTGAACATTGTCTAGCATTCATTTCATGTGTTATTGTAGTTTACCTTGCTGAATAATTACAGATTAACATTGTTTATGACAGTTACTGTGCAGGCAAGATCAAGTTAGCTAAAATGACACAGATCAATCCTTATGGCACTATATTTAACATGCTTTGCAGTTATGTAAGCTTAACTGTCCAATAAGAAGAACGCCAATTCAGGGTCTGTTTTGATCCCCAAAACCGAACGAAGGTCCCTCCAGGAATCAAATGCCCTGTCGATGTTCACTCTAGTTTTCGCTCAACCACGATCTTGTTCCCGCTTAGCCAGACTGGATTCAGTAGATAAATGTTGTTGTTTTTTTTGGCTTTCTAGGAGTTTGTGTAGGAGTTGGTGTTGGACGTTTGCTGGATTCCATCTCTAAGATAATGTTACCTAGTGTTGCAGTTTGTTGTCGCTGTTGAATAGCAGAAGAGACGCGGCAAGGCTCTCGGGAGGCCTTTTTTACTTTAAAGGGGACATATTATGCCCCTTTTTACACTATGTAATATAAGTCTCAGGTGTCCCCAGAATGTGTCTGTCAAGTTTCAGCTCAAAATACCTCACAGATCGTTTATTCTATCATGCCTTTATATCCCTGTTTTGTAGCCCTATTCCAAACGGGCTGTTTTAGTGTCTGCAGCTTTAAATGCAAAGGAGCTGCTCCCCCCACAGCAGTAGAACTTAAACAGTTAAAAATTATAAGTAACACAGAGAACACACTGTCAATTATCTTACTGTATTATGCATAACAAAAGTCGAGTTTTGAAATATGAAAAACAGCTGTAGTTTTCGAAAATACTACTATCGTTTCATAATCATTTTTGAAATAATGACCTGTTTTATTACATGGAAAATCTTCATTGCATGACCGCTCAAGCGGGACTGTGGAGGACGGCAATCAGTTTATATCGTAACCGAAACAGAGCTACAGCTTCATTGTTATGGAATAAGGTAGTTGGGGACTTGTTGCTACGTTACACAAATCACAATGTTTTCACAAGAAGCTTTTTTCACGCAACGTGCAAACAAGCAAATTCAGAAAGCCAAATTGCAAATATTAAAAAAAGTATAAAGTGCAAAACTTACGACTTGCAAATCTAAAGTTGGGTCATGGAGAGTTGGTATCGATCTATCCTTGATCCTTAGCTTTGAAGCAAATCCAGCCTTGTGTTGACCGTCGTTGATGAAGCTGTCTGAGTTAGCACAAGTGGCTCTAGCCAGGAGATAAATATGGTGGACTGTGTGCTGCTCGCTCAGGTTTTAATGAGGGTGGATCTAAGCTACTCGCCAGCCGTGGGTAGTACCTTTCCCCTTTTGACATCATAAGGGGCTGCAAACCTGAACTATTGATGGCAAAGGAAAGAAACAAGGGGATGGTCTTTTACCATATTTTGTGGTTGTCTACATACACTGGGGACACATAATTATGTAAAAAATTTAAAAATTAAAAGTGGATTTTTCATCATATGTCCCCTTAGAATCTCCACTTTAACTTTCACTTTCATATGTGAAAGTGAAACTAAACAGGCACCACATGTGACTTTCAGATGTAAAAGTGAAAGTGGAGATTTAACGTAACAAAAGGACTTCAATTTGTATCTGTTTCTCATCCACTCCTATTATATAGTTTCCGAAGATATGGATATAACCACTGGAGTCTTATGAATTACTTCTTTTTCCTTAATGTGATTTTTGGAGCTGCAAAGTTCTGATCACTATTTTCTTGCATTGTATGGACCTACAGATCTGAAATATTCTTCTAAAAATCTTAATTTGTGTTCTGCTGAAGAAAGAAAGTCATACACATCTGGGATGGCATGAAGGTGAGTTAATGATGAGAGAATTTTCATTTTTGGGTGAACTATTCCATTAAAAGTTCCAGGAGCAAACTCTCCACGGAGAGCCTCACACTCTTGGAGACACTGTTCTGAGAAGTGTGAAGTTGTAGAACAGACACTTGGGAAGATCATGAATAGTTACAGCTGTTTTTGGCACTCTCAAATCAGTGTTCTCATTTTGGCTGGGCTATTTTATCTCCGGAGAGCAGAATTTAAGATTGCTACCAGCTACGGCTCTAGGATTTCCCAGCTTACTGACACGGCTTCACATCTTCACTTAAGGCAACAATATCCCGCAATTATGTAAACTCATTTTCTAACACACACAAAAAGAAATGCATTAATATATGCCTTCACCTCCAGCCAGTGTTTTATATGCTAATGCAAGTTAGTTTGCAGTGGGGCGAGGAGGTGTTTTATCACAGGGGCTTTTGAATCAGCCTGAAAATGGATCCGTATGTTGAATTAGATTAAAAACAATGTGAAACTCAGAGGAGCAGGCTGGACTGGAGCTTGCTGCGCAGTGGCAGTAGGTGCAGTTCTCACCTCTCTGCTAGCCTTTTGTGTGCTGCAGCAGTGTTTGTCTAAGTCATAATGAACTCTAATAAGCAGAATAAATCATACTGACTGTGTTGAGCTCAGGTACAAGCTGGCATTGATGGAGGGCCCTACCAGTGGGGATAGCTTCTGTGAGGAATAAGACAACAGACAGTAGATGTATGCCAGTATGTGTTTTCTATCATGTTGTTGTGCTACTGAGTATCCAGGTAAGTGTTACAATGATGAAAGACTTTCATGGTGTAGGCAAATGGGTTTTCTTTATCCAGCTGAAGTCATCTCTATTACAGAATCTAATATAAAAATAAAAATAAACATACAAAAAAAGCTAAGTTGAATTGAGAAAGGTTTTAGACTTAACGTCTTAAAACTGTTATAATTGTTGGGCTTCTACCAGAAACAAAATTAGTTGTGACTTGTTATCTGCACGTGTAAATAAGAATGGGGTACCAAAAAAATAAAATAAAATAAAATCTGACCTTTTTCAATAAATGGTCAGTGAAAGAAGGTACTGAACCTTCAGAAAATGTTTATTATTAACCCTTAGGAGGTCAATGTACATATTATATGATCTGTTGTATTTAATATTAATTTTATATGAGGTTTACAATTTTTGCAGCCATTACCAGTGTTGGGGACATATACTTATTTGTTTGATTTTGTAATTTTAAAAACTACAACAGAACGGGTTGCAAATAACAAATGTTTTATTTTGAATATTTTGCCGAAATTAAGTTATCACTCATAGCTTGCTAGTTTGGGACTAAATGTTGATTTATAGTTATTGATAAACCTGTATTTCCTGTAAATAATAATAAAAAAATAAAAAAAAGTTCCTTTTTTAAATTAGATAACAGGGTTGATTGCTTGACGGATGCAACTGACACAACAATATTTGTAAAAATGTAGAAAATATAATTCTTTTCTTGTCTTCCTAATAGATTTAATAGATCTTACAACACAAAAACATGGCCTCTAATTCTTTAGAGAGAGAGAGAAAAGAAGTAATGGGACTGTTTTAAATTTATTTTATTTATTTGTTTTCCAATAAATTTTCTCTCTTTTTTTCTTTATTATAAAATGGATAGTTCCAGCTCTAAATTCTGATTGGATGCTGTGTTTTAAACTGTTGCTGATAAACTCTCACATGTGACTGCAAATTCTGTATTAAGGTGTTAACTGGTTACTACAGTATATTGCTGATTATTATTGATAATAAACATAACTATTTATTGGTATTGTGCCTAAAAATAACCCTGGTTTAAAGCAACAAATGTTTATCCTTTTTTTTTTTTTTTTTGTCCATTGTGTGTCTGCAAGCATTATACTTACATGACCACAAAGACACACACTAACACACAATGCTAACTAGTGATTAATTCCACTCTGTCCTGATAGAGACATGTAATCTACTGCTGTTAATGCCTTGGAAAAAATTTACTGGACTGCAATTGCAGTCTCAAACTTCATAGGTATCTTGTGCTCGACATCAGTCTTCATGCAATTTACACTAAAAGTTCATTTATGGCAATAAGTATGTTACTCTCACAGATTATGATTAGGGTTAGGAATGAAGACAGTGTATGTATGTGTGTTTGAGTGCCATCAGATATAGACAGGTTAGAACAGGATCCAAACAGTATTACAGCACAATGCTGCAGGTTATGAAAAATAATTAGAGATGCTTTTGTGCATGTGTATTTGTGTGAAAAAAATACTCTCACTGTTTTTGAAGTTGCATATTACAGTTTTCACAACTTTCATTGCATGTGCGCTCTCTTTTAATTCCCCTCCAAAGGAAGACCATTACTCTCACTCATGCGCACTGTTATTAGGGAGAAAGTATTAAAGAAGCTATTGCATTAAAAATCTTAAGTGTGCATTAATGAGAAAATAATGCAGTGCAAATTATTTTCAGTTTCTATTCTGAGTGCCGAGGAGATGTCACAGGTATCAAGCGTACCAAAGCAAGAGCCAGATGTCTGTTGCGTGTCACCAACACAATAACGCCATCGTTATTTTAAAAGAATACAGAAGATAAATGGACAATTTATGTCATATTTATCCAGTTTTATTATAATTTTTTTTTTATTGAGATGCCAAAGCTAATAAAAAAGCATCAAATCAAAAGCAGCCAGTTTCCAAAGGTTTCCTGGCATCATGTCCAAAGCCTCTGAAATACAAACTATAATTAGAGAGAGGGAATGAAAAAGAGAAGGGAGGGAGGGAAATTGCTTAACGTTAAGTGCACAATCAGGCGTTTGAACTGCTCAGAGTTCAGACTTCTTGGTTTTGTGTTTCTGTCAGACTGTCACGGTGTTATACTGTGTACTTGTGTGAATTCATAGGAATAAAGATGAGATGAATCAGACGTGTGTGCATGAAAGATTGAGAGAGTGCACATCTGCATAAAGAAGAGACTAGAAAGAAAGAGTAGAGAGGGGAAAAAAAAGACTCAGCTTTGGTTTTTCAGGCCCACTGGCAGAACTAAACAAACGGATGCGTATTGCAGGGGGAGCACATTAACTGTAACGGCTCTTGATCTGTTCGAGCTGAGAGTGCTGTCGGCATGGCTAATAAACACTTCATTTAGTTTTAATGGTGCCGGCGCCTCTCGGCAGCCTTCAAAAGCCCTCTTTATTTGGGTCATTTATGTCTTTCCTGGAGGAGCACCCTGGGGACACGGGATCTGTCCACAGTGCTCCGCGCCACAGCGTTTGAAAGTGAGGGGGAAATTAATTGGGCTATCTCTAAAAAATAAATAAATGATAGGCAGAATGCCACCAACCAGCCCGCTGAGCTTATTAAAGAGAGAGAGAGAGAGAGAGAGAGACAGTCAGAGAAAGACAGATTTTAATATGAATTTTGCACCTTTTAATGCACGCGTATTTTTATTTTACACTTTGATTTCTTTTCTTCACTTCCTCCCTCCTTCTTTGGCGGGTCTCTGTTTCAGATGGAGTAACTGTAAACATGGCAATTATGGATTGTGTGAGAGTTAATTACTGGGTGTGCTCCTGCCCTGGGGGACGTTTGGCGGAATGTTTGCGTTGATAAAACGTTCTACTCATCAGCAGCCCTCCAATGGTGTCTCAGCCCTCCGAGAGTGGACCAAAGGGAGCCAATCCCTGGAGTCCTCAGAGCTCAAGGACCAATTAGTATTAAGCAGAATTAATCTAAACGGAATATTGCCATCAGAGCAGGTCCACTGGAGGTGAGAGGGAATTAACCAACCGAATTGATTGGCTGAATCTTTAAGGGTCTTCTCTTCCTTCCTCCTTCTGGCGGTCTGAAGTGAAGATACACATTTGGGCTGAAATGATAGAGTGCTCTTAATTGCGGCGGCTTAATGAGGATAACAAGCAAACAAAGTGAACAAGCTGGATGCTTTTAAACAGGATCACAGCAACATTGAAACATAGTAAATTTTGGCATTGTGCAGATTGATTTTAAAGCAGGGCTGTACAGTTTGACAGTTTTGCCCGCATTTGAAAATAAAAATGTATGATATGTGACGACAAATTTTCATACCCATTCGCATGTTATAAGTATCATTTCGGCCTATGAGGAACATGTGCAATGAATCTGATTTCTTCTTTGCTATTACTAAATTGAGTGCTTGAACTTTAGTAGCATTGTCAAAGTAATATTCCTTCTGTGCTGCGTGCTGGTGGCACAGCTTCACTCAAGAGTCGCACACCAGTAAGCGCACAAAGAAAGAAAAATTTAGATCTGCGGAAACTGATGTGGTCAATAAAAATGCAAGATATTATTCTGTTTGCCCTATGTGAGCATGTAGCTGCTTGATTTCCAGAGGACGAGCTTAAAAAGTGGTACTTTTGACTCAGAAACACAGGATTCAGCATGTTTCTGAGTTGCAGAGATATTAAGGAAACTACAAGGGTGTTGCAGGACCATGATGTGTCTTGTGATGTATTATGTGAACTGTTATATCAAATCATTAAAAATATGAAATTGTATCCAAATTGAGGTAGTGATTGTAGTAGTAAATTGTAATAAATAATAAAATATTAAACCCTCTAGCGGTTTAAGCATAGAACTGCAAGTTACTTGCGGATAAACATAGTTTTGATTATTACGCGAGCTGGGATTTAGCTCTGCTGTTCTGCACGGATGAATCTGATGGTCCATAATAACATGCCCCATTAGAGAGGCTAACAAACTGATGTTGTTTTGTGTTTTATTATTCCCCAGACTGGTTGCCTTTTTGAATGATTCATGGTCAATATCGCTCATTTGTTGTAGCTACTAGCTTTCATCTTCAAACTACCGCCACACCTAGCACCGCACATATACACACGCTGAAGTAGCTCCGGACCTCCTGTTCTTTATTTACGGACATGACGTAAACACGCACGGATGACAGACGGAAGTATGCAATTTCCCACCAAATCTGTCCCGATAGCTCTAAAATATAAATAATTATTATAGGCATACCATAGTGAATTGGGGTAAGGCAAATACTTGGTTTGTAAGATGGATTGTTGGTGTACTTGCTCATTAATGAAATTGTTTTTCATTTCTAACAAATGAAATCTTACATCGTGTAGCTTTAATAAGTATTTAAAAAAAAAAATAACAATAAAACCATTTCGACTGCACTCTTCTGTGTGCTAATACATTTAAATGAGTTTTTGTTTTAGTTCACATGCACCAGTGACCTAAAAAGTAAGCGTACAGTCCTGATTTATAGGAAAACTTAAAAATATGTCATCATTTATTCACCCTTGTGTTGTTCCAAACCTTTATGACTTTTTTCTGCCATGGAACACAAAAGGAGATGTAAGGCAGAATGTTAGCCTCAATCACCTTTCACTTTCATTGTGTGGAAAAAAGATGCAATGAATGTAAATGGTGACTGAAGCTAATATTCTAACATCTCTTTTTGTGTTCCACGAAAGAAAAAAGTCATGTTCAGGTTGTTTTTTTTGGTCCAGACGTAGCACCTACTGTTCTGCTTTCCTCAGGCACTGAGTCCTCTATTGATTTGGGGTGAATGTGTCTCCATTAGGGTGCAGTAAATGTGTTGGTTTGTTTGGGATGAGAGATGGGGCACCCGTGACCCCAGCTGCAGTGTAGAATTGATTAGCTCTGGCCAAGAGAGTACGAGCCGGGTCAAGGTTAACACTGCCGGGTCTGCTGCACGATTATGCTACATTAGCCTGTTAGCGGTCAAACAGTAGGGGTCCAGTTAAGCTAAATAGCATTTTCTCAACATATCAGCGATGACAGAAATTCACAGCTTTTCATTGAGCTCTCCTTTTCCTCCCATTTTGCGAGCTCGTCCTGAGTAATTCGTGCCGCACCTGAGAGTGTCTCAAGTGTCTCAGCGGAAAAAGCATTCATTTGATTACCTGGAAACGATTAACACTAGATGTCCCGGGATGTTACGCTAATATGCTCAGCTCTGAAAGGCTCTCTCACTGGAGTTCTGGAGTAGGAGGTTTTATTCAGATTTTAAGAGTTAAAGAGTTGATTTAGTAGCCCACAGAGAGTGAGACAGAATCTCTTTGCCTCCGAGCCATCTGCATTAACATCAAAAGCGGGTCAAAATCACAAACGTTGTTTCACGCAAGCAACCCCAGCGCGTGTTTACACAAAGACTCTGGAAGGATGTACGGCTGCTGGGTTTTATGCGGTTTGACAGTTGCAGAGATGAGCAGTGTGTTTGAAGCCTGATCTCCTGGAGTTGCAGGTGGAAGTGTGGGGAAGCTTGAGCAAGTGATATGCAGCCTTTTATGATAGTGAAGCACACTCTCACGAAGAGACTGGCTCATTTTTACGTCTTTGAAATTTTTCCCTTTATACATACATGCACACACACACTCAGGGAGTGCACGCTATCAGTAATTTCTTCCTTGGTCGATTAAAGCAGGGAAGTGTCGGAGGCACGGCGTCTTTGTCTCTGTCTCGCGGTGAAACACTGATCCCCATCACATCACACTTAATCCTCTCATACAGCAAACTGCCATTGTCTTCATTTCACTCGCTCCTCTACTACTTGGCTGTCTGTCCTCACTCTCTCTGTACTACTGTCTTTCCCACTTATTTATGTGTTTACTTTTCAATACACGCTGCTGTTCAGATGATGCTTTGTTACCCAGCAGTTACTGTGCCTGTTTTTAACATTCTTTCTATTTTTTTTTTTTTCTGTATGTGAGAAAGTTTTACGAATCAATATTCTCTGGTGAACAGCTAACATACTACAGTAGGGAGATTATCTCAAGCTGAAACTAACTGAATCCATATATTACCAAAATGTTACCTTTTGTGTCTGCCTTAGAGCTGAGTGTCTTCAACCTTTTTTAGGCAAAGGACCCCTTGGTTAACGCAGAGCCAGAGCAGGGAACCCCTTTTACATATGTCATCAAATTTAGTGTTGAGTATTATTAATAGTAACTATATATTTTATAATAACAATTTTAATAAGTTTTACCTTTAATAACATACATATACTGTAGTACCATATAATTATTAATATTAGTATATATGTAAATGTATTTGCATAGTTTGCAAATGATGCTTACATTGCAAAGCCATTAAGATAATCATTATTGATGTACAATTTAATAATAATGAGGATGACGATGATAATAATAATAATATTAATAATTATTATTATTATAAATGCCATTTTGTACATGTCTTTGAAGGTTACTTCTCAATGTGCTTTACTAGAAAAATAAAAGATAATAATAAAATAATATATACTCAGTATACAGGGTCACTATGTTTGATTGCTCATATCTTAAAAATGCATAAAGATGTTTGCATGAATTCTGGCATACTTTTATGACTTTTTGTAAACAACAGAATTACGTCACTGTGACATCATCATGAGCAACAACTTGCTACAAATAAATAAGTAATTAAATCGTTTAGCCAAGTTTTCAATGGCAGCAAACTTAGGTGCTTCTCTTTCGCCATTTGGCCCAGTTTTTTGGGGGGGCCAAACAATTTGCTTATTTATTTAGAGTGGCGGGCCGTGCATTTACAGTCTAGGCCTTCAGTGTGATTCATGTCATTAAGAAAACACAGTTTCACAATGAATAAGACACCCTATGCCTTTGGGCATCATACATTATGTCGCAGCTAACTAGTAATACCAATTGACATTTTAAAAACATGTCCATGCACGAAAGCCAGAACTTGAAACGGCACTTAATGCTCAAGCAAGCCTAATTTTAACTGCAGCATGACTGTTTGTGAAATGAACGTCTCCCAAACAGACATTCAAAAATCATAATTTTTCATATGAATCTACCAAGGAGGTCTATGATACCTGGAAAAATCTATCTAATAATATTTGCGATTTAAATGTTGCTTGCAGTAAATTTCGTTTCGTCAGGGTACACGGTTACACTGCGTTCCATTCAAGTTGGATGTGGGATATTCCTACTTGATATCTCCGACCATAAATGTATTCCATTCCCTGATATTTGGAAAATTATGTTTAAGGAAACAAAACTGCAATGCTCCTGTTAGCTTAGCAGGGTCTCCTAGCAACCCAACTGATAAACAATGCTGCAGCGCTAGCATTTGTGCTTCAGATGTACGATTATCAAAAGAGATTATAATGTTTTATACACCTGTTTCTGCAGGCGTTTGTTAAACAAGCTTTAATATCATGTAATGTGGAAACAAACTCATTTATCGATATTACTTAATAAAGTGAATGTTTATCACTTACTTTGTATATCTCCCTGAGTGTCGACATGTTTGTGTGACATCATGCACCTGCATCTCGGCGAAATCGATGTTGAGAATATCTGCACGAGCCTACAAGCTGTAATTCTGACGTCAAGATGCATTCCATTGCACTTTTCCTGTAAAATTCGACTTTCCAAGTTGAATGGAACGCAGCACTACTTTTCAAAACTTGATCTGACACTGAATGCTCAAGCAGCCTAATTTACACTTAGAAAACTCCTGATGTTGCTATAACAATACAAAAAGCACTTGCCAATGTACTTGAAGTGAAAATTGGTCCTCCTTTTCTGTCTAATCAATCGCACGATCATGTAAAACATCTCATGATTTTAAATCCATAAGGATCTCTTTCTCAACGGCAATAACAGCAGTGATGATAGCTGACTCATCAGACAGCTTGATCTAACGCTTTTCGCTCTTGAATTACGTACATCACTAAAAAGCATGATTGTGTCACTCAAGGCCAGCTAGAAGGCCTCGACCGGGACATATCCTAAAGATCACACCAACCAAGAACAAATAAATCAATCTGATTGGCTGATGAATCTGACAGTCTGACTTAGATGCGTATTCATTTGCACTGTTGAGGGATTCTGAAGAAATTCTGAAGTCCTGATGGGGTGGAGCTCAGACTCACGCGCTGCTTCGGTCATGTGATATATGAAACAGCTGTCACACTTTGCTTGTAAGCATCAAGGAATAAATTCTGATTGGATAAACTTTTCATTTTTATCTATTTGTTTGTAGATTAATTAAGAGTGGAAAACGATTAAAAATACATAGGCAAAAAGGTAATTTAGAATGAAAGGATGAAAAGATATTTATTTATTAGGCATGTTACGCCAGCAGAGAAGGCTTTGGATTTGCCTGAGAATTTGCCACTGTTTATTGACAGTGACAGTGACATTTTGTTGTTTACAAAAAGCAGTAGAAGAATGCCAAAAAAAATGCCTTTATGCATTTTTAAGATATGAGCAATTATACCTAGTGGCCCGGTATTTTTTTTTTTTTTTTTTTTTTTTGGGGGGGGGCACCCTGTAAACATCTATAATAATAATAATAATAATAATAAACATTATTATTTATATAGCACCTTTTAATGTAACTTCTCAAGGTGCTTTACACATAAAAATAAAACAATATATACTCAATATTAACGTGTATTAAAAACATTAATAGTAGTAATAATACAAAATATAAAAATAAAGATACAAAATTGAAAGACCCTACCTTGGTGAAAGAATGAATCAATAAATTAATCGATCAGCTACTGTGTGATGAACTGATGGGTGAATGATTGACTGAAGGTTCTGCAGATTATATATTTGCCAGGTGTCTGTGAGTACAGTGAAGCTGCTAGGCCTGATTTGGGTTTGGCCCTCCTGTTCTGCATGTTCTCAGGTGAAGAATGCTGCCATTACAGATCTCCCACGTGATTTACTGGGATCGAGTACAAGCATGGGCCTCGGGCTAAAAGGGTCATCATGACAATTATAAAATCTTGTTTTCTCTTTCTTTGTTGCCCAGCCCTGCATTCCTCTGGGTAATTTACAGCACTGCTGTGAATAGCTACTTCATTTGCAACGTTTGTGGCATATTGACATATTGTTGCTGTTAAACAGTGTTGAAGGTGGAGATACATGGTGTGTAATTACAGGTTGACTCTGAACTAGAGTTTAGTAAACTGTCATCAAAATCAACTTTTCCCCTCTTTGAGAAGAAGAGAAAAAATTATAGATCAAAGAGAAGAGATGAGAAGAGTTATTTGTTTAACTCTATTGTCCAGTTTCCTTTTAAACCAGATAAAGGAATAATTCACCAAAAAATTCAAATTCTGCCATTACTCATGTCGAATCTGTATGACTTTCTTTCTTCAGTGGACCTTAAAAGGAGATGTTTTGCAGAATGTCAATACATGTCACGGCAGGTTTGATAAATAAAACTGCATTGCTTCCTGCCTGTCTTAAATTAAATAAATTAAAAGTCAAGTTGAATTAAGTTAAATAAGAGTAACAATTTGAATGGAATGAAAAAAGTAGGGCGGTATGTGTTGAAACCAGGACAGCAGAAACAAATGTGCCAAAATTAGTTTGAGACAATAAATAGTGATAAACAAACAACATACATAAAGTCTAGGGTTGTAATAAAAACATGTTTTCTTTATTCTCTCTCCAAGCAGGCATATTCCAGTGGTCTGTTAATCTAGAGCAGCTTCTTGTTAAATAACTATTTAAACATTTGTGATCATGAGAGCTCATTAACAGTATTATCTAAAAAGAATTAATATTAATACCAGAGCTTTCACTCTTTCTGTATATATGTCTATACATGAATTTATCAGTTGCATGTCTTTTCTGCTGGTTTGTGGGTTACATAGATATTCCAGAGTCCCAGAGTGTGTGTATGTGTTGAGTGTTTTTTTTTTTTGTTTGTTTTTTTTTTTTGTGTGTGTGTGTGCTGTCTTTTTATGCCTGTTTTAATTGTGGGGGTGCAGGAATCCAGTCGCATGCTCATGCACAAAGCAGGTATAAGGGCTAATTATGAGAAACAGAGAGAGGGAGACAGGAAGGCCTGGTTTGCAGCTGGCCTCCAGACTGGTGCTATGCAATGGAATCCTCTTTTCTCTCTCCCACTCGTTCTCTCTCTCCTTGTACTCTTGTACTGTTAATTTTGGTTTCCCTTTTCTCTCTCCAGTATTTGCACTCTGTGTGGCCAATTAGAGCATGGCTTATGGGGGAGTTTGGAGATTAGCTGTGTTCTGCTGTTTCCTGGCCATGCTGTGCTGAGGGATCGAGTGGGTGTGTTCCTTTGTACTGCACACTTCATCTGTCCTCAGGACCCACCGACTTTTCTTATGGGATAGCACGAGGCTTGAGAAATAGGATATCAACCTGAAGTTGTAAAGGACAAAAGCATAATTTTATAGCAAGCTTTTTTAACACATTTTAACTGCACAGATGAATACAGTCGCCCAAATTAGACACTTAATTCACACTTCAATAAAAAAGATTTTTTTTTTTTTTTTTTTAAATGTTTGAAAACAATTGCATTAGATGAACAAATATTGTTAACACCACAATAAAGTATGCATTAACATTAGCAATAGTTAACATTATCTAACAAAGAAATGTATTCATCTTTGGTATTGCAACTACTACATTTACTAATACATTATTATAATAAAAGTTGTATATGTTAACATATAGGAATATTAAAGGAATATTCTAGGGTCAATACAAGTTAAGCTCAATTGACAGCAATTACCACAAAAAATCAAGGTTACAGTGAGGCACTTACAATGGAAGTGTAGGGCCAATTTTTTGGAGGGTTAAAGGCAGAAATGTATTGTGAAGCTTATAATTTTATAAAAGCACCTACATTCATTCTTCTGTTAAAACTTGTGTAATAAGTTTCTGGAGTCAAAGAGAACTGTTTAAATCGGATGGCCTCCAGCCAAACACACTTGGTGTAAAAGTGCTAAAGGACAATATCTACTTATCTTTCATTCATCCATCTTCAACATGCACAAATCCACTCAACCTGGATGGCACACAAACACCACCACAGTGTCAGGATGACCACAGGATCACACTTCAGCACCTGGATGGACATTTGATCGACAAATCCCTCAATAACACTGTGAAGACACAACATCCACTGCTCAGGGACAAAATCCAGGCTGAGCCCCACACACAGAGCATACTACAGTCAGACTGTGGCGACTTAGGACTGCTCCAAGATACAGGACCCAAGGATGATTTCCTGGAAAAAAGCAGAGGGAGCCAAGATAACATACTTCAGCTTCCAGAAACACCAGAGTCACAGTCTCTTGTCACCACACACTTTCTCCATCTCATCAACATCCCCACTTCTGAGCTTCTCAGTGAAAATGGAGGAACTAGTGTATGCTGGAAGAAAGCTCTCCCACTCCATTGCTGTGAGCCCCCACATACCAACCAAAAAACGGTGGGCCCCTCTACCACCAAAGCCTGCAGTCCCAGCTCACCCTCCCTCTGAGAGAGCTCTCCGGCCACTGCCACAACGCAAGGGTACACATCATCCTCCTTCTGCTCTCGGTGAACAACAAACAACTGAAAACAGCTCTCAGTGATATGTGTTGGGTCCCTGCTATAAGGTAGCAGCAACACTCACAAATGTTTACAGAACAAACGGGAACCCGCTGTGCCAGTACTTTTTCAATATCTGTTATGTTAAGTGATAGGAAGACTAAGGCCTTCTCAAGGTGTATGGCAATCCGATCTAATCTGTTGACTATTAGACATCAATCCAACATTGCTGTGGGGCCAAAAACAGATACTGTCAAGTTAGCACTTTTAAACATTCGCTCACTAAAGAACAAGTCATTTTTAGTCAATGACCTCATCACCACAAACAACCTGGACTTTATGTTTCTAAATGAGACTTGGTTAGATAACAGCTGCAGTGCAACAGTCCTCAATGAATCAGCCCCTCCAAACTTTACTTTTATGAGTGTCTGTAGAGCTGTTAGGAGAGGTGGAGGATTAGCTGCAATATTTAAATATGTCTTTCAATGCAAGCATCACTTGGTGATTACTTGCCCTTTGAATATCTAAGTATTATACTAAAATGTGCTCCATGCATTCTATTTATAATTATTCATAGGCTCCAAAATACTCTCCTGGCTTTGTTGATTATTTTACAGAACTGTTACCAACAACTTCCTCTGAATTTGACTGTTTTGTTATTGCTGGGGATTTGAACATTCATATAGATAATCCTGAACACAACACTGCCAAAGAACTCATATCAGATATGGACCCACACACAATCGCAGACCCACTCTTGATCTGCTCATTAGTAAAGGTCTGATCATTTCATCCACTGTTATTTAGGACGTCGCGCTATCTGACCATTTCTGTATTTTCTTTGAAATATTGATTTCTCCTGCCACTGAAGTTAGATCTGTCTCTGTCATAAAGAGGTACATAAATGAGAACACTAGTGTGCAATTTATCAAGGCTATATCTTTGAAACCAAGTATATCTGCAGATTGTTTATGTTCTCCTCGATAACTCAAAAGTTAAAAATGCTATTGATGACATTGCTCCTGTAAAGGTCAGGACAATCACTGGCAGGGGAAAAGCATCTTGGAGAAAAACAACAGCAGTGAAAAACATGAAAAGAAAATCCAGGAAAGCAGAACAAATGTGGCGGAAAACACAACTTGAAATCAATTAAAATATCTATAAAGACAGCCTTCATGCTTTCAATTTGGAACTAGGCACAGCTAGGCAGACCTTCTTCTCAAACATTATTAACAGCAATGTAAACAACACCTGCACTCTTTTTGCTACTGTAGAGAGACTAACAAACCCCCAACACAGGTTCCCTGTGAAATGCTCTCTGACAGCAAATGCAACGAGTTTGCATCTTTTTTCATGAAGATCAATGATATTAGAATGACGATCAGCTCACCCTCATGTTGCACTGAGGTCAGACAGCACCCATAACAAAAACTTCTTGGCAAATTGATGGCAAAACCCTGGAAGAAAAAGTACAGCATCTTAAAACGTCAACCTGCTGTCTTGACACACTCCCCACATAATTTTTCAAAAATTTGTTTAACTGTCTGTAAAATGATCTGTTAGAAATAGTAAATGTGTCACTCCTTTCAGGCACGTTTCCCTGAAAACTGCAGTTGTCAAGCCCCTTCTTAAAAAGAGCAATCTGGATAACTCAATACTGAACAAATACAGACCAATTTCAAATCTTCCTTTCATAGGCAAAGTCATTGAAAAGGTTGTTTTCAATCAGCTGAACAAATTCTTAATCTCGAATGGCTACTTGGACAATTTCTAGTCTGGTTTCCGACCCCATCATAGCACAGAGACGGCACTCATAAAGATCCTTAATGATATTCGGCTAAATACTGATCCAGGCAAAATATCAGTGCTGGTATTATTAGATCTCAGTGCTACTTTTGACACTGTTGACCACAACATTCTCCTAGACAGATTTGAAAACTGGGTATGGCTCTCTGGGACACTCCTCAGTTGGTTCAGGTCTTATCTAGAAGAGAGGGGATTCTATGTGAACATAGGCAACTATGAATCTGAGTGAGCATCCATGACGTGTGGAGTCCCACAAGGCTAAATTCTTGTACCGCTCCTGTTCAACCTGTATATGCTCCCACTAGGCCAAATTGTGAAAAAGAACCAAATTGCATACCATAGCTATGCAGATGACACCCAGATCTATCTAGCCTATCACCAAATTACTACAGCCACATAGACTCTCTGTGCCAGGCTAATTAACATTTGGATGTGCCAAAACTTCCTTCAGTTAAACGATGACAAGACAGAGGTCATTGTATTTGGCAACAAAGGCAAAATTCCCAAGGTGAATACATACCTTGACTCCAAGGGACTAAAGAAAAAAAATCAAGTAAGGAATCTCGGTGTCATTTTGGAGTCAGAACTTAGTTTCAGTAGTCACATCAAGCAATAGCTAAATCAGCCTACTATCATCTCAAAAATATAGCCAGAATGATATGTTTTGTATCTAGTCAAGACTTAGAGAAACTTGTTCGTGCATTCATCACCAGTAGGTTGGACTACTGCAATGGACTCCTCACCGGCCTTCCCAAAAATACCGTTAGACACCTGCAGCTCATTTAGAATACCGCTGCCAGGATTTCGTACCCGAACCAAAAAATCAGAGCATATTATTCCAGTCGTCAGGTCTTTACACTGGCTTCCATTTAAATTTAGAATTGATTTTAAAGTACTATCACTTGTTTATAAATTACTCAATAGCCTAGGACCTAAATACATTTCATATATGCTTGTTGAATATAAACCTAACAGACCTCTCAGATCATTAGGATCAAGCCAGTTAGACATACAGAGGGTTCATTTAAAACAAGGTGAGACAGTGTTTAGCTATTATGCCACCCACAGCTGGAACCAGCTTCCAGAAGATGTCAGATGTGCTCCAACAGTAGCCACATTCAAATCCAGACTGAAAACACATCTGTTTAACTGTGTATTTACTGACTGAGCACTGTGCTGCACTCACTGATTGCACTGCATCATTTTATTTCTGTATTCTTTTTTTATTATTCATTTGAATAATTTTTACTTATTTTTACATTCATTGGTTTACATTTTAATCTAAAGTATTGTTCTTAATGGGTTTTAAAATTAATTGTATCTTGTATTTTCTTTATAATTTATATGTAAAGCACTTTGAATTGCCATTGTGTATGAAATGTGCTATATAAATAAACTTGCCTGCCTTGCCCAGCCTAGTATTTGAGCTGTTAAGTTTAAATAGTTTAAATCATTGTTTTTATTGCCATTTTGGGGTTTTAGGATATACAGCGTTATGTCGTCATGGCAACGAAGTTGGAAAATTGGAAATAACTTCAAACAGAAAAGGTCAGTAAGTGATTTTATCACACTAAACTCTTTAAACACACATACTATTTACATCTACTTACAGTGTAAGTGCTTCACTGTAACCCAGATTTATTTTATTATTATTATTATTTTTATTTTTTTTTTAATGAAAAGGAGGGTCAAGTCAAAGTAAATTTTTTGATAATCAACATTATGCCACAAATGCTGTTAATTAAGCTGAACTCGTAGTGATCTAACATGAACTATAAACAATATTATTATTTAGTATTTTCATAAATGTTCATTAACCAAGAGAAATAAATGCTGTGAAATGTCATTGTAATTGTTTTGCAACGTCATGATACTTAACTAATTTTAACGTACAGAAACCTTATTGTAAAATGTTACCAAAATAGCATACTAAGTGGTATTTATTTTAAAGAAAGATAGCACAGGCACACTTTTCAAGCTAAACATTTTACAAAAAGAAAGTTTAAAATGAGAAACAATATATAAACTCTAAAGTAAAGACAAACATTTTGAAATTAATTTTGTTAATGCAAAACTACACATGCATGTTATTTAGTTAGGACACTTGTGTAACGTTGAGGGGAAATTACTTTACACATCCACTAAAAATTACCTTTATTAAAAGTCCTTACAAAAATGCCTCAGAAAAATGTAGTTAGTTCTGAGAAAAATCTGTAGCATAATTTGTTTGCAGATGGCACTTGCTTTGATATTGTGTGATCTAATAAAATGATATTTCAACACTTTTAAGTGAGACTTAAGTATCCAAACCCTTTTGGGGCCACTGTATATCCCTCCTACAGTAACTGCTTGTCAATAGTGGGTATGGTTATGGGAGAAGTGTGTGTCCTGAGGTTATTTGCTGAGGTAAATATGTATGGCTACACAGTGCAGGCCCTTACCTGGGAGGAAGCTCGTCTTATCTGCCACTGTCTGCATCAATCAGAATGATCATGTTCTGGGTGTTACTTAAAAAAAAAAACTCATCACTGTGTGATAAAGAAAACATCACATCATTTGTCAGGAGAGGCCTACTGACAAGACCCCCATTAAGATCCCTGCCTCAGGCTTTAGATGGACGAGTCATTGCCTGTCTGTTTTGAGTGACAGTTGATAAAGCGTCATCTGGCAAGGGAGGACATATGTGTTTACAGATCACTCTCGGCTAATTGTAGGCAACATTTTTTTCCAACCCAGTGTCCCTCATCAGAGGCTTCACTCTACTGTCTGTCTTCAAACTTAGCTCTCCCCTCTAAATGAGTCTTGACACTGTGGAGAAATGGCTAATGGATCTGTGTAATGGCTTCTGATGACAAACTCCATGCTTGGAGAACCATGTAATCTCTCCACAATTAATTAAAGTGCTTACTGCTCTCTTACACAAATACACACACAAATGCACATACACACTCCTTCTCATCATCTCCTCTCCTCCTCCCTCTCCTTCTTTTTCCCTAAGCAGATGTGGCTAAATGACAGGTATAGCATCGGCCTGGCCTTTTATAAAAGAGAGGGGTGCTGGGAGACACAGATGTGGGGTTAATGCTGTGGTAACGCTGGGATGGATGTGAGGGTCCTGTGCTCCTTAGCATCTGCAGCTAGGCACTAATAATTACCAAGGAAACCCCCAGCAGCACAACAGTCTGTTAACACCTTACGTTGTGCAGCACCACAAAGAGAGATAACAATGCTGTAGGCTTGCGTGTTTTCATTGTTTCACTTTTATTTGCTTAGCTTCAGCAGTTAATAATTTTTTCAACTTGATATTTGCTTATGCATTATGTCTGTTGTTGCATTTGATTGGCTGTAATTCTTGCATTCGTCAGTGAACGTTTAAACAGGAACTTCACTTAAATTCATGGGTTCTCCCTTGGTCTCCATCATGTAGAAGGTTTGACTCCCCAAACCTACAACCCCAATTCCGAAAAAGTTGGGACAGTATTAAAAATGCTAATAAAAACAAAAAGAATTGATTTGTAAATGATATTCACCATTTGCTATATTGAAAGCACCACAACTACAAATTATATGATGTTTTTCCTTGTGAATTTCATTGTTTTTTGAAAATGTACAGTAATTTCAAATTAGATGATTGCAACACGCTCCAAAAAAGTTGAGACAGGGTCAATTTAAGACTAATAATAATTTGACGAGTTGAAATAACAAGGTGATGTGAAACAGGAGATGTTAAACTGGTGAGGCAACGTGTTATAGTATATAGGGAGACTCCAAAAACAGTCTAGTCCTTCAAGAGCAAGGATCATTCGAGACTTGCCAATTTGCCAACAGATGCTTCAGCAAATAATCCAGCACTTTGAGAACAATGTTCCCCAGACAAATTAGAAGGATTTTGGGCATTTCACCCTCTACAGTGCACAATACAGTTAAAAGATTCAAGGAATCTGGTCAAATCTCGGTGCATAAAGGGCAAGACGAAAACCACTTCCGAATGCACGTGATCTCCGATCCCTTAGATGACACTGTCTTAAAAAATGTCATTCATCTGTAATGGATATCATGAACATGGGCTTGGGGTAACCTTTGTTAGTCAACACCGCTTGCCGCTGCATCCACAGATGCAAGTTAATACTTTAATATGCAAAGCAGAAGCCCTACATCAACACTGTCCAGAAGCGCTGCCGACTTCTCTGGGCTCGGTCTCATCTTAGATGGAAAGTAGAACAGTGGAATGGTGTGTTTTGGTCCGAAGAGTCCACATTTAAAAAAAAGTTTTGGAAAAACAAAGCCATCGTGTTATCCGGGCCAAAGAGAAAAAGGACCATCCAAGCTGTTATTAACGTCAGGTCCAAAAGCCAGTGTCTGTATGGGCCAGGGGTGTGTCAGTGCCCATGGCATGGGTAATTCGCACATCCGTGAGAACACCATGAATGAAGACAGATATGTACAAATTTCGGAGCAACATATACTGCCATCCAGCACCATCTTTTCTAGGTACGTCCCTGCATTTTCCAGCAGGACAACTTCAAACCACATACTGCCTGGATTACAAGTGCATGGCTGTGTAAGCAGAGAGTGTGGGTGCTAGATTGGCCTGCCTGCGGTCCTGACCTGTCTTCAATTGAGAATGTGTGGTGCATTATAAACACAATAGATGGCAACGAAGACCCCGTACAATTGTGCAGCTGTAAGACCTACATAATGGATGAATGGGGGAAAACTCCACTTTCTAAACTTAACAAACTTATGTCTTCAGTGCTCAAATACTTAATAAGTGTTATTAGAAGAAATAGTGACGTTTCGCAGTGTTAAATACTCAACTGTCCCAACTTTTTTGGAGCATTGCAATTATCTGATTTGAAATTACTGTACATTTTCAAAAAACAATGAAATTCACAAGGTAAAACGTCATATAATGTGTAGTTGTAGTGCTTTCAATATAGCAAAGGGTGAATATAATTTACAAATCACTCCTTTTTGTTTTTATTAGCAATTTTCATACTGTCCCAACTTTTTTGGAATTGGGTTGTACTTCAAAAATGGGCACAAATGAATGCTTATTCATATATACTGTATATACAGTATGTATACATACAGTACATACACGCCCTGACACTTTATTAGGAACACTGTACTAATAATGGGTAGGGCTCCCTATGCTCTCAAAACAGCCTCAGTTCTTCATGACATAGAACATTCCTTTTGAGATTCTGGTCCATGTTGACATGATTGCATCACACAGTTTCTGCAGATTTGTCAGCTGCACATTCATGCTGCGAATCTGTGACTGGGAAGCCACTGAAGAACAGTGAACTCATTGTCATGTTCATGAAACCAGTTTGAGATGACTTTTGCTTTGAGACGACTTTTGCTTTGAGACATAACGCATTATCATGCTGGAAGTAGCCATTAGAAGATGGGTAAATTGTGGCCATGAATGGATGCACATGATCAGCAATGATACTCAAATAGGCTGTGGCATTCAAGTGATGATTGATTGGTATTAACATGCCCAAAGTGTGCCAAGAAAACATTACCCAAGCTATTGCACCACCGCCACCAGCCTGGACTGTTGACACAAGGCAGGTTGGGTCCATGGATTTATGCTGTTGGTGTCAAATTCTGACCCTACCATCTGTGTGCCTCAGCAGAAATCGAGATTCATCAGACCAGGCTATTTTATTCCAGTCTTCAACTGCCCAGTTTTGGTTAGCCTGTGCACACTGCAGCCTCAGCTTTCTGTTTTTGGCTGACAGAAGTGGAATCCGACGTGGTCCTCTACTGTTGTAGCCCATCCGCCTCATGTTTTGATGTGTTGTGCATTCTGAGATGCTATTCTGCTCACTACAATTGTACAGAGGTGTTATCTGAGTTACCATTGCCTTTCTGTCAGCTTGAACCAGTCTGGCCATTCTCCGTTGAGCTCTCTCATCAACAAGGCGTTTCCGTCCGCAGAACTGCTGCTTACTGGATGTTTTTTTTTTTTTGTGTGTGTGTTTTTGGCACCATTCTGAGTAAAGACTGTTGTGCGTAAAAATCCCAGGAGATCAGCAGTTACAGAAATACTCAAACCAGCTTGTCTGGCACCAACAATCATGCCACAGTCGAAATCACTGAGATCACATTTTTCCCCATTCTGATGGTTGATGTGAACATTAACTGAAGCTCCTTACCCATATGTGCATGATTTTATGCACTGTACTGCTGCCACATGATTGGCTGATTAGATAGTAGGTGTACAGGTGTTCCTAATAAAGTGCTCAGTGAGTGATATGTGCATATACAGTGTGTGTGTGTATATATATATATATATATATATATATATATTTGAATATACATACATATATATTTATTTATTTATTTGTACTCATCAATTATCTGTGATCATTAAGTACTGAAAACAATCACAGAAATGAATTGGTCTAAAGGTGTGGGGACCCTGAAGACTTAGCCATAACTTAAAAAAAAAAAAAGATGTTGCATGCATTAGGAATAGCAAGCTATGGTGATGCAATTTTCTCTTTTTTTTTTTCTTTTTTTATAAATCTTCAATGTGATCTTTCCAGTCCAGTTTTTCCATTACGGCTGGCTTCTCTCATTTGCAAGATCAAGATGACTGGCCACAAAATGTTATTTTATTTCTAAACCAATTACCACATCATCTGTCCAGTCCTATTAATAATGCCTACTACATTAGTTACTGCAAATCCTGCATGCACTCCTCTCAGCCTAGAGGGAACTTTGACTGATACTCCTCCAGTTCCATCACATTTAAATTTTGTGTTTGTCTTTTTCACCTTTTTGTTTTGTTTTGTTTTGCCACTGCAATATTGATCCAAATGCAAAAGCATAATTAAGATCATTTTCGAGATAATTCCTCCATCTCGGTCGATGTTCTATAAATAAATTAGACATTTTCTATGCTTTGTGTAAGTTTTGATAGGAGCTATCAGTTTGGAGTTGCCTTCACCATTGATTCGATTAAAGGCATTATGCATTGTTTAATGAGTTTTACACTTGGCTGAGTGGAGAAGAATTTCAACACATTGTTTGGCCCAAAAGTCACTCTTTCTCTTTGATTCTCTGCCTTTCCTCTTCATCTGTCCTCATCCTCCTCATTCTGGCAAAGAAAAATCACACTTGCATAGAGCAAACAAGCATTGCACAAATCACTGGAGCCTTTTATTTGAAAATGTGTTTGTTTTTCTTCCTCCTAATGGATTCTCAAAATCAGTTTTGCTTTAATTTCCATTTTCATAAGAGTTTGATAAATACAACAGGAATTAATATTGAGATTGTTTGCCTACCATATGTAAGAGATTGTTGGAAAACAAAAACAAAAATTCACCATGGTGCAAATTGTCTTGCAATTAGAATTCTTGAAAGTAAATGCTTTCACTCTTGTTTTTCCTCATATCTCTTTCTCTGTGTCTACCTCTCTCACTCCTATTTAGCTTTCATAGCAGTCTTGTTTAGACACCCATTTCATACCTGTGTCTGTTTGGAAAATGCAGTGTATAAAAGATGAGTTGAATATGTTTGTCTAAATATTGCCCTCCTTCCCCGTGCTGATCTGTCTTGCTTAGAGAAGCAATCCTAGGTGCTGTGGATAAACTAATATTAGAGCATCACCTCAGAGAGACAATACAAACGATGGGGTAATCTTTCATCTCTTTATGCATACAGGGAAATATGAAAAATTGCAGTTTAGGAATATTTCTGGAAGATTGGAGGCTCAAGCTGCGGTCGCCGTAGCGCCCAGGGCCACTTCTGACGCCGTGACAACCAGAGGAAGAGTGATGAGAGTATTATGCCCGCCTGTCGCCCCACTACAAGCCCCCTGCCAGGGCCGCACATCAACACGCACACACACAAGCTCATGCACTATTTCTCTCATCGCAGTGATTGACAGCTGGGCTTGACATAATTGTCTCCGTTATCTCTCTCTCTGGTCTCTTTATTGCTCCTGCTGCGGCGCAGTCTCTGCTGGAAGAGACAGATAAATCTGTCATTTATCACTCCTGCTTTCTTCCCTCCATCCATCCCTTCCTCACTCAGTCTCTAACAGACCCTGTTAGGGGGTAATCTGCCCGTGTTAGCCAGCTAGACTATTCATCACCATGAGTGGACCCGGAGGGGTCACTCCGCTCATCCATCCCCAGTCCCTGTTCGCTGAGCCCAGGCTGGGTGCTGGGAGCGAGCTGGTGTGAGTGGCGCTCAGGATCAAGCTTAGGGCAAACAGAAACAGGCTCACAGCAATAAGGCAGCATTAGGCTGGGATTGACGCGCACGCTCTGAGGCTGAACTCTCGTGATTAGATCTCATATTAGCTGTTAGCACATGGCTAACACCTGAAAACCCCAGTGCACGGAGTAAGCCCTGGGACTTATTGAACACACAGCCATATCCCTGGCCTGTGTGTGTGTGTGTGGGATGATATCAGAACACCATCAATAGTTTTCTTGGTCGAATTGCTAACAAACAAAGATTTTTAGAAGAATATTTCAGCTCTGTTGGTCATACATATTTTAAGACATTAAAGGGGATAGTTCACATGTTGTTCCAAACATGTATTATTATTATTTTCCCTCCATGGAACCCAAAAAGGAGATCTTAGGCAGAATGTTAGCCTTAGTCACCATACGACGGAAGAGAATCATATGGTTTTGGAACAACAGGAAGGTGTGTAAATGACAGAATTTTCATGTTTGGAAGAACTGCACTTTTAATACATGATTTTCTGTAAAGCTGCTTTGAAATATTATGTCTTGTTAACTAAGATGTACTTGATTTGACTAGAAAAGGATGTAGTGATCTGGAGAGTGTGGGTACCAACCCTCCAAAGTGCTAAATTCCCCACAATTTAGTAGATGAATGCTATTCCCTTCACTCCCTATCTACTTTCAGAGAGAGAGAGAGAGAGAGAGAGTATTTATTTTGTCGTTTTATTGCGTCATCTTTCTCTAAAGCTTTTTTGTTGCTGAGAGCCCCAGAGCATCTCTGTTTACTCTCCATATATATGTATTATCAGCCTCTCTCCCCTCCTCTGCAATATAGACTTTTTACTTCACAGCCCACTGCTTATTTTTGTCTTCTTTTTTGTTTTATTCAGCTATATAATCGCTATGTCCCTGGGTAAATCAGCTGAATATGTGTGTAAGGCAGCCGTTCGGTGTTGATGAGATCAGCGTTCTCATATCTCGCTACACAGTGTGTAGATTTATTGGGCTTCGATAGGAACAAGCGAGCCATAGCTCTGGGCCAATAGACTGCCTCCTGCCTGCGTGTACTTATTTCACAGGGCTGCTCAGCATCAGGCCAGTGGTCCCCATGGGTCTTCTCATCACCAGAGGCTGCCTACACAACTGCCTAAGTCATTACCTGTTATTATATAAAGCAATGCAGTGGGGGATGAGTGCTGATGGGTCTCAATCTCAGATGCTTTGAGTTGAATCTCGAGTGTCTTTCCACTTCTGTCTCTTTCTTAAGTCTCTTTTCTTTGTTTGACGGCCTTCTAGTCTTTGAGTTTTTTTTTTTTTTTTTTTTTTTTTTCAAACTGTTTAATAAAATCCTCTGTTGGGTGTTATTCTAATTACAGTAGGCTTCTAGTTTTCCTCTCCTCTTTTTCTTTCTTATTAGGGGAAATCTTGATTCTTAACATTTCACAAAATTTTGTGTGTACCTATAAGGCCTTGAGCAAAGAACATACAGTATAAGGAGGAGGAGACAGACCACTTGTAGAAAAATGAATGGGAAAAATTGCAATGCTCAAGACTATAGCTGTAGAAAAGAAAGTCCCACCTTTCAGTTAAATTGCCATTTTAATCGAGGTGTAGCATGTTATTGTCACTGGAGAACATGCATGTACATTAGCTAGACCAGCCTAAAAACAGTCCTTTTTTACGGGTGATATGAGTTAAAGAAACAGTTCACCCAAAATGTAAGATTCTTTCATAATTTTCTCACCTTCATGGCATTCCAAACCCGTATGAATTCCTTATACGGAACACAAAAAGAGATATTTTAATTAATATCTCATTCCGTCTTTTCAATACAATGGCAGTGGATAGTGCCTCACTTTAAAGCTTACTATTCCTTTAAAGTAGTACAAAGTTGCGATACCATTGTTGTCAGATTTGTTTGTAAATGAGATGGCTGGTGGAGTTCAGGGTGCCCATTTGTCAGTGCGGGCGCCTCGTGCCACCACCGGCAAGATGCCGCCGTGGATGGCTGCCCATGTCGCCCATGCCTAAATCCGCCATTGCTCAAAACTACAAACAGTCCCTGCAATGACATCAATAGACAGAACAAACATGACGATAGAACAATATGTCCAAACGCATCAATGCTAAGTAAGGCAGAACTATACTTTTAGTGATGAATGCGAAGAATGTATTTGTGTCAGGAATTAATAACCGAAAACTTAAACACAAGAAAACTCTTACTTAAACTGAATAAGTGATCAATGAAATAGTAACAACTCACATTTATATTTGTTCTCTGGGAGCCGGGCTAAATGTGACATGGATCAGTCACACCTCAGAGGTCAAATACACAACCTGTAACATTCATAATTATAACATAACCGGAATAAATGCACATGACTAAAAATGCTTTGATTACCTTTTGATTATAACAATTGTTAGTAAATGTATTCAGCTCATCAATAGGCTGAAGAGACAGGGGTAAATCCACCCCTTCAACATTATTTAAATCTGGCTTTTTTGAAACACAATTTTGACAAAAAGTTCTGTAGATTTTTTATCATTCCCCAATGCCAGATACTTTACGTGCATGCCTAGATAGAAACTAGCTGCCCGGGGTGTTGCCAAGATGGCTGCTTAGTGAGCTGACTTGCCTTAAAGGGACTTTGACTTGAGTTATTGTTTTAGTCACACTCAGTTTTGATCCTCTGAAAGCCACACTTGTTCCTGTTGTTGGTTGTATTCGAGGCTGTAGTTCAAAAAGAGATTAGGCGATACTTTTTTCACAACATGTTGTCAAAATACTATATAGATTGCCTTTAGACCTTCTGTTGCACACACATAAAGCAGGATAGCTTTCTGTAATCAGTGTGTGTGTGTGTGTGTGTGTGTGTGTGTTTGTGTCTGTTTGTTTCCATATGTGTAGTATTACAGCAAATCTCTGTGATATCCTGCAGAGAAATTTCATCAGATGACAAGCTCACTCTCAAACACTCATGAGGGGGTCTCTCTTTCAGTCTCTGTCTATCTGAGATATCAAGCGGTATTAAGGGTCTTTTCCAATATCTGAACAAAATAGGGGATTTGGTTTTGACCGCAATAGGTCTTCCCCGGTCTGCCTTTACCACATACTAATTCATGAGACATCGGACAAAATAGTAACATTTCCAGTTTTAAATTAATTAGAGAATGTTCTTTGTAATTGTGTTTTTTTGTTTGTTTGTTTTTTTTCACAACCTTGATGTGTCAACACCATAACACAAATTTAGATTACAATTTTTAGGATATATCCTTTATATAAATTAGGTCATATTAGTAGCTTGCAAATTAAAACTGTACAAGTGTGATATGCACATTTCCCTTTCGTCAACATCTTAACATTTTGTCAGTAGATGGAACTGACCGTTTTAAACAACTCTGCATCTCTCAATTCATTCAATAATCAAAGTTAATGTTAGATTTCAGTTCTGTAGCCGGTTTCCTTCCAGTACTCAAGAATGACTGCTATTTGGTTTTCATTGATTATTTACTCTATGAATACAACCTGCAAACTTTTTTAGGTGATTCAATATACATGACATATTCTCTCAGTTTGTCTTTACCCAGTTTATTGCTTCTTTGTTTTATTGTATTTTAGAAAAGTTTTCTGTATGTCTCACTATGCCCAGGTCATCTTTCTTCTTTTTGCACGCGCGCACACACACGCACACACACGCACACACACACTGGTCTTGTATAGATTTTGTGTAGGTGAGCAATATTAACAGAAACTGCTACAGCAGGCTAATCAATGCACTGTGTAAAGACATGCAGACTAGTGAGTGAAATCGCCGTTTGGACACGATGACTGTCGATAAGCAGCTGTCCTCCTGATGACTGTAATTGGCCTGGTGTGACCAATCTCAACTCAAAGGATTTGTGTCATGGTAAATTGAGCATCTCTTTTGTGTGGACAGTAATAGAGATGCTGTGTCATTTTATTCATTCCACTTTAGAATTCCTAGAATTTTCAGTAGTTCTAGGCCGTTTGCCTGATTCGCACAAAATTTGGTATACGTCATCTACATACCCTCCTGACAAAAAGTTGTCAAAAGAATTGTGATACGTTCCATCGTTCAGAAGATATAGGCAAATATGTTTTGGGGGGTGGCCTATTATGACTAATTAGCCTGTATCTTGTGTGCAATTTTCAAACTTAACAAAACTTTGTACACATAGACAAGAGAACACTCTGAGGTTACATGCCATCATTCATTTAGTTCATTTTTGATGCTAGGGGGTGGTATAACTTAATAAAATCCTAATTGTGCAACTGTGCTCAAAGCAGTTGAATTAACTCCAGAACCATATAAGATCATTTGTTTTATTGTTATTTATTTTTTTATTCATGTGAATCCATCAGTGCCACCAAATCATTTAGTTACATGAATTTCGATTTCCACAAAAAAATGTGTCTATCATTTTGATTTTATTGAAAAACTTTTTTTTTTATTCGAACTCGTCCTAGGCTGTTTGCCCGATTCGCATGAAACTTTGTATACATTATCTACAGACATTCTTGACAAAATTTTATTAAAATAATTTTAATATGTCAAATCATTCAGAAGATATTCGCTGATAGGGTTTTGCTTGTGGCCTGTTATGACTAATTGACTCATATCTTGTGAGCACAATTTGTAAGCTTAACAAAACTTAATATTCATGCACAAAAGAACATTATAGGTAACGTGCAAAATGTAATCAATTTTATCATAAAAAATACTTAATTTATCAACTGTATTTCAGGCAATAAGCTGAAAAGGCTGTTGTACTGTTTGTCCACCAAAGGGAGTCAGACGACGATAAATCATTCAAAGAGTCTTCAAAGACTATTTAAAGGTAGACTAAGTGTGGGTTGCACCAGCCAGGATTAATCTTAAATTTATATTAAATCAAGGTTTATCTGATAATTCTGTTGCACAAAACTTTAAACTTTGTTTAAAAATAATCATTTAAATAATAATTTTTATCCTGATTTTAATTTCTCAGTAAATCTGAATTAACTTGAATCCTGTTGCTCCAATACTTTAAATTCTGATTTAAATTATGGATTAACTTTAAACTTGCAGCTGAGGTGGTTTAAATATTAAATTGACCTACAATTAAACACGAGTGACTTTGTAAGAAAACAATGAATGTGCCGTCAGCCTTCTGAGAGACATTTATCATTTTTTTTATAATGGACTGAAATCTTTGGCCATCAGCCGCAATGTATGCTTTCAAATCCGGGGTGCGAGTGCAATGGCTCATCTCAGTGTCGGCATGATTACTGCTTCCCTGTATGCGGGGACACAGGACAAAGATGGTTCTCTCGAGGAGAAATGAGAAAACCGCATTAATTCGGCATTTAATGAGAGCAGTTACAAGCGACAGGTGATCGTCGCTTGTAATTGCAACAAAACTTTTTAAGCTCTTAACTATGTTTCTATGTTTCTTAACTTAGTCTCACGTGCCTCAAGTGCACATACTTATCTCTGTTCATTTCAAGTTAGACATCTTAGGAAAGTAATGATAACTTGCCATTCTTTTTTTTAAGTCAGAGTCAGACCATGTTTAAACACTCTGTGGATTCAGTGAAGAATTTGCTAGAATTACTCAAAATGACAACAGTTTGTGAGTCTTTCTGACCAGTTCATTAAATGAACTGAAGATTAATACATTCGTGAACCGGACTGATGTGTTTTTCATTGCGTGCACAGCAGGTGCTGATCACACTAATGGAGCGGGTGAGTGAATAATGAGAGAATTTTAATTTTTGGCTGTACTATTCTTTTAAAAGGCACCACTATCATAAAAGTAAGGTAATATGTTTCTTTTAACCAATTGTGTTCAGATTTCAAGCAGAGGGTCTCAGATCTTTTTTTTAACTTTATACATTAATCATTACGTATGATTGTTACTGCACGATTATTGTGTTGCTTAAGGTGCCTCCGTATACTCTGTATAACTGCCTTTACATGCTACTAAAATGCTACGTTCACACAGACAGTGTTTGGGATTGACAACCGTATTCACTTACAGGTGTGAGTCTTGAAATGTCGTGTTCATACTACAGCGTACAGTAGCAGTTTGAATGCTGTCTGTTTGAACAAACAACCGAAGTCACAACCGTATTCTAACAGCCATAACCATAGTGACAGTGACTAAAAGATGTCAACGTCAATAACACCAGCATGTCTTATCACAATTGCCGTCGCGTTATTAATAAATCCAGTCCAATCGAGGCGCGAGTTCATCCATCAGATCATAATTAACAGACAGCAGTTTTTAATACTTTTTAACTGCGTGCAGAGTCCAGCTTTTGTGTCACGCGGCTCACACCTGTGAGCAGCCGGTGGAAGACAGCAGCTGAATCTTCAGATGCATGCAACTCATTTCTCCATTTCTGTGAGTTCACAAAACCCCACATGAGACACACAAGACACCCACATGTACAGTGCAGCATGTCTCTCACTGTACATGATGTAACTAACAACTAGTTGTCCAGTACGATTCCGTTCACACAGCACAAGTTTGCCAAGAATGCAGTTGTGAGGCCTAAAAATTTGCAGGTGTCAGTTCGGTTATAGAATGCGGTTGTCACACCTGTAAATAACCGTCCTGTTTGTGAACATAACTGTATTAAGCACTTAAAAAAGGTCTGTCAACTGTATTCTGTTGCTGTGTGAACGTGGCTAAAGATTGTTTGTCATGCATGACCCATGGATCTTTTAGCCTGCACATGATTTTTCATCTATTGGTTCAATAAATATTAACTTTATTTGATATAATCTGTTCCCCTTAATTTTTATTTATTTGACATCCATGATGATTTATCAAACAGACAGTTTTAAATATATTTATTGTGTGACTGTTGAGCACAGAAACGATGCGCTGCTTTTTTCATGCTTTTATTTTGTTACTTTTTGCTTGCACTTTAAGCAACACATTAATCATGCAGTAACACACTAATGTAATTATTGATGTATAAAGTAAATCCGAACACAATTGGTCAAAAGAGACATTATCTAATGTTTATGGTATTGGTGTCTTTTAAAAGTTGTGCCTATATTTCTGTGACTGCTGTCGTAAGATATATATATATACACACATACACCGATCAGCCACAACATAAAACCACCTGCCTAATATTGTGTAGGTCCCCCTTGTGCCACCAAAATAGAATAGCATTCTGAGATGCTGTTCTCCTCACCACAATTGTACAGAGTGGTTATCTGATTTACTGTAGACTTTGTCACTTCGAACAATTCTGGCCATTCTCTGTTGACCTCTCTCATCAACAAAGTGTTTCTGTCCACAGAACTGCCTCTCACTGGATGTTTCTTGTTTTTGGCACCATTCCGAGTAAATTCTAGTGACTGTTGTGCGTGAAAATCCCAGGAGATCAGCAGTTACAGAAATCTGGTACCAACAATCATGCCACGCTCCAAATCACTGAGATAAAACATTTTTCCCATTCTGATGGTTGATGTGAACATTAAATGAAGCTCCTGACCCATTTTATGTACTGCACTGCTGCCACACGATTGGCTGATTAGATAATTGCATGGATGATTGTTGGTGCCAGACAGGTTGGACTATATATATATATATATATATATACACTACCAGTCAAAAGTTTTGAAACACTTACTCATTGTTTATTAAAAAATAATTCCACATTTTAGAATAATAGTAAAGTCATCAAAACTATGGAATAACATAAATGGAATTATGGGAATTACGTTGTGACTAAACAAAATTCAAAATAAATCAAAACTGTGTTATATTTTAGCATCTTCAAAGTAGTCACCCTTTGCCTAAAATTTGCAGACATGTACTCTTGACATTTTCTCAACCAACTTCTTGAGGTATCATCCTGGGATGCTTTTTAAACAGTACTGAAGGAGTTCCCATCTATGTTGGGCACTTATTGGCTGCTTTTCTTTATTATTAGGTCCAAGTCATCAATTTCAAAAACTTTGCTTTTATTTTTATTACATCTTAGTTTTATAATGAAATAAATTAATATGGTGGCACAATTATATTTTTGTCTACAAAACTCATTTCAAACATTTAAGCATACGCCTTCAGATCAAAAGATTTTTAAGATCATGAGAAACATTGCAGTCAAGTGTTTCAAAACTTTTGACCGGTAGTGTGTGTGTGTGTGTGTGTGTGTATATATATATATATATATATATATATATATATATATATATATATATATATATATATATTATAAAATAATGTGTATTATAATACATTCTGACACTTTATAATGCATTAATAAAAATATATGTGTTATTAATTATATTATATACACTTCATGCAAAGTGTTACCAAATTTTTCCATTATATTTTTAGATACATACAAACCTCATGGAAACGTGTTTTAAAATGCAAAATAGTTAATTTTGTCAACTGTTTGGAGTACATTAGCATTTAGGTGGCTTCAGAGCTAACAGAGATGGACAAAAAGCCGCAAAACTCTTCTCTTTATACATGACATTGGTGCATAAAGATGTTTTCTTTACTTTTTGATAATTTTTTTCTTCATTCTAAAAATGCCAAAAGTGTTCTTTAATAAGCTGGACTAGTACCAGTCTCCAGGAATTATAATTATGGTATGCCCCCAATTAGATAGCTTGGTAAACGTATGTGAGCCTGCTTCTAAGATAGTTATTTATGTAAGTATCAACAAATTCACCTCTACCAGCATGTAAATCTAGTTAAGATGCAAAACCAGCCAGTTACATCATCACACGCCAGCACAAAGAGTGTCTAATCAGAATGTCACATTGTACTGTGTCGTATTGGGCTTGTGAGTGTGTATGTGAAGACTACATAGTCCACTCTCCATTAATTTAATGTTGGACTGCCTATCATCATGCACAGATGCCTATGGACACATAAATGGCCCTTGTGTGTGTGTGTGTGTGTTTGCGTTTGCACAAGTGTGTAGCCTACTGAGCCTAATGATGTGGAAAGATAGCGTATGCCACTGCAGCACACTCCTTTATTTACAAACACACATTCACACACAAATACTCACACTCATTAGCTGATCAGTACAGTTATGATAATTAACACATAAAACACTTTCTCTCTCTCTCTCTCTGTCTCTGTCTCTCTCTGTCATTAAGATGATATCATTGAGCACTGAGATGGAATGGTTACGTCTGTTCATTCATTAGAGGATGCATCCATCTGGTGTGTTTGGGTGTGTGTGAGTGCGTTTAGCGGGCAGTGTGCCCATCGATCTGAAAGGCTTCATTAGATAAGTGCTGACATCACAGATTGATGTCTCTTTAAGTCAGCCTGCCACAGCGCTGACAAGGGAAATCAGAGATATTGACACCCTGTGTACGTGTGTTTTCAAAGCTTAGAGATGAGTATTATATGTAAAGTGTTCACATGCATTATTGGGAGCATTGCATTATGCTTGCAAGTGAATTTGTGGGTGGAGGTGTATGTGTGTCTGTTCCTTTGGTTTAATGGGCTTCCGAGCTTTAGGTCTTCACTAATGATTGTTGTTACACACTCCGCTGTGCAGCTAAGGGCCTTGTCAAACTGTCAGCCTCATACACGGACACAGCTTTTCAGACAAAGAGAGAGAGGAACAGAAGAGAAGAGAAGAGACGAGACTCCATGTATATTATTCTTCATATGCTGAGTATTATGTTTGCCATTTGCTGTTTGCAGGATCATTCATATTGACTGCCTCTGAGCCAATATTGATCACAGTGTAGATTGAGCCACAGAATTGTTTTTGTACAGGAGTATTGTTAGTGTTATAGTCTGTACTATACTAAAATGTCCTTATTGATATAGTGAAACACGAAGAAGAAAAAAAATGTGAGGACATTTGAAGTTGTCAAAAAGGTTCATAGGTTACCCAAATCATGTTTTGCTGTAAATCAACTGATATTAACATGTTTGCGTGGGAGTTAGGTTTAGGGGTAGGGTATATCAAACATCGTTGCCTCCGAAACCCATCGTGTCTATGAGTTGCATATACTGTACATAGAGAGAAACAAACATGCGTGTGTGAATTTGAGTTTACCAGAGTGAATGCACTGTATGTCTTTAAGGGTTTTTCTTGTTCTGTCACTTAATATAAAAATCAGGGCTGTCGATTTAACACTTTAATTCACTGTGATTACCTATATAAAAAAATAACTTGTTTAAAAAATTTACGCAATTAACCTTGTCTGCAGAGTCAGCAGGGGACAACAAGCGCAACTACAGCTATACAGGCAATGCACAGCTCTACAGGCAACAAACCACATTTTCAGCAGACAGCACAAATGAGGATGCATTGTTGTATTCAAAAAAGAGCTGGATGAAGCACAACTCCGAATGCAGGGGTCTCTAGATGGGTTTTTCTAAGTTTCAAACTATGTTTAAAACTGACACATTGTCCTAATTACATTATTATATTTATTATATATATTTATATTTATTTAAATTTAGTTACAATTACGTAATCATTATGTATTGAATTATTTTATATGGGAGCCTCTCTCTGCAAATATTGATATGTGATTAATTTAATTAATCGCCATATGCAATTAATTCAATTAACGATATTAATTGATTGACAGCCCTAATCAAAATGCTACTATGTCCCATCCATGATTAAAAGCCTGTATTCTCTGCCTTGATTTTGCTCTCTTTGTCTTTTAAAAGTAGTCAATGGCCTGAGCAATGTTGTAAAACATGACTCTAGCTGTGGGTCATCAGAGAATGCTGTAATTCAGCAGTGATGTTTCTGTGGTCTTCATATCTGACCTATTTTTAATAGCTGTGGTTAAATCAATAGTCCTAGAAAAGGACTTCTAAATGCTACTTAACTGGTTCTTTGTGGTTAAATAATCTCATTTTGCTTATTGTAGTTTTGGCTTCTGTAATTTTGCACAGAATCGTAAGAGTTTGGATGATAAAATCAGATTTTGATCATGCATAAAATTATATTAAACAGCCTAGTTGCTTAATAAAACAATGCTTTTTGGCTCCCTGTTCTTATAAGGTGTGAAAGCAAAATAAAAAAAAGTTTGAGCTGAAAGTTTTAGTGAGAAATAAGCATAAATTAGCCTGTTTTGAGAGTTTAGTTTAGCACAGGCGGTGTTAGCAGCCTCAGGCTGGATTCCTGCTGGGCCCAGCTCACACAAGGCTCTTTCCCTATTGGCTGCCTCCAGGAGATTAAAGAGAATAAATGCCATCTGATTGGCTGATTAAAATTTCATAAGGCTTTTGCAGAATGTACAGCAATAGCTTGGTTTTTATAATTCATGCTGTTGAAAGGTTTAACCTGTTAAAAGGAAAGTGGTTTTGAAGTGGAGTTAATTTACATATAGTGTGTGAACGAATGAGAGTATATGTAGTGAGGCCATGTGCACAAATTTGAAGCGTCAGTCTCTTCTTTTAAATATCAGTGTGTGGTGCTGTTATAGTTCAGTTATGGTTTGATATGATCGGCAGTGGCTAAGATACACCTGAAGCAAGTGGTGTTGGGGCAAAATTATTTTCTTTAATCCAAGTTTTACAACATTAGTTAACATCATAGGGCAGAAAACCCCAAACAACTTTAATTTGCATCAGAAATTATATGTGTCTTCTCTCTTTCATAAGCCCCTGTTGAATCTCCCAGGATGTTGTTCTGTATTTCATTCAGCTTGTCAGAAACGGTAACAGATCTGTTGTGGGATGATTATTACAGAGTTTTGTTGAAAGCCACTGATCAACAGAGCAATTAAAAACAATAAATAAGGCTTCCAGATTTAGCTTCAGCTTAGACAATACAATCCCCTCCTGGTGGACTCATTTGTTGGAAGGGAAAAGGGGAGAAATGTCTCTCTCTCTCTCACACACACACGCACTCTCTCTCTCTCTCAGTCTCCCTCAATGGTTATTTATCCCCATTTAGTTCTCTCTCAGTGTATTATAATGACATTTGATATGCTATTTTTTTTTATATGACATAATTATATTTTTCAACACGAGATGGAGTTGTTTATGTAGATGTTAGATTTGGTATTGTCACTGATATGGAAATAATATACTTGTGCCAGCTACATGTGTTTAGTACACCAAACTGAACTTGGAGCCAAAGGCAGAGATCCTGCATTCAAAAGCAATGCAGAGAGAAAGACACTTGGAGGTAAAAATAAAGCATGTACATAATACTAGGTTCGATGTCCACAGGTGGGTTGTGATATTAAAGGAAAATTACAGGTTAAATACAAGCTGTCTTGACAGCTTATGTTACATGCTGTCAATTACCACAAAATAGTGTCAACGAGTCCCTTAGTTTGTAATACCAAAGGAAAGCATGCACAATAATACTGTATACTGCTTGTACACTGGAAGCCTATGGGGAATGCTGCCCAAAAGTTTTAAAAGGATAGTTCACCCAAAAATGAAAATTCTCTCATCATTTATTCACACTCATGCCATCCCAGATGTGTATGATTTTCTTTCTTCTGCAGAACACAAACAAAGATATTTAAAAGAATATTTCTGCTCTGTTGGTCCTCACAATGCATGTGAATGGTGACCAGAACTATGAATGTCCAAAAGAGACATAAAGGCAGTATAAAAGTAATCCATAAGACTCTAGTGATTAAATGCATATCTTCTGAAGTGATATGATAAGTGTGGGTGAGAAACAGCTCAATATTTAAGTCTTTTACTGAAAATCTACACATTCACTTCCACATTCTGGTGTGGAAGTGACTTTCAAATTTCACATTCAGCCACCTACTGGTTGGGGCTGGTCAAAGGTGGAAATTGATGGTAAAAAAGGACTTAAATATTGATCTGTTTCTTATCCACACCTATCATATCTCTTCAGAAGACATGTAATGAACCCCTGGCATCATATGGATTACTTTTATGCTGCCTTTATGACCTTTTTGGAGCTACAAATGTCTGATCTCCATTCACTTGTATTGTATAGGCAGAAATATTCTTCTAAATATATTCTTCTAAATACACATCTGGGATGGCATGAGGGTGAGTAAATGATGAGAGTTTTATTTATTTATTTATTTATTTATTCATTTTTGGGTGAACTATCCCTTTAAAAGAAGAAATGTGAAGCTTCTATTTTTGAGAAAGCATTTACATGAATCAATCTTTTAAAAAAACAATTATTGTTTGATCGTTTTGTTTAAATCATCCTGCTATGTGGGACTTCTTTTCTATGTGACTGAACTTCTCTTCCTGAAAACCTCCAAAACCACCCTCAGAACTCTAAATTCAAAAGTCAAAATTTTCACAAAATGTCGCCAAATAAGAAACCACAACATATATAGGCGCGCATGTGTGTATAATATATAAAGCTTATAAAACGAGTCAAGAAACCACTTAATAGATGATGTGTCGGCCAATCACAAGGCAGTGCATTTGGTCCTGTGTAATTTGACTGTGGCAACATACTTAAAACAGGCTTTACATAAAACTTAGTAGTAAATACTGTTGATTGGTCCTTTTGATTATTAATAAGTGGTCTAGCCATATAAAGGGCTAAGGTACATTCAGTTTCAGCAACAGACAAATTCCTAGGTGATGCAAAAAAAAAAAGTGAGTCCATGCGCACCTGCTTCTGATCGTAAAAGGGTTTTGTACTTATGTCAATGCATTTTAGTTAGATCTGACTTTTATCACATAGTTTGACTTTGTGTGTGTTTAATAATACATTTTCTAAAATTGCCAAAAAAATAAAAAAATAAATAAAAAAATAGCCAAATAACTCTGTGGCGCAAAATATCATTAAAAATATCTGTAACCATGAGAAAGTTGCTTATGTTGGTTACAAATTCCCAAAATTGGCAATACTAAGATTTCTGTGTGTTACCAATATATAATTCCTGCAATGCTTCATTTAAAATGTGCTTTATTGATAGTTATGTAGTATCCCTTCTGGATAACATTGCATTGATATCATGCAAAAATTACATGGTTTACAACATGAGTTGAAATATTGGATACATCTTTCCACAGACAGGGTTGATAAGCAATTCTTTCACATCAGTCTCATGCTAACATGTATAGTGTTAAGGTGTTATGGTTACTTTCGGAACAGTGTGACAGTTGCATATTTGAAATGTTTATTTGCGATACTGTAGACTTGCCTAATAGACCTTATTCACGCTAGCACCATCTTTGATTTTTAATGAGAATGACAACGAGGCTGTGACTTACCATCTCTTCAATGGCACGAATGGTATAAAGCTGTATAAAGCTCCAAGATCACAACTGATTTTCCACAACTCATGTTGTCTGGAATTTTTTGTGTACTGAATATTCTTAGAAAGATATTTTTTCAATGTTTTGTCTGCGGAACAATCCAAAAACACTTTAAACTGCAGTACAGCCCATTGAAGAGACATCTATCCTTCACAGCCAAAGAGGGCGCTAACGTGAATAAGGTCTAGACTTCCACTCTAAATGTATTGCTGAAAACACTTTGTTTTCCTTTTTGTTTTTATAGTCTGAGGGATGAATCTAAATTATTATCGGTGACATTCGACAGCATAGATTCTGTTGGTAGTGCTTAACTTTGAATATTCCTTTCACTTAAATAGGAGAGAGAGAGAGGCTCAAACAGTCTTTAGAGTATTCATATTGACCATTACCAACAAGAAAACAATCCTTAAACATGCAGGAGCAGTGCAGCACTTTTTCGTGTGGTATTTCAGCATAAAACCTGCATCGTATTCACTAACCACCAGCAATCTTATTTAAACAGGCACAATCGGCACTGAAAATGCGCTGCGTCTCGACTATTTACATTGAGTCATTATCATGCCTTTCTGTAAAACGTGCCTCCTTTCAATGTAAATAAGGCTCATTATAGAATGCACTTCATTCAATGAAACTGGCCTCAATTTACATGGCGCTATTACCGCCAGAGGACACCAGGCGATAAAATGAATTTTATTTAAAAAAATATATTTTCTATTTTCTATTGATCATATCAGCTGTAATTAATCAAATAGCTTTATAACATTGCATATATCAAGATGTGCAGTGTAGTCAAGCACACTTTCGCATATTAAAGAGATGATTCATGTGTCTGGATCACAGTAGTGGGGTGATGATGCTCTACAGTCCAGACTGTGGCAGATCACGGTGGTCTGCTGCATCCTCCTCTATAAAGCACTAAGAATCAGCCAGCATTATCAGAATTGTGCATGCAAATTGTGTTTAGCAGCAATTTTGTGGGCACATTTATGTAGTTGCCTGCTCTGCATAATTATTTTTATGAATCGGCGCTAAACCAGCACATTTCCAAATATCCAGCGCTTTCACCGAGTGCAATCGCTTTTCAGTTTACATTCCCGATCTTTTTTTTTTTTTTTTTTTTTATAACTTACTGTGTAAGCAGGCCCACATGGAAACTGTGACCACAGAACATCACAGAAATCTTTGCAGATTTCCACAGAGTTTGAACGTCTTTCAAAAAGTTTTAAACATCCTATCAATTTAACACCATTTGTAAATCCATTCTGCTGAATTTCCCTCAAAATAAGCAGAGAAAATGCAATAACACAGATTCGTTCTGCTAAGTATTGTACACCAAGTACTGTAATTCCTTTTCTGCTCTGAATAAAAAGACGCACAAACTAGATATGATTAGACAGAATAATGACTAATTATTAAATTACTAGACAGGCAGCTGTTATGTACAGTGTGTCAGCATGCCACACATGTTACCTTATGAATAACTAAAGAGCTAGAAAGTGGCAGGCTGGTGTATATGTGTGTGTGATGGTGAGGTGGTGTTGGTGCCAGGTTCATGGGGCTCTGCTGAGAGCGATATGCCTTAGCAAGATCCTGTGTTGGATAAGCAGAGGAAGCTGGCAGCATTAACATACCGATGCCGGAGGACTGCAGCGGAAACGCCTCTTCAGTGCTTGTCTTCTCTTCCCTTCTTGTTTCACTTCCTCGATTCTCCCTCATTTCACCCTTTTATTCCATATGTGTGTTTTCTCCTTTCTTCTTGTTGCTGCTCCTCCTTTTTGTTTCTTTCTTTCTTAACACCACTTATTTTTTCTTTCTTTTGTGCCATACATGCCCTCCACAGTATTATTTTCCAAATTAGCTCAAGCTGAATCCAGTTGTTACTCAAAGGGTTTCACCATCTTCTGTAGGTATTTAGAAATATGGGGGTTGGAAGTTAGTGGCAAAATTGAGGAATGATAGCTTGTCGAGTCTGAAAAAGTCTGTTCTCCTGTGTAGGTAGGCTGAAGATTACTCTCATAAAAGCAGTTTTAAACTCCATAACAATAAGTACACGGTGCATTAATTACCTTGAGACAAGACAATATGTGATTTTGAAACATACTGACTAACTGTGGTGGGATGTAGCTGCTATTTACCTTCCAACTACTTTCTCAATTTACAACATTTAAATTGTGTTGCACTTGAAATAACACACTGGATTCAGTATGGGCCTCATGCTGACGACTTTCAGAGAGCATCAGAGAATTGAGTAGAACTTGCCTTTTAGCAATGCTTCAACAAGAATCAGAGGATGTTTGCTGCCCATAGATTGTGTGTGTGTGATTCCCTTGTGTTGACTCCTTGTTCCTGTTTTGGTTTGTAAGAGCATCTGTTCTTCATGTCGGTCTCCTAGTCTGAGATTTGAGCATAACCCTGCACTATCTTTCTCTCTCCTTGTCTCTGATTAAAGGTGGGTTAGTAGTAGTGGGCCATGTGCTTTTTAGAGCATTAAATCCAGCCTCTGCAGATTTGCACGCCTGTCGCTCACCACTGTCAGGTGAATGCCAGAGAGACCAGGGTCCACAAAGCTACATGGATAAGCCATTTGTATCTGTTCCATGTTGTGAACAGTGATCAGACAATGTACTCCTGTATCTCATGGGGTGGATGTAGCTATGTGTATGTGTGCACAGTTTTTGCCATATTTGAGGCATGAGTGATGTGTGGGGTGGACAGGCAGTGGCCCCAGGAGAGGGCCATAGGGCAGGGTGCCACAGGGAGCCACCCACATCATGTCTTCTTCCCTCTAACTGCCCTCCAGCATTCCCTACGCAACTCCTCTCCCTCCAGACCACTCCATTGATCCAACCTTTTCAACTCATTGCACCAGCTTAGTCACAGAGCTAAGTATCCTCATTGAGTGTGTGAGTGCATGTTTGCATGGTGATGTTTGTGTGATTTGTTTACTTTTTGTCTCTACAGATGGTTTATTCATCTGAATCCACATTAGTAGGTTATTGTAGAAATTGCTCCTGATAAAAACCAACATTAGAAGTCATTGTAATTATAGAGCACAGTGGTGCCCATTCACATTTTCAGCCATCTTGGTCACACAAAAAAATGCACAAGACTGTGTACTTAACATCTTTAATGAGTGAATGAACTACACAGTCAAAATACAAACAATTAAAAAACAAATATAAAGATATTGATCTAAAGTTGTTGATTATATGTATAGAAACAATATGTTTTAAGTTTATTGAAAATATTCAGATATATACAAATATATAAGCAGTTTGGGAATGTAGGGAGAATGACCTGATTACATAATTCACACTGCATCATGCGAGTGCCTGGTCGCTGCAGAGCTCTTTGGCGTGCTTTTTTTCCTCTGATTTTCTGATTGCTGGATCTTTCTCTGCAGGAACATGGGTCGGGTATTTCTTCAGTACAAATTCTGCTGTTAAACATGATTTTTAAAAATTATGTTAAAAAACACAGACTGATGGCTTCAACAGAAGCATATACCAGTGATTAATAACCTCAGATCTCAAAGTAGTTATTCCTTTATAGGTATATAAGTTAGCGTTAAATAAATTTCCCTGTGGAAAAAATTTATTTTATATTTACTTCCACAACCAGTGTTGTGCTCAGTTGACATGGTGTAGTGTCATTTCATCTTTACTGACTATAGACCATTTCAGGATGGTTTAAGGAAGTGACATCTTTGTTCCTTGAACATTTCCTGCTAACTGTCGAACTCAGACCGTGTTCCAAATGGGATAAATCACCCTCTGATGGGCACTTTGAAGTGTTCCAAATGGGATAAATCACCCTCTGATGGGCACTTTGAAGTGTTCCAAATGGGATAAATCACCCTCTGATGGGCACTTTGAAGGGAGAACAGTCATGATAGTCATGCTGTAAGATCACTTCAAACAGAATTTCCAATAAAAATGACTTAAAATTGAGAATGACCTTTAATTTTTAGCCCCACACCTTTTAGCCTTTCAAAGCTCTCACAGTGGATGGTAGAGTTAAGGAGTCTTCGAAGTACATAGGGATGATTACTTTTGAATAGAACGTATCCTCATTCAAAACAACAGCACAAGGCGCTTCATTCATAGTGACTTTAACATGGTTAACGTTAACAAGGTTGCCATAAAATGTCATTATTAAAATGTGGACCATGTTGTTCGGTGGTTGGATGCTCCCTGGATGCCTGGAACTTACGGAAATTCAAGTGCTTAAATATCCAAAAAAAAAAAAAAAAAAAAAAGCAACTGCAAATGGACGCATGTCAAGCAACTGCAGTAAAGCGAGATGGCTGGATACATGGAGTACTAACAACTGTAGCACACATCTTCACTCTGGTCGGTTTTTACTTACCTAATTTATCTGGTAAGTTTGATAAGTAGAGCTCTAAAAGTGACTATAGATCACTCCCATTGAAATGGATGAAGCTCTGCAAGTCATTTACTTGTACATTTAGTAATTTAGCAGATGCTTTTATCCAGAAGAATGAGACAAGAAAAGTATTTTTATCATTAGAAAAATAAATTCTTACCTTGTCCACAGGTCACGCAGACAGCTTAACTGAACAGCTTCATTGATTATAATAGGAGTGATCCAATATTCCCAATATCTCCACTGAGGAAATAATTGTATCTAAACTACGACACACTTTCATCGCCTCTCTCGCGTTGACGCTCAGTATCAACAACAGTATCAAATTATTTGAGGAAATATGTTTCCTCAGAGTCTTATTTAAAGGATCCGGTAATGATACCAGAAATGTTTCAGGGTCAGTAGTGTTCTGATTCCTTTGTTATTGTTTACATGCTTGAAATGATCTATATTCATTATATCCACACATAATCAGATGCAGCCGTGTGTGTAATCCACCATGAGGGGGCGTTCTTTACTGTGTGCTAATCCCGATTGCTATTTCTAAACCACAATGTTACTCTTTTGAAGGAATGTATGTGTTCCTTTGAAGAACACATCCTCTAACAGTAATTCAAACCCTAACGACATGAGAAACTAATTGGTCATAAATCAATTGTTAGTGGCTTTGGTATCCTGTTGAACAGGACACAAGTGCTAAGGTAGGATCTGCCAGCTTAGAACCAAACAAAAGCAGGTGAGTCGCACTGTTAGCACATGACATTTGATTCTGTTATGACTCTTGTGTAGACAAAGACTTGGCTCTTGTCTTAAAGTTTGTCCAAAATGATTTGCTTTCTACAGTTCTCGGAAGATACTAATGCTAGTCTATTTTAAGGTGTCATTGAGTGCAAATATTGGGTTGGTTGTAGAGTAAAATGTGCTCACAGACTTTAATACAGCCATCTATTTTTATACATATTTGAAGCAATTAACTACATTTCCTATAGTCAGTGGACTGGATCCATTTCTGGCCTCGGTCAGGACAGCTGTAAATGTGTCATTAGCACAGTCACAGGTGGCAGCAATAATTCTTTCAGTTTGCTTCTCTGCTTGTTTCATAGCACCTCTTAAGCACTTCATTGGAGTAAAATAGTTCACACTTTTATTAAACAACAATAGGGGATGGAACGTGGTGTTCTAACCTGCTCCTTTTTAATTAAGGGAACTATCCTCATCAAAGGCTCACCTGGTATTTTGGGTTTGTTCGGTAATTACATTTTGAATAGGTGTGAGAGAAACAAACAAACAAAAAAAATACAGTGGGAGAGGACATGAAATCTTCACATGCCTCGCACTAAAATAGCAAACCGGTCGAGGATTGAATAAATCAGAACTTGTTCTTGACACACAACATATTGTATTCTATGTGTTTGTTTTTCAGTGAAACCATGTTTTATAGTGTGTATAATGGCACCCAGCCAAAGCCTGGCTAAAGCCCTCTATTAAAGGAAAGACACTAAGCACAAGTACATCAGCTCTGGAAAAGGCTAACACTGAAAATAAGAGTCACTCTCTGTTTATTTTACCGCAAACAGATGTGTTGGTCATATCAGTTATTGGTAATAGATTCTTGGCAATGGAAAGATTCTGCAGTTGTTGTTTTTTTTTTTTTTTTTTTTTTTTTTTTTTTTTTTTGTGCGCAGCATTTAATAAGACTTTTGTTGTTTAGGTGAGTTAACTGATGCATTTAAAGGTTTTGTTAATTCAAAAATGAAAATTCTGTGATCATTTACTCACCCTCATGCCACTCCTAACCTGTATAAGCACAGGAGCTGTATGAGGTGTGAGGCTGAATATTAGGGGTTGAAACCCTCAGTCATCATTCACTTCTATTTTGTGGAAAAAAGATGACATGACAGCAAATGGTGACAGGCCTTCTGCCTATCATCTCCTTTTGTACTCTACAGTAGAAAGAAAGTCGTACCAGTGTGAAGCAACATGAGGGTGAGTAAATGATAACAGAATTTACATTTTTGGGTGAACTATAAGAACTATCCCTTTTCCCTCTTACAGAATACAACCTCAGAGAAGCGCTGATTGATGGTAACTGTGGACATTAATTGTTACATAAAAAGGTTTATCAAGCATGTTAAGCAGATGCCTCAGGGAATTTGGTTTATAGATGTATGCAGTTTGTTTTCCTTGAAATAGATGTATGGCTTATGTTTAGATGTTTAGTTGTATTACAGCCAATGCCATGCAGACACACAAATATATACACACACATGCTGTGTTCTTATTCACCATGGGCAAAAATCCTCTCTCCCCATCAAATATTCATCCACGCAAGCTGCTGAAAGATTTTCTGTCTGTTCCAGCTGTGTGCGGTGACTGGCTGGAGGTGGACAGAGCGAGTCAGGAGTCATTAGGCCTGAAGAGGCTGCAGGCTCTTTAGATTTACAGGAACGAGGGGGAATGGATGGTGACATGTTGATGTTGTACTCAGTATGTTAGGAGTCCCTTGAGAGACTGACCCCAAACACCCCCCAACCTATCCACTCTTCTCTTTTCTACCTCTCTACTCATCTCCATCCTCCCTTCTGCCCAGTTTTTATTCATTCACTCCCATTCTCTCATTCAAACACAGCCTCTAGGCTTGTGAGGGAGAGAGACAGATGATAACTTTCTGTACTTTCTGTTGGTTATTTAATTCCAAGAGTGCAGAGGCTAAACAGTTGTGAAAAAAGTAATCTCTTGGATTTACTGCACTGTATGGACCATGCTTGATTTCTCTCAGGCACTGGCCTTGGGCCAGCTGAGGGTCTGTGTGTCAGACAACTGAGCCCCTTTAGCAATCCACCCTGCTGTTTCCAGATCAGCAGTTAACCCCCTAAGTCGGTCATCTTACTGTCTCCCATAGCTGAGCTATGTGGGTGAACACAGCCATCTACAGAAGTTCAGAGAGATTAAAGTCCAGTTTATTCAGCTTTAATGGGTATCTCATAGAGCCAAGGAAACAATTACTGCTGCTAAATGCAGCAATGCTGAATTATCCTTGCAAAATTTAAAGGGGTCATATCACAAAGAATCAAATTATCCTTGATCTTTTGAGATGAAAGTGTTCATTGTACTACGAAAATACATCATAGTTTTCTAAAATCAAAACTTTCTCCCCTGTCCAAAAAGACCATTTATTAAATTAGTAAAAAGTAGTAAATTAAAGTTCACCCAAAAACAAATCATTATTCTGTCATTATTTACTCTTTACCCTCATGTCGCTCCAAACCCGTATTACTTTTTGTCTTCCGTGAAACACAAAAGGTGTATTTTTAAAAAGACTTCACATGGTTTATTTGCCATACAATGAAGGTAAAAAGTGTCTCCATTCTGTCAAGCTCAAAAATAGGACAAAAAACACCATAAAACCACAGTAATTAATAATAAATCTAATAATTGTAAAAGTGCAGAAAACAAATGGCGGCTACGTCAGTAACATCAAACCTCATTGGTTCTCATCGCACCTCGTGACCAAATGTCCTGTTGCAAGAATCAACCATGTTAGATGTTTTTTTGGGGGTTTTTTTTAGATCTTGACAAACCAGAATCACTGTCCAGTTTCATTATTTGGCAAATAAACCCTAAATTTCTCCTTTTGTGTTGGACATATATACAGTATATATATATATATATATATAAACCAACACAAGAGGAGAAATTTAGGGTTTATTTGCCAAATAATGAAAATGAACAGTGACTGTCCAAATATATATATATACTACTGGTCAAAAGTTTTGAAACACTTTTTCTTTATTATAATTTTTTTTTTTTTTTTCACATTTTAGAATAATAGTAAAGTCATCAAAACTATGGAATAACATAAATGGAATTATGGGAATTATGTTGTGATCAAAACTGTGTTATATTTTAGCATCTTCAAAGTAGTCACCCTTTGCCTTGAATTTGCAGAAATGTACTCTTGACATTTTCTCAAGCAACTTCTTGAGGTATCACCCTGGGATGCTTTTTAAACAGTATTGAAGGAGTTCCCATCTATATGCTGGGCACTTGTTGGCTGCTTTTCTTTATTATTTGGTCCAAGTCATCTGGCTTTGTGTAGCCCCGGCCACTTTTCATATCTTTCTGACAGATCTCAACATTAGAAATGAGTTGCTGAAGTTTATTTTAAATGAAGTCCCTGATCATTTAATTCTGATCTCAACAGTTTGAGTGAGACATCTTGTCTTGTAAACCTGTCACAATGAAATGCAGGCATTGCAAAGAAGCATTGGACAGTTAAAAATTATATTGGAACCGTCAGCAAAAAGTCTGTTACTACACAAGCAAAGAGGGCATTTAATTTGGAGTCTTAAAGATACAGTGGTTGTTTAATTCTAAAGGTCAGAGAGACAGAAGAAAATGGTCATTGTAACAGGCAAAGGTCGGGCAAGGACAGTAAACATAAAGTTTTAATGTCAAACTTAACTTAAAACAAACATAACAAACACAGCCGGCTGTGCATCATCACGGCCCGGCCATGCCTTCCTCCTTGTCATTCATATTATGAAATTATTCATATGACTAAATTATGATATATTTTTGACACAGGAACAACATTATTGGTGGACTTAATAAAAGTAAAATAAAAATATTGTATGATGTGACCTTATTAAATAATGAACTGAAGTGTCTTTTAATGATTTTCTTTCTATTTGTCCCAATTTGCTACAGTTACACTGAAATATCACACGCCTTTGCCATTGTGTTGTATATACTGTACTTTTCTATTTGAACTGGAACGTTCCTATTGTCCTTATTTAAAACCTTTACCAGTTCAATTGTTCAAGTGCTCTTTAGCCTCATTGCCTTGTTTGACCTAAAGGTATGAGGCCAATGCAAAAATACAAAGGCTTCCATAAGCCCTCATTGTGACTTTTCATTTGCGTGCTGACGTTTGTAAAGCTAGTAAAGCTCAGTCTGTGTAGACAAAGGGCTGGGTACATTACAGAGCCAATTACTTTCCTAATATCAATGGATGTGAAATATACATTGTGTTCACAACAAAGAGAACCTGTTTAATTCTGTCAAGCATATATTTATCTATCCCTTTATCTAAAGCACTCCATTACTGTTAACACAAACACCAGGCAGCTTTGTGTTTCCTCCTATAACTATCACACGTCCTTTAAACAAACGCTCACACATGCACATAACATTTGTCATATAATTTGCTCTCTGTATTTCTTCCCTCCCTCCCTCCCTCCCTCCCTCTCTCTCTCTCTCTCTCTCTCTCTCTCTCTCTCTCTCTCTCTCTCTCTCTCTCTCTCACACACACACACACACACACACACACAAACACACACTTTGTATACACACATTCTCCTCCCCTTGCCCATGTCTGTGATTCTGCTACCTGCTCATTGCAGTGCCCCGGGGGCCTGCTTGGCCTGACTGCTCCCTTAAACAAATTGTTGGCAGTTCACGGGCTTTAAAATGCCACACTGTTTTAATTACACTATTTACTTAATGGACTGCAAAAGCGCTGTTCACACAGCAGGAACAGCTGCTGATTAAGTACTTCAAACACCTGGTGGATGTTGTCTGAATTATTTCAGCTCTTCTTTCGTTCATTTGCTCTTCTGTTTTTGAACTGCCTTAGGGGCCGTTCACACAGGACGCATTCTTGTGTTCAAAAACAGGGAGACGCAGTGGAGTAGAAGGCAATAGAATGCAAGTGTCTCGGGATGTGCTTTTTAAAGTTAAACCATTTAAAATTTGATACGAAGAGGTCCTGCAAAAGCAGCAAAGCATGTCACAACGTTTCAAAATGCCTGTCTAGCACATGACCGTGTCCTGTGTAAATGGCACTTTACTCTGATTTCATGTAGATTCTTCACCGCATGCATCTCTCTCTCGTAATTGCTTGTTTTCTTGACATTTTGTGATGTCATCCTTTTCGGACCCTTTACTTTTCAATAACTCATATTTCACATGTTCTTATTAACAGCTGTCATATGTAAGAACATGACAGGTAGCACCTGCAGCTCTCCCAACACAACTATTTCTTAGTAAATGAGACTAACCTGTCCTGTCCTCTCACTTTCCATAAGGTAAATGTTAGTAGCACATGTCCCATGGCCTTTTATAAGTTAGAAAATATACAGATGTATTGTCACTTGAACACCTCTATTTGTTCATAAAGAGATGATTGAATAGAATAATGATGCAGGGTTACACAAGTATCACCACCCCAGATCATTCTCTCTCTCTCTCTTTTTTTCCCCCACCACTGTAATCATCTAATCACTTTCACTCTATCCATCATCATTATAGTCACCCATTTAATTTGGTATGTGTATGTACTAGCCTGCGTGGTTATGACTCATTATGAGGATGGTTTTTGTCATTGTTCTTTACCTTGGTTCTGATAATAAGCTCTCAAAATCCTCAAGATAACAATATTTTCTCTCTCTTTCTTACTTTCTAAAAAACGTTTGCATACATACCAGTCAAGTACAAATACATCCATGTTGAAATAACTCCACTTAGATTGTTAAAACAAAACATGAACATGAAACATCTCAACAGTTGTTATTTTAATTATCATTTATTGTATATTGATTCTTTATTTTTTCTCTTCTTTCTTTCTTTCTGTCTGTCTGTATGTTTGTCTGTCTGTCTGTTTATATTTCTCTCTTTCTGTCTGTCTGTCTGTCTGTCTTTCTTTATTTCTCTCTTTCTGTCTGTCTGTCTGTCTTTCCTCATACCTGTAATTAGCTTACCTGTTTGCTGCTGTCACCTGAAGACAGGTGGTGACTGTGGACCTATTGACCCTGGCCATGTGACTGTGCGATATATCTATCAGAACAGGCCTATTCATCACACTGTTCTGTGCCCACAAGGGTTAAGAGTGTATGTATGCAGGTGTACGTAAGTCCTTTTATGTATCCATAAGAGTGACTGTTTTACTGGCAAGTTTGTCAGAACAGGAGGTTTTCATGGCAGTGATGTGGTGTTCAGACATGTAACATGATAAACTTAGTGTTCGTGTACCCAGCCTTGCTGTTATCCACTTTCTGATCACTCTTGGATTATTGGCCCTCAAACACTCCCCTGTGAAGAACTGCAAACATTCAGAACCTCATAACCTCCACTCCCTCAGGCACTCTCTCTCTCTCTCTCTCTCTCTCTCTCTCTCTCTCTCTCTCTCTCTCTCTCTCTCTCTCTCTATTACTCTTACACACACTCGTGTATTTTCATTCTCTTAACCTCTCCATGTTTCTTTCAGGCAATGTAAATAAACACCATCAGTGTATAAAACTCTATTGTCTTTTTAAACTCACCAATTAGTTTTGGCCAAGCAGATCAAAATGCTGTATTTGGCTGGCTTCCACGTCCATAGGTGACCAAACAGAATGCTTTGACGTGTCAGGGTGTGGATCGCACAGACCAAATAGTAACACTATTTGTTTTGCCTTAATGAGATCCAAAGGAACTCTGCACATGTCCATGGTCCAGGTAGGACACTGCGTTTAGTGTCCAAAGGGACACTGCTCTCTACCCTCAGAGCTCTATTCAGTGTCATTTAACAGAACTAACTGACCAGTGACTGATCATTTTTTTAAGGCTGCACACAAAGCATGGCTTCCCCTAACATTTTGTGGCAAAATTAAAAAAGTCTCCATTATCACATATCACATGTTCCGCTTTTTTCTACATCAACATGTCCATAGACATCAGTGGACGCACGACACATAGAGTGCCTTTGGAGCTGTGCTTCTGTGGCAGATACCGGTACAATTAGTTTTCAATGGAGTAATGATTGATGTTCATTGGACAAGAGGCTCTAAACACATGATCAAACACTTTGCAACAAACGGTGATGTACGTAATTGATGGCATATGAAACGAATCGCTGTTGAATCATCAGCAATAGGTCAGTGATACAGACAGTTATTTCCAATCTGACTTAAAATTTTACTTTAAGTTCTAAGCTCAGTTATTTTGACTAAGTAATTTCACTGTTTTAGCAGTAGTTTGAGACACAAATTTTGGGAGCAGCATTGCAACCTTTGTATGTTGATTTATGTGTACACTTCTTATTACCAACTGTCTCTGTGCGCCGTGGAGTGACATATGTGCTTTAACCTGGTGCTGGTGTTGACATCTGGCTAGGTGAGGGGGGGCGATTGGAGGGGCGTGTGGGGTAATTTGTTACGGTGTTAACAGGCTAATAGACGTCCACCTGGTTTTGAGAGTTCAGAGACAGCAGTGGCCTCCTCTGCAATCAGCTTAAGACTTCAGCCCCTTTTTATTACCCCAATTATGAGAGCTGTTTAGAGGCCACCGCTGTGTGTGTGCGATCGCGTCAGTGTGTGTGTGTTTTTTTTATATAATCTGGTTGGGTTAGGACCCAGACACCCACTCTCACCACATCAAACAAGCCTGTCTGAGTGGAGGTGTGCTGACAAGGTCTGTCCCCATTCTCCCTGCCTGTGAACGCTTTGTGTCTGTGCGTGTGTGTCCTACACATACCCAGGGTCATGCACAAGAGATTGGAAGAGCTCGTTTCATGTGGTCTGTTATGAGCTGTTGCTCTACAGATGTGAGAGACCTCCAGTCTCTGGTGGACTCATTGCCTTCCACCCAAATATAGCTCCACTTATTGTCTCCAAACCCACTCACACACGGAACGGGAAAAAAAGAAAGGAGAAAAAACTTAAAACAACTTTGGTCTGTTTTCTGCTGCCATTAATGAAAGGAAATGGTAGATCAGATGCTAGTTTTATTAGCTTGGGCTTAAAAGTATCACATGCCAATCCTTTGCCCACACTCATGCACAAACACAATCAACCACATGAACACGCACAGGAACAGCTGCCTGTACTGATGGTGATTTTGACACTGATTGTGCACATATATAAACACACTTTTTTAGTGCTATAAAGATGTACAAATGAGGATGGGTACATTGTTTCTCACAGACACTCAGTCGAACTGAAAAATTATCATTCATAAAACTCACTTACCAATTATGTCAGTTCAAATCAAAATCTATCACCCAAAAATGAAAATGCTGTCATATTTTACTCACCTTCTTGTCGTTCCAAATACGTTTGACTTTCTTTCTTATAATGCAAAACACAAAAGGAAACATTTTATAGGGATAGTTTACCCAAAAATGAAAATTATCTCATAATTTACTCACTCTCATGCCATCACAAATGTGTATGGCTTTCGGTCTCCTGCAGAATGAAAATCTGAAATCTATACAAGAATATCTCAACTCTGTAGGTCCATTCAATATAAGTGAATGGTGACCAAAACTTTAAAGCTCCAAAAAGCACATAAAGGCAGCATAAAAGTAATCCATACGACTCCAGCAGTTTAATCCTTGACTTTTTAAGCAATCCAATCAATTTTGGGTGAGAACAGACCAAAATATAACACATTTTTCACTATAAATCTTGACATCAGCATCCTTAGCAATCATGACTTCAAACTCAGTTACATGATTGTGTTTACTGACTGAAATGGCAAGATGTATAGTGAAAATGGAGTTACATTTTGGTCTGTTCTCACACAAAACTAATTGGATATCTTTAGAAGACACTGATTAAACTGCATTCATTTTATGGATTACATTTATGCTGCCTTTATATGCTATTTGGAGCTTCAAACTTTTGGTCACCATTCACTTGCATTGTGAGGACCAACAGAGCTGAAATATTCTTCTTAAAATCTTCATTTGTGTTCTGCAAAAGAAAGAAAGTCATACTTACAGTTGAAATCAGAAGTTTACATACACCTTAGCCAAATACATTTAAACTCAGTTTTTCACAATTCTTGACATTTAGTCGTAGAAAACATTCCCTGTCTTAGGTCAGTTAGGATCACTATTTTATTTTAAGAATGTGAAATTTCAGAATAATAGTAGAGAGAATGAATTATTTCAGCTTTTATTTCTTTCATCACATTCCCAGTGGGTCAGAAGTTTACATACAGTTTGTTAGTATTTTGTACCATTGCCTTAAATTGTTTAATTATTCAAACGTTTTGGGTAGCCTTACACAAGCTTCTCATAATAAGTTGCTAGAATTTTGGCCCATTCCTCCAGACAGAACTGGTGTAACTGAGTCAGGTTTGTAAGCCTCCTTTCTCGCATATGCTTTTTCAATTCTGCCCACAAACTTTCTATCGAAGACCCATTTGCGACCGAGCTTTAACTTCCTGGCTGATGTCTTGAAATGTTGCTTCAATATATCCACATTATTTTCCTTCCTCATGATGCCATTTATTTTGTGAAGTGCACCAGTCCCTCTTGCAGCAAAGCACCCCCACATCATGATGCTGCCACCCCCATGCTTCACGGTTGGGATGGTGTTCTTTGGCTTGCAAGCCTCACCCTTTTTCCTCCAGACATAACAATGGTCATTATGGCCAAAAAGTAAAATTTTTGTTTCATCAGACCAGAGGACATTTCTCCAAAAAGTAAGATCTTTGTCCCCATGTGCACTTGCAAACTGTAGTCTGGCTTTTTTTATGGCAGTTTTGGAGCATTGGCTTCTTCCTTGCTGAGCAGCCTTTCAGGTTATGTTGATATAGGACTCGTTTTACTGTGAATCTAGATACATGTCTACCTGTTCCCTCCAGCATCTTCACAAGGTCCTTTGCTGTTGTTCTGGGATTGATTTGCACTTTTTGCACCAAACTACATTAATCTCTAGGAGATAGAATGTGTCTCCTTCCTGAGCAGTATGATGGCTGCATGGTCCCATGGTGTTTATACTTGCATACTATTGTTTGTATAGATGAACCTGGTACCTTCAGGCATTTGGAAATTGCTCCCAAGGATGAACCAGACTGTGGAGGTCCAAAATAATTTTTTCTGAGGTCTTGGCTGATTTCTTTTGATTTTCCCATAATGTCAAGCAAAGAGGCACTGAGATAAGGTAGGCCTTAAAATACATCCACAGGTACACCTCCAGTTCAGTACACCTCCTATCAGAAGCTAATTGCCTAATGGCTTAACATCTTTTTCTGGAATTTTTTTTCAAGCTGCTTAAAGACACAGTTAACTTAGTGAATGTAAACTTCTGACCCACTGGAATTGTGATATAGTCAAATAAAAGTGAAACAATCTGTCTGTAAGCAATTGTTGGAAAAATTACTTGTGTCATGCACAAAGTAGATGAAAGAAAGAAACTTCATTTTTGGGTGAACTGTTCCTTTAATAAATATTCTGGTCTATCTTTTCAAGACAATAGCAGTTAACATTGACTCATTTTAAAAATGAATAAAGGACCCAAAATTATAATAAAAGTAATCCATGCAATTTAGTAGTCTGCTTGCCATATTCCATGTCTTCTGAAGTTATACGATAAGTTTTGGTGCTTAAAGACAACTTGCCTTGTTTTAGCATTAAAATCAACACAAGTTCTCGTATGAACGAGCTTTTCTCATAATGCTCATTAACGAATGTCAAGATTTTCACTGAAAAATTACTTAAATTCTAGCCTGTTTCTCATAAAAAACCTATCATATAACATCATATAATATTCACAAGACATGGAATATTATGCACAAGTCACATGGGCTAACTTTATCATACTTTTGGGTCCTTTTTTAAGCTGTAAAGTGAGTCCCTGTTAATCTCCATTGTATTGAACGAACCATAATATTTATTAATACAAAACATCTCCTTTTGTACACATCAGAAAGAAAGTCATACTGATTTAGAACCCAATATGAGTATGAATAAATTCTGAAAGAATTTCCATTTTGGGGTATTAACTATTAACTGAATTCCTTTAATTGAAATGAAATATCAATTTTATGTGATTATATAACATTTTACTCTAATCCCAGTCAGTTTAGCACAGTGCAGTCTTAGGGTCAGGTTCATTTCATGCAATTTTAGTTGCAGCTTGTTCGATTCATTTGCATCTATGCATTAAGAGTTGTTTATGGAATTCATAACATTGGTATAATATTATGCACTATTAGTTGAGCTACATGAACAAATCAGTTCCAGTTCAGTTCAGAAACAAGAACATTTTCAAAACCAGACACTTTTTTTTTTTTTTATAATGTCAGATGAGTCTGAAGGGTTGAATCTGTTGAAGATGTTATCTGTGAGCTTGTTCTTACTCTTATATTGGAGAACTGATTGCTTTCATGGGCCTTAGAGCCAAACCATGATTTATGATCAGCTCACTTGTTTTTGCATGACTCATTTGATGAAATTTTCTGAATGTGCTCAATCACTGCCAAAAACTGTAAAACTACACACCTGCACACCAACTCACACATACGCCCTGCACACCTGTGTGCATGATATGAGAAAAAAAGATTCTCATCTTTATTAGAAACAGCATCAAATATCTGTATATTTCACATCGGGTACGTTTAAGACAGTGTTTTTGCATAGACAAGCCAATGTACAAATAGTGCTTATCACATGCAGATACAGAATAGCACACGGTGTAACCTCACTGTAATGTCCTAATCAAACAGGCCCATTTGTAGCTGCGTGGTAGTAAATGATCTCTTGGTGGGCAAATGCAATTAACATTGTCTCCTGTCTGTGTACCCAGCATTTTAGCCCTACATCTATCAGCATAATGGTGGCGGGCAGAAGCTCTGATGTTGTCTAATAAGGGCATTTTACTCTCTTTAAGAGTGGGGGTCAGGTAATGTACGACCTTAGAGGTGAAGTCCAGCACAGCTCTATAAACCACAGCGATATTTCAAAGTGAGAGAGAGAAAGTCCAACTGAAAAGAGGTTTTAATCATTTCATTTATCTGTTCGTTCTTGTTTTTCACTCTCCTCTCCTCTAGTTTATCTCAGTTGGAGGAGGATACAGAGAGAGGGGGAAATCGATGCGGAGAACATTACAGTAAAATGTATTGATCAGACACAGAGAGAGCCGTGCGTGCGGCCCAGAGATGGCCTAGTGATGCAATTCTTAAAGGAATTTATCCACTGCCTCCTGCATTAACCTTTTATTGACTGCTTTGCCTGTCCATAATTAACACTCACTTTAGCTAAAGTGGTTAGTTTCAGTTGGGGGGCAAGCTGTGTGTGTGTTGCACACTGTGTGTGCGTGGACCGGGAGGGCTGGAGTCGAAGTTCAAGTGTGTTGAATGTGTGGGGTGGGTGAGAGGGAGTGTGTGAGCTGGCCCCCAGAAGAACAGAGGTGATAGATCTCCCTCCCTCCACATTAGCTTGCTATTCCAGCAGGCCTGGCTGTAGGGTTATAGGGTTTCAGAGCAAATTGAAATGAGTGATTGTAACGTCGATCTCTCCTGAGCACGGGTCTGATGGGAGAGGTAGACTGCATCTGAGAGAGGTTAATCGGTATGGATGGTTGGCATACACTTCCAAATATACTTCCAACAGTCCACACACACATACACACTCTTTACTCTTTACCATCGAATGTGGAAGGAAATGTGGCAATTATTGTATATGACTTTGTGTATGCATGGATTTCTTCAAATAATAACAAATAATGACTCATTAAATCAATAAATAATTGGGTAAATCCATAAATTGGAGGTGATTCAAAATCATGTTGAAGATGTCTGACTTTTAAGAGGTTGCATAACATGAGATTGAAGTTATTTACATTTATGCATATGGCAGGTACTTTTATTCACAACAATTTACTGTGCATTTAAGCTATACATTTTGCCAGTATGTGTTCCTTGGGAATCAACACTATGACCTTGGCATGGAGATACAGGAACACAGGATCAGATTAAATGTATGCTTATTCTCACCATAGATATTATACTACACTCTCAATAATAATATTGTAATGTGTACAGATGTGAGTTAAAGGGATAGTTCACCCAAATATGAAATTTCTCTCATCATTCACTCAGCCTCATGCTATCCTAGATGTGTATGACTTTATTCCTTCTGCAGAACACAAACGAAGATTTTAAGTCAAGTCATTTTTATTTGCATAGCGCTTTTCACAACACACATCGTTTCAAAGCAGCTTTACAGAAAATCATGCATTAACAAAAAATGAAACTATATATAAAGTCTTAGAGTGATCATTGTGTAGTTTGATTAAATATGATTATAAATTGTGTATAAATAATAATTGTATTTAGAACCCCTGTGATCAAGCTGAAGGTGACTGTGGCAAGGAACACAAAACTCCATAAGATGTTGGTTAATGGAGAAAAATAACCTTGGGAGAAACCAGGCTCAATGTGGGGGCCAGTTCCCCTCTGGCTAACCAGCATGAATATAATGCCAATATTAGTTATTTATGTGCAGTGCAGGTCATGGTTTAAGATTAGTAAACTAAGTGTTAAGGTCCAGTGTTTAAAAACTTTTTTTTTTTTAAATTAACTTTAAGATTAATGACTTATGTCTTTGAAGTCCATCCTGAATTAACTGCAGAAGTTCACATAAATACATTGTACTTTGTTAGTTGGCTGATGAAGGCTTTTGTTGGCAATTAAATGATAGTCTATGTATCTTATATTTCAAGAGTGCAATCCATCAATAGACAAAGGTGATGCAGGCAGAGATCAATGAGGTGCATCGCAGTTCAACCGGCACGTCATTTCGATGAGGTTCGGTGGGTTCCATCCTAAATCCAAGGTTCAGGCAGTGGCATATGACGTATCCGATGTCTTACAGTTGGATTTGGCATCAGTTCATCCTCTGAAGTCCATCGTAATAGACTGAAGTGATGTCTGGCTAGCACCGGCTGCATTTAGTCATCATCACTCAGAGACACATAGCAGTGGAGTCCGACACCTAGCAGGAACGGAGCTGGATCTGGCCGGCTCTGGTAACCTCGGGATATGACAATTTAAAAAGAATGTCTCAGCTCTGTTGGTCCTCACAATGCAAGTGAATGGTGACCTGAACTCAGAAGTTCCAAAAGGACACAAAGGCAACATAAAAGTAATCCATACGACTCCAAGGGTTAAATCCATGTCTTCAGGAGAGATGTGATAGGTGTGGGTGGGAAATAGATAAATATTTTAAGTCCTTTTTTACTATATATCTCCATCTTTGACCAGCCCCATTCAGCAGGTGGCTAAATGTGAAAGTGAAAGTCACATCAACTCCAGAATGTGGAAGTGAAAGTGGATATATAAAGTAAAATGTGAAAGTAGAGGTATATAGTTAAAAAGGACTTAAACATTAATCAGTTTCTCACACACATCTATCATATCGCTTATGAAGACATGGATTTAACCACTGGAGTCGTATGGATTACTTTGATGCTGTCTTTATGTCCTTTTTGGTCTGTCACCGTTGACTTGCATCGTATGGACCTACAGAGCTGAAATATTTTTCAGAAAATCTTTGCTTGCTTTCTTCAGAATAAAGAAAGTCATACACATCTGGGATGGCATGAGGGTGAGTAAAAAATTATAGGATTTTCATTTTTGGGTGAACTATCCCTTTAATCTGTATGGCTTACAGTATTTTGTATACTCACAATCTATTTCACCACAGTCTATTTGCTTCAGTTCTCTCTTCACTGTCTCTTCTAATAATCTAGTAAAGGATTAAAGAGTTTAAAGACACACCCACATACCACAGACACACAGAATGAGCCCTCATATTATTTATGAACTGATGTGCTACATTAGGGTACTTAGCGCATGTTAACGGATGTTATTGTCAAGCCCTGATGCAATATGAGGATGATATATTGAAGCACGATATGCTAATTCCACTCTCTGCATGTAATACAGCCTCTCATGTGGCCAGTGCAGTTTGGGAGGCAGCACTTAACAGGAGAGCCACTCCACCATTAAGTGGCCCTTACAAAATATATAACCGCAAATAGTGTCAGAGAGGAGCTGTCCTCCGACCGCCGGACAGCACATACTCATCCATAACACTGGCCTCCTTTGGGTACTGCTGCAGTCTTTGAGTGGAGAGGGAGATGAGTGTTTATTATGGGCTTGTGATTATGAGATATAATGTGTTTTGTGCGAATGTGTGATTATTGCGCTTCTTTCCACATTAAAGGAATGTTACAGGTTCAATACGTTAAAACAATAAGTTGAATGTATAACAAAAAGTTCAAATGTATTGATAATGACATTGATTAGCATACTGTTACAGTATTTACCACAGGCAAGAATTTTAACTTGCTTTTTAAAAAAACAAACAAATCTAGCAATGCATTTACAATGCAAATCTATTAGGCTATGTTCAGACTGCAGGCAAATGGGATTTTTTTCTCAAATCAGATCTTTTCAGGCAGACTGTCCGCACTATTAATTGCAAGTGATCAAATCAGATTTGCACGTTCAGACATTACCAACTTATCTGCATGGGTTGCTTTGGAAACAACGTAGGCGTACCCACGTGACGATGCTTTCAAAACAGATGCAGGAAAAATGGAGGTGCATCAACTCGCTCTCCAAAATTGCCCTGTCCAGTCGCGGTGCAGAACTCCTCCGTCGCACAAGAAAAACTCAACGACAGAGGAGACTGGAAAATATTGTGATGTTCCGTGCTGCAGTCACCGATTTTTGACATCATCGTTGTGTGTCGCGTTAGAGTGACGCAAAAGACCATTTGAAACCATCGCATTTGGGATCTTAACTTGACTTCAATGCTGAACATGCCTTTCAAGGTGTACTGTGTAATGTTCGAAACATTAGGACTTCCAAAAGTAATTATTGTTTCCAATTAGGTTCAACAAACACTCCTACTGCCCCTTCCACCCTGCCTCTCACCTGCCATTGTACAAACAGGTAGAAGTGCTCTTCATGTCAGTTGAGAGGTCATGCCCATCTTTTACAGCATTTTAGATTTATGCTGACAGCAAATTGTGCCTCGTTCTTTCTCCATTTCTGACTTTATTTCTTATGACCAGAGATGCAGCACATTCTCACTCACATGCCCAGTTTGTCACATTTATAAGCTATAGTTACATTCAGGTGAAAACCACACATAACAATGCATAAATTAATCAGCCGTTGGAGCAAAATGCAATAACATCAACGTTTCTTATGGAATCAAAGAGCCACAGGCTTCACCTGCCCAGGTGTAAATGTTTGAGACATTAATCAGTGTTGGCCAGTTGTGTTTAGGTGGATTTTGTACACTGCTTACACATGTAGGATTGCAGAAGTGCATTCCTGAGGCTTCATTCAGAGAAGAACAAGGGATGATGCCATACACACACACACACAAGCAAGCTGTATAGTCCTCCACTTCTTTATAAATGTGTGATTAGGACAGGTTATTGTGTGTCATAAAGAAATCAGGAAATGAGTGTGTAGAGTAGAGTTGTGTGTTTAGGGCAAAATTAACCATTCAAACACTCAGTGATAAACACACAAATTTTTTTCCTGGGGATGCTGAGCAACTACAAAGGCAGCTTGAAAATGAAATTCTGTTATTCACTCCTCAAATCGTTCCAAACACCTATGACTTTCTTTCCTCAGTGGAACACAAAAAGAAAAAGGTTGATGTATGTAGATTCTGTTTTTTTTTTCTCTTTTTTTTTTTTTTTCATGCAATGAAAGTGAGGGGTTACTGAGGCCGTCAGCCCCTAACATTCTGTCTAACATCTGCTTTTGTGTTCCACAAAAAAAAGTCAAAGCTTTTGGAACAACATGAGCTTGTGTAATTGACAAAATTTTCATTTTTACGTAAACTATCCCTTTGAAAGGTGTATTGGCATCTGTTTTGAAATTTGGAGTGTGTTTCTGTCTGGGACGCCTTTTATTTATGCTGTGTCTGTTCAATTTTAAACCTGGAATTAAATGGACAAATCTAATGTTGTGATTACTTCTGTGTTCCCACAGATGCCGGTCAAGCCTGGCTCAGACTTTGCCCTCCGAAGAAGCACCTGTTGACCGACCCTATTGGAGTAACGAAGATCCCGACATGCCCTTGCCCTTTGACCTCTCTGACATTATCAACCGTGTTGAGTCACTTCTCTGGAGGTGAAGTAGAACTTTTATGTGTACCCAAACATAAACTACATGCTACACTTACTACATGTTTGTGGTAGACATGACATGTCATATTCTGTGGGTAAAGTAAAGTCAGATTTGTGAGTCAATACTTATTTTGAGCTAATTAGTCAAAATAGTTCACAAACAAGTCTGAAAGAATAATTAACGGATCGGTCTGAATAAAAAAGTCACAAAGGAGAGGTCATGGAATTTCATTGGTCATAAAGGTAGGGAACCCTGAAATCATGTTCAGCTACCTGATCTCCTACCTAAGAACAACCTGATGTGTTTCTATTTGGGATGTTTGTGAATGCCGTGAATGACAAGGGAACATAAAGAAGAGAAACAGTAAAGCACAAAATGAAAACAATGTGACTTCATTTACTTTTTTTTTTTCCTCCTAGGATGTAATGATGGTGTTAGTGAAGGGGAGAGAGAATGTTATGAGGTGGATGATAAGATATAAAAGCCATGATGGAGAGACCACAGGTGACAAAGTACAACAGTACAACACACACCTGGTCAGTTTCTCTTTACCTGGCCTATTCCACCTGACTGAAGACCAACATTCACCTACACACACAACATTGAGGTCCACTCTGATGAACGGATGGATACCTGGATGAAGGGAATAATACAGGGGGACATCTTGATAGGACATTTTCTTTTCCTGTTTCCATCATTTACTATCACTTTAACAAAGTCTGTAGTGTTACAATGACCATGCATAGATGCATATCAGTAGTGGCATACAATAACTATCCATAAATATACGTATATATCCATAAATGTATGTATTAGTTCAGTTCTCCATATATCCTTTCAAGCTTTTTAGGACAGCCATCATATAGATGTAAACAGTATACACAGTTCACTTCTCCTCTGTGTGTGCATGTATGTGTTCGTCTGCGTGCCATCTTTTGAGGGGAAAAGTACCTGTAGATCGAATCCCAGTTAAAAAGGCTATGACATTATGGGGCGAGATTTATGACATCATTAACAGGTGTATAGGTGTGCAGTTGCCTTTTGCTGGGCATATTGTCTGAGGATTTATATGAATATGCCCAAGTGTGTTTGAACGTTTGCTTGTGTGTGACTGTTTGAGAAGGTACAGTTAAAGTTGTTAGTCTGACATTGTCAGTGATGTTTGTGTAGACAGGTGGATGTAAGTACGTGGTACGCACATGTGTAAGTAATTGTTTAAGACTGTTTTATTTCCGTGTGCAGTTGAATATGAGGGTGTGTGTGTGTTTGTATTTGTGTACATAAGATGTTTCTCTCCCAAGCTGAGTAGTGTTGATAGGCAGCTCTTGCTGAACTCTTCAAGAGAACTTACACCCCATGCGTTGCATAAATCCCGCAGCTCATTGGCTCTTAACCGTTCAATAACGCCTGCCTATATCAGAAATGCTGCTGGTTTCGTGAGGAATGCACTTGAACATCTTTAAACGAATGAGGGATGAAGAAAAGCACTCTTAACATCCTCTAAATGAATGAAGGATGAATGAAAAGGGATGACTGTTGAAGCCAAGCAGCTTTCTCTTTCTTTTTAAGGTTTTTCTATGTCATCAGTGTTAACGCAGAAGATCCATATTATAGTATTCAAAGAAGATGCTTAAATGTGTTTTATACTTTTGATGATTTAGAGTTGTCATTGGTTGCCAAATATTGTGTTATTGCTGAGTAAATGCTGTGAGGTTGGTTTATATATATATATATATATATATATATATATATATATATATATATATATATATAATCTTTCTTTCGTTGTGTTTTTCTGTATTCTTTCTCCGGCGTGCCACAAGCCCTACTGCTTTTCTGAAAGCATTGTGTGTGCAAAGCACTAGTTCAAATCGAAATAAAATACAATGCTGGTTTATCAATCAGTTCATGGTTGATCATTCTTCTTGCATGAAATTGATTTTGTATATAGGGGTAATCATATAACTTTAATTAACAGCAACATTATTGTATCAATATAAATGCATAGATCATTTAAATAGTTAGAAATAGTTAGAACTGTATTCATATGTGTTTATATTTAAACAAAATTTGTTAAGCATTCTATGATTTTTTTTGTCAATGACCTATGAATGAAATTTATTATAGAGGTGAATCTTATGAAACCTGTCAGGAAAATATCAGAGACATATGAAAATAATTATAATAAGAAGAAAAAAAAGAAGAGAAAGAAAAAGAATGAGACCATTAAGCTTAAAATAAAAATGTGTGACCTGCTCCATCATTTTGAGGCACTTTTTTTTTCTTCCCAAATACATATTTTGATGTTGGGACAAAGTGACTCAAAATGATGGCATAGGTCTTTTTTTTTTTTTTTTTTGATTACCTATAAAGTGTTACCTTATTTTGAAATACATTATGTATCCATTGTATTTTAAATGGCATGAGAGAGAAAAAACAAACAAACATAAGAACAGATTTCATTAAGAAGAAGAAAGACTTTATTATTGTCACACATTATACATTTTGCAGATATACAGTGAAATGCTTTTTTTCACATATTCCAGCTAAGCTGGGGTTAGAGTGCAGGGTCAGCCATGATATGGCACGCCTGGAGCAGATAGGGTCAAGGGCCTTGCTCAAGGGCCCAACAGTGGCATCTTGGTGGTGCTGGGGCTTGAACCCCTGACCTTCTGGTCAGTAACTCAGAGCCTTAACTGCTGAGCCACCACTGCCCCTTATAGGTATGTTTCTAGCAGTTTGCTATAGACAAATATATATTGTTTTATGTATCAAATAGTTATTGCTAAACTAAAGTGTGTGTGTGTGTGCGGGTTTGGGTGGTTTACGAGGACATTTTTTTTAGGTTACAAACTAGTAATTACAAGGGTATTCTGCTATAAATGTGGTTTATGAGGACATTTCTAGTGACCCCATAATTCAAATCACTTATAAAACATACTAAACGATGTTTTATTGAAAATGTAAAAATGCAGAAAGTTTTTTGTGAGGGTTAGGTTTAGGGGTAGGGTTAGGGTTAGGGGATAGAATCTATAGTTCGTACAGTATAAAAATCATTATGTCTATGGAGAGTCCTCATAATGATAGCTGCACCAACATGTGTGTGTGTGTGTGTGTGTGTGTGTGTGTGTGTGTGAGGTTTGGTTTTGGTGGTTTATGAAGACATTTTTTTTAGGTTATACACTAGTAGTTCCAAGTGTATTATGCTATAAATGTGGTTTATGAGGACATCCCTAGTGTCCCCTTAATTCAAACAGCTTAAAAACATACTAAACAATGTTTTTTTTTTTTTTTTAAATGCCAAAAGGTTTCTGTGAGGTTAGGGGATAGAATAGATTGTTTGTACAAACTATAGTTTAAAGTATAAAAATCATTATGTCTAAGGAGAGTCCTTGTAAACCACAAATACCAACATGCGCATGTGTGCATGTGTGCATGCGTGCGCACGTGCGTGTCTGTCTGTCTGTCTGTGTGCGTGCGTGCATGTCTATGTGTGTGTTGCCTGCAGAGGTTTGAGGTGTTTCCTCCGTAGATGAGTGATAGATGGATGAGCCTCAGGTGATCAGGGAATGGCCCACTCTAAACTTCACTGCAATCTGTCCTCAGGCATGTGTTCACAGCTATGCATTGTTCTACAGAAGGTCAAAGGTCCTCAGTAGTTGCTATCACTAGATACATCACTAAAGGTGAGAGGGAAATGACCAGGTTCTTGTGGAATTAAATAATGGTGTGTATGTTTTCCTTACAGGCACTGAGATGTATTATTATCTGATTCACATCTAAGTTAAAGATGCCATCATTGCTCAGAGGTGACATCCAAAAAGCACCAAACACTCACACAACAACAGAAACACACAGAGACACATTTTGTCAAACAAATGCCATATCACATTTACTTTATACATTAATGCTTAATATGGTTGATAAGGGAATTGGTTATACCACAGTTCACTGAACAAACTAGCCAGAAAAAAAAAATATAAATCCAATATCCCAGTTGAGTTAAGGGACCCTTAAATTATTTTTCATTTTCTTTTATTTTTTTTATGTTCATGAAAGCAAATGTGTGATAAGCCCAGGAGGAATAACAGCAAACTGTGTTTGTGTTCGAGTCCACATCTCTGCAGAGAGTGAGTGAGTTATTCTGTGAGACAGCAAGTCCCAGGAGCAGTGTGTGTGTGTGTGTGTGTCCACATGATAAACACATAATGCAGTTCTCTCAGTTAACCAGCCATGAGTGGACCTGTCAGACCTATGAGCCTCATGGCTGCTGCCTGATGCTGCCATGACAACACTTCTCAGTGCGATGGGTTAAACGGCTACTCAAGCCTGTCATGGCTGCCCGAGCAACAGAGACTAACAACCACATGGCCCCTGTTATTACTTCAGCCTCCCATTCTATGACAGGACTCTGCTGTTTCTAGAGAAATTCAGAGGCTGTGCCTTACATTGATTTTTACATGGTTAAGGGGTGTTAGGCACAACAGGAAGAGGAGTTACAAAAATAGTGGCAACAGCCTTATGATAAAAGACACCAACATGCAAATAATTACATTTATTAATAATGATATTCTGGCAAGTAATGCAGTGAATTTGCATAATTGTTGGTTGAAGATATGGCCTGGCGGATGGTGCAGGTGCTCTGTCATGATGCAGTGGCACTTATGCAGCCTAACTGTTGACTGTTTACAATTTTAGTTTTATTGGTTTGTTGTAATTTAGTCCATTGATATAGAATTCAATTAATCTGCAGTCTCAAGTATGCATATAATGGCTGTTTTACAATAGATTCAAGCATGGCTCATCCAATCAGATTTTAGAGCTGGAACAATCTATTTAAAATACATTGGAGCCATGAATTTCCCATCATGCACATAGACTGATAAGACACCACTTTAAAAGGGTTTTACCAATGAATACACTGGCGGCCAAAAGTTTGGAATAATGTACAGATTTTGCTCTTATGGAAAGAAATTGGTACTTTCATTCACCAAAGTGACATTCAACTGATCACAATGTATAGTCAGGACATTAATAATGTGACAAATTACTATTACAATTTGAAAAAAAAATGTTCAGAACTTCTTAAACTGCTTCAAAGAGTTCTCATCAAACAATCCTCCACATGCAGCAATGACAGCTTTGCAGATCCTTGACATTCTAGCTGTCAGTTTGTCCAGACACTCAGGTGACATTTCATCCCACACTTCCTGTAGCACTTGCCATAGATGTGGCTGTCTTGTCGGGCACTTCTCACGCACCTTACAGTCTAGCTGATCCCACAAAAGCTCAATGGGGTTAAGATCCATAACACTCTTTTCCAATTATCTGTTGTCCAGTGTCTGTTTCTTTGCCCACTCTAACCTTTTATTTTTCTGTCTCAAAAGTGTATTTTTCTTTGCAATTCTTCCCATGAGGCCTGCACTCCTGAGTCTTCTCTTTACTGTTGTACATGAAACTGGTGTTGAGTGAGTATAATTCAATGAAGCTGTCAGCTGAGGACATGTGAGGCATCTATTTCTCAAATAGAGACTCTGATGTACTTATCCTCCAGTTTAGTTGTACATCTGGCCTTCCACATCTCTTTCTGTCCTTGTTAGAGCCAGTTGTCCTTTGTCTTTGAAGACTCTAGTGTACACCTTTGTATGAAATCTTCAGTTTTTTGGCAATTTCAAGCATTGTATAGCCTTTATTCCTCAAAATAATGATTGACTGATGAGTTTCTAGAGAAAGCTGTTTCTTTTTTGCCATTTTTGACCTAATATTGACCTTAAGACACGCCAGTCTATTGCATACTGTGGCCAGATGATGGATGGATGGATGGATGGATGGATGGATATTTTTGAATCAGGTGTGCACTGTCTAAATAGGCAGTTCGCTAGGTATCGGAACAGAGGCATTTAGTTTGCTCATTATAGAATGCAGACATCCAGTGCTCTCAGCTGTGTGTTTGTGTTTGTGATTTAACGGCTCTGGCTTTTGACTGATGCACTGATAGTGATGTGGAAGCACATTTTTGGCACTTGAGTGAAGGGATACTGCTGTGGCTTAAAGGATTCCAGTGTGTGCTGTTGACAGTTTCATTCAGCAAAACTCTGCTGTGATCTGACTTTTGAGATATATTCACAGTGCTCCAGAAAGAGATACAGAAAGAGTTTGTGTGTGTATCATTGGCCCTCTGAAATCCTTCCACTCTTCAATAGTTTCTCTCCCCTTCTCTGATCTTTCGAAGCGGCTGCCATGTTGTATGACCCACTTCCTGTCTTGTCCCTCAGCACTGGCCACCACTGAATGAATGAATGAACATTACATTTATATAGCGCTTTTCTGACACTACATTCAAAGTGCTTTACACAGTGATCAGGGGACTCTCCTCAACCACCACCAGTGTGCAGCGTCCACCTGGATGATGTGACGGCAGACATAGTGTGCCAGTACACTCACCACACACCAGCTATTGATGGAGAGGAGAGAGAAGAGTTGTAGAGCCAGTTAATGGATGCGGATTATAAGGAGGCCATGATTGAGGAGGGCCAATGGGGGGAATTTGGCCAGGACACCGGGGTTACACCCCTACTCTTTACGAGAATGCCCTGGGATTTTTTACAGTATAGTGTCCCCGTCACTATACTGGGGCATTAGGACCCACACAGACCATAGGGTGAGCACCCCCTGCTGGCCCTCATACCTCTTCCACCAGCTTCAGTGGGCAAACGGGTGAAATGGCTGCTGGCCCCAAAAACCTCAAACACACTAATACAGTGGCAGTGCCAACAGAGTTCCTCTGCCCATTTCACAGAGAGAGAGCCCAGAGCTCTATGTTGTGTTTAAGGTGGTTAAAGTAAAAGCAGACTGTGGCAGGCATAATAGAGTCATCTGAAACTCATCTAATATGGATGAAAGGCCTTCTTAATATCTTTGACCAGTGTGTGTGTTTGTCTGTCTATACAAGTGCTCCATGGTCTCCCATTTTTAAGTCTTTCTTTCTTTCTTTCTTTCTTTCTTTGTCCTCCTGTCTTTTTTGTCTTATCATGTTTAATGCATTTTCAGGGCACAGGATGGATAAAGCTGGCTATTAGAGGGGTATTAAGATGTTTTGATAGGCCTGCGAGACAAGATGAAGAGAGAAAGGGTGATGTATTCATCAGGTATGATATTCACCTAATCTATTCTGACCTTGAAGGGTATGTGCATTTGGCCACTTCATACTCATACACAAACCCACACACTCAGCAGCACTCTCTTCTCCGCTCCTTGATTGACAGATGCTGAAATGAGCCCTTGAATAGCTGTGGGCTTCAGTCTCCCAAATAACTCGCCCGTCAAATTACATCCCGCCCTTCTCACTCGCCCGGTCGCCTGGGAGACCTATTTATTTGTCTGTTTATTTGCTTGGTTTAAATATTTGGTGGGGAAAATATTGAATTTTTGTCCCCTGGTCAAAGTGCTCATATTTAGTTAATAACAAGAGGAGAGAAGGTCATTTGCTCTGAGAGAAGGAGAGGACAGAGAAGGAGAGAAAGGAAAAAGGGAGGGTGATTTTATTTATGGAAGTCCTTGGAAAAGAAGACAACCTTTGTAACTGGAGGACTCTGTGAACACTGGGCTGTTATCTTCTCTCATTCACTCTCTGGCTGAAAAGCTTGATTGATATTTGTGACAAAATTTTATTAATCTGCATATGTAGGCGATAGTTAGTTTGCTACATCTCTCCTTCCCAATATATCCATAAAATAATAGTTCTCCCAAATAAGACAATTCTATCATCATTCACTCACCATCATGTTCCAAATCCTCTCTTTCTTCCGTGGAACACAGAAGGAAGTGTTAGGCATAATGTTAACCTCAGTCACCATTCACTTGCATTTTATATAGAAAAAAAAAAAAGATGTAATGAAAGTGAATGGTGACTGAGGCTTCATTCTGCCTGACATCTCCTTTGTGTTCTGTGGACGAAGGAAAATCATGCAGATTTGGAACAACATGAGGGTGAATAAAAGACAACATTTTCTGTCAGAACTATACCTGTAAATTCATTGAGCTGGTTTAACGCTGTTCATTCTCCTAACAGCATAATCAGATTATTTTATAACTACATACAAATTTTTACAGACTGTACAAAAATAGCTAACTATCTAAACTATAAAGTTTACAGACAGAACAGCATAAGACACAGAAACTGTGAGGAGATTCGCATTTCCTTTCAAGGTCTGACTCGATGTTGTCGGAGGTCAAACCCCCTGAATAATTTTCTGCCACTAACATACAGTGCAAACACGCCTCCCCGCTAATCAATAGCGTTGATTAGTGTATTCCTCCTCTGTTCAATGTCAGATTCTTCTGTCAGAAACAAAAACAGCGAGTAAAGGTGGGAGATGAGAGAGCCAGGATAGGCTAAGCCTTTAGCAAGACAGATCAGTGATTTCATATCCCCTCATATTACAGAGTTAATGTGTGTGTCATTTGGCTCCTCTTGATTCCTATTTAAAGGCAACGGTTTGTCAATACCTCGCTCCTCTCCATCTGTCTCCTTTTACTCATAAATAAAGTGCACAGCATTGACCGATCAACCCTTGTCTCTAAAACCACAAATGGTAATGAAGGTAGCCCCACACATAAGCAAACACACTCACTTCGTATCGGTTAAAGCATATGTGCTAATCAAAAGTGGCTTGGAGAGTACCTGAGGGAGTAATGCACAAAAACACATACACTCTCACTCCAATCATGGTAATTGCCCAGAAGCAGAGTCGTTGTTTAATGTCACTCGTTGGTGGAGAGATGGCTGTTTTTTGTTTTTTTTAAATCAACCAAGCTCACGTCACTCCTCGGCTTCTGTAGGTCAGCTCTAAGGTTGTGTCTGGTGATTTGTCAGACAGCGGTAGCCAAAAGCACACAGACGCACACGTTTATCATCTCGGTCAATTATAGATCATACATGGCAGCTCGGTTGCTTTGGTGTGACCGGTGCATTTATTCGCAATGGTAGCTCAATATTTCAACCCAGTTTACATTTCAATACAAGAGAATGAAACCATTAATATTATCGTAAATAGAGATGAATTGGTTGAATGTCTTCTTTTTTTGTCTTACGACAACATTTCCAGGAGAGTTGATTTAAAAAAGGTCTGCTTTATGGTTATCAACATGTTTGTCCGTGCACTAGCTAATAATTGTGGTAGAATATACTGTAGTTTTTTAGGTACTGTATTTAGCCAATATCTTTGCTGTGAAGTCTAACAGGCCCTACAAAGGTATTCAAGAAGCTTGTAATGAACACATAGGGATGAATTCACTAAAGGGTTGTGGCACTTTAGTGTGCGGTATTTCAGCGCAAAGCCTTGCGTGTTATTCACATACCAGCCGCTGTCCAACTTAACCATGTGTGCTGGTATAGCACCACACCATACTTATTTTGAAATACAATACTCCTTGAAATAATAATGGCACTTTTGTGGCTTTTAGTCCATATGTGTTTGTTTTGTGGTCATATTTGTTAGTCTTCTCCTAAACGTTGGTAAAATTCACTTTAAACATATTAATGGATTTAAAATTGTTAGTATTTCTCTTCTAGGAAAATGGACCAAAAATATTGATGACTCATTGTGTTCTACACTGATTTTTGTCAAATAAAATGCCCCCTAAAATGAGAACGTCCCTCTTCCTGTAAACCGACCAGCATATAGCAAATCGTGATTCATGGCTGTGACAAAACTATAGCCTATAAAGTGCAACAATCTGGTTCGGAAAGTAAAAATCCCATTAATTTATTAATTGTTGTTTTTCTGCAGAGGAATAGGTGATTAACAATAACTTATAAAGACAGACCTACCATGAGCTACAAGGTTGTTAATCAATAGTATATGCAATAGTATAGAAGCCATCAGTCCACGTTATTTCGATTTCAGTTTAAACAAATCATGTTTCTGCACTTCGAATCATTCAACCAAGTTGGTCTCCCTACACGCTCAAACTACTTTCTTGTATATATGTGAATATTTACTTTAAATATTTTTATTCTGTACTTATAATAAACAACTTTAAATGAATAGTTTATACTTTTCCATCATTTTAAATTCGATTAATTCATTGTAATGCATCATGGCCAGCGAATGGGTTATTTGCTCATTAAAGGCTCCTTGTACCTTTGCCTTTTTGTCTGATTTTTAATCACTTTTTTTGCTCAAATCAAAGCGTTAATTCTTGTGATTAACTTCAGAACTGGTTAGTTTAGTAAAAGGAATAGTTCACCCAAAAATGAAAATTCTCTCATCATTTACTCACCCTTATGCCATGACTTACTTTCTTCAGCAGAACACAAATGAAGATTTTTAGAAGAAGTTCTCTTTTGATCCCTACAATGCAAGTGAATGGGTGCCAACATTTTGAAGCTCCAAAAAACACACAAGTCAGCATAAAAGTAGCCTAATCCATATGACTCCAGTGGCTAAATTAATGTCTCCAGAAGCGATGTGATAGGTGTTGGTGAGAAACAGATACATATTTAAGTCCATTTTTACTCTAAATTCTCCTCCCTTCTCAGTCAGTCTCCACTTTAACTTTCACTTTCACATTCTTCTTCTTGTGTTTTTGGTGATTCACATTCTTCATGTATACAACCTCCACTGGGCAGAGAGAAGAATTTCTGGCAAAAATTACTTAGATATTGAACTGCTTCTCACCCACACCTATCATATCACTTCTGAAGACATGGATTCAACCACTGGAGTCTTATGGATTACTTTTATGATGCCTTTATGTGATTTTTGGAGTGTCAAAATTTTGGCACCCATTCACTTGTATTGTATGGACCTACAGAGCTGAGATATTCTTCTAAAAATCGTTTTTCATTTGTGTTCTGCAGAAGAAATTCATACACATCTGAGATGGCATGAGGGTGAGTAAATGATGAGAGTAAATTTTCATTTTTGGGTGAACTATCCCTTTAATGGCTTAGAACTTGTTTATGAAGGATTTTATGAAATCCTGATGGGAAAAAAAATGAATGGTAAAAATATTTCTGGAACCTAGATAGCTAAAAAAGTGGGCAGGCATTGTTGTGCTTTATTGGCTATTTAAAACACAGGAGCTCCAGCATTCTGGTGAGGACTCCTGATCTTGTTTGGTGAGTGAATTTACATTTGTTCTGACATATTTTTGTGTAAATAAAACATATTTACATAAATGCTATCCTGCTCCCTGTGTGGTGGAGGAGTACACGAGTGAATCGAGTTATCTGAACTTTTGAGGAACTCACAGAGAATAGTTTATCCATGTAGTGAGGGCAACAGCCCTGCCGCTGATCCCAGGGTGCTCTGTATGTATGTGTTCAGAGCAGCTCAGTGGTAAATCTTCCTTCCTCTCTCCCGCTTCCGGCTCAGTCTGTTCCCCAGCATGCATTGCAGGCATAACCTCAAAGCTAAATACTAGGCCTGCACTTAAAAGAACACACACCGGGGTCCAGGCCTTGAAGTTAGTCAGCATGAAACAACAGGATTATTGTATTACAGTCTGTGTTTGAAACGAAGAGAAATGCATAGTTGAGTTTTCTCTTCCGTTGTCTTTTTCTCTGTTGCACGTCAGATGATATCTCCAAATATTGCTTTAGAGCGCACACACACATAAGACTCCCAGTGAGTTTACCCCAAAATCATTATAATTATTCATTTGTATTTGTTTGGTTTTTTATTATTATTGTTTTGCAGAGAGAGAAAGACAACTCGGCCTAGCTTAACTTCTCTTTGTTCTTCTCTCTTTTCCGGTGAAGGGTGGCAGTTCTCCCTTTCTTCTCCTCTCTCTTGTTCCTCTTCTCTCTTGCTCTGTCCGGGGAGTCATTATTGCTTTGGTAAATATTTCATAGCCTTCAATACCTCTGCACACAAACCCCTGACAACCTTTCACTCACTCATGGACACACACACTCGCACGTACACACAGATCACAGATCAAAACAGCTCCCTCCTGCAGCTTCGCCTTGCATTTACATCAGTGGGTTTTGCACACAAACAACACAGAATTTGAGTTTTCTGTTTTATGAAATAAAGGAGATCTCTATGACCAACATTTCTTAGCTTTTCTGCAGCTTGACTGAGAGCTTTTCCCAAACATTGCTCTTTGCACAGATGAAAGGAAGAGGTTCAGAGGCTGCTTAGCTTGTGGAAGTGAATACCTATGTGTGTGTGTGCACGAATCCTAACATCCCTCTTAACCTTGAAAAGGCCTGTAATCCATCCTTCTGTTCAGTGTCTCTTCGATTCCTCACTTGCTTTCATTTTAGACAGAGGCAAAAAGGAAAAGATGTAGATGAGATATTTTCAGATCTATCAGACTCTAAGTACATCTTATGTGTGTTTGAGTGTGTATGTGTACACTACCAGTCAAAAGTTTTGAAACACTTGACCGAAATGTTTCTCATGATCTTAAAAATCTTTTGATCTGAAGGCGTATGCTTAAATGTTTGAAATTAGTTTTGTAGACAAAAATATAATTGTGCCACCATATTAATTTATTTCATTATAAAACTAAAATTTTATATATATATATATATAAAAAAAAGAATGATTTGAAATTGATGACTTGGACCAAATAATAAAGAAAAGCAGCCAATAAGTGCCCAACATAGATGGGAACTCCTTCAATATTGTTTAAAAAGCATCCCAGGGTGATACCTCAAGAAGTTGGTTGAGAAAATGTCAAGAGTACATTTCTGCAAATTCAAGGCAAAGGGTGACTACTTTGAAGATGCTAAAATATAACACAGTTTTGATTTATTTTGAATTTTGTTTAGTCACAACATAATTCCCATAATTCCATTTATGTTATTCCACAATTTTGATGACTTTACTATTATTCTAAAATGTGGAAAAAATTATAATAAAGAATGAGTGTCAAAAACTTATGACCGGTAGTGTGTGCGTGTGTGTGTGTGTGTGTGTGTGTGTGTGTGTGGGTGCGCGCGCATGATGCCATTCTCCTTTGTTAATATACAGTATAGATTTATTTGCTATAGTCTAGAAACTATAGATTAATATTCTTTATTTTGAATTATATGCAAGCAACATTTTTCTTTATTTTAATGGTTTATTGAAAAGTCATCCCAGACATATACTTGTATTTTAAATTGCTATGAGTACATGTAGAAAAATAGTCATGCACACATACTGTACTAGTGCAGACAGTCCACGGAAATAAAGGGTGTAACAAATGTTTTGGCTTCTCCTTCTGTCTCAGAAGATTTGACTGCCAGCAACAGTAGTATGTTTTCTTTCTCATTGACTCAAAGGGAATGTGACCTCTGTGCTTCTGCCAAATGAAGAGAGAGAAATTGAATGTATCATTCTTATAACGATATAACAAAAATACACTATTGCATCACCAAACTATAATAGTTAGGAGTTCTGACACCCTGTTTGTAAATTATTCTGGGTAAATTACTTAATCTTAAAAAAAAAAAAAAAAACATTTCAGACAGGAATGCAGACTAGTGTACAGTGTACATGGTTTGATGTGTTGTGTGGTGACATTTATTTGCATTTAAATTCAACTCAAGACATTTTTTGATCACATCAATATTAAAATATTACAGAACTGAATATTTTTCAGTATTTCAGTCTTATTTTTGTCATATGTGTTTCTCTTTTATTAGTGTCTTAATGTCTATTCTTCAGCATTATTACTATTGTTATCTTTTCTCTCTCTTCTCTTACATTTGAAATCATTTCTCACTATCACACTATGGCATATAATTTCTCTTTACTACCCTAATTTGGCTGAACTGCATAAACTGATGAGCTTATCTGACCGTAGTAAATCAAATGAAAGGTTCTGCGATGTTTTATTAATGTTGACAATTTCTGCATGTTGCATTTTGACCTCTTTGAGTTTGACAAATTTCTAAATGAGCTTCTGATGCAACACAGTGTAATACATTTCTTCATTTTGTATTTGTGCATTAAAGCCAATAGTTCGTTTTTAAGGAATGGAAATCAGAAAAAGTTTTTCTGACGTTTCAAGCGCACGTGATGTGTTGCCGCTAGCTTAAGCGTGTTAGCCAACCTCAGTTCAACAATTGTATATTAAACAACATACATATTCACACAGCTTGGGATGATGGTAAAGCATTTAACTCACTTTTGTAAGGTGCTGTATCCACTGAAGTTTTGTTAGCAGCTACATTCTTCATTTATTAACTGTTTTGTCAGACCAGCAGCGAAGCCAGGTAACTCCGCCCCTTCCACTATGTACGGCAAACTGAGTGCATGAGTGTCCAACATTCCACGCTCTATGACAGTTGAAAAAGTGCGTCATGCACTTCTTTTTGTTGCATTTTTAATTTTAACATAATACTTGCACTATTTACATTATGGCGTAGAATAGTGCAGAAGTGTGCGGTTTGGGATGCACCTCTTGTCTCAGATAGAGCACGATTTGTTGATTAAATATTTTTTCTTGTGATTTACACCACATTTATTTAATTACACTGGATTTAATGGAATTGTTGTGGTGACACCTAAACCTGTTTGGCCCTAGAATCATTCCTACCAATCACCTTATTAGTTACAGCCCGGATAATTTGAAATCAGTTAATATAATCAGTTTTTATTCACCCACAAATTCGTTATAAATATTAATTATTTATAACACTAACCAGTTTCCAGTCTTTGATAGTGCGTAAAAGTTTCTCAAAATGGAAGTCTTTACAAAGTCTTTAAATATTTTGTTGGAATGAATGGAGGCATATTAGAGTTATCAGTAGCAAAACAGAAAAATACATTCCACTTACACCCACCCTGCTGCAAGTATATTCTTCCTGCAAGAAAGCCACAATTACCCTCTTTTGGAGGTCTGATTGTATGCTTTTTTTACCTAGTCTGACTCAAAACCAACCTTCCAAGTATAATTTTCCAGAGTGATGCGGAGTCAGCACTGTAAATATTTTTAGTGTGATTTTACATTAAATTCCTGGCTACTAGTTGCATGACTTTCACAGTATATTTTACAGTAGTAATTCTACAATTTCTTACAATTAAAAGAACTGTTTACTGTGACTTTGCAGTGAACAGTGCCAGGGAATTAATGGAATTTAGCAGTGTTGTGTTGTAGAATCTCAATTATTAAATGTTTATTTTTTCATCTGCAACGTTCGTTATTTGTCACCATTGTTGAGTTTTGTATGGTGAGAGTTGAAATATCTGCGTGCCTGGTTGACCAATTCAACCAAAAGTTTGTAAGAGAAAAAAGTAATCATATTGTTGCATACATTCCTGCCTCATTATTTAAAACAATTATATTGGTTCACTTTTAATTGCACCAAACAGTGATGATTTCACGTTGTGACCAAAACTGAAGTCAATCATTAAATTAAACTTTTATTTTCCATGCATCTTAATGCAATATAATGCAATATAACACAATTGCACACTCTGGAAGAAAATTAATCAAAAATAAATAGTCAAAATTTCCATCCAAATGGAACACTAAGCAGCATAATGATGACTTCAAATGAAACACTAATATCCCACAATGCAGTGTGATTATATATATATATATATATATATATATAAGTGTGATATATATATATATATAAGTTGTTCAATGAGTCTAAATTAGTCAACAAGAACAGATTGATGTGCAGAATTGTTAGCGAGCTGATGCAAATATACCTACATCTGTATGATCGTTCGCTGAGAGACATTTTCCAAGACCAAGTCATGTGATTTTTTTAAAGTCTACTAAAGGAATCAAATCTTCTCAAATATTCCCAAGTGCCCATTCATGTGCCATCTGCAGCAAAAGCCATTCACACATCTGTGTAAAGTAAGATATGCCTCTATCATCATTTTATCTTTGTTCTGCACATCAACACTTTTATACACTCATCTTTGCAATAGTATAAGTGTCATAATAAATTACAATAACAGAGTGTAACTGGTGCATATTATGACTGCGTATAGTGTGTAAGCGCAATAGAGTCATGAATTCATAATGTAAACAAGACAAATTGAAAATGTTCAACTGCGTATACATGACTTTAAATCATCATCAAGTGGTTAAAACAGCTTATTTTACTGACCTCATGTGAATTGTACTCAAAATAAGGCATAAAGTCATTCATAACACATTTTTAAGGTTTTACGTGTAGCGTCCTCATATTTAAATGTACTTCTAAATGCCTTCCACATTGGTGTGGCAGGTGTCTGAATGTTCAGAAACAGTATACCGTTGCTCATCTGTTTAGAACTTCTTTTTACCCCTGAATGAAGAATGAAGAAGAACTTCTACGGAAGTATATCGCAGCCTTTAGGGGCAACAGTCACACCTGATTAACTTCCATTATATTAGTAATTACAAAAAGATATAAAGTAATTGAATAGAGAAGACCCTGTCAACTCTTAGTGTGCAGAGAGAAAGAAAAATGGAGGTTGATGATGATGGGTTTAGAGAAATTAAGTGTAAGGTATTTTATTCCAGTTTAAAGCCTCTGGCTATTAAAGAAATAACAGTCAGGCAAGTTCTGTTGAATGACATGAAGAGTTATAGAGACAAATGAAGGAAAACTGAGCAGGAAAAGGAAAGAGAATTGGGTAATTCTGGATTAGACTTGCTAATGCCATAATCCTGCGAAATCAGAAGGAAATGGATAAACAAGTGCAATGCCAAAGAATCAGATGCAGAGGCCCTGGTGCTGCAGCCTGCAGGTTGAACTGCGGGTTAAGGCCTGTGCAGCTATTTCGGTCTGTAAACAAGATACATTATGATTGTTTATGTTTTCTTTTCTCGATTATTTTAGAATGTAATCATAGACGCATTAGTGGTCTGCAATGGTTGCTCTCAAATCCGGCCTCATACCCACCAATGCCTTTGAAATATTGATCCTAGACGTGTGTTTACGAGTCTGTAATGCAAAGGCATGTCTCCTCTGCTGAAAGGGCTTTTCTCTGTGATCTTTCTCTTTGCTTTCTGTCTTTAAGCCCCCTAACTCTATCATTTAACGAATGCATTATTCAGTGTTTAAACAATGCCAGAGGGGCTAGGAGCGTGTGTCTGTACAGGGCACACACACACATAATTCAGGCTAGCACAGCGGGCATTAATAATGCACCGTGTGCCAAGCAGAGACAGATTTACCTCAGCCCTGTTAGAGAGCGCCATCTTATACCAATACTGTACAACACTAGAAAAACTCATCCAATTTTTTCTCTGTCTGTCTATCTCTAAATGAGATCTAACACATTGAGAATGGGCCAGTGTTGGCCCAGTAAGGGCTAGTCTGTTTCAGGGACTGCCATTAATGTTTCAGCAGGCTGGTGAAGGACTTTTGGGGGTGAGAGAGATACTTTTAAGAGTCTTAATTGTCCTGAAATTCAACAAAAAATACACTCAAGTGCATGCACTCAGAGAGATGGACCGGAAGAGAGAACAGCAGGTGTGTTGTTAGAGCTTTTGTGATACAGTGCTTTTGTGTGTGTGAGTTTGTTTGTGTGCATGGGTGCATTTTAAACCCATTTATCTTGCAGACAGTCTAAGCACTAAAGGTGTTTAAATTTAATTTCTTTATTTTGAATATCACCCCGAGCAATTCAGTAAATTGCATCTTGAAATGGGAATAAAACTCAATGAGATTTGAGAGCCTGTCGACTCTGACTGTCCCTCCTGTTGCTATTCTGAATAGTTCTGTATCTTATCATTTCAAACCTCTCTTTCTGTCTCTTTCTTTCTACACTAAGCCTTTGAGATTCTACTTCAAACCAAATTCAGAAACCTTAACTACACTTAGTGTGAATAAATCTCACAGTTATACAAAATTAACATTTTAAAGACCATTTAAAAGTGGCATATAAAAAGTATTAAACTTTTCATTCCTTGTACTTCGACCTCAGTTTGGTGTGAAATCAGTCAAAAAAGGTGTTTTTTTCTACTGCCAGGGGAAGAGACGGAAGGCGATGGGGGAGAGAGAAAAAACATAGAGAGAGAAGAGAGGAACTGTCATTTCATATTGCGAGTTAGCTGCTTAATTTGATCTTTGTAAAACTAAGTTGCTTCAGGTATGCAACATACAGCACTGCTAATAGCCTCAGGGCCTGACGAGACAGAAAAAAAAGCCCTTTGAGATTTCCACTTCTCTCTCTCACTTTCTCTCTTCCTGAACATCCTCTGAAGTTGCCCTTGGTTCTACATGTGTAGTGGTAATTATGAATGAGGAAGAGTTAGATTGGTACAAACCCATCAAACATTTTACAGCTTGCTGCTATTGTAATAAAGATCAATGAACATCATATCACTGCTTGTCCTGAGACTTGGGAGGGGGTGAGAACAGTCTTTTTCTTTCTTTACTATTCTTTTATTCTATCTCTCTCTCTCTCTCATCATCAGTACCAAAGGGAAGCATATCAGTTTTAATTGTCACTTGCTTGGGTTTGTGATACGCTGTGGTGAGACAGCAGTCCAGAGAGAGATTCAGAATGAGACATACGTTGAGACTACAAGAAAGATGTAGAGAGCAACTAGAGTGAGAGAGGAGGGGAAATACGGGAAACAGAGTGACAGACAAATTGGTCAACATGAAGGTAGACAGACACCGTTTCTTTCTCAAAGCACATAAAGTGGCCTATTATCACCATCTCCCTATGCTTACCTTCCTTTACTATGATTTTAATAGGAAATTAACTGTTGTGTACCCTGGAAGAAAGAAAGGACCAGGGTTTAGAACAAATGAGGGAAGCATATTACAGGTTATTGACATGCATCAGTCATTTGTATTGCATAAATACATTTGGAATGAGTATCTGTAACATTGTGCTGGTGCTGGCAATGACAAAGACAAAGACGATGGAGTAAAGAACCCAAGTGCAATATTATTAACAATAGTGAAATCCAAAAACCCTAACTACAAATGTGAAACATAAACATGAACTTGACTAGACTGGACATAAACTTGACATAACAATGTTACCAAACACAATACCTGACAAAGGACAATGGTAAACATGAGGGCTTAAATACATAGACAAGGGGTAAAACAAAGATGAGGGAACCAATGAACAGACAAAACTGATAACAAGATAATCAAACAATAAACCAATGAAAACAAGACACATGAACATGGAGGGAACCAGGAATCACATGATTAGGGAGCCACATGACATGAAACAGGAAAAAGATTTTCCAAATAAAAGACATGAAAAACATGAACAAACACATCAAACATTACATATCCCCCCCACTAGGGGCGGCTCCCGACGCCCCAAAAAATAGACAAACTCATTAAACATTACATAATTTTTCAAAGTTCTGTAGGGAGCTGGGGTGGGGGGGGGGGGTCTTGAAGCATGGCTTGGAATGGCATGGCGTGGGGCATGGGATCAGGGCAGAGTCAATGGAAGGGGCCCTGAGAGGTTTGAGGGGCAGAGCCGTGGAAGGTGGGGCTGTGAGAGACTTGAGGGGTGGAGCCATGGAAGGCGGAGCCGTGACAGACTTGAAGGGTGACACCAGGGAACTTGGTACCCAGAGAGTTGCTGAAGACTCGAAGTTGCCAGGGTGGAGCCAGAGGCAGGGAGGACCAAGGCGGCGCTGGAGGCTCAGAGGAGCAAGGCGGAGCTGGGGGATTGGAAGACTGAGGTGGAGCCGATGGGGCTGAGGACCAAGGTGGAGCCGTAGGGAAGGAGGTCCCCGGTGGAGCTGACTGATCAGAGGGAGGAGACGTAGCCAGAGGATCGGAGAGCCAAGGCGGAGCCAGGTGACTGACTGACCAAGGCGGAGCTGGAGGGACAAGGGACCCCGGTAAAGCCGACAGGCAGAAGGACCGCAGTGGAGCCAAGGGAACGTAGAGCCGAGGTGATGTCGAGGGATCGACAGGCCAAGGCAGAGTCCAGGGCTCGGAGGATCTAGGCAGGGTCGGAGGGTCGAAAGTTTCCCTTGCCTGATCAGGAGAACTAAGGGTGGGTACAAGGGCGGGAACCATCTCCAGGTCCAATAGCTCAGATGTGGTTATGACATGGCGTGGAGCAGACTCAGGCGTGGCTGTGACATGGCGTGGAGCAGGCTCAGATGTGGCAATGCCAAAGACGATGAAGTGAAGAACTCAAGTGCAATTTTATTATCAAAAGTGAAATCCAAAAACCCTAACTACAAACATGAACTTAACTAGACTTGACTTAAACTTGACTTGACTTGACTTGACTTGACTTGACATAACGTTACCAAACACAATACCTGAAAAAGGACAATGGTAAACATGAGGGCTTAAATACATAGACAAGGGGTAAAACAAAGATGAGGGAACCAATGAACAGACAGAACTGATAACAAGATAATCAAACAATAAACCAATGAAAACAAGACACATGAACATGGAGGGAACCAGGAATCACATGACTAGGGAGCCACATGACATGAAACAGGAAAAAATATTTTCAAAATAAAAGACATGAAAAACACGAAGAAACACATCAAACATTACAGTATCAAATTTTGTTCACGGATGTTTCCTTTCTGATAAAGTGTTGGATATACAGTTAGCTAAAGTGTGATGCATACGGTATATTACAATTTCGCCATCTCTTACGAGCTATTATGAGTTGTCATAAAACTGTTGGACAGAAAGATGGTAATTTTCCATATTAGGTTTAGGGTTTGGGTAAGGGGTTAGACTTTATGGTTAAGTTTAGGTTTGGGGTTAAACTTAGGAAAAACATAATATTGTTAGTTTGTTAATTTTTCTCTATGGGAGTAAAAGTTATATGTTTTGTATGAGTCAACTCATACAATTCTCATGATTTCATCACAAAATTTTAAATACTATTATTACATCTTGTCATGAGACAGGGTTTTTCATTCATTCATTCATTCAGTCTTTCTTTTTCTTTCTTTCTTTCTTTCTTTCTTTCTTTCTTTCTTTCTGTAGTGTGATTTAGCTTTGCTCTGGCACATTTTGATTGATTTGTGCCTGTCTTAAAGGGGCATGATCATTTTAAACAGGCTTGAGAGATTTGTGTCTCTCTTTAAGGAGTGCTTCCTCTATATCACCTCTCAGTCAGCCTGTGATTAATGTACTCAGGATCACTTCATGGGTGATTATACTTACGAATAAGTATCTTGGCAACACATTAAAAATGAGTCAATGTCACTGATAGAAAAATATGTGCCTGGTTTAAAGAGAGAGAGACAGAGAGAGACTTCAAGTTATTTCAAAGCTTGTCATAAATCCTTAGCATATTTTCAATTAGAAGTATATTTTCTTTATCACATTATTTTTTTAGTGGTTTATGGAGAATATTTCTTGTATGGATTGTGTTGTGTGTGCTTTTGATATTTATATATATATATTTTCAGTTTCAGTTCAGCACTGCTTGTTTAAAATTCTTATCCTTCTTATAAACCCACTTGAATGTGCCTTAGCATAAGAAATGTGTTTCTCCCATTTTTCAATATGTCTCTTCCAAGCTTCCTCTGCAATCGAATCATGTTGGCATTTAAACTTTAAAAATACACTAAATGACTAGCCATGCTCTTTAAAGTTCAATCAAATATTGTTTTGGATAATCATTTTATCAGATGAGAAGAAATCTCAAATCGTCTTATCAGAGCAGCCCCTAGATTATTTTAATCCCTCGTGCTGTGGACAGGGTTTAATTGATTCACCTGTGCTAAGATAATGCAATGATGGACTGGGGTGAAAACCAGGCTTACACAGAGAGCTTCTTGAATACTGACTTATTATGGTTCCATACACCGTTTTTTGCCATTCATACTGCCAGTTCCCTCAGCTCCATGACAAAACATTAACTTTATTTTACTCTACTGTATCCTATGGGCTTTAGGAAATGAGTAAGTGGGCTGTTCAGACAAGCAAATTTTTACGAAAAAAAGCTAGATGCAGCACAATTCTTATAACAGAACGCAAGTGTCTCGAGACATGCTTTTAAAAGTTGAATTTTTTTTTTTACCTGACACAGCGTCTAAGATGCGCCGCAATATTCAAAGACGTCCATCCAGCACATGTTTACAAAGGAAAGCAATTGCAAAACAGCATAGATGGATGCAAAACCTTGTTCTACATGAACGGCCCTTAAGACCTCTGAGTTCTGAGCTTGGCTGAGAAACACCACAATTAAATGGCACAGTAAGTTGATGAAACTGAATGTTTCAGTGAATACTAAAATATTACACTTGAGCAGAAGTATATGTTCAGAACAGTGGAGAAAGACTTTGTGAGTGCAAAAAGGCTTTAAGTGTTCCCAGAAGAGGTGTGCCTGCAATCAGTTTTTGACGATTGCAAGGGATTGCACTATTCGGGTGAAGGTTGGCAGATCTTTCCACCATCAATGGACAGTGAGGTTTTTGAAAGGGACCTTGTCCTTCATAGCAATCATGTGTCTTAGCAGTGTAATACATTTCATTTACTCTCTGGTCAAATATCAGTATGCTTCATCAACCCACAGAGTCCTTTTAATAGCATGGAAAAGGCTATTCATTGCTTATTCATTCAGAAAAGTGCCATAAACATTAGGTTTGTGTCGGCAGACCTTTGCATAGACATCACAGATTTCCTTGTCATCCTGAAATTCTCGCCTGTAGCCTGGGCTTGCAATCTTTTTCAGTCAGACATGCTTCTGTTCCAGTGTTCTACCCAGCGCTTGCTGTGCATAGGCAGAGTTGTTTAACTCTAATAGAGAGCTCTTGGCCAGGAAGCATAACGATGATGAACATAGGCTGTTTAACAATGATTTGGAGATCTACAATGATTATGATGGTTCCCATACTGCCAAAGGGGTAGTTATGAACTTATTGAGAGTTTTACTTTCATTTTTGCTGTGTGTTTTCCTCTGTGTGCATTTGTACACGTGTTCGTCCCGACAGCAGTTACCCCGACAGCAGTCCTGTCCCCTCCGTTGTAACCCGAACAGCCCATAGATGTCTCCCCTCAGCCTCTGCACTGCTTGGCCAAAAAGCCTCTATTAATCATAGTCTAATTGAATTCCAGCAAACACATAAAACTCTGATTGGGTTTAGTTATTTCATTTTGCAAACACATGTCTCTTGTGAACCGTGTAAAGTGATATGCAGTGGTGAGCCATGTCATCTGGAACTGTCTCGCTGCTCTGGCTGATGTTTAATAAGCAGAAACATGTGTTGTCCCCGATTTGACTGCCATAGCTGGCTTGATGTCCGTCGAGAGCCATACTTCTGGGTTCAGCCTCGTCTGTTTCTATCTTTGATTAATGCTCTGTGATTTTACTTGTGAAAGATAGCTCTTGTGATCGCTCATTGCGTCTCTATGACCTGGTAAACTTTAGTCTGGAATTGAGGAGATGGCAGCAAGACAATTATGAGCATATTTCCGTCAGAGACGTCTAACACTGGAAAATTGAAGGTAAAATGATCAGCATCTGTCTACATCATGCCCCAATACAAACTTCAGAGCATTAGGCCACTTTTCAGACACTGCTCTCCTTAAAAAGACACTGCTCTTGAGGGTTACTGATCAGAGTGATTGGCAGGGCTCATACCCTCTGGGCATGACTGGATAAAGGGATAGTGTCCTAGAATGAACGTTACTATAACAAAATGTTTGCAAACTGACTTGTACGTGCTGTGTTTTATGTTTTGCTGCAGTTTCATGGTGAAATGAACACTTAAGGCACTATAATAATTGTGCATTTTATTCACTTTCACACGAATCATGAGTACAATGGCTTATTATGACTTTATAAACACTTATTTTTTGCACTATTACTCCCACACTGCTATGATATGATATTGAAACACTTTTAGTATAGCACATCATTTGAAAAAATTACATATTTTAACGCTTGTAGTACAGACCCACCTACACTTACACACTTATTTCAATGTGATTAGCTTCCGCGGTAGCTCACCTGATAGAGTGATTGACTTTGGACTTGGAAGACCCTGTTCGAGACCGGTCAAGTACGCAAACTGACATGTGAGATGAAAATGCTATAGAAGTGACACAAAATGATGTGGTTGCTTCAGAAAATGTGCTTTTCATGTCACATTTGCTTTTAGGACACTAGCGGTTAGGTTAAGGTGTTGGTTTAAGGTAAGGATATCTGTTTTGTTCACCACTCATTTGCGTTTATGACACTATTGGTTAGGTTTAGGTTAACGTTTTAGGTTAGGGAAGTTAGTTTTATTCTCTATCTAATAAATCCAAAATGAAATAAATTCAAATCTTGTCTGATTACTACACCATTACACTTACTTTTGGCACCCTCAGCTTGATATTTCAGTAGAAAATTGCAGCGAAAGGTGTCATGAAGCATGTAATTTAGTTTTTCTAAATAAATGTTGCCACAGTCTCATAATGTTCATGAGAACAGGCAGAAATTTTGTCATCAATTACTTACCCTGTTAGTAAATGATGACCTTTTTCATTTTTGGGTGAACTATCTCTTTAAACATTGAGGTGGAAAAAGTAGAGCAAGAGAGAAATGAAAGACATCCATATGTCTCTGTTGTATTAGTCACTGCTTATTATCCATGGAAAGCTGCAGAAATGTCAAATTTCATGTTTGTGTATGTGTGGATTCATGGCCCAGCTCTGTTATTAGAACCTGTGTGCTGCTGAGGAAAGGAAAACCCTACTGTGAGCTTAAAAGCTGTTGTCTTATTTGATCATTTAATACATATTTAAAGTGGTTTTGAAATGGCTGAGGCCAGTGCGATCTGAAGCCCCAATAGAAGCTCTTCTCCTCCATTAATACATCCAGACTTGTGATCTTACCAGAAAAACACAGACCCAAAGTACAAAGCACTTGTCAACAGTTAACAGTTGCTGTGTTACCACACATAGATCAGATTGCCGTTTTTCCCCTTTTCTCCCTCTTAAAGAAGCAGCTGTTGCCATCAATGTTCCTTTGCCGCCTAACCAAACTTCCCAACCAGAGAGATTAGCGGTACACGCCACTGATTCTGCAGATGGTAAAATGCACCACCTCGGTTGTCTCATTCCAGAATGACTATGATGACAAAAACGTGCATCTGTTATGGAATCTGTATTAATCTAATCTCAGGCTCATAAATTATGTTGCAAATATGATGGCCAGCTGCCACATTGCTACATGAGCAGCAACATGTCATCGCCAGCTGAACTGCCTATAAGCATCACAACATGTGCATTCAGTGTGCCCGACACTGTAGATGGCACTGCCATTTTACACGAATTATACAGTGGCGATTGCTTCAAGACTACATGGGAAGCACGGCTTACCCTAAGGTTTCATAATAAATGCAGCTATGATGAGTTTAATATACAGTGGCAAGAAAAAGTATTTTAACCCTTTCGAATTACCTGCATTTATATATAAATTTTTCTTAAAATCTGGTTTGATCTTTATCTAAGTTACAATAATGAACAAACACAGTCTGTCTTAACTAATAACACACAAATTATTGTATTGTTCTTGTAAATACTGCATACAGCATTCAAACATTCACAGTGTCTGTTGGAAAAAATATGTGAACCCTTAAGCTAATGATGTCAACAAAAGCTAATTAGAGTCAGGAGTTGGCAAACCTGGCATCCACTTAATGAAATTAGACTGGAGGTGTGGGTTAGAGCTACTGTGACTTACAAAAATCACTCAAAACATTTTAAGTTTGCTATTCACAAGAAGCATCTGCTGACGTGGACAATGCCTCCAATAAAAAATAATCAAAAAAAGATTTATGATCAAGAATTGTTGCTTTGCATAAAGCCAGAAAGGGTTATCTTGTTATCTTGAAGAGCTTAGATATTCATCTATCCACAGTTAGACAAATTGTCTATAAATGGAGACAATTTAGTACAGTGGCTACTTTCCCTAGAAGTGGCTATACAGCCAAGGGCACTCCACAGAATGCTCAATGAGGTAAAAAAGAAACCTAGAGTGACAGCTAAAGACTTGAAGGAATCACTGGAACTGGTTAACATCTCTGTTCATGAGTTTACTAAACAGGAAGCATTAAACAGGCAAAGGAAGCTGCTGCTTTCCAACAAAAACATTGCCAAAGAAGTTTGCCAAAGACTACCTTGACACTCCACAATGCTACTAGGGAAATATTTATGGACTGATGAAACTAAGGTTGAATTGTTTTGGAAGAACACGTAGCACTACGTATGGTGTAAAAAGGGGACCACATACCAACATGAAAACATGGCCTGGACCGCTTGCCATCATCGAGGGAAAAATTAATACCCAAGTTTATCAAGATACCCTTCAGGGTTGCTGTGTGCCAGCTGAAGCTCAGTAGAAGTTGGTTGATGTAGCAGGTCAATGACCCTAAACATCAAAGTAAATCCACTACAGACTGTCTTCAAAAAAGAAAATTCACCTTTTGGAGTGGCCCAGTCAGAGCCCTGACCTTAACCAAATAGAGATGCTGTGGAATGACCTCAAGAGAGCAGTTCACACCAGACATCCTAAGAATATGGCTGAGCTGAAGCAGTTCTGTAAGGAAGAATGGTCCAATCCAAAGGTCTAATATGCAGCAACCGGAAACACTTGCTGCCAAAGGAGGAATGATCAGTTATTAAATCCAAGGGTTCACTTACTTTTTCCACAGCACTGTGAATGTTTAATGGGATGTGTTCAATAAAGACATGAAATATTATAATTGTTTGTCTGTTGTTAGCTTAAGCACCATCGTGTTTGTCTGTACTTGAGACTGATGAAGATGAGATAACATTTTATGATCAATGCAGAAAACCAGCCAATTCCAAATTGTTCACAAACTTTTTCTTGACACTCTTTGAGCCTTTACATATTTAAATGAATAATAGTGTAAAATATTACACATCACTATTGCACTTTTCATTCAAGTAACGCAATCCGCTCTTTTCTACAGGAATATGTTAATAGAAGACAGTGGATGCACAGCCCATAGAGCAATAGACTCCCAATGGGATTCTATGGCAGATACATGTACCATAAGATTTCAATGGAGTAAAGATCAATGTTGATTGGACGAGAAGCTCTAGATATATCATTTTGGGTCCCTCCTAGATGCCGTGCTTCTCAGGCAATGTACGGAACCTTTATGAGCACTATTTGCATGTGATCTGTATCTGACTTTTTTTATTGGACATTGGGCTTTCAATTAATGTATTTTTAAGTTTGGTCGAGCTCTCAAATGGGCGGGACTCAAATAGGCCAGTAATTGAAACTGTGATGTACATGACTGACAGTGCATGAAATGTAAATCACCGCTGTCGAATACAGTATTTGGAACCTGGGAGATACAGTACATGCAGAGGTATTTGCAATCTAACGTAACACATTTATTTCATAATCAGATATTTTGTTGCACAAGCAGTTTTGTGTTTAGTCAGTTATTTTCGTCAAGCAATTTAACTGTTTGGGTAGTAGTTTGCTCAAACTTCTTTTGGGAGCAACAGTGCAAACACCAAAAAACATAGTTTGTGCTTCCTCACTTTTGAAAAGCACAAGATGCCACGTGTTCAGTGTGCCCTTCACTGTGAATGACGCTGCCATTTTGAATGAATTATATTGTTTGTTTTTTTCTTTAGCAGCTGTTGCAGGAGGGCTGGGTTAATGTACACTGCTTGGTCAACCTATAGTCACTCTATTCCTCTTTCATTTAGAATGAATTTCTCTCTGAGACTAATTCTCTTGATTCCAATATCCCTCATACTTCAGCAGTGTTGTCTCTCACCTTGACATACACCTAGTAAACATGTAAAACATTCCTAGGGGATTTGCTACATTTTAATAACTTCACATATTCAGGCCAGGCCACAGAGACCTGATATCAGTTACTGGATTTTAAGAGTTTTGGGCACGGGCTGGGATGCCAACCCTTGTGCTCTAAAGAAGAGCCATGTCCAAAACCAACATAGTAGACAAGCAGGCAATTTTTTGGCAATGCAGTTTTCAGTTTTTGTGCATATTTTTCCAGCCATACTGTGAGGCCACGGTGAAATGTACATCTGGCCCCCAAGAGCAGAGTTTACCTGAGTGTGTGTCAGGTGATAGCCTGCCTAATGATTCTGGAAGTTAAACAGAGGGGCTTTCTGGCTGAGGTTTCACAGAGCCCCCCATGCCACTAAAAGTGTCATTCCGAGGGTAAAATGTGATCTTTTCGCTAATGAACGATACGCTTCGTTTGTCTAACTCACACACCTCCTGGCCCGGCCTCTAGGGGGAGCGGCAGTGAATGATGGTCTGTTTATTTTCCTCCTCATGTTAACTATTATTGGCCACTGTAAACTCTTAAATCAACTTTTGAGGAACACCCCTAATTCACTGCATGGAGAGACAGAGAAAGTGTGTGTTAGTGACTGTTCCTGAGTATACAGTAGCTTGACTGTTCGCATAGTCCCTTTGAGTTAAAGTGAGAGTGAGTGTGTGTATCGGTATGTATATGTCTCTCACACTCAACACCCATACCAATCTTTGAGGTGTGACATTTGGCAGTGTGTATGAACAGTGTCTTCACACACATCACTTTCACCTTGTCCTGCCACACTCACCTCCTCATCCCTCTATTTCTTCTCTCCTTTCCTCCCCAAGCACCCATGCTCCCTCTCTCTCCTTTACTCAGTCATGCTATTCCAATGCTGCCTTGCTGTCATTGGAATATATGTTTCACAAGCAGTAGTGGGACAGTAAAACTCTCCAGCCACAGTGTTATTCTAGCTGGACTAACAGGCAACACTGTGAGTTATACCGCTCTCCTAAAGTATATGACATGTCAAATTTTTTTTCTAGTACATATCAGTCTCCAACATTCAGGCTCAAGCTGCTCATTATAACTTAGTCGTAGTAGTGTGGTGTTTGAAAAGTGTGTTGAGGTTTCTTCTTGGCATGTAATTCAGTCTCCGTGGGTATGAAATGGAAGAGATGATTGAGGGCAAAGAAATAGTTCAGTGTTTAGAGACCATCACTATGGAAAACAACATAGCTGGTTACCAACATATGTGGTGTTGTGGATGCTGGTCCCCAGCATGGGATGCTGGTGTGTTGGTGTTCCAACAAGGCTTCTTGACTAACTTAAAGGTGCTGTAGGTAATGCTTGCTATTGTGAAATTTCCACCTGATGTAAGACTCAATCACAGGCAAAATATAGTCATCTCAATGGGAATCCATACAATCAGCAATTTTGCCTGATGGACTTCCAGTGTTGAAGAAATTTCCCTACCAAATTGTGTGTGAGGTTCATGTTTGGAGAACTTCTAAATGCAAATTCACAACGTTTACTGATAGTAAGTTGCTTATTTTGGCAGTGACATATGTGTGGGCAGTGCTTCACACATAGCTGCACTGAATATTCACAATGGATGAGGAAGTAATTTAAACTTCATACATAGCTGCACTGAATGGATGAGGAAACTGAGTTTTTTTTTTTAATGAGTTTCCCAGTCACTTAACAACCGCCTGCTCCTTCTTCACCTGTGGAATTTCTACATGCCAAGGTAAATATGACCAAGCCTTTAGCCGTTGAATTAGACACGCCTCCTCTCCAAAACCCCAACCTCCAAAGAGCATCTCAATATCACAACTAAGAAAAATAAAGTAAACATGCAATTTGTTGTCTGCAGACTCGAACAGTTACACTGACCTTGTACAGGTACCATGACATTAGTTGTCTAAAAGACCAGGAAAAAATGCATTCTCACAAGCAGGGACTAAAAACAAAAGTTTTTTCATTTCTGTTCGTCTTGAGCAGAAGCAGTATTTTTTATTCCGTTTCTAGCGTTCCACAGCCTCCTTTCCAAATGGCAACCTGTTAGAACAAAATAAAAGAACGGTTAATAAATCTATTTTTTAAATAGACAGTTCTCTGTGCTTAGGGTGGTTGATATACCAGATGCAGTGTTTCCAGATCTCACAAGAGAAACAAGGCACCTGTTGTGGAAAAACAATCTCAAAATAAAGGAACTGCCTTATGCAAAATAAGTGATTCATTTTTTGCCCATGTGGGGGAATTTTCACAATAGAAATCAATAATATATATATATATATATATATATATATATATATATATATATATATATATATATATATATATATATATATAATGTAATAAACCCTTTGGTCTTTGGTTTCATGAAAAAAAAAAAAAATATCTAAACAAAATTAACTGGTTATTAATCAGTTACCAGCATTTAAAAAATGTTTCACTCCAGTTTCCGGTTACGTTCTGCAAAAATAATTATTCATTTAGTTTTTTTGTTCCTTGAACCATTTTTAGTCCCTGCTCACACGTCTAACTAAAGCTCTCAGCTTCTTGCTGACCATATATCGGCTGCACTGTGAATGCACAGAATTACTGACAGGAAGAAAGTGCATCAAAATCTGGCTCAGATTGGCTAAACAAATAATCTGGCTGTGGCCCACGTCCATTTTTTGTTTGTTTGTTTTTCTGCTGTTTATTAAACCTAGGGTTGTCACAGAGACAGGTATGATATTTCATGGCACCTATTTCAGTGATATCTGACTGATAACAGACCTTATTCAGAACAGTGGCATTATTAACATTTGACGGGAATGAAAACGAGGCTGTGAAGGATGGAAGTACAGTGGCTTCAGTGGTTTGTACTGTTGTTTACATTGGTGTTGATCCTTCAGCTAATAAAACATAAAAAAAATAATAAATAAAATTAAAAAAATGGCATGCCATTGAAAAGACTGTAAGTTTATCCCTCACAGCCTCGTTTTCATTCCCATCAAAAAACAAATCATTTACAGTGCCTTTAACCTGCAAGTCTTCCTTGTTCAACCAACTACATTATACAAACCATGCATGGTTGATCAACTTCATGAACAAGTGAAAAAACAGACAGCCCAGAGTTTCTCAACTTTATATTAGGCTAAGAAAATGAATATTGTACATGTGTGTTTGAAATATGTTTCTCACTGTAGTTACATGATTTACTCCAGTACTTCTGATGCTTTAAATAGTAACAGACACAGACCTGCCTGGCCAGGTTTCCTCCCAACAGAACTGATCCTAAATCAGCCATTTGCTTTTCAACAGTTGCATATGAACCATGTCTAATCTCTCATCATTTTCGTTTTACGTTTTCACGTTTTCCTTTACAGTCGGCATGATCCAGACACTAGCAAACTGGTCGTGAGTCAGTTTGCATATGTCATTCTGCTATCTGGTATGGCCAGGGTTGTAATTGCTGTTGTGTTTGCCAGGGTCCTCTGCACCTGGGTCACATGTATGCTGTCGATTATGGCTCTCTCTTCACTGACATGCTAATAAATGTGTCTTTAAATTGAATTTGTGTGTTTGAAAGAAAGCAAGGATATCTGGGATATTAGGGCAGCGCAATGTCTGATTTGCTCCAGCCGCCATGGCATAGCTTCAGTGGGGAAAGCCGATCTAGCTGCTGTGGTGCGTGTGTGTGCGTGTGTGCGTGTGTGTGTGTGTGTGTGAGGGTTGTGGTAAGGAGGTGGAAAGTGGAGCAGGTCTGAAGCTAAGCCAAGTAAAATAAAGACTTCTTTATTGCTGTTCAAAAATCATTTGATTGAGTTTGCACAAACACAGGAGTGGCAGAGTAGTGCTAAGGGAGTGTGTCAATGGAGCGTGTGAGAGCGTTCATGTGTATGTGTGCGTGTGAGATACAGTACGTATACTTATACAATTCAAGTGCATGCCATAGTATGCACTGTAAATGAAGTACACGCGCATGTACTTTATCTTCTGCTTTGAAACCGATTTAGATTTATTTATTTTTTCTGTCCAGTGAAGTCCCTGTGTTTTCCATCTACAGTAGCTTCTCACTTGGAGCTAAGCACTCAAAACTGCTTGTAAGCAACCCTGACAGTCTTTTAATGTGTTGGCACCAGATTCAGCAATTCTCAGCTGGCTTTCATTCTCTTTGCTCCAACTATGTCTGACGAGAAAGTAGTTCTACCTCCTCTCACCCCACTTCTCCCAGCTCCATACTCTTAGTCGAGTCCATGTGAGCCGTTTTAACAGGGATGTAATGTCTCATGCAGACCACAAGTCATTTAAGCAGTCTGTGTGCCAAAGGTGTATGTAGGACAGGGCTGAGCTTCCCGAAAGATATCTCTGGATCTTTCTTCAGCCTTCCAAAAAGCCATAATTCTCTCTGAATTTAATTATTTATACTGAATAGAATTTCTTTCTAAATGTCCATATGATTTAGTTATATGTATAATGCTATTTTCCACTATTCTGTTCAAAGAATTAGTCCACCCAAAAATGAAAGTTATGCAATCATTTACTCAACCTCATGTTGTTCCAAACCCATATGACTTTCTTTCTTCTGCAGAACACATAATTAGGAATTTTAAAGGATGTCCCTTTCGCTGATTTCAAGACAATTGTAGTTGAAATAACTAATTTTAAAGGTGTAATATTTACTGTACTGAAGCATGAAATTATCATAATATGTTATCAGATATTTAGGAAACATGCTAAGATGAAATACTGGCTTCTCTGAAAACAATGCTACAGCCAGTATATACTACTTTGAAATGTCCATTCCAGGCCAGAATTTCTGTTTGTGTTTTGGCCTGTGTGATCCTGCCCACTGCCCATTTCCCAATAGTATTTCGACACCCCATGTTGCCAGATTTGAACAAAGTTTGCAGGCAAACACAGCGCGCTGCAGCCATGGAAGCCAGCAATGCATCTAGCTACATGAGCTGGTTTATAATTGCAAACAATAAAAACATTGCAAACATATACATTAGCTGATCAACTTACAGTGTAAGGCTCGTTGCTTGCCATTGTCATTTTGCTCGTTCCTGTTGCGTGTCCTCAACCTGGCAACCTGTGTGAGCTTCGAGTCTGGGGAGGAGGGGGTGGGGGAGACAGCTCTCTCCAATATTTTGAATTTGGACTGCAGTACCCATTTTAAATGCTTGATGTCAATGTTACATATTGCTCCTTTAAAAAAACGACCCAAAGGGGCATAAATGAAGTTGATGCGATTTGTGCGACATATTCGAAATCTTCAAAAGGCATATGATAGGTATTGGTGAGAAACAATCCAAAATGTATATGATTTATTGAGAATATCTTGATGTCCATTGCATGTTCATAAGCATAATGAGACAAGCTTTTTCAAAGTGGCTCTCGTATAGTGCTAACAACAATGCAGGTCTAATTGTCATTGTATTGAAAGACTGACTGAGATATTAATTAAATCATTTCCTTTTATGTTCTGCTTAAGAAAAAAATTCATGTGGGTTTGGAACGCATGATGGTGAGTAAATGATTACATAATTTTCATTTTTGGGCAAACTAGTCCTTTAGGGTGCCTCCGAACACACAGGCCTACACAGCAAACTTTGCAGGCTGTGCTTAGTGTCTGTGTGTGTGTGTGCTAGTGCTGTTCTAATAAAGAGAACAGGAAGATGATGATTTGCATCAGTTACTTGCTCATCCCTATGTTTTCATGGAATTGTTATTGGTTGTGACTTCATACTCAGAGAAAAAGGAATTGGGTAAGGCATCCCTTCAAAATTAAGGGAACATTGGGAGAGACATTGAATACATTTCAAGTTGCCATATGTACACTGCCTTTAGGGACAATCATGAGTAGCTTTGTCTGCTAAATAAATCAGAGTAATAGGCATGTAAATTAGACACACACATAGAGGCAGATTTTGTTTCTCATTAAAGCATTGGTTTCCCGTCCTTTGCTAAATCTTGCAATGGTGTCTTTGTCTTAAAATGTATTGTTTTGCCATCAATCCTTAATCAATCAATCAGTGCCCCAAATCCTTAGTATTGCGTAGTATTACACTGGTTAATTATGTTCGTTTTTTTGTTGTGTGTGTGTGTTTTATTTGTGTTATCCATTCATAATTGATTACCATACAGATTGATGATCATTTATTCTCTCTTTTGATTTATTAAATAATATTGGATAATTTTGTATTTTCTTCTGGACTCTAAAAACATCTGTCTCTTACACACCAATGTTTCTCTGCTTTTATTGCTATTCCAAAGAAATGTGGTGGAAATTACACTGCTGTTTTTAGTAAAATTCTGGAGAATGATGAGTAAAAACCCTGTGAAGTTACTTTTTGATTTTCCCAAAATATAAAGTCAAACAGAGCAAGACAAAAAGGCAGTCTAATAGTGTGTTTGAATCATTGATATATATATTCTCCAGTTACACAAATGCACTGATACAAATTTAAACGGTCTGTTCTCTCTTTCATTCTTTCTTTTTCTTTCTTTCTTTCTTTCTTCTTCTTCTTCTTCTTCTTCTTCTTCTTCTCTCTCTCTCTCTCTCTCTCTCTCTCTCTCTTTAATGTCAGTAGCTAACCTGTGAGAAAATATTTTGTTTTAAAAGAACAGTTTACGCAAAAATTTTAATTCTATGATTGACTCACCCTGTTGTTCCAAACCCATATGCAGAGTACAAATGGAGAAATTTTAATGACTATCACTGTGTCTTTTCAATACAATGGCAGTGGGTAGTGATTCGTAATCATAAAAGTTGTCATGAAGGCATACTATAGGTATTGGTGAGAAAAAACAAACAAGATATTTTAGAGAATATCGTGACGTCCATTGCTCATTCAAGAGCACTATTGGAGAAGCTTGTTTACAGTTGCTTGTGTGTTCACGCATTTCACACATTTTTTTAGTGCTAAACATAGCAAGTTATCACATTTATTTATGTATAACATATTTATTATTATTTATTATTTTTTATTTATTCAATTTAGATTTACAGGGACAGTGCACATCAATAAACATTTCTGTATACAGTATGCACCAGTTTAGCTATTACAGCTATTTTTCAACTGTAGTCCCTGGACAGGTATTCCATAAAAAAGCAGAGATACAAATTTAAAAGGGCAAATATTACATTAATAATAATAATAATAATAATAATAATAATAATAACAACAGGATTTTCAAAGACAAGAGGGTAAATAAATTATGGCAGAATTTAAATTTTTACTTGAACTATTCCTTTAACAGTGTGTTTGTATGTACTGTAAGTGAATTTGTTTTCAGTATTTTACTCAACATATGCAAATGTTCACCAGTCGCCCCTTCTAAGCCTCTTTTTGGAATCGTCAATAACCATTAGCAAATGCAACTTATTTTCTCTCACCCTCTGAAGGCTGTCCTCTGAATGACCTGTGAGTGTTTTTTCCTTTGAGTGAAGTTTAGAAAATGGAGTGAATGAGTGTCTCCCTCTCCTCGTCACTTGCTCATTTAATTTAAACTCTTATCAAATCTGCCTCTCATTATGGCCCTCATTTGCTAAGAAAAGCAAAAACAAATCTGTGTTTACGGCACACACTTTTCATTTGTTTAACCAGTCTCTGGTTAGAGTGTGTGTGTGATACAGCAACACCCTTGTTTATTTTGTCATTTACAGTAATTGCACTAAAAACAAAGGTAATAGGACATACTATATGCAGCTTGCCCCTTTATTTTATTTGTTGCTCCAAATGTAGGCATAGTTTAACCCTAGAACACATATGTGGGTCAAAATGACCTAGTGTCTAGTTTTTAACACATCATTTTACATGAAGTGGTGTTTTGATCTGATCCTTCAGGTATTCCTCAATTAAGATGTCCTCTTGACTATGAAATGATTTGTTTTTGTTTTGTTTTTTATTTCTTTGAATATTTTTAAATACATTTTTTGCAAAATTACAGAATTTGCATCACTTGCCCTAGAATGCATATGTGGGTCCTATTTAACCCATATGTGTTTACACTGGTATTAATCTTGTAATACATTGATTGCTTTCAGTTTCCATGACATTACACCAATTACAGGGACAGTCCTCGTGGTACAACCTTCAGATCAAAGCTCCTTGACCACTTCTTGGTGCATTTGATCTGGCAACTTTTTTTTTCAGTACGCTTCACCACTACAAACAAATATCTACATAGGGTAACATAGGAATATAGTGTCAAGGATGTAAAATATTTAAGGAATAAAGGAATTTCCAGCTTGTAGGTGGATCGTAATGGGGTGTCAGTCAAAACACCATACACATCCAACTGTGAAGCACTTTGAGCTGCATTTTATGTATGAAAGGTGCTATACAAATAAAATGTATTATCAACAACAACCACACAATAAAGTACATAAGCTTGTAATTTCACATATACATACATATATATATATACACAGGTGCATCTCAATAAATTAGAATGTCGTGGAAAAGTTCATTTATTTCAATAATTCAACTCAAATTGTGAAACTCGTGTATTAAATAAATTCAATGCACACAGACTGAAGTAGTTTAAGTCTTTGGTTCTTTTAATTGTGATGATTTTGGCTCACATTTAACAAAAACCCACCAATTCACTATCTCAAAAAATTAGAATACATCATAAGACCAGTAAAAAAAACATTTTTAGTGAATTGTTGGCCTTCTGGAAAGTATGTTCATTTACTGTATATGTACTCAATACTTGGTAGGGGCTCCTTTTGCTTTAATTACTGCCTCAATTCGGCGTGGCATGGAGGTGATCAGTTTGTGGCACTGCTGAGGTGGTATGGAAGCCCAGGTTTCTTTGACAGTGGCCTTCGGCTCATCTGCATTTTTTGGTCTCTTGTTTCTCATTTTCCTCTTGACAATACCCCATAGATTCTCTATGGGGTTCAGGTCTGGTGAGTTTGCTGGCCAGTCAAGCACACCAACACCATGGTCATTTAACCAACTTTTGGTGCTTTTGGCAGTGTGGGCAGGTGCCAAATCTTGCTGGAAAATGAAATCAGCATCTTTAAAAAGCTGGTCAGCAGAAGGAAGCCTGAAGTGCTCCAAAATTTCTTGGTAAACGGGTGCAGTGACTTTGGTTTTAAAAAAAACACAATGGACCAACACCAGCAGATGACATTGCACCCCAGATCATCACAGACTGTGGAAACTTAACACTGGACTTCAAGCAACTTGGGCTATGAGCTTCTCCACCCTTCCTCCAGACTCTAGGACCTTGTTTCCAAATGAAATACAAAACTTGCTCTCATATGAAAAGAGGACTTTGGAACACTGGGCAACAGTCCAGTTCTTCTTCTCCTTAGCCCAGGTAAGACGCCTCTGACGTTGTCTGTGGTTCAGGAGTGGCTTAACAAGAGGAATAGGACAACTGTAGCCAAATTCCTTGACATGTCTGTGTGTGGTGGCTCTTGATGCCTTGACCCCAGCCTCAGTCCATTCCTTGTGAAGTTCACCCAAATTCTTGAATCGATTTTGCTTGACAATCGTGAGGCTGCGGTTCTCTCGGTTGGTTGTGCATCTTTTTCTTCCACACTTTTTCCTCCACTCAACTTTCTGTTAACATGCTCTCTGTGAACAGCCAGCTTCTTTGGCAATGAATGTTTGTGGCTTACCCTCCTTGTGAAGGGTGTCAATGATTGTCTTCTGGACAACTGTCAGATCAGCAGTCTTCCCCATGATTGTGTAGCCTAGTGAACCAAACTGAGAGACCATTTTGAAGGCTCAGGAAACCTTTGCAGGTGTTTTGAGTTGATTAGCTGATTGGCATGTCACCATATTCTAATTTTTTGAGATAGTGAATTGGTGGGTTTTTGTTAAATGTGAGCCAAAATCATCACAATTAAAAGAAACAAAGACTTAAACTACTTCAGTCTGTGTGCATTGCATTTATTTAATACACGAGTTTCACAATTTGAGTTGAATTACTGAAATAAATGAACTTTTCCACGACATTCTAATTTATTGAGATGCACCTGTATATATATATATATATATATATATATAATGTGTATATATTTATAGTTATGTCCCCTAGGGGTATGACGCAACAAAGTAAAGGGAGGTTTGCTCCCCGCACAACCGTCAGACCAAAAACCAGAGACAAGATCATAGATTCAATATTTGTTTTTATTGGAAGTAGATAAAGTATTAAAGATGTAAAAATATGCAGCAGGTATTTGGGGTTCAGGGTGACCCCTGGCCCAAAATAATGAACAAAACAATCTAGAAAGAAAAGGAGAAAACTAACCTGAAAGGAAATAAATACAATTAAACTAACCTGACTTAATACAGGATGAACAGTCAAATAAACAGGGCAGGTCACCCCTACAAAACTAGCTGCTAAATCACAGAGTCAACACTATTGCTGAAGAGCGCAAATGCAAAGAACCTTCACAGTTCTTGAAACTCAATGTGTTGTTCTGGCAGCTGGTGGGGAGCATGGAGGAGTGCAACTGGCCCGAAGTCACAACAGCTCACATCTGATCCAGCACATTTTATTAGTAGTGCAATCAGGAACAGCCAATCGCAATCACACAGGTGGAACAAATTAATGGCAAATCAGCTGCCCCTGGAACAGACACACCAAACACAAACAAACACACTCACACAAAGAGCAAAACCACAATAGCAATATTGCACAAAACAAACATGGGACATAACAACATATATATATATATATATATATATATATATATATATATATATATATATATATAAAAACAAAAACAAAAATTCTTAAAAACATTTAATCAAAGTCCAGTTTGAGGAGGACTTCTTGTGAACGTCTATTTCTGTTCATTTGACTTGACATTCTTTTTCCTGTGACTTCACAAATCTGTTATGTAGCCTTGTAGATTGTGTGTCCACTGTAGCCTGCTTGTGAGTGTTAGTAAGAAGACACCAGTCTGGTCTTCAGGTTTCCATGAGCATGGTGTGTTCAGGTTTCCTGTCTGTGTGATAGAGGTTTGCTGGATTGATGACCTCAACAGATTTCACCAGCTGCACGCTTGATACTCTACAGGTAACATGAGTATCACTGCATCTCCTGAGCCAGTGAGCAAGAAACTGTGCTAATTTCCAGTTACAGTTGCGATTATTAGCACTCTCACGTAGCTCAGACTCAGAATACGCAAAGCCCTGATGCATTAATGATAGAATACATCATTTACAAATATGCTACATATTTCTCTCAGACATGGTCGATAATTTATGGCATTAGAACTTTCCTATTTTGTTTCTCTCTTGGGTTAATTAATTAGTTATGTTGAGCTTGAATAGAACAAATACTTGGTGTTAGACACACTTTTTCTGATCTGTGTGACTTTATCAAGTGTAAATCACATGGGGGGAATCATTTTTCGGTCGTTGATTTTTTAACGGGATTAGGCTGGTTTCCTGAAAAATAGATTTGATGGCATCTTATATTAGATTCAATATAGTATTTTAAATAAAAGTGTGCTATAACGCCACACGTGAGAGCATAGAGCAGGAGAAGGAGAGAAGTGGCGGGGTGTGGCTAGTAACTCACTAATAGGAGCCTTCCATTACATTTGAGTGCGAGTGTTTGTGTCTTTCTGCTGACCATGAGACAGCTGTCTATCACTGATAGATCTCCTCCTGTCTGGGTGCGTGTGATTTCCACTCCTCACGCCTACGTTTCCTGTAATGATTTTCCCCCCTCATCTTAAATGGTTGGATCATATTCTTTTACACAGCTTGTTGTGCATGCCTGTGTGTGAGTTTGAGCAAATGACCAGCTGTGTGCCAGCTGTGTGCTCACTAAGTTTTGATTAGAATGGAGAAAGAACCTGTATGGCACGTTAAAGGATAGTTGACCCAAAAATGAAAATTCTCTCATTATTTACTCACCCTCATGATATCCCAGGTGTGTATGACTTTCTTTCTTCACCAGAACACATTTGAAGAAAAATAGAAAAATATCTTAGCTCAGTAGGTCCTTAAAATGCAGGTAAATGGCGATTTCTCATTTGAAGGTCCAAAAATCACAGACAGTCAGCTCAAACGTCATCGATACAACTCCAGCTGTTAATGTCTTCTAAAGCGATACAATCCGGAAACATGATTTAGAGTTAAAAAAAAGTACTTACATATTTATCTTTTTTCGCACCAAAAGTGATCGTGTCGCTTTAGAAGACACTAATTTAACTGCTGGAAGTGTATGGATGATGTTTGTGCTGACTGTCTGTGATTTTTGGAGCTTCAAAAGAGAATTCTCCATTCACTTGCATTTTAAGGACCTAATGAGCTAAGATATTTTTCTAATTTTCTTCAAATGTATTCTGGTGAATAAAGAAATTCATACACACCTTTGATATCATGAGGGTGAGTAAATGATGAGAGAATTTTCATTTTTGGGTCAACTGTCCCTTTAACACACACATGGATACACACTGAGGCAGATATTAGCTAATTCTAAACCTATATTCTAAACATCAAACACATACGGAACGTTCTTTTTAAGAGGAACAGATGTAGTAGCAACCAATTGATGACTTAATGACAATGTTATTAAAACATATAATGCTTTGCACTAATCCATATACTGTATATGCTTTCAATTGATTCTGTTTTTTTACTAGAAAAAGTTATTATTCTCACTTATGTCCCAAACCTTTGATAGCACTGTGAAGTAAAGATTTGTAAATGGTGTTTGCACACTCAGGATTTCACAAAGCAAACTTTACCAAACATATGTGGACATAAAAAGTATTTTTTTAAAAGCAGAAGAAAAACAACAAGAAATACCTTTCATTTCTAGGTTCCTATTTTATCGGTAGTTCTTGCTAGCTCTGTAGAAGGATCCAGCAGGCTCCAGAGCAACAGTTAGCAGTTGTTAGCAGAGTCAGGAATGCAGTGGTCTCAGATTTGCCAGAACTGTGGTCGGGTTGCATATGTTTGTAATTGATTTCTTAAATATTTATTTTCCATTCACAGTCTTTGTTTGGCTTTGTGTAACTCATATCAGAATGCCACTCTGAGCAATTACAAACTCCTGGGATGGCCTGCCGATGAACCCACAGATACATTTGATAGGTGTCAGCAGTATGTATGTGTTTGTGTATGCATGTGGTCTGTTATGAGATGAGAGAGACAGTGAAGAGAAGACCAGACCAGGGCATCCCTGCTAAGGGGGAATGGATGAAAGTTACATGCCTCTCAGCCAATTAATTGTCATCTCAGCTGTTGTTTTAACTCTTTGCCCTGCACACGTCCCCGCTGTTATTCTTATTATTTCTGGAAGACGAGCTCATCTGTGTATGTAAAAGAGCCAGATGACCTTCAGCCCCAGAGCAAAGGTTAGAGTTCACTCAATGTATATTTCATTAGCAAACAGCATGGATTCAGAAAGAGAGCCGCAGAAATAGAGCAAAATAAAGCTCTGGGGATTTTTCCATGCTATATTCACTATTAGTGCTAATTATTCGGCTCTCCGCTGCCTCTAAAATGGCATTTGACATGCTTGCGCAGACAGTTATCCAGCTTTCTTACACAGGAAGGACACTCAGTACGTTTAAATGCAAAATTTTACCTGAGCCATGGCAGGTTTTTGCGAAGTCGATTCTCAGTCTTCATCGGCCTTTCTAAGTATAAATGACGCAATGCGTAATCGAATATTTTAAGGGAGGAGAGCTGAGGAAATGTTAAAGATATGTCGCACATCACCTCTGTCTTAGCATTCACACAACACCGAGGCCAATTGTGGTCTAACTAACGTGTATACATGCTGAGGTGTTTTCAGACTGGGGTCTGGAGATCCCCAGGGGGCCACAGAGGAGTGCTAGGGGGTCTGTGGAAGTATTCATGGAAGTAAAATAATAAAAATAAATAAATAAATAAAAGCTATTTACCGAATTTGACATCAATGCCATTTCAGTTTAATCTAAATGTTTTTCTTCAGATGTATACATTATACAGAATTTAGCATTACTCAAATATTGGGTAAAAAAAAGATACACTGTCAACGTAATACAAAGTAGGCTAAATATTTTCCAGATTACGTTTTTTTGTTCGGCACTAGTACACGACCAATATAAAGGCCAAATATTGTCTTTAAAATATCACATTTAAAAAAATGTCTCACACAGTTTAAGTTGGTCATTATAAATGAAACTATGCAGCAACCTTTATATATTTTAGGAGCGGGTTCCCTCGCAAGGTGACCATCAAATTTGGGGCTCCAAAAAGTTAGAAAAGACCTGTGTTAGTCCAACTTTGCTAAAACTGGACCAATACGATTTCAGTCAGACTAAAGTGTTTAAAAAAATAAGAAAAAAAAAAAAAAATAGTGTTTTAGTCTGACTGAAATCAAACGTTTTAAGTGCATGTAAACATACTGACTGTCAGTCACCCTCTCATCTTCTGGGAGAGCAAAATATTACTTAGAATTATGTTTTCATAAAGGATATTACATCAGAGGCAAATAAATCTGCCTGTCGGCTTGAAAACAAACAGATAAATCAACTGATCCCTTTCCTTGAGAGTCTTGAAATGTCGTCTCCTTCACTTGTTACTCTTCTGGTTGTCATGCTCTCCCTGCTGTTGTTTAGTCCTCCATCCTGCTGAGAGGTCTTTCAAAAATACACAAGCTTTTGTGCTATAGGAAGCTAAGGGAAGGGAAGAAATTGTGTGTGTGCGTCTGTGTGAAAGAGCTTACAGTTCCAGTGAGTGACGCTGATTTAGCATTACAACAGAAGAGGCAGCTCTGCTTGCCTACACTTCAAGTAGTGTGTGCACACACTTGGCAAGGGGTGGATGGGTGTGCATTAGTCCTGACTGGATTGATCGACCATAGGCTACGCTTTCTGCCTCCCTGGAGCCCCCTACTTCCTACTTCCTGTCTATCCAGGAAGAGAGGGAGGAAACGAATTCCTGAAAAGAATTAGTCTGCACAGAATGCACAAGCACAGACAACACACACACACACACACACTCAAATTCTTCAGCTTATTGTACCCAATAGAGGAAAAAAATCCTTTGTCTGAGGTCCAATAGAGGACCCCTCTCACCCCTTTTTGGAAAACAGAACCACACTCACACAAACACATCCTATCTCATTTGCATGGCAATAGCATTATTAAGGAGAGAGATGTCATGGTGACAAGAAGTTTATAACTAAGCACAAAGAGAAGTGAGGAAGAATGGAGTGCTCTTTGCTGTTCATTTGACAGCCTAACATACACACACACACACAAGCACATACTCTTTCTGACTCTCGCATCATAATTCGGTCACAGTGAGGACACAAAAGCAGACAGCAGGTTTTGCTCATGGTGAATCCTTGTTACTGTGGTACCCTCCGTCCATTACTGATTGTGTCACTGACTCTCCATCCAAATATAATGTAGATGGGATACACATCAAAGTGCAGTTGTGTATGAGGCACAGGCAATAAACTTTTTGGCCCCCCGTTGCATTGCCATTATGAAAACAGAGAGGAGAGTATTTAATAAACCCTATTAATCTTGTTGAGAAAGGTGCACTCTCTCTTTCTCAGCTCTCTCAATCAATCAACCAAGCTCTGCTAATGTATTCATGTGAAACGCACGGCACAACTTGTTTGACAGAGCTCCAAGAAAAGAAGAATTTATGAAGTCTTTCCTTCCACTGCGGCCAATCCAAAGAAGCCCTCAGCCACTCTCCCAATCAATACTTGAGCTGTTAAATATATGATCTATAATTATATAGGGAAAACATTAGCAATATATCTGTTGTCAAGACAAGGGTTGAGTGGAATTCACAGAATGTGACTCACATCATTTCATATGCAGAGTTGCAGTGACGTGCACAGACCTTAGCATGGGCGAAAGGACATGGACAGAGTGTGAAGAGAAATATGCTTGGCGACACTCGCCTCTCAGTGATGATATCATAGCTTTCACATGGGCAAAGAAGCAGTCTTATGACTTCACATTGTGGGAATAAATTCTGTATTAAACTGCTGACTGATGTACAAGGAAAAAGCTCAGAAACCTCCCGAGACATCTTTCCAGATCGAATACGTGAATTCGGCAACAGGAGGTTGAAAGTTCTACAGCTAAAAAGGTAGTTTTATTTGTAAATGACATAGTACAGTCAACAGGAATGCATATTTTATTAACCCTACACCCAAACCCCAACCTTAAATCTAATCTAAACCAGAATGCAATCTTAGAGGTAAATACAACGCTCACCATTGTTTATGTGAATAAAATTACGTTCTGGCGTCCACAGGACCTGAACCTGTTTCTCAGAGATTGCTTGTGCGATGTGCTATGTTTGAAATGATGGAAAAAAAAAAAAAAACGAAAAAAAGAAAGTCTGGTGGGGAATGCCGCTTGTTAGTAATTCGGCAGAATGGGGTCGATTTCAGGATAGATGAACATTCGGAAGCAGTATGTTGATTTCCCATGTGGTTTTGTTGCTCTTTCTTTCTATTTTGATTGAGAAAAAGATCTATTGTCCCCTTGATGTTTGAGATCTGTTATTTTGTTAATGATTCTATATGTATTTAATATCCTAAATGTATCTAAATTATATTTAAAAGTAATTCATTCAGCAATCATAAAAAAAATATTTTTGAAGCTTAGCATTGGTGTGATCCCTTTATAATTTAACCTTTACAGTTCAGTCACTCCATTCAGATTACATTCACCAAGGCAGCCCTTTTCTTCATGCAATGGAGAAAGGGTGCGTATGCAAGGAGAGACAGGTCTGGGCCGAGGAGAGGATAGAGGGATGGAGGCTCCTCTCTGTTGGGGGGAGGAGAAAAAAAGTGCAGTACTCTGCTTCAAAGAAGCATTACCATAATTGCCCTGTAACTTGGCCATAATGGCTGAGGAGGCTGAGAAAGGCACAATCTTTCAGATGGCTGAGTGGCAAAAGCTCCCACCACCTTTCCATCTTTCTCTCTCTTTCTGCCTCTGTCCTCTTCCTTTTACACCCATAACCCTCTGCCCTACTTGTCGTCTTTCAGATGGAGTAAAAGAATTCCTATCTCTAACCTCTGTCAACAAAGGGCATGAAATTAACACTCTCCACAGCCCCGCCTCCTGTCCAACAGAGTGTCACTCTCTTACTCTTTTGTCCCCTGACCTGCCAGAGAAAGAACCAACTCATAAACAACCCCCTGCACAAGATTGCTGTTGTGAGTGTTTTTGTGGACTGTTTTAATTTTGCTCCGTCCTGTATTTTTACAGTATATATGCATCATTTTACTCAGAAAAAATAAATAAAAAAATCCTGTGTTTGACATGCCACCACTGTGTTCAGCTTAGATGGTGAACGCTTTAATAAATAAGACTAAAAAAAGTGCATCTCTGTGAGGTGTGAACAGTCAATAGCTCTGAAGATGTTTTGATGTATTTCCTTTGGATTTTACATTTCTTCTCTATAAAACTAATCCTGGCTTTAGCAGACCAGACGCTGAAGGCTGGTGTTTTGTGTTTGTGTGTGTAAAACAAGATTTGAGGGTGTAAATGTGGCTATCTCTTCTGTGAGCCAGCAGAAGTGTTTAGATGGGCTGTAACCTCATGCACAGTGACAGTGTGGAACATGTGTCCTCTTTGCTTGGACTGTTCTCTTCGATAGCCTTACAGGTCACCTAAATATGTCAGCCATATCTGAGAAAAAAAAAAAAAAAAGATCCTACACATACTAATGTGCGTGTATATATATGCATGCTTGTATGAGCTCGAAGCTGTGTGTGTGTTTGCCAAGCTAACAGTCAGCAGTGCCTCATAAAAGGATTAGTGACCTCCACAAAGAGAACAGGGCTCTTCAAAGCGTCTGCCGGGCAACAATAGCACTCACATTTGTCCTGCTCCGTGCAGGGATGGGGTGTGGTGGGACAGGGCTGCCACAGAACACACTGACAGAGAGGGGTGGACAGGGGCATGGCACAGCCTTCTCTCTTTCACAGCCTGACTCTAGCCCCTTCGATAGCCCACTCCAGTCTTCGTGTCCTCATCCAGTCCTGTCCATTCATGCAGAAGGCTGCTGATGACTCCATTGGCTGGTTTCTCTAAAAGGGTTAGCCCTCTCTGTCCTCCCTCTCAGCATCAATGGCGAGTCAGTAAGATAGATTAGATTTCCCTTTGATTCCACTGTGTTTTATCGCTTTCCCCCATCCAAATTGGTATTTAACAAAGCATTCCTCACAGCGAGTGGTACAGCTATGTAGCTCTGTCATTGATGTAGAGGGAGAATGGTACTTGGAGATATAATGGGTTAGTGGTGGCTAATAGACTGAATTGCCATTTATTTGGAGAGTGTCAATGGTGCTGAATTTCCCACAGATGCTGCAGTTCTGCAGTGCTCAAAAAGCCTGGTTATGTATGTATTTTTGAATGTAGTCTATGTATTTACTGATGAGTATATTATCCCACTGAACAAAACATATAAAGGCTGGAATTAGAAGCATAAAAGTCAATTAGAATTGCATGTGTGTGTGTGTGTGTCTTCGCGTTTGACGTTTCTCAGTAGCAATTCCTGCAAACCCTCTCGCGTATTAGCGGCCCACGTTTTTGGAACATTGCTGGAAGCCTTGGAGTAAAAAGAGGAGTCACTGTTGATTATTGCTCATTAGCCACAAGACTTCCACTTAACTCTGAATAAATGAGTGACACTAACAGCCCTAGTCGAAATGTCCTCCGCGTAGCTCAGAGCAAAATGTTCATTAATGCACTCCATTTGCTAACATTGAGAAAGAAAGCGGTTGGACAAGTATGGTGACATCGGTATCGGTGATTACTTTGTTTCTGGCGATGCATTCTAATCCTTAATTTCATGCGATGATCAGAGACGCCGTGAAGCCCAGTGTCATCCTTTCAGTAGCATTTCAAATGGATTTTAATGATCAAGGGTGGCTCAGGTCCCTCAGCGCCTCACATGCGCAGAATACACACAAAACAAACATCAATATTTATGACAGTCATGAAGGGGCTCGTCACTATAAAAAGGCGTATGATTTCCGTTGAAAAATACGAGTGTGATAAAGTCACCATCGGCAACCTAACACGGATATTATTTTATATATAGCTAATGAAAGAAACTGCATCTAGGCAACATGAAGGGGTCTAAACTATCGGAGGAAGAATTAAAAAGCTTGGCAGTTGAAGACCCCATCTGATATATAATTTAATGCTAATATTATACGTATGTTGAAAGTGAACGCTATATGTTTTGGAGATACTATATATATATATATATATATATATATATATATATATATATATATATATATATATATATATAATATAATTTTTTTTTTTTTTTTTTTTTTTCCCCATAGCTATCCATGTGTATCCTATTTTATTTCGGTCTGCTAGAGTTGATGCACGCAAGTCAGTGTAAGCCTGTTTGCCACTGGCCTCGCGCTCTCCCTCTTGACCTGCATGGAGCGCGTGAGAGGTCAGTACTGATTGGAGAATGTTGGTCACTCGCGCGCAGTGGCACTACCCGCGCTCGAGCTGGTGGCGCGCTTCCGAGAGAGAGAGAGAGAGAGAGAGAGAGAGAGAGAGAGAGGGATGATTACATCAATCAGTGTCACAAACGTCACAGTGTTTTATGAATATTCATAGCCAGCTCTTGCTCTGACAAGGGAATCTAGAGTAATTGAATATGCTTATACACAAAACATCATGGACAGCGGAAATAGGAATTATATTTTTATTGGGCTGTTTTTCCTCACTGTGTCGTCTTTATGCTATTATGGGCTGCAGTGCAATGAAGTTCTTTAAGAGGGGCAGAGGCATGATTGATGACAATGTAGACCGACCAGTTGACCATACTGAGAGCAGTTGTGCTTAATGTCAAGAAAACACCGGTAATGTGAGAGGTTTAACATTTGCGACACTTTTAGGACACTGTAAAAAAGTGGTAACAATTGTTACCTTAAAGAGCTTTTTTTTTTATTATTATTTTTTTTTAATTATTTATAAAATTCGTTTTGTTGGTGTAATAGAATGCATTCAGGTTGATTAATATATATATATATATATATATATATATATATATATATATATATATATATATATATATATATATATATTTATTTTTATTTTTTTACTTGAATCAAACCAGTTCATTTAGAAGTTACCAATTCTTAGTAGATAAAATTTTTAGGTGCAATTTATTTTATCATAATTAAATGTTCTTAAACCTAGATTGTTTGGGTCTTTTATGTAATGGTATGTGTAAAACTTAAAGTTGTGTAAGCTTTTTTCTATTCACTGTTAATGAACTTTACTATTTTAATGGAGATAATATTTGTAGTGTCATCCAAGAGGCTTACAGATTTAAATTTCGATAATTTCTTTTTTTCTCACTCTCTTCTGAATCTTCCTTTTTTCTTTTCTTTTTTTCTTTTTTTCTTTTTTTTTTTTTGTGTGTGTGTGTATTACAAAATCAAATTTTAAACCTAATCTTATATTTCTTTCTTATAATTCTAGTCATGTTTTTGTTAATTTAGTTGTGCGGAATAGTAGTCTCGATGATGTAATTTTGTCCCTGCGTCATAATTTTCCACCTGCCACTTCTCTAATTGTGAAATCACCATGTCGTGAAAATGCTGTACACTGTAGACCTACTCATACTCTCCCAGCAAATTTCACAAAAAGAACGAATGACCTTTGAAAGCTAATCATTAACTACCTCCAATTAATTACAATAAATGAAAGATTATGATCAAAATGGCTTTGCACATGGAAAGACCATCGAGGTTGGACTGTAGAGGGAGCTCCAACTCTAAATTTCTCTTCACTTTCTAAACCCTGAAACAAAGCTGCTGCCATGCAAATCATCTTCAAGGGGAAAACACACATCAATAAATAATTTCTCACAGTATCGAAGGCATATGGCAAGCAGCACAAAATCAATGTCTGATTAGAATCTTTACATTTTTAAAAATTACAAGGAGTCGAGCTTACACGAGCCATCTGTAGGCTAATGAGTAAAGCTCTTCTCATACTTTCCTCTTCAAAGGAGAAAATATTCAATTCTCATTACAGTGAAATTGAGTTGTATGCTATATTCAACCCAATATAAATGAAATAATTATTCATTTCATATTGGCTGTTCCGCCTCAGTGGGGATAATCCCCATCCATTAATATCCAAATGCGCGATTCAAGAAGGAGCTAATTACAGTTAAGTCCCTGAAATAGGAAAATGCTTCAAATCCTCCGATTTAAACCTCATAAACTTTAGTTAACGTTCCCCGTGCCTTTAAAACACACACGGTAAAACATTTCCACACAGTAAACTTAAAAGGTGAAATATCCCATGTCAGTTATAATATTCACACACACAATACTGTCTTCAAAAACAGGGGGAAGAATTGACGGTAAAGTTGCAGCGGTTCATTTATTAGCCAAAATATAGACTTTCTTGTACAATTTTGGATCACAAGTATATACATTTTCTTTACGTTATATACAAAACATTTCAACATCAAATCCTCACAGAGCTTACAAAAGAAAATGGGACTCACAGACTACTTGGCCTGACAGCATTAACATCAGCCATTGTACACAGGACATGCTTGCAATGTAAGTATACAGAAGAGTGTTATTTTTTATTTTACATTCCTTATACAGGTTAATATGAGAATCAAACAAAAAAGAAAGTAAACCCTAAGAGGACGAGAGGGCGGATAATACTATGGCAGCTTCGAGTTGGTTCTGGGGCCTATGGGGATATTGAAAGGAAGCATGAAAAAACACGCAGTGAAACTAAAGCTGCAAGCAAGTACAGAACACAACACTGTTTTTGAATTAAGCATTCTGAAATATCGACGCAGTGGAGATGCATTGGTTTGACATCTCGGTTCGTTATTGCACAAGCACAATATATAAATCATGTTTAGACCAATTACCCGAGCGCGTGACTAAACAGTCATGCATGGACATTATGTGATATTCAAATATATATATATATATATATATATAAAAAGAAACCATTCTAAAAGAAATAGGCTAAATTAAAATAATGCACAGATAATATAAGATCTCCGTTCTTACCGTCTTTGAACAGGGTGGAAGGTTGTTTTTAACAACTTTTTCTCTTTTTCCAAGGCACTAGATCTTTCTGAAATAATAACACCAATAACAACAACAACAACAACAAAAGAAAAAAAAATATACAGTTAAAAAGCCTTAAAAAAAAAAAACAAAAAAAAGATTTCGAGATCCAATGGCCTGTTGTTTAAAATGAGAAAAGTTTGCGGCCTAGAGAAGGGCTATCAAAATTCACACACACTAACACACCTTTTTAAAAAGCCACTGAAACTTTTTCCAACATTTTTCCATACGATTGGACATCATTTGGGATATTTGAAAAGCAAAAGTTAGAATATAACAAAATAAGATAAGTACTCTCCAATGGACATTTGCATATCAAGTTTCAATCTTTTTTTTTTTAACTTGAATGGTTCACAGTAGTGAGCAAATGAAAACGGATTCAGAGAGGGCTTAAAAAGAATAGTGCGCGTCCAGTCTGCAAGTACAGTCTTAATAATGTCAATACAAATGAATTGCATGTCTCTGCGCTTCTCAGTGTGAGTGACATGTACCTGTGACTGTGGACTCGGAGTTTTGACTCCTGTCCTCTGCTTGTCTGCTGTAGAGAGCGAGGCCATTCGCCGAAGCCTGGTTACTGAGTCCTAAATAATGGTTAGAGTTCAGCAAGGCGAGCTGGTGTGCGGTGAAACCTCGATTTGCCCAGCTCTGGATTTTCCCTACGGGACACGAAAGGAGTCTGTGAGGAGCGATGATGGTCTGAGCGGCGGGCGCTGCGGAAGTCCCGTTCATAAGAGGAGATTTGCGTGGATTGTCTGGAGTTGTTGCTGTCTCTGCCAAAGACCAGATCTTAGGTTTTGGGGCCGGAGGTGGGTTGTTTTCTGAGGGCGGAGAGTTATTGATGGCCTGGTTGAGTTTGACCGGCTCACCATTGGCCTGTTGGGCTTTGAGTTCTACGTTGTTGTGGTGGTGATGGTGGTGATGATGAAGATGGTGAAAGTGTTCTGCGCGGTCGCCGTGAATCTCTTTACCGTCTTTCACCATCACTTTTAACAACCTTTGCTCCGGTCCTTGTAAATCCTCATAGCCGTCCGAAATTTCCGAGTCGCTCCGGCCGTCCAGTTTCAAATCTGAATGCAGTTCATCCTGGTCGTCTAAATCGTCCTTATTCTCTATATTCTCCGTGTCAATATTCTCCAAATCGATTTCCTCCTCATCCTCCCGTTTGTCGCCGTCCTCTCCTTCATGATCGCTGTTGTAAACATTTCCTTCTTCGTCTGTGCGACTCCGTGGGGTCCAGGTCATCTTGTTTTCCTTCTTTAGCCTCCTCCTGGCGTTGGCGAACCAGGTGGACACTTGCGTGAGGGTCATTTTGGTGATGATGGCCAGCATGATCTTCTCGCCTTTGGTGGGGTATGGATTTTTCCGGTGCTCGCTTAACCAGGCCTTGAGTGTGCTCGTGCTCTCTCTGGTGGCATTTTTGGGTCTGGACGGGTCGCCAAACTGGTACTGACCATATGGGTAAAAAGCGGGATGATGGTGGGCAAATCCAGGATGCTGGACACCCGGACTGTCTTTCAGTTCGTACTGTGCCCCCTGAAACACAGAATACGTATCCAACATTAACATGATTCACGACCACCTTTCTTGGCCTGGCACGCTTTTCTTGTACACAGTTGCATTTTTTTTTTTTTTTTTGGACTGCCTCTCAATTTCTTTATTGCGTACGTGGTTCTCAGTCTTTGCAAACAATTACAAAAGCAATGAAGGATTGGGCTATTTTTAAATATATAAAAACTGTATAAAAACAGCCCAAATACTCTGCAATGTGCGGATTTTGCGCAAGGGAATAGGCTATGTAATCACAAAACATTTGACAAATCAGCAATGTAGCAGTAGTAGTGAAAATCTAAAGCCTTATTATTATTAGATTTTATTATGCAGAGGTGGAAATATACTTTGTCCAGTGGTTTTATTTAAAAAAATCGCGTTTTTTTTAGAAGCCATTTCAATTAATTTGTTACATTATCCAGCTCATTTTGCATTTACCTTATGAAGTGAAGTTCACCACCATCTTTCAAAACTTGCTTTCAAAAATTACTTTAACTTTATATATATATATATATATATATATATATATATATATATATATATATATATATATATATATATATATATGTATAATTTGTATAATTTTTTATTTTATTAGATGACAACATTTAAGTTTGGGAAACAAAGAGAAAATACCCCCCAAAAAAGAAACGATTACTCACCAGCTGGTTGAAAATGGATAGATCATTTGAATATGGAAGAAAAGCTCCATAGCTTTGTGCGGCAGCGAAAGGGGATCCGTACATAGTAGAGAGTACATTTGAGAGCGCTCCGGACGGGCTCAGGTCTGTCCCGGCTCGGGCACTACCTATCCCCTGCCTGTCCTGCGGGTATATGGGTCGGATGTACTGATATCCCAGCTGTGGGAAAGACATTGTTGTGGAGAAAGTCTGCTGGAGTCACAAAAAGCGGCGAATCGCCCTCTTGGTGTGCACCACGATATCCACTTTACAGTGAGTACAAAGTGTCAGGGAAGTCTATATTTCCTCCAAAAGAGCCAGTGTAAACGATCCGATTGCGCTTTTCTCCCTTACTTCCCTATTGATCTGAATGGACTAAGGTCAGGTCCTTACAGATTGCTTTAGATTATTGAAACTCCGTTTTGTGATTGACATTTTTAGTCGTTCAGAAGCTCCTCCTATTCCTCAAGTCTCACACCCACTTACAGATTCTCTCTCTCTCTCTCTCTCTCTCTCTCTCTCGCTCTCTCTCTCTCTCTCTCCCTCTCTCTCTCTGTGCTCCTGCTCTCAGTCTGGATAAATGCTCTGATGTCGCCATCTCTTATATGAATGAGTTTCAAATCTCATTTTATGGCTCGCCAATCATTTCATTTGTTATTCGTTCGCCGCTTAAGCCCTTTCCAATTTCTTGTGTTAATTCTCAGAAATTTAGATTTTCCACAAAATGGTAAATAGTTCCTTCTTGCTGAGTCGGTAACTTCCCGCAGATCTTTTGTGTCTTTATTTTACGCGTCTGTTCCACGTTAAACGAAGAACATCTATACGTTTAAATCGGAGAACTTAAAGAATTTAATATGTTCGCACGTTCAAAACACTAAAGGGAAAATGTTGCATGAAGATCGTTTTAGTTCATCTTATGGAACAAGATCTGGGTCCTCTGACGCCTTTGATGTGCAATATCAAAACATTGGCGTTTTACCATTCGCCTTCAGAGTAAATTGACAAGAAAGGAAAAGCCCGAGCAAAAACATTAGTAATATGGCTAAATGCACTGTTGTGGATTTCACCCAATTAAATTTTAGTTGGATCCATTGATTTTATTTTATTTTATTTAAAAAAAAAAAAAAAAAAAAATTGGAATACGAAATGATGATGATGATTATTATTCTTTATTTAGGCATATAATTAAATCCGAATTTCTTAGCTGTCAGTCCTTAAAGCTTTTTTGACATATTAAAGTATAATCGTAAATGTTTCAATTGCATTCATGTGTAAAAGCTTCTGTTCACGAAAAACATATTTTTGGCGATTAACCAAAAGGATTACTCTACAGATTGACAGATATCTACTAAAAATATTTTATATAATCCGCAACCTACTGTAAATAATACGGATTAAAACAAAGGACTATCGTCACGGTTGAAATTCCTTGAATCAGTATATGAAAATATGCAGGAAACATCCATAATCGTATTATGTTTAGTCTAGTCTATTATCATCATATGTCTGCTAATCGTCTTCCAAACAACTGCACCGATTAGTGATTTAACGAGTTTCATTTATTTGAATATAGGATGACTAAATCTCAATTCAGTAATGAAAGATTAGAATGAATCAGTTTTGGATTGGATTTGGTGTGATATGGTTTCCATTAACCCAACGTCCTTTCTAAACCTACCATCTGTTTTTGAAGAGATATTTATTGTTGTGGCATCCTAATATCTGGAATGTCATTTGTATGGGATTGTTGCTTATTTAAGAACTCTATGATTTTCATGTTCTCTTCACCACGTGCTGGTGTTTGGACGTCTAACAAAGCGGGATTACGGGGTTATTAATTAGAACAGCAGCCTGATGCTATTCAGAGCGGATGGTAATAACAGTCAATAACACCCACACAGACCTGCAGAGCTAACAAGAGCTCTCAACCCACCCGACTAACCCCGCAGCACTGTGCCATCTGGGACAGTGCAACACAACACTATTTCGACTAAGCATAGACTCTCATATTTGGATTTGTGCAAAAATGTACCTAAACAAATTCTCAATAATTTTGATGTAAACTAACTGATTGCCAGCTTTATTTCAAGTAAAATAAGAATCACGGGGACACGCATGTGTCCGCCCTGCAGCGGTCTGAGTTCAGATGGACACGTGTCCCATCCCGAGACCTGTCAAGGCTTCAAGGTTTGCCTCTGATTTATTGCCCCAATCAAATACACATGCACTAACTTAACACTCTCACACTGACCCGCAGGAAATTGGCACAGCCATAAAAGCATTAGGACAGTGTTTTCTTCCTCTCCTCCTCTCAATGACAGTGTCCGTCCCTTGGGAACACTTGTACCCAATGTGAATTATCGCAAAGCTTTATAATAATAATAATAATAATAATAATAATAATAATAATAATTATTATTATTATTATTATTATAACTATTAGTACATATGCATGTTGCCATTTTTTTTTTCTTTTTTGCCTTTAGCCTACAACGCCATTTAAACACAGGCCAAAATTTCAAAGCGCCGCGCTAATATCATTCGTAGAAATAGGGCAATCTCGGATGTGTGACTTGAGGGATGATTTCTGTGACTCCTTTACTAACAATTATGCAGATGACACCATTTCGCATTCTCCAACACGCATTCAAATAAACAAGGAGAGACGTTGCGCTCAAAAGGGCTTCCTCATGCAATACACAAGACGCCTGCGACAGCGCTGATCAAAGACTTCAAACGGGCTCTTCAAATTACACCTCTGAATCAGCTCAATAATGCCAAGGCGATAGAAAACAAGTTACACATACCCCATCGCACATGGTCTTTTAAACGGGGCTTTGCTGATCCAGATCTGTTAATTGAGGTGACAAAGGATTTAAAAAGAAAACACACTTAATGACATTTGATGTTTAGGATGTATTTGACAGGGGGAGGAATGAGAAATGTGTGTGTGACTGGCTTAAATCACATTTTCTTCAACAGCTATGGCAAACAGGATCTTCTGATTAGAGTCGTGAAAAGTCAGTTTGAATTTTCTCTTAAACAGTTCTGTTAGCTGGAAAAGGGTTAAGACTGTAGCGATACAGCAGCTTTCTCTTATACAGGGGTACTAGTGCTGGGTTGTTTGGTTGCCTGAGTGGCTCCAAGTTATTTCCCCCAAATAAAAACACCACCGTCAATCTACCATTTTAAGAATAGCTTATTTACACCATTATTCTGCAAAAGAATATTTTAGAATATAGAAATTCTCTCTCTCTCTCTCTCTCTCTCTCTCTCTCTCTCTCTCTCTCTCTCTCTCTCTCTCTCTCTCTAGGCTATATATATATATATATATATATATATATATATATATATGTGTGTGTGTGTGTGTGTATGTGTGTGTGTGTGTGTATGTATATATAATACTAAAGCATTAAAACGTGGAACTCTCCTGCATGCTATTTCTTTGCTTTATGTATTTAAAAAATAAATCAAAGAATTAATTTATAGATGTATAAATGGCCCAGGGGAATTTAATCCAATGAATTAAATAGCCTACTTTAATAAATAAATAAATAAACCAAAGTCTGACCCAGGAGCAAGCGTACTTTCTGAACATGTTTAAATTTTCATTTTTTTTTTTTTTTTTTATTATTTTTTTTTTTACTGTTAGCATAATTTGACTAATGTTATTTTAATTAGGTTTCTCCAATCAATCGTGTCTATTAAAGAGATAACTTGCACTGGTGGAGAAAGTGACGAGTTTTGAACTGTTCCCTGGGCACACACAGCAATTTGGAACAAATTAAGAGTAGTCAATGGACTGCAACTTATTAAAATGCTTTAACAAATTGTATCAAACATCAAATTCAAACGGCGTAGTCTGTTTTAACCCTTCATTAACCGAAAGACAAAGAACTCCAGAGGAGCTGATCTTGTGGTCCTATTGAACATCTACAGGTGGTTTACATTACCGGTCCTTTAATGTTGGGGGTTTTCTTAACCTTTACTCCTCCTTTACACTGACGCGGGCGGATTTAAACCTCATGTTTTCACAATAACAATATAGAAACAAGAAAAGAAAACACAAAACAATCTAATATCTATCTTGATCTTATAAATGTTCATCTAATATTATATTAGTGTCTGCAATTCATACGGCAATTTAAACAAAGCACTCACGAGAGAGAGAGAGAGAGAGAGAAACGATATATATTGACGACAAACTGCAGTCGCTTAAGTGACTGCGGAAGTCTCTTCTTTTCTGTGTGCTGAGGCTGTGGAAATCTGGAGGGACTTTCTTTCTGCTGTTATACGGAGCAGGCGTATAGTCGGAGCAGCGCGGTCATAAAGTGGGAATTTGGATTTGGTAAATTGTGCAGCCAGCGGCGGCGGCCACGCGCAGTAATTGATTGAGGAGGTCAGAGCGCACGCTGTCAGATTGCCTGCTCTGTCTTCTCGCGCGCTGCTTTGGAAAATATTTTGATGACGGTCTAGCGGGGACTGCGAGTTGTTCTAATAGCAAGGCAGCGTCACTTTCATTTATTGCTATTTACCAACATATGCCCTCTCAGCAAATAGTGCACACACCTCTTTTCTCAGTTGCCTTATAAGTGAATTTTTAGAAAATTAATAGATTAGATGTGGCAAGGTTAAGTTTTCCCTTCTTTTCCATTTTATTATTATTATTATTATTATTATTATTATTATTATTTAATAAAGATAATGATTATTAACATAAGTTAATATTTCTGAGAAAAAAAAAAGAAATAAAAAGAAACAAAACAAAAACTGTATGGTGCCTATTAATTATCTCATCATCAAACAAATGGTGATTTGAATATATTAGCTACATGCATGTTCTCTGCATTGCTACCAGCCTTTCCCTCCGTGGTTGTCTCCTGTATCAGTAACAAAGCAGCCATTGATTTTATGGTAAAGTCACTTTGCAAAGGGAATGAGTTCCTGTGGCCGAGGATATCAGTGTGTTACACGGGTATATCCCAGGTAACAAGATGAGCATTGATTCAGCATTACAGCAGATCAATACTGAAATAAGTAACTTAAGGCCTGAATTAAAATACAAACTGGAGCTTGCTTTGCCACTGTCAGTTTATGGTGAAGTGACAGAAAGACACACGAGAGAAAGACTGAATGTGTGTGTGTGTGTGTGCAAGGGCATGGCCAGTGTGCACAATCACCATCAGGAACTCCCAGACTATTTTCATGATCTGTTGACTGGTGGGAATTCAGTTCTCTTAACTATAAAACTGTCATCTGCACATATTCAAATTACTGAGCCAATGCATTGGATACCATTTCAGATTTACTCCAGTCGTAATGACAGCAAACAATCTGGTCACTCATGCTAATACAGTATAATGCTTTATGTGGCGGCAAATGTCTTAAAACTAACTCTAAAATCCTTGGCTTACTGTGACTTGCCTTGAGATATGTTGTTGAGGGGTCAGTAATAAACCACTTGGACTACTAAAACACCATCACTCCTTTGAATAAAGATGGAAACAAGAAAATCTAAATACAAGATTTTTCTACTTCAAGTTATTTGTTTTAAATATTCTTAGGCCAAATGATGTTGTACTGTGCATGATGTGCATATGGATAATATGGCTGCATTGTATTGATTGTAAGCTGAAATTAGTCATTGAAAATGTCTTTCTTTCTTATGGAAGATGTTTGCTTGAAGCAAGTTTTGTCTAATGTCTTCAGAAAAAGTAAATGATGCCCCAAGTAGCACATTGAGCTGCTGGACGTAGCCTGCACATATAATGAAGACATCTTCCATCAGTCACAAACCATGCTACAATATTTGTTGGTGATAACAGAGTGAAAGAATAGAGAGTAACCATGATCATTCTTTGCATCATCATTATACAATGAGACATAATAGAGTAAGTTTAGAGCTTGGAGAAAAACACTGTTTGAGCAATCTGGTATTATTTGGAATGTATGATTTTTTTTTTTTTTTGTTGTCCATTCAATAATGATCTCTCTCTCTCTCTCTCTCTCTCTCTCTCTCTCTCTCTCTCTCTCTCTCTCTCTCTCTCTCCAGCTGCTGTAGCAGGTCTGTATGTAGCTGCAGGAGAAGCAGCTGTACTAACACAGAGGCCCCTATCCACCCAGAGGCACTGATAACCCTGCGGGAAGAATAGCTCTCAGAGTTACCATATTGATGCAGTCTTAAATATAAAGTAGGTTTTTAAAGATTGCATTATTTGTATAGCTTACCAGTCCATAAACTAGCCACTTATTGTTTTATGCAAGCTAGTTTTGTCCAGTGTTGTTATGTTTCATAACTGGCCAATACCTAAAAGTGCATTATCAAGTTTAGTCAGAATAGTATTATGGCCTGCCGTGTATGTGTGTAATTATTGATATTGAGTGGCACAGCATTCCAACACATTGAGGTCAGTGCAGTTTATACTGCCAGCACTTATACTCAGCATGCATTTACTGATATGACATAGACCACCTAAGCACTGTTCTCATGTACACACTACAGACTATGTGTTTGGAAGTGTGTGTGTGTGGTACATTAGTGAAAGTAGACTTTTTATAATTCAAGAAATACCAATACCAAAAAGTCTATCTCTCTCTCTCTCTCGCATATATATATATATATATATATATATATATATATATATATATATATATATATATACACACACACTGTATACACTCACCAGCCACTTTATTAAGTAACTCTGTACATCAACTTGTTCATGCGGTTGTCTAATCAGACAATCTTGTGGCAGCAGTTTAATATATAAAATCATGCAGATATGGGTCAGGAGCTTCAGTTAATGTTCACATCAATCATCAGAATGGGGAAAAATGTGATCTCAGTGATTTAGACCGTGGCATGATTGTTGGTGCCAGACGGGCTTGTCTGAGTATTCAGTAGTGGTTTTAACCACCACGCAAACCATGCAATTGCATAGGGCCCCGGACGTCAGCGGGACCCCCTGCCCCGGTAGGAAAGCTCCACAAAAAACACTTGAGGGGTGGCATGTTGTTCTGTGTACATGCGCAAATACGTTGTTGTCAGCGCTTTCAGAGCGGTTCACATTAGTTTTTCAAGTAGGACGTTATGAAATAATATACAGGTCTTCCAAACTTGTTTCGCCCATGCGCTCTCACTCACAGATACGCACGAAATTAGGGTTAGTTAGTTAGGGGCCGTTCACAACGAACATGTTTTTGTGTGTATCTGCTCTGTTTTTCCATTGTTTTCCTATTTAAAAACATGCTAGATGAATGCCCTTGACTGCTGGACCGCTTCTCGCTGTTTCTTCAGCATTTCCCGCAGGACCGGCACATTTTTAGACACCGTGTCAAGTTAAAAAGAACTTCAGGTCTCAAAAATGCATGTCAAGACACCTGCATTCTGTTTCATTCGTTGCTTTGCTTCTAGATTGTTTTTAGTGCAGATGCCACAAAGATTTAACATTCTGAACAAGTTCAGCTTACAAAGAGGTGACTTTTATAATGTTTAACCTTATTCCAGATTGTTCTGCACCAAGCAAAGTTTCAGCACTTGATAAACAGCAATGCTTCCCCCCCACCCCCACGTTATAAAACACACGTTAAAACAGTGCTATGCAGAAAAGCATTTCTGAACATACAAAACGTCGAACATATATATATATATATATCGCCACAGTTCTTCTGTCTATTTAGGCTGTCTCAGTTGCTTCTGTTTCTTCATGTAATCCCAGACTGACTCGATGATGAGAACCGGGCTCTGTGGGGGCCATCTGTTGTAGGGCTCCTTTTTCTCCTTCTATTAAATTCTGTTTGCAAAGGGAATGTTGAAATCTACTATTGATATTTCCTACTTATACATTAAAAGCAGAATATATCAAATAACCGTTTTAAGACAAATGTTGTTGTAAAAAATATAATGTGCTTAAGTCTAAGAGATTTAAATAGATTAATTATATTATGAAAATTACAAAATTATATTAACATAATCACAAAATAACAAAAACCTTCAATTTTAGATTTAAGAGATAGTCAAAAGCTGTTTTTGCTTTGTGCTGACATGCTGAGAGAAAGCAAAGCAGTCATCTGTAATACGCAGAAACACATTAACTGGTTTTTGTGTCTGGGGTCCTCAGACCTTGGGATAACATGATCGCTCAGTCTCTTTTGTGTGCAGCCAACTGTTATTGTTTGTAGATTTAGCTTTCAGAGCTGACTTGTGAAATTGAGCAAATGTTAACCCACTTGATTTGTGTGTGTGTATGTGTGTGTGTGTGTGTGTACTCATGTGTTTGTGTTTTGGGGGCCATTTGTTACCTTGTGAGCAGTGGAGCAGCAATGGACTCAGCTGGTGGGTCACTCCTCTGTGACCCAGTGATGATTACATGCACACACAGACACACACTCCCCTAATTCCCTTTTTATACACACAGACTTGGGAAGAGCTGCCAGATTTTGAGAACAATGCCACCCTCATCATCACTGTTTACACCCCTCTCCTCCTCCTCCTCCAAAACAACGAATATCCCAACACGCCTCCATACTACCAGCACATATCAATGTCTATCAGTGTTTTCTGAGGTTGGCCTAATCAGCACCTTAACATGCATTCATCCTGAATGCGATCAAATCATTTCCTTGTGGATCCTTCAGATTATGAAAAGGGATCGATGATTAAATGCAACACAAAACGTAAAAATTTGTGGTATTGAGTTGACGAATGAGATAATTTACAGTACTACAGACAGGGTTGGGAGGGTAACTTTTGTAATGTACTCCACTACAGATTACAGAATACATGCTGTAAAATGTAATTTGTAACGTATTCCGTTAGATTACTCAAGGTCAGTAACGTATTCTAAATACTTTGGATTACTTCTTCAGCACTGGTAGATTTTTTCACTTGTTTTGACTATAAAAACTCTGCCAGTACAGTAAGACAAAATACACATGTTAAAAATACATTCTCTGAAAAACCTAAATATCTTATGCAGTGTAAGGATTTTTAGATATTTTTACAGGAAAACAATACAAAAATTATTATCAAGAATATGATTTTTGCCCTAATATCAAAGGTCTTACTAGAAAAAAAGAAATTATGATCCAACGTGAATTTTCTTGATAAAAAAATATGATCGTGCCTGGTAACGTGCATGTAAAATGGCTAGAAATAGCATTTTAGCTTAGCGTAAAGCTGACAATTTACACAAGGTTTATTTCTATTTCTTCTGCTCCAAACTTACTTCAAACTTACTTCTCTGTCTGCTCGTATGAATGTAACACATCATAAGAAAGTGTTTCACCGCTGTTCAAATGCACTTTGGATTGCATCATTTATATGTATAAATGTTTTCCATCTGAAAGGACTAAATATAAAATGAAACAAATGACAATAAAATGCAAAGTAATCTCTTCAGTAATCAAAATACTTTTTGAATGTAACTGTATTCTAATTACCAATGATATAAATTGTAAATGTAGTGGAATACAGTTACTTATATTTTGTATTTTAAATACATATTCCCGTTACTTGTATTCCGTTACTTCCCAACACTGACTACAGAAATCACTGTTGAGCACAGTGGTTGAAGATGAGAGTAGTTTAAAGGCAATTTATACTTACTGGCCGAACAAGCTTCTTTTATTTTGCCTAAAAATTATAATGAAGTAACATTTTGTTCTGCTGAGGTATTCGTTTGGTGATATTTCTCCTGTACGTGCCCATATCTGAAATTCATGACCTATGAGAACTCAGCTAGATAAGAGCATTGATGATTGGTTACAGAGGTGGGTAGAGTAACCAAAAACTGTACTCAAGTAAAGTACAATTACTTAAAAAAAAAAAAAAAAAAAAAAAAACTTATTCAAGTAGAAGTAAAAGTACTAACATAAATAATTACTTGAATGAGAAAGTATCCAATTAAAAGAGTACTCAAGTAAAAGAGTAACTCATTACTTTCACAAATGACATAACAGATGTTAACTCCCCTATATTCCATTACATAATACACATTGAAGATGTATTACAGAATTATTAGTATTATTATTAATGGAAATTCTGTCATCATTCACCATCATGTTGTTCCAAACCCATATGGCTTTCTTTCTTCCATGCAACACAATAAGGAGATATTAGACAGAATGTTTGCCTGAGTCACTATTTACTTTCAGTGAATGTTTTTTTTTACTCCATATTTTGAAAGTGAATGGTGACTGAGACTGTCAGTCTGTAACATTCTGTCTAACATCTTTTGTGTTCCACAGAATACAGAAGGTTACATGGGTTTGGAACAACATTAGGGTAGGGAAATGATGACAGAATATTAAATTATGGCTGAGCTATCTTTCTAAAGGGATAGTTCACCAGAAAATTATCTCATTTACTCACCCTCATGCCATCCCAGATGTTTATGACTTCCTTTCTTCTGCAGAACACAAATTAAGATTTTTAGAAGAATATTTTAGCTCTGAAGGCCAAAATTTTGATGCTCCAAAAAGCACATAAAGGCAGCATATAAGTAATCCATAAGACTCCAGTAGTTAAATCCATATCTTCAGAAGTGATATGATAGGTGTGGATGAGAAACAGGTCAATATTTGTCATTTTTTGCAAGACATTCTTCTCCCTGCCCAGCAGAGGGCGATATACAGCGAATAATGTGAATCACCAAAAACACAAGAAGAAGAATGTGAAGATGATCTTTTTCTCTGTTTCTCATCCACATCTATCACATCACTTCTGAATATACTGATTTAACCACTGGAGTCTCTTGGATTACTTTCATGCTGACTTATGTGATTTTGTTTAGCTTTAAAATGTTGCCACCCATTCACTATGCACCTACAGAGCTAAGAAATTCTTCTAAAAATCTTAATTTGAGTTCAGCAGATAAAAGAAATACACATCTGGGATGGCATGAGGGTGAGTAAATAATGAGAATTACAATTTTGGGGTGAACAATCCCTTTAAGGGCTCTTGTCAGATTTGGACAAATTTGTCAATAAGAAGAGAGGTTTGGAAACATTTCTAGTAATTATTAAGGTGAAAACGTGAAAATATCCCACAAGGACATTATATATAATGCTGAAATATAAACCAAAGCAAGATCATGCTTTATTAATGCCTACTTTCGCTATTTAATAGCTTTTAAAGTCCTGCATGGATTCTTATTTCAGTGTATTTACAGTATTCAGTGTCGAAAGAATTTAGATCATTAGTTCTGTACAGCAGTACTGCCACTCTCTAAATGCAGAGTACGGAGCCTAGTGCATAGGGCACCAACCCCGGTCTTGGAACACTCGCTGTGTCTGAAGCCGCCCCCTATCCACTATAAAGTGCACTATTTCGAGTGTCCGCCATTTTGTAGGAGTGTCTGAATTCTGAGTGAGCCACTCGTTCCCTACTTTTGTTCACTCATTCTTATCCACAATGCACTCTAATTTCGAGTGTACATTTGATGTACACTCGACAATGGTTAATTGCCCACAATCCACCATGGGGAAGACGTACCAGCTGGGAGTTTACTGCTTCCTTCACTCCTGCAATGTTTTATTTCATGCTGAATGTATTAAATTACTTTTTGACAAATCATTACTTGATTAACATAATAAGATATAGAGAGACAAAACATACAGATACATTTTACAATGTACTCTTTATTTGATAAAATGTGTTTATATTAACACACAGTATATATTAAAAATGACAAACAGAATGAAGATTTATGGTATTAATATATTATTTAATAAGAATAACAAGACCCAAGTATTTTAAAAGTGCATATGTGACGTTGTTTCTGCGACAGCCCCAGAGCTCCGACACTCGGTGTATATGTCAGCATCCAAATTCACTCACTCATTTCATTCACTCACTGCTGAGATATAGTGCACTCACTGCCATTTACTGTATAGGAAATAGTGAATGAGTGAACGATTTCAGACACAGCCACTCTCTTTACCATATGATTGCCTCGCGCCCGCACACCTCTCACGTGCGTGCCTCGTGCCCCTCGCTGTGCACGCGCAAAAATGCTGTCTGTTCAATCAAGCAAATGGCAGAGCAAAAGGCATTTACACTTAACTTGAATGTTTACGTGGATTTATACAGTTAATGCGCCAAAGTAGCTGCAATAGTTTCCAGTAAATGCGTAAAAACATTATATATATTGCTGCACTGATTTAAAAATGTACACTTAAAAGCTGGTGTCATAAGAGCCCAGTTACATTATCACCCTGAAAATGACCATCACATTACACAGAAAAGCCTGTGTTAGCATTAGAGCCCAGTAATGTAACGACAGGAACCCCACCCATTGTAAAAAAGTAAAAGTAAAAAAATGTCATTAGAAATTTACTTGAGTGAGAGTAAAAAAGTACCCACTTAAACCTACTCTAAAAGTAATTTTTTTCCCCCAAAAAGTTACTCAAGTAAATGTAACGGAGTAAATATAGCATATTACTACCCACCTCTGATTGGTTAAAAAACATTGTGGGTGTGGTTTGGACATGACGTTCATTATTTATTTATTTTCCTCAAGAAAAATGTTTGAATAGGTGCCATTTGTGGTATAAATGCAGGTTTTGTTCACCTGGGGGATGTAAGTTTGTTCAGGAGAAAAAAGTTTGGCTTCTTTCATTGTGTAAATTGCTTTACTAAACCCTTCTGAGCAATCAATCTGCATATCTTCTTGAATCGTGCAATTAAAATTTAAGTGAGGAGTTTGAAACACACTGACCTAAACTGCAAAAACTCTTCCTGCTATCTATCTAGTTTTTCTCTCTCTCCCTTAAAATGTGTTCTACAGTTCTCAACCACACAACTTGGTGGAGATACACATCTGTAACGGACAGACGGCGGTGCATCTCTCAGTAGGATGGTTGTGAAGGATTTAGATGTTAAACGGAGACGAAATCTAAATGCATAGCGATCTTCTGGACGCCTCTCTCAAACGATCTGCCGGTGCACCAGATTAGTAAGAGAGAGAGAGAGAGAGTCAAAAAGCTGCATGCGCATGTATAAATACAAGCATTATTATATATTGGAAAAGTGTCTTTGCTATTCCCCTGGTCCCACTGAGCTCTGCAGTGCTCAGGTAACTTGGGACTCAGGCGTAGCTCAGGAAAAGGCAAATCACTAATGCTCTTAGCATCAAACAATAAATCCTAGAGTTATTTTCCACCATGTTTAATTAAATATTTTGAGAAGAAAACCTGGCTGATTGATTTGCCTCAGCTATTGATTCAGTAACGATTTGGCACTGTCAAGGGGCCTCCGCAGAGCTACTTGCTAAATGACCACAAGGAGCCCTGAAATAAATTAAGTACTTTTGTGAGCTTTAACTAAATCAACTTTGCGAGCCACTCCTACAGGTCCTGGTCCCATTGCTCGCAGGGTTTTGTGATGGGCAAGTCCTCAAACTGCATTTCATATGAGCATTGATGAATGTGGAATTATGAAATGATTATGCTTAATAAATTTTCTTTGGGTTCTTTGTACAGCTATTGTGCTTGAATGTGGCCTGTGTAGCTCCTTTTGACCCCCGCAGTGTGTAAGCTCAGTTTATTTCCTCAAAACACTTGAACTGAAGAGAGTGATATTAATAATCCCATTATAAAGCAGGAGGAAAAGAGAGAATTAAAAGGCCATTAGTTGTGATAAAAAAAAAACATAGTCATTACTCCCTACATCGCTAGATACTCAATTCCCTTTTCTCATCACAGCCCGGCTCTTTGGGATACATCATAATATCTTTCAATGCTCAATTTTCTCCTATTATTGTGCATTTTATCTTTATTTAAAGATAATTCCAAATTCATAATATTTCTTGAATAGCATGGACATTTATATAAACATCCTTCTTACTGAGAATTTACTACAATACTTAACTGACTGTGCCTGGTCAAGCAGCAATATGTAAACACAAAAGATGAAGACATGCTTTTTGAGCACATAACTGGACGCATGTGAGTGCCTTCATAGCTCAACCATAAAAAAGAGAGAAAAAGAGACAGGAGAAAAGGCAAGAGAGAGAAAGACGAGCTAGAAAGGGAGAGGAACAGAGAGATTGAAGGGAACAGATAGATAGAGAGAGAGAGAAAGACGAGCTAGAAAGGGAGAGGAGCAGAGAGATTGAAGGGAACAGATAGATAGATAGAAAGAGAGAGAGAGAGAGAGAGAGAGAGAGAGAGAGAGAGAGAGAGAGAGAGAGAGAGAGCAGCTCAGTGCATGGCTATAGGAATTCAGATTGCTATCAGGCCTTTATCAGTCTCATCTCAGAGAGGCATTGATCTTCGCTGAGAATCTAATCCTAACTATGAAGTTCAATAACAACTCCATTACCTGGCTCGCGCTGATTGGAGCATTGTAATGCCAAGATTAGTAGCTGGCTGCCTGACCTGCCAACATTGATTTGTGCTGCAAAATCACTTGTTCTAGAAAAAGAGAGAGAGTGAAAAAGGGAGAGAGAGAAATAAAGAGAGAATGTGTTGGTGAGGTTATTGGTAATTGAGCAATTTTTATTTTCTTCCTTTTTCCCCACTCTGTTCCCTTTCTCTTGCTTTTCTTCACCCCTGGCGTAAACTCAGCCCTTACTTTCATTGATTAGTTGCCTTTTTATATCAGTGGTTACTGAACACAAGGTTCTCTTTCTCTACATGGTATGTGTGTGTATGCGCTCATGCACTCTCTACTCAGATTCTAACCAGGTTAGCAGCAGAGCCTGATCTCTCTCTCTCTCTCTCTCTCTCTCTCTCTCTCTCCCTCTCCCTCTCTCCCCCAGCAGGCCCAAATAGTTTCTCTTAGCTCTGTGAATGAATGGCTTCACAGCCTGTTAGCTTTAAGTAATAGAAGCATTGAGCCCATCCTACTGGCAGAGACAGCTCATTTACTCCCCCCCCCTTCGTTCCTTCTCTCTCCCTTTTTCCACCTCCTTTCTTTTTAACAGGCACAGATTACGTAGGTCAAGTAAATGAAACAGACTGTTTTGCTCGGGCTGCTCCAGCGGGTGCTGAAATGGATGAACCTATTTCCCCTAATGCAGACACGAGCCTTACACACACTCGCACTCACGCAGACATACGCCCTCCCCATTCTTGCCCCTGTCTCTGAGGTTACAGGTTAATGACATGCTCATTTCGCCCAGCCATTTGTTTTGTTTTCCTGCAAAGTTCTGATAAGTAGCTAACCAACGAACCTTGTAATTACAATCTTACAGAAACCGGCCCGATCTGTATATAAATCTCACCATCCAATTACAAGATGTAATAATTTTGCACTCAAGCTGGTAATGAGCTCTAATACTGCAGCATGTGATAATCCCCTCTGGATGCTGGCTTGATCAGATGTTGGCATTGTAATTAGACTGGCAGAAAATCATTATTTCATGTTCAAATAGAAAATGAGGTTGGTGGGAAGTTAATTTCTCTACGCTCTGTGAAGCGTAGACAAGAATTTAATGATTTAATTACAGTTGTAAGCTCCTTGGATGAGACTTAAATTGAGCTGCAATTTTTTTTAAGCACACTACCATTTTGAGAGCAGGGCACATCAAAGCCTTTGACAAGAGTCTAAAATGATAGGGCAGTGTGATGTTTTTGATACGGTGAAATTCCTTTTCTCGTTATCTGGCCAATTCTGCTTAAGTGAATTCCTGATTGCTGTGTAATACCACCGAAACTCTTTGAGGAACAAAACCTTATTATACACATGGTTATTTTTGCCTTCTGTTTTTGATTTAATTTCCCACATTGCCAAAAAAAAAAAAAATATATTAATTTTTTACCATGCTATGTCAGGCACCATTGTGGCAAAGTCTAATGATCAAAAGAGAACTCATTTTAATATTCAGATAAGCTTTGATCACCCATAAGCCTATATATATATATATATTACTTAGCTTTAAAAAAAAAAAAAAGTTTAGTTCCATATTTTTGAATGTAGAACCTATTGATAAAATGTTGCTGTTCCATAAATGAGGATAAAGTAAATAAAAAATATAATATAATATAATATAATATAATATAATATAATATAATATAATATAATATAATATAATATAATATAATATAATATATATTTGTACAATATATGTGTATTTGTACAATTCCCATCTTAAAATGTTTCTCTTTGTTTTGCTCTCTCCCTCTATAGTGCAATGTTTGTTCAGTGCTCTGCAATCACCTGTCTGCTCTGCTTTCTCCTCCTGTTTGTGTCATGTCCTGTGACAGTCAGATAAGATTTTTTCACCCTGGATAAGATGCTCAGATCTGAGGAATGTCACTCAATATGACTGATTCATCTGCCTCACTTGTACCCCTCCCCTTTTATTTAGCATTTCAAAATTCCCTTTCTTTCATTTCTTTTCATTCTTAGGAGACACGCTTGGGAGACACGTTCTGAACGTTCTCCTTTATTTAGCCTATCAGAGAGGGAGATGGATGTGTGTGCTTATTGGACAGTAAAAGGCCACTCTTCAGGTGACACGCTTATCCAGCCGCATATTCATGAATATTTAGGAGATGGTAATGAGGAAGTTTTGCATTGTTGCATGAGAATGGAGGATCTCCCTGGAGGAGGAGGAGGAAAAGAGTACGGACAGGTCGGCGAGGTGTGGTGAGAGTGTGTGTCAAGTGTGTCTGTACGTCTGTGACTATTTGGTAAAACGGCAATCCTGTCTGATAAGCGCCTTTCAGTCACTCACTCACTGACACACTCACACACACACACACACACACACACACACACACACACACACACACACACACACACACACACACACACACACTGTGATAAACTTAATCTTCTCATGGTATTGCTAAATCATATGGTCTAGCTTCATACACACCTGTCATTCCACAGATCTCAGCAATACATCATCCAGATGGGCAGGCTACACTCAGGAGCCTTAACCCAGAGCTTTAAATGACATCCTGTATTATTGATGCTGTCTCCCCTCATCTCTCTTACTGACTGAACACTCACATGTCTAAAACTCCATTCTGTGATTTTAAGAAGGGTATGCAGTTTGAGTTCAGAGGGTGGCTGTGCTATAGGCCACTCAGTTATCCTTATTTTTTGGTCTTGAAATCCAGGGAGTTGCCTCAAGCTTTACTGCACTACCATCTCATGTCAGCCTAGATGTTTGCCATGATCCAACAACTACCTCCATGGGGAAAGATCATTTAGATACTTTTTTGTATCGTGGTCCAGCCTGTTAAATTGCACCTGACTGGGACACATTCATGCTCAGGTTCTCAGATGTGAGAATCAATGTTCCCTTACCTGTCCACTGTGTGCACTCTGCATCTGTATATCATTCTGATTTGTGTTACAGACACTCTCAGTGATGAAGCAGACTGAACTGTGGAGGTGGACATCTGTTAGCATAGAGCTGCTGTCTGAACACTGGGGGCCATTTTGGCAGGTCTGTCCTCAAAATACAGACAGAGCAAGAGCTACCACAGTGGACTTTAGGCAACAAACAGGCCAACGACAAGAGAGAGGAAGAGGGAGAGAAAGATTGAGTGAGAGAGGTTCTAAATCAGTACGCAATCCAAAGGCCCTCCATAAATCATGTGAATAGGTTTGGTGTCAGGACGGAAAGCACACCTGCAAGACTTATGTAAGTCTTATTAAACCATAAATATCCAGCAGCTCCGGCCACAGCTCTTCAAGAATAGAATAAATCTTACTATGTGCTCAATGAGGAAGGTGAGTGTGAGACCATAATAGTGTGTGTGTGTGTGTGTGTGTGTGTGTGTGTGTGTGTGTGTGTCACAAAGAGACAAAGTGGGTGTGTATGTACTGTATGTATATGTGTTTGTGTGTCTACACAATGTATGGATGGATAAGTGTTAATACAGTCAAACTATATTTCATGGTGAGGATTGTCATGCATTTTGTCAGTTTAATCATCATAGTGTCACATCAATGAAGAGTTGAGGCCATTTATAATTGTATATATACTGTATATCTATCTATCTATCTATCTATCTATCTATCTATCTATCTATCTATATATATATATATATATAAAGAAGCATAATTACATTTTTAGAAACACTGACTGGACCAAGTGTAGTTCAAATGTAGTTCAGCTTCTTTTTTGCAAACATGTATGTATTTAATATTAGCTTTAGCATTCTGCAATGTAAGCTTTGAGTGTGATATCTAACAGTCTCACTACTGGAGTTCAGACTCCATGAGACACACTGCTCTAATGTTTGTGTAAAGTGGAATATGAGAAATTTGTGGATTTCTGCCATTTTATTAATCAGCTTATGATGTTAACGTTAATTGGACTTGGACATTAACTTTTTAGGTTTTAGATTTTAGATTAAAATGTATATATTTGTATAAGGCAAAGTTTTAGATTCTGTGACTGGTTGCTATTTTTGTTTTTCCACAACTTATAATCAACTTTTTTGATTTCACTAGTAATTGAAATTTCAATGGTCCTGCGATGTGACAATTATTATTATTTTGTTTAATGTGTACATATTCCCTGTTGTCTTTCAATTAATATGAGGCCATTAAAAATGTATGCACAATATTAATAATACAATTAATGGCAGTTAAAAACTGTTTGAATTAACACAAATAAGAGTGTTACATTGCATGAAAAACAAAAATTCATTTATATACCTTTAGTGATCAAGTGATCTAAACTGATATTAACTCTAAACTTTGATTGTTTTAAGAAATAGTATGAAATATAGTTCTTAGCAAGATTGCCCTGGACCTGTTGGCCTAGATAATTCAATTACAGTAGGTGTGCCCAAAAATGTATTGTCTAAAAATCAGTTTGTGTGCACATTTTACTTTAGGAAACTTTGAAGACAATTTTAAATTAACAATATTAACAATTTTTCTATGAATCTTATTTAGACAAGTGTCATCTTAAAAAGCAATATACTGTACATTAATGACACAATGCCAGATGATTTATTTATTAATTTATTTATTCTTTAATCTGATTGAACAGTTTTAGCAAGTGAGATTAAAATTTGCTATGCAGCATTGGTGACAAACTAAGAAAGGTTATATTTCCATATTCTGCTCAAAACTACATGAAGTTTATAATTTATAATGAAAAAAAAAAAAAAAACTGTTTCATCCTGAAATTTCAGATGTACTTACACTGGCGGCCAAAAGTTTGGAATAATGTACATATGTTGCTGTTTCGGAAGGAAATTGGTACTTTAATTCACCAAAGTGGCATTCAACTGATCACAAAGTATAGTCAGGAAATTACTGATGTAAAAAACAGCACCATCACTATTTGGAAAAAGTAATTTTTGATCAAATCTAGACAGGCCAAATTTCCAGCAGCCATCACTCCAACAACTTATCCTTGAGTAATCATGCAAAATTGCTAATTAGGTACTAGAAAATCACTTGCCATTATATCAAACACAGTTGAAAGCTATTTGGTTTGTTAAATGAAGCTTTACGAAGTATGTGTCTTTGTGTTTGTTTTTGAGTTGCCACAGTATGCAATAGACTGGCATGTCTTAAGGTCAATATTAGGTCAAAAATGGCAAAAAAGAAACAGTTTTCTCTAGAAATGTAACGAGTGGCTTCTGGCAATGACGAAGACAATGAAATGAAGAACCCAAGTGCAAATGTATTTATAAATGTGAAATCCAATAAACCCTAACTATAAACATGAAAGAAACATAAAACATGAACTTGACTAGACTTGAGGTAAACTTGGTTTGACATTAACATGGCTTGACATAAACTTGACCTGACAAAACGTGACAACATTACCAATCACAATACCTGACAAACAACAATGGAAAACATGAGGGCTTAAATACTTGGACATGGGAGAACATAAACCAATGAACAAACAGAACTCTTAACAAGATAATCAAACAATGAACCAATGACAACAAGACACATGAACATGGAGGGAAAACAGTACATCACATGACCAGGAACACATGACATGAAACTGGAACTAAATTTTGAAGCGTTGCTATGAATGTCATGGCGTGGGGTATGGCCTGGCGAGACAGGGCGTGGGGCATGGGACCAGGGCAGAGTCAATGGAAGGTGGGGCCCTGAGAGGCTCGAGGGGTGGAGCCATGGAGGGTGGGGCTGAGAGAGACTTGAGGGGCGGAGCCATGGAAGGCAGAGCCATGAGAGACTTGAAGGGCAACACCAGGGAACATAGTACCCAGAGAATAGCCAAAGACTTGAAGGGCCAGGGTGGAACCGATGGCAGGGAGGACCAAGGTGGAGCTGGAGGCTCAGAGGAGCAAGGCGGAGCTAGGGGATCAGAAGACTGAGGCGGAGTTGGTGGGGCTGAGGACCAAGGCTGAGCCGTAGGGATGGAGGTCCCCAGTGGAGCTGGCGGATCGGAGGGACGAGGCGCAGCCAGAGGATAAGAGAGCCAAGGCGGAGCCAGGTGACCGACAGACCAAGGAGGAGCTTGGGGGGGGGGTCTTGAAGCATGGCTATGAATGGCATGGCGTGGGGCTTGGCCTGGCGAGACAAGGCGTGGGGCATGGGACCAGGGCAGAGTCAATGGAAGGTGGGGCCCTGAGAGGCTCGAGTGGCAGAGCCGTGGAAGGTGGGGCTGAGAGAGACTTGAGGGGTGGAGCCATGGAAGGTGGAGCCATGAGAGACTTGAAGGGTGACACCAGGGAACTTGGTACCCAGAGAGTAGCCAAAGACTCGAAGGGCCAGGGTGGAGTCGATGGCAGGGAGGACCAAGGTGGTGGTGGAGCTGGGGGATCGGAAGACTAAGGCGGAGGTGGTGGGCCTGAGGACCAAGGCGGAGCCGTAGGGATGGAGGTCCCCAGTGGAGCTGACGGATCGGAGGGACGAGGCGCAGCCAGAGAATCAGAGAGCCAAGGCAGAGCCAGGAGACCGACAGACCAAGGAGGAGCTGGAGGGACAAGGGATCCCGGCAATGCTGACAGGCTGAAGGACTGCAGTGGAGCTGAGGGAACGCAGAGCTGAGGCAATGTCGAGGGACCAACAGGCCAAGACGGAGTCCAGGGCACGGAGGGTCCAGGCGGGGTCAGAGGGTTGAAAGTTCCCCTTGCCTGCTCAGGAGAACTAAGGGTGAGTACAAGGGCGGGAACCATCTCCAGGTCTAATAGCTCAGATGTGGCTAGGACAAGGCATGGAGCAGACTTAGGCGTGGCTGTAACGTGGCATGGAGCAGGCTCAGGCATGGCTGTGACATGGCATGTAGCAGGCTGAGGCGTTGCTGTGACATGGCATGGAGCAGGATGAGGCGTTGCTGTGACATGGCATGGAGCAGGCTGAGGCGTTGCTGTGACATGGCATGGAGCAGACTGAGGTGTTGCTGTGACATGGCATGGAGCAGGCTCAGGATCTGGAGCAAAAGGCAGCTATGATGTGAAACTCTGGCTCGGCGGCCATGACGTGAATCTCTGGCTCGGCGGCCATGACGTGAATCTCTGGCTCGGCAGCCATGACGTGGGACGCTGGCTCGTCAACCATTACGTGGGACGCTGGCTCGGCGGCCATGACGTGGGATGCTGGCTCGTCGACCATGACGTGGGACGCTGGCTCGTCGACCATGATGTGGGACGCTGGCTTGTCGACCATGACATGGGATGCCGGCTCGGTCCGCCTCCCCCACAGTGAACGTAGAACCAGTAAAACCAGGGCAAGGTTGATATACTGAGCCAGGCTGAGGGAACTGCGACCGCTAGGCATCAAAGTGGAGATTGGCTCACTCAATCCAAAACAAAAACAGTCTTTGAGGGCGACCTCATTAAAGTCCACCCGGCAGGCCAGATCGCAGAAGTTCTCTACATAATCCTCCAGGGGATGATTCCCATGATGTAGGCGAATGAGGTGGATTGCTGGGTTCATTGTTAGGTCAGGTATTTTTGTAACGAGTGGCTGCTGGCAATGATGAAGACGACGACGATGAAATGAAGAACCCAAGTGCAAATTTATTTATAAACGTGAAATCCAATAAACCCTAACTATAAACATGAAAGAAGCATAAAATGTGAACTTGACTACACTTGACGTAAACTTGGCTTGACATTAACATGGCTTGACATAAACTTGGCCTGACAAAACGTGACAACATTACCAATCACAATACCTGACAAACAACAATGGAAAACATGAGGGCTTAAATACTTGGACATGGGAAAACATAAACCAATGAACAAACAGAACTCTTAACAAGATAATCAAACAATAAACCAATGAAAAAAAGACACATGAACATGGAGGGAAAACGGTACATCACATTTTAAAATATTTTTTAAAAGTCTTGTTGCTGTATTGTATTGTTGTGTACTGGAAGCTCCTGTCACCAAGACAACTTCCTTGTATGTGTAAGCATACTTGGCAATAAAGCTCATTCTTCTTCTTCTTCTTCTTCTTCTTCTTCTTCACATGACCAGGAACACATGACATGAAACAGTAATTTTCAAAATAAAAGACTTGAAAAACATGAATCAACAAAATACACATGACAAGAAACTCATCAGTCAATAATTGTTTTGGGGAATGAAGGCTATACAATGCTTGAAATGAAGCTAAAAAACTGAAGAGTTCATACAAAGGTGTACACTACAGTCTTCAAAGACAAAGGACAACTGGCTCTAACAAGGACAGAAAGAGATGTGGAAGGCCAGATGTACAACTAAACAAGATGATAAGTACATCAGAGTATGTAGTTTGAGAAATAGATGCCTCACATGTCCTCAACTGACAGCTTCATTGAATTCTACCTGCTCAACACCAGTTTCATGTACAACAGTAAAGAGAAGACATAGGGGTGCAGGCCTTATGGGAAAAATTGCAAAGAAACAGCCACTTTTGAAACAGAAGAACAAAAAGAAAAGGTTAGAGTGGGCAAAGAAACACAGACATTGGACAACAGATAATTGGAAAAGTGTGTTATGGATCTTAACCCCATTGAGATTTTGTGGGATCAGCTAGACTGTAAGGTGCATGAGAATTGCCTGACAAGACAGCCACACCTATGACAAGTGCTACAGGAAGTGTGGTGAAATGTCACCTGAGTATCTGGACAAACTGACAGCTAGAATGCAAAGAATCTGCAAAGCTGTCATTGCTGCATGTAGAGGATTGTTTGATGAGAACTCTTTGAAGTAGTTTAAGAAATTCTGAAAAAATTTTTCTCAAATTGTAATAGTAATTTTTCATGTTATTCATTGTGATCAGTTGAATGCCACTTTGCTGAATAAAAGTACCAATTTCTTTCCAGAAGAGCAAAATATGTACAGTATTCTAAACTTTTGGCTGCCAGTGTATATTTTGAAATTCTATTATCTTCTCATTTTTCATGATCACAAATGCAGCCTCAATGCCAAACTTTAACAAAGACATGACAGGCTTTGTTGGGGCACTTTCAGATTACATCCATTTACACATCACTTCATGTGTCATCTTTTTTTTTTTTTTTTTTTTGTATGTTGGACTTAATAGCAAAATAGACAGTATTAATGAATGTGAAAGCTCAGTTAGCTGCTAATGTAGGTTAAAAGTAGAAAGAATGGACAGCCGTCATGAGAGGCACCTGCTGTGATGGAAGAATCCATCTTCTTTCAACCAGTCTGTGGACATGGATAATAACATTTGTCCCCCACACCTGCGTTTCCATTGCCCTGACCTGCTTCTCAAATGAGCTCAATTAATGACAATAACCCAGCAGGTGCCGGAACACAGACATTAACGGATAGGCCACTATCAGCAGCCGGGGGAGCTTGTCTGTGTAGTAAATATGTAATGATCACAGGTGTAAGAGAAAGGGATGGGGACGTGGGGAGACCACACGAGCAATCTATTTGTGTTTGGCTGAGCTCGATTCAGTTAAGCAAGCTCGACAAACTGTAATGGATGGACTAGAATCTCATTCAGCTGGCTTGAAGTGAGTGGCCAAAAAGCTCAGTAGTTTTCTTTATTAGAGCATGGGTGGGAGGGAGTGGATAATGGAGTTGAATGGACTGCAATGTTTTGTTTGTGTTTCAATTTATTTAGCAGTGTATCTAAAGTATAGTGTAATTTGCTTAGCATTGATGCTAGACTTGTTGGGATAAGCTATCGTTCATGCTTAGGATTGTGAAACCTATCACGAACTTTGGACTAATAGTGTGTGTTTCATTTGCTATAGCTACAGATTATAAAAATGTGAATGTGTGAGTAAACGGCTACGTGAGTAATTGTGATGATGTCTGCCTGGTTCCCATCGCTGGGAATTCTGGTGATCGCTTTCTCTCTCTGAGCTTTAAACTTTAACCCTCCTCTCCATTGGGCTCCTTTTCTCTCTCTCTCTCTCTCTCTCTCTCTCTCTCTCTCTCTCTCTCTCTCTGTCAGTCTCTGTGCCCACATTAGCATAAAGGCATTCAAATGAGAATTGGAATTAATTTGGACTTTCCTCTCCATAGGAATTAATGAAAGTTTGCTCTTCCATTCTGCATAGACAGCCTTCACTCACACTCTCAGTCCATAAATATTAATATTAATATCACAAACGCATTTAAGGAGCAGCGCTTCGGTGAAGCCGTATACAGAATATTATGAGAGATCATGATACATTTCTCATGGGGAGCATACTTGAATGAGTGTGCTGCCTTGCCGTTGTGATCTGTAAAAATCCAATCTCCACATGGCACTGAGAGAGAGAGGAGAGGAAATGAGAGAGTGTGAAAGGAAGATGTCTGAAGCCCACCTGAGAGTTGAGCCTGAGCTGGTTTCTGCTCTGGATTTGTTCTATTCAGTTCACTCTAGTGTAACTCCATCATCCAGGCAACAGATATTCAGATGGATGAGAGACTATTATCGACACCACACACCCATTTTCACTGGACCGTCTCATCTAGAACACCTGGGGATTCACTAAAGTCAGTACAACACCTTTGCTGCAAGCTTTGCACTCTTGCACTCTCTCTTTCACTCAGTGATTTGTGCAACACCAGGTTGACATCAAGTTAGCAAGAATCAGTGCAATTAAACCTATTATGCTAGTTTTCTCTCGCTAATAATAATAATAATAATAATAATAATAATAATAATAATAATCATCATCATTTATAAGTCAATTGGTGAATCATTTATTTTAACAGGTTAATTTCCACAAATGGTCTGAACTAACTGATTCACTCAAATGCATTGGACTTCACAAAGCTACATTGAATCTAATTGGTGTCACACTAATTATTTGAACAATGATCACACAAATGATATGAAAGAACCGATTCACTAAAAATGCATTAGACTTCCCAATGCTACATATAAGTCAATTGGTGAATCATTTATTTTAATTGGTTCATTTTAATGAATGGTCTGAGTGTACCGTTTCACTAAAATAATTTGGACTTTACAACACTACATATGAGAGGGAGGATGCTATCAAACAACCTCCCTGCTGTGAACACCATGATCAGGTGCTCTACATTATTGTGGACAGGGTAAGGATGACCCTGTAGAGGGGAAATATGCAAAGCTTCTGGCCCAGACAGTAAACCTGGCAGGGTATTCAAAGAGTGTGTTACTTAATTGACTAATGTCCTCACTTAAATCTTTAATATCATGCTGGAGCTGGCTTAATTCACATTTGTTTTGAGTGAAGTCACAGTTAAATGAATGTTCCAGGTTCAATACAAGTTAAGCTTAATCGACAGCATTTGTGGCATAATGTCGATTGCCACAAAAAATTATTTCGACTCTTTCCTCCTTTTCTTAAAAAAAAAAAGAGCAAAAATCAAGGTTACAGGGAGTCACTTACCATGGAAGTGAATGGAGACAATGAAAGTGAATGTGGCCAATTCTTGGAGGGTTTAAACAGAAATGTGAAGCTGATCATTTTATAAAGGCACTTGCATGAATTCTTCTGTTAAAACTTGTATATTATTTGAGCTGTAAAGTTGTTGTCAATTGTCATTTTTACAGTCATTTTAGGGTTTGTTGACATTACATTGTCATGGTAACAATGTTGCAAAATTGGCTATAACTTTACACAGAAAAGGTGATTTTATCATGTTTACATGCATATCCTGTTTGTCTTGTGGCTATACTTTTGAAACAGTGCGTGTTTTAATGTTCAAAAATCGGCCCCTATTCATTTCCATTGTAAGTGTCTCACTGTAACCTCGATTTTTTGCTTTTTTTTAAAGAAAAGGAGGAACATGTCAAAATAAATTTTTGTGGTAATCAACATTATGCTGTCATTTGAGCTTAACTTGTATTGAACCCGGAATATTCCTTTAATGACTATTCCCTTGTTGCTCTCACTCACCCACACTCATCTTTGCTTATAGGTAGAACAATTCCTTTGTGAATGTCACAATATCTAACTCCTTTCAGCCTCTCCCACACTTAAAATAGAGTTCTGTTAATTGCAGATACCAACTAGTAAACTCTCTGCACTTGGACTAAGCACCACACTTTGCAACTAGATTTTGGACGTCCTAGCAGGCCTGTCAGTCTGAGCAATTAATTTATTGTAACTACCCTGTAAAAGGAAAAGTGAAAATTCAACCTCATGCTGATCCAAACTTATATAACATTCTTTCTTATTTAAAACACAAAAGTAGATGTTGTAATGAATGTCTTTGCAATACAAAGGCAGTTGATAGCCCCTCACTTTAAAGCTTAAAAAAGCTCCCAAAAGTATCATAAAAGTAGTCCAAGCGAATCTTTCCATCTGAATCATCTGCATCATATTCCAAGTCTTCTGAAGATATACAATAGGTTTTTTAATTTTCAGTTTTTAATATTCAGTGGAAATCAGTCCGTTGTGTGTTTATGAGGGCTATCAGAGAATCTTATTCATAGTGTTCACGCAATAATAATACAACTTCTTGTGTTCAACTGCCATTGTGTTGAAAAGATGGACAGGGGTATTTATTAATTTTTCTCTTTTTTTGTTCCACATTAGATTGAAAGACATTAAGGTGTGTAAATAATGACAGAATTTAAATTTTTGGGTGAACTAATTCTTCAAATGTATCTGAGTGCTTGAAAGAGTGGTAATGGGTTGGTAACTGAAAGGCTGTGGGTTCAAACCCCAAAAGTGGTGATCCTTGGACCATCACCATTGTTCAGCATCATTTACTGTAAACTGCAGAAACATATTCTATGCAATGCAATATTACAGTGTTAATGATATGCATTGTTATTTCAGGTAAACTGCAAGTTGCATCAATGAGCTGGCTTTGACTTCAAATGTATTTGACTGTTTTCAGAGAAGCATTTATATCCAAAATATTCCACAAAAGTTTTTGTTTTCAGAAGCACATCACTGACCACACTCTTGCATCATTATTGTTTCGACGGTATTGCATTAGAGACTAGAAGCCAGAGTGGGTTTATACATGTCAGTGGCAGTTATTCGTGAACCCTCTCCAATATGCACACTTCTGATATGTGCAGGTATACAGGTCATTCTGGCCAAGGTGAGACATGGCTCTGTATACCTGAACTTCAAAGGCATTGTGCTAGGCCGACTCTGTGGGACGTCGCCTTCATGACTTCAGTCAGCATCCAGACACACACATACCTTTAATCTGAGTTCTGCAATACCTCCTCAACCCCGATTGAGTCAATAAGCCCTCTTTTTGTTTTGTGATAGAGAAGTATGATGCAAAAGCAGTGTAGAAGAGTGGAAACACACTTGCTTAGTTAGATTAACTCTCAGATGAGGAACCCAGCCTGAGACAGTTTTGAATCAGGAGCATGTGCTTGTAGTTTGTTAATATATATATATATATATATATATATATATATATATATATATATATATATATATATATATAGTTCTTTTAAGTTGTTTATCATGTCAAATAAATCTCATGCAAAGGTGATGGCTCTAAGAAGGAAAACTTTGCAATGCTTTGATTTACTTTTCTCAGTGACATGCATAATGCTTTCATCTTCTGTCAGAGTAAACAAGTCATCAGCGTTAATGGCTGGATCTCTTATATATATAAAAAAAAATAATACTAAAAAAATAAAAATAAAACATTTCTTAGGTATCTAAACATACAAGATTTTTTTTTTTTTTTTTTTGTGAACCAACAACAAAAAAGAAGCAACTGCAAATCCTTGCAACAACAGCAAACTATTTCTACACTAAACTCAATCCATCTGGATCCAAAAGTTAGTGCATATCCATACTGATACTTGGGAGTATGTTACATGTTAAAGGATTGGTTCACCCAAAAATGAAAAAATAAAAATAATAATAATAATCTGTCATAATTTTCTATGACTTTATTCAAATGCGAAACACAAAAGAATGAATCTTAAAGGATGTTCTGTTCACTTATTTCAATATAATTCCACTTGACAGTGACTCATTTTAAAGCTTAAATATATATATATATATATATATATATATATATATATATATATATATATATATATATATATATATATCATAAAAGTATTCTATTCACCTCATGGGTTATATGTAGTTAAATGGCTCTCCTTTGTGCGTTCATGAGTATATGAGAGAAGCTTGTTCACATGTACATGTTCATGCGCTGTTTTTGCTTTCGCAATGTGTAAGCGCAGGCCATTGTGAAAAAGCATCTCTCATGCACTTATGAACAGAGAAGAAAGAAAGTCATGTGTGTTTGGAATGACTTGAGGGTGAGTTAATGATGACAGAATTTGGATGTTTGGGTGAACTATCCCTTTAATATCTGATGTACCATGCCCTGGCCGTTTCAAAGGTGTGTTATGTGTTGTGTCCATGTTTGCATCAATACCTGGACATGTTGGTCCTGGGGGTCATCCTATCTCTACCAACACCTGGTGTAGTTTCACTACCTACAATCCTCTAGTCTCATTACACTCCTCCCTAACCCTCTCTCTCCCCCTCACTGTCTGCTCAGTGGATACGTCATAAACTCTGGTAATTGCGGCATCAAACTTGAGTTTATTATTTTCCGTGGCGGTGCAGGTGTGAAGATGATATGAGGCCCAGGTTGCATTTACATACAAATTGAAGGTTTTTATTAATCAGGCGGGCAGCAGGAATCACAGCGCACCACTCCATCAGCCTTTTAAATACATTTGGTGACATTTTTACCCAGCATTAGCATGATAGGGCAAGCGGAGTATAATGTCCCAATGATTGCTTTTCCATTGAAAGCACAAACGGTTTCATTTTTCCTGTCATCTCAAATAAGTGTTAAAGAGGGTTTGGAGGCTATTGTGCTAGCACTCCGTATGCTGGGGACTGGGAAACGCTGATGGCCATATTAAATAACCATTAACGCTGGTGCTCAGATCATCGCGCACCCACCGTGCCTCCTCTCTCCTTCCTGCTCTGTGATTTTCCAAATGAAGCCAAGCTGTGCTTGGCTCTCATAAAGCACTCACACCCTGCTCCATTTTTCCTCAAACAAAATGCATTACAACGGTAATTTTGTGTCTGTTAAGATAACTAGCTTTAACAAGCACTTAATTAAAATGTACAATAAATAGCCGTCTTTGGCCTTATCTGAGCAGGAGAGCTGGAGAGGGAGGGTGGGTGTTCCAGTGCTGCTCAGTCCTGCTGCTGCTGTAAAGCTCGTTTACAGATTAATTGCTTTTTTGTCTGGCAGAAGCTGCTTCCTCTGCCGCCAGACCCTAAATAGCCATGATTCAGGACTTTATCAATCAAATCTTGCTCTGTCACTTTCCGTTCGATGTCTCAAATTCCCCCGTTCTTCTTTTCTATTTCCTGTTCTGGTTATTGTCCTATTCTTTATTTATTTAGTTTTAAACAATACAGTTTGGAAAATGGCAAAGCAAATACTTTTTATATATATTCAATACCATGAATAATTTGTATTTACTTCATACAAAGTGCAGTAAACATATATATATATATATATATATATATATATATATATATATATATATAATAAACTAAGGTTGTTGGCAGAGGTTGTTCCAAGCATCTTTGTGAACTTCCCACCATTCTGCTGTATTTAGGTTGTCTCAGTTGCTTCTGTTTCCTCATGTAATACCAAACTGACTCAGTGATGTTGAGATCCGGGCTCTTTAGGTGCAGTGGTTTGCACAGACCATAACAGGGACAGGGGCGGAAGGATAACGGGCACTTTTTTATTTTTTGGTTGAGTGGTACTTATATATACTTAACTAATTTATTCGCTTTTTAAGAAATTAAGCATTTTTCTTGTATTATATACATAATTTTTCCATTATTTCCTTTATCACAAATAACAGCCTATTCTGTTTTATTTCTCACAAAAAGCATTTTCCAGATATGGTCTGTGATAATCTAATGTTTTTGACATGTATCATAGTAAAACGATGGTATTTTTTTTTTTTTTTTTAAATACTTTGGAGTACCATGACAGTGTCAATAAATATGAATTGAATTATTCAGTACCATGGTATTACCCTGGTAATGGCACATTGTCTTTTTTTTTTTTTTTTTGTTATATGGCTCTAATCTTTTTCTTGTCTCATGACTCTTTTCTCTTTTCTTTTGCACATTTGCTCACTCACTTTATCAATTCATCTCTGCTGCCTCCACTTTGACCTCATCACCTTCTTTACACCACTGACACTTCTTATATTATTTTCTCTTTATTAATTTTCACATTTATATTTTATTACTTTACCGTATTCTGTCATTATCATTTAGGACCTTACAACAATTATGTTAAGATTACATTTGATTTTGACCCATTAATCTTAGGTTTATAGCATCACATATCGCTGTCACATTATCTAAGTTTATTGCATATCAGTTCTTTAAAAAAGGCTCATATTTAATACGGTGGTGCAGAGAAATAAGAAATAAGACTTGTATATAATTATATTTTGCCTATATTACCAGACTGACTTTCTCGCCTTTACTTAATACCAACATTTTTATGCTTGCAGTATTTCCCTACCAACTTTCAAACCAAACATTGTTTTACTTCTGTTCTATTCTATTTGCAATATGGATGTTTGGAAATCTAAAATCAATGTTTCTTATTGACACAGTAAAGCAGAGAAATCCTGCAACATATACCTACGTCTTTTGTGAGTGTGCTGGGGTTGTTAAGGTGACTGGGATTGAAGGGGATCAGAAATGTGTAAATGTTTGTCATTGACACTGCAGTTGTGTTAATGTGTGTTCTGCAGTGTTTATGTGCCAGTTCATAAGTTAAAACATCACAGCAGTTCTGAGTGCATTGGAGTGTCTTTACTTTTGGTAGTCTAAGTGTTAAACATACTTTGTGCATTTATGTTTTTCATACTTATGTGTGCAAGCATTCATCCAGTCTTGTTTATTATAGTGCAAAGGTCATGTTTGTATTTAATGATGTCTCTGAGGGGCTTAAAACACACACACACACACACACACACACACACACACTGTGAATAGCACTGTATTCTACCCAACTATAGGAAATTCAGTCATATACACTGCAGTGTAGTATAAGGAGAGATTTTTTAGAGAATAACGTTAACAGCAGTTGTTCTCCTGGGATCACATTACTCTACAACCATGTGACTGAAACACTTCCACACTGCGGTTAATGGCTTCAACTCAGAGAGAGCAGACTGGGAACTGCTTGTTTTTAAATGGTGAAAATGAAAATACGTAAAAAGAAAACTTCCCTCTCTGGACACAACTCCTGGTGGTTTATGTCGCCTGTGTCCCGACTCTAACCCAGGAACTATAAATCTGTCGAGAATGCCTGTGTGTATGTGTGGATGTTTGAATTGACCCCTGTACAGTGTTACAGAATTGCATTCTCTGAAGAGAGACTGTCTTTCCAGGTGGGCCTAGAAGTCTGAGTCTGAGTGAGATTTAGTTAAAATAAAAGAGTATCATTTTAAAGTGTCTACACTTATTGCTTTACTATTTCTTTTTGAAATCAATATGCAATATATGAGACACAATAAGATAACCCAAACTCCCTTTCTATCACTTTGAAAGTCAGCATTCTTTTCACTAGATTCAGTATGAGTGTGAACCTGTTTAGAACAAACTTGTGCTTGTACTTCAGTGTTGGGCTAGTTACTTTTGAATTGTAACCTCAGTTTATGCTTTGATTTTTTGATTTATTTATTTATTTATTTTATTTATTTTTTGGTAATCAATATAATTTCACAAATGCTGTCGATTGAACTAAACTTTATAGTTTATATTTAATTAGGGTGAAATTAAACAATTAGGGTGACAATAAATAGAACATAGGCTATAAATTTATAAAAACAATATAGAATACTAAAGCTAGAAAACACCCTTTTTTATGTAACTGAGTCCAAATATAGTGATAAACAACAGCAATTAACTAATATTTAACTTCGAAAAATAAGAGAGTGACATCTCAGGTGAATAAGTTAATCATTTATGTGAACTAGTTTGCAACTCCAATTCTGAAAATCTGGGACAGTTTGAAAAATGCTAATAAAAACAAAAAGGAGTGATTTGTAAATTATATTCACCTTTTGCTATATTGAAAGCACTACAACTAAACATTATAAGATGTTTTACCTTGTGAATTAATTGTTTGTTTTTTAATATACAGTCATTTCAAATCAGGTGATTGCAACACACTCCAAAAATGTTGGGACAGTCGAGTGTTTACCACTGTGAAACATCACCATTTATTCTAATAACACGTATTAAGCATTTAGGCACTGAAGACACAAGTTTGTTAAGTTTAAAAAGTGGAATTTTCCCACATTCATCCATTATGCAGGTGACAGTTGTATGGGGTCTTCATTGCCGTATTGTGTACTTCATAATGCACCACACATTCTCAATTGGAGATGGTCAGGACTACAGGCAGGCCAATCCAGCACCCACACTCTCTGCTTATTCGGCCAGTATGTGGTTTGAAGTTGTCCTGCTGAAAATGCCAGGACATCCCTGGAAAAGATGGTGCTGGATGGCAGTATATTCTGCTCCAAAATTTGTACATATCTGTCTGCATTAATGGTGCCCTCACAGATGTGCAAGTTACCCATGCCATGGGCACTGACATACCCCTGGCCCATACAGACACTGGCTTTTGGACCTGACGCTGATAACAGCTTGGATGGTCCTTTTCCTCTTTGGCCCGGAGAACACGACTGCTGTGTTTTTCAAAAACTATTTGAAATGTGGACTCATCGGAGCAAAAAACAGTTGTACTGTTCTACTTTCCTTCTAAGATGAGGCCGAGCCCAGTGAAGTCGGCAGCGCTTCTGGACAGTGTTGATGTAGGGCTTCTGCTTTGCATAGTAAAGTCTTAACTTGCATCTGTGGATGGTGTTGACTAACAAAGGTTTACTAAAGTAATCCCAAGCCCATGTTCGTGATATCCATTACAGATGAATGATGTTTTTTAAGACAGTGATGTCTGAGGGATCAGAGATCACGCACATTCAGAAATTGTTTTTGCCTTGCCCTTTACGCACAGAGATTTGACCAGATTCCTTGAATCTTTTAACTGTATTGTGCACTGTAGAGGGTGAAATGTCCAAAATCCTTCCAATTTGTCTTTGGGGAACATTGTTCTCAAAGTGCTGGATTATTTGCTGAAGCTTCTGTTGGCAAATTGACAAGTCTCGAAATATCCTTGCTCTTGAAGGACTAGGCTGTTTTTGGAGGCTCCTTATATACTGACATGATTGCCTCACCTGTTTAACATCTCCTGTTTCACATTGCCTTATTATTTTAGTCTTAAATTACCCCTGTCCCAACTTTTTTGGAGTGTGTTGCAATCATCTGATTTTAAATGACTGTACATTAAAAAAAAATAAAAATAACAAAAAACAACCAAATGAAATTCACATGGTAAAACATAATATAATGTGTAGTTGTGGTGCTTTCAATATAGCAAAGGGTGAATATAATTTACAAATCACTCCTTTTTGATTTTATTAGCATTTTTCATACTGTCCCAACTTTTTCAGAATTGGGGTTGTATTTACATGAACAGTTTGGATGAACTGAATCACAATGAACTGAAGTTCCCAATGCTAAATATAAGTAAATCTTTTACTAACTGGTTCATTTACATGAACTCTTTGAAAAAAACGATTTACCTTAATGATTTGGATGGTACATACTGTATGAGAAAGTGAGGACAGTTTAGGTACGCCGATTTGAACACACCCACGGCTCCACTGCTATGTTTGCAATTCAGTGTGACAAATGTAGTTTTTTGTGATGCTACAGAGCTACTCGCTGGAAAATGTATCACTCATTACTGGAAAAGCTAGACTATTGTGAAAATAGCTGTGCTACTGTCACACCACTGGAAATTTAGTTAAGTTAGTAGCCTCACTAATTTTAGTTACTTTTAGTTACTTCTTTACACTGTTGTACTTTCACATACTTGTTTTATGTGTCTGTTTATTTGTACACATAGAAGTAGACGAACCAGATTTAGCTGCTTTTTTGAAAAATTGCAGAAACCCTCTTAAATAACAAAATAATCAGAATATGGACAACCTCCAGAACCCCCATGTTCCTTTGCTACCTCTTAAAATGAGCACAACTTTTAGATAGAGAAGTGCTGCATCAGGGCTGATCTAGATGTTCTAAGGAGACCCTGGCTGGCATGGTGGTCTCTCCATTGCAGAGGCCTCTGATCTAAAGTAGAGAGGAGGGGGATGTTGCGCTGTCACTCCTGTGCTTATCAGATCCAATTTAGCCAGAGTGATTTATAATGTGCTCGGATGATAAATGTTATTGTAAGAGGGCAACTCAGAGGAGGTATGCCTGCTGTCTGTCAGAGAGAAAGAGAGGAGGAAGAACAAAAAAGCTGAGGTGATGACTGTATCACTGCTAGTGGGAGTTGGTGTTCTGCGAAGTGCCTGTCGTAAATCAGCCTGTCAGGGACCCTCTTCCCTCTGTTGAAGCATAAACTCTTCACAGGCCTTGTGTCTGCTATAAGAATTTATTTTTTTATGCTTAGCAATCAGCGTTGGGGAAGTTGCTCAAAAAAAATATTTATTAAAAGCTACTAGACTAAAGATGTAATCAGATTACTGGCTTTACCGATAACTTAATCAAAATGTAATCACATTACTCATTACTTTTAATTTAATTTTAGAATATTTTCACAGGAAAGCTTTTATTTTTCAACTACGAATTCAAAATAATGTCTATATTGCCTCCTTGTTCATTGACCTATAGACCATTGACCCTTCAGCTGTCACAAAGTGCAAACAGATGTACTTATTAACATAATTCATGTATTAAATGTATTCTAAATATATAGTGCTATTTTAGAAGGTGTGTAACCAAAGTTAAAGGGATAGTTCACCCAAAAATGAAACTTCTCTCATCATTTACTCACCCTCATGTCATACCAGATGTGTATGACTTTCTTTCTTCTACTGAGAAACAAAGATTTTTAGAAGAATATCTCAGCTCTGTAGGTCCATACAATGCAAGTGGATGGTGATCAGCATTTTAAAGCTCCAAAAAGCACGGACAATCATAGTAAAAGTAATCCATTCAATTCCAGTGGTTAAATTAATGTCTTCTAAAGTGATACGATTGCTTTGGGAGAGAAACAGATCGATATTTAAGTCCTTTTCACTATAATTGTTTACTTCCATTCGCTCTCCAGTGCTTCCATGAGGAGATCCAGTTCACGCAGCCTCTCATGTGATGTAAGCGCGTTGACATGTTCACGTGAGAACTGGTGCCATACAACCAGAAGTGAAGATCGATTTATTTACAAGAGAACGCTGTTCACAAGCTTCATTGGTTTTGCTTACATTTGAACATGCCAGTGCTCTTATGTCACACAAACTCGGAATGACAGGAGGACATAGAATGCATCTATTGTGAGTTTTGAGATGTGCTGTTATCTTCCTGTTGCTTAATTAACCATCACAGCATGTTTAAAGCCAGTGAGAGGTTTACTGGCATTATCACACCAGTATGGTTTTGCAGGACTAGTGACACATTAAAATAATAAAGTCTGTAAACACACATTTCCTCCATGTTTTTATAACTTTATTAAAATCATGCCCCCCCAAAAAAACAACAAATGTTAATGGAGTATGGTGACTCTCATGAGCCGTCAGACTTTCGCAAGCGTACAGCGGGAAACTCTTGAGGGAAAACACAATGATAAATGTCCTTCATCTGCCACCGTTCTTGCCCGCAAGTCACCATCTGATGCATCCTCGATATTCAACCTGATCAAGACACATTCTGGTAATTTTTGGCATTCTCGGTACTTGGTTATTGGAATTGAACTTTAGCAGTGGATGATGACGTAGAACGAGTCCACGAAAACGTAAGAACACAAAAGAACACACATGTAGAAATAGCCATTAATTTAACCACTGGAGTTGTATGGATTACTTTGATTGTCTGTGCTTTTTGGAGCTTTAAAGTGCTGATCACCATTCACTTGCATTGTATGGCCCTACAGAACTGAGATTTTCTTCTAAAAATCTTCAAAAAACAAAAAAAAAAATAAAATAAAATAAAAAATCAGAAGAAAGAAAGTCATACACATCTGGGATGGTATGAGGGTGAGTAAACAATGAAATAATTTTCACTTTGGGTGAACTATCCCTTGAAGTATTCAAAAGTAATTAACTTGTTTGAAAGTCAGAAACTGTAATCAGATTACAATGATTTAAAATATAATGTACTACACTTCTTTTTGTACTAAAAAGCTGTTAGATTACAGTGATTAATTAGTTTTAGTTAGATTACACCCAACATGGAGCATGTTTACATGCAAATTCTTACACCGATTGTTCTTAATAAACGAACAACTTGTATGGTCATGGAAACTGATTTTTGGGAGTCATCACTGGCGTAAACCAGTTCCCTATCTGGCACTCACTCGACGTTTTGTCGATGTAGTGACACTAGGGGTCACTCTTGGGAGCCCCAAAAAGGCCAATGAGAATTGGCAAGTGGAATTTGCATGCCACTCCCCCGGACATACGGGTATAAAAGGAGCTGGTATGCAACCATTCATTCAGATTTTCTCTTCGGAGCCGAGCAGTTGTATTCAGTGCACTGAATTCAATTCCCTCCAAAAACACACCTCAAAACTGCTGGATTTACGGTGCATTTCAGCGGCTTCTCTCCCTCTGCACCCGTGGAGTGCAGAGAACGCCCCTGGGCGCTTCGGCAGAGCGAAAATAAGAGAGTATATTCTAAAAGAGTATATTTTCATTCACAAAAAGAGCGGCACACACATGGAATGTCTTTTTAAAGATGGCTTTCCGTTTGTGTGTTATTCCTTGTTGCGGTCGTTATCTCTCCGATTCTGACGGCCACGATCGCTGTCTTACATGTCTGGGAACTGCCCACGCAGAGACATCGTTCGTGGATGAGTCATGTCCTCATTGTGAGAACATGACCATGGCAACATTGCGGCTCCCCGCACCAGTCCTTCTACCTATGGGTTTGAGGCCACATCGGTTAGCTCTGGGGGCGATTTGGGGACATCAATGGGACCACCTCCACCGGGTATCCCACCACGGACCTCCCATTCCCCAGCACGATCGCTTGCCCTGATTGGGCTCTCGAACGAGACCGCCGGCTCGTCTCAGCGCGAGTTCGACTTCTCGTTCGGAGCTCGGGAAGATGATGAGTTATCGAGCGCAGCATTGGAGAGCGGGCTTGTCCAGTCTGATGCAGAGGCTTCAGCTGGGCTTCCTCCTTTGGGAATGGTCGCCCAGTCTCACGCCGACACGGAAATGACGGACATGCTTTCCTGGGCGGCCGCGAATGTTGGGCTAGAGTGGAACCCTCCATTCTCCCCTGAACCCTCGCGGCTCGACGATTGGTTCCTGGGCTCAGGGCACCGCCCACAACCATGCCATGCCCCGCCCCGCCCCCGTTCCTTTCTTCCCGGAAGAGCATGAGGAGCTGACAAGATCGTGGGAGTCACCTTTTTATTGCCCGGTCCCGGTCTTTCAGCTCCCCCGCTCTCACTACCCTCGATGGTGGAGTGGCCAGTGGGTATTCGGTGGTCCCCCAGGTGGATAAGGCTCTCACGATGCACTTGTGTCCGCAGAGCGCCGCCACCTGGCGCAGGTGCCCGAAACTCCAATCCAGTGCCCTGTCTGCTCATCGCCAAGGGCATCCTCTTGCAGCAACACCGGCTCCACCGCAGCCTGCCCCCGTGGCCCAGCTCCGGCGTGGAGCCCTCCGCAGGAAGCAGATGCCACCCGTCTCGTGGCCGGCCGCTAAGAACCTGAGGAAGGCTTCAAAGCACCCCCGAGACGGGCGACACAGGGGCGAGGAGACCCACTTCTCTGGGGCTGGTCGACAGACCACTCCATCCCCCGGTGGAGGGCCGGGAGGAGAATCTTTTGTCGCCGTATGCCCAGGTGGCTGCGGCACCCAAAAGCCTGACAAAAGAATGGTTCCCTCATCTCCTGGGTCACATATCCGGTGCGCACGGCCGTCGTCATGACCACTGTCCACCGTCTCATTTTGGCAGGTATGGCGCTCCAGTGGCAGACCCCCCGCCACTGCACGCTCAGCTGTGGCACAAACACGCCCACACAGAATTGGTTCCAGTGGACTACGGGGACAAGATTCCTCCTCCCCCCTCCTATGGTGGGCGGCAGGTGCCAGGTAAGTTCTTCAATGTCCCTGGACTCAGCACGGCCACGGGGCTCGAGTCCCCTCGATGTGGCTCCTCGAGCTCCGCCCCGCCACGAGGCCCCACCCACCGGTACGTCCAACATGATTATTCCCTTGGTCCCCATCGCCCAAAGTTTGGGCGCATGGCTCGCGCTTTCCAACCCGTCGCGATGGCTGACCCGGACCGTCTGACTGATTCAGTTTGCCAGGCGCCCGCCCAGGTTCAGCGGCGTCCGCGAGAACACCGCTACCTTGCGTGCGGAAATCGCTACCCTTCTACGCAAGGGTGCGATAGAGCCCGTCCCTCCAGCCGAGATGAAGTCGGGGTTCTACAGCCCTTACTTCATCGTACCGAAGAAAAATGGTGGGTTGCGACCAATCCTGGACCTGCGAGTACTCTACCGGGCTTTGCACAGACTCCCGTCCAAGATGCTGATGCAAAAACGCACTCTAACGAGCATCTGGCATCAAGATTGGTTCACGGCGGTAGACCTAAAGGATGCGTACGGCCACGTCTTGGTCTTACCTCGACACAGACCCTTCCTGCGGTTTTCCTTCAAACGCCAGGCGTACCAGTACAAGGTCCTCCCCTTAGGCCTGTCCTTGTCCCCTCGTGTCTTCACGAAGGTCACAGAGGCAGACCTTGCCCTGCTAAGGGAAGTGGGCATCCGCATCCTCAATCACTGGCTAATCCTAGCTCACTCTCGAGAATTGCTGTGCGCACACAGGGACCTCATGCGTTGGCACCTCAGCTGACTGGGGCTTCGGGTCAACTGGGAAAAGAGCAAGCTCTCCCCAGTTCAGAGCATCTCTTTTCTCGTTTTGGAGTTGGACTCAGTCTCGATGATAGCATACTTCACGAACGAGAGCGCGCAGTCGGTGCTGAACTGTCTGATGGCGTTCAGACGGAGGACAGCGGTTCAACAGAAAATTTTTCAGAGGCTCCTGGGTCACATAGCATCCTCAGAAGTGGCCACACCACTCGGGTTGATGCATATGAGAGCGCTTCAGCACTGGCTTTAGACTTGAGTCCCGAGATGGGCATGGCACTGCGGGACACATCGCATGACCATCACACGATCTGTCGCCGCCTCTTCAGCCCTTGGACCGACCTTGCATTTCTATGGGCAGGGTTCCCCTAGAGCAGGTCTCCAGGCGCATCGTGGTTACGACAGACACCTCCAAGATGGGCTGGGCCGGCGGCTGCATTGGCACATCAACTGCCTAGAGTTGTTGGCAGTACTACTTGCCCTGCAGAGGTTCCGGCCGTTGATCCAGGGCAAGCATGTGTTGGTCCGAATGGACAACACAGCAACGGTAGTGTACATCAACAGTCAAGGCAGTCTATGCTCCCGTTGCATGTCACAACTCGCCCGCCATCTCCTCCTCTGGAGTCAGCAGCGCCTCAAGTCACTATGAGCCACTCACATCCCGGGCGACCTCAACACCACAGCGGACACGCTGTCATGTCAGGTTACCCTCAGGGGAGAGTGGAGACTCGGTCCAGCTGATTTGGAGTTGATTCGGTCGAGCACAGGTAGACCTGTTTGCTTCCCGGGAATCCTCCCACTGCCCGCTTTGGTATGCCCTGACCAAGGCACCCCTCAGTATAGATGTGTTGGCACACAGCTGGCCCCCTGGACTACGCAAATATGCGTTTCCCCCAGTAAGCCTACTTGCACAGACCCTGTGCAAGGTCAGGGAGGACGAGGAGCAGGTCATCCTAGTAGCAACCTACTGGCCCACCCAGATGTGGTTCTTGGATCTCATGCTCCTCACGACAGACCCCCCCCCCCCCGACAAATTCCCCTGAGGAAGGACCTTCTTTCTCAGGGACGGGGCACCATCTGGCAGCCATGATCAGACCTCTAGAATCTCCACATCTGTCTCCTGGATGCGGTGGTAGACACGATCACTCAGGCTAGGGCTCCCTCTACAAGGCGCCTGTATGCCTTGAAATTGCATCTGTCCACTAAGTGGTGTTCTTCCCGACGCGAAGACCCCCAGAGTTGCGCAGTCAGATTGGTGCTTTCCTACCTGCAGGAGAGGCTGGAGGACCAGCTGTCCCCCTCCACCTTGAAGGTGTATTTAGCCGCTATTTCGGCTCATCATGATGCAGTAGATGGTAAGTACTTGGGGAAGCACGACTTGATCATCAGGTTCCTGAGAGGCGCTAGGAGGTTGAATCCCTCCAGACCGCACCTCGTCCCCTTTTGGGACCTCTCTGTAGTCCTTCGAGTCAGCTGAGCTTAAGGCAATCTCTTTGAAGACTGCCCTCCTGACTGCGCTCACTTCCATCAAAAGGGTAGGGGACCTGCAGGCATTCTCTGTCAGCGAATCATGCCTGAAGTTCGGTCCAGGTTACTCTCCCGTGATCCTAAGACCTCAACCGGGCTATGTGCCCAAGGTTCCCATGACCCCTTTTAGGGATCAGGTGGTGAACTTGCAAGCGCTTCCCCAGGAGGAGGCAGACCCAGCCTTGGTGTTGCTGTGTCTGGTGTGAGCTTTACACATCTATTTGGATTGCATGCAGAGCCTTAGATGTGCCGAGCAGCTTTGGTGGACAGCAGAAAGGAAGCGCTGTCTCCAAACAGAGGATCGCCCACTGGGTCATTGACACCATCGCGATGGCATATCAGGCTCAGGATGTGCCACCCCCTGCGGGGTTACGAGCCCACTCTACCAGGAGTGTGGCGGCCTCCTGGGCCCTGGCCAGTGGTGCCTTTTTGGCAGAAATCTGCAGAGCAGTGGGCTGGGCAACACCCAACACCTTTGCGAGGTTCTACAATCTCCGGATTGAGCCGGTCTCGTTCTGTGTATTGGCAGGCACGAGCAGGTAAGTTCTGGGACAGCTGGCTGGGTGTACCGCTTGCACATAGCGCCTTTCCCCTCCCTTGAGGTGAAGACGTGGACTCTTGACTCCCAGTCGTGTTCACAGACTGTGATCCCTGGATGACTTTCCTCCTTAGCCCTCTGGTAGTTGAGTTTGCAGAGAAACTCGCTGACCGGCCCAGTACCTGCGCTAATGAGCACCTGTACTGAGGTAGGTGCTCCACATGTGCTGGTTCCCCGAAGGTGACCCCATGTGATATTTTCCGCAAAATCATTTCCTTGTCGGCAAACTGCGTCTTCCTTGGGCAGAGGCCCCTCTGCCCCCGGTCGCCATGCTCTGTAGAAACTCCTTCCCCTTCGGGTAGGACCTACCATGGGACCTCTCCACATGACATACTTCCGACAAGACTCGGTAAGACTATGTGACGTATTCCAATCAAAATACCCCCCCCTCTTTTTGGGCGGGGTGTGGTCTTCGCGGTGTCTTCCCCTTGGGAGGGACACCCCCCGATGCAGACACTTATGGCTCCCAGTCAGTTAACAAATTCCACTCTTTTTGGGGAGAAAAGAGAGGGAAAGAGGCCTCAGCTGGGCTAGCCTGTCCCTATAGTTGGGCAGTCGACTTGTTCCTGATGGACCATTCGACGCTCATAAGAGCGTTGGGGGAGGTTACGTGACGGCCTGGTGTGCTGGCTATGAGGCACACAGCGGTCTGCCCATCACACACCACCAGTTCACGTAACACAGTTCAGATAGTTGTGGGGTTTTGTATAGGGACCCCTAGTGTCACTACATCGACAATACGTCGAGTGAGTGACAGATAGGGAACATCCTGGTTACTTTCATAACCTCCGTTCCCTGATGGAGGAAATGAGACATTGTGTCCCTCTTGCCACAACGCTGAACTACCCGCTGAAATGGCGGGGACCTGGTCTCGGATCCTCAGTACAAAACCTGAATGAGTGGTTGCATACCAGCTCCTTTTATATCCGTATGTCCGGGGGAGTGGCATGCAAATTCCACTCGACAATTCTCATTGGCTTTTTTAAAAAAAAGCAGAGGTGTTTGGGGCTCCCAAGAGTGACCCCTAGTGTCACTACATTGACACAACGTCTCGTTCCCTCCATCAGGGAACGGAGGTTACGAAAGTAACCAGGACGTTTTATTTATTTTTTTATTTTTTGTGTAAATGGGCTTACTGATGTAAACAAGTTTTATTTATTCATTTTTGGTGTAAACGGGCTCACAGTTAGCAATACAAGGGATGAACTGACACAGAAAATTCATAATAATATAATATAATATAATAAATAAAAGTCATCTATAGTAAATATCTACAACAACAGAAATTTAAATTAGCAAGATAAAAATTTAACTGGAATGGAAAGTTACTAAAACTATTTGTCTGTCTTTATTTGTATCTGTTTTTGAAGGAGCTGACCTGTACTTTCACGTCTAGCTGGTGCAATTAAACTGTAAAGGGGTTTGCAACATTTCTTGTCAGCTTAAAAGTGAGTTGCTCTCTTCGAGTCTGAAAAGAAGGCAAGGAACATAGCAGAAAAGCCTTCAAACTGAAATTACTAAATTTTGGTGATTATTCTCTCAAAAACACTTTATTATTATTATTATTATTATTATTATTATTATTATTTTAAATAAGCCCCAGAAGCAGTGACATTAACAACCAACACATGTACACACAGAGCTGTCCCATATATTTTCATCAATATCTGCAACGATAGTTGTGTGTGTGCATATGTGATTTGTGTTTGCATTTTGAAGGTATTCCAACCCCCCCTCCCCCATCCTCCAAGCACTGCACTGACAATAATTCAGCACAGAGTATATTTTCCATAAATAATTTGCTCTCTATTGATTTTCAGTGTGTGGTGAGTAATGTGTGGGCTCTCAGCAGAGAGGAGGAGGATGTATCAGTTGTTCTGTGTGTGGTGAAAGTTGTGACAGGAGAGGTCGGCGTCCTGGGAGCTCATGTCCCATGTCTTTATTTACGATCACTCAGAGAGTAACTCATCAAGCCTGGCTGTACCATCAACCAGGGACACCTGGGAAAAAGGTGCGTGCACAAACACTTCTCACTAGCAGTTTGCAACACTGTTTGATTTACACAAATGGTAACAGTGATTTGGCATAGGTAATATGAAAGGGATGTTCTGAATAATAGTGCTCTATAAATCAAGGCCTAAATGCCATTCACTCGATGTCTATATTTACAGGTCTGACATCCTACGAGCTTCAGGCCACTACTGAAGGTGAAAGGTCAAATTCAGTGATCCTCTGTCTATTTCTCTCTGTTCTGTTTGCTGTCTCCTGACAAATGATTGACAGCAGCTGAGGTGAGTGAATTAAGGTGTAGGTGTGGGTTTGTGTGTGCCTGTGTGTGCTGGTGATAACATGGTAGGGTGCGTGTGGAATTTGGTGTTGACGACTGTTAAGAGCTCATGCTAGCGTTGGGTGTCACACTGTCGCCAACTAAGAGCTGTTAATTTTGGCTCTACTCCGCCTTTGAAACAAGATAACACCTCCGCATGGTCACTTTTGTAGTCTTGTTGCTTTTTTAAAAATGTTTATGTGTATTAGAAAATAGATCTATTTTCAGAGGGATTTCCCAGACCCACTTTAACTTTTACTACATACTTATGTAAAAAAACAAAAAAACAAATTCAGCATTTGATACAGTGATGGTACGTCACTTTCAAGTGTTATGTTTGTGTAAATACATCTGTAATTTTACTGTTGAACCTTCCCCTAACCCAGCTCAGATGTACACAATAAGTACATTGTATCAAATGCTTAATTTTTGCCTGGCAGATCAAAATGATGTTAGAAGCTCCTTTTAAAGTGTAATCTGTACACACAAGGGTAGATTCCTCTACCTGTATAACAATTATTTAGATAAACACATACCCCTAAACAATTTTCCCTGACATTTACAAGACACATACTCTGACACTCTGCACAATGTTATTTCTCCATTTGCCTTTCCATTTGAGTCCTCTACATTCCCTCTATCCCCACAGGCCACTGAGCACTTTTAGACTGGCATGAACCTCATGGTGCAGCCAATGGTCGGTTTTAACCCAGGGCTTCTCAAAACCCTTTGATGCCCCCTGGGTAATATACAGCTACATGTAAAAGCCTAGTCAATTTGCCAGCTAATTCTGGCTAAATGGCTGTCATAACCAGCCTTGTGCTGGGTGGCTCTGTATTGGATGACTGTACCCTATGTCTTTTTGCTTTTCCAGGGTGTTGTGATAGCCCTTGCATATGTCATGTGCTGACACCTAGAACATTCATTAGTGTGCATACATTTGCGTGTGTGTGTTTGTGTGTGTGTGTGTGTGTGTGTGTGTGTTTGTGTTAGGAATATCCTTGCAATGAAGCCCATGTTCACTGTAACATAAACCTCCATTAATGTGGAATGCATGTATTGTATGGTGTCTGTTGGGTGGGCTGAAGTTAATGTTAAACTCTTAATAATAGTCTTAGTGTTAATTCACACACACACACACACACACACACACACACACACACACACACACACACACACACACACACACACACACACACAAAACAACAACAACAACAACAAAAAAAAACAATAGATTCACCTGCAGATCTTATCCATTTTGTACCAGTCACAGGCCTATTAAAAACCCATTAGGTAATTATTAATTTGCTAATAATATCAATCCCGGGTGTCTCACAATGGTGCCGTTTTTACATTAATCCTGTTGGTCCACTGTGTGTTTCCATGTGTGTGTGTTTAATAGCAGATGGGCTGGAGTCTCTGAGCAGTTGGACTGGTCAGTGTGGAGAGAAGAGAAAGACAGGTGTTATGACTACACACCCCAACTTCCTGCTCTTATCTTTTCACATTTTTAAACTTCCATGCCACCACTTTCTTCTTTCTTTCTTTCTTTCTTTCTTTCTTTCTTTCTTTTCTTTCTTTCTTTCACTTTGAGTGCACATGAGCAGCTGCAAGCCTGTACTCACAAATGTCTTCTTCCTATGTGTGAGAGAGAGAGGGAGCAAGTAAAACCATTGACCTAGCATTATTTATATATAGTAGTATTGGCACAGACTGCTGCTGTTTCCCATTGTGTCTTCATAATGAGCAGAGATATTGGAAAGGAAACTGTCAGGGGAGGCATGTGTGTGTGTGGGACCTTGTTACAGACAGATCAACACAGTAAACTGAACAAGGAAATAGGCTAAAGGGGTCAGTCTGTGTGGACACCGCAAACACATTCACTCTGAAGGGCTCTTTGCCTGTTAAGGTGTTAAGAGTATGAGCTGTTTGGGACACCATAAGGGTATATGGGTCAATATTCTTCACTGGACCCAGTTTATCCCTCACAGCACTCTCCTACTCTCCTAATATGAATGGATTTGATTTTACCCTTGATTCCCCGAAAATAAATAAATAAATAAATAAATAAGTAAATACAATAATAATAATAATAATCACAGAATTTTTAGTTTAATTTAACACCACTAACTCTGTAATAACTGATTCAACAGTTTGTCCACACTCTTCTGTGTATATATCACTATTGGTAAGGTTTAGTTTAAATTACAGTTTGTATTGTTTGCTTTTTTTATATCATGTTGTAAATTGAAATAATTTGGAGTACTCTTTGAAGTACCTAGGGCTGGGGCCACAGGGGCATAAACCCCAACTAAAATCTAATTTGCTCATGGGAAGCCAAACATTCCAAAGTGGAATGAATCTGTGCTACTTAATTGAGCCACTTAATTGAACCATCTTTATACTAAATACAGTGTAAAAGAAAAAAAAAAAATATTAATTGCATGATATTTTGGGCCTTTTTTTATTTGTAAACCTTTAGTAATAATGAAGTTGATTAAATTAAGAATGTTTTTATTTTATTTTTTCCTAACTTTAATAATGTCGACTGATGTTTACCTTCTTAAAATCCCTAAAATCATCACTGCTACAGTACTTTTATATAATGGTAGGTAAATATTGCTGGTATATGTACATATACATGTGAACCAAATGCATTCAAAAAACTACTGAGGCCGCAGTGTGTTTGTGTGTGTTTGTGTGGTGTGCTATAGATACTTTTGATCAAACCAGCTGTGTTATCAGTATTGTTGTGCAAAACCAAGAGTTGCCTCAGGCAGTATACAAACACACAACACAGATGGCACATTTGTATGAAGTCAAATCATGGACAAAAATACGTAAGCACAGAAATACAGCGTGCAAGCGAATTACAGTAGGTGAGCACAGTAACACAGCTTGCAAGCAAAATGTAAAGCTGTAGAAATCGCAAATCCAAAACTCGAGAGGAAAAAATACGATTGACCTGACATAACAAAAACGCACATCTGGCAGGTCCCTCGTGCACAGAACTGAACACATGCACGCGAGTTTCACACACGCAAGTTGTATTCTACACGCGTGCGAGTCATTTGAGTTTTGACAGTCAGGGGCGGGGCTCAAAACTTTGTGTGAACAAATTATATTGGCTGCTGGCCTTCTCTAACTCCTGTTTTGATTGGCTGCTGGCCATCTCCAGGATGGCAGAGATGAAGAGAAAGCGGGATGATGCAAACACTGAAGAGGTAACTTTTCTTTTTATTATATAACTGAATTCCAACATATTTGGAATTTGTACAACAGCTGTAAGGTTCTTTATTCAGTGGAGCACTGTCTATCAGTTAATTCATGGCTTGTAACATGATCGCTAACTTTAGCTATATCTAGATGTGGTAGCTATGTAGTAAGCACATTAATGGCTTTTGTGTCCCTCATTAACATGTGTAAAAAATGACTTTAACGATGAACAGCTGATATCAACTTTTACAACATGTTGTTTAAGGCAATTTTTCTTACATATGAGCAAAAATACAGTAACCTTATTTTATTTTTTTATTTATCGTCTTTATGAGGATGTCTGTCATTTTGATCAAAAAAACATAAACATGGGAATAAAGGCTAGTATTTTATTGTTTTGATGTTGTTTTATGGCTAAATGATAAGCTTTGGGTCTTTTTTGACGTCTTAAAGGTGTCTTTAACAGACTATCAAAAGTTTTTCTCTAAAGTGATATCTGGTATTGCAATTCTACCAAAAGTATAATTAATTATAATAATTTAATTAATAATTAATTATAATTTTATTTATTTATCACACATTTGCACATATACAGTGAAATTCTTTTTTTTTCACATATCCCAGCTAAACTGGGGTCAGAGTGCAGGGTCAGCCATGATATGACACCCCTGGAGCAGGTAGGGTCAAGGGCCTTGCTCAAGGGCCCAACAGTGGCATCTTCGTGGTACTGCGGCTTGAACTCCTGACCTTCTGATCAGTAACCCAGAGCCTTAACCGCTGAGCCACCACTGGATTAACCACTAATACCATCCCCATCCAGCTCACTTTGAACCAGTTTCATCAGAACAGTTAGCAGACGTAGTTTCCGAGATGAAGTGTTCCAGTTACAAGCTGGAAATTCTATCTCAGCTACTTTTTAAAGATGTTTTTACAACTATTAGTTCCAGTGTGACAGTGATAGTAAACAGCTCCTTAGCTAATGGAGTTGTTCCTAGCAGTTTTAAGCATGCAATTCTAAATCCTTTTTTAAAAAAGCCTTCTTTGGATCTTGCAATACACAATAATTATAGGCCAATCTCTAAATTGCCTTTTATTTCTAAGATCTTGGAGAGAGTTGTCTATTCACAGCTTTACTCATATCTAAATACATTTGACATTTTAGACACACTTCAGTCTGGCTTCAGACCCTTGCACAGCACTGAATCCTCATTGCTCAAATTTACTAATGATATTTTTCTCTCCATGGATTCAGGCTTACATGTTGTCTTAGTCTAATTAGATCTTAGTGCCGTGTTCGACACTATCGACCATAGCATTCTTCTCAATTGTCTCGAGTGTGGGGTTGCCATCCAGGGTATGGCCCTCCAGTGGTTTTCCTCCTATCTAAAAGATAGGACGTTTTCTGTAAATGTAGGGAATTTCTCTTTTACATCAGCTCATTTACAACATGGCACCCCTCAAGGGTTGATTTTAGGACCTTATTATTTTCTTTGTATATGCTTCCTCTAAGCTCTATTTTCCAGAAGTACAGCATATGCTATCACTGTTATGCTGATGATTTCCAATTTTACTTACCAGTGAGCTTAGACAAGAAGTGTTCATTTGATAACATCCAAAATTGCTTCAAAGATATTAAACATTGGCTGGCAAACAATTTTTTACAATTAAACGAGAGTAAAACTGAAGTTCTGATTTTAGGTCCCCCCATGCCCTCCTTACCTGGCCTGGCCACCCAGTTAGGTCCTCTGTCGTCGAATGTACAAGATCATGTTAGAAGTCTTGGAGTGATTTTAGATTCATCATTACTTTTTAATAAACAAATTAGTGCCGTTGTCAAGGGTAGCTTTTTCCACCTGAGATCGATCGCTAAAGTCAAACATTTTCTTTCCAGCAAAGACTTGAAAATTGTGATCCACTCACTAATTTCATCAAGGTTAGATTATTTTAACTCATTGTACATTGGCCTCCCTCAAACAGCGTTATCCTGCCAAAAGCTGGTTCAAAATGCAGCAGCTAGGCTTTTGACAGGATCAAGAAAGAGGGATCACATTACCCCTATATTAACGTCTCTACACTGGCTTCCCGTTAAATTCAGGGTCGATTTTAAAATTCTGCTTTTTGTTTTCACTATCTGGTCTCGCGCCTAAATACGTTAGTGATCTTCTCGTCCCTTACTCCTCCACCAGAGCACTCAGGTCTTCTCATCAAATTCTTTTGAATGTTCCTCATTGTTGCTATACATCCAAGGGTGATCGTGCTTTCTTTGTTGTAGGTCCGTCATTGCATGTATGAACGGAAGCGGGAATAAAGTTTGGTGTTCTTCAAAAATGACTCATCCACCTTATCAGGTAAGTGATTCAAACATGTTAAACTGTTTTACTGACAACTGGCTTATGATGTATATGTTTAAATAAAAGGTAGTAACCATCCGTTGATGTTATTAACCCTAAAAGGGCAAGACCAGAAATACACATCAGAAAATGTATTGCTGTTTCAACACATTAGTATTATATGTGATTCAAAAAAATAAATGCTCATGATTTTCCCCAAAAATAATGCTTTTATTTAGTAACACAATAGTTAGTATGTTGAGCATATTGATCAGGCAACATATATATATATATATATATATATATATATATATATATATATATATATATATATATATATATATATATATATATATAAACACACACATATATAGTATACACACACACACACATACATACATATATATATGTGTGTGTGTGTGTGTGTGTGTGTGTATATCTATCTATCTATATATCTATATATATATCTATATATATATATATATATATATATATATATATATATATATATATATATATATATATATATATATATATATATATATGTATGTATGTATATGTATATATATATTGGCAGCCAAACGTTTGGAATAATGTACAGATTTTGCTCTTATGGAAAGAAATTGGTACATTTATTCACCAAAGTGACATTCAACTGACCTTAATAACGTGAAAAATTACTATTACAATTTGACATTTTTTAAACTACTTCAAAGATTTCTCATCAAAAAAATCCTCCACGTGCAGCAATGACAGCTTTGCAGATCCTTGGCATTCTAGCTGTCAGTTTGTCCAGATACTTAGGTGACATTTCACCCCACGCTTCCTGTAGCACTGGCCATAGATGTGGCTGTCTTGTCGGGCAATTCTCACACACCTTACAGTCTAGCTGATCCCACAAAATCTCAATGGGGTTAAGATCCATAACACTCTTTTCCAATTATCTGTTGTCCAATGTGTGTTTCTTTGCCCACTCTGACCTTTTCTTTTTGTTTTTCTGTTTCAAAAGTGGCTGTTTCTTTGCAATTCTTCCAATTGGGCCTGCACACCTGAGTCTTCTCTTTACTGTTGTACATGATTCTGGTGTTGAGCAGGTAGAATTCAATGAAGCTGTCAGTTGAGGACATGTGAGGCATCTATTTCTCAAACTACATACTCTGATGTACTTATCCTCTTGTTTAGTTGTACATCTGGCCTTCCACATCTCTTTCTTCCCTTGTTAGAGCCAGTTGTCCTTTGTCTTTGAAGACTGTAGTGTACACCTTTGTATGAAATTTATTTGGCAATTTCAAGCATTGTATAGCCTTAATTCCTCAAAACAATGATTGACTGATGAGTTTCTAGAGAAAGCTGTTTCTTTTTTGCCATTTTTGACCAAATATTGACCTTAAGACATGCCAGTCTATTGCATACTGTGGCAACTCAAAAACAAACACAAAGACAATGTTAAGCTTCATTTAATAAACCAAATAGCTTTCAGCTGTGTTTGATATAACGACAAGTGATTTCTAGTATCAAATTAGCAATTTAACATGATTACTCAAGGATATGGTGTTGAAGTGATGGCTGCTGGAAATGGGGCCTGTCTAGATTTGATCAAAAATTACTTTTTTTTCAAATAGTGATGGTGCTGTTTTTTACATCAGTAATGTCCTGTCTATAATTTGTGATCAGTTGAATGCCACTTTGGTGAATTAAAGTACCAGTTTCCTTCCGAAACAGCTAAATCTTTACATTGTTCCAAACTTTGGGCCACCAGTACATATATATATATATATATATATATATATATATATATATATATATATATATATATATATAAACTGTATCTCATCTTACCTCACTTTATACAGCATTTGTGTTGAAACTGACAATATAGGGCACTGTGGCATTTCCATTTAGATCAGGGTTGTTATATGAAAATTAAACTACCAAGCATTTTTTAAAGAACCTAATGTATCATGACAATGATAGGTTTCATACATGGGTTTGTGAAAGAATATCTGAATATATATTCATTTAAACATTGAGTGTAATGTCATGGCACATACAGTATATTGTGAAATATTCTGTGGTTTTTGTTTTTTCCAGTCATTTTGTCACATTTCTTAATACTAATAAAACGTTTTCAAAAGTCTTCATACAGTCAGTCAAGAGAAGAATATTGTACTTGTACAGAGCTTTTCACAATACACATCGTTTCAAGGCAGCTTTACAGAAAATCATACTACAATTACTAAACTAATACATACTAATGACTTAAAAGTCCCCATTGAATAGTTTCATTGAAAATTTCATTGAAAATCATGCCTTAATGTTTTTATATTTAGGCTGCCAGTAAGCAAGCCTAAAAGCAACTGTAGGAGGAAACAAAAACTGCGTATCTTAGATAATGGAGGGAAAAAAAAATAAAAAAATGTGGAAGAAACCAGGCTCAGCTGTGGGAACCAGTTCCCTTATGGCTATACAGCATGAATCTAATGCCAGTATCAGTTAGCAATGTATAATACAATTGAGTAAACAGAGTAGATTTTTTGGCAGTGTTTAAAACTAAAGGATATTGATTGAACTGTAAGATTAATGATTAAGTGTCTTTGAAGTCCATCCCGATTTGACAGCGGAAGTGCACATAGATGCAGTGTTTTTTGCCGTTTGACTGGTAAAGGCTTTTCTTAGCAGTAGTTTATTCTCTATGTTTTCCATTTTAAGAGAATGAAGTGATGCAAGCAGTGGTCAGTACAGTGTTACTTGCTGTTTTGCACCGGCAAAAGCAGTTTATACTTTGTGGAGTCCATCCAAATGATGCTAAGACCGAAATTATGCAGTCATAGGCCTCATTCATAGGTGGGACGGGTGGGACATGCACCTACCACTTTTTGTCCAGGCCAGTTAAGTCCCTACCACTTTTTGAAATAGCTATCGTCAGGTAAGTGTCTTATGCAGAAGAAACTTTGCCAGTTCTTGACCAGGCATTTCTATTTTGTTTGTGTGTTATAATGAGTGGCGTCAGGCGCTGGAATGAGTTATTTTGAATGTTATGATGAGTGCTCGTCGTGGCTGTTATCAGTAACATTGACAGTTGTTCTGTATCATGCATGCACGTGCACCGCAGGTCGCGCTGTTGTCCAGTTCCATCGCAAAGCAAACTGCAAACAAATGTGTCCTAAATCATGATATATTGTATGTCCACTGACATACAGATGCAATCTTGGTTTATTAAAATAAAAAGATATATTGGGGCGGATTAGATCAGGAAACTCCTTGTATTAGTAGTGAAAAAGCCTCCACAAATAACAGACTGCCGGACCATGTATTAATCTAACGACTGAATAACAAATTCTCAGGAACAAGAGTGGTAAATATTGACAAGTGGTTAAAAGTTGTCAAATTAATTATGTAAAATATTTATTTGAGCGCTTTATTTGGTCATCAAGAATGACTATTTATGAAACAGTAAAAAAATATTTGAATATATCTGTGCATAATCTAATTAATATTCATTGGTTTAGTGAGGCCACAATCAGCATCCCCTAAACTTTTTAAAACAAAGTTTTAAGCAGGCCATGGTGAGTGAGGTGTGCCTTGCAATATAGCTGGTAGTTGGCAGCAGTACATTTTATGTTAAGTCCATTGTAGTAGACCGAAGTGATGCATTCAGCGACCATTGAAGTGTCCCTTGTTGTCTGGACAGCACACGCTTCAGTTAGTAGTCATCGCTCAGTAACACATAGTCGAATCGGATAAGACTCTGTTAACCTGATGAGACATGGAAATAAATGGAATAATTTTAGTGTAGATGCCATTCACTTCATTTTAAAGTAGAGTTATAGAATATGAGAAGTGTTCCAGCAAACCTAACTAAAGTAGCTTAGTCAACACAACAGCAGTCTAAATGGTGGATCATTTTGTCTTTGCTTTGATACAACATGCAGTCAAGATCTATCAAATGTTCATTAAATCTATTCTTACTCTAATGCAACCATTAGCAAAACTCTGTGAATCTATAGCTATTTTTGCACACATTAACATACTGTTTTCAAAACTGTTAAATTAATGTGCAAAAACTTAATAGTAAACTAAACAGAATTACACAGCAATGAGCTTCATTTGTACAGTTATTCTGTACTGAAGAATGTTCAAAGATGTAAAAAAAAAAAAAAAAAGTAAATACTTTAAATAGAAAACAGTTAGTCCTTCAACTGCTGATTGCTTTGCTGAATCTGTTTCATAACCATCTATTCACAAGAGGTCATCTGTGTATTGTAATATCATGTGAACATGGCTGATCGAGGTGATTAGATATGTACAAACATTATTTGGTAGGGTTATCACTAGGATATAGCCAGTAGATGAGAACTTCTACCTATGTAATAGAAAAAGGCCATGCTGACTATATGTTAAAGTATGTGTCCATATCTGTGCCAATTGGTATGCTTGCAGAAAAATATGTTTTAGGGATGTATCAACACTTTTGGCTTTTGTTTCACTGTATTAGAGTTACTGAGGTTTTGAGTTATTTTATTTTATTTTATTTTATTTATTTGTTTGTTTTTTGTTTTGTTTTTTTGAATATTGGAATTACCATGAAAAAAAAAACAAAAACGTAAACATATACATATACATCATAAGCCAGTTGTCAAAAGAGGTATTATGTAAGCATTTAACATGTTTGAGTCATTTTTGAAGAACACCAAACATGCTTAGCACATCTAGATATAGCTAAAGTTAGCGATCATGTTACAAGCCATGAATTAACTGATAGACAGTGCTCCACTGAATAAAGAACCTTACAGCTGTTGTACAAATTCCAAATATGTTGGAATTCAGTTATATAATAAAAAGAAAAGTTACCTCTTCAGTGTTTGCATCATCCTGCTTTCTCTTCAACTCTGCTATCCTGGAGATGGCCAGCAGCCAATCAAAACAGGAGTTAGAGAAGGTCAGCAGCCAATATAATTTGTTCACACAAAGTTTTGAGCCCCGCCCCTGACTGTCAAAACTCAAATGATTCGCACGCGTGTAGAATACAACTTGCATGTGTGAAACCCGTGTGTGTGTGTTCAGTTCAGCGCACGAGGGACCTGCCAGATGTGCGTTTTTGTTATGTCTCCTTGCAGCGTGTTGATTGATGTGCACAATCATATTTTTTCCTCTCGAGTTTTGGATTTGCGATTTCTGCAGCTTTACATTTTGCTCGCAAGCTTTGTTACTGTGCTCACCTACTGTAATTCGCTTGCACGCTGTGTTTCTGTGCTTGCGTATTTTTGTCCGTGATTTGATGTTATACTTTTGATTAACAGTTTTTTTTTTTTTTTGTTTTTTTTTGCCATGAAAGGTGTAACCTATCAGTTGCCTACTCTTCTTGCTCAGACAATGTCAAAAATATGCTTACACTCTTATGATTTCCCTTTTAAAACTACTCCTTTGAAAAGAGCAGTGCAGTTCCTTAGCTGAACTTTTAGCCTGATCATGTTAGCAATGCCCTCATCCATCAGACAGGGGTGCAGAGTACTTAGCCCCAAACACCCAAAGCACAGCTCACCATTTCCAGCTCAAACATTTCTTTTCTTACTTGGCTGGCTCTCAGCCCACCCTCCAGCTGAGTACCTGCACCCATAGCCTTCACAGTGGATGTGCCTCTGCCACTGTCAATCCTGGCTTAGTTTGAGCACAATAGCTGTGTAATTACAGGTTTCTGTTAAACCCAAATCCAATCATATACATGAGTGGAGTATCACACATGAACATCAGGAAGAGAGAGAGAGAGAGAGAGAGAGAGAGAGAGAGAGAGAGAGAGAGAGAGAGATTAAGAGAGAGATTTATTGTACAAAGACAATAAATGCTGTGATGAGTAATGACAAAATAACCATTTATTTAAATCAGACCAAGGGAATTCACCAAGGATGCAGCCTCAGTCCAACACTATTTAATATTTATATAAATGAATTGGCCACAACCCTCCAAAAGTCACCTTGCCCTGGACTGATCTTAGATGGCAGAGAAATCAAATGCCTCCTTTACGCTGATGACCTCCTGCTGCTGTCACCTAATGAAGAGGGACTACATGAAAGCCTCTCGATTTTAGAAAAATATAGCAGTGATTGGGCCTTACCAATAAACATGGAGAAGTACAGAGTCATGATTTTTCAGAAGAAAATAAATCACATTATGAACAATAAATATATTTTTACAGTCGGGGGAACAATCCTTCATCATGCCAACTGCTACAATTATTTGGGTCTTACAATCTCTGCTTCAGGACAATTTGATTTGGCAATAAAAGATCTGACTGACAAAGCCTGAAGGACATATTATAGTATATAATATACTATTAAACTGTGGCTGAAAGTCTTCGACAGCATCATCAAACCTATACTTCTATATCATCATGATGGCGCCGCGGAAGGCCGCCTCGGTGTGGAGCGCTCCTATTGTTTTGTTGTTTTTGTTAGTTTGTCCTGTGTTTAGTAATCTTTTTTCAGTCAGTTTTACCAGAGACGAACTGCTGAACATTTGATAGCATATACCAGACAATCTTTTCCTGGTTTTTAAATATTCAGACATTTTGCTGGACATTTTAGTTGGAGGCGAGGCTGTGTTGTTCAAGAGACACAGGCGAGGGAGATGAGGGAGCACGCTGGTCAAGCTCTGTCGGCGCGGCTTTCAAATAGCGCTGCCGAGTATTCATCTTGCGAATCTCCACTCTCTTCCTAACAAAACGGATGAACTACATCTCCTCACCCGCACAAATAAGGACTTTTCAACCTCTGCTGCCTTGTGCTTCACAGAAACCTGGATGAGTGAAGCCATTCCGGACAGCGCGTTACATATGCTGGGCTTTCAACTGTTAAGAGCGGATCGCACCGTGGAGTTAATGGGGAAACGAGAGGTGGTGGAACATGATTTTACATCAATGAAAGTTGGTGTACAGATGTGTAGAGCCGAGGAGGGCGGGGCCGGGCTGGAATGAGACACACCCGGTCCCCAATCAGCCTGATGGGGCGCGCGAGGGATAAAGGCGGCCAGGGACGACAGTTCGAGAGAGAGAGAATTGCAGACAGCTGTACTGTGTGTTTTTGGTTGTGTGTTTTGTTTAAATCGTTTATTAAATTATTATTTAAGTTGTCAAGCCAGTTCTCGCCTCCTCCTTTCCACTGAACCCCCTTACATATACATACACACATACATACACACACAGACATACATACACACATACACAAACGTAGTGCAAATCTAAATACAGATCGGTTATATACAGTGCAAGGGAATGTAATGGCAGAAGAGGTTGGATGTGTTGGATAATATAAAAAGACTATGCTATGTATTGCACATTAACTATTGCTCAATGGGGCAGTTTTAACTGTTCATGAGATGGATAGCCTGGGGGAAAAAAACTGTGCCTGATGGTTCTGGTGCTCAGAGCTCTGAAGCGTCGGCCAGAAGGCAACAGTTCAAAAAGGTAGTGGGCAGGGTGAGTGGGGTCCAGAGTGATTTTTCCAGCCTTTTTCCTCACTCTGGAAGTGTATAGTTCTAGAAGGGAGGGCAGGGGGCAACCAATAATCCTCTCAGCAGTCCGAACTGTCCTTTGTAGTCTTCTGATATCCGATTTCATAACTGAAGCAAACCAGATAGTTAAAGAAGTGCAGAGGATAGACTCAATGACTACTGAGTAGAACTGTATCAGCAGTGCCTGTGGCAGGTTGAACTTCCTCAACTGGCGAAAGAAGTACAACCTCTGCTGGGCCTTTTTTGCAATGGAGTCAATGTGGGTATCCCACTTCAGGTCCTGTGAGATGGTAGTGCCCAGGAACCTGAATGACTCCACTGCTGCCACAGTGCCGTATGCTGTATAGAATGGTGAGGGGGGGACAGTGTTGGGGTGCTGATTGTACAGGTGCTGGAAGTGAATTTCCTCTGTCTCACAAGCTGTTGCCTGTCCGTCAGAAAGCTGGTAATCCACTGACAGATAGACGTTGGTGTAATTTAGTCCAGAGAATAGCAGGGATGATGGTGTTGAAAGCCAAACTGAAGTCCACAAAAAGGATCCTTGCATATGTCTCTGGTCTGTCCAGATTTTGCAGGATATAATGCAATCCCATGTTGACTGCATCATCCACAGACCTGTTTGCTCGATAAGCAAATTGAAGGGGATCTAGAAAGGGTCCAGTGATGTCCTTCAGGTGGGCCAACACCAGTCTCTCAAATGACTTCATGACCAGAGATGTCAAGGTGACAAGTCTGTAGTCATTAAGTCCTGTGATTTTTGGTTTCTTTGGGACAGGAATGATGATTGAGCATTTGAAGCAGCAGGGAACTTCACACTGCTCCAGTGATCTATTGAAAATCAGTGTGAAGATGGGGGCCAGCTGGATCTAAGACATGCAGGTGAAATGCCATCTGGGCCCTGTGCTTTCCTTATCTTTTGTTTTCGAAAATCACGGCACACATCATCTTCACAGATCTTAAGTGCAGGTTGAGTAGCGGGGGGAGGAGGGGGGTTGCAGGAGGTGTTGGTTTTTGTGTGAAGTGAAGGTCAGAGCGGGTGTGGGGTGTGAGATTGGGCCTTTAAAATCTACAGTAGAACACGTTCAGGTCATCAGCCAGTTTTTGGTCCACCACAGGGTTGGGGGTAGGAGTCCTGTAATTCGTAAGTTGTTTCATGTCACTCCACACTGATGCAGGGTCGTTAGCTGAAAACTTGTTTTTCAGCTTCTCAGAGTATCTTCTTTTAGCCACTCTGATTTCCTTATTCAGTGTGTTCCTGGCCTGATTGTACAAGACTTTATCCCCACCTCTGTAAGCATCCTCTTAGGCCTGACGAAGCTGCTTGAGTTCTGCTGTAAACCATGGTTTTTCATTGTTAAACATTAAATAAGTCCTAGTAGGAATGCACATATCCTCACAGAAACTGATATATGATGTAACAGTATCTGTGAGCACGTCCAGATTGGTGTCTGCAGCCTCAAAAACACTCCAATCAGTGCAGTCAAAGCAGGCTTGTAGTTACAGCTCTGCTTCATTGGTCCATCTCTTTACAGTCCTTACTACAGGCTTAGCAGATTTTAGTTTATGTCTGTAGTTTGGACGAAGATGAACCAGACAGTGATCAGAGTCCCAAAGCTGCTCTAGGGACAGAGCGATATGCATCCTTTATTGTTGTGTAGCAGTAATCCAGTATATTTCTGTCTCTGGTTGGGCATGTAATGTGCTGTCTGTAATAGGGCAGTTCACGTGTGAGGTTTGTTTGTTAAAATCCACAAGAATAAAAATAACTGAGTCCGAGTATTGTTGTTCCGTGTCTGTGATTTGATCAGCCAGCTGTTGCAGCGCGGCATTCAAACAATCGTTTGGCGCGATGTAAACACTCACCAGAATAAATGAGGAAAACTCCTGCGGTGAGTAGAAAGGCTTACAGTTAATAAAGAGTGCTTCCAAATTAGGACAGCACATCTTCTTTAACGTTGTTACATCTTGTAAGGGGGTTTAGTGGAAAGGAGGAGGCGAGAACCGGCTTGACAACTTAAATAATAATTTAATAAACAAATTAAACACACAACCAAAACCACACAGTACAGCTGCCTGTAATTCTCTCTCTCCCGAACTGTCATCCCCGGCCGCCTTTATCCCTCGTGCGCCCCATCAGGCTGATTGGGGACCGGGTGTGTCTCATTCCAGCCCGGCCCCGCCCTCCTCGGCTCTACACTCCTCCCGGCGTTGCCTCAGGCCAGGGAGCCCCCGGCATGACTTACATCCCCCACCCTTCCTCTCCGGGGGGGGCGTGCCTTACGCCCCGACTGCCGGCGGGTCCTCCCCGCCTTCCTCGACCTGGGAGGAGACAGGAGGGGAAAAAAACAACACCACAAAATGGCGAGGGAAAGGCCAACATGGAGCGACAGAGAGAGAGAGAGAGAGGAGAGAGAGAAAAAAGAAACTCACCAGTTCTCTGATGCGCCGTCGCGTGGTCCTCGATCACTACTCCACCCTCTCAAGCGGACTGCAGCCGCTCCTCCCCGGGCGGACCGGAGTCAGACCTCCAACCCCCAGCTGACAGAACGCCCCTCCACATTCCCGGCGTCCCGTGGGGACACTCCTCCGCCCCTGGCAGCGGCCCTACCACCCCAGGCGGTCGGGGAGTCACTTCCCTCCTCCCCCCGTGGACGGCGGTCTTCTCTCGACCCCTCCGCGTTCCCGGGGGACGGCAGGGCACTCCTCCGCCCCCGGCAGCGGCTCCCTCGCTCCAGGTGGTCGGGGAGTCCCGTCCCCACTCGCCTCGCGGACGGCGGCCGTTCCCCGCGTCCGGGTGGTCGGGCTACTCCGTCCCCCGTCGGACGGCAGCGGCACTCCCCTGGGTTCCCGACGTCCCGTGGGGACTCTCCTCCGCCCCTGGCAGCGGCCCTACCACTCCAGGTGGTCGGGGAGTCGCTTCCATCCTCCCCCCCGTGGACGGCGGTCTTCTCTCGACCCCTCCGCGTTCCCGGGGGACGGCAGGGCACTCCTCCGCCCCCGGCAGCGGCTCCCTCGCTCCAGGCGGTCGGGGAGTCCCGTCCCCACTCGCCTCGCGGACGGCGGCCGTTCCCCGCGTCCGGGTGGTCGGGCTACTCCGTCCCCCGTCGGACGGCAGCGGCGCTCCCCTGGGTGGACGGCAGTGTCGAGGACCTTGCGACGGGAATCCCTCCTCCTTCCCGGGTTTCGGCACCAGTGTAAGGGGGTTCAGTGGAAAGGAGGAGGCGAGAACCGGCTTGACAACTTAAATAATAATTTAATAAACAATTTAAACAAAACACACAACCAAAAACACACAGTACAGCTGTCTGCAATTCTCTCTCTCTCGAACTGTCGTCCCCGGCCGCCTTTATCCCTCGCACGCCCCATCAGGCTGATTGGGGACCGGGTGTGTCTCATTCCAGCCCGGCCCCGCCCTCCTCGGCTCTACAGTATATATATATATATATATATATATATAGTCTATTGTGTATTCTATATATACTTTTTTATTTTCAATATTTATTTTTTATTAAATGTTTAATTATTTTTAAAAGTCTTGTGCTGTTTTGTATTGTTGTGTACTGGAAGCTCCTGTCACCAAGACAAATTCCTTGTATGTGTAAGCATACTTGGCAATAAAGCTCATTTGATTCTATATGGCTGTGAAATCTGGGGCCCCAAATATAAATTAAATTATGAATCCTGGGATAAAAGCCCTGTTGAAATTTTCCACCTAGAATTCTGCAAAAACATCCCGGGAATTCACAGAAATGCTCCAAGTCTGGGTTGTAGAGCAGAACTGGGCCAGTTCCCTCTCCTCACTGAAATCCAGAAGAGAGCAGTTAAGTTCTGGTTCTATTCGGCAGACACACCTCCAGATAACTACCATCACTGTGCCTTTAGACACAGGACAGGACATTCAGAGAGTGACCCTATGCACTATTTAATGGAAAAATATCAACTAATTTAATCCATCCAGTTCAGACTGGCAAACTGGATACAGACAGAAAGAACAACCCAGGAAGAATACATTCATGATTGGCAGCACAAAGTCACACAAGTACATAAATTAAGCTACCTCCACAGAATCAAGACTGATTATAAATTGGCACCATATTTCAATATTAAAGACTATCTACAAAGTCCGTAGAGATGGGCTGACACAGGCAGAGCTGGAGGCCCAGTGAGGACAGACTGTGTTCACACTGCACTGAAGGAGTCGTGGAGGACGAGCTGCACTTCCTCACACACTGCAGTAAATATGAGACAATTAGAAACACTTACTTTAACACAAATAGCTCATAGTCTACCTGAATTCCAGGCCATAAATGATTTAGACAAACTCTCATATCTTATGGGAGAGAAAGTAGAGTGTATTCAGCTGGCAGCGCAGTATGTGTCCTCCTGTCATCATATGAGGGAGAGAGGCTAACACCTCATGATATTACAGCTCTATTCAAACTGATATTTTAATTAACTTTTTCCTCCCTCATTGCACGCTGTATTTTACTTTATCATTTGTATTTTATTTTATTATCATTATTATTTATTTATTGAATATATGTTTTTTTTAATTTTTTTTTTTATGTTTGTAATATGTTTATTAGTCAATGCTTTGGCAACATTGTACATTGTATATGGTCATGCCAATAAAGCTCATTTGATTTGAATTGAATTGACACTCAAGGAGTCATAGAGGATGAACTACACTTCCTCACTGAATGCAGTAAATATGAGACCATCAGACACATATTTTAAGGTTTACTGTTACTCATTGTTCTCTGTAGTTAATTTTCTTTACATTTTTGCACTTACCTGTATGCTTATTACAGTATTATTATTAATATTTTATTATTTGACTTTTTTTTTACGTTTTATTTTTTTATTTTTTCATGTTTTATTTTATTTTATTTTATTTTTATTAATGCTTTGGCAACATTGTACATTGTATATGGTCATGCCAATAAAGCTAATTTGAATTGAACTGAGATAGAGAGAGAGAGAGAGAGAGAGAGAGAGAGAGAGAGAGAGAGAGAGAGAGATGATCCCTAGAGATGATTCAGGTGTTAGGCATTGACACTATGTGGAGAAATCAGAGCAAGCTAAAGCTAATGGCACAATAAGGGAAGAGCCGATGCCTTAAGCTGTTATACTCATACTTATGCCCACACACACTCACATAGCTTCAAATGAACACACTTTTGGGCCAAGCCCAGTCAGGTGTAAAACATTAGAATAATCATAGAAGATGTGAGGAGATAAAAGCAAAATGTGACATGACGAGTTCTGTCAATCAACTGTCAGTTTTTCTGTCACTTTACAACAGTTTTACGTGTTTGTAACTATGTTGATTTACAAGTAGTTGAATAATTTTAACAAAATAGTGTAATAAAAGCATACTTCTAAGGCTAATGTTAAATTTTGTATAATCCCTTGTGGCTCCTATTGCAAGTTTAACAAAACCTGAATATTTGTGCTACACTTCCAAGTGTTGTTAAGCTTTTGTTTATGCCTATGATAAATGAAATTAATACATGCATTTAATGTTTGAAATGCCAGCATGAATAATTCATGACAGTCATGCAGATGGAGTGATAAGTACACAGATCCAGGACATGAGGAATTATTATTATTATTATTATTTTAAGTTTATGTCTGTCAGCTTCAGAGAAGAGGATGTGTTGTTGTGATTACACAAGTTCATGGTGTGTAATTAAAGTTACAAATAAATCAGTCTGTTTATTTGTAACTTTGGTCTCCACAGATTCGAGGGGAAATCAGAAAGATTTGAAACCTTATGCAATTGTCTGTATGAGACTAGGTTGTCAAATTCATTATAATCATCATTTGCAGAGGTTCTAGTTATGCTCTGTATTTAATTACAGAATGCTTTAATGAGTTGTATGTATATTATTAAGTAACTGATGCAGGTTAGTAAGCTTTAAATGAGAGACGCCAGAGTTTTTCCACGGCTGTCTATGCTGAAAAATTGGTGACTTGCAATTATTACCTCAATGACCTATTTCTACTTGGTCTAACCAGGGTCAGAAATTAAGGGAGGCTCAGTAAAAAAATGCCCCCAAAAGTGACAAAAATGCACCTGAAATTCAAATTATGGTGCTAAAAAATGCCACAGTATCTGTTTATCATTATTATTTATAATGTCTGATACAGTTTTTAATTTTCTATTTTATGCCTTGTTAAAAAAAACATTATCAAATAAAATACGATTTAATGTTAATTTGTTCATTTAATGTAATTTTATGGGTATGAAAAAATGTATTCTCAGTCTAATTATTCTGATTGAGAATTTATGTAAATTAATTGAACGGAAGTAACTGAATAAAAGAATAAGAGTGTAATTTTAATGTTTTGAAATAAATGTAAAAAAATTAAATAATAAAAAAAATGCCCCTAAAGAAATCCTAAAAGTAATTGTTGCCCTTTTATGCAAAAAAGGTTAATTTCTGGATTTAATCCAGGTTGATTTAGATTATTGTTTTTTTTTTTATTTTTTTTTTTACTTGAATTAAAACCAATTAATTTAAAAGTCATCATTTGAAGCACATTTTTAGGTTACCTGAAATGTCATTCACCCATGCTAATCTTGAGAAGAGACTTAAAGCTACTCAGTAAGATTTAAAAACTTTAAATAAAATGATATAAGGGATCATAACAATGAACTTGAGAGAGGATTCATTTCACTGCCAGACTGAAGGGAGCATCCAATAAACATTAGCTTATGTGACTTAATCTGGGAGATTTAACTCTGTCTGGGAAGAATGTGTGACTTGGTGGACTTTGGAGATGGCTCTGGTATTTTGAAGTCAAATGTGTGAACATCATGTATAACAATGGAAATTTTCATTAATTAACAAAACCACACAACGACTGCCTGTAGTTCTATTCACTCAGAGCTGCCAGTTAAAGTTTAATTAATAGACTTGACCTTGCTTATTTTGTGATGGCGATCTGTATGTGGATTCAGTGTGTATGTTTTGATAGGTGGTTGTTTGTGCTGTTGATGGCCACAGTTGTGTTAAAGAAACTGATGTGACAGAGCACCACCATATTAGCTGATCTGGTTTGGATTGTAGCTGGTCTCATTTAAAGAGAGAGAGAAAGGGAAGGATAAAAAATAGCGAAGTCTTTCGGTGGTGTGTAATTGTCAATGATTACGGTCTTTAAACTGTCATTCTCATCCCTCCCTCCCGACTCTTCCCTCACATCAGCAGTGAAGAATGAAATGCTTTCACGGATCTCAAAGCCAAGAGGGGTCCAAAGTCCTATGGATGACAGAAAGTGTAGTAGTGGTGGGGGGTTTTGTGAGGGGAAAGAAAGTTAAGACAGGCAAAATGAAAGAATGAGAGAAGGCAAGCGAGAGAGAGAGAGAGAGAGAGAGAGAGAGAGAGAGAGAGAGAGAGAGAGAGAGAGAGAATCTCCCTACTGAAGATATTTCCATCCAGGGCGTATGAAATATTAAACATGTTCATTATATCCTCAATTTGCCGTTATTTTCCACGTGCACACACCACCATATTCTTCAAGGCATCTTATTGGCAGGGCTCTGTAGGCCTGAAGTCAAATCTCCCTTTTATTATTTAAATCCATGCATACAGCCCGAGCCCCTTCAAATCAGCACAGCCCGCCTGCCATCCACCCGCTTCTGATTGGCAGCTTGATATACAGAGGGAGGATACAGGGGGTGATAATGTGGGTGACAAAGCCAAATCTGCCCTGGCGGATCAGTTTTATTGGGGTCGTTGGGGAAGACGAAAGCAGAGGAGCGTCAGAAGGGTTTGATGCATAGGAAAAGTAGCTGTGATAATTGGCGATGGCACTGGGCTGTGTCCGCGCCTGTGTTGGCCTGTCAGAGCGCCGATGTAAATTTATTTGACGTGTTTTTGTCAGGATGAAAGTTTATTGTGGTGGGTGTGACAAATTGCATGCAAATGTTGTTTTTTATCCCTTTCCGATGAGTTGACCTCTGAGGACTCCCACGGGAAATCACACTTTAAAAATGATTTCATGTCTGAAACCTGCCCCAAATCATACAACACACATCCACGCATGAAAATATAAACATACACACACACATACGTGCACAAACATGAGCGTATACAAACACAGCACACATTCATATGCATTTGCTATGATACTGTTAAATAAAATGCAGCAAATAGCATATGTGTTGCAAATTGTGTGCGTGACAGTATATAGGTTGAATTCACTAAACAGTGCACCACTTTTGTGTGTGGTATTTTTTTTATTGCAAAAACTTGTTTCTTATTCACTAACCACACGAAATCTAGTTTAAGCAGGTGCAATCAGCGCTTTAGTCATTATCATTCCTTTCTGTTCTGTCAAAACATTCCTCTTTTCTATGTAAATTACGCTCATTATAGACTGTGCTTTACTCACAAACTTTGTGCTATTTGCCAGATGCAATAAACATTTCACTTCTACTGCCCGAGGAAAGCAGGCGGTATGCTGAATTTTATATAAAAGAGATGCAAATGTACATATTCTCTCAATCATGGCAGTAGAAAATAATCAAATAATGATCAAATGATGGAGTAGGGCATTATAATCTGCCATATATCTAGACATGCATTGTAGTTAAGCGCAATTTTGGCATGTTGAAGAGATGATTCAGGTGTCTAAGTAACAGTATAGTGGGGTGAGTCTGTACAGTCCCAGCAGAGTGTGTCAGATCACGTTGGTCTGCTGCATCCTCCACTAGTGCTCAGAACCGGCCCGCAAGATTGGAATTATGCTGATTGCTTAATTTCTTTAGTGAATCGGGCACTGCAACAGCGTGCAACTTTTACCAGGTGCATTCTTAGTGAATTCTGAGTGCATGTCATTTTAACATAGAAGCCATTGGAAAGAATGCACATTGACTTCCAGTGGCAGGAACACTGTATGACTGTATAAATCTGTTTGAGGTTGTGTGTTAGTGTGCGTGTGTAAGGCAGGATGCGGCGGCCTCTACTTCCTCCTCTCTGAGATCTCTCTGAATATGCAAATACATTACATGCATGCACACGCACAAGACTGTCCTCTGTGTTCGGTTGTGGTGAGGTGTCTACGTGTCAGTGTGCGTGTGTGCCATTGCATGTTGTGTATGGCTTTTCTGTAATAAGCAGAGGAATAACAGGCTCTTTTGTACATCGAGAAGCTGCCCGCATCTGAGACCAATAACCCAGAACCCTGGGGTCAGTGTGCAGAGGATGACGGGACAGATATAATCACATACACAGGACACAACACCTTTTTTATGCTTTCTCTGCACATTTTGAACCAGGTGGGATGGACAGAGCTTCTTAAGTTTAATATTATCCCAGAATGACCTTTTGTCCCTAATAGAGTGGCTTGGCGATAAGGAAATATTGTGTCTTTAGGGGGTTGCGGGACGCATAAGAGAAGAGGGAGACTGACTGTGTCAGACCAGAAGTGTGTCTGTGAGTGTATGTACCTGTCAGCAGATTTTTATGATACATACAGTAACAGGGTGGTTTGGTGGACTGCTCAGGGAAGGCTGATCTGAGCACATTTAGACTCGCTCTGTGAAAACCGCAAAAAATTATTAAAGCTATAGCTGTTAACCACAACCTGTAACCAAACAGTACACACACAGGCACAAAACTTTCAAACATTATAAAATGTACTTCAACTCACACTCCCTCTCACTGCCTAAAGCCATAACAGTCACATACATTCACAGTAAATCCTTGACTTTATGTGTGTGTAGTGTGAGAAATGAATGCAGGTTTGCTTTTTTTGTATGAATGTGTGTATGTGTGTTCAATAAAAATATTGCTGTTGTTCATAATATACAATATGATGATAAGGTGTCCCCAGAGGCCTGAAGGGAGATAGAAAGAGAAAGAGTGAAAATGTGCGAGAACTAGAGACAGAGTCAGTAGTCTAAGGCATACACAAGCATACACCGTTTGCCCATCTATCTTTCTTTTTTTTCTGATTTTCTCCCCTTTTTCTTCCCAATTTGGAATGCCCAATTCTAAGTTCTCATGGTGGCGTAGTGTCTCGCCTCAATCTGGGTGGTGGAGGACAAATCTCAGTTGCCCCTGTGTCTCCGTGAAACCCACACATCTTATCACGTGGCTTGTTGAGCACGTTACTGCGGAGACATAGCACATGTGGAGGCTTCACGCTATTCTCCGTAGCATCCACGCACTACTCACCATGTGCCCCACCGAGAGCAAACCACATTATTGCGACCACGAGAAGGTCACCCCATGTGACTCTACCCTCCCTAGCAACCGGGCCAATTTGGTTGCTTAGGAGACCTGGCTGGAGTCACTCAGCATGCCCTGGATTCAAACTCGCGGCTCCAGGGGTGGTAGTCAGCGTCTTTATTCGCTGGGCTACCCAGGCCGCGCCACCTATTTTTCTAAGGATTTTGCGTATGCTTACCTAAAATGAGTAATGATATGGCAGGCAGAACAACGAGTAGACTTTTGACCCATACCTTTTCAGTCTATTGAGGTGATGCCGCAGCAGCGATGAGTGAATTGTGATTGTGAGATTCTCTAAACATGCACAGAGCAGCGGGAGGCGAGAGCACAACTGAAGGCATAGTAAGATAGACAATCTGACTCAGCTGAGCGACCAATCAGAACATTTGTTTCAGATGCGACTGGATATTATCCAGTCATATTTTCCATTTCAGTAAGCAGCAGGACATTTTTAGCATCTACAGTGAAATGCTGACGTGACAGCATCACAGGAGTCACCATAATTTGCGCTGTATGTTTACTTTGCTGCTAACCTGCTAAACGTAAAAATAAAAAGATTTCAGTCAGATTAAAACAACAGTTTGTAAATGCTTTAGTCTGATTTAAATCTTACCAGTCTGATTTTTGTGAAGTCGGACTAACAGACCTAAATAATGTGGTTGTAGTTCGGTTTCGTCCAGCATGTATACAAGTTCATCAGACTACAATTTGAATCTGCATTGTGCACATACTCAGAAAGACAGAGGTGAAGTGTGACGTATATTATCAGCACTTCCTTAACTGACGTCTTTCCTTCAAATATTTGATAGTTAAAACCATGTTGAACCCACACCCTCACACAAACAAAAGCATTCCTTACCCAAATTGGGCAGTTTGTTTTTTATTTTATTTTTTATGTTTGGCAAATGTTCTTTATTTCTCAGAAGTTGCTTGATTTATTTTAATAAGCTGCAAATTGCTGTCACAGATTTCAAACTAACCTCATTCCAGTTTAACAAGATTCACATGTGTCATCTGCTATTTGTCTTTTGAAGCTCTTATAGTTGTACTTGGCAGGGTAGTTTACCTGTGTGAGTGTGTGTGTGTGTGTGTGTGTATGTTTGTTTGTGCTAATTTGGGTGTTTGTGTGCATATGTGCTGTTAGGCTAGGTGTTTAAACTTTGTGCAGGTATGAGATTTGCCCTGGGCTGTGTAACTCATTAGGTATGAGCTGTTATGAATATGAGGATATTTGTTAAAGCAGTCAGCAGGAATAGAAACAGATGTCCCCTAATTAGAGCGAGCTTAAGCTGTCTTACTACAGTGAGAAAGAAGGAAAGAGTGAGTAAAAGAGGCAGAAAGAATGAGAGTGATGAGTCTATTTGTCTATTTGTGATGAGTCTATTTGTCAACAGTCTACATTGTATCATCCCTAGGCTCTGTAAACAGCAAAAGAGTTCTACGCTTTTATAGCCAGTCAAATCTAGCCAAACAGAAATACTCTTTGCATGTGAATAACTTTGCATGTTCAGGTTTTCTAATTTCAGGTTTGCTGGCTTGACTTTGGAGGATGAGAGTCTGAGAGAGGGCCTAGTCTAAGGTTCAGTTCGGAATAGCATACTACCATACTACTTACTGTTACTTACTATTTCTGCCGTATATAGCTAAGGCGCAAAAGTAAGTTTGGTAGTATGCCATTCTGAACTCAGCCTATGTCTGGCAGACAATCAGGCTAAGCAAGGTGAAAAGATCACTTACAGAAGCTTTAAGAGTAGGGCTGGGTATGGACACATATTTCAGATTCGATTGATTCCGATTCACAACCTCTTGATTCTATTCCAATTTGATTTGATTCAGTTCTAATTAATTTGGGTAGATTTCACTTATATGTTCATTTTGCTTAAATATGAAAGAAATTTGACAGCTTCCAGTACCAATTTATATAAAACAAAATACTAAAAATATATCAAAATACTAACTAATTTGAGAAATTATTGATTCAACTTCTAAAGTTATTGTTCAAGACAAGATAACAGTATGTAATAAAAGAACAAAAAACATACAGGAAACAGGACAAAAAACAGTGCTTTTTTCATAGCAGTATCAAGTATTTAAGAAAACATTCAGAAATAAAAAAATTAAAAAAAGTAATTAAATGTGAAATAAAACCACTTAAATTACTGGTCTTCACTGCATGATTATAAGACATTAATACTTTCTAAAGCCACTGAAGTTATGCAGTCAAGAGCAGTGAGTGGGTTCCTTGTTTTCCTGTTATTGTTGCTTGATTAATATTAATGACTATTTTCGGGATCATTCAAATGAAGATCACAACTTCTATATAAGAGTGAGAGTTAAACTGGACAGTAAATCTAAATAATAATTGAATTGTTACGTATTATTGCAATAACATCTTAAACGTGTCAAAAAGCACCCATTAAAAGATGTGTGTTGGACAGTGTGTGTGTGGGGGGGAGTGGCCCTCATTGATCAATCGTTTCACATTTAGTAAACAGTCAGGTTGGTAAAGGTCTCTCTGTCAGCAGGCCTCATGCATATAGCCATTAACACCCTTTGTTTTTCCTCCTGCACACAGAGTGCACTGGGAGAATCTAAAAGGCAAACAAGACAATCTGTTAGCTCCATTACCCTCAAACACACACACACACAGAGACTAAGAATGATAATACCCCAACACTGATTAACTGATGCTAAACTCACACACAATGTCTCCATTAAGAGCTATTATTGTTTCAATTTAAAGCTCATAAAAATGGCTGATTAGCCCTGACTGAGAAGGCACCTTTCACTTGTGTCAACCACATGACAATTAACATTACCTCTCTTCCTCTCCACCTCTTCTAGGCTGTAGGCCATCTCTCGCTCTCACCCCCTCTCTCTTTCTCTGCCTTTCTTGCCTGTGGCGAATTGGCAAAATGTGTTATCCAACGTGGGTACATGTGTTAAGTGGGGATCAATTGTTTGTTTAACAGCTAGCCTGTATTAAACAGGGAGGATGTAATTACAGAGAGAGAGAGAGAGAGAGAGAGAGAGAGAGAGAGAATAGAGGCCAACCAACCAAATAACACCAACACTTGCTCTGCTGGGTGGGGCATTTCCTGACACTTGATCAATGCAAAATCTGGGGCAGGAATTGCCGGCAGAGTGGTGAGGGAAATTAGACTTGATAAAACAAGCAAGAAGAAAAGAGCCCAGCTTTCAGTTAGTCTTTCCTCTGTGTCCTGCTGAGCATCCTTGGTAACTCGCCTGAAGCAAACGTGAGTGAGTGAGTAATGAAAGGGGATGAGAGACCAAAATAAATGCTTATTCCCTTTGCCATTTTGCTGCTTTGCTTTGTTCTAATCAAAGGGCTTCTTTCAAATGTTTCACATACTGTGGGTTTTGGTTTTCACGCTTGCTAGGGAGGTGGATCAGGTAACCTTGCCAAGAAATTGCCCACAACAGGGAAACAAACATCCAGCACACACATTTGCTCCCTCCCTCTCTCTTATTACCACTGAGTACTAAAGAAGCATGTGCTCATCATATTTTAAAAGTAGATAATAAACTGGTGTATATTTAAACAGTGAGCATTTAAGGGATGAATTTGCAGATCGAGTAAAGGAAAGATAGGCCTATTTCTGGGCAGTGTTTAAAAGGAAATTTAAGGTTTAACACATGTGGGATTTACTTGGAGTGTGATTATGTGTTTTTGTGTGATGTGCACATACACACGCAGATCTGACAGGTTCAAGTTATTATTGTAATCTCTGATTTTGCACACAAATAAGTCAGTCTGTCCAGAACGTGATCATAGACTATTCATATTGACATTTCTGCAGTCATTCATATTAAAATGAATTAACCCTTGTGCACTGTTCATTTGTGAGTCACACTTGTGATGTTCACAGGTCAAAAATGACCTGAACATACATGTGTAATATTTTCCTACAGTTTTCTTTTTTAAAGATATGTAATAAGACTCGTTTTATTAAAGTAAAAACACTCAAGTTGTTCATTTTTGGGGGTGATTTTATGGTATTTAGACCTTATTTAGATCTGAATGACTAAATTACACCATACATTTTCATATAAAACAAGCACGTTGTGTTATCTTCACTTCAATCAAAAAAACATAAAAAAAAAAAAATAATAATCTCAGTAAATTGAAAGTGTCAAAACATCACAATTTGTCATGCATTGGGGGTCTCTGGTGACATTTGCTGGAATAATAATAAAACAATAATAATAATTACATGAAATAACAACTGTGGGCCTCGTTTCCCAAAAGCATCACAAGCCTAAGTAGATCGTAGAATCCATCTTACGATTCATCTTAGTTTTGCGGCCCGTTTCCCCAAACACATTGTAACTTAAACTGTACTTGAAAATTTGTAGATTAACGAGTGCTCTGGAGTACTCGAACAGCGTTAAGAACATCATAGGCACACACACTTATGCAGACACTTGCAGGACAAACGTGAAATTACACCTGATACACTTTAAACACCTATAGCTACACTTTATGCTCATTTAATATCAGTATACATACGTTTTATTTTATTTATTTTTAAACCAAAAAGGCTTGGTGAATGTCCCTAAAGCGCAATATCCTCGCGTCTTCTTATTTTGGCTCCGCAATAACATGGTGAACCTCGTTATGTTCAGTTAATGCTTGTCATTAGCAGGACCATACACAGGGTCTCCGATGTCTTCACTGATCCTGGAAGCTTTAATCTCGACCCTTACAGAGCAATTTTTTTGAAAACAAACTATTAAAATGCATCTGATGAATGAAGTAGTGATTGTGTAAAATAAATATATAATTCTGCACAAAACGATTGCAAAACAAAAATGCAATTATGTAGTGAATTAAGTTGTACATTTAAGAAAATATTTTGAAATATTTCCAGTGAGGTAAATTAGAAATGTTTTTAATGTTACGCACAAATATAATGAAGTTGCAATGAGGAGCAGCACTATTCGGTCACGTTTCAGCACTTCATGTTTATGGACAGCGACTCTCTTAAGGACCATTTAAAGCGCGTCCTCGCTCGTTCATGTTCAGTGCAGTTTTGCTGCGCTGTGGCCAGTAGTGCTCCATGCATTGGCTGATATATGGTCATGTTCTAACAAACTTAATTTCTAGATATTATCACAAGTGAGGCACTGGATATATATATATATATATATATATATATATATATATATATATATATATATATATATATATATATATATATATATATATATAGAGCGCTTATAAAAAATGCTACAATTTGACAAATAATATATATATATATATATATAAACTATTATTTGTCAAATTGTAGCATTTTTTATAAGCCACTTGTGTTGTAGTGTCAGATTTTGCAGTGATGCTCCAAAATGCTGTCAAACATGACAATGCTCCACAGTCAAATCTGATTGTGTAACAAAGAAAATACATTATTTGGTTACCTGTCATTTATTTCAAACATCAAAATTCTAGCATATACTCTATCAAACAGGGGTCAGATTCAGACTTCGACCTGTGTGGTATGTTTGTATAGACAGGTTTGTCTACACTTGTGAGGGCCAAATGTCATCATCAGAAAAAAAAAAAAAAAAAAAAAGATGATGTTGATCTTCAAATCTAGTGATGTGCACATGTTGTTTGTGATGGTTAGGTTTAGGCGTAGAGTTAGGGGTGTTTTACAGTCTAACCCTTCATTTATGTGTGGTTGTGTTCTGCATTGTTTCCGATTTATTGATTTTTATTTGACAAAAAAATAAATAAATCTCTTTTAGTATTTCCCATTCATTTCATATGGCTGGTAAAATTATTATTATTATTTTAATGACTGTTGCTTTTTTTTATGACCCCTTAGACCCTTATATATAATATATATATTTTATTAATATAATCATAGCAAAGAATAAACAATTCTTCCAACGAGTAATATGGTTCATTTGTAATGGTGTAACAAGTACCAACAAATTATACTAATTTAAATGTCAAAGTATCTAACCAAAAACAAAAAACAAAATAAAGAGACAATTGTATTAATAACAATTGTATCAATTTTGTAAGGCTTTAGGACAGGCCAGATGTTAAAATGAAACCAAAACTGAATTCTGTTATCTGAAATTATTCATGTTAACTTCGGTCACAGCTGATAGTTGTTTATAGAATGATCGTTGACCATGTTCACATTTTAGTCAAGTTCTTCCTCATCAGTGGTTATTATAACATAAGAATATGATTTGACTTGTTAGCTCGGTAAGACAGACAAAGGTATATTATTTTAATGCAAGTACAGATTTATGACATGTCGACCAGTGAAATATGTAGTACTATGTACTATGAAAGAAAAAAGTATATATATATATATATATATATATATATATATTTATTTATTTTTTTCTCAGAAATATCATTGAATATAAGTACAATAATTCAGTTTTAATGATAATTGTGAAAAGTAACAAATTTCCGCCAAAATGTATAGGATGAAAACGTATAGAATGAAAGTGCATTTCCTGAAGTAATTTTCATTATCCAAACTATAGTTTGTTTACAATAGCCAAGGTGGTGCATTAATATAGAATGCGCGGTCACAGGTGTGCATGTACAGTGACAACATTTTACAACAACTCTAAATGCAGCGATTTCTTTCATAAACTTCATTCCAAGATGATAATTTCCAGCTCATGTGTCTGGTGAATAAGCTTCCTGTAATGAACACGAGGTCAAACTAGCACAAAGAAACATGCTGCTTTTCTATACCAGCTCTCTACAACACTAGCATTCCTCTAGTGTAGTGAAAATGTGAACAGACACCAAAGACGCTCCATTTGCTCTCCATTTTCTGTATACTGTATGTGTGTGTGAGAGAGGGAGACCATGATTGAGTGTGTCTGTGTGTCTTTGAAGTCTATTCAGGTCATTAGGCTCCATTTCCCATTGACAGAGATCTTATAAGACGACCATTTGAGTCCAACAATAGTCCTTAATGGCTTAACGCTGCTGTCTCCATTTAGTCATCCCCTCTCTCTCTCTGTGCTTTCTCTCCCTTTCTGTATTTTAAAAGCTGCCAAGCTCTCCTTCGATGGCTGGCCGCTTTTTTATGGGGTGTAATAACGAGGTGCAGCTGCGGGGTAAAACGGGGTGTAACGTTAACCCGGGCATAGCAGAGTCACTACAGAGGTCAAAGTTCATAGCATTGTGCTCTGGCAGGGTGGGTGTATATTAGAGTCAGTAAAGATTGCTTGTTGTGCTCAGATTTCCCCTCTAATCCCCTGCTGAGTTTGGGTTTAAGGTACTAAATTATCCCCCCAGTCATAGGAATAGGTTTGCCTATATTAGGTAATGAAAAAGCCTTAATTGTTGAAGCGTGTGTAATTGGAGGCTGTTAATGGCTTATAAAGTGCTGCAGAGGAATGAAAATGTTCTTATAAAGATAAATACCTGAGATGGTGCAATGTTAGACAGAACAGTATGGTCAACACGAACACACACACAAACAGACTGAATGGCTCTGATGAACTCATTCAAATGATAGAATAATGTCCTGGAACCTGGAACGGAGTAAATATTGTACTAGGGGCTATTTGAAACGCAGACCACTTAACATGCACTAAAGAAAACAGTTTATTCCAGGGGTTTTGCAGAAAGCGAACCCATTTCTTTCTGAAATGTCATGTAAACAAAAATGCGTTTTCCTTATGTCATTTAAGGGATTAAGAGTAAGTGGTTTAACACCTGGGTTTTTCTCTTGGAGAATGTGTATTATTGTGGCCATGTATAAGCACCGTTGTAACATGTTTTTGAGGAGTGTGCATGTGCGTGAACAGATCGGATAACAAATGTCATGGGATGGAGCCCAAAAACAGGTCAACACAGCAGAAAGAATTCAATATTTCTGGGAGTACAGAGGGAAAATAACATACACTTTAAATTATATAGTACCCATTTATACACACCAATGTAAAATATCAACTGAACCACATGTTCACATACTGTATACTGTATGTGCTTGCACACTGGGGGAATCCCAGAGATTTGGGTAAGACCAAAACCCCACTATCGTAACCCAATTGTACTGCAGGTCACAATGGAAACAAACACAGCAACAACTCTGGAATACCTCAAAATAAAGTGAAGCAACAGAGAAGGAGACTGATTTTGTGTTCTTGCACACACACACACACACACACACACACACACACACACAAAACTAAACAAAACAGAAGCAGTGCAAGTAATGGAGCAGAATGTAAATGCCTCTAGCATTTAAAAGTTCAAGTTCCTTTAATTTAACACTCTCTTAAAAATGTGGCACTCCTTTTCAAAGACGCCGAAATAACAGCGAGACATACTGAGACAGTTAAAGACTTCCGTCTAGAGGATGTTTGCATATAAAAACAATTAACAAAACCGTCATGGCTCCGGTGAGTTTGTCGGTTTATTCTGTGTGTCTCGCAGGCGAAGCCGGCATGCATGATCAGTGTTTCCATGGGAACACTGATTGTTCCCAGGGGAACGCTGATCATGCCACTAATTAGCATGCTAGCAGCACCTAGTTCTCCTCTAACTAACTCCCTAGTTAAACCCTTTGCATTATCAGTATCCTTGGTAGACTGTTGTTTGATGTGAAGTAACTTACCTCACTCTCTCTGCCTAGTTGGTCCTGTCTCGTGTATCTGTATGGTTGCCCATCTTTGCCCCCATGCCGGGAGTGTGGCTACCTTACAGTTTGCTGTACGCTTGTTCTCTGCATTCACAAATCTTCAATGGAGGATTCCTCATCTCTGACCATGTGTCGGGAGTGTGGCTACCTTCCAGCTTGATGTACGCTTGTACTCTGCGCTCAAGAATATTCAATGGAGGATTCCTCGTCTCTGCCCACATGTTGGAAAAGCGATTGCCTTCCAATCTGCTGGGCGTTGTTCTCTGCACCTCTACGCTTCTACGGAGGATTCCTACGAATCTGCTTCTGACTTCCACAATGCACACACTCGTCTACGAACACACTCTTTACGGATATGAACATTGTGTGGCTACGGAATGCACTCATCCCCAAAACTCCTTCCCTCACTGCAGCCGGTGCCGGGACCTTCAGTCTTCACCAGCACAGTTAAAGTCATAATTTATTGTTAATAAATCCTTTGAACTGTTCCTCTGCTCTTGGATTTCTTTGTCTCACTCTCAGTCTCTGACAAAAACATCACAGATGGGCACAAAAAACAAGTTTGCTGTGAATGGCCCCTTAGTCTGCATTCTTTTTTTTACCTCTGGGAAAGAAAATAATGGAAGATGAGTAAAAACAAAAGAGGAGCCAATCGCTCTGATCAAACTGACCCTTGCCACTCTCTGCTCTCTCTGCACTCTAATCTTAATTGAATCAGGCTTTTAGAGAACTGTTGACACTGAGAGATTGAACTACACTGGGAGGCCCAGGCAAGCCAGAGGTACCACAGTAAAAGCAGTCGCCATCCTCATTATGGCATCCACCCTTCTCTGGTCCCTCCATCCTTCACTGTCAGCAAAAGATAATGTCTTTCCTGCAAATTTGATCTCTCACTGTGTTCCAAACTGAAGAGGCAAAGTGGGCCACCGATTTTTAAACCTTCACACATATGTACACACCTACAATAGACATATACATTAAAATCCATCTAAGAAGTCTTTACTTGACAGATGGATCTCACTGTGAATTCAGCGATAGTAGGTTGAAAGGTCTTCATCTGAAATCGGTCTGAAATTCAAAGTACTGCCCCCAGTGGCTGAAGCTGGAAGTGTTGATAAACGTATGGGCACATGTGAGCTCCAGTTTCCAGGTGAAATGTCCACAGAGTGGCACCAAAAGCAAGTTGTTTTTAGTTGTAAATCATGTTATACCGTCAACAGGAATGCATATTTAATTTTATTCTAACCCAAACACCAAACCTAAGCACAACCGTCAGTGGAGTAATAAAGTAATCTTAGAGCGAAAATAAAACCTGTGCAGCATTGATTATGTAAATGTGATTTCTTCCTGGTTTTCGTGGGACCAGAACCCGTGTCGCAAAGTCTGCTCATGTAATGGGCTATCAGTAGTGCCATAGGAAAAGGGTACGGTGTTGATGTCAGGGTACGGAAACATTTGATAGCAACCTGTTCGCTTGTGATCATGTTGCATTTGAAGAAGTGTTGGGTAATTATACTTAGTAGGCAAAAACACAGTAACTACGTCAACACTGAAACTATGACTTCAAAGCTTTTTGATCGTGCAGCAAAATGTGTCTGTCATAGGACAGATCATAGTCATAGAGGCCTGATTCTAGTTATAACTCAGTTTTGACAAAGCATGTAGTTACTGTGTTTTGGCAATGTAGAGCTGTATATATTTGTAATAACTATTCAATTCCACAACTAAGAATTTTTTATGCAACTTTCTCACGTCAACTAAGATTGGTCCTTCAAATTCCTACCTCCACTTGCATGAAATGACAGGAAAACAGATGTTTGTGAGTGGACAGTACCAAAACAATCAGTGGAAGTAAAGTTAAGGGTACCAACATATGCAGAGCAGTGCTATGTCTGCATTAGCCATGGAATGCTGCGTGCAGTATGAAGGCAGTCTGTGATAAGTGCTAATTTCGATGAAGCTCTCAGAAACAGGCCTCTCCTGTTAAATAACGCTTAAGCACAGGAAGCAGATTGAATACCTATGCCTCACTTCAGTGCACTCTACTCTGCTCAACCTCTACCAGCCCTGCCCCGCTAGGCATGCTAAACATGGCCCATGCATGCTAGTGAGTTCCACATGTGCACCGCTGGTGGACAACGGCTTAACACTGTGCAAGGCCAACAACCTAAGTCAGTGTTTTGATCAAAGGCCCGAATGCTGCCTCTCTCTCTGCATTCTGGACAAGAGCAAAAATGGCTCATACATAATGAATGTGCATTATTCATGCAATTATTGATAATGCTTTTACATTGATGATTAGTCATACATTAATTATTGCAAATGCTAATGTCTGAACATTAAATATATTGTTATTAATGTTGAACCATTTTTAAAGGAGGTCCCAGAGAGAGAGAGAGGGAGAGGGAGAGAGAGAGAGAGAGAGAGAGAGAGAGAGAGAGTGAGAGAGAGAGAGCGAGAGAGAGAGAGAGAGAGAGAGAGAGAGAGAGAGAGAGAGAGAGAGAGAGAGAGAGAGAGAGAGAGAGAGAGAGAAATCTTCCCTGTCTCTCTCTATTTCTGTCTTTATCTGATTGATCATATCCCAGCCTGTCCTCTGGGAGGTCAATGCATCAGCTCTGATATAAATAATTGATATTGCATGTGTACATATTCTTAATTATTGTTAAATATTAATAGAGCTTTATGCTGGAGGTTGATCATAATTCTCTCAGTGATTAGTGGCTAAGTATTAATAATACTACCTCTGTAATAGCAACATTTGGGTTTGGCCTTAATATAATTTAAAATTAAATCAATGAAAGTAAAAATTATATTTAATTGCACAAATTAGTGATTGTTTTTTCTAATATCATGTAATTATTTTGTATATGGATAACCTTCATTCTAACCTTCTTTCACCTTCATAAACTTTATATTATCATTTGCTTTTTCTAGAAACAATAGCATTTAATAGTACGTTAAACATGCAATGTGGCTCAGTGGTGGGCAGCCACCAAACACTGTTGGGTCCATACCAGGCTAACAACTCAAGGTACATTACATTATGTACCTATAACATTATTATCTATAAACAGTGTTCGGTAGATCACTTCTGAAATGTAATTCAGTACTAATTAAACATTGCATGTGTTGCGGAGTGGAGGGCAGAGTAACATGACTATTTGCGATAGATGCTGCTATTAACACCTAGTACAAATAGTCACTCCGGTACTTTTAAATATATTGTGTACCAAATTTATTAAGTTAACGCTTCTTTCATTAAACATCAGTAAACATGAAATCAAACAGCAATTTGCTAATTTTTTTAAGAGAATAATCACAGCGTAATCAGTAAATAACACACTAGTAATTGCCATTGGCTGATCTGTAATAAAAAATAAACAAAAAATAAAGATTAAAAAAGTAACTGTAATCTGATTGCCCACATTTGAATATGTATATGTAATCTAATTACAAGTACCTGATTTTGTAGTCTGACGATATAATCCAGATTATATGTAATCTGTTACCACCCAGCACTGTCTATAAATTATTATATATATAACATTTTATGGGTGGATTCAGTATGAGGCCTCAACATTTTGTCAGCCAAGAGATCTCATACAGTCTGTCTGTTTTATGATGAGTGACTGAGATACCTACACTAAAAAAAAAAAAAAAAAAAAAAAAAAAATGTGCTGGATTTGCTTAAAAATATAGTGCATCATTTTGTGTCCCACTTTTTAAGCAAATTCCACTAGAAATTTTAAGCGTTACCTAAAAAACCATAGCTGTCTATGGCCTAATTAAATAGCTTCCATTCAAAAATGATTACTTAAAATATTGTGCCATGCCAGCTACTACATTTAAGGTTTTTTAACCCTAAGAGTCTCTGTTTACCCAACTACGAATTTTAAGCTCATTTAGCTCAAATGTAAGTGCTATTATCAGCTTCAAATTCTAGGTTCTGTTCATTTACTTTCAATCAACTTTAAAATAAAATGACCTGAAGAAATAACAGACAACTGGTGAATGTCAAAGGTTTTTATTGTTGTTTACAAATTTACAATCTAACATAGATATTCATGCTCTCCTAGAACCAAAATATGTTCTGATATACAAAAATAATAACAAAATCATGACTATAAACAAAAAAAAACATAATAACAAGTGGGCTATGCAATGACTTAAAGAATTTCAGTAAATCTAAATAAAAGTGCACACTGCAGAAATATGCAGGTAGGAGAAAACTCTCTGAACTAATACTGTAACAAAAACATCAGAAACAGTTTGTATTTATAAATGAAATGAAAATATCTTTTCAACTTGGCCAGACATTGCCATCATCAAGATGCAACACCATTTACTGTATGACCTCAAAAAAAAAAGAAAGAAAAAGTGTCAGCTTCTTTGGGTAGCTAATGTGAAGGGCATAAAGTAGCCCAAAAAGTCGGTGCACTGGCCTAAGTTTTGACAAATGTCCGCAGTTCATTTTCAGGGGCAATCAATATATCCAGTGGGTTGAAAGGCAACTTTCGCTCTTCCTGCTCCAAAGCCAGGGCTGGATTGGTAATCTGGCATACCGGCATTTTCCCGGTGGGCCGATGCACTTTGGGGCCGATCAGGGGCGGACTGGCCATCAGGAGAACCGGGCCGGGCCGCGATAAGCTGAAATAAGCTGCCGCGTTATGCAGAACGGGCCACAAAATGGTGCTGCGATATGCCCCCCCCCCCCCATGAAAACATGGATTAAACCACTGGTGTCGTATTCATATCTTTAATGCTACCTTTATGTGCTTTTTGTACTTTCAAAGTTCTGGTCACCATTCACTTCCATTGTATGGACCTACAGAGATGAAATATTCTTCTAAAAATCTTCATTTGTGTTCTGCAGAAGAAAGTCATACACATCTGGGATGGCATGAGGGTGAGTAAATGATGAGAGAATTTTCATTTGAAGCACACAGCTATTCAACCACTGTACCAAATGCATACATTTATATGAATGTCAGTGGATATGTTAAAATGGTGCTATATAAATATGAATAATATCATCCAAATGAGTTTCTCACCTTTTTTCTTTTTTGCCTTGAAAACCTCTGTTAGACAAAAAAAAAATTATAATTATAAGTATAATTGTAACTGACAAGATAAGCAACATGTACGGCTAGTTTACATTTAAGATTCATGACGAGACCATTTTCAACCGCTGCAAACCCTGCTACATATTGCAACAGTATTTAACTTATAATGTGACTCTTTTTTACAAACCAACTTACACATGATGATATCAGGGTGTCTCCTTGAGGCAAACCAAAAATGACAATTCTCTAATCATTTATACAGTCTTATGCCATGTCAAACTTATTCGTCTTTCTTCAGGGGAACACAAACAAAGATATTTGATGGATATATGATGTGTTTGTCCATACAGTGGAAGTCAGTGAGGTTAAAAACTTTCAAGATCCATAAAGGCAGCATCAATGTAATTCATATGACTTGACTGGAAATTCTGGTTTGTGTTCCACAGAAGACAGAAAGTCATACAAGTTTGAGAAGGCATAAGGGGTGAGAAGGCCAAATGACAAGAGAAATAGCATTTTTGGGTGAACTACTAAAATCATTTAATTAAGCTAAAAAGTGAACATAAACCAACACTCAGCTAATATAAGCTGGTTTCCCTTTAAGACGAAGGGGTTCAATGAGACATTTGCATTGAAATGTAGAAAAGCGATTTTCTTGTTGGAGTTACCTGTTGCCTGCTGAGTTTCTGCTGTGTGAGTGACTCCTGAGCAGCAGTTGAAGATTAATTGTCTCTTCGGTGAAAAATCTGCGGGAATTCTTCACCACAGCCCGACAATGAGAATGCACAGTATTTTCCCATGAGAAAAGTATGGTGTAAGCGCCACATACCGAATATTAATTATTGTCATTGACAACCTCAGTGTCGTTTAAGGCAACAGTGAAACTCATTACAGAGACTGAATACTTCACATGATATTGATGTATTTATTCATGTTGTCTCAAACACTAACTGAGGTGCAATTTAAAAACATCACCTGAACGCTCAGATGGTTCATAAAGCAGCTTTAATGGGGGGAAGATAACATTTAGCTTTAAAACTTTAAAACAATTGATGAAGCTGAATATAAACCAACACTCAGAAAATGTTAGCTGGTTTCAAGATGTACAATTTGAAGTTTGCATTAAACAGTTTAAATTGCTGTAGAACTTACTGGAATTACCTGTTGTTTGCGGAGTTTGAGGAGTTGTAAGTGAAGGCCCTGAGCAGCTATTGAAGATGAAGAGTATCTGCCTGGTGAAAAATGTGCAGGCTCTTTTGTGTTTGTTCGACTGTGAACATGTGCACATCTAATTAGCCTCATGCAGACAAACATTTAATATGTACTGTAGATTTGCAAATGAAATGTAACGTAAGTTAACATAACTTCTTTAAGCGAATAGAAACTTGAATACACAGAAAATTGATAGCAAAAAAAAAAAAAAAAAAAAACCTCTACTGATTTCACACTATGTTTAAAGTAATTTACCTTTGAACTTTTTGGCAAAAAACTTTGTGTTGTCCACCAGGAGCTCTCCTCATCCAAAATGACAGCCAGCCTCAAATATGATTGCTTAAAATTCAATCACATTCTGCATCACATGGTTTCCCATGGAATCTTAAAAAATTAGGCTGGATTTACTAAACTTATTGTCGCTTCACTCAAAATAATTAGCAAAGTTTTTTTATTATTATGAGAACACAATAATCTCAATATCTTGTGTCACACAAATAGCATATAATTAAGGAAAGTTGACAGAATTACGTTTTCAGTAAAATCTGTTTATTTTAATGAGCAATATTTTTTTCAGTGTACATTAATGGTGACATATCCATGATATTCTTAGGGGGGTAAGTGTGAGTGTCTTTAGCCTGTTAATGGCTGTGTGAATGCATAAACCTCTCTTCCCACGCACATGGGAAATAAAGGACAGGGAATTCCGGTCCATCATAGGATGCCAGAGTATTCCCCAGCTTTGCCTACACTCAATAAATAGTAAATCTATTTCCGAGACTGGGCTGTGTTGCTCAAGAGGCCCCTGGCAGCTGACCTTTAGGTCTGCTATTTAGCGAAACAACATTATCATTCCAAGCCCCTCCTGCTGATGGTAAAACACATAACCCCCCTAGACACACACACACACCAGAAACACTATACTCAGCTATGGTACAGGAAGCCAGGATGTTTCCAACACCTCAGCCAGAGAGGCTCATGGGAAAGGAGAGTGGCCAGCTCATGTGATTGGGTTTCACCTCAATGTGTTGAATTACTAAAAGAGCACATTTTCATCCCACTTATCACTTCAATAATGCTATTGACATTGATAAACTGGGCAAAACATGGTTCTTAAGAGATCTTTCCTGCTCCGTTAGCTGTAATTGTCTCCTAAAGCTGTCTGGGGCACTCAGTGATATCGCTGACCAGGTGGAGGGAAAACAGGAATAAATTTAGCCATTTTGTGACGCTCGTGGCATGACGGCCTCTTAGTCAATGCATGTGGGGTAAAAGTGGTTGGTAATGAGTTCTGGAGACAGACAGCTTCCAGAACCTGAGAATAGGAGCGATTTGTCCACAACAGCATTTCGTACAAATATGCACACACACACGCACTCAAACAGGCTCATTTTCTTTCACAAATACACACAGACACACACGTCGCCCCCCCACCATCACTTCCATCACTTCTACATACTCTACCCTTTTGATAATTGGTAGACAATACAGATTTTGTATTTTTTTTTTATTGGGTTTCCAAAGATCTGATCTACCTCTCGCATAACACGATATCTACTTTCATAGATATCACCGTATTTGTTCCATGCAATTGGTCATCTATCAGTTTCTGCTCCAAACAGCAATAGCCTTTGTCATTAAATAAGTTTTGTCCCATCTTCATTCCTGTAGTGGTGGAAATAAGACCTGCCTCTAATACTGTACACACACACACACACACACACACACACACACGCACGGAGATTGAATTGCTGCTGAGTAACCATTGTGGCGTTCCAATAAATGTCCATGGTTATGTCCTCATTCTGGGTTTCAGGTTGCAGTGTTAATAAAGAACTGTGTTCCCCCCTGGGTTCAGTGCATCTTGGCATTTTGGATCTGCTGCTTGGTGTAACACAGTACAGGCCCAGTCCACATTCTCCACACGCTAGAGAGCTGTGTATGCGTACATGCGGTCCTCTTACACACTGATGATTCGTACACCTCCCTTATTGTTTTACAGCCACTCAGACAATCCCGTGAACAGCTGTCTGCAGAAGCTCTGATAAACTGTTTACACAAACACCATGCATTTCATTTTACAAATCTAATTTGGAGCTTGAGGAAAAGTCCACCGACAAACATTAGTCCAATATAAATATCAAAACAAGATGACTGTATTTTTTTATCATTCCTGTATTTCTTAGAAGTCATCAAGGTATTGCTGTATACAGGATGTATTTCAATGGGCCCTCGTGACATTTTCTCATGTAGTAACCACATTACTTCTATTTACAACAAACTTTTTGCTTTAATAGGACAGTGTAGAACAGACTAGAAAGGAAAAGGAGAAAGAGGAGGAATGTGATCGGGAGACCAAATTTGACCCTGCATCCCAATTGGCACACACAGAACTTTATACTACCAAGTGTGTCACACCTCAGAGAACCTTTATTTAAAAGATACTACTCATAATAACTCACACATACCCAGGGGCAAATCTATAAATGTTTTCATGGGGTGGCATGCAGACTATGAGGGGTGGCAACACCAAAGCAATTGCCCATGCGTAGTTCTTATGGATCAAGGTACCAAGACTCATTGCAACAAGTACTAGTTCAATAATTGGAGTCACTATCAAATTATACATAGCCATGAATGTGCAATACAACTGTGTTTCCACACGAACCACACATAGTAACCATTTTGCTACTGATTTGCCAACATAAAAAAAAAAAAAAAAAAGAGTACCAAGACATTGTCTATTAAACACATCAACAAATTCTATATGTTCCTTAGCTTGATATACAACTGGAAATCTGGAATAAACCACCACATTATGCAGGCCAAATTGTTTTGTTTTGTTAAATGTACCCATGGATGGAGAGTGCACGCATACCCAATGTTATTCTGCTAATAAAATCCTGAAGGCCTATCAACTTTGTAACAGCTGGACACAAACACAAAGTTAGTTCTATATAAAAAATAAACCTTGGAAAACTGTACTTTGGGTGGCAGTGCTGTGAAACTCATGAATATTGATTATATTATGCACAATAAAAGATTATTTTAAATCACCCATTTCGATAAACAGTCATTCTTAATGACTGTTTCAAGCACTCAAATAGATATTTCAAATAATATGGTAATTTCATCTCTACATGTGCCAATATCAGTCTTGGGATTTTGTTAGTCAGTAGATGAAAACATATATCAGCAATTTAATCAAGAACATGACTGATTGGACTAGTGGTTAATTTTTGCGTCTTGTTTTGAAAGGTTCTGGTTTCTAATTCACCCACATATACATTTTTATTGTAATAAACCACGATTGCATCTGCATGTCAGTGAATGGGTGTTACACTTTAAAAAATAAAATGCAATAAAAGATGCGGGGAGACAAGAGTATTGGAAATACAGACACATTTATTGACCGTTCTGTACAAGAAAAAAACAGCTTACTCTGAAGTTCAGACAGCGACAACCACAAACTCTTCGATCCAGCAGTGGGAATCTGCGGGAGAGCATCTGTGACCAAGATGGCACAGCTTACAAACAACCATCTCCCATTGCACAACCCAGCCATGAAACACTCAGTTTATATAGGAAGGAAACCCATTAACAATCAGTGTGCTCCCCATTAACAATCAGCTCACCTGGTTACCCCACACCTGACAGTGATTAAGAGAGAGGGAGATAAAGACAAAACACACGCTCTACATACACACAATACGGCCAAGAAGGCCATCACAATGGGGTCATATTTTGCTTTTCTATTTCCCGGAAAAGAGCTGCAGAAAAATACTGCTGACACTAAACGACACTGATAACAGCCACAACGAACACTTTTCATAAAATTCATAATAACACATTCCAGTGCAGGATCTCCAATCAAAACATACACAGATCAGATGAAATAGAAACTCCTACTCAAGAATTGGAGATGTTTCATCTGGATTATACTGTGCTGAGGACATGTCTCAACTGATGGCAATATATCGAATAATCATTCAGTGAAGATTTAAAAAAAAAACAAACAAAAAAAACTCTTACCTCTTTTTTCTCCATGTATTTGTCCATATTGTCATATTGCTGTTGTGGTTGTAGAAATAAGCTCAAAAAACCTAAACCAGCGAGTACCCAAACACTGCACATGCACTGCATCAGCAAGTACGCGATTGGCTGCTGCTGTAACCCATCACGCCATTGGCTGCTTCTTTAACCTATCACACAATTAACCACTGACATGCTTTCACATGATTGGCTGCCGCTGTAATCAATCGTAGTCATTTGTGCATCCAGTGAGAGTTGAGGCAGTTCAAAATGAATAAACCCCTACACAATGTCAACATCTTACATTAATATTTCAAGTAGTGTTATTCATAAGAGGGGAAAATTATGCACAAAGAGGGCTGAATGTAATTAAACTAATTAAAACTACAGCATTAATAAAATATCAGGCAAAACAGCTGTTGACTGAGATTTAGGCCTTGGGAGGCAAGGGGCTGTGTTTAATATATGCTTTTAAGGACTTACACACACACACACACACACACACACACACAGAGAGAGTTTGTAGTGAATGCACAGAGAAAATCCTTATGTATTGCTGCTGTATTGCTGGAACATACAAAGAAATCAGTAGTAAAACAGGGCAGAAAAAAAATCACAGAACCATGTTGTTTGTAAGCTGAACCTCTAAAGAGTTTCTAATGATAAACACAATGAACTAGCATAACAAACAGGTAATTACAAGTGATACCAAGACCTAACTCTGATAGTAATATTTTAATATGTAATAATTAATCCTATATTTACTTCATTTATTGACTACAATGTGATTTAGTTGGTCTAATTTCTTAACAGAAATCAAATGAACCCCCTTAGTGCTGAGATGGGAATATTACAAAAAAACAATGTTTAGACAAATAAATAAATACTGTACTGGAACTGAATAATTTTGATGACTTATGGTTTTGTTAACAGTTCTTGAACAAGCATTCTTCTGCCTGTACTGATGGATTACCCTGCTAAAATACTCAGGCAGGGGTGGTTTTTGGGTCAGTGGATATTCAAGGCTTTATAATAAACTTTTAAATGTTGCATCTGTGAGGTGGCATTTCTGTAATAATCTTCAAATATTACTGCATCTAAACGAAAAAGGTCCCTCTAACTTATGTCTCAACCTGAGATTAGAAGTTGTGTTCCTTAAACATGTACAGTACTTTAAAACGTGATTTAAAAACACTATTTTATCCCTTTTGGCTTTCTTAGATTAACGCACATTAGCCTATTATTGATTTGTCTGGTGTTTTAAACTAGTTAAGAAGATAGCAGGCTGTAAATAGGCTAAAAGAAGGTGCTTATGAGAAGAAAAAAAAAATGCTACTTGATTTCACAAAATTTGCAAGGTATCATTAATTTATATTACTTAATATTAAAATGTATTTAAGTATATCAAATGTATTTAAGTATCAACTTGACACCGAAGCACCGGTACTTTTGACATCAAGTTGATAAAAACATTGGGGCTTTTTTTGAAAACATTCGGGGCTTTAGCCCCGGTAGCCCACCCTTAGCGCCGCCCATGTCTCTCAGAGTTTCCTGCTGTGTAACACCAAACACAGCACCACTCCTGATCTACAGCTTGAAACATGCAGCATTATCAGTGTTGCCAAATATCAAAATGAACGACTCTAATGAGCCATTTTTTTAATCTACAGTGCAAAGCATACAGCACCACCAGATGAGTCTGATTCCCAAACGTATTACTCTTATGAGCCTTTTCTTTTGAAGCTACAACCCAAACCACTTCCAACCAATTGACTTTTATCAGCCTTTTTTTTTTTTTTTTTTTTTTTTTTTACTCAAAAACATATTCATGTCATTAATTTCACCATGTCTTGTGACTTAAATCAGTGTAATTACTGACTAGTTTATATGATGATGTGTAGAACATTATATGTTTTGTTGTACAGTAATGGTATTTCCTAAAAAAACAATGAATGAATAAAATATATTTATTAAAATGTCTGTAAACACACCTCTTCTGTTCTATTAAAATATTTTAAAAAATCTCATAATTTAATAACAGACTGCTGAGGGCACTAAATACAATAGGAATTGCATTTCTTATTTCCAAACATTTAATCGTCAAAAAAAAAAAAAATAAATAAATAAATAAATAAATAAATAAATATATATATATATATATATATATATATATATATATATATATATATATATATATATATATTGAGAATGGAATTGCAAAGGAATCGGAATCAGAACCAGAATCGTTAAATGACTTGCAGTTCTCATCTCATTTTGAGTAAGGTGATCAGGGGCCGGCCACGAAATGGGGCTGAATGGGCCGTGATATGCAGAAAAGGACAGTGTGGAGCCCCCCCCCCCCGCCCTCAAAAAAATAAGCGCTGTTTAATGACAGCTAATGGCTATTCCAGACCTCACAGACAAACAGACAGTACACTTACACCAGTGATAACACACCCAATGTAGGTTGAGCCCAATGATTAATCAGCCTGAGTCTGATTGTGTGGACAGTCCAAAAGTAGTGTTGTGTGTGTGTTCCTGTGTTGGGCCATTGTGTATGGGTCTATGAAGACAGGGGGTTCTATACGATTTAGTGGTTGGTTTGTGTGTGTGTTTGACTGATTGGGGTCGAGTGAACCCTCCTGACTGGTCACTGTGCCACCCACTCAGTCCTCATCCTTTCTCTATACTGGATGGTTAGGTGTCTTGTCTATGGATGTTTGTATGTCCCCCTCTCTCTCTCTCTGTCTCTATGTTTTACCACAGTACGAAAGGCTCACAAATGTTTGAGTGGGCAAAACTCAGTATTTAATTAGTTATGTTTTGTTAGTAAACAAATAAGTGTCTTTGAATGAATGTCCATTGTTTCAGCTGTCAGCGACTCCTTGAGTTTTAATAAATCTGATTTACAGTTGAACTGATGATTGAATATATCCCTCAAAGCAAAAAAGACATTCAGTTGTCGCCACCTACTGGAGTAAATATGAAATCTCCAGAAATGGTCACTGAAGGAATCAGTAAATAAAATCAAAATAAACGATGAATCAAAGTCCCCACAACTTTTTGGAAAGCCACTAACATGGAGAAAGGGATACAAATAGTGAAGTGTCCAAGTGCTGTTGGACTGTATTTTAGTCTGTGGCCCTGTGCCTTTTGATATAAATCATATACACATATATCTATATATAGGTGCATACGTACGTTTTTTTCCAGCTCTTTAAAGGCATTGTGTGTATGTGACGAATGATTCTGTGGGTGACCTCTCTTAAGAGCGGTCAGCAGCGCAGACCAGTCTGTGACCTTCGGACACTCCTTCACATTAATCACCGCCCATTGTGAGGGCTTTTAGTGGCCGTGCTGAAAACGACTGTCCATCTCCTTTCTTTCTCTTTAGACCATCCAACCTTCTCTTTTATTTTTCCCTGGGCCAGTATCAGGCCATCGGGGTGCTCTCATCAGCACTGGTTTTATCTGTGAGCACTGCTGAATATGGAAATGTGATCCTTCACTGATAAAGGGCCTCTGTCTAACTCTCCATTCTCTCCCACTCACCTCTATCTGATAGAGTCAGCACAACGCAATATTACTCCATTGTCTCGCTCAGGGGGTGCTGATAGCACAGGTACTTGGGAGGAGGGCTGTGGGTGTGTGTTTGTGTGCTCAGAGATAATTGGTAAAGGTGGGACTGCAAGGAAAACAGTGATGATGATGGTACTAATGAAGATGATTATGTGTGTGTGTCTTGGGGAAGCAGGGGGTGTATGACAGATAAAGAACAGATAACAATAACTGGCATGGTCAGGGCTGGATTCTTCTTGTCTTTCTACACTTGTTGTGTTTTTGAATGATATTCATAATGCAAGGTGAATGTTCATCCTGCCATGGTAGCAGATCAAGCTGACATGCCCAAACCCTTTCTTTCTTTCTTTCTTTCTTTCACTCACACTCTCTCTTTAACACACTCTGCACCACCCATATTATGAATGTTCCTTTCTTGGGAAGAAAATAGGCCAGTGCTAATTAAAGTGTGTACCTGAACAGCAGAAGCACTTCAAAGGAAGCTCACTAATGTATAACAAACTCACCACCCCTACCACCTCAAGTATCATCCACACAGAGGCCCATGCTACACAACTCATCCTGTTGCCTTCATTTTGTGTTTGTGTGTAAGACATCTCTCAAATACTCAGGTGTGTTGACATGGACCGGGTACTCATAAAGGTATATGCTGTCAGTGGTGTTGGCTTTAGGAAAGGCCTCATTCAGGTCGGCTAGCTTCACAGAGCTCCATCATGCTTATCTTATCAGCCAGGTTATTAAACGAGATCAAACAAATTATCAAGAATGAATTAGAATACAATGAAGAAGCTGTCAAAAAACTGCCATAAAGCCATGCCACTACAAGACAGAGTGATTTACGTCTGTGTGCACGCATGCGTGTGTGTTTGTGTGTGTGTTGTTGTTGTTGTGGGTGATTACCCATAGGAAAAAAAAAAGCACAAATGACATCTCTTTACTTTTTGAAGTATTTCTCCCAGACAGCAGTAAATGTAGACTTAAGTTGAAGTCTTCTGCTTCTCAGATTTGTATCTGACTCCTCAAAAGTCTGGATACAAAGATATCAAGATAAAGACTGCAATAAAAATCTGAGATTTCCAGATATAACATTTCTCATCAAATTCTTCCAAGACCAATTTTTTTGTTTCGGAGTGTCTATTTACACTAAATGCAAATTGCCCATCTTGTTGGCAGAGGCTATTTACACTAAGTCCACCCACCACTGCTTAGACCAAACTCAAGACAGCCACAACAGATTTATTTGGGGTCAACTGCTGATCAAATGAAGGCGGGCATATTTGAATTTTTCACGATGGGGCAGAGACATTAAACTGGTTAACGGGTTAGACATTTAGTGGATTAAGAGTTTGGATAACTAAGTGACTGTTTGCACTCCAATAGTCTGGTGGAAATACAGGATTTTATGACAAACTGCACCCCCATGTGCAGCTGTAGTAGCTCTGTGTGTAACGATGATATGTGTATGTGTTGTCATGATGGAGATCCCTGTTCGAATCTCACCCCTTGACATACTTTTTCCCATGTCTCTACTCTTAATATTTCCTATAATACTACTTATAGTAATAAAGAGATGCCTCACAGTGATTTGGTCACAGTGAACATCAGGTGTTGAGAGAAGGATTTGATCCAGATAAAATTAACCATGGTTTTACTGTAGTAATATTGTAGTAACCATGTGTTTTGATGGAAACTATATAGTTCTGATGTACTAACCATGGTGTTACTAAAGTAACATGCTGTTAATAGTAGTTAATAGGAGCCATGTTTAATTTTGTGGTTACTATTTTACACTGTAAAAAAAAAAAAAAAAAAAAAAAAAAAATAATAATAATAATAATAATAATAATAAAAGAAAATCCTGTTGTTATTACAAAAAAATCAAATAAAAAATTAATGACAGCTGTGGTTGCCAGAATAATTATGTAAAAAATACAGTAAAAATGTAAACAACTTTATAGAACAACATGTACATTTTACAGTTTAAAACTGATGTAATTTACATGACCACAATCAAAATACAATTGTTCATTGTTTATTCATATTAGTTTATATTTCATTAAGTAATGTTAACATACATTGGATGTAAAAAAAAAGAAAAAAAAAAGAAAAAAAAAGAAATATTAGTATATGTAGAATTTAACACCAACCAAGATGAATAAATACTGTAAAACATTGTTCATTGTTAGTTATTGATACCTGATGCATAAACTAATGTTATAAAAAAAACCTTACCAAAATAATTTTATACAGCTTTTTGTTTCTTCTTTATTTTATTTTATTTTTTATTTGAATGTCATTTACATGAGCTCAAATTCATTGAGAAACTCACGTCTGTGTTATTTGTCAACTACCCATTTGTGTTTTGTCTTGCATAACATACTTAGTATGTGTGTGTGTTCCTGTGTTTGTCTTTAATAAGATGTAATTTTCATAGTATACAGTCTGCAAAATCCCTCAGATTATTTATGGACAACAACTCTGATTGGATGATTAGAATGAGAACACAATATGTATGGCAGCATAAACTGGATCCCCTCATGGACGGGCATTTGAGAGCCACCGGAAGTAAACAATTAAAGTGAAAATGACTAAAATATTGATCTGTTTCTCACCCAAAGCAGTCGTTTCACTTTAGAAAACATTAATTTAACCACTGGAGTCGAATGGATTACTTTTACTACAATTGTCTGTGCTTTTTGGAGCTTTAAAGTGCTGATCATCATCCACTTACACTGTATGGACCTGCAGAGCTGAAATATTCTTCTAAAAATCTTTGTTTGTGTTCTGCTGAAGAAAGAAAGTTATACACATCTGGGATGGCATGAGCATGAGTAAATAATGAGAGAATTTTCATTTTTGGGTGAACTATCCCTTTAATAAACGCGGTAACACTATACAATAAGGTTCCATTTATTAAAATTAGTTAACAACATTATTAACTTGAACTTACAATGAACAACAATTTACAGCATTTATTAATCTTGTTAAATGTTAATTCACCATGTACTTTTTAAAAATGAATTTTTAAAATCAAAAGATGTATATGTTAAAATTAGTTAATGCACTATGAACTAACAATGAACAATTGAATTTGTTTTAACTAACATTAAAACAGATTAACAAACATCATAACAATACATAGTTCATTGTTAGTTCATGATACCTAATGCATTAACTAGTTAACGAATGGAACCTGATTGTAAAGTGTTAACACATGCTGTAAAAGTGCTGTTCATCATTTATCTGTATTAACTACTGCATTACATAATGTTAGCAAATAAAACCTTATTGTAAGCATTACCATAATTTTTGTATAAAGTATAGCATGTTACAGAGTACACTACTGTCAGTGCTTGAAATATCATTTCAAGAATCCAAATACAAGCATTATAAAAAAATAAAAATAAATAAAAAAAATGTTGTAATAATGGGCTTATAGGCTTATAATAATAATACAATTAATGATAATAATAATAATAATAATAATAATAATAATAAAATAAATACAGTTATTATACATTCAGTCAGGGCTTAAACTGGCCTGCAAAGGTCGGCACCTTTTGCTTGACAGTCTATTTCTGTTATGCTCCGACACCGTATTTGTTTGACAAATTGCACACATTCCAGCTCCATTTCACAAGTATACTTGCTCAGAAACCTTTCAAGTTCATTAGCCTATGCTTCTCTCTAGTCAGTTCCGCATGTGAGTAGAGGCAGCTATTCAAGAGAGGCGCGAGACAGCGTTCCCCCGCATACAGACGTGCATTGCTTCTATTGTTCTGTGGTCCGACCTAATTCATAGAAATCGCGAAGTACTGTATGGAATCAACTGCTCACAAATTTCTGAGATCAATATGCAGTAGCAATTTCGCTTATTTTATTTCAAAGCTGTACCCCTTAAGAATGTGCATTTAGCCTGCTTTTAAATTGTAAAATAAGTGGATATAGCATGTTCAAAGGCAAGATGATGCCTTACCTTGGGCAAAAAGAAGATAAACTTGTCCTAGCTGTCATCTGATTTTTATAAATGCGTAAAATACATCTGACATCATTATTTAAAAATATATTTTTGTCATGTAATGTAAAATACTAAATCAAATAACTATGCTCACAATTAAGTTAAATAATGACAGACAAATTATATAACAGAATCACAGTCAAAGAGATTCATCTGAAAGAGATAAATTATATATATATATATATATATATATATACCTCTTACTGGAGATTCCATATTGGATACACACTGTTTAAAATGGCGGAGGAGATTGCGGTTTCTATAGTGAATGACTCTTGCACGCCGGCTACCGTGAAATAGAGAGGAATACCCCCACTTGGACATCTATTTTACCACTAAGAAAGCTGACAGCATCTCTGCTTGGGAGTGGCAACAGGTGGTTGCACAGGCTCCGTCTCTCTCTCTCTCTCTCTCTCTCTCTCTCTCTCTCTCTCTCTCTCTCTCTCTCTCTCACACACACACACACACACACACATCCATCCTTGTTTATCCAATAACTTGTTAGAAACAGCACAAGCCATTATACTATTTCTGAAGTGACATTTTTGAATTACTAATGAAGGCTTGGATGCATCATTTGGTTTGAACCAGCAATGGCAGATTCTGATCCGTCGCATAAGACATTTACTTGTTCATTCAACTGTTGTATATAAGCAATCACTGCTGTGATTACCTACGGCACTCGGCCTGCAGCTGAATCACAGCAGTGCAGATGTAGGGCCATATCGCACTCTTGCTCATGTGATATTGCTTAAATATATATATATATATATATATATATATATATATATATATATATATATATATATATATGTGTGTGTGTACATTTTGTATATGTAATTAATGTATTTGTTTAATGTTTAAATGTTTTTTGTTTTAACTAAGTGTGCTGCCTGTCTTGGCCAGGACAGATTTTTAATCTCAAGAGTATTTATTTCCTGGTTAAATAAAGGTAAAAAAAAATAATAATAAATAAATATATATATATATATATATATATATATATATATATATATATATATATATATATATATATATATATATATATTCTATGAAATACCATACAAGCCTATGAATATACATATTTAGACACCCATATTTTTTTATTGAATGGATGTTATAACAGCAATCACACAATTTTAATGTTCCCCACCTCCGAAATCTCAATTTAACCCATGCATTCGAGAAATTTTTTTTTATTAAATTGCATCTACTACCAACTTTAAATGTTCACACTCCATACAAAACCTTCCAGATGAATAAATTGCTATTATTGTTGTTAACACAGATGCCAGTAGGCTATTAATATTAATAATTATTTTAGCGACTCAATATTAGTCTACAGCAAGCAAATATGCATGAGTTATTTTATCGGCATAACAGCAAATTAAATAAAGCACTCTTTGCTAATGCAGCAAAATAAAATAAACAAAAATAAAAAACGCTTGGACCTGCATACATCTGTACCTACAGTAAAGGCTTATGTCATGCAGTTGATTTAAAGTTTTGGAAATTTAAATAAAATCCATCCTTCTTCACAAGCTCAAAGAACGATGATGAATATATTTTCAGTCATCTCTATGCTGGATCGTTTCGAGTTTGATTGGATGCTTAGGTTATTGATTTAAATGTGAATGGATGCAAGGAATGGAATGTTACAAATGCCTAGCAGCCATATCACCCTGTAGCTCAAGACCGGTTGCCCACTGAAGCTAAGCAGCGTTGAGCCTGGTTAGTACCTGGATGGGAGACTTCCTAAGGAAAACTAAGGTTGCTGCTGGAAGAGGTATTAAGGAGGCCAGCAGGGTGTGTTCAGCCTGCACCTGTGTGGGTCCTACTGCCCCAGTATAGTGATGGGGACATTATACTGTAAAAAGGCACTGTCCTTTGGATGAGATGTTAAACCAAGGTCTCTTTGTGGTCATTAAAAATCCCAGGGCACTTCTCATAAAGAGTAGGGGTGTAACCTCAGTGTCCCGGCCAAATTCCCCCATTGGCCCTTCTTAATCATGGCCTCCTAATAATCCGCATCCATTAATTGGCTCTATAAATCTACTCTCTCCTCTCCACCAGCAGCTGGTGTGTGTATTGGTGCACTATGGCTGCTGTTGCATCATCCAGGTGGATGCTGCACACTGGTGGTGGTTGAGGAGAGTCCCCTGTTCACTGTGTAAAGTGCTTTGAGTATAGTGTCAGAAAAGTGCTATATAAATGTAACATTCATTTATTAATTCAAATGCGGATACACTTGTTTCAATGCAACCATAATCTAATAAATATGTATTAATGTAAGAATTGCACTCTGTTATTTTATATTTGTTTTCTAATGTTAAATTCTTTCTGAAACAAATACAACCCACGCAGTGACTCGAGCGATTTACGTTTTAAGATGAATTTGGCCACGGCCACTGATTTAGAGTCAGTTTTCCCTTCTGGCTAGTAATTAAAGTTTGTAGGCTATATGAGGTTGGGGAACTGAGACAGTTTACTGGCCAGGGGAAGGCTAAGCCTCAATCAGCCTTACATACGCTCCGCCTATGCACGGTCATTGAAAAACTCTGGGAACAGAAACCCCTCGTTAGTGTGCTCAGGCTCCCAAACAGGACTGTGACTGGCAGCTGCTCTCCTCACAGCAGCATAAGTCTTTCACACCTCTTCTCTCTCCATATGCTCTCGTGTGGTCAGATGGGGAGAAAGCGCATGTGTCGTGGTGCTTCTACACACTACAACTCAGCCTCAAATCTTTATTTAATATCCTGGACTCGAGTTACCCCACACTTAATAAGCACAGATTAGTGCTATTCTTCAAAGCTTGTGGCACGTATCTCACTTGCAGTGTCTCGCCAGGGCCCTTCCCACTGATGGCACCAGCTGGCATGATAAGTGGCCCAATTGGTATACCACATGCACATTATTCATACAAGTTTTTTGATACATATATGTACGCACGCAAATATGCATTCTAATACTTTCTGTACATACATTTACATAGAGTATGCAATTACTGTACATACACCTTCACACAAAGACTGGCATTGCCTGGCATGTTAAACAGCTTGAGTAGTGTGTCATCTGCTCAGACTCTTCTATCTGGCCCATGAATCCATTTGGCTGGGTGGACCTTGTTTTGGACATCCTACTTCCCTCTTGTGCCTCTCAAGACCAATGTTTTGGGAGCATCCAGGAAAACAAGGGACCTCCTTATTCATTTTTATTTTTGAACCTGAAGATTCACTGCACATATTTTAAGCAAGGAGTTTTCATGTTCAGTTATACGATTGAGCAGGATCCAAGAGATAAATAGAAAAGAGAGATGAAAAGGGACAGAGGAAGTGAAATGAAGAGCAAGAGCGACTAGAAACAGAGAAACATAATCTGACATAAAGAGCATAACAGAGATGCAGATCCAGCGTTAGCATGTTGGGTGAAATTAGTTCTCGGCTGGCATCACAATGGGCCAGGGCTGTAATATTGAAAGGTTACTTGGGTTACGCAGGCTCGCCTGTCTGTCACCTCTCTGCCTTCAGGGGAAACTAATCACTTCACCCCATAATTACAGCCACAATAGAGCCGGTAAAAGAAACCCGCTGCCTTTCAGCTGAAGACAGGAGCTTTTTTCTAATTAGGCCCATCCGTCTTAACCTTGTCTTCCAGAGGTGAGCTGGAGGTAGCCAGGTTGAGCTATGAAAATGCAGCACTGTACTAACCCAAACACACACACACACACACACACACACACACACACACACACAAACACACACTGTATTATGTGTGTGTAGTGACTGCATCGCATTGCAGACACTAGCCGGTAGAGTGGCATTGTCTCTGACTCTGGCTCCAAAGGGGATTTGTGCATGAATGGGGTTTTTCTTTTTTCTCTCTGTGAGACAATGCTCAAAATTCACAATGGGAACCCAACACTACATGCTGGAGTGTTGCATGCCAAATGTGTGATGGTCGACTATAAGAAATTAATTGAAACTTCAGATGACAGCTGTGGGTGTAACGTAAAGCTTGTAGGTTTGAATAGAGAACGACTCGAAGCGTGTGAAAATTAGATTTTGATTAGGCTTTTCTCAGAGTGGAATCAGGGATTATACAATTTCAGGACTTAATCTGTAAGAGTCTTGTTTGATTCTTCATTTGGGAGTGTGTAGACTGTGTGTTTGTGTGTGTGCATGCTAAAATGCATATATTAAACTTATCATAGTTGCATTTCTTATGATATTTTGATAAGCAGTCTAAAAGCAATTGCCACTGCTCATTAAAACAATAGAATAAAGTCCCCCCAATGATAGAAGAAGCAAAGTGTGTGCATGTGTGTGTCTTCATGAATTTGTGTGAAATAAAAAGAGCAAATCCAAAGTACAGCGAGAGTAGGCGTCTATGTTAACACCCTTGAATATCTGAACTCTCTTACCCCATGTCAAATCTCTCCTATCAACATCTCCAGGTGAGACATCGAGTCTCATGATCAAAAGTGTTGTTTGTTTTCACATTGCTGACCTCAGAAGGAGTCTGGGGGCACAGCAGCCCTTGTCTCTGTAGGGCACACACACATCTACACACACAGGGCCAAAGCCCTCTTACTTATTATATCTCTAGAGAAGGCGGATGTGTGCAGGTGTATGTGCATGTGTTCAGGTGTATAACTGGGTCTGCCGACTGCCTCTGACAGTGATGTGTCTTGTCACCTTTGCTGAAGGCGGATGCTGGTATGAAAGAGCGGGGAGACGGGACAAGGGCTGGGATCCCAGCAAAGATACCCTATACTCCTCCTTTCTCTCTCTCTCTTTCTTTCGCTCTTCCTCTTTCTCTCTGACCCTGGGTACATAGTGTGCTCTTTTATCTTCTGTAGAGTGGCACACTCGTATATTATTCATAGGCATTGCTGCACGAGAAGGCGTCAAATGGCAGGAGTAACAAGGCTCTGAACTGAGGAAGGAAGGTGACGACTCGGCAAGAAGATGAAGTCTTACACACGTACGCACACAAACTCACATATTCATACTCACACCTACCTACTGTATATATGCAATGTCTGTTTCTGTAGCTCTGCATGTGTGCCTTTACATTAGGTAATCTTTCAGAATTCTGTCTCTCTCTATCCCTCTCGCTCTCGTTCTATCCCTCCTTAGCAGTCTTTGGCATCCTAGGAGGAGAGAGCTCTGGGGGAAAACACCTCTAAGGGAAATGTTTCCAGGATGATGTGTTTTGTTGTCTGGGCTGACTATAAAGATGGTTCACAATGCTTTTAGTTTGTTTAGGCAAAACAGGGTTTGTTTCCTTGGCAGCCGAGTTGGCTGAAGGCATCTTGCCGTCTTTTGAGGAGATACAGGAAAGTGATGGATCCAGGTTGTTGTTCAGTGTTGTTTGTGTTTTGCTGTGCTTTCAGAAACAGAACGAATGAGCGAATAAGAGAGATAGTGAAAGGTGAGGAAGAGAGAGAAGTGGGGAAAAGGAAGCAGGACGGTACACAATGCAACTTCTTGTATTAGAGTAGGTTGTATGGGAGTGAATGGTGTGAGGCTGAGCACAACCTTTCACCAACTCTGTGTTGCAAAACCCAGCTTTTGTGAGCTCTTCTTCATTTGGGAGTGTGTAGACTCTCTCTCTCTCTCTCTCTCTCTCTCTCTCTCTCTCTCTCTCTGTGTGTGTGTGTGCATGCTAAAATACACATATTAAACTTATCATAGTTGCATTTCTTATATTTTGATAATTAGCAACTGTTTTTGTACTGAAAAGAGTGAAGCATATCTAAATACTATAGCAATGAAATGCATTAAAATGACAAAAATGTCATCATTTTGAGTCACTTTGACCCAGAAACTCATTTTGCATTTTATGCTATAAAGTAAAAAGAAAGTCTCAGTGTAGTACTCCTGAAAAGAGGAGAAGGTTAGAGAAGGAACGACACAGATGCAGTGCTTCCTCAACTGTCTTTTACCTTGAATGAATTTCAATATATACTTTACAACATCTTATGTCACTGTAACATGACAAAAATGACAACATATTCTATAAACAACAGCTTATTACATATAATGGACATAGCTATTTACACTTTTACTAAAGGCAATGTATAAACATGTCATTTCAGAGACGAGCAATTTTAATACCCTTTTTTTCTTTGTTTAAACCACATTTTAACAATACATTTGAATAAATAAATGAATATAAACAAATTTACTCAAGTGAATAATCCTTTTAATACACCATGTCTGAAGGTTTAAGTTCAATAAAGGCACATACTGGATTCATTAAGGCACTAGAACACTTAACTCACAGTTTACAGGCATAAAATTTGCAAGTTTAAGATAACATATAACTTTTAAACTGACATTATAACTCTTATTTAATGAAATTACGCATCGTTGCATTGTGAAATGTGTCATCTCTCCCCACTCCTCAACTATCGACTCATCTACCACATCCGGACTGCATCCGAAAACGTAGGCAGCTGACTTGCTGCCTAATCAGTTAATGGATTAACTGACGGCTGTTTTGAATGAATGGAACTCTTAAGGAAACTTAGTCTCCGAACAGTTTCAAAAGTACCTTATTTTCATCCTGCATCCGTATACAGCCTCCGAATGCAGCATTTTCCTGGTTTTGGACACAGCACCAGTTTCGTGGTCGCGCCTAAAAAAATCTATTGCCCCCTTGTGGTCTGAGGTTTGTAATCGCCAGGGCAACACAAGAGCACACATAATGTATGTACAACGGGACCACGCGTTGGCCAAGTGTTCGCGTCTGCGTTTGCGTGATTGCGTGAAGTATGTTCCGGCCTTTAATGCACGTGACGATGTGGGCACGCCGAAGTGCGTAGGCACAACTAATCACACACACATAACAGATCACCATTACTTAAAACATAGACTCAGATGAATAATTAATATGAACCCCATGAAATGACTGTTTTTTAAATGAATTATATAAGTAGGGTGGCCAGACATCCCATTTTTTCCTGCGACAGTCCCGTATTTAAGCACTTTTTCTAGTGTCCAGACTTATACTGAAAAAATCGTGTTTTGTCCCATATTTCCCTTCTCCTAAAATTTCTCTATCGCCAGAGCAGCTTTCTCAGTCATGTGAGTATTCTAATCAAAGATAGCCAAGGATACGGCTTTAAAAAACAATAAAATCACACCGTGTTATTTGAAGTACATGACTGGATTAAACTATCCAATCACAATCCCCTATCAATAGACATCCAGTTAGCGAACTGATTGAAGAGTCAGTTTGAAAGATGAATTTCACATATGAAATTGCGGCTGGAAAAAAATGTCAAGGAAGTGTGCATGTACGTTTAACGAGGATCTTCAAAAAGAGTTTAAATTTCCAAAAAAAAGGAGTCACAAAAAGAGCCTAGTAAAGTGAGGTGTGAGATTTGTGGAGCTCACTTTTCCATCACCCATGGAGGCCGCACCGACATCACGCAGCATGTTCATACAAAAAAGTATGTGGATGCTGCTAAAAGTGAGTGTGCCACACCAAGTGTTAGTGATTTTTTTTTGTGAAGCAAAGTTCCGAATCTGACAAGGTGCATGCAAGTGAAGGATGTTTTGTTAATCATTCTGTTGTGCACGGCAATAGTTTTCGGTCGGCTGACTGCACTGTGAAATTGATCAAGAAATTGTATGATCTGAAATTTTCTTCTGCCCGCACCAAATCTGAAGCTGAAATATGCAATGTACTCACTTTTGTGCAGCTGGACTATCAGAAATTACTGCAGCATGGCAACACACGTTTCCTCTCTCTTGGTCCAGCTCTTGAAAGAATACTACACATTTTTAATGGTCTGTGTGCATACTTTCTTTCTCATGAAAAATGCCCAAAGTTTCTAAGAGACAATTTCTGCTATCCTTGCACTAAACTTTGGATTGGCTTCACACTCAAGCAAACAGCCACTTTTAACCATGCACTGAAGATAGTAGAGCAAGACCACATATCAGCCACAGAAGAAGCTTTGTCACATTCATGACCTGAGAAAAGACTTGCTGGCCAGGCTGGAGGAATCATTCATACCCTCTGACATTAAAAAGCAGTTGGATGTCCTGGTTGAAGCTGGTGACCTGTGAGCAGATGATTTATTTTGTGCAGTGAGTGAGCCCTACTGAGAGACATCCCAGAGTGGAAAGACATTCAGAGCAGCCTCGAACACTTCTACTCCAGATTCCCCGCTCTCAGTTTGATTAACGAAACCCCTCTCTTTGTCGTCTGTTGTGCACAATGTTCAGGAGCGGGTTTGGCCATTAGCAATAATTAATAATAATCAAAGATATTTACTAATTATTAAAATCAATAGAACATTGATTAGAATCAGTGTTAGCTTTTTAATCCTTTAAATCAACAATCATCAAAGATAACCATCAATTATCAAATTCAACAGAATATTACATTATTTTCCAAAGATAATCATTAATTATTAAAATCAATGGAACATTGATTAGAATTAACACTAGCTTATTGATCCTTCAAATCAACAATCATCAAAGATAATTATCAATTATCAAAATCAATAGAATATTAATAAGGATTAATATCACCGGGGCACCACCCTGGGATCAGGGACTAATAACCAGACAGTATAACAGTCTCAATATAGGCTTGTTTTCTTAGGAAAGTCGACGTCCGGAGAACATCGACATTCAAAAGTAAAACAATGAAGGCTTGAATCTGAGCACTGACATTCCCTGCCAGCCCTTGACACAGGTGTATGCAAAACAAACCAAAACACTTCTCTTTGAAATATAACAAAGTTAATATCAATTAATAATCAATACAATGCAGTCAATAAACTTCTGATTTACAACTACAAACTAAACAGTGACATGATTAGATATGGTAACAAAATAAATCTATAATACATGAGAGGAAGATTTGTGTGTGTGTGTGAATGAGTGTGTGTGTGCATGTGTAAGGAGTGAATGCCGTCTGCCCGTTTACCGCGTGTCTCCGCTTGTACGATAATTTAGGGAGAAAAATGAGCTTTATCGCCAAGTTATCTACTAGCCAAATGTGTGTGCAGGTATGTTTGTGAGGGGTCGCGTGTGTGTGCGGTTAGTACGAGAGAGAGAGAGAACAGAGTGAGTGAAAGCAACTGTTAGTTTATCACTCAGAGATGCGGCGTATGGCTCGTAAACCGTCCCGCGGTCTTTGGTTGTTTAATGGTTAAACTCAGTGTGCCGGTCTCACCTGTGATGGTGGAAATACACAACAGTCCAACGTGGTTGGACTACAACACAGCAAATCTCATTCGTGATAACAGTACGCTACAGTAATACCTTGAGTATTATTAGCAGCAATGAGCAGACTCAGCGGTCCGTAAACTGTACACGAAATAACCCTGATACACAAGAATGACAGTCTATAATAATCTATCTCTGCCCAGACGTAAACCTCTTACTTGAATCGCATGAGGACGTGGGCTGAATGTGTGTTCGTCCGTTGTTTGACTCAGTTCTTCGAAGCTCGGGTGATGACGGGAGGCCACTTCCTCACTCTGTTGGCTGGCGGTACGGCTTCAGATTCTCGGCGGGCTGGCGGAGAAATCAGCGAAGTCGACTTGGTTGAAGAGGGAAGAGAAATCTTCTTCCTTCACTTCTGCAGGCAAACGGGTGAAGAAACGGATTGCTTGGCAGTCTCCTTTGGATCCATTAGCGTGTTCGGTAGAACACAGAGAGATCTCAACTCGTCCAGCGAGATGGAGATTGTATGGCCACAGTTTCAAGTTGTACGTTACTTCCTTATGCAACGAGGCTACACCTGAGCGCAGCAATGAGCTGTGTCTAGACACTGCACGGCATTGTTGCTGGAAGCAATGCCCAGAAGGAGGTTTTTCTACTCCCGATGACGTCATGGTTGAGGACGCGTTCTGTCTTGCGCCTCATCCAATAGGAGTTGAGAGTTCGATCCTTCAGAATTGCACACATAGGTGCAAAGCGAGCAAGGCTTCATGGGATTTGTAGTCTGTTTTGGACTCCCTTTGTTTGATTTTGGCACAATTGTTGTAGTTTGGCTTGATGAATGTATGTAGGCCTGCCTTTGTCTTATATCTGAATGCATGAGGCCCAACACGTCGCATCACAGAGTGGAACATGAACAAGATGGCCATGTCTGAGAGATGGACAGACGTTTTTCGTGAGCTGGAGAGCAAGACCCTCAACTTTGGAGTCTTAGCCAAGGTTGTAGAGTTTGTTTTATGCCTGCATGGGACATCTGCATCTGTGGAGCATGCATTCGCAGCATGGACAATGTATAAATCTCGACTCAGTTTAACAATCATGAAGGCAATGCTTTTCATACGTCTTAATTGTGGACTGGACTGCTCTGCATTTTACGATAAACTCTTGAAAGACAAGCACACACTAAGAAAAATAGCTGCCAGCGAAAAGGACAAGGTGACAATAGTTACAGATGCGGATGCACCCTCTACTTCGCATTGATCTGAGCCTAGGTAAGGATACGTCAATTTAATTTTTGCTGGGAGGGGGTTGTCCCGTTTTCCACAAGTAGGAAACTGGTCACCCTATATAAAAGGGAATTCTATGCAAAGTCATAAACTTGAATTATTATGAACATTTCCCTCTGTAAATAAAGTGACTATTTTATAACAATTTCTTTGTCTCCATTATTTGATATAATCTCTGTAAATACCTTTTTAATTTACCAAAATTATATTTTTACAGCATACCACACTAGCTTTCTAATGGTATAATCATTATGTTTCTTTCCAGAACATAGTGGAGAGTGAGACTTGTTGTCACACGAGAAAGTTGTCACACGGGCTATAAGTAACAATACGATTTGGTGTCAAAAGTCCAGCTGCGCAAATGTGTTTACTCTAGCAGTGGTTTCAAACTGCTACTTCAAATCCTTCTTAAATTAGAATATTTATTTATTTATTTATTTATTTATTTATTTATTTATTATTATTATTTTTATTATTATTTATTTATTTATTTTTGTTTTTATAAATTTTTTGTGGATTCTATTCTATATTTAAGTATATTTTCACTATCATAATGTTTTAGAGCTCTTGGGTAAACAAGCAAATAAACATAATCAAACAACACTGGCATACATTCAGGCAAGTGTCAACTATTTTATGAAGTTATATATATATATATATATATATATATATATATATATATATATATATATATATATATATATATATATATATATTTTTTTTTTTTTTTTTTTTTTTTTACCAAAAGGTTTAAATGTAATTTTTTTACAATGGTATTTTTCATTAAAGTCACATCAGGGCATGTTGTCACATTTTTATTGGGGTAGGTTTTAAAAATAAATGTATCAAATTTTATCAAGTACAATGTTTGTTGGCCAAAATGTTTTTTGATATTTATGCATGCTACTTTTTCCATTTTTGTTGTTTCATGAATTGTTTTGTGACTCATAATTGTTTTCCTTTTTATAAATGTAGCTGAAAAGGCTGAATATAGGCTGAACAATGCAGGTGTAAATTTAATCAGAGGCATATATATTATTTTTGTGGTGGTCCTGGCGGTGGGGTGACAGGGGGAATGTATGTCCCCCAATGTTCACATCAAACCTACATCACTGGTTTGGTGGCAGGTTCCACTGTGACAACTTACCCCATATAGTGTGTCAAAATCCTTGCTATTAAGGCAAGTTGTCATACAATGTCAATGTGTGTTCAGTGAACTGTATCTTATCCCCCCCCACCCAATTTAAATGTTTTTATTATTATTATTATTATTATTTACTTCAGTGAATACAAGTCAATGTTTTTCTTGGTCAAAGCAACTCAAAATGTTGTAGCAAGTCACATATATTCTTTTCAAGCGAAAGGCAGGCAGCCCTTTACCGCTCTGGAAGTGATGAACGTGTGTGTCCAATCAGGTGTTGAGGAGGTTAAAGGGGGGCGTGGCAGTATTTAACCTCCAAGAATATCATACTGGAGCTCAGAGAGGATGATGGGAAGGCAGGTTGGAAGGGGGTATAGTCTGGGGCCATCTGTATAATTGTGTGTCTCTACTGCACCACCTGGCCCTTTGGCTTGACCCAATGAAGCGAGAGATCCAGAGAGAGAAAGAGATAGAGAGAGAGAAAGACTTGGTCTAGACATGCATTAGTTCATCAATGAATACTCCTCTCCAGTGCTTAACACAAGCTATTGATCCGCTCCAAACACACGTACACAGCCACAGAGTGTCTCTCTCTTACCTATGGATTATCTCCAGTCTATTCATATTGATTCACTCCACCTCTTGATCATTGGAGAGAGCTCTAAACACTTATTTGAAATTATAATCCACAAGACTAATGTCATAATTGGCCTCTGTTGATTGGCTAGAACAGGTGGTGAGAGCTATTCTTCAATTCTGACCTCTTAGTGTTAGCCACCACTAATCTGCTAACTCATGAACAAAATAGCACCACACTATCAGGCAGCAGTAGACAGATTACAGAGAGAATGAATGAACGAGACCATTTAATATATATACAAAACAGAAAATGCATATATATGTTGTATGAAAAATGAACATTAAATGCTGCTAATTGTTTGTTTCGTTGAGTAATGAAGAATGTCATGAATGTCGATTACATGTCAGGGTGTCACTGGTTAGGTTATTTGAGTTAAAATGGCAAGGGGACATAGTGTAATATTCAGTGTGTTTGTGTGTGTCAGGGGAGTAAGAAGTCACTATGAAGATTGACAGATATTGATCTCTGGTTCTCTGTGGAAAATGTTCCTTACATGATTACTGCCAATCAATAAGACTGAGGTAAATATTGTTTTGCAAATGTTTGATGTTAGATGCAATCATATAGAGCATTACAGTTTAATAATATGAAAGAGAGGGTTAGCCATTGCCACAGATTTTCTTCTTCTTCATTTTTATTTTATTTTTTTCCCCCTAAATGCCCTTGTTCTGTTTTTGATGTTTCATTTGTGTTGGATTGTGTTTGTACACCAACAATCTGAAATGTGTGTCTATGCCTATTTATGCACATATAATGTAGATGTGTACAAGTGTGATTGTGGATCTAAATGAGACTATAGCCTGCTTAATGTATCCACCTTACTCTCTCAGACCAAAGAAAAATTAAGAGGGGAATTTATAAAAATAAAAATAAAAAAACAGTTACTCATCAACGATGCCTATTGGTGTTTATTATCTTTATTATGAATTGATTATATCTTTATAATCAAATTAAGAGGAAATTGTTTGTTTCAAAACAACAAGGGAAAAAAAGGATATACTATTATTCACCTACAATAAAAACACCAGCAAACCTGTGGGTAATTGTTGTTACTTATTTTATGTGCAAAATCCTTAAAGCACATTAAATAAAACTACATTAAACAAAAAGAAAACAACATTTAATGTTTTCAGTATAAATAAACATCTGCTAATATCATAAGTGGACCTCAGGAAAAATAAAGCGATCAGCAATGTGATGTGATCCTTTTAACGGCGTATGATAATCTGTAAACTCCCCACTTAAATTCCTGCCACATTATTGCATATGTTTATGTGTTGCAGTGGAGTTTGATTTAGCTGAGTTAAGAGTTTTCTAACTGTTTGTTCTCTGATAACAGGTGAAACAGGAGTTATTTTATGCTGTAGAGCTTGGAGAAAATCTGCACATGAACATAATCATTATAGGCTGTATTTGAACCAAATGGCAGTTCAGAACATGCTGACATCACCCACGCATATGACAACAGAGGTAAACCCCTGGAGCTGACAAAGAAAGAGTGGGAAAAGAACATTTCCTCTCCGTCGCATGGGCCTGTACACACAAACACACACGGAGCATGTGTTCTGCACTTCAGAATTCACACTGCATTTTGATTTGAACTTGACAGGCTTTCTGAAGTTCTATTCTAAATCAGAGAGCAGCAATGAGAATGTTCAACTCTCAGAATAAGGAGGGACAGGAGAGAGTGCAGGGAGAAAAAAAGAGAGAAAACACAAACACAAGAATAAAACAAATACATGAATAAATAAATCAACATTTTATTTTGCCTGAGAGACAGAAAAAGAGCATGCAGAAATTGCAGTGAGAAATGTTTAATGCAGAAATTTCAGTCATTAAAGTTAAGGGATTGTTATTTTTCCCTTTTCAAAGTAAATTTTTTGCAATAGGTGTAAATAGCACCTGCCACACAGTGTGGCTATTTGTTTTTCCAATAGTCTGGTTGAAACACCAAAACTGAAGACAAACTACACCCTCAAGTGTTGCTGCAGTGACATGGTGTGTAACAATGGTGTGGATATGCTTTTTTCGTGTGGCTGACCCAGGTTCAATTCCCCCTTTTGTCCCACTTTTTTCCCATACAGTTTCCTGTTTCTACTCTTAATATTTCCTTTAATACTACTCATAACAATAAATAAAAATAATATAAAAGTTTATTTCCTCGCAGTGATTTGGTCACGGTGATGGTCGGGGAGTTGAGAGAAAGGTCTGATCCTGGTAAAATTAACCATGGTTTTATTATAGTAATACTGTAGTTACCATGTTTTTGAAGGAATAAATAGTTCCCTTTCATAGGAACTCCAGCTGCATATGAACACTATGGGACACCGTCTGAGTGTCACGTGGTCTGAAGCCCTTATACAATCATGCCAATTTATTGGCTGATGGCGCTTAAGCGACGCCCCTAGGGAGCTACATCACGGGCTCTGTGAAGGCGCTCACTTTTGCGCCATCGAGTCAGATATTCTGTTCTTCAGTGCACTATTTTGTCTAAGCCCGTGTTTGCTTCCAGCGACTCACGTCGAAGCGAGGATTATCAATTCTCCCTTTTGAGTGGTGAACACGTAAGGACATCGTTTATACAGGGTAAATATCAGAGCAATTTTATTTGGGTTTTTCCAAACTTTACAAGGGTCCGACAGGGACAGTGGCGATTTTCGAGGCTCACAATTTCTCACCACAAGGCGTTATCACCACTTGTTCCAGTTCCACGGCCTCCAGATTTGGAGCTCCATGTGTGGGAGCCATTTGGGATTTCGGCTTTGTGTCTGAGAGAATTGGAGTGCGAACGGACATTGGATTCTTCCTTGTGTTTGCTGTCCTCCCCCTGAGTGAAAGCACGAGTCTCGTCGGACGTGCTCTGAGGTCTAGCTCGGCAACCATTTTCTGACAAACAAAGCATGCGAAATAGATACCATGCATGTCTTGAGCCGTCACCATAAAAAATGCTGTATGAGAGAATTCTTCGTTGGAAGGGAACAAATTGGCCACTTTGTTCCTAATGTCTTTTTCTGTGTCGTTCTGGGAAAATGCACATGAATAAGACAATTGAGGAGTGGCCTCGGCCTTTCTCTGTCTCCCCTCCCCATTCGAATCGAACTGCTCGTGGCGGAGGGGATCATGCATGGACCGGTGAGACCGGCCACAGAACGAGGGGGCTGGAATAAGAGAATATTCCTCAAAGGAGTGATGGCGAACCAACAGGTGGAGTGCTTCGTCTGTGCCATTATTCTTTCAGGATTCTATCAGGAGATGCAAGGTATTTTAACTAATTTTTTCTTTCACCCATTCGTGGACCACGCGGGCGTTCTGGCGAGACATGAGACGCACTGCTATCTCTGCTCATTTTTTCAGTGACAGCATGGATGGCGCTCTTTTCAGTTAGCTGTTGGATCTACACATGATGGTTTTGCAGTCCAATTAAGCGCATCGCATTAAGGAAAGCCTTTGAGTTAATATCGGCTCTGTTTGGACTTTCCATCGTAGGTCTACACACAAGCATGATGGGCTTACTGTGTAACGATAATGAGGATAAGCCCCCATTCATTGAATTAAATTAGACTGTATAAACGTATCAGTTTCTCTCCTGTTTGCCCTTTGGTCAGTATCGGGATGAGTTCGCCATTGTAAACACCTCGAACATCCGACAACCCAAAATATGGTACATTTTCCCCTGCAGCTTGCTGGGGAGCGAACATTAAAAAAACGCTTCCCGAATTCAGCTTCTGTCTCCATGACCAAAGGTTTCGAGACATGCATAACAGCATTTGATGTTCATCAAGTACAAGTGTACATAAAACACAGTGAACATAAGCACCACATGTTGTCCCCCCATAAAGAATGCTGGTGCCGTTGTGGTGAACCAGTTTTCTCAAATAAACATTCCCCCAATGCTCATAAACTTTTACCCATACAAAATACTAGGTAAAAGGTTTATTCTGTCAAAATCCCTGCTGTGGATACATTTGAGGGTACTCATCATTTATGCCTAAATTAGATAGTATTGGATTAAGTATTGGAGGAGCAAAGGTTTCTCTCCGCTGTGCCACTGGTTCTGGTTCAAGAAAACAAAGCGCACCATCTAGTGGTTACAGGCTGCGCTGCAGGCAAGAGCCATGCATTAATTCCTCTGTCTGCCCGTCTGTCTGCTTGCCATAATCTGAAGGGCGTTTTGAGCTGGGTACTTCAAATGATAAGCATGGTTCTGTCATTCAATTCAGGCGGCTTGCATCCCATTCTGGATTTGAGATGTTTTAATTTCACTCTAATGAAATGTCAATTCAGAATGCTAACACAGAAACAAATAATGTCACAAGTGCAGCCGGTGGACTGGTTTGTGACAATATATTTGAAGGACGCTTATAAGAAAATAAAAGAAAATTAAAAATAACTTCCATATTCAAATTGCGCCGAATCACAGATGTTTTCTCATATTTGCTTTCAGGGGCAAAGCGTACCAATTTTGCGTCCTTCCATTCGGACTTGCACTGGCACCATGCATTTTCAAAAAACAAAATTTTGAGGCTTAGTCTCCGTGTGGGCTAACACCAAGCAATTGTTGAGATAATTCAAAACGTGGATGCCTTGAAGCCTCAAGGGTTACCCTAACCCTAACCCTAGCCCTCAAGGCTTCAAGGCATCCACGTTTTGAACTATCTCAACGATTGGTTGGGGTTAGCCCACACAGAGACATTGGCTGTCCAGCATCGAGATGTCATTTTCAGGCATTTGAGCAATCTAGGGCTGTGGGTAAACCTAGACAAGAGTGTTCTGTTGCCAGGGCAACAGGCTACTCTGTTACCATGTAAATGGACAACAGGACGGTGGTGTCCTACATCAATTGCCAGGGAGGAGTGTGCTCTCATGCCATGCTGAGGCTGGCACGTCGCATTCGTCTGTGGGCATGGGACAATATGAGGTCTCTATGAGCCATACATGTTCTGGGTCGGTTGAATTTAAGGGCAGATCTCCTTTACATCCTCAGATTATGGAATTGAAGGTTTGGCAGAGCGGAAGTGGACCTGATCACTTCAAGAGAGACGTCACACTGTCCCCTCTGGTTTTCCCTCTCGCCCCCGGCACCGCTGGTCATCGATGCATTGGCGCATCAGTGGCCAACAGCGTGCCTTTACAAATTTCTACCGATCAGTCTGCTGCACAGGGCAGCATTTGGCACCCCCGGTCGAACTTGTGGAAGTTATGGGTATGGCCCCTCAATGGGGCACTCTTTTGAATGATGGGCTATCCCCCGCTGTGGTTGATACCATTCTAAATGTTAGAGCTCCATCAACTAGGATGCTTTACACGTTCACCTATCGGTACAGTGCTGGAATTTTTGTTGGAGCAGCTCGGGGCCAGGGTTGCCCCGGCAATGCTTAAAGTCTATGTCGCCACTATAGCGGCTGAGTATGCGCTTATCAGTGGAGTCTCTGTCAATAGACAGTCTCTTTTCTTTCATTTTATGCAAGGAGTACACAGGCTTAGACCTTTTCGACCTATCTGCATTCCTTTATGGGATTTATCTGTTGTTTTAGAGGCGCTCTCGGGTGCTCTGTTCGAGCCCTAGGCAACAGTCACTGATACATTTTTTATTCTTAAAACGGCCCTGCTAGTGGCATTGGCATCGTTTATAAGAGTTGGTGATTTGCATGTCCTGTCGATCAATCCCTTATGTATGGATTTTGCGCCAGGGTGTTCAAGGGGTTAAGACCTAGTTTGGGCTATTTTCTCAAGGTTATTTCAACATCATTTTGCTTGCAAACTATAAATTTTCAGGCTTTCTATCCTCCCCCATTTGAGTGAGAGGAGCATGAAAGGTGGCATATGCTTTGCCCAGTTTGGGTGCTGCAAGTTTATGTTGACCTTACTAGCCAGTGGCGTAAGTCAGAACAGTTGTTTGTGTGTTTTGGTGGTTGCATCAGGGGTGTTTTGGTTTCCAAGCAAAGACTGTCTCATTGGCTTATTGATGCAATTTTAAGTGCTTACGAAGCACGCAGTTTACCTTCGCCTTGGGTATTCGAGCCCATTCTATGAGGAGCATGGCATCCTCATGGCTAGAGGTGCATCCTTGGAGGACATTTGTATGGCGGCAGGGTGGTCCTCTCCGCATACATTTGTTAGATTTTATAATCTAGACGAGGGATTGACTCCTGCTTCCCAGGTTTTTTCTGTTGGAACAGGAGTAACCTCATAATTCCTTCTTTTTATTCGGATGCTTTAGCTCACTTGTGCACCACTATATCCTTGCCACACAGGCTTAGATAGTTGGCAGCTACTGTTCGTATGGTATGAATGTATATTGTTCCCATAGCGTTCATACGCAGCTCGAGATCCTACGAAAGGGAACGTCTCGGTTACGTGGAACATAACCCTGGTTCCCTGAGTGGGAATGAGACACTGCATAGCTGGCTATACTCTCTAGCAGCTGACTCAAAAATCTGACTCGATGGCGCGAAAGTGAGTGCCTTTCAGGGCTTCAGACCACGTGACACTGAGATGGTGTCCCATAGTGTTCATACGCAGCATCTCATTTCCACACAGGGAACCAGAGGTATGTTCCACGTAACCAAGATGTTTTCATGCAATTAACCATATTGTAACTACAGTAATTTGGTGTTACTACAGTAATATAGTAATCATGTTTAATGTTGTGGTTACTATGATTTTACAACAAAATTTCATGGTGATATTATAGGCCTTATTCATGTTAGCACCATCTTTGATTTTTAATGGGAATGACAATGAGGCTGTGAGGGATAGACTCACCATCTCTTCATTGACATGAACTGTATAAAGCTGTATAAAGCTCTTAGATCACATCTGATTTTCCACAACTCATGTTGTCTGGAGTTCTTTGTATACTGAAAGATCTTTGAAAGATATTTTGTCAATGTTTTGTCCACGGAACGATCCAAAAACACTTTAAACTGCAGTACAGCCCATTGAAGAGACTGTAAGTCTATCCCTTATAGCCTCGTTGTCATTCCCATTTAAAATCAAAGGTGGCGCTAACGTGAATAATGTCTATGGGTACTGTGGTATACACCATTGTTAATTTTTGTAAGAGAAGGTTAGGCTTGTGTTTAAGGGTAGGGGTTGGTGTAGGGTGTCTCTGGGACTCTAAATAAACACAATTAACATGCTGCAGTGATGCCCCTTTACTGTATGTGAGTATTTAATTAGGGGTGCAAATAGCATTTAACACAATTTGCAATTAGTGCAATGAAGATGTTTTTTGTTGCTTTTTACACTTCGTGCAAATAGCCTCTGCTTTTCATTTCCCCTTGTCAGTTATTTTGCAAGTGAAAAAGTTTCCAGTTGCACTGTGTTGAACTTGTATTGGCAAAACAATTGCAGCTTAGCTATGGACAATTAAGAACAATGAAAAAAATAAAAAAATAAAATAAAACAGAAATATTTAGCTATATTTATCCAAAATCAATAAAGAATGAAGCTAAACAAAATAAATTAGTAAATATATATATACAGTATATTATATATATATATATATATATATATATATATATATATATATATATATATATATATATATATACATTATATGGCCAAAAATATGTGGACACCCCCTTCTAATTAAAGAGTTTGGTTACTCCGTTAATATCAGTGAAGATAAATCATAATTCTACTCCAAACAATGGAATTCTAGGGCATTCGGTGCTTCCAACTTTATGGCAACAGTTTAGGTAGAGCCCTTTTCTATTTCAGCATGAAAATGCCCCTGTGCACAAAGCAAAGTCCATAAAGAAATGGTTTACTGTGTCTGATGTGGAAGAAATTGACTAGCCTGCACAAAGCCCAGACCTGAACCCCACTGAACACCTTTGGGGTGAATTGTAATGCCAACTGAAAGCCAGGCCCCATCGCCCAACATCAGTGCCAGACCTCAGTGATGCACTTGTGTCTGAATGGGAACAAATCCCTGCAGCCTTGTCACTACATACATTACAGTGGAAAGCCTTCCCAGAAGAGTGGATGTTGTTATTGCACCAAAGGGGGAAACTGATGCCTATGGTTTTGAAATTGAAGGTTCATCAAGCACATATGGTGTCCACAGACTTTTGGCCACATAGTGTATATTTATTATTATTATTATTATTATTATTATTATTGTACAATTAATATTATTATTATTAATAATAATAATAATAATAATGTACTTTATAATGACTAAGAAAATAGACATGGCAGATTATACTCACTGTCTGTCATATGGTGGTTGGACTTTTATGTGTTAATACATTCAATACATTCAGGAAATACAGCTTTGTTTCTACTTCATTATGCTTGCAAGGTCTCAATATTTTCTTCCTCTCTCTCTTTTGTTCACCACTCTCTTACACACTTGTGCAGTTTCCCATGTTCCAGCATAAAGATTAGTATGTGTTTGCTGGCTGGGTTGCTGGTCTTTGATCAGGTGATAAGTGTTCTCATAGTTTCATGGTTGGACGAAATCCTTTCACTCAAACACAGACCTACAAATGACCTAACAATGTCCCATCTGCCTCTCTATCTCTCCCTCTCACTGAAAGAATTTTCAGCACCTGACCTCTGAGCTGTCTTCTAGGTGTCTTCAATTCAGCTTTCTGATATTCTGAGTTCAACTGAAATGCATAAATCGAGAATGAAACTCCAAATATTTCAGACATATCTGTTATACAGTATATAACAGTGTTCTTTGTTACAAATCATATTCCATTTAATGCGTTCTCCAACCCAGCTTATGTTTCTGTGGCATGATGAATGTCACCAAACTTCTCATTAATCAAAGAGGTTGTATCAGCAGTCAGACAGGACATGTCAATCTCCTTCCTGTTCATATTCAGATCTTCCTGACCTGAAATAGAATGGCATTTCTGGCCTCCATCTGCAGAGACAGAGAGGTCAACAGCTCTCAGCCTGAAATGATCCTTTTTAGACAAAACCCATGGCTGACAGGGAGGAATGTGGTTTGATGCAGCAAAGCAGACTTTCTAGAACTTTCATTCATCTCTTTGAATGTTGTGCATTGCAAACACCACATTAAAGTCTCTGTAGGAGAGAGCAAATGAATAGATATATAGCCTAAATCCCCCATGCCGCTAATAATACGATGATGCTTACAGCAACACAGACATGTGATTATATGTTGCTGTGATGCAATACTTTTTGTTGTCTCATGAAGTTAAGCAGTGCTGCTGGATTGAGCCCAACAGGTGAGGTAATTCTAAGAGAGCCAGGGGTTTCAAATGAAATTCCAAACTGTTATTCTCATCCTGTTCGCTAATCACCACCAGACCCCTTCACATTACAAAGTCTGTCCTTTTAATACCGTTTCAAATAATAAGTATTTAGTTTGGATTTACTCAAAGCTGTGCAAGCCATAAAACTCTTCAAAGTGCGGTGTAGCCTTTCATTAGGGATCCCCAGGATGCTGTCCCCTGTCTCTGTTCTTCATTAAAAACAAATCACTCTGCCTTTTACCTGAGCGCTTTACTGCTGCAGTAGCTGTGAAAACAGCTGTAAAAAATTGCTACCGACCCACAGATTATCTTGTTAACATGCGTAAACAAACTGTTGTTAATTTTCCCCATGAATCTAGTTTTCAGATAAAGGAGTAGTTTACCCAAAAATGAAAATTCTGTAATAATTTACAAAACTCATATGACTTTCTTTCTTACAATGTAAACAAAAGAAACAAATTATAATCCGGTCTGTCTTCTGAAAACAATGGCAGTTGAAAAGAACTCACTTTAAATCTTAGAAAAGCTCCCAAAAGTATCACAAAAGAAGTCATTTGATTCATGCATCATATTCTTAAGTTATGTCTTCTATTAAGTCTTCTAGAGACATATGATAGGTTTTGGTAAGAAACATAGCAAAATTTCAGACATTTTTCAGTGAAAATACTGACGTCTGTTGCATGTTCAAAAGATTTTTCACAGTGGCTTGTGTTTTCGCACGAGAACTTGTGCTATTTACTGCTAAAAAGTCATATGGGTTTGGAGCAACATGAGGGTGTGTAAATTATGACAGAATTTTCATTTTTTAGTGAACTAGACCTTTAAAGCACCGAATGTCGAAAATATGCTCAACTTTAATAAGAATATTGAGTTCTTGTTGACCACATAAGCAAAACCACACACAGTTTCACATTCCTAAATATGTTTGAAATTGAATCCAAATTTTTTGAAAATGAACTTCTATAGATAATCTTCTCTTTTCCTTAAAATAAATAAATAAATAAACATGTTGTGTTTGAGACAACATGAGACACTGACCACAGCCCATCATTCTGACAGAGGGGGTCAGGTATTTGACCCTGCTGACCTTTGACCCCTGGCTGATTGAAGTGACAGCTTGTTCTGACTCGATGGAGGGTTGAAATGATGTGAAGTGGATGTATGTGTGTTGACGTTATTGTCACAAGCAATTATATGCATTTTATTGTAAATGGTTTGGGTTATAAAGCATGTGCCAGCAAAGTGTAAAAGTGTTTAAACATGAGTGTGTTGACAGAACAAAATGTTGCCAGCAATAAGTGTCACGTAGTGAACTTGAGCTATGATACTTCAAAGAGGGATGGAGATATGTGTTTAATATGTTAGGTCATATTTGTTAAACATGTTTTGTTTTTGTTTGTTTTTTTCACATAGGCGATTAGAAAATATTATAATCTCGTATTTGTCCTACACCTCTATGATCATACTTCATCATTCTCATTATTATTCCTTAAACAAATGCCTACGATACCATGTGGCCACAGATTAATGTAATGACCTGTCTAGTTTTCCACCCTTGTCTATTCCCCAAGGTCACATGTCCTCTTTCTGTCTCACACCACCCTCTCCCTTCAGCATTCTCAAATGTTCTGCATCGCTCAGCGTGGCCTCCTGACTAATCCCCTCCCGGCCGAGCACCCCGGGCTCAGTCCACATGAGAAGCTCATGTTGAAACTGGACCCTACACTTTGGCCCTGATAGGCACATCGATAACAGTCCAGTGCCTGATTTCAGCGTACCGGCCTCGTCGCAAGAATTCCACTTATACATCAACACAAACCTATTAGTGGCCAGGACTCAAAGACCCATCTTTGCAACAGGCTCTGGGTCAAGACGGGTACAGACTGTTTAATTTGCCTGTATATAAAACTCCTCAGTCAGAGCTTTTGCTGGTGCCTGCCGCTTTGGTTAAGAACCAAGTTTTACAAATTAAATGAACAGTTTTGTCTTACACTTGCCTTTGCATGATTGTCATTCATGCTGGACTATCAGAACATTGGAGAAGTGCATTGTGAGATATCAAAATACCATGGTATTCCTCAACAAGCACTCGCAACCAATCAGAGCACAGCATGTGTTTCCAATAATTACATCTGTTGATAGATTGGGGCTAGAGAGAGAGAGAGAGAAAGAGAGAGGTGGGGCCGAGGATGAGAACGTTTGAGGACGGAGTGTTTCTCAACTTTAGAGAAATGTCAATTACTCATTAGTGCCTCAAGGCAAAGAAAGAGAAAATGATTGATTTTGCTGTTAGGCATTGTAAGACAAGACAACAATTCTGTGCCTGTCAAACAAGTTAATTAAGGACTCCAAATGTGCCATTACAGAATTAAAATGTGAGTAGATTTTCAGCTGCCAAAGCAGAACTTGTTTGTGTTGAATATGCAACATATTTGTGAATAGGAAATAATCTCTCTCTATCTTGGTTTCACTCTGCCCCATATGAATAAACACACACACACACACACACACACACACACACATATATATATATATATATATATATATATATATATATATATATATATATATATATATATACAAATGTTTGATGTACAGTACATGGATTAGGGGTAGGTAAAAATATTGTTTTTCAGATGCATCGCGATCTTCATTTGAACGAACTCAATATTGATTCTTAAATCCCAAGATCGATATTTCACTCTATGTGCAACCCTCCACTTCAATGAGAGGAAATCACTCACATTTGCGACCAAATTTTGCGCACTGCAACTAAAGTGAATATATTTGGCAACTGGCTGGTAAATGTTTACATTTCAATCTAATTGTGTAGTTTAGTCATGAAGTGTTCAGCTGTGAGATCCTTTCACAGTGTGTTGAGAGTAAAAGTTGTTCCGTGTAATGTGTGTTCAAGGACGAGATCCATACGACCCATTTGTCATTTAATACTGTCTCTTTTAATACCCTTTCTGTTCTTTACAGTCAATTGTTGATAAAAAAAAATTCTAATCATGCATCGCACAGATGAGGAAAAGCCATTAGAGTCCTCTCTAGTTAACATGCGCTCATTTAAGGGCGCTGTTTACAGAAAGATTAAACATGGTTGTTTAATGAGACAGTACTGGTTTTAGCACATGTTCAACAAATCAGTGTAAATATTTGTAAATAGTACACATTATGCAGTTTAACTATAAATACGTAACAAAAACAATATATGAAATATAATATATTATTTATTGATTGAATACATTTATTTGTTCATTTTTAAAAAGCCAAAATGTGACCAAAATGATGAAAAAGTACTAAAATATAATTAGTAAAATTAATATGTTCCTAAAGAACCTAGTTAAAAGGTCCCCTGTATAATTAACAGCATTAGCTGTTAATTATACTGTAAGCAAAAGCAAATGTAAGCAAAAGGGACATTATAACTTAAATAAACCCATAAGAATCGACACTGAATCTAATCTAATCGAGAGCTTGTGAATTGGAATCGAACTGAATCGGGAAATATGTATCAATTCCCAGCCCTATCATGGATGGTTTTTCAACTTCTGGCAATCTGCTGTCCCAGGGATGGATTTTTATTAAAACAGATTTTATTCTTTTTTCTTCTTCTTCTTGTTAAATGAATGTCATGTCAAAACTAACTTGGGAACTTTTTACATGGCCTTCATCATTTAATTCTGATTTTAAAAAACAAGCAAAAAAAAAAAAAAAAAAAAAAAAAAACTTTTATGTATAGATTTTATTGCCTAGGGCTTGTCCTAGACCCTGACTTTCAGTAATAAACTGTGAAAATACATTATAAAAATGCAAATGATTTCATATTTAAAAACTATGATGAGTTAAACAATGAGTGAATAAAAAAATAAATAATTTAAATATTTATTGTGTGAAAATGATTTAATTTTTTTATTATGTCACTTCAAACAATTCTGCCCCTAATAAAGTTTTCTTTTTAAGTTAGTGTACTTGTTAAAGGGTTACTTCACCCCATTTACTCACCCTCATGCCATCCCAGGATGTGTATACTTTCTTTTTTAAGCAGATCACAAACAAGAATATTTCAGCTCTGTAGGTCTATACAATGCAAGTGAATGGTGATCAGCAATTTAAAGCCCCAAAATGCACAGACAGTCGTAATAAAAGTAATCCATTCGATTACTTTTAAGTTCAATATTTTAGTCCTTTTCACTATAATTGTTTACTTATGGTCGCTCTCCAATGTACGTCCACGAAGGGACTCAGTTCACGATGCCTGTCATGTGACGTAAGCGCGTTGGCATGTTCACGCGAGAACTGACATGATACAACCGGAAGTGCAGCTCGATTTGTTTACAAGAGAATGCTGTTCACAAGGTTCCCTGCAGGAAAATCCAGCTTAAATGGATAGTTCACCCCAAAATGAAAATTCATTAATTGTTTACTCACTGTGTTGTTATAACCCCATATGACTTTCCTTTTTTTTTTTTTCTTTACAAAAAGGGAGAAATTGTGAAAAAAATTTCACACAATGGGAGATTATTGTGATCATCTCTTCTCAAAAGGATGCAAAAATATAATTCAGAAAGCTAATTAATTATCACATGAGACTCATGATTGTTCTGAAAACATACAATGAGGTTTGGCGAGAAACTAACTGAAATCTAATGTATTATTGCGTGAAACTGTTGACCCACCATTGCTCTCCTCTGCGTGTTCATGAGACTGCACGAGAGCAAGTTCAAGCAGCCTCCTCTTGCGAAATGGAGCGTTCAAGCAAAAACTTGTTTGTTTATCTAAAAATAGGTCCACAACAGCGATACTAACTACAGAACACATCACAGTTGCACAGAGAACAGAACTTACTAAATATGTCTGAAGAGTTTGTTGTCTGAGAATAGATGCATTTATATACCCAGCCTTATTTATTTGAAAATAAGTTCTCGATCAAACTGAGAGTGATAGACAGAGGAGGCTGAAGGCAGCCACAGTCATACCGTGTCCTAACCAGATGGCAAACGACACACGATAAAATGTATATTTTCTATGTTAATCAGAGTTTTTGTCATAACCAGCCATGGTGAGTGACGGTACATTCTGTCGATTGCTTGGTTACGATTTTCGACATCGCGCTGGGTAGGGATGTCCCGATACAATTTTTTATACTTCATTTTTGGTACTCGCCGATACCGAGTCTGATACCTGTTTTTTTTTTTTTTTTTTTTTCATACTCCAATATCAATAGTTTATTTCAATTTTATCATCAAAATGGTGTTTAAATAAATGAATGCATTAAAACTTTATTCAAATGAAAATATTGTATTGTTTTTTATCAGATGAAGTGCTTATATACAGAACCTCACAGCACAATCCAAAATACAACGTTGGAGTTATATTTTTGTAAAAATAAAGTACTGCATAACAGAGCATCACAGATGTTAGATAATGCACTGCTGGAAAATCCTGCTTAAGATGGTAGCTGTATTTTGGGACATGGTGGCTGGTCCAAGCTGGGACCAGCTCATGACCAGCTTGGACCAGCTAGAAACCAACTACCATGTCCCAAAACACAGCTACCAGCTTAAACTGGATTTTCCAGCAGGGCATGCTTAAGTATAATACAATTACTACTACTAATTATTATTATTATTATTATTATTATTATTATACATAACTTTACAGTAGTGATATATTTCTGTCATTTTTATTTATTTTTTTTCAGTAAATGTAGCTTTCATTTTGGCTGAGCTTTTATTTTGAAGTGTTTCTGTGTTGTTTTGACCAAAGAGCTCTTACCTTATGATGGCAGATTCCCACTCTGGAAAAGACGGTCAATATGTGACTCAAAGTGATTATTAAACGACAAAAGACTGCTATTTAATTAAATAAGTATGTACTCTATATGTGCCTCACACTACAACATGAATTTGCACTCTGTTTACTGTCATCTGCTACAAACAGAGCGTGTGATTCTCATGACGTGTTTTCCCTGTTTGATCCAAGGAGAACCTTTATAAGGTATGAGCAGCCGGTGTCAGCACAACACTGTCTCCACACTTTCACAAGCGCTCACATTTGAATTACATGCCAACTACATATTATCTCATTAAACCGCAGCTTTTGCGGTTAAATAATCTCACTAGGACATAACGTGATTTTCATTTGTGGGCTGAATGTTTACGTAATGACATTCGTGCATCAGGTGGTATCAGTTTTTGGTATCGGAGCATTTTTATGAGTATGAGTTCCAGTACATGAGCGTGGTATCGAACCCGATACCGATACCAGTATCGTTTTGATACATCCCTAGCACTGGGTAACCCCGCCCGCTTTGAAATGGAACCGGTCTAAAAACTTTCTCATAATAGTATATTGAAGTCAGCATTTCACTAGCCGCTTAAAAACTACTTGATTTTGGCCAAGAATGTTTTCGCTGACAGAGATGGGTAGTAACACACTACATTTACTTGAGTACATTTTTGTAGAATTTTTTTTTTTTTTTTTTAAGAGTAGGTTTAATAGTGGGTACTTTTTACACTTAAGTAAATTTCTAATGAAAATGTTTTACTTTTACTTCATTGCAATGTGCAACATTCCTTTCATTACATTACTTGTTTTAATTAAATAACATTTAATACATGCATAATTTATAGAGAGATTTTTGAATGGGACTTTTACGACAGCGGAACTTTGCAAGTTCATGACTGAAGCAGCAATCGCACCAAACAAACACTTTTGTCATGCAATGCAATTTTACACCAAGACAAGCTGATATTTCCAGATTAGAATTGCAGCTTCAACTTAAGAAAACTCGTTGAGGTTAGTTTTGGCGATTGTGATAACATGAGCTTGTCTGTGTTGTGGTGATGGTCATTTTCAGGGTGATTCTGTATATATGGGCTCTTATGACATCAGTTTCTATGTATACATTTTTATATCAGTGCTGAAATATATCAGTGCCTACTGTATAAATCCATGTAAACATCCACGTGAAAGGTAAATGACTTTCGCTCTGCCTATCACATGCATGCGTGACTACTGGATCACAACTCTGCGCGTGCACACTGCAAAGCAACTGTGCATTTGACAGATGCGTCGCGTTTTTCTCATGGAGAACAGAGAACAAGCTCTGAACTGAATAAACTTAACACGTTTCCAAATACAGAGATAAGGTGCAGTTTACCCTTACTGTACAGAACTAATGATCTTAATTCTTCCTACACTGAAAATACTTTAACTACACTGAACTAAGAATCCACGCAGGACTTTAAAAAGCGATAGGATTTTGAAATAGCGAAGGTAGCCATTAATAAAAGCATGATCTTGCTTCTTTTTATTCATCGTTATATATTATTGGCCCTGTGGAACATTGTTCACCGTAATAATTACTAGAAACTGGTTTCCAAACATAAATGTATGTTCTGTCATCATTTCCCCGCCCTCATGTCGTTCCAAACCTGTGTGACTTTCTGTATTTTGTGGAACCCAAAAGATGTTAGACAGAATGTTAGATACTGAATGTCTCAGTCACCATTCACTTTTAAAATATGGAGGAAAAAACATGCAGTGAAAGTAAATGGTGACTATAAGGCATTCTCTGATATCTCCTTAATTGTGTTGCATTGAAGAAAGAAAGTCATACAGGTTTGGAACAACATGAGTATAAATGATGAAAGAATTTCCAATAATAATAATAATAATAATAATAATAATTATTATTATTAAATTGTTATTATTATTATTATTATTATTATTATGTAATACATGTTACATGTGTATTATGTAATGGAATATTGGAGATTAAACATTCATTATGTTACACATGAAAGTAAATAGTTAATCGCAACGAGTATTCTTTTAATTGAATACTTTTTTACTCTTATACAAGTAATTATTAATATCACTACTTTTACTTCTACTTGAGTAATTTTTTTAATGTAATTGTACTTTTCCTTGAGTATAGTTTTTGGATACTCTACCCACCTCTGTTCACTGAGGTATCGCTGTCTTCAGTCGGAGGTCTGTCACAAATGCTCACCAATTCAGAATGGAGATGAGACATTCCCGCCTCCTCTATATCTCTGTTTGATTTAGTATTCTGTTTCAAACAAATGAGGCTGTGCATAGAAATGCATCTATTCTCCAACTACAAACACATCAGACATATTAAGTTAAGTTCAATTGGCTGGTTTGTTTGCAGCTGTGTTGTGTTCTGTTGTTTCTATCGCTGTGATGGACCTGTTTATAGATAAACAAAAGTTGTCGCTTGAATGCCCCATTTCGCAAGTGGAGGCTGCTTGAACTTGCTCTCGTGCAGTCTCATGAGTGCGCAGAGGAGAGAAACGGTTGGTCAACAGTTTCACTAAATAAAACATTAAATTTCAGTTTATTTGTCACCAAAACTCATTGTATGTTTTCATAACAGTCATGAGTCTCATGGAATAATTTATTAGACTTCTGAATTATAGCCTACTTTTGCATTCTTTTGAAGCTTGAAGAAGTGGTCACCACAAAACTGCCATTGTGTAACATCATTGAGCACAGACATTTTTCACAATTTCTCCCTTTGTGTTTAGAAAAAGAAAAAGAAAAAAATGTCATATGTGATTATAACAACACAGGGGTGAGTAAACTATGACTGAATTTTGTTTTTTGGGTGAAATAACCCTTTAAGCTGGTAGCTGTGTTTTTGAACATAGTAGCAGATCCAAGCTGGTCCTTAGCTAGCTGACCTGCTACCATGTTCTAAAAACCAACTTGATCATCTTTAGCTGGTATGACCAGCTGGTAGCTGGTCTAAGCTGGTCTTACAGCTTGGACCAGCTAATGACCAGCTTGGACCAGCTCATGGCCAGCTTGGACAAGCTAGAAACCAGCTACCATGTCCCAAAACACAGCTACCAGCTTAAGCTGGATTTTCCAGCATTTGAACATGCCAGCACGCTTTCCCCTTGTGGATGCGCATTGGAGAGCGACCTGAAGTAAACAATTATAGTGAAAATGACTTAAATATTGATCTGTTTCTCACCCAAAGCGATCGTATCGCTTTAGACATTAGACATTAATTTAACCACTGGAGTCTTATGGATTACTTTTACTACGATTGTCTGTGCTTTTTGGAGCTTTAAAGTGCTGATAACCATTCACTTGCATTGTATGGAACTGCAGAGCTGAAATATTCTTCTAAAAATCTTTGTTTGTGTTCTGCTGAAGAAAAAAGTCATACATATCTGGTATGGCATGAGGGTGAGTAAATGATGAGAGAATTTACATTTTTGGGTATACTAACCCTTTAAACAAGTTGACAAAAAAATGTCAGTGCATGTTCGAGATAAAACAAGTGATGTTTTAAGAAAAAAGTAAGATCAAAGTAAATATCTACTTTTAGCTTTGAAATTAGCTTTAGCAAAACAACGGATTCGGACATTTTATAATATATATATAAAATAAGTAAAATATTAGAAATTTTCTTTTCATCACTGCCATTTCCACCACATAATTCTAATCAATGCGACACAGAATATGAGATCTGGTGGAAATGATACAGTGTTGGGGATATTCATGACTTTCAAACCTTTGATGTATGTACATAGACTATTTGACATTGTTAGCTGACCAATTAAATAAACTAGTGAGATTGTGAAAATGTTTTAACGAGGGTTTACTTTCTAGAATTTCACAGTGCTAAAAGTGCCAAAGAAACATGTGTGTGCCTGATTGTGCTATACAGAATTGGGTCTCACTTTATATTAGGTGGCCTTAACTACTATGTACTAACATTAAATACATACAAGACTATGTATTTACTGTGTAACTACATGTTGTTCTGCAAAATATACAATTTGCTGCTACTGAGGTTGAGGTATGGGTAGGTTTAGGAGTAGGGTTAGGATTAGGATAAAGGGTTAGATTTAGGTTTTGGGGTAAGAATTGGATTAGGGTTAGGGGTAAAGTTAAAAATGTAACTACAAATGTAATTAAATCACGTACTTTATATGTAATTACAATGCAACAACATGTATGTACATAATAAGTACATAGTATAAAATGGTTAAGTACATAGTAGTTAAGGCCACCTAATATAATGTGGGTCCTGGAATGGTAAGCTAAGCAGTAGTCCTGGTCACTTCATTTGATTTTGTGGTGACAAATAACGACAGTTGCAAACATATCTAAGCCAAAAGCACCATCTAATCTAGTTTAATAATGTATATCTTTACTATTGGTTTATTGTAAAAAAAAAAAAAAAAAAAAAAGGTGTGATTCCAAATCTTTCGTCAATCCCAATCTAGTAAAACCATGGAAGGTTTAGGATGTGAGGGAATGAGGAGAGTTTCAAGTCTGTGGATCTCAGCTAGTTTGGTCTGGTTTTTCTTGGCGACGCCTTTGGACTGGCGGCCATTTTAACAGCCACCTCAGACCAAGTGTATGGTCTTCTTGGGCGTTGTCCCCAAAACCCACAGCATTTATCACTGTGGAAATATCAATAGTGGCAACTGTCCCCAGTGTTTTTGCAGATGTGTTTACAAAAAGGCCAGCAATTGTTTATCCAGGTCATAAACTTTGCACTCTCATCTCTTTGTCTTTGCTTAACTTTATGTCCCTTCAATTATCATCCCACTCAATGTTTCTCAGTGTGGCTGACAGCAGTGTCTGTGTTTAAACACTGACACTCGCCCGACGTGTCCTCGGGAGGCATTTTATGCCCAGTAAACAACAGTGCGCACGTCCAAGCCTTCAATTAAACCGACTTCTAGCGAGAGTTTTTATGACCATGACTGGGACATAATTAAAGTAAATACATAGCATTTGCAAATGCTTAGCTGGCAGTTCACATTTGTACTGTGTTTATTGCAGCTGGCGTGGTCATAAACTCATGTGGTGCGCCTTTGACAGTGTTCTCTGAGACACTTAGTGTTTGTGTGTGGTTGCTAATACAGCACCATACATTTCAATATTTTCTTAGTTTTTACCCTGGCATCTAAATGCGGAGCTTGAGCTCATCGAAAATGGCCATTTGTGAGGAGTTGGCAAGGGGATATAGTCTACTCCAAACTGGCATCTAAATATGAGAGATTATCAAGCTTGCTGCGATCTGTTTGGCACATTCTGAAAAACAGAATATTGAGAATCTGTTATCGTATAAAACCGCCAAGCCAAGTTCAGTTGAACTGGAGAGGACCCAAGTTCTTTCACCCTGTTCATGTCCAATATGTGTAGTTGGAATATTAGACATTAATTTATTGTATTCTGGAATATGTACTGTATTTAAGAGAATGCTGAAAGATGGCACAGACTGCCTTTAGGATAAAGAACTAAAATATTAAAATGATTAAACTTAAGAAACAAAACAAAAACAAACGAAATCTCCAAATGATTTTAGTATTATCAGGTTGAAAGTCTGAATGTTTAAAAAAACTTTTTGCACTTTGGAATTCATGATATTGATTATATTGTGTGTAGAATCTATCTGTTTCTAAATGGTTTTGAAAGGATAGTACCCTAAAAAATAAACAAAAATAATGAGTAAATTTAATATCCTGCCATACAGCAATTTTGCAATATTGTTGATTTTTTTCTTCATCTACCACAGTCAGGCAAATCTGCTTCATTATTATTATATATTTATTTATTTATTTATTTATTTTTAAAGATCATACAATTATGAGGTTGGAATGATATAAAATCACCCATAGCAGACTTTTAACAGACTATTTTTGAAACTCAATTTGAAACTCAGAAACATTATCCTTAAACATACACACAAGCAAACACTGTCGCCTTTATTTGGCTGAGTAGAATTCAGGCTTCCACAATGACATGTGGACATCTGCAGAGCAAAATATTCAGTACTTCTTCCTCTCCAGCATGCTTTGATTTAACAGATGGGAACTGGAACCCATTGCACAATGAGCATGCCAAAAAATTACATACAGTGCCAAACGTGAAGTGAGCTATCCACCTGAGAGAACGGAACCCGCTCTTTGTGTAGTAGCTCATTGTGGTTTGGAACTGTGAAGGATGCATGCTGGGGCTAAACAGAAATTGAGATTAAACAGTCTTAGACAGTATATGAAATGTGCAATTGGGTGTGGAAAAGTAATCATATTCAGAGCAGAAAGAAAGACTGGGAGAATTGAAAAAGACATATTATAAAAAGACAAAGATTTAGAGAGAGGAAAGAAATCTCAAAAAGCTAGCTCTTACTGTCATCGCTTAAGGGTTTTGGCTCAATATGTTTGGTTTTAGAAGGACAGGTGATATTTGCATGTCTCTCTTCAGCACATGATCCCTTATTCCCTCAGCAACTCCTCTTTACAGAGCTGCTGCCCAGGCATGGATTATGTTTAAAAGTAATAATAAAGAATGGACCTGTTGGCTAGGTAAAAACCCCTCATTTCTGATTCGTCACAGCAACTTTTCTTTTCATGTGTGGACTGTGTTCAACCAGGCATATAATTCAACAAATCCATGGTTGTGATCCTTCAGGACTGGAGCTGGGGGTTTGTTCAATTTGTAGAAAACGATCATCATGTGATCAAAGCCTGAAGAGCTCTCCCCAACATGCTGCTTAAATTAGACTAACACCAAAGTCTCTGGGTCTGGGACAGTATTTGGAATGTTTTACCAGCAATGAACATTCCTTTGCACAGATGTTTCCAATAAAGATGGATGCCAGCCTCACATCTTTAATGGGCTGACACTCATAACCTCAAAAACATTCTGTGCTATCACCCACAATACTGCGTAGTTTTCTCTCTCTCCATCAATCTCTCTATCTCTCTTTTTTGTTTCTATGATGATCTCTTCTGTGATCAGGGGTGTAAAGTAATTGAGGAAAAATACTTGAGTAATATACTTAAGTATTATTTTTGGGGATTTGTACTTTACTCAAGTGTAAATAAAATGGAATACTTGTACGTTTACTTAATTACATTTCCATACAAAAATAGTACTTTTTACTCCTTATAATTTAATTAAACTTGAGAAGTACTCACTACATTTTTGAAGATCATTTTCTTTCGTCTTACTGGACTGAAGCTGCCTTTTCACTGCAACTGGCAAACGACAGATGACAGACCAGAAGTCAGTCATTTTAAATGGAATGTCGCACAGTGGCTGTGTGGCGTTATGACCAGCTCCAGGCTTTCGTAATTAAATGTGTACATGTCATTTATTTTTACACGTGCCTTTATATTAAATCATATCTATGCATTTCTACTCCCTATTTTATTATTTATTATTATTGTTGTTGTCAGGCAACTATTAATTATAATAATAACTATAAAACCAGCAATGATAATGAATGGAATCTGAGTAAATATTCATTATGAATTTTATTGAATTCATTCATTTGCTCAACAGCAAGTTTTGGTAGCAAACCTCAGAAAACCATTCACAAAACCAACAACATTATTAACTTTCTTCAAAGCTTATTTGAAATCGTTTTGATCTTTCTCTATGTCACAATTCGCGAGTGCCTTCTGCCATGCAACAAACACTGTGTGACTGTGGCAACGTTTTTGCAAAATAAAATTATGTGGTTCATTACACGTCTCAGGGCAGTTCCGAGTTGAAATATCCACTATGTAGTGCTAAAAACGAATTAAATGTTCTACTGAACAGATCAGGTTTTTAAGGTTAATGCTCTATTGAGATTAAAATCAACAAAACCTACCTCCCTACCCTAAACCTTCAACTTGATCTTACCGATGGTGTCATAAAAAGCAATTGTGACATGAAAAACAATTTCTGAAGCAACCACTTCATTTTGTGGTGCTTCTATGACACTTTCGGCTCACGTGTCGACTCACGTATCCTTCAGGTGCTCTTCAGGACTCATACCCCAGTCCTTTGTATTCTTGCAACACTCTATCAGGTGAACTACTGTGCAATTTGATCACACTTGAACAAGCTTGTAAATGTAGTTGGTTATGTAATGCAAACATTAAAATGAGTCATGCACTATAGTACAAGTGTTTGTATGTCATAAAATAGCATTATGTGAGGAATAGAGCAAAACGTGAGTGTTTATGAACTGATAATCTGTAGTTTTACTCTTTCTTTGAGTGAAAAGGGATAAAAGTCATTGTTCTAGTGTTCATTCTACCTGGAAATTGCCATGTTACCCACAACAGGCCAAATAAATATCATTTTGCAAAAATGTAGTTATTGTAACAATATTTTTTGCCCAGGTTGCAAATGTCAGAGACAGTAGGAAGGTGACTTAACGAACAAATCGAATTTAACAACATCCTCTCTCACACAGTCTCCTCTCTTGATTTCATTCTAGCTACACTGTAAAAAATAATCCTGTAAAAAAACAGTAAACTACTGGCAGTTGTGTTTGCCAGCATTATACTGTAAAAATATGGTGTGTTACCGTTCTTGAAATTAACAGCAAGATACTGTTTTTGACAGCTACAGTATACAACTGCAATTTAGCAGCATATTGCTGTTAAATTACATACTGTCTACTGTTGTTGAAATTAACAGCTATGTTCCCAGCATGCACTGCGGCATGAAGAATTCTCTTCGATTTTTTACTATTTGCTGGTTTATTTTGACGTTGTTTTTGTTGTAGTCTAAGTTACTTGCATTTTAATGTTCAGCTTTTACTTTTTTACGTAAAAGTATGTTTGTTAATTGTCACCATTGTTACGTTTTGTATGCGAGTTCATTTCTGTGTGTGACATGCAGAGGTGCAAAAACTATATATGCAAGTTATGCAATGCATAGGGGCGCTATGTAAAAGGGAGCGCCAGCAGCTCACTAAAGGTGGTGCAATCGGCTTCCTTAACCCATCCAACATCAACCCTCCCCAAACACTAAATATGCTGATATCATTTTGCTCTAATATCCTTTAGTGTTTTTGCTTTTGTGTGTAATGCACCACTATTACCACATTTAGTGCCATTTATAAGGTAGGATCAGATACTCAGTCTGACTTTAGGTTTTGTCTTCCAAGCAGCAGGGTGCAACAACTTGTGTTTTACTTAAACACAAACTGACTGGCTGGAAGAAAATAACATAATAATAAAGAAGGTCCAAGGTACCAGCTCAAGCGATCACTAATCACCGTAATGGTGACTTCAAACAAAACACAACTATTGATAACAAAACAACAACACTAATTAAACTAAGACTTCTATTGAGTCTGAATAAAAACTTTTGTACATGTTTTTTTTTTTTTTTTTTTTTTTTTTTTTGTAGCCCCAATGCATTGCCAAAGCATACATACTTATTCAAGTGCAAATGCTTATGGATATTTCACCATTATAACCCACAATGCAGTGCTATACTGTTCTTTACTGTGTACAGGTTGTTGTTGTTTTTTGTTTTTTTCATAAAAAATACACTGTTCAATCCTGGCAAAATTGTACATTTAATATGCACTTTGCTTTTTTTTTTTTTTTTTGACTTCTCATTAGACAGACAAGTGAAGGCTGATGTGAGATGATAAAGAACATAGGTGTTGGTCAGAAACATCATGAACACTAACCATGTGCCACAAACTAAAATTTTCATGGGGGGATGGGGGTTCAAATATACATTTCAAAATGTCACTATAGCTTTCACCAAGATGATATCACGATGTTAAATGTTCATTTTCCCCTAATGTCTTGCATAGAACAGCTATTTACCGTAAAACTAGTCACTTCACAGTGAGCCTGCTCTTGATCTCCCAGAATGCAACATTTTTAAATGCAACATTTTTAACAGCAAAGTACTGTATTTAAGAATCACAGTAGATTGCTGTAGGAATTTGGCTGTAAATTTACAGTAATTTTTTACAGTGTCGGAAAAAAGTAAATTTGTACTTTTTGAATACTTAAGTACAATTTAATGTGAATACTTTTTTACTTTCACTCAAGTATGTTTTTGGCTAGATTCTTGGACATTTAATTGAGTAAAATTTTCACTCAGTATCCATACTTTCAGTTAAGTATAATTTCGGAGTACTTTTTACACCCCTGTCTGTGATCCTCTATCTCATAACACGATGAAGTAGATTGTGGGTAGGAGGAACAACTTTTGCTTTAGCTAGATGTTATTGAGAGAGTGTTAGGCCTCATATGTGTGTGTCAGAAACTTTTTGGTACAAATGTGTATGTTTGTGGGCATATGTGTAATGAATTTTGGGCTGTGGTCTGAAACACACTTCTTCAATTGAAAGTTCGCTCACTTAAAGGTTTCAGCTCTCTTGTGGTATGCAGACAAATGTGTTTGTTTGTTTGTAAATAATGTGGTGTGCACAGATTGCTTGTGTATTCGAGCATGTGCCTCTCCACTCTTCACAACTGACACACCATTGCGTTCACATACAAACTAAACTTTCAGCTTCCCAATGGAACTTTTAACCCTGCGGATAGCATCAAGATGAAACAATTCCTAGTCCATCTAATTTTGGCTTTGAGGGGAAATATTAAATAATGACAAATGTTTAAAAGCTTTATATTTATCTACAGAATATTGTCACATACCACTAAACAGTATACAGCCATACGTGATAAGCGTTCTCAGGCTTTTCACAACGACGATACAGATATCTAGTGTTGCACATACACAATCCTGCATCTCAGAAAGTGTCTGGTTTCACAGACACTGATTTTACTGTATTCTCAAGAGAATGGAGGGTTCCTGTTTTGTTTTCCATACGGTGTTTGCACTTTTGTCACCAAAGGCATACAAATCTGAAAATAAATCTGAAAAGCTAGAGACTAAGTCTGGGAGTTGACTTGGCCTAACAGCGTTTTTTTCTGATATGCTGCAATCAGCTCAGTTTCTAAGGAGAACACTGCTGAGTGTGTGTGTGTGTGTGTGTGTGTGTGTGTGTGTGTGTGTGTGTCTGTATGTGTATTCTCTCAATCATTGACTGCATGAACCTATTCACTCTTGGTGTCCCAAACCGCACACTTTTACACTATTCTACACCTATTCTACTTCTGCACTATTCTACGCTTTAGTAGTGCAAGTAATGTAAGCGCAGCATAGTTCTAGCGGGAAGACTAGCTGCTGAACATCATCGCACCATTAGCTAGGTAACTCCTAGCCAATCACATGTAAGCCATTGCTTTATAAGTCTGCTCACAATCTATCACATTGCTGTTTCATTGTGCTAACACGGCAACCTCCACCACCCCACCATCACCAGTCGAGTCCCGTCCTGCACAGGGGTAGGCTCTTCACCCCTGCCTCCTATTTCCGGCAGGATATGACGGTTCCGAGTACAACTTCTTCGGACCGCAAGACGGGGCTTATGCCAAAGACAGACATTACATTTTCTGTTTTATATTCATCAAATAAATGCCATCTTAAATTTCACTCAAGTCTGCGAGTCTTCCTGATAGAAGTATGTTTACACTGAAAACACAAAAAAAGATGTGTACAGTGAGTACCTGGATGATGCACTTGAGTGTTTGATCTTGGAAACTTCACGCATTTAGCGCTAGCGGCTTACCGTAAGTAGCAGAAGGGATGGAGTTACCTTGCTGTGTTGCTGGTCTGACAAAACAATTGTAAATGGAGAATGTAACATCTAGCAAAACTTCTGTGAAGACAGCACCTTACAAATGAAAGTTGAATACTTTACCTTCAGCACACACTGTGAATATGCATGTTGTTTGAGATACAAGTGTTGAACTGCAGCTGGCTAAAGAGCTGAAGCTAGTTAAAGCTAGTTTGAAACATAAATTCCATCAGCAGTTTAACACAGAATGCTTCCGTGTAGTAAAAAAAAAAAAAAGAAAAAGAAACGCTGAGTGCTATATATATGTATAGAGAGAGAGAGAGAGAAAGAGAGAGAGAGAGAGAGAATATGTCTAATCTTAAACAGTAATGGAGAGAGAAGGGAAACCTGAAAGAGGAAAATCATTCAGAGAGAAAACAAGAGGGTGAGGAATGAAAGACCTCTGAAGTAACGTACCATTACCCTCTACCATGACCCTGTAACTGTTTGTTGACACTCTCTCATGAAGGCACTCGAACAAAAAAGAGAGCTAGACAAAGAGAGAAGAAGAAAGAATACTCTTTATGATGGATGAGGGGTTCTCTTGTTACATTTGGAGGGAGCGCAGCTGTGATGAGCTGCTAAGTACAGGAAAACAAGTGGGCCGCATCAGTAATGGCTGCCTAACAGGCAGCGGTCTGGTAACCACCCTCAAGAGCCAGGCTCGTAATCACAGCCATGTTGAACATGAGGGCAGGCACAGACCAAAACAGAGACACGAGTGAGGAAATGGTTTCAGCTGGAACATAAACAATCCTTTTACTTTTATTCTTCTGGGAGAGACACAGAAAGAAAGTCATTCATCTTGTTATTCACTATATGAAAATAAAGAGAAAGATGGAGAGTAAAGGAGAAATGTTATAGTGAGAGTAGTTGACGTAGGACTTCTGAGGAAAATCTGCCAATATGCATCTGTCATTCAATGCATAATGGTTTCTACGTAGCATTGCTCTGCTATGGTCCAGAGTCTGTCTATCAAAGGATGCTTTCTACCTCATCAGATCCCTACTATGTCACTGCACACTGATAAAAAGAACAAACTTGTTACCATGACATCTTAAGTAGCACACAGTGGTCCCAAAAGTATTTGTATTCTTAAAAAAATGAATGAATTACCGAGTGAGCTCTCAATTCTCAAATATTTAAAAATGGTGCCTTTAGACATGTTACCATAGGTGACCAATGTATGCATCCAAGGCACTAGAAATATTTGAATGGACACTAATAAGATTTGAGAGCTACAGTAAAGGGAAATTTTTTTCAGGGAATAACAAGTTAATTTTTATACATATATATGTACATACTGTGTATAGCTTCAGAAGAATATATTCAGGAATATAGTGCATGATTCGTATGGACTACTTGTATGGTTTTTTAAATTTTTATTTATTTATTTTTGACAGGCCAAAAAACTTTTGTTGTATGGAAAAAAAATAATGCATGAGGATTCTTCTAAAATGGAAAACATAACAGCATGCAAGTTTAACAAGATTAAAACCAGGCATAATTTTCATTTATTTATTTATTTCAAGAAAAAAAAATATTATATATATATATATATATATATATATATATATATATATATATATATATATATATATATATATATATATTTATTTATTAAAAACAAATGTCACCTGATGTAATGACATTTATACATTTTTAAAGTAAGAATTAAGTGTCCAAATTTTTGGGGGGGGCACAGTAGATCAACCTCTCGAGTGTGTTGCTATTCTTCAGTGTCTCAGCTGAAGTCCAAAAAAGTGGCAACAGTGGCATTGTTTGTTGTATTTCCTTAACATACTGAAACAATTTCACTCGAGCCATTCATCAGATAAATCCACTGGCATAATTTGTAACCCTTATTTCATCACTAGCGCATTTCATGACTCAGAAGTTTCCCAATTCCTCATCTCATCCCACAGCACAGGCACAGAGTCTGCTCCTTTAATGGGAGACGTATGGAACTGTCAGCAGAGATCCAGCCGTAGGAAAAGCAGCGTTGACGTAAATGTGTTTGTATGTGAGGAGCTGGTGCTGAAGCGTACACTTAATGGTCGTGGTGAACCACAATTGAGTTAGCAAATTTTGAACTTGAGTGTCCCTCAAAGTGAGGCGGAGGGGAGAGAGGATGGCACCCAGCTCAACCCAAAGCATATGGCCTGCTTTATGTCTTTTTGTTTCTTCGTTACCAGTGAAATCTAACAGAGTGCAGTAAGTTTGATGCTGGGTCAGATGTTTGTGTTTACCCTGTGAAAATAGAGGTGTTTCACACTTTTTTAGAATGGTAATGTTGTGGATACAAACAAATAGAAACTAGCAGTAAGTTGTAAATGCATTTACTTACAAGTGTAGGCATTTACAAAAGTCATAGGCGCTTTTGAGCAGATACCACATTTCCATACTCGTATATTAAAATATGTTCCTAAAGTTCAGATTGTTTGGTAATTCAAAGAAGTTTCTGTTTTTGTTTTCACTCTTTGTAAAATTATTACATTGTGGAAAATTGCTTGCACAGAAGTATAATTGATAAATAGCACATTAAAGAAACAAGCAATAAAAGCTATCTCTTATATGTACATCTATGTTTTTCGGCAGATTCCGATCCGTCACGTAAGCAAGTAGTTCCATGCACAAATGCATTTTTTATGAACGTATTCAGTTTTTCCTAATTTGTAAAAAATGTACTCGTTCGTTGAACTGTTATATATAAGCAACATAACACTTGCAAACATGCTATATGGCCCTAAATCAGCACTGCTGTGATTACCTATGGCACTCAGCCTGCGGCCTCGTGTTTGCGGCCAAATCACAGCAGTGCTGATGTAGGGCCATATCGCACTCTTGCTCATGTGATATTGCTTAAATATAACAGGTTGGTTTTCAGGACTGCTTTCATTGTCAGATTATTACAGTTTATTTTCTATTTTAAATGTAGCCTAAATTATTTACAAAATGTATGCTGCACTGGGGATTTCGAGTCCTTGCTGAACTGTAGAAGGCCTTACTTAAATCATTCTCTCATTCTTTCACACGCTTCTTCTGGTTAAGTAATAATTAGAGCTGTAAGATGTCTCTCTCTTCTGGCTTGACAGACCGAGGCACAGTCATGACGACACAAAGCGCCTGAGAAACTTTGTCCAATTCAATGCTTTCTAGAACGAGAACAATCCCTCCCCATGCGTGTCTGGTTCTAACTGGCTCTGATCATGGCTTCGCTGGGTACTTCGCAAGGAACACAATCCATGCTGTAGGGTCAATTCCAAACAGATTTTCCAATAAGAATCACTTAAAATTAGTTTTGATTCCCATTATCACCTTTCAGCCTTCTGAAGCTCTCACAGTGGAGGGTAATTGTCTACGTATGGAATAGGGCATAGGAATGTTGACTTCTACATAAGACATGCTGACGCCGAAGCTGGACGAAAGGAAACTCGCTGGAATTTCTTTATCTTTTTCTGCAGACAGAGGTTTCTTGGATATACCCGCTCGAGTAAGTGTTCTTTATGCTTAGTGTATTGTGATTCAAAACGTGGACAAATTAGCTTCTACTCACTTGTTTCACATTCATCTGTATTTGCAAAAGGGCTCCAGCCTTGTCCTAACGTAAACAAAGTTCCCGCCCTAAATTTTTTTCTCGTTTGAAAATCCATTTCACTCAGAAATACGTCACAATACAGTAATAAAGTCGGTCATAACTTCCGTTTCATGCCGAATTTAAGTGTCACAATCCATCATGTGTTTGGGTTAAAGAATGATTCCCTTTCCTGCACCACACACTTCACACTTGCCTGAGCTTTTCTCCAGGTCAGTACACAGTACAATGGTAAACTTTATACCACTAACATCATCAACATCTCATCCCATCCCTCTCTCTCTCTCTCTCTCTCTCTCTCTCTCTCAGAAAGGAAATATATTTATATCTCATGTTTGATGGTGTTATTTTTTTTTGAGCATGCGGTGGTGTTGCTACGTGCTGTTTTGGGATATTTAGTGGCGAGAGGTGAGAGGAACAGAGAAGGATATCCAGGCCAAACACTGGTGCACATTTGAAGTGCTACTGTACCCCTGCTGAGGTAACTGACCTGGCAGCAGTGCTGCTGTCCACAAGCACAGTGCTGACGTCAGACACACAGGGAAAAATTGTCAGCAAACAAGAAAAACACGTCAAAGGGCCATGTTGGTTTGTAAGTATGTATAATAAAGGTCAGGTGTAATTTGTCATGTAAGAGATCTGTTTTGTATAACAGATTCTAAATATAACCTGTAACAGTAAACAAAAAGTCTGATTAGTGACTTTCTTTTCGGCCAAAATACTGTGCATTGATGACATAATGATTTCATCATTATTATTTTTTCATTGACTATAAAGCAGTCTCTCTCGTTTTTTTTTTTTTTTTGTAATTTTTTTTTTAACATCCACATTAAGTGTAAATGCCTTTTGCTCTGCCGATCGCGTTATTGACAACTGGAGCGCGAACAGACAATATTTTTGCGCGTGCACAGCGAGGGGCGTGAGGCATGCGCGTGAGAGATGTGTGGGCGTGAGGCGATTGCATGGCGAAGAGAGTGGCTGTGTCACTCATTCACTCATTCACTATTTCCTATATAGTGAATGGCAGTGAGTGCACTATATCTCAGCAGTGAGTGAATGAAATGAGTTAGTGAATTCGGATGCTGACATATACACCGAGCGTTGGAGCTCTGGGGCTGTCGCAGAAACAACGTCACATATGCACTTTTAAAATAAATGGGCCTTACTTGTTATTCTTATTAAATAATATATGAATACATTAAATCTTAATTTTATTTATCATTTTTAATATATATGTTAATATAAAGAGTAAACACATTTTATCATATGTACATTATTGTATTTATTTGTTATACTTAAGTATCTTTAAACTCAAATACAAGCTGGGTAGTGTTTCTGGGCGCATCGTGCCCTCATCCGACCATAAACAGAACCAGAGTTATCATAACTTACAAGTTATAACTGAATATTTAAATCATCCACAGAATTATCATTTCCACTGTGTGCAGTCTCCTGAGTTAAAATAAAATCACCTCAGTGAATTATTTAGTAAATAAAGAATTATTCAGCTTAATGGCAAAATTCTGTATAAATACAAACAAAGGGTACATTTTAAAAATGTATCTGGATGTTTTGTCTCTCTATATGTTATGTTATTTTAATCAAGTAATGATTGGTGGAAAAGTAATTTAATACATTAAGCATGAAATAAAACATTGCAGGAGTGAATGAAGCAGTAAACTACCAGCTCGTACGTATTCCCCGCAGTGGATTATGGGCAATTAACCGTCGTCAAGTGTACATCAAATGTACACTTGAAATTAGAGTGCATTGTGGGTAAGAATGAGTGAACAAAAGTAGGGAACGAGTGGTTCACTCAGAATTCAGACAATCCTACAAAATGGCAGACACCCGAAATAGTGCACTATATAGTGGATAGGGGGCTGTTTCAGACACAGCAAATGTTCCGCGACCGGGGTTGGTGCTGTACGCACTAGGCTGCGTACTCTGCCTTTAGAGAGTGGCAGTACTGCTGTACAGAACTAATGATCTAAATACTTACGACACTGAAAACTGTAACTACACTGAAATAAGAATCCACGCAGAACTTTAAAAGCTATGAAATGTAAAGCATTAATAGTAAGCATTAATAAAGCATGATCTTGCTTTGATTTATATTTCAGCATTATATATAATGTCCCTGTGGAACATTTTCATGTTTTCACTGTAATAATTACTAGAAAGGTTTCCAAACCTCTCTTCTTATTTACAAATTCATCCAGATCTGACAAGAGTCCTAAAAGTGATAGTTCACCCAAAAATGAAAATTCTCTCATTTACTCACCCTCATGCCACCCCAGATGTGTATGTCTTTCTTTCATCTGCTGAACTCAAATGAAGATTTATAGAATTTCTCAGCTCTGTTTTAAACTGTTTTAAATAAGATAATAATACAATAATAAATACAACAATTAGTAGTAATAGAAAAAAAACAGAAAATGTAAACATTTAAATACTAAGAATGAATAAAAAAGACTTTTTAAACAGAATAAAAAGACACTATATATATATATATATATATATATATATATATATACACACACACACACACACACACACACACACACACACACACACAATAGGAGAATATATACAATATGAATTAAATGGATACAGTAAATTAGTCATGTCTAATAGTGTGAATGGCAGACACATATTTAGCAGCTAGTGCGGCTGTGCTGTCGTCCTCTCCAAGTATATAGGGGATTTTCTCTGTATCACTGAGTATAAGGAATGATGGATTCAGTGTTTCAAATTTGGGAAAAAATATTTCTCTCACAGTGTGATGGGACAGATGAGAAGAAAGTGTTTCTCATCCTCTATTTGCTTTAGGTCATAGTGTCTGCATATTCTCTTCTCTCTCTCTCTCTCTCTCTCTCTCTCTCTCTCTCTCTCTCTCTCTCTTTCTTTCTCTTTCTGTCTATTATTGTTGCCGTTGCCCACCAATCATCCTTGTCTACTTCCTTGAGCACATAATACATGCAGTAAATTATTTAGACCAAATTAATTTTACAGCACCTTGCTTCCACTGAGCATGCCAACATCTGTTGTCGAGTCACAAGTTTACATTGTTGGTCATTACTTTCCACAATAAGCAAAATGTTTTATTAACATCCCTTGGGACGTCTCCTTTGGATCAGGCAGAAACGTTGCTGCTCACTGAACCTCCCCTGAACTTCAATAAGCAAAGCTTGGCTTTCGTTTGGATAGAAGCATACTTACCCTTCTCCCCTAAGCATGACACAGTCTGCTCGTGCAATTGAGCTATCGGACAGCGCAAACCTCTGTCAGGAAACTGCTGACTGCGGTGAAATAGCAGTGGCTGTAAAAGTGGTGTCGCGCCACCTATTTTTTTCTGCTTAGGCTAATACAATCCTGTGCTCTATTGTTTCTCTATTGATAGTAACTGGAGGGTGTAGTGCTGAGTTATCAAAAGAAAAGGAAATGTAGGTAGATTTACAGTCTTGTTGTATTGCTATTTAACTGCAACGGCTATTGCATTGGCTATTAAAGCACCGGTAGTCAGAGTTACTTTTAATATAGATAAAACATTGATGAATGTAACATGTAAATCGATAAAGATTGTGATGCCAGATCAGATTGGACACATTTTCTGATTTTACACTTAAAGAAATAGTTCCCATAAAACTTAAAAACAAACAAACAAACAAATGTCTGTCATAATTTACTCACCTACATATTGTTTCAAACTCATTTATCAAACTCAACTAAATTTTGATAAACTCATATTAACAGCATAATAACATCAAAACTCATTGATTGTGCATCTTGGACCAAACGTTATGATGTAATGACAAATGAGATTTGATGTTATTGATTTGTTGCCATATTGTGTTTGTGTAGTGTTTACATGGGGTTACAGTTATTTGATTTATGTGATTGTATGTCTTCAAAAGACTTGGAATATGACACATGAGTCACATAGACTATTACACTTTTGGTGTGTTTTTAAGCATTATAGTATCAGCTGCTATTGTATAGAAATCAGTAATTGCAACATTCTTTAAAATACATATCTTTTGTGTTACAAAAGAAAATAAAAGTGGTTTGGAACAACATGAGGGTGAGTTTTGGGTGAACTATTTCTTTAAATGGTATGAAGCTACTGTATGTTGTTTGCTGCAATAATGTGTGCACATCAGTGGTATTTAACTTATGCTTTATTAATTATGTGATTTACAAAACATAATGTTTGTGTCAGTATGCCTACTTTAAAGTGCTGTGTAAATGTCAAACTAACAATTTTAACTAGTTACCAAGCTATGTGACCATGTCTGTGGCTCAAATGTTTCAAAAGACAGAGTGTGAGTGTGTAATAAACCACACACACACAAAATGCTAAACTCAAGAGAATGGTTTATTGATGATGTGTACTTAGATTCTACACTAAAAAGGGAAATCTTAATATTGATGAGAAACTGTGGATTAAAACCAGTGACCATTAGTAAGAGAAAAAACTTAAAATATTTTTAGCATCATTTCAGCTTCATTATTTTACAGGAATTACTTTCCCACTGATTCTCTTTCTGTCTCTCCATCCTTACCTCTGTTTTTTAAATGAGCATGCACAGTGACTGGTCGTGTGCCAACAACAGATGTGCTCAGTAAAATGACTAATTGAAAACCCAAAACAAAATCAGCAGCCTGGCTATTTGGCCCCCCTTACAAGAGACCTAGATGGATACATACACACACACACACACCTCATCAGGCAAGCCATTAACAATCACCAGGAAAGATGAAAACAACGCTTGGTTTATTTACTCAATGAAAGCACATAACTAGATGCTATCCCAAGAGTGCATTTCCAGTTTTAATAATACATCAAGGAGCCATGGCCCCAGCACACACACAAGCTTTACACATGAGCCAAGCACACAAACACTCAGATGCAGGCAGACAATTCCCAGTGCTATGAATTTAGCAGCTGTAGAAGGATACACAACACGATACATGTTAGCAAGCTGAAAAGAATGGTTACCAGTGAGAGGTGTCAGAAGGTCTCAGGCTAAACATCACTAACTTAATCCTTCCATTTTCAAAAATACATCAACATGTGCTGCTCCATTTTATGCCCTCTTTCTTTTCATTTGCGGTTGCTTTTTAAGAGGTTCTGCAGCTTCAAATTATGGTCATGAATAATACAATACCATCTAATTAAAAACTGTTGTTAAATATGCAAAATTCTAATGATAATGAGATTGTGCAATACCTTGGAGTAAAGCACATTATAAATTACTTAGGAGAGTGAGACAGCTTGACCCAAGCATAGTACGTTGAAAGTGCCTTCAAATACTGAATGTGTGTTTGTGTGTCTGCATGTATGCTTATGTGTGTGTCTTCCTTCACAACATGAACAACATGTTCTTTCCACTGCCGTTGTGTGTTCTGCCTCTAGTGAAAAGTAAAGTCATGTTAGTGCATAAGGATTATGTACAATCAAACAGAATCATTGCATCTGTAAAAAGAATATAATGAGGGAGAGAGCAGATACATGGTTGCCGTGACAGTGAGCGGACACCACCAACTCATCTGAGATGGTTAATTAAATTAGTCTGTTTTTCTGGTATCCCTCTCTCAGAAACAAGATTGTCTCACATTCTGCTCCAGCTTTGCTCAACTGAACAAAGACAAAGCACCACCAAAGTCTATTCGTCTTTCTGCTTTCATCCCTGTTTTGTTTGGTGCTTGGAAATTAAATGTCAAAAATCTACACTTTTTCATGCTCTGATAGAGTCTGTGTTGTTGTGTCTGACAAACACCCTGTGTTCATGGATCTGATGAATATGAAAGTCTTCCGAGTCATATTTATTTATTTAATTGTTGTGAATGGTAGAGATAAAAAAGCAACGAGATGGAGCATGTCAGTTTAACACACTTCAGATCTCCTACCATAACACAAAACACGCAATCACATTATCTCGGAGCTCTCAAACGGCTCAGTTCCAATGACTGTCACGATCAATCTAATCCAAGTCATATGCTGTATTTGTTGGTGTATTCCACAATATTTGTTTAGTTGAGGGATAATGTTTTTCTTCTGTAGTAAGAGCTGTGTTTTGTATTAGTGAGCTGAAACAATGGGAGGGCGAGTGAGTCAGTGATTTCCCCATGCATATAATGCAGATATATTTATGTGGTGGTGGAGTGTGTGTTAGGGGAGGTTCTGTATTAAAATGGCTCTAGTAATATTCTCTGTTCAATAAATTGTGGCTGATGTGAGCGGGATAGATCCTGTAGTTATTGTGAATGGGTATAATCCTTTACGCAGATGGAGAGATTTTCAGCACACCCTGTCAAACACAATTGTGCCATTCCATCGCAGACGGCCTGGGAGGTGCCTGCATAACTCACCCCCATTTGATAAGCCTCTGAGATGTTTATTAAAATTTTAACAAGATTTTGTGCTTGACAGGTTCATCAGCTATTCAAAGCAGCCCAACTGATCAACTCGCAGACTCCCATTTCTCGCCCCGTGTCAATGACCTTCCGGCACACCGAGCCGCCAACGACGCCCCGATGAGTTTTTATGAGCAAATAAATATCATCATGCGGGGCTATTCATCAAGCATTATTATTATGATTGTTTTTATGTCTGAACTATAAACAAATACTTGATTATAAAGTAAAGGGATAAATCTTGAGCTGTAGTTTGAGGGGGCAGGCGTGCTGGTGAAACAGTCATTTAGATTAACAAAGCAGGGTCTCTTGCCCTCCCTCCCTCTCTCGTTTTCTTTTAACACTTCCTTTTGGAGTTGGGTGAACATGATGACCTTAGTGCTGCATTGTGAACTTTAAACCTTTGCATACTAATCAAAGTACACAAGACATCTGACCTTGGTCAAGGTTTTAAAGTATTTCATAAAAGAGATCAGTCTCGTAGTTCTCAAAACTGTGTTGTCATGACAAACGACAACAGCAAGTTCAGGGGAGCTTACCTTTTCATTATGTAGGAATATGGCTGAAGACAAGAGCAGAACGAAGGTCATTCACTGAACAGAAACAAGCGTGCACAAGCAGGAGACAGGAGAATTAACAGTAGTTATTACATGAGAAGATCCCCAACAAAGGGATGACCTAATTTTTTTACATTAATATGAAATTACACACAGACTAGCAATTGTTCTGGTTATTACTGTTTATTCCTCTGCTCTGTAAAACTAAGTTTACGCAACAATGCCATGACGTCAAACTGAGAAGCAGTGGACAGTTGAGGGAAAGACTGTGTGGCTTTTTGAAGGATATAAAACATGCGTGCGCGCACACACACACACACACACACACACACACACACACACGTGCGCGCGCGCGGGGACTTTCCCTTGATGTCAGTTGTTTTTATTCTGAGTTAATGATATGTTGTATTCCCTAATCCTAACCCATATTGAAATCTGTATGCATCTTTACATTTTCATTTAGATATTTAGTATGTTTATTTAAGTAATTTTCCTCATCGGCATCTACACAATATAGGTGATTTGGACAGAACTGGATAGAACGTCAGTATATAACAAACCTTTTTTTTTTAATTATCTTTATTTCCTTTTCTTATTTAATTGAACAGAAAATGGGTTTAAAGAGGGTAAAGAGAGTGTAAGAGAGTATGCTAGCTGCTCTATAACAAATAAAAGAGCTCCTGTATGCAAAGGCAGCATTTATATTCTTTTTTTTTTTTTTTTCTAATTGAAATGAAATGTTTATGATATTGTAGAGAATTGCCCTTAGCTATAATGAATTTGCCCTTCTCTGCTTTGTGGCATAGCATTAACTTGCAGATAAATCACACTGGGACTATAATGCATTTATTCAAATAACAGCCTAATGAATTCAAAACAATACTTTTAAAAGAGACAAACTGTCCTTGCTTTTAGCAGTATAGAAGAATGAAAAGGCGCATATCTGCTGGCTAGAGAAACAATAATCTTGGATTTGCCTGTTTATTTATCCTCTAAACATCCAGCACATAAATGAGAGGAGCTGACAATTTACTCACTCTGAGAGCTTTTATAGAAAACCTGTTGTAGAGACATCAGAAATGTCTAGAATTCAGGATTGCAAGGCAATCAATGGAAGTTTTTATTGTATCAAATGTGGCTATAACAACTGTGGACTAAGCTTTCATATCATTTGTGAATGGTGTCACACTGTTGTATTTATACTAGAATAAAGATGTAAACAAAAGTAGAGCTGGGTCTTATGCCCCTTAAAGGAATATCTTGTAAAGGTGAATTTTAAAAGTTTGTATAGGAGTTATTCACCATAAGGTTTAGGATTAAGGTTACACTGTTTAAAAAAAAAAAAAAAAAAAAAAAAAACTAATTTTACATAAAATAACTTTTTTTTTACAGTAGTTTTCAATTTTTTTCATTTGTATTCAGGACTCTGTAAAACTTACAAATGTCTGTAAGTTAACAACCCAAGTGGTATTTTAAGTTTTATGACAATAATGACAAATTACATGTATTTCTCATCTTATTTATACCATATTTTTGTCTGCTTTCAAAAATTACAGACACATTTATGTAAAATGACAATAATTATGTGTAATTAAATATGTAGCTCATTATATAAAGGTTTATGTCCATACTAACAATTTAACGTTTTTCTTTGTAATTTTAAGGTAAATCTTATTAGTGTACTTTTACATTCAAACTCTGTAATTCTGGATACAAATTTAGTTAACTTTTTTCATTACATCAAATATAATTCATAGCCTTTTTGAAAGAGTACAAAGCTGCACTGCTCTCGAGGTTGAAACTTTCAGTCATATTACACCTCTGGCCACACCAAATCAGTGATGTCACAGTGAGAAAAAGCACATACATGCCACTGAATCTGACAAAAGTAAAATGAGTAAAGGCAAAGTCAGGAACACAATGCATTGCAATAGTCCAGGAAGGAAGGAGTAGACGCAAGATTGAAATGCTTCCTTTAGAGCAGCAACATGCTTGAAAGTTTTAACCCCAAGAGAGCAGCATAAACTTTTTCCCATCTGTGACTTCTGTACTTTCTACTGAAAGTGTTCACAATAGGCAAGGCTTCAGAACGGAGAATAACACAAATGACTGTGAAGCAACAGACACTCTTTATTTCCAGGGAGACCCTCTTTACAAAACTCTTTCGAACATCAGACAAGGAAAGAGAAGAACGAATGGAGTTTGATTACACCACAATTTTAAAATTGTTGTTTCTTTCATCGGGAAGTATTTTTCACCATTTGATCAATGCCAATACATGATTTAGAAGAGGTCATCCCGGAGTTGTAGTCCAAGCTGTTCCACTTGTAGTAGTAGGTGAAGATGATTGCTATAGTTTACGCTAATCAATCAAACAAACAATCAAGCAACAGTTTAACTCTCGATTTCCAAGAGTGACTCATGTGGATGAACATTAAATTTAAATTGATTATTAGATGTCACTATAGGTTTCATACAAATATCAGTCACCTTCATCTGATCTTAATATGAATTACTACACACCAGTAATTCTGGAAACTTTGATTGGTCAGTCAGAATTCTAATTAATTCTCTAGAATTCCAAGCATGTCACATCTTTAAAATACAAAAAAAGGTACCAAGCCAACCTTTCAGGCCATTACCATAATAAAAATTAAATGGTTCCACTGATTTTCTAAACAATGCACCCATTTGAATAGCAGCCATGCACACACTTCTACATTTATAGAAAAATGAATGTATGTTTTTCCATGTTGTCTCATTTAAGTGTTGCGTTCAGTACTTTTAAATGCACTTTATAGTCGGTTTAAATGATCGCGCACGCACTCACTCACGTCCGGGTCAGTGATCACACAATCTTTGTATGATAACAGAGGAATACAGACACAACAGAACACTCGCATTTTGACCGGAAGCGACGGATTATAATTAAAAACGGATTTGTTTCTTACAAACATGCAGAGTTTCACTTCAGAATTCATTCACTGAGCGACTGAATTGACATGGATTACTATTATCCTGCTTAAATGTGACTTTTACACCTTTAAAGTGTTGGTTGCCATTTACTGCCATTCTATGTCCCTCCACATCTGAAAACTTCTAAAAATCTTCATTTATGTTCAGGTGAACAACGAAAGTCATAAACATCTGGGATGGAATGAGGGTGAGTAAATTATGAAAATTTTCATTTTTGGGTGTCCTTTTAACTCTGCCACCTCTTAAAGCAGTGTGAAATGCATACTGAATACGTAACTCTGTAAGAACTCCACTGTAGCTGCAACTTCCACTGGATAGTCAAAGTTGTGCAGATAATATGAGCAGGACATCATCTGGAAAGCTTTGATGAAGCTGGGAAACTGCTCGTTACTATGACCTGGTCCACTGCAACAATAAACATATTGGCAGTGAGTGGGTTGTTAACTGTGAACAGTGAAAGTTGATGATTAGCATGGCCAGCAAATAGCTTGCTTCAGGTATATGGATCCAATGAGGCTAAGTAAGCCAGGAGCTGTATTCCGCACACTGCTTAGTTGACTTCATTCTTGAACAGCCCATATTGTGTCTATACTCCAAAACAAAAACTGTGCCAAGTAAAAATAAATGAAAACAGGACAGCAAAAAATAAAATTCTGTTATGATTTCTTCAGCTCTAAACATGCTTGTCTTTGCAGTTTACAATGCACTCCACCTGACACATTACCTGTGTAAACATATAAATGTTAAAATAAGTAATTCAACCGACAGATGAAAATTATTTTTAGGCACAACTTATCTCAGACCACAATGCAGGATGTCCATGGTAGCTTGGTGGTTTCAACATCAGTTGCAATGGCAGTGTCATCGACATTTAGGAAAATCTTGTCTTACTGCTCTTTGAAATGGGCAAGAAGCATCAGTACAGCCGCACAAGTTTCATCACCTCCTGCCAGGGTTTGGCTCAGAATAGTGCCTGCTCTGCTGGATGGCTCAGTCTGAATAAACTGTAAGTAGTACAGGATTCTTCTGAATTTGGTGGCTGTGGACTCTTCAAAGCTTTCATCAATCTGGACACCTGTTTAAGGATCTTTTCGGTCTCCTTCAGTCCTGACAACATGTATCTCCTCTGTGAGGGAAACATCTCCACCATCCATCTTTCTATATTCTTTGCATCTTTGTCTTTGAACATTTTTATTAGCTCTTCTTGTTTTTGCTTTTGTAATTATTTTGTTTCACCAGCAGGAAGCTCTGGGTTAATGCAGCCATATGCATCTTTACACTGTTTCTTTGCATTGTCAGGGCTGCCACTTTCAGAAAACCTTTTCTGGGCAGGAGGAGCTTGGAGTCATCTGTAGTTATCTATCAGAGATATGAACTGTTTCACAAGCGAGTCATACACTGTGCCAACAACCTGGCCCTCAATCTCATCTCGGAAGGATTTTGGGTAGTGAATTACCATCTTCCTTGCTATTTCAGTGATGTGCTTCTTTCCTGGTTTCTTGCACACAGTGAGTATTTCAGCAACCACAATCCTAATATCCTCCCTTCTCTCTGTTGCAGACGGCCTCTTCTCATTATCCAATAACTTTCTTGTACTTGAGGGCATCTTACTCCAGGGTACGTCAAAGCTGTAATGCCAGCTACTATCTCCTCTGGCTAAAGGTGAGGACCCAATCACTGATGCAGTGGATGAGGCTCGACTTGGCACAATGGGTGAGGCTCGATTTCTCATGGCTATGACCGAAGCTGAGCTCCTTGTGGCAGTGGCCTTCAGCGTGGAGTGATCGCTGCTGACAGAATAATCGATGTCACTAATGAACAAATCTTCGCCAGTGCTGGACTCTTCAATAAGGCTAGTAACTATTGAGTAGGAATCATCCTCTATGGTAATCACTGGGGGTGAACCTAAACAAATACACATTCATGTCAGTAAGTATCATTCACATATCATTTTCACTTATTCTTCTGTGTAGTGAATCAGTCCTAATCTTGTTGCAATCGTACCTAAAAAAGGTCTCTACTAACTCTGAGAATATTTGCTTTATATAAAGACAGTCATGCTACACAACTGGATGGGACCACATAGAACAAGTAACAGACAAGGATTCATGTATTTTGTAATTCTCTGAAAGATACCATACATGCTGCTTAGAACTGTATACTGTGCATATTTATCAGTTGTTCACGGCGATTATTTTACTCACGTTTAATGCAGGCCATAACTTTTCTGATTTCTATTGGCTTCAGGACTCCTACAAGGTCATCTGCCTCCACATACTTCAGATCCTCAGCTGAACAGACTCCAAGGTTTTTGATCACCTCCACTACTCACTGTATAACATCCTCTTGGCTGAACAGAACTGAGGGATGAGGTTAGTTCACTCAACCATCCATCCATGACTGCAAGAGGGGGTGAAAAATTAGTCATTTTGTGGATATCAGATTGTGGATTACACAATACACCACAATTACTGTCCCATATGTTACCTTGGCTTATATACTTTTTTCCCCCCATTGACATAACTAGTCGAAAATGTCTACACTGAAATTCAACTAGTATCAAAAATAATTACGAAGCTCAACACCGATCAGCAACACTGTGCTTAAGAGCTATGACTTTGTCCATTCAGACACTACAGAGGCAATGGGTAGAAATCCAGGCAGTGTTCTGCATTTATACAGTGCATATCCTCAGCTGCTTGTTTTACTTCATGGAGTCCATACTCTGACAAATACAATGAAGTGTGTGTTGTCACCAGAAAGCACACCTCTTTGTCATCTTTAATCAAAAAAAGTTTAATCTGACCAAACTTGACTTGAGTCATCGGACTCATGTTTTAGGCAGAGAAAAGATCCCTTTTTATAATGGGCGCACTTAAAGTTTACCTCAGTGGACACAAAATCTGGTTCTGTGAACATGTGTGCTTCAAATGCATTGTGCACTGCATCACTGTACAGGTGAGCATGATATGGAGTTGAGTTTTTTTTACATCAGCATTGGTGCAAAAGGAGTTCGAGCTGAGGGTCGTTTGGAGGTGTTGGTTTGCCAGAGACTAGCATATATTCTTAAACTTTTGTATTCTCACACACCTCTTGAAGTAAGAGTGAGGTTAGGGTCTGTTAAGCTTGAAAAAGAACAGAAATACACCATAAACCACATGGTAATCCATACGACCTCATCAGGTCACAAAAACCAATAAGATTTGATGTCATTGGTCATGTTTCCATCCAAGTTTCAAATTTAATTTATGCAAAAAAACATAATAACTCAAAAACAATGCAGGAATAAAGCTACATTTCCATCCCATGTGTTCTAAAGAAATCGTCACTTCCGGATAAATTGTAGCCACTGTGATTTTTATATTAATAAAATACTTGTGGCTTCAAAAATGTATCCACCTCTGTAACGTAGGTGTCAGGAGTGGAACAGAGGAGATGCAGAAATAGATACTTATAATCTTTTAATAACAATCGCTGGAGTGGAAACAAACTATTAAACATAACACTACTTAAACATAATGTAACACTTCAAGGACTGACAAAGGAGTGGGTAAAACTAAAGGATATTTATACAAAAGGAACTAATGAGGGAACAGAATACAGGTGAGGATAATAAGAAACAGATGGAAGTGATGAGGGCAGTGCACTATGGGAAATGAAGTCTGGGGGAAAACTTCAAAATAAGAGTCCTTGAAGATGACAATGGAGACAGACTGTGACAACCTCCAGCAAGCTTTAAAGTTTATTATGCATACTATTTGAGATTTAATTTGCATCTTGGTCTTTCCATCCAGCAATTTTTTTGCAATATCCCAAAATGTGTGGATGGAAACCAAGCTATTGATGTAGCTGAAAATATTGATTCAGTTCTGTATCAATGGACTGATTCCTGAATGAATAACATTTTTTTTTTTTTTTTTTTTTGGGGAGCTTGATGGACCAGAGTCACTCTTCATTATATGGCAAATAAACACTGCAAAGACAATAGGAATTATTATTTTGTGTTCCACAGATGAAAGAAAGTTATACGGGTATGAAAAAAAAAAAAAAAAAAAAAAAACATGAGAGTGATTAAATAATTACAGACGTTTAATTTTAGGTAAACTATTCCTTTTAAAACTGAACTGAACAATCGTCACCTGATACACTGCAGTCATAAAACTCCCGTGAAGCAACCCATACAGTTGTTACTTGTAACTCAAGTTGAGTTGAGTACTGTGGGATGAAGCATTGATAGGCCATCCCAAGAAAGGAAGTTGAGCTAAGCAGGTGGGCTCCAGGAGGCGCTGTGCAGCCTCCACTTTCGTGTGGATTGGCCTGAGGCTCTCAGCCATCACACAGAACCCCACAGACTTGATGCCAGGCACAGAGAATAGCTTTTGTTTAGGGTGAGGTTGTATTTGGCAAACATGTCAAGCAGGCACCAGGTGCAGGCAGTCGTTGTGGAGGGCCATGTAACAATGTTGTTGAGGCATATCACCACCCCAGGTATGCCAGTAAAGATGGTTGACATAATCTTTTTGGAAACAGCTTGGGGCAGCTTTAAGTTCGAAAGGCATCTGTTTGTGACGAAAAAATTTTGTGACAAATACGGTGACATTAAGGTTACAGTCAGAGTACAGTAGCACCTGCTCCCGCAGAGGTTTAGCTTAGAAACACTGATGAGCTGTGAAACTGGAAGGTCAGTTGTATTGCTGTGGACATATGTTTTTGTCTGGGATAATCTCTTTCTTAACAACTTTATACATATATGCATAACCCCTGACACCTTCCTAGCCATTACCAAGTTGGATATCCAGGTTGATGCAGCTTTGAAATGTCACTTAGTGCAAGAGGGATGTGGCACAGGGGCTGGACAACTTAGTGTGATTGACCAGGAATTTGAACATATTGAATGAAAAGGTGCAGACTCTGGATTATGCTGGCAGTCTCAAAATTATTCTTTTTGCCACAGTGCTGACATGTTTGCCTCTTAGTCACAATATCCTTAACAATAGAATAACAAAGTCCATAATATGGGTCAGGATTGTCACTGAGGGGCCCATGATTGAACAGCTGTAAGGATGACTGTACATGTTGTCCAAAATATATGGTCAGTGCAGAAGAGAAAGAGGGTAACTGGGCAGCAGATACTATTTGATATGATACACAAAAAAGCCCCTTTAAATAAATATTCTGGGTTCAATATAACTTAAGCTCAGTCGGCAGCATTTGTGGCAAAATATTGATTACCACAAAAATTAATTTTGACTTGTCCCTCCTTTTCTTTAAAAAAAGCAAAAATCTAGGTTACAGTGAGGTACTTACAATGGAAGTGAATTGGGTTTATTATTGAACGTTAAAATACACACTTTTTCAAAAGTTTAGCAATATTTAACAATATTTGTGTAAACATGATTTTAGTGTGATAAAATCACTTACATGTGTACACTTTTCTGTGTAAAGTTATAACCAATTTTACTAATTTTACTACAATGTAATATATCAGCAAATCCTAAATCCTCAAATGACTGTAAAAATTTAAATTTAAACTTTACAGTTCCAATAATGCATGAGTTTTAACAGAAGAATTAATCTTAGTGCTTTTATTCATTTATAAGCTTCAAATTTCTGCCTTTAAACCTTCCAAAAATTGTCCCCAATTACTTCCATTTTAAGTGCCTCACTGCAACCTTGATATTTGCTTTTTTAAAAGAAAAAGCATGGATGAGTCCAAATTATTTCGACTCGTTGGGCTTAACTTGTATTGAACCTGAAATATTCCTTTAAGAATCGGGTTAGATGTGGACTTTATTAGTCTGTCCTTAATTTTTGGATTGTGGATGTGCTCTTATCATTTCCTCCTCAAGAGCCCTGAATTTACAGAGGCTGGCTAAATCCCTCATGTCTGCTTTGTATTGCTGCGTCGACTGCTTTTAGTGCTAACGGAAACACTCTGTGGGGTGGTAAAATATTCTGCCAACAGTTTAAAACAGTCCCAATATTTGTTAGCTGATCTGAGGGTTTCCTGACCTTTCAAAACCAAAGTTTTGAATGAAGAGGGCTTTTCTGTAGTGAATGACTTTCAAACAAGGAATATGAGGCTCCCTGGGCAGTCTCAGGAAAGTGGGTGACGGAAGCAAAAATTGCATGCTTCTTCTTCATTTAATGTTGTAATAAAAACACTCAAAACACAGCCAGACCTTACTGATCACAGTTTGTACTACACAAAACATTGAACTGACTGACAGCAGAACTGCCATCAATCAGCATTGTGACTGATGGCAGAAAAAGATATATGTAATGGAAACATTATAAAACTGTTGTATAGATGAACATGTTTAAATTGTTTAAATTGTATTGTAAGGTTTGTTTTTGCTGTGTCTCTTACCTTCATATTTTCCCCTGTTATGTTTCCAAACTGTGTATTCTGTTCTATTCAAATGAGTGTATTAAAAACAATTGATTTGACTAAACTGCCTTTACTTATTGACTCTACAATAACACATTTTAAAATAAGTAAGGTGTTGAAAATGACCTTTATTTGTCTGTTGAAGAAATATTGGCACTGCTGGCTTCATTATGGATACTAAATTGGTGTGACAGCAGTAGCAAATCTCAGGCAGAAATAGAGATTGGCCTTTTTAAATGAAACCAATTATGAGAAGAATCTGATGTCTCTCCTGTGTTGTGTCAGGATTGCCCTCGCTCTTTCTGTCTTTCTTGCTCCTTCTTTCTGACTGACAGACAGGCCTGGTCCAGTGAACTTGCTTAGCTTTTGCTTATAAGAAGGTCAGTAGTCTGCTCTTTTCAGCTTCAAAATATGCATCCGATATCTTAATTAGACCAAAAGACTTGTAATCACCTAGATCTGAAGGAGTGATGAAGGATAGGCTATATGAAAAACACACATGCAGACATGCTCCCCCATATCCCCCATTATCTGGGAAAAGGAAAATGTATTTAAATTGTGTGGTTAGAGGTCAAACAAACATGCTAAATGTGTGGAACATTCACTGTTAGCTTTAATTGTGTTGTTGAATTTGCTTTACTGCATCTGCACACCAGAACATGTCTGAAGTACCACAAATATACAAGGCTTAATGTATTGCTAAACAAAGCTAAATTGTCATTTTGATGGTACAAACAGACCTTTCACCAACTCAAGTTGTACTAGATGCTAAGTAGCAATCAAACTTATGGCAGTGCTCCACAAATCTTTTACTCACTTTTTGTTTCTCTTTCACAGTCTCTATCTGATCGGAAAGTGTTAAAAAGACAACTTTATTGTGTCACCAGCATGGTTTCAGCTGACCACATAATTTATCACTCTTACCGCTCTGATCTAATGTGGCTGCTCCATTGGGCCCATTAGCACACCATGGAAAAACATGACACAACAACACAAAATGTTGGGGGAAAAGTGTTTACCAAGTTAATTTTTCTTTTGGCTTCCCATTCTTCCATTATGGGTATAATTTGTATAATTCCATGTCCCTATAACTCTCCAGGCTATTGTCTAGTGAGTTGTGTGTCATCTACAAGTTGGTTTTAAATGCATCCGTTTTCTGCTGTTTGTCAGTGAGGCTCCAGGAAGGTCTGCAGGGAACAATGCATCAGAGAACCGCAGAGCTGAAGTGTTTGGTCAAGCTTTGTGCAGGGAGAAGACAACACATTTAACAGTTATTATGGCAAGAGGCAAACACAATCCCTAGCATTTTCAGAGACCACTGAGACATCACTTGATCCACACCAGATTAATGCGTCCCTCTATGGCTCTCTTTATTGCTACCACTATTTCTTTCCACATATACAGTTTCTTTTCTGTATTCTTCTATATTTTCATCTCTTTGTTTTCCTGTTGCTCCTCTTCATCTCTCTTCATCTCTCTCTCTCTCTCTCTCTCTCTCTCTCTCTCTCTCTCTCTCTCTCTTTCTCTTTCTCTTTCTCTGTGTCCCTGTGGGAATCACACTGCCAGTGGAAAGCTCGGAGGCTTGGTGTGGTGGAAGAATAGTTCTTATTTGTTTGGACAGGGATGACCTTAACTGACCTGACCCCTCAATGGTTCTGAGTGTGAGTGCAGGAGGGACCTCTAGAGACTGGTTTGTGTGTGTTTGCATGTTGTATGAGAGCAAGATGTGTATGTGTGTGTGTGTGTGTGTGTGTATGTGTGAGAGAGAGAGAGAGAGAGAGAGTACCTCTATTACCACCTCAAAATATCTTTGGGCAACAACACATTTACATTTGGTGGGTGTGAATTACAAGTAGTTCAAAACAAGGCATTTAGACTGAATTACAAAACACATTCTCCCAGTTTAACCAGTCCCTGCACTATTTAAAGGAATAGTTGAACTATTCAAAAATGAAAATTCTGTCATAATTTACATAATTTACTTATTTTCCTTATGCAGAATGCAAAAGGAGAAAATGTAATGAATATCTCAGTCTGTCTTTGAATACAACTGCGGTTGATAGTGACTTTTAAAAAGCACCCAAAAGTATCATAAAATTAGTTCATGCTACTTCTGTGTGTCATATTCCAAGTCTTCTGAAGGCATATAAAATTTGTCATTTTTCAGTGAAAATCTATTCATCAGTTGCATGTTCATATGTGCATGAGAGAAACTTGTTTTAAGTGCTAAACAACCCAAGTTCTGACATGAAAAATTTATTTTTGGCCGAACTATTCCTTTAAGAAATTATAACATTTATAACATTCAATTTTAAGAAAACAAGACTAATCAGTTACGTTATAAACTGTTATTGTATCTTCACTCTTGAGGAAAGTAACAGGGTCAATGCATGTAGCTAAATTTTTGCATGCTTTTTTTAAACGTTAGATCGGAATAGTCATGTAAAATAATAAATCCACATCTCTCACAGAATGAGCTGCCAACCTGCTAAAAGGCCTATATACTCCATGCTGCTCACACACAGATACAGTAATGGGGAATCATAGGTTTGGAAGCTATTTTAGATTTTGTATTTGCAGGTAGGCCCACACAGTCTCATGAAATGTTTTAATAATTAATAAGACAGGGGCCTGGGTAGCTCAGCAAGTATTGACACTGACTACCATCCCTGGAGTCACGAGTTCGAATCCAGGGTGTTCTTAGTGATTCCAGCCAGGTCTCCTATGCAACCAAATTGGCCCGGTTGCTAGGGTGGGTAGAGTCACGTTGGGTTAACATTCCTCGTGGTCGCTATAATGAGGTTATCGCTCTCGGTGGGGCGCATGGTGAGTTGTGCGTGGATGCCACGGAGAATTGCATGGGAATAGCATGGGCCTCCACATGCACTACGTCTCCGCGGTAATGCGGTCAACAAGCCACATGATAAGATGTGCGGACTGACGGTCTCAGACGCGGAGGCAACTGAGATTCGTCCTCCGCCACCCGGATTGAGGCGAGTCACTACGCCACCATGAAGACTTAGAGCGCATTTGGAATTGGGCATTCCAAATTGGGGAGAAAAGAAATTAATAAGACAAGGCAAATTCGTATCATAGGACTTGTCTCATACGAAAACATACAGCTTTTATTCAGATAAACATCAACTAATCAACAAATATAATTTCAAATTGATTGAATACATGCATTACATTTTTGCTAACCTCCTTTCCAACATATTATTTTAATAAAGGAAACATCTGAGAAACAAATTTTGTTACTCATTATGCAATAAAAAGAATGATCTATGTGAATTACCTGTAATACTCCTCCCTCGTCTTGTTCCACACTACATGTTTCCTTTTTTTCCGTGGTTCACAAGGTTTAGGGTTTGGGTATAGTATTACACTTTATGGTTGTGGTTGTGGTAAGGTTTAGGTTTGAGGTTTGGGTTAGGGGTTAAACTTATGATAAATCGTCAGAGTACTCCTTCAAAACCCAGATGTTTCTCTTTCATTTGTGATACACAAATAAAGTTGTGATGATTTGTTAGAGCCAACTTGTACGATGTCTTACAATTTCGCCACCTCATGCTATTTTTACGACTTGTCGTGAGATTAGGTTGGATTGGCCAGTATTTTGGGGATTATTACACAACAGTAAATAACTAAATTGTTTCTCTTTGTACAGTAAATATCTAATCTTCCTGTGATTCCTGTAAACCACATGATTGTATTCTTTACTGTGTCAGAGATGTTGGCAATTAGCCTTAAATATCCCTAGAGACGCTGCTAACCTCAGTCTAACCTTTCTGCTAATCAGTCTAACCCTGCTTCAAAGATTTGTTGCCATGGCACCATTTTCTAAGATGATGTGCTATCTTAAGTGAAGACTCTGCAAAAGTGTGTAAATTTGTGTTTGTCTGAACCTGTGGCGTACGTGACTTGTGTGGGTGCACACAGGCCAGAGGAGGTAAATGTGTCTTAGAGCGTGTGTGTGTTGCTCTGTGCATGACCTGTGTGTGTGAGGACTGCAGTAGGAAGATGTGTGTATTTGGAGAATGTTGGTTTGACTCCAGTGCACTCATTAGCCAACTGCTGTGGGGTCATTCTGACCACATCAACTCGGACATCCTAAAAAAATACTCCCTCGCTGCACATAGAAATATCGCTGTGTGAGTGCTGAATGCTAGTACACAACATCCTGGTACAAGCACACCGATAAAAATAACAGAATGAGATGTATAAGGAGCTGCAATTGCAAACCTCTTGGAATAGAGAGAAAGAAAGCAGATGAAGAGAGCTGTAGGCAGAGAAGGGAAAAGGTGCTTGCTTTGCTCCTTGTCTCACAGACAGGTTAAGTGTGAGCAGGTTCCAATGTTAGAGAGTGGGAAGCTGAATGTGTTGAATTTAACTTTAGGATTTTTTTTATTTAAAAAAAAAATAATAATTTTTTGGTGATGATAAACTCTCTCAGATAGGAACCACTTGACTAGATAATAATTTACATAGGGTTTATGTCAACCTGATGTGTTTTTATGCATTTTTTTCCTGATTGTTGTTGTGGTGTTGCAGTGACCATATGGAAGCTGGCTACTCATTATGGTGCAGTTGGAATACCAAGATGGTTAATTAAGGGCTGTTTCCAAGGACAGTAGAGACTGGCTAACATTACTTCTAATCAAGTGTAACCCTGCATACTTTCAGAGGGATTGAGAAAGAGGAAAAAATAGAAAAACAAAAAATAAACCACACTAAAACAAAAAAAAACAAAAAACAAAAATGTTTTAACAGTTTTAAATAAACAGCAAGAATAAGAATAATAATAATATGAAGAATAATATAAAAACAAATTAAGTCAGTAATTATTTGACAATTACTGTATTAAACACACTCATTTGATAAGCACACAAGGTGATATTTCTAATGGGATGATCACTAAAGAACACAAATCTTGGACATAAATACATTTTAAAAACAACTCCATAGCCCTTCAGAGCTTTAAAGCTTCAATGTTCTGTCTCTTATTCTTCATAGCATTAATTGTTGTCATCACTAAACAACTGAAGTTTACATTCAAAGAAAGAACGGTGTTGCAGTGATAGTGTTACTGTAAATTCTGGGTTCAACATATTCCCCAACACCTGAAGCACCATAATTCCAAAATTAGATTGATTCTCACTTCATCTATCAGTGTCTGTCAAGGCAGCATCTGCACACTCCAGGGGTGAGATGATGTGCCTCATCAAGACAGTGAAGATGATCATCTGCACTAACCTTCAATCCATCAACATGTAAAGATAAGATCATCTGCATCTTCACCACCTTTATATTAAATTAATGGTTGAGGAGCTCAGTTGTTGTGACTGTTGTGTGCATGGGCAAGTCATTTAAGCCAAAACTGCATCAAGGGCACTGTAAATATAAATATACAACAGTTAGTTCTGGTCCTCGAATCTGATTGGACGAGAGACGTTCCATGAACACTGATGGTCTGACACCATCAGCATTTGGACACTTCACTGTATGTATCACTCCGCTTGTGTTCGTGCCGTTCTAAACTAAAGTGTAAGAGCAGAGCATATGTGTTAAGAGCTACTGTAAGTGTATTTTTACTTTTTTTTTTTTTTTTTACATTATGTATGTTAGCCAGCAGGTGGTGGGAAAAGATCATTTTGTGTATAATATGAGCCAGTTAGTTGAGTGAAGTGAATCCGCATCAGTCAGTGTTTAAATACAACAGTGCTCCGTGATCGCTCGTATTACTACTACACTACTAAAGCTAGGAAATAGCTTTAAACAGCTTTAAACGAACAACTTCAGCATTACGGCTCATCACAGCTGACACAACAGACTGATTAATTACAGAACTCAAGGTGCTTACCTCTTACCGAAGTTTCCACATTGGAGAGGACGTGCTGTTTAAAATGCCGGAGGATATTGAGGTTTCTATAGTGAAAAACTCTTGCGCACCCGCTACCGCGAAATACCCCTGCTTGGACGGCTACTTTTCCACTGAGAACGCTGATCTTCAGAAAGCTGACAGCATCTCTGCTTGGGTGTGGCAACAGGTGATCGCACATGCTCCATCTCTCTCTCTCTCTCTCTCTCTCTCTCTCTCTCTCTCTAACACACACACACACATACATCCTTGTTTACCCAATAACTTGTTAGAAACAGCACAAGCCGTGATACTATTTCTGAAGTGACATTTTTGAATTACTAATGGAGGCTTGGACGCATCATTTGGTTTGAACCAGCAATGTCAGATTCTGATCTGTCACATAAGAATGTAGTTCCATGCACAAATGTGTTGTTATGACCATACTCTTTTTTTCTTCTTTTTTTAAAATTTACTTGTTCATTGAACTGTTGCATATAAGCAATATCACACTCACAATCGTGGTATATGGCCCTAAATCAGCACTGCTGTGATTACCTATGGTATCCCAATCACAGTAGTGCTGATGTAGGGCCATATCGCACTCTTGCTTGTGTGATATTGCTCAGTTGAGAGCATTTGTGTCAGAATGTGATTACCATAAATAATAATAATAATAATAATAATAATAATAATAATAATAATTTCAACTCATCCTTCTTTTTTTCTTTAAAAAAAAAAATATATATATATAAAAAAAAAAAAAAAGAAATGAAAAATAAAGAAACAAAAACGAAGGTTACAGTATGGCACTTGGAAGTGAATGTGGGCAATTTTTGGAGGGTTTAAAGGCAGAAATGTGAAGCTTAAATTTTATAAATGCACTAAGATTAATTCTTCTGTTAAAACTAATGTATTATTTGAGCTGTAAATTTGTTTAAATTGTCATTTTTACAGTCATTTTTGGGTTTTAGGATTTGTTGATATATTACATTGTCAAGGCAATGAAGTAAAATTAGCTATAACTTTACACAGAAAAGTTTAGTAAGTAATTTGATCACTCTAAAGTCATGCTTACATATTGTTAATGTCTTGTAAAAGTGAGTATGGCCCCATTCACTTCCATTATAGGTGCCTCACTGTAACCAGATTTTTTTTTTTTATCTTCTTTTTTTAAAGAAAAGGAGGGACAAGTCAAAATAAATTTTTGTGACAATCAATATTCTGCCACAAATACTGTCGACTGACCTCAATTTGTATTGAACCCGGAATATTTCTTTAAGACAAAAAAAAAAAAAAAAAAAAAAAAAAGAAAAGCATCTGCTACATAAGAGCACACATGCAACCTCTTCTTAAAGTAATTTTCAAAGTTAAATGCAATGAAAGCTCTATTGACAGCAACTGTGGCATGCTGTTCATTAGCTGTTAAAAGTAAAATTATATATATAATATAATGTAATAATACATAAAAATTATACAAAATATTGTGTACAGTTGTTATTGCATTAGTCTTGTGCATAAATCTTGTTTTCAGCTAAAACCTTTCTAAAAACCCGGTCACCTATGGTCCTTCCATAGAACTGAATAACAGCAGATTTGTGCATTTGTACAAATAGAGGTTAGAATGTGAAAATACTACTTAAAGTCTTGTCTTTCTATAATTGAAGCCATCTATCTCTGCTTAAAGAAATACCTAGTTTGGTATTCAAAACAATAATCCCCCCCCCATCAACCTGCTTAATTTGAATAAACTATTCTTGGTTGTCAGGAGGCAACCTTCACTTTGACTGACACTATTTTCCTCCAGTTCATCTATCCCTAAAGGAAGGGTAAAAGAGCTGCTTCTGTTTAGATTATGTCAACAATAGGTTTGTAACCGTTCAATAAAATATAATGCAGAATGGGAGGATATGAATTTAGAGAATACATTCGTCATGCCATATATAAATAAATATTGAAATCTGCACAGAACTTTTTATTTTATGTTATTTATTTTTTTTACGCATGGCTAGAAATTTGTGCCTACCTTTCTTGATTCATAGTGGTGTGATCTGCTCTGTATCCCTATAACAGCAGGTAAGATAACTTGTTTTTATTACACATTTCACAACTCTCATTTGCTCATTTAGTACTGCAGTGTTTGTTACGGATGGGATTAACAGATAATTCCTTTCAATTAGATTTAGCAAAATGCTGCACTAATATCACCTATATTGATAACATCAACAGACTGGCATGTCTGCATGGCCACTGTCTGATAACTCCCCTTGACCTTGACTGGAGGTCATTCTCCTTGTAAACCTTTATGTGTGTGTGGGTGTGTGGGTGTGTGGGTGGGTGGATGGGGGGGGGGTTAAGTGGTTTACGAGGACTTTTTTTTAGGTTACAAACTGGTAATTACAAAGGGTATTATGCTATAAATGTGGTTTATGAGGACATTTCTAGTGTCCCCATAATTCAAATCGCTTAAAAAACATACTAAACGATGTTTTATTGAAAATGTAAAAATGCAGAAAATTTTCTGTGAGGGTTAGGTTTAGGGGTTGGATTAGGGGATAGAATCTATAGTTCGTACAGTATAAAAATCATTATGTCTATGGAGAGTCCTCATAATGATAGCTGCACCAACATGTGTATGTGTCTGTGTGTGTGTGTGTGTGTGTGTGTGTGTGAGAGAGAGAGAGAGAGAGAATGTACATGTGTGAGAGTGTTAAAAAATGTATCATTTGGCTCTATTTTCTCTTTCCTCATTTGGCATAGTCATCAGCTCAGAGCTATTCACACTCTCTCTCTCTCTCTCTCTCTGTTTTTTTTTTTTCTACATTCTGGATAACTACACTAACAATGCTTACTTGAAAGTTTCACTCTGAACCTGAAATCCTTTGTTCAGTATAAACATTAATTTAGACAGTTGCTATTTTTGTTGTCTTCTGTAACAGCGGCTGACATTTTTCTGCATGGTATATGCACAGAAAAATGGTTTGCATTAATAGATGCATGTTGGGAATTGAAGAGGAAAAGGAAATAACACCCCTTCAGAGACCAGTTCTTATTGAAAGTCACACACATACCTAAATGAACATCCAGGGAAAGCCTCCATTAATTGAATGTAGTGAATTCATCGTATTGTAGAGCACTAGAGCTTCATTTCGATTTACAGGGTTTCAAAGTGTGTACACTGCTCCCTGCTTACTAATCAGAGGATGTTTGTAAGAGCAACTTCACTTGACAACATTCCTACATTTGAAAAGACCTGCAATGTCGCTAAACACAGACAACAATTTTGTCACATAATTCTGAAAGACTGACTGGTGCGATGTGAGGCATGTCGAACTTTTCCACTGAGGAAGGCTACTGTGCAAAATGGAAATGAATGTTATTTGGTTAACATATGGCTCTGCCTAAACTCTTTTATGTTACCCATTATTATGATAAAGCTGCACTATGTAAGATTTGTTTGGTTACAACTAAAAAGTTAATTATTGAGTGAGTGCATAAAAAATCCATGTAAGCCTATAATAATGATTTGTGAGTTTCACCTCTTAAATTGATCTGTGTAGTACAATACAAACATTAATATGGTTGTGGATAAAACACTTGAATAATCATATTAAAATATGTTAAGATTAAGATAGTTGTTTATCTTCTTCAAAGTAAGTAATATTTTGGTGATGTGTTTAAATGAATATCAACATGAAAATGACACATCATGATCTCTGTGTCCTCAAACCATGATATTCATCCACGCAGAAGAGCAGTGCCGAATCAAAACTCACGTAAAATATTTCTCCGCAAGTTGATTGCAATTTTAGATTTTAACTACATATGTCGCTAGAGAGTAAAAAGTTCCGTAGTGCAGCTTTAACTGAGCAGTCAAACATGTACTTGTGTAATGGTGACACATCTTGTGTACTTTAAAACCCTGTACAAAAATTATTAAAAATTTACAAATATATACGTGTCATACTGTGGAAATGCACAACGATGGGTGAGCTTTCCTGTTAACGTCATGTTAAGTGATAAATCATTGTTTCCCTATTCTTTTTACCAATGCCATCAGATTGAAGAGTACAAACTGTGTGTTTGGAATCTAAAGGGGTTTTCAGAATGCATTCTTGTGTCAAAAAGCTCAGTGAGAGGAACATAATGTAGGTGTCTCAAGATGCAGTTAGCACTGTGTCTTAAAAGTGTGCCAGTAATTTTCATCTCCTATGAATGACACTGAAAATAATGCACTAGAACTATTTTTTATGGATTTGTTTGTTCACAAGTGTAATGCAGCTAATCACTGTAACTCTATATGCTATATTTACACAATTAGGAAAACACACTTGTCTTGCATTAGCATTGCAGTTTGCGGAGGTGTAGACAGGTGTTGCTTTATTTTAAGGGTTTGCATTAACAGCCTGAGGCGGTTTGGTGGCTAGCCTCTTGTTCACCTTATACATGACATGTCTTATTAAAACCACTCATGGCAGGGTTGTGCCTCATTGTCATGAGCTCATAACAAGACCATCACTGCTCCTGCTCCTGAGGTCACTAATACATTTGACCTCTGTCTCATCATTGCTCTTAATGTGACACCTCTTCCCTCCACAGGGGCCACATGTACCAATCACATGCTTTTGTGCTTGATTCCGAATCCCCTGATTGGCCAAGATTGTTGGCCTGTCTAGAAAGGAGAAACCGAGGTGGGCCAATGCATTCTAATGAGACAGTTATAGCATAGAGCTCTAATGTCTTACACACATATTCACACACACACTCTCAGCATTGTTGAGCAGACCCCAGCGGCAGGCTGTCAGGTTGCTTGTTAAGCCCAGTCAGAAGGCAGGCACAGAAGGCCACCAAATATTCTCTCTCTCTCTCTCTCTCTCTCTCTCTCTCTCTCTCTCTCTCTCTCTCTCTCTCTCTTTGTTACTTGCTATTGACACAGCTCTAAAGCCAAGCTGTCTTTTCTTTATTTCTTTTTTGTACCTTGAAGGACCAATTGCCTGTGTTTTTTTTTTAAGAGCGTGCATATTGAAGGTTGTGCTTTGCACACAATGCATTTTGTGTGTGTGGGTATATTTAAGTGTATGTATAAGTATACCTCTCCTCCTACAGGTCATAGAGGTATACTGTTAATGATACACCTGTCAGGCTCACAGACTCTTCACTACATTTTGTTGTTTGATTAGAATGGAACATTCAACATCCTCATAAAGGCCTGCTGCATGCTTGGCTCTCTGTATCTTTCTTTATCCAGAATATTTTGTTCTTCATTATTGTGAATGCATTGTATAGCATAAATATATAAATATAGTTTAGCATATTTATGGAATGATATAATGACAAGAGTCTTTCAATATGGCTAGATTAGCCGTATATAATCCAAGAATACTGAAAGAAGTAGTAGAAATTGACATTTTCCCCAAATTATGTCACTTAGGCACATGACATCCAACAGTGTGATAATGACTCCATAGAGCTAGGCAACCTGACCAATTACATTTTCAGATGACAGCACCAACCCCAATAATGACACACACAAGTGCATTACTATTCCTTTCTCTTTCTGTCTTTTAGCTGCAGGTGTAATTGGCAGTCGCTGTGGCTAGTTTTCAGCAGTTTTCTCTTAGACAAAAACATCTCAATGCACCTAACAAAAAACTCACACACACACACAAATTTCTGAAACTCCCAGTGACATTAATCGGCAGTTGTGTCTCCACTAGCTCAAAGTGCCAGAGTAGAAAGGACAAGCTGAGTACAACACATTCCAAAAACAGTTGAACTCACCCCAAACTCCTGCACTGCCTTCAGTAGGGCCTCTACCTCAGGTAAGATTCAGTTATTCTGAGCAAAACACAAAATAACTCTATGGCATCTTGTCTCCATCAGTGAATTTTGGAAGCAAAGTGTATCAGATTGGAAGCAACTTAAGGTTGGGCGCTAAAACGTTTATATATATATATATATATATATATATATATATATATATATATATATATATATATATATATATATATATATATAATTCAATATTGAGGATAAACTTTCTAGTAATTTTCGATATTTAGCTAATGTTCTACATCTAGACGATTGGATCAGGTTTGTGTAGCTAAAAATGTGAGCGGTTTGGAAAAGTTATGCTCACAACTATAGCTAACTGAAACACAGCCATGATATCAGCTGGTTAGGAAGTATTAGCTGGCAGGAAGCTACCTTGCCCTGTTTTCATGTAAACCAGTAATGAGACTAGGTAGCCACAAGTTAGTTAGCTATCTGGCTAAGATGATATTGTTGTGTACCGAACAAGACAGCACTGACGATGCAATATACAACTAGCAACTTATCACAAAAACAAATCCAACATCAAAACCATTGCTGTTTATTTACGTACTATTTAGTAATGTTGGGTTTGAGTCCACCTTAGTCGAGTCCGTGTCAAGTTCGAGACTTTAAACAATCGAGTCTGAGTCTAAAAGGGGCCGAGTCGGACTCAAGACCGAGTCCATAACAGGCCGAGTCCGAATCGAGTCCGAATGAATCTGTTCATGAATCTGAATTAAATAAACTCATCATCAATATTTTAAGCTTTTTTTAAACTTCACAACTAAGAACATTTATTTTTTTTATTTTTTTTGTCAATATAAATGTAACAAAAACACCTCTGTTGCCTTTCATATATATATTTTATGATTAGTATCCTGCTGAACAAACTTCAGTGTGGTTTCAGAATGAAAGCATATGCTTTAGGTGTATGAAGACAAAACTGTCCTTCAATGCACTTCTTATTGCATTCTGTTGACATTTCAGTTATTTGTTGCTTTTTCCCCTCCACTCAAACATAGACTAAAGAAAGTGAAAGCTGCGTTAGTCATTACAACCAAGGTTATTATGTTTCGAATTTTTATAATTTTTAACTTCTACTTCATTTTCAATTTGTCAATTCAATTTAATTTAGTTTTATTTAAAATGATCCCTATCCAAAGAAATAATAGTTTATACAGTGATTTCTTTCTGAATCTTTTTTCTCTATCTGCCGACTGATTTGGGAAAATACAGTACACAGTCAACACAGTAGTAATTAGCACTCGTTGAGAAGTTACGTCTCATGATTTGACTGCAAATGCTACATCCAAAAACACTGGAAAAGCCCACTGATAATATTAGGGCCATGTCGTCATGGACATGATTTTCTAGTTAACAATGCAGGGCAGTTCTGCGTGCTGCTCGTGTACCTAAATCCCTGATGCGTACGTGTGTGTCTCGCAGCAGCTGCCACAGAAGATTAAAAATATATATATATATAATTGATATTTGCTTGAGCGGCAGCTGCGTTGGTCTGCAATCAGTCTGAAATCTTTAAATGCCAACCAAAAAAAATTAATTGAACACTTCTTTAACCGCAAAAACATGGAGAATAATAATTTTGAGTCATAAATTTGAAGTTACCCGGTGGTTTACAATAAAAGTAAAATAAAATAAAATGTAAAATAAAAACGTCATAATCAACTAAATTCATCTCGTAACATGAAATTTAGCTTCATAAACAAACTCTGTCATCGAATAATACGTTTATTTTATTGTCTATAATTAAATTATAAACAAAACATTTCACTGCCCTAAATATCCTAATATTTTATTGTGCATGGTTGAATGTTGTGAATGGTGGACAAATGCTGTAAAAGAATGTATTTTTAGCAAAAGTCAATCAATAATACATTGTTGCTGTTTATCTGTTTAGAGTTGCTGTCTGATTTAGCAATAACGCTTTTTTCCCCCGACTATTTAAAATGTTACACAGTTAATTCATCAAGCTATTATGGACCAGTTCAAGCTGACAACACTGCGTGGACCACAAGAGACTACAGGAGCATACATGTGTCCAATATTAATACTATTTTTATGTATTTTTATTTCAATATGCTGTTTTTAGTAAACTATGAGAGACATGATGTGGGTGACTTGACTCAATGAAGTTCTTGATTTTAAGTTTTTAAACACGATGAAACCACAATGCGAGCACCGTCTTGGTTGCACAAATGCCACACGCAATTTTACCAGTTGTCAGGTCCCGTGTCGTGTGAAACTGCCTTGTTTAGTTTCTATAACATGTGTTCATTAATTTCTGTTTTGTTTTTTTATTTATATTTTTTATTTTTTTCATTGCATCACAAATGTCAGGGACTCAGCTGGACCCAAAGACTCGAGTCCGAGTCAAGTCCAAGTCCATTAAAATTGGACTTGTGACTTGGACTCAAGTCTGAGTCCAAACTCGAGTACCCCAATTCTACTATTTAGTTAAACATTTTTCATGATCCAAAGCACTGTTACATCCGCTAACTTGTTGACACAGGCAAGAAAGTGTTTCTTCTTCATTTGATGTTTATTGGCAGGATACAATCCAGCTTATGAAGTGTAGGCCTCTCACCAATGCACTGGCTCAAAATACAAGTATGTCTAGGGAAATTCAAACTAAAAAAAAAACTACGGGTGAGAGGCACATCTAAATTTACTTTAGTCATAAAGAGTATTTACTAACCAAGTAATGTCTAATAATTAAATACAACCCAGGACCCTCAGATTTTTAGTGTTTAGGATCTAATGTTAAATTTGGAAATAACTTCGTAGATGAACCACTGTGCCCACATTACATCATGTAAACCCCAATCTCAACGAAATTACTCAGATGTCCCCTTTAACCTCCCCCTTTCTCTGCAGAAAGATCACAGGAGATTAAAATACTAAAACACTGTATTTATTCTTTTGACTCTTTTGATCCTTATTTCCTCTTTGAAACTGAAGCAACTAATAACACTGTCAATTGAAATCAACACATATGAAACCACAAAAGAACTTCAAAGATAAATAAATTCAAATGAGTGATCACATGAAATACAAATTTCACACTAAATATGAAACATTCAGATTCACATTATACTCAAAAAGAAAATAGATTCCCAAACAAATAAAAAGAAAATTACCCAGCTGGGATTTACGTCTCTTGTAGGCACGCAATGTAAGAGCTCAAATTAATGTGTTAGCGAACAGTTAGGAGTACTCACAAGATCCCACAAGATAGCGATTCCAAAAACAACACAGTACCAGATTTGAAGATGCACCAATGAAATGATCAGCAGATCCAGTCGTCCATGCATCCTTTACAAACCATCTCTTCCAAAGATGAATCGGATGACATGTCCAGGCAAATCCTCCATCTTGTAGATAGGCCCAATCAGCACAGGCCACGAAAGCATGTCGGTCTCTCCTAGTAAATCGCTCCGCATTCACTCAGTCATCCCTTGAGCTCCAAACACTTCAACCATTCCTTAACACTTTAATGTAAAATAAAACACAGGTATTGTCTCTCTTCCAAATACTTTCCAAAAATGAAACAAAAGAAAACAAGATAAACTGCGACACACTCTCAGAGCGTTGCGCACGCGCACACACACACTTTAGGTTCACGCAGCTGTTGAATATAAACTATAATTTTCAAGCTCAGTGTCTCGTCGATGCTCAGTTCCTCTTATCGACAGTCTTTAAGCTGTTCAATGTTTCTACTTTCAAATCAAAATCCCTTGTTTTTCTCAGTCTTTAGACACTACATGTGTGTACTCTCTTCTCTCTCTTCTTGCACTCCTGAACTCTCTAGAAAAATCTCCTCTTTCCTTCTCTCGTGACCCAGCCCCTTGAACTCTAGGGGTCAGATTATAAACACTTCATTGCTAAACAATTAAATGTATCTCCTAAAATACACCTAAAATACAATTTCCTATTATTTCTACCACTTCCACATCAATTTTAAACTTTTAAACATGAAATGACAAATATAAAATTACAAACCAAAAATAAACAACAACAAACACCTTTTTACCCTTTTAGACAGTGTTGCAAAACGCATTGTTGAAATATAATTTTGTATACCCAATTTACATATAATTGTAAAGATTAAAGAAAGCCTTTAAAGTTATGAAAGAACAATGAATAGATTACTAATAGATTTAGTAGCGCTCTACAGATGCATTATTTTCACCTACTGAGCTGTAGTGTGGAACGTCACAAGAAAGTCTTTCAGTGACGTCAAACATCCGCTGAAGATGACGATGACGATGACAAAACTGGCGAAATTTCAATGAAAAGAGATCACACATCTTATGTAGGATTAAATTAGTATACTTCTTGAACTTTAAATTAAAAGGTATCTTACCCTGTGGAGTTTACATAAGTTATGTTTAATTCATTCTTGAGGTCCAACAAACTTGTGGAATCCATTTCCTTCCCCACTATTGGTATGAAATATATATTGTGATATCTATAAATATCGAACAATATGAAAAAAAAAATATATATAATATTTTTGGCTATATCGCCCAGCTTTAGAGCAACGTATCCACAACTGTATACATGTGTATACATGAAATATGGTTCTTAATAAGAAGAGGCTCTTTGCTGAACCTAAGGTGCATCAAAGAACCATTGAATAATCTTAATAAGAGTATAGACCCTTTCCCACCTACAGTCCTGGTACTTTTACCTAAGTAACTTTCTAGATGAACTCTTAAGAGGAACAGCACACCTGAGGAGACTTTTCCCCTCTTGCATTTGCACTCATCAAAGTAACCCCTGTAGTGACGTCATGTACTATAGAATTGACCATTTTTCTTGTGACGTTATTTGCACGTGCGTTTCAACAGCAACAACTACAACAACAAAAATCAACAACACCGACGGAGGACGCCGGGATCGGAGCTATACTTTTGTTTGTTTATGGCTGTTTTATACAAACTTTGGCTGCATCTGAAAATGAAAGCAGCTGCCTAATGAGTTTATGGTTTAAACAACAGCATTTTTGGATGAATGGAACTCTCTGAACAGTTTAGAAGGAAATTATTTCATCCTAACTTCATCCATCCTTATACAGCCTCTGAAGGACGCATTTTCCAGTTTTTGGACGCAGCCTGTGTCTTCAGGTTACAGTTTACAAATTTGCGTGTGGTGCTCCGTGCTGCAACCGGAGTGAGAGGAGAGTCGAGGCGGCGAAAGCGCTCTTTAACCACACAGCACACGCCGAACTCCTCAGACAACATGTTGAAAATGCACTATAAACCTATTTATCAACACAGTCTTTTACAATAAAGACTTTTATGACTCAACATGAATTACTGTACTGGAATACAGTTTTTGGCTTAAAAAAGATGTCTTGATGCAAGTTAAACACACAGTAACAGGCATGCAATACTTCCCTCATGTAAACTAGATTTAAAGATGGTTTAGTGTATAACAAAGTTCAATTACCCACTCTCGATAAACATCTGATTATTTATATGCGTCATCGCATGAAAAATGCAATGTAGTAATCCAGAAATCACCTTATTTTCTGTATAGTCACACAGTACAACCTCAGAGCGTGTTTCCCGATGAAGTCACACACACTGACAAACACATATGTGAAACGGGTGATTCTCTTTGGAGACTTTGTTTGTTATATGCTATTTCTGTTAAGGGAATTGTATAATTAGCACATTCCTCTGAGTAGCAGGCTAGCAGTTTGTTTATTAATGGTGGCTGTGGAGCTCCTCTCCTCTCTCAATGATTTGTGCATCATTGACTAATCACAAGCTGCAGCACCTCCCACAGTCTGCCACAGTCCCTATTTGCCCAAAAGTATCTGGAGAAGGAGCTAAAAATGTCCCCTAAAACAGCTTCAAGGAACTATAGTTCATCAGGTGCGAAAACAATAAAAAGTACTAGTCCCGGAGGAAAGAACCTAAAACTGGTTTTAGTACAACCAGTGGGAAAGGGCCTTATAGGTAGAAGTTCTTCTCAGATATATATACCTTATATTTGACCTTCTCCCTTCCTTTGTTCACTCCACTCTCTATACTGTTACTTATTCTAAGGTATAACTCATAGTTAGTTTAGGACTGTGCTAAGGCAGATTGCTTGGTTTTGGCCCATTGGTCAGGTAGAAGGAGGGAGTGTGAGTGGCATCCTCAGGTGACTCATTTGAGCTAGATTGTTTCTGCACAGCTCTGGTCATGTTGATAGAGTGCCTCTGCCAAGAACTCATTCTACCCATCCTCACGAAACAATTAGCAATGCTGAGCAGCATCGCAATTAACCGCTCAGTAATTGTCACATGCCCCACTTTCCAAATCAAGTGCAGCAATGTCTGTTTTACAGCAAAGTTTAATTACAAAGTGAAAGCATTTGCATTCTCCATCATTAACATTTTAAATGACTTCTTTTTACATTGTTGAGTGGAGAGGTGTGGGATAGGTTTTCTGAAACTTGGCGGTAGGTTTGTTTCAGACCTGTTAAATATTCTAGAGCTGGTATTCCAGGTTGTGTGTGTGTGTGTGTGAGTGTGTGTGTGTGTGTGTGTATCTTTGCACATATCATGAGCTCAACAGTCTGGTTCCGGAAGTACAAACCCCATTCATTTTTTCCCATCGTGGAATTGACTATTAATGATAACTTCTGAACCTTTGAAGACAGACCTATTGTGAACTTTGACTTTGTTAAATGATGGTATGCTTTTGCTGAAGTCATCAGTCAGTGTAATTTCAACTTCATTTGTTTAAAAAATCATGTATAATAGTGGTTATCCTGGTTAAGAAGTACACTAACAATGACCCTGAGGGGGAAGAATCCACCAATCAGAGAATCATTGCAAACAAACCATGCCAAATTCTGCCCAAATCCATGATACACGACAAATGACGATCGAGTCTGTCTCCCTACATTCTCAAACTAATATATTTCTTATATATCTGTATATAAAATATACAAAATAGAGTGTTTCTATAATTACAATAAACAACTTTAAATCAATAGTTTTGTGTTGTTTCTATTGTTTATAATTTAGTTACATAATTTGTGTAATTCTTCATGGGATTGTAGTTCATTCACCCATTTAAGATGTTAAGTACACAGTTTTGTACCTTAGTCGTTTTGTCATATTTTCAAATACATTTTTATTTATTTATTTATTTATTGCTTTAAATTAAAGTCTGTAATGTTGGTAATGAGCTGGTTGGTTTGGTTTATGGCTTAGAACTCTTTTATGAAGTACATTATGAAGTCCCTATGGAAACAATGAATTGGAATAATACTTCCAGAACTAAGATGGCTGAAAATGTGGTTGCGCTCTACAGCAAAGAAACAGTGACATATAATTATATTATATTATATTATATTATATTATATTATATTATATTATATTATATTATATTATATTATTTACACCTTGCACAAATGATTCATTTAACTATGTCATGCTTTAAGTATTCTGTTACTGGACACTTGATTAGTCAAAACTTTGTTGTAATTATTACATTGGAAAATGTATGCAATGTCTTACAAGCCCAATTATATATATAATTCTGAATTATGAATGAAGTAAAATCATGCAGTAACAATTGCCTACTGTCACTATTCCACTACACACTGTGTTCTTCGTATTCTGTGGCTTAAATACTGTGATGAATGCATTTAGACTATCAGTTTTCAATGGTAAATTGTATACAGTTGTATACCGCGCAACCCTAATATGTATTATATGTACTGTATGAAGTTTACACCAACTCGAAACCTAAGATGTGCCTTAAGAACCCCAAACACTCTTACAGGTTAACAGACATAGAAAACCATATATGCCTTTTCCTCACACTGAAGTTGCTAAACTTGGAGACTTTCTGTTGATAGGATCTGGCACACACACACTGTCTGTTATCCAATCTTGTTTTCATCCGTCTTTTTTGCCCTGTCTCTCTTATAGGGTTTAGTGTTTCTGAAGTGTCCCTGTGGGTATAGGGTCTATCACACTACATTTGTTTCAGGGTCTCTCCATTCACTTTCAAAAGGTTAAACAACCTTTTCACCAGCCCGTCAACATTCCCTGGCCTGCCTGGCGGAAAAGTCTGCTCGGGTTTTGTCTCTCGATCGACACTTGTCTTTGCATTCTGTTGTTGCCTGCATGGTGTAATATCCATGACAATCATGTTGGGCCTTTGAGTGGGCTGAGGCTGGAGAGGGCCGAGGGGCCACTTTCAGGCTGTAAAGAGCTTTATTTCTGAGTATTTGAAAGAGTAGGTTGAAGGGCCCTCCACTCTAAATCCTCTTCAGCAACTCATCCTGCCTCAATGTGCCTTTAACACACACACACACACACACACACACACAAATCAGTACCACCCTCACGTTCTTATGGCCTGACAGCCAGGCTGCCACTCTGTGAAAGGAAGGAGACACCGAAAGAGAGAGTAGAGATGTTGAGAAAATGAAGGACTGAGAGTAAAAATGTGGAATATGAATGTGAGGACACAAAGACACATGGATGAAGTTTTTTTGAGGAACCACAAAGGGAAAACAGTGACAGGGGAAGTGCTACAAACGAAGGTGACACATCAGCAAATATACCTCCCTCTCACTTGGCTACATTGCGTCAGGGGCGTGTGCATGTGTGTGTGTGTGTATGTGTGTGTGTTTAGTTAAGGGTCGTGGGAAATAAAAGCAAACCGCAGCGTATCTATTTTCATGGACCATATGGAAATTCTGTTGTGTTTGTGTTCGATTCGACAGATAACGGGCGACGCTAACGGTTTTGTGTGTGTATTTTGAATGGTGTGTGTGTGTGTGAAGCGGGAGGGCACTCTGACCCCAGGCATATGGACAGCCGATCTGGAGGAGGGCTCCCTCAAACACACTTGCACCCCTGGGACTTTGATTTGTTAATGAATTGCTCTATTGACTTGAATCTTGGCTTGCTTCATTAGAGAAAGACCAACACTGCCACTTTCTCTCTTGCCCTGTTTTACTGTTGAACAGTGTGTGTGTGTGTGAGAGAGAGAGAGAGAGTAGAGGAGGGGTTGCACAGAGCAAACTATTGTGCAGGCGATTTAAAACTTCACATTTGTCGTCTGCTTTATTCTCGCGCTCTTTTTGGCTGAAGCTAATTTGTATTGTGAGGATATAAGACAACTCTCCAGTGTTCAGTGATGCGAAACAACAAGCCACAATGCCCTTCAACTCCCCTCCCTCTCTCTCTCTCTCTCTCTCTCTCTCTCTCTCTTTCACCCTCTGTTCCTCCCTCCTTCCATCTCTCTCTCTCTCTCTCTCTCTCTCTCTCTCTCCAATTTAAATTTATTCAGGGCCCCTCTCTATGTTCATTAGCATGTTTGACAATGATGTTATTGTGCGGGCGATACCTGCTTTACAAGGGCCAGATTATTGTGTAGGGTTAGTGTTAACACAACAAGTACAAGCTCTTCTGTCTGAGGGACACACTGTCTGTCAACAGCAAGCAGCAGCTGTTCTATTGCGGGGCACCACGACCCCCCCCCCCACACACACACACACACACACATACACACACATACACACACATGTCGGCTATCCTTATGAGGACCTTCCATAGAAATAATAATTTTTATACTGTACGAACTATAGATTCTATCCGCTAACCCTAAACCTAACCCTTACAAAAAACTTTCTGCATTTTTACATTTTCAATAAAACATAATTTAGTTTGTTTTTTAAGCGATTTGAATTATGGGGACACTAGAAATGTCCTCATAAACCACATTTATAGCATAATACCTTTGTAATTATCAGTTTGTAACCTAAATTTGTTTTCCTTGCAAACCACCCAAACCCACCCACACACACACACAGCTTTCAAAACTGAAACTGTCTCAAACATGCATTCATTTAGACACTGTGTGAGAGAAAAATATGTTTCTTAAAGCAAAAAGCTATATTTTTCCATATTTACTTTCTTTCTCAAAGAGGTGTGTTATTTAGTTTTGCCTTTGTAATCGATGGTACATCTGCATGAATATAAATGTTATGTTTAGTATTATCTCAAAGAAGGGTTTGAAGTGGAGATACTGTAGATACACTTTCAGTTCAGGAGTTTATCATCCATGGCTGAGTCTGAGGCTACGTCCACACTAATACATTTTCATTTTAAAACACATTAGTTTTGGTACGTTTTGGTACATCCATGCTAAAACAACATTTTCTACCGCCGAAAACGGAGCATTCGAAAACGTTCTCATTACCGCATACAATGGAAAACGATGATGTTAATAAACTGAAAACAGAGTTTTCACATGAAAACAGATCAGTGTGGATGTGTGAATTCAAAGAGCATTAAATAGAGTTCGTGAAATTAACATTGCAGGAAGGAAGTGTAACAGACATACAGTATAGTTGGCATCATGGAATCAAAGCATGACATCATTTTCCTATGACTTTTTTCCTTCCATGGAACACAAAAGGAGATGTTAGGCAGAACATATACACTGCTCTTTTCTAAATAATGAAAGTGAGTTTTACAGTTTTGAGCTCCAAAAAATGCACCAATTAAAAGTCCAATAAAAGTTGTACACTGTTGGAGCTCTCAAAATTAGTTCATGTACAGAACAGAGCATAACATATGGTGCATCACAATGCGTCAAGCCAGGTTTGAAATCGGTAAAGCCAAACAACATCGGTACTTGTGTGAGTTATATCTGATTGAGGCACAGCAAGTTTAAATATTCAGAAGTGGAAATGAGATTTGACAGCTAGGGCAGAGGGGAAATTTTTCAGTCAATAACTTCTCTCACACAGCTATTGCATGGCTTCAGAAGTCTTGGAATATAGAGCATGAGTATGGACTACTTTTATTGTGTTTTTTATTTTTATTTTTTTATTTTATATATATATTTAGAGTTTAATGGTTCCCATCCAATCACACAATCACTTTCATTGTATGAAAAAGAGCCGTGTAAGCATTCTGCCTAACCTTTTTTGTGTTCTACAGAAGAAAGAAAGTTTAAGGGTGGAAACAACATGAGCACGAGTAAAGGCTGACAGAATTTTCATTTTGTGATGAACAATCCCTCTAACCCTACAAATTATGTGGTGATTTACTGTGAATTCCCTGGACAACACAGCAGACAGTCTCCTAGAGCAAGCTGTATCTGCTCTACCTGTCATATCTCTATGAGTGTATCCACACTGGTACACAAAGTGAGTGAAAACAGACTTTTATCTAATCATGCTGAACTTGCGCTGACAACAACAGACATGGTGGGTTTAAAAGACTCCTTTCTCCCCCCTACTTCCTCCACCACAGTGGGCATTGTGTTTGAGTCAGTCAGGGAGCTCTTATCTTAAGTGGCCTTGCAAAAGCCACAGGGGTTACAGTCAGTGTCACACACACCTTACTACAAAGACAAACCAGGAAATATGAGGGATGCTCCAAATCCCATTCTCTATAGAGAATATATTAGTCTCTCATAATGTACCCATAGAAGGGCTTAATTTTTCAAAATGGCACCGCTTTAAATACATTCATTATTGCAGCACATGCTCGAGCATAAACTCTCTGAAGGGTGGTCACTTTTTTGATTGTGTGTGTCTGTACTTCCTAGTTTTAGTATAATGGCCGCTCACCTACTGTGCGGGCTTGGCAGACTGTGTATCCTGGCTCACTGTTAGTTTCCTGCCCACTAGTTCTCCAAAGCACATACACACAAGCTTGTTACACATGTAAGTATACACATGCACACACACACACACACACACACACCAGTTAAACTAATATATAGCAAAAAATAAAAATCATGTGTACACCACTCACACACACATACAGTGTACAGTCCTGCTGTGAGTCCTGACGGTGTTCCAGCTCTATTGTCTGTATAGAGGATATGTGTTTCTCTCCCCTGGGCCTTGGCCCTGGACACACAGGGCATGACGCAAGTCTTGTTCCCCCAGACCTCTGCAACACCGGGTGGGGTTCCCCTGCTGTCCAGCCTGGGGGTGGGAATAACTCCTCAAAGGGCAGAATTAAGAGGAACATTACAGTAGCACTTCTAAAATTAGCCAAAGATGTACAGTGAAATTTTTAGATGATTTCAGATGTATTTATTATACTTTCTTTTCTTTTTTTTTTTTTTTTTTTTTTGGTTATTTGTTATATTTTGATTTGTGATGACTTTCATTCAACACAAGTTAATGTACATTCAAACAGAAATGTCATATAACCTTGATTATTACAGTACAATACATATTGATATTTGAATGTGATACATTTTAAAAATGGGGAGGATACAGTATTAGTTTTGATACTGTTTGATACTGATATATTTTTATATATTAAAGTGCAATAAAACAAATAAAAAATATAAATAAAAAAAGAATGGCAGGGTTGGGAGGATTACTTTTAAAATGTATTCCACAACAGAATACAGAATAAGCGCTGTGAAATATAGAGTATCCACTTACTCAATGCAAGTTACATAATGTAAATGCTTTGTTTATGTTGCTGTTTTTCCATGTTGTAAAAAGTAAGGGGAATGAAGCATTTAATCTTGAAAAAGTATGCAATAGCAACATAAAAGTACCAAAAAAAATTCCATACAACTAATTTATACTGTAGAAGTTTCCTGAAGAAATACAATAGCTTTATGTGGGGATCAGACTAAATTTTAGCTGTTGTTCTTCCTTGATGATCTTACAATAATCATATAACAGTAACCGCTAAGACTGGATCATTGATTCAGTGAGTTGAACTTGAGAATCAAATCAGTACAACCCATGACCGAATTATTCATACTGGTTTTGTGGATCAGATCTACCAATTCATTGGAAAGATCCAGCACAAAAGAACGATCTGTTCACGGTCAGACAAGTGAATAACAATTTCATTTTCCATCTGTTCCTTACATAAAGTAATTAAGTAATTCCCTCAGTAATGGAAATCTGTTTGAATGTAATCTTATTATCATCACAGATTTACATTGTAACTATTTGTAATGGAATTCAGTGACTCATACTTTGTATTTTGATGCAGCACAACTACATGTATTCTGTTGCACTCCAGTCCTGTTGAACAATAATTAACATTTAATTTCTATTTTTATTAGCAATGTTTTTCCCTTTTAGCCTCCTTTTTGTTATTACTGTACCTGTCTTGTGGTTAGTTTTATATGTTTGTTATTTTCTTTTCTCTTTTTGCTGAAGAGACCTTAAAGTAGGTGGTGTGGAACTAAAGGCCCTGATCACTCTGTAACTGTTCACATCCCGCCTCATACACTCATACACACAATGAGAGTGCCTTTGTGTAACTATTACAAAAAATACTGGCCGCACAATCGGTGTGGAAGCTAGGCTTCAAAAAGCCACTTGAACATGCACTTTAGTGGAAGTGAATGAAGCATATTTAGTCGTTACATTTCCTTGGACTTTAACATTTAGTGGTATTGTCTTTATTGTTGTCCCATTTGTCTGCTCCTTTCATATAAACTCCTATAGCATGTGGCATGTTTGTTCTAGTTGAAAAATATGTAGCTCTGTCTTGGTACCACGAAACATGAAATTCATTAAATGAAAGTTTTGTTTCTCTCTTTTTTCTGGATCTTTTGTTGTGACTGACTGGAGTGACCAGTGTAAAGAGGTCATAATGCTTTTGTGTAAGTTGAGTACATACCACAGCTGTGCACAGAGGGTTTTCATGGAGGGGCCTCCAGCCTGTCAGAGCCTATGTCTCTGATTTTACATGCTGACCTGGACAAATGGTAAATTATACACTGTCAGCCTTCACACCAATGCACCCTCTGAGCGCAGACTGACTGCTGGCCCAGCCTAAATAGAAAGTTACACTAGTATCAGCAACAGTAATCCACCCAATCAACATAAATATTAACCATGTCCTTCTTTGTCAAGACATATTTTTTGGTAAGATGCATCCACTCATAATGTGCACTTGAAATGGGGGGAATGTGTGTGTTTGTGTGCATGTGTAAAAGAGACCAAGTGTAGAGGGCATTGGGGGTAGGTAGGTGACCCTTAACTATTGTACTTATATTGCACTTTGACATCAACTCAAATTTACTATGACAGCATCCCATCTTCATTCTGTCACAATATGAATATGAAATGATTCCAGGCCAATTAAAAATGAATAGAGTGTGTGACCTTTTGTCCTCTAGTTGTTGGTGAGAACTGTCTGGGCCCGTCAGTGTGACATGGTGATGGCAGAGGTCTTTTACTGTGATAGTTGTAAATTGTAAAACATGGGGGCTGGAGGAATAACATGACACTGTTGTAAGACTAATTGTATGTCTACATTGTCCCAAGGGTAAACAAAACACTGTCATAGATAGTACATAACATACATAACGTATCAACATATCAAAACCAGTTTAATACAAACACATTTGAATATGTAGTACCTTGCTTATCAAGATATTTAAAGTGCATTTAAATGATTAAAATTTTAAATCAAATAAAGTTTTGCATGTTCTTTATGCATCTTTAAAGGAATAGTTGACCCAAAAATAAAAAATGTACTCATCCCCATGTTGCTCCAAACTCTTTCTTTTCTATGACTTTCTTTCTTATGTGGAACACAAAAAGGAGATGTTTAAATTAACATTGTGGGACATCTTTTCAATACAATGGCAGATGATAATGTATCAGTTTAAAGCTTAAAAAAAGAACCCAAAATTATCAAAGAAATGTAAGCACAGCGTAGTTCTACTGGGAAGACTAGCTGCTGAACATCATCACACCATTAGCTAGGTAACTCCTAGCCAATCACATGTAAACCATTGCTTTATAAGTTTGCTCACAATCTATCACATTGCTGTTTCAGTGTGCTAACACGGCAACCTCCACCACCCCACAACTACCAGTCGAGTCCCGTCCTGCACGGGGGTAGGCTCCTCACCCCTGCCTCCTGTCTCCGGCAGGATATGACGGTTCGGAGTACAACTTCTTCGGACCGCCAGACAGGGCTTACGCCAAAGAGAGACATTACATTTCTGTTTTATATTCATCAAATAAATGTCATCTTAAATTTCACTCAAGTCTGCGAGTCTTCCTGATAGAACTAGTCTGACTTGTGTATCATATTCTGTAGCCTTCTGAAGGCATACAGTTGGTTTTGGTGTGAAACAATGGGCATCAAGATTTTCACTGAATGTTGTTTCTAAATAAAACCTATTGTATGCCTTCAGAAGACTATGGGGTATGATGTGTGAGCCACATGGACTACTTTTATGAATTTTTAAGCTTTAAAGTGAGGAACAGCCATTGTATTGAAATGACGGACTGTTCAAAACAGAATAGGCTATTAAAACTTTAAAACATCTCCTTTTGTGTTCCGCATAAGAAAGAAAGAAAGTCATACAGGTTTGGAACGACATCAGGGTGAGTAAATTATGACATAATTTTCATTTTGGGTGAACTATACCTTTAAGAACACTTCAATTGTTGCAGATCAGACAAAGTTTTGCATGCACTGGATGAGTCTTTAATTTAATTTAATGATTTGTTGTTGCATCAAAGAATGACTGACTGTAGGCCAATGATTAGCCTCCATTATCCATAATTCCCTTGTCTTTACAAGTCACTGAGCAGATATGGCTGACTTGCGGCAGTCTGTTGTCTTTTACTCTCCCACAGGTCAATTGTCTGAAGCTGGATGGAAGAGTTCCATTTCACTCTATGGAGTCTGTCATTCCATAACTGCACATTAGCAGCAGTTAGGTTTCATTTTGCATGCTGCTACACTCACAGGAATCACATTTTTTAACACATTTATGTCTGACAGAGGCATCTGCTGAGAGAGACATTAGTCATTTGTGAGCATTAACACCGTCTTTTCATGCACTCTCTCATTTGTAGCCTCACTCTCTCGCTGTGTTTGTGTCCCTGTCACTTGATTTTTGTTCACATTTGAGCCTCTAAAGAGGCCGCAGCCTCAGCCTGATGTGTTTGAAGTGAGGCAAACACATTAAAATAATCTGAATGGTGTGATTTGATTAATGTGAGTGGTGTAATGTTGTTGTGTGCCTGTAGAATGCTGTCACTAGAAGTGGACCATATATTAGAGCTGCTGTGATGTGCTTTGATCTGAGAGCTATCAGCCAAAGCCACACTGGGCTGTTAGTCTTTCAAAGCAAGCCTTATTACATGCATTTAGACCATCAGTTAAATCCAAATGCAAAATTAGAACATGCTGTTATTCTGCAAGAACATGACAAATATGACTCTGGACATGCTTTCAAATATACTCACAGAGGTCAAAGTATTGCAAAGAACACAGGTGTCTGTACTTATACCAGAATTGTTATTTTATTTTATTTTTTTTTACTTTTGTTTGTTTAGTCTGATCTTTTGTTGCAGACTTAGAGATGCTGGTAGAGCAAAAAAGATTTATGGTGTCATTAGCCCTGGTCATGGTCTCCATGTGTCTGTCCACTGAGCACCCATTGAGGTAATGCTCAGCTGGTGAAAGACACAGCCCAGACTCTCACAGGGACAGGAACTCTGACATTTTCTTTAAAAGGTCATAGCTTTCCAACTGATACACCTTTATTATAAAGTCAGATCATAGTGGCAAACGCCACGGATCTGAATTTGAGTGAGACAGGGGAGCTGGAAAGGTCTAATGAGATCAAGACCAGAACAGAAAACCTGCCCAATGGATCTGCTTGCACATGCTTACTGGTTAAAAACACATAGTCTCATGAAAAATTTAAGACATAAGTAAACAATCCAACCTCAATTTGGACTGTTTTTGACCTATGAAAATCATTCCTTCAACAAGGACATCTATTTTTAAGTGCTTAATGGTTTATTTCCAGATAATTAAACATCCAAAAGAGACTATGATTAATCACAGAAAAGTCTTAATTGTGGATAAATAGAACAGTTAACTTGAAAATGAAATTCAGAGTGTTACGCCTCTGTAATATGACTTTAAAGATGTCCTCATTTAGAGCCGCAAATCGGCAGCTGTAAAATGTTCTCTGAAAAAGGATTAATATAATTTGGTAATCATTTAAATACCAGTAAGGACCCACAGTGTATCTGTTCAGCATAAAATAATTTAAAGTGCAAATTAAATAGCTTATTATTCCTTTCTCATTTTCTCTCAGGGACTTTTCAGCTCTCTTCAGATCAACTTTTTTTTTTTCTCTCTCTTTCTCTTTAGTATGGGAAGTAATTTCTTTAGAGGATATGAAATTAGAAAATAACGCTTTACTGTTTTCCAGGAGATAAACATATACGAATCTCTGTTTAACAGCAAGAGTTTTATTCTGTGCTCCTCATATCAACCACTTAGATAATTCAAAATCTATTGTTTTTCCCTGCACACAAATTAAAGTAGGAGAGGGTTTTCTTATGCTCAGGATTAAGACTCGTTTTCAATGTGTACTCAACATTTCAAATGTTTTGTTGAATCAGTCATAATAAGCGTAACACAATTTGATTGAAGTGATTACTCAACAAAAAAACAGTTTAGAAACTTAAGTGATGATATTCCACCTCTAAAAGCATTTTCTGGGGCTTTGTTTATTCTTTTTCACCCGGAATACATGTAACGGAAAATATAAGTAACTGTATTCCACTACACTTACAATTTAAATAATTGGTAATTAGAATACAGTTACATTCAAAAAGTATTTTGATTACTGAAGAGATTACTTTGCATTTTACTGTCATTTGTTTCATTTAATATTTAGTCCTTTCAGATGGAAAACATTTATGCATATAAATGATGCGATCCAAAGTGCATTTGAACAGCGGTGAAATACTTTCTTATGATGTGTTACATTCATACGAGCAGACAGAGAAGTAAGTTTGAAGTAAGTTTGGAGCACAAGAAATAGAAATAAACCTTGTGTAAATTGTCATCTTTATGCTAAGCTAAAATGCTATTTCAAGCCATTTTACATGCACGTTACCAGGCACGATCATATTTTTTTATCATGAAAATTCATGTTGGATCATAATTTCTTTTTTCTAGTAAAACCTTTAATATTGGGGCAAAAATCGTATTCTTGATAATATTTTTTTTTTTTATTGTTTTCTTGTAAAATATCTAAAAATCCTTAAAACAAGATCAATTTGATTTATCTTGTTTTAGAAACAACACTGCATAAGATATTTATGTTTTTCAGAGAATGTATTTTTAACATGTGTATTTTGTCTTACTGTACTGGCAGAGTTTTTATAGTCAAAACAAGTGAAAAAATCTACTAGTGCTGAAGAAGTAATCCAAAGTATTTAGAATATGTTACTGACCTTGAGTAATCTAACGGAATATGTTACAAATTACATTTTACAGCATGTATTCTGTAATCTGTAGTGGAATACATTTCAAAAGTAACCCTCCAAACCCTGTATATACATATATATATATATATATATATATATATATATATATATATATATATATATATATATATATTACTAAGTGAATATGTTAACGGTAGCACTTTATTTTACAGTACTATTCTACTCTTACGAACTATATAATTACAACAACTACAGTAATTACTAGGTACTTACCTCAACCCATATTAAGTACATAGTTACCTAATACTGTACTCTGTACTTTCTTTGGTAAGTACATTGTATGTATACAGAAAGTACACACACTGTAAAATAAAGAGTGCAACCATGTTAACATTAGTTAATGCATTGTAAATAAATAATGAACAATATATACAGTATATACAGTATAGAGAAAGTTTGAGAAAGCTACCATACCACACAAGTGTGTGGTGTTGGGTGACTTAGTGAAATGGAGAGAGACAGACAGAAAAAGAGGACTTCAGACTGTTTGGGGACTCAAGGGAAATGGTATGGCAGATATCGGAGGTGTGTGTGTGTTTATGTATCTGTAAGACGATGTGGTCCTGACAGCTGCGTGAGCCCCTGTAATGCTTCGTCTTGGTGGAGGCCAAGGCCTCTGCCCCTCTGTCAGTGAACCTATTAGCTTTCATGGATTATCTCTTATCTGCTGAATCTGGCACTGACCGAAGCGTTCTTCCTTTGTTCATGCAATGCCCAAATACAGCCTTGCTTACTCTCTATGTCTCGCTGTCTGGAGCTTCAGCAGGTTTTTGCATAGTCGAGCTATCTTCATCTCTCTGCCCAAGTATACATGACACCATGCATAATCTAATATTTGAAGGAAGGACATAAAATACGGTGAGGAAAATACACGTTACACACCACCTCTGTCTTTTGGAGCTACAATCTACAAAGTTGAGCTACAACTGCATTATCTAGGTATCTGACTTTGCAAAAATGGGTCTGATACAATTTCAGTCTGACTTAAGTATCAGTAACATGATATTTTAAAAAGACATATTGTTGTTTTCGTATGACTGACTTGAACTTTTAATAAGTAAACCTACTGACTTTCTCCCGCTCTCTCCTCGTTACTGCCAAAAAACACTGTATGCATGAACCCAAAAATCAGAAAAATAGAGATGGAGAGAAAAAGGAAAAGAAAGAAAAGTATACTGTAAGTGAAAGAAAGATTACTTGGAAGTTCAGTGGGAAAAAGAAATTCACATGACTAGACAGTACACATGTATGTGTTTGTGTGCATGAGTGTAGGGCATATATGTTGTCTGTTTGGACAGATGCACAGACCCATCTCTGGGACTCTGTCAGTGATCAAAGTGAGTGTTGATATGGAACAGATTCATGGGCCATGTCTTATCAGCTTGTGGTTCAGCCCCCATCCATCAGGCCAAGCTCTGCTCCCCACATTGACAGCACCCTAAACAGCCTGCATTAATCACCACACATCCCTCAATCCGCACCTTCCTCCGCCCAGGCCAGGTGTCCTCCCCTGGGGAGATTGGACAGGCTCGGCCTCTCAGAGGATGGATGAGGACAGGGCATCAATGGAGCCTCAAAGGGAGAAGGGGTAGTGTGAGAAAATAAGAGAGGATTAAGGCTCTGTGTCAGCCTCTATGTGGAGAGTGTAATTCTGCTGAGAATTAGCCTGTGCAGATACAATACAACAGCAGATACACACACTCACAATACCTCATCTTCCTCAATTTGTGAACACATCACCCAAAATACAAATGCATCCACACCCTTTTATTCATGAACACACACACTGAGAGTCCTTAAAGTTGATGTTCCCTCTGCAACTCTTAAGGAAGGTACACTGTAAAAAGAGCTAACCTGCAGTTATTACCTTAATAACTATTAAGATTATATTAGTTCTAGATTATCTCAACCTTAACATTAGTTTTGTTGGCGTTACCGTAATATATTCAGTTTGATTATGTGATGTGAAAAATTATTTTTGTCTTATTTTGACTTGATGTTAAAAAATGAAACACATTTTTAGGTTAACGTCATGGTTACTGGTGTAACCTCCGTTCCCTGATGGAGGGAATGAGACGTTGGTGTCGATGTAGTGACACTAGGGGTCACTCTTGAGATCCCGAGACACCTCTGGTCTTTGATAAAAGGCCAATGAAAATTGGCGAGTGGTATTTGCATGCCACTCCCCCGAACATACGGGTATAAAAGGAGCTGGTATGCAACCACTCATTCAGGTTTTACGCTGAGGAGCCGATATAAGGTCCGGCCATTTCAGCGGGTAGTTCAGCGTTGTGGCAGGAGGGACCAACGTCTCGTTCCCTCCATCAGGGAACGGAGGTTACACCAGTAACCATGACGTTCCCTATCTGTCACTCACTCGACGTTGGTGTCGATGTAGTGACACTAGGGGTCCCTATACAAAACGCCACAAGGCTGAACTGTGTTACGTGAACTGGCGGTGTGTGGTGGGCAGACTTGCTGTGTGCCTCATAGCCAGCACACCAGGTCGACACGTAACCTCCCCCAACACAGTTATGAGTGTCGAACGGCCCTTTTTGGGGACAAGTCGACTACCCAGAGATAGAGACAGGCTTAACCCAGTCATGGCCTCTTTCCCCTTCTCTTTTTCCACTCCCTAAAAAAGAAGGGGGATTATCCGACTGGGCCGCCAGGTCTAGTCGGGGGGTGTCCCTCCCAAGGGGAGGACACCGCGGAGACCACACCTCGCCCCAAGAGAGGGGGGATATTTAAGTGGAAGAATACATCACATGGTCTTTCCAACCATGTGGAGAGCCTTCAAGGTAGATCCTACCCAATGGGGGAGGAGTTACTACAACATGGAGACTGAGGGGCTCTGCCCAAGGAAGACGCAGTTTGCCAGTAGGGAAACGAACTAGCGGAAGATATAGATCGCATGGGGTTAGCCTTACAGGGAACCGCCACATGCGGAGCACCTACCCCAGAACCGGGCTCTTAGTTAGCGCGTGTACTGGGCCGGCAGCGAGTCTCTCCGAACACTCGACTACCACAGGGCTCGGAGGAAGTCAACCAGGGAACAACCTTTGTGAACACTACTGGGAATTAACAGCGCACGTCTTCAGCTCAAAAGGAGGTGGAAGGCGCTATGTGCAAGCGATACACCCGGCCGGCTATCCCGGGCTTATCCACTTGTGTTGCGTGCCACTACCTGGGACGAAACCGGTTCCACCCGGAGGTTGTAGAACCTTGCAAAGGTGTTGGGTGTTGCCCAGCCCGCTGCTCTGCAATGTCTGTTAGAGAGGCACCTCTGGCCAGGGCCCAAGAAGCCGCTACACCACGAGTAGAATGGGCTCGTAGCCCTACCGGGGGCGGCATGTTTTGGGCGAGACATGCCATAGTTATGGCGTCAATGAGCCAGTGGGCGATCCTCTGCTTGGAGACAGCGCTTCCTTTCCGCTGTGCACCGAAGCAGACAAAGAGCTGCTCAGAGAGTCTAAAGCTCTGCGTGCGATCCAAATAGATGCGCAAAGCGCGCACCGGACACAGCAACGCCAGGGCTGGGTCTGCCTCCTCCTGGGGCAGCGCTTGCAGGTTCACCACCTGGTCTCTAAAAGGAGTGGTGGGAACCTTGGGCACATAGCCCGGTCGGGGGTCTCAGGATCACGTGAGAATAGCCCGGACCGAACTCCAGGCACGTTTCGCTGACAGAGAACGCTTGCAGGTCACCTACCCTCTTGATGGAAGTGAGCGCAGTCAGGAGGGCAGTCTTCAAGGAGAGTGCCTTAAGCCCGGCTGACTGCAAAACTCAAAGGGGGCTCTCTGTAGACCCTGAAAAACTACAGAGGTCCGATGAGGGAACAAGGCGTGGCCTGGAGGGATTCAGCCTCCTGGCGCCTCTTAGGAACCTGATGATCAGATCATGCTTCCCTAAGGACTCACCGTCGACTGCGTCATGGTGTGCTGCTATGGCAGCAACATACACCTTCAAGGTGGAAGGGGACAGCCTCCCTTCCAACCTCTCTTGCAGGAAGGAAAGCACTGATCTGACTGCGCACCTCTGGGGGTCTTCCTGATGGGAAGAACACCACTTAGCGAACAGACACCACTTAAAGGCATACAGGCGCCTCGTAGAGGGAGCCCTAGCCTGAGTGAATGTGTCTACCACCGCAGGTGGGAGACAGCTTAGGTCTTCCACGTCCCGTCCAGGGGCCAGACATGGAGATTCCAGAGGTCTGGGCGCGGGTGCCGGATGGTGCCCCTTCCCTGAGAAAGAAGGGCCTTTCTCAGGGGAATTTGCCCGGGGGGAGCTGTCACGAGGAGCGTGAGGTCCGAGCACCATGTCTGGGCGGGCCAGTAGGGTGCTTACCAGGACGACCTTCTCCTCGTCCTCCCTGACCTTGCACAGGGTCTGTGCGAGCAGGCTCACTGGGGAAAACGCATATTTGCAAATGCCAGGGGACCAGCTGTGTGCCAGCACGTCTATGCCGAGGAAGGCCTCGGTGAGGGCGTACTAGAGCGGGCAGTTGGAGGATTCTTGGGAGGCGAACAGGTGCACCTGTGCCTGACTGAATCGACTCCAAATCAGCTGGACCACCTGAAGGTGGAGTCTCCACTCTCCCTTGAGGGTAACCTGTTGTTACGGCGCGTCCGCCGAAGTGTTGAGGTTGCCCGGGATGTGAGTGGCTTGCAGCGACTTGGTGCTGCTAACTCCGTTGGAGGAGACGGTGGGCGAGTTATGACATACAGCGGGAGCGCAGACCGCCTTGGCGGTTGACATATGCTACCGCTGCCGTGCTGTCTGTCCGATCTAGCACGTGCTTGCCCTGGATCAACGGCCGGAACCTCCGCAGGGCGAGCAGAATTGCCAGTAACTCGAGGCAGTTGATGTGCCAACGCAGCTGCGGACCCGTCTAGAGGCCGGCAGCTGCGTGCCCATTGCCAACAGCGCCCCAGCCCATTTTGGAGGCGTCTGTCGTGACCACGACGCGCCTGGAGACCAGTTCTAGCAGAACACCTGCTCGTGGAAACGAGAGGTCGGTCCAAGGGCTGAAAAGACGGTGACAGACCGACGTAATGGCCACGCGGTGTGTCCCGTGGCGCCATGCCCGTCTCGGGACTCGAGTCTGGAGCCAGTGCTGAAGCGGCCTCATATGCATCAACCCGAGCGGGGTGGCCACCGCCGAGGACGCCATATGCCCCAGGAGCCTCTGAAAATGTTTCAGTGGAACCACTGTTTTCTGTTTGAACGCCTTCAAACAGGCCAGCACCGACTGGGCGCGCTCGTTCGTAAGGTGCGCCGTCAAGGAGACTGAGTCCAACTCCAAACCGAGAAAAGAGATGCTCTGAACCGGGAGGAGCTTGCTCTTTTCCCAGCTGACCCGAAGCCCTAGTTGGCTGAGGTGTGAGAGCACCAGGTCCCTGTGTGCGCACAACACGTCTCGAGAGTGAGCTAGAATTAGCCAGTCATCGAGATAGTTGAGAATGCGAATGCCCACCTCCCTTAACGGGGCAAGGGCAGCCTCTGCGATCTTCGTAAAGACGCGAGGAGACAGGGACAGGCCGAAAGGGAGGACTTGTACCGATACGCCTGACCCTCGAACGCAAACCGCAGGAAGGGTCTGTGTTGAGGAAGGATCGAGACGTGAAAGTACGCATCCTTCGGGTCTACCGCCGCGAACCAATCTTGATGCCGGACGCTCGCTAGAATGCGTCTTTGCGTCAGCATCTTGAACGGGAGTCTGTGTAAGGCCCGGTTCAGTACTCGCAGGTCCAAGATTGGCCGCAACCCACCGCCATTTTTCGGTACAATGAAGTAGGGGCTGTAAAACCCCCTCTTCATTTCGGCTGGAGGGACAGGTTCTATCGCGTCCTTCCGTAGGAGGGTAGCGATCTCTGCGCAAGGTAGCAGCGTTTCCATCTTTCACCAAGGTGAAGTGGACACCGCTGGACCTGGGCGGATGCCCAGCGAAGTGAATTGTGCAGCCGAGTCGGACGGTCCGGACCAGCCCTCGCGACGGACTGGAAAGCGCAAGCCATGCACCCGAGTTCCGCGCAAGGGGGACCAAAGGGACAACGTCATTGGATGTACCGGCGGGTGGGGCCTCGCGGCGGGGCGGAGCTTGAGGTGCCACACCACATCGTGGCCGTGCTGAGTCCGAGGACATCGAAGCACTTACCTGGCTCCTTGTGACCACCCCCGGAACAGCCTGGGACAGGGGAGGAAGAGGCCTGTCCTCATGACCCATGGAGACTGTCACATCGGGGGCGGATTTGTGCCACAGCTGGGCGCTCAGGGCGGGAGACCGCCGCTGGAGCGCCAACCTGCCAAATGTAGTGGTGGACGGTGGTCGTGATGCCAGCCGTACACACCGAATATGTGACCCAGGGAACAAGGAAACCACTCTTGCGGAGCTCTTGAGTACTGCAGCCACTTGGGCATGCAGCGCAATTAAATGCAAAAGGTAACAAAAAGAAGATCTGCTTACCAGCTCCAGAGCAGAGGGTTTCGTTGTCCCTGGGTCGCCCGTCTCAGGGGCGCTTCGAAGACCTCCGTGGGTTCTTCGGTGCCGGCTGTGAGACGGGTGGCGTCGGCTTCCTGCGGTGGGCTCCACGCCGGGGCCGGGCCGGAGGGGCGGGCTGCGGCGGAGCCGGTGCAGTCACCGCAGGGGGACGCCCTCGGCGATGAGTAGATGGGGGGATCTTGAGCCACGCCGGGGCAGGACAAGCCGGCTAGCATCCATCTACTGCTCTACCATCGAGAACTGCTGGGCAAAGTCCTCGACAGTGTCGCCGAATAGGCCCGCCTGGAAAATGGGGGCAGCAAGGAATCGTGTCCTGTCGGCCTCACCCATCTTGACCAGGTTGAGCCAAAGGTGGCGCTCCTGGACCACTAGTGTGGCCATCGTCCGCCCGGGAGACCGCGCCGTGACCTCCATCGCTCAGAGAGCGAGGTCGGTCACCGAGCGCAGTTCCTGCATCAATCCCGGGGCGGAACTACCCTCGTGCAGTTCCTTTAGCGCCTTGGCGGACTTGCAGGAGAGCCATGGCGTGCAGGGCGGAGGCGGCTTGTCCAGCAGCGCCGTAGGCTTTGACCGTCAGAGACGACGTAAACCTACAGGCCTTGGACGGGGGCTTTGGGCACCCACGCCAGGTGGCGGCGCTCTGCGGGCATAGGTGCACCGCGAGCGCCTTTATCCACCGGGGGATTGCCGAATAACCCTTGGCCGCCCCACCATCGAGGGTAGTGAGAGCGGGGAAGCTGAAAAGATCGGGACCGGGCAGTAAAAGGTGCCTCCCGCGATCTTGTCAGCTCTTCATGCACTTCCGGGAAGAAAGGAACGGGGCGGGGCGTGGCTTTGAGCGGCGCCGCGAGCCCAGGAACCAATCACAGAGCCGCGAGGGTTCAGGGAAGAGCGGTGAAATCCACTCTAACCGACACTCGCGGCTGTCCGGGAAAGCATGTCGTCATCTCCGCGTCAGCCTGTGACTGGGCGATCGACCCCGAAGGGAGGAGCCCAGCCGAGGCTTCCGACTGGACGAGCCCGCTCTCCGATGCTGCGCTCGAGAGCTCATCACTTTCGCGGGCTCCGAATAAGAGGTCGAACTCGCCGTGAGACGAGCCGGCGGACTCACCCGGAAGCCCGATCGGGGCAGACGAGCGTGCTGGGGAATGGGAGTTCCGCGGGGGGATACCCGGCGGAGGCGGTCCCATTGGGGTCCCCAAATCGCCCCCAGTGCTAGCCGCGCTGGCCTCAAACCCGTGGGTAAAAGGACCGAGGCGGGAGCCTCTGGGGTGGCTCGCTTCCTTACGAAGGCGAGCCGCGACCGCAACGTTGCCATGGACACATTCTCGCAATGAGAATGTGACCATCCACGAACGCTGTCTCCGCGTGAGCAGTGCCCAGACACGAAAGACAGTGATCGTGACCGTTAGAAGGCGAGAGATAACGAGCACAACCAGGAATAACACACAATCGGAAAAGCATCTTTAAAAAGACGCGTCTTTAAAAAGACGTTCCGTGTGTGCGCTCTTTTAGAGAAATATATACTCTTTTAGAGGGGAAAAATGCTCTTTCAGAAAATATACTCTCTAGTTTTTCTGCCGAAGCGCCCAGGGGCGTACTCTGCAGTGCACCAGTGCAGAGGAGGGAGAAGCCGCTGAAATGCGCCGTCAGATCCAGCAGGTGAATGAACAGTAGTATTCAGCTCAATGAGCATGACCGTTCGGCTCCGAAGAGAAAATCTGAATGAGTGGTTGCATACCAGCTCCTTTTATACCCGTATGTTCGGGGGAGTGGCACGCAAATACCACTCGCCAATTTTCATTGGCCTTTTATCAAAGACCAGAGGTGTCTCGGGCTCTCAAGAGTGACCCCTAGTGTCACTACATCGACACCAACGTCGAGTGAGTGACAGATAGGGAACATTGTTTTTCAGCTTAAGAGCATCCAGCTTTAATGATCTGGGATGCAATGAGAGTTAGTAGGCAAAGGAAGGATAAATCATCTAAAAAAGCTTTCTGAAAATCACAAGGGTGAAGCAACATGTTTTATTCTCTTCGATACTGCCATCCTGTGCTCTAAACACCACAAACCCTTTACTGAAGACAAACATCTGTATGCCACTCGTGAACTGTAACCTACTAAACTGGTTTCAGTTTCAAACAAACACAAATATGTCTCTGGTACAGTACCTGTACTTTGGCCTAATGCAGAAGACAGATGGCACTTAAAAGCAGTGGTGTATGATGGACCTTTGAAATGAGGTGGCAGAGTACCATCCTTTTTTTAGTCCAATGTAAATTCATGTTTTGGTTCCATCTGATATTTACATAGCTTTCAGATTAAACCCATACAGATTTGAAATCTTATATATCACAGCATATGATAAAAATAAGTAGGCCCGCATAAAATTATATAAAAATGTCACATACTTAAACATACAGATATATGTATGATATATAACATATGATATGTATGTAACATAATCAGACTTTATTATAATATAATTTGAATAGGTTATGTAGCCTACAAATATGCCCAGAATAAATGAATTATAGTTTTATATACTGTTTATATACTGTTAATTGCCATATCAGATTTCTGTATGGGAAGACATTTGAAATACCTTTTATCTTACACTGTTAATAAGCATACAATATTTATATTTTTGTTTGTTCATATTTATTAAATCAAGTCAAACAAAGACTCATCAAGTTTATGCATTGTATTATAAACAGTGTTGGGTAAGGTTACTTTTAAAAGAAACTTGTTAGAATATTGTGTTACTCCTTAAAAAATAACTTAATTAATAATTATTTATTTATTTTTTTATTTTTTTATGGAAAGTGAAATGCTACATTACTTTTGCATAAGTTTTGAGTTACTTTTTCTCACAGCCACTTTCTCTTCTGCTATTCTATGCATTCCATACAAATAAGCCATGCATTGCATACAAGACATTACAGGTCATGCTAGCTGCTGTACAACACTCATGTCAAAACAACATAGTAAACAAATATTAAATATTGAGAAAGTAGGTCTTCACATGATATTTATAATAAAGAATCAATAACATGAATATGCATGATTTGTTTTTCCATCAACATGGCAGCCAATATGAATAATGAAGAATAACCACTGTCTTACCTAAAGCAGCAAAGTCCAACACTTGAACCTGCATCATATATGTCATCATATGCGGTGCCCATCGACAATGCCAGAGTCAACATGAGATGTTTTTCAAAAGTCAGGATAAAATTCAGTGGAGAATGCCAGTCTAAAATGTTCAAGGAATAAGTCTGATGAATAAATGAATATGTTTTTCACTTAAGTCATCTCAGTGCACGCTTGTTTTGAGTTGATCCGCTGTGCGTACAGATGCCACAACTTCAAATGTGCATGTTGATACAACTTGAATGGAATCATTTTTAATGCAACCAAAATGTCATAAAAATGGTTTGGTTCATGAATCAAACTGCTTGTTTATTATAAAACAAAAATGTAGAACATTTTTAGAAACTAACACATTTTCTCTGCTTACACGATCGATGTAGAACATTGCTCGGAGCGACTGATCCAGAGTCAGCTTTTCTCATCCCATTCTCCCAGTTACAGGGGAGCTGTAACACGGAGCAATTCGGCTGCATAAGTCGGTGAATTGAGCGAGTATTTCACCCTATGTATCGTGTCGTGGCCAGAAGAAGACTAGTCTTATAATCCCTCTGCCTAAACGCGTTTACTGATTTTTTTTAATGCAGTGTGTATTAACAAATGATTCAATTGTGTTTCACTCAACCGAATGTTGTTGACCTCATATCACACTAAAAACACGGAATGTAAATATACTAAGTGTAAATAGCAACAAAAAGCATCTTCTTTGCAATAAGTGCAAATATTATTTGATGCTATTTGCACCCCGGTGCAAATAGTGGCTGATATTATTTACACTCCTAATTAAATACTGACATACAGTATAGGGGCATCATTAAAATGTGTTCATTGTGTTTATTTAGAGTCCCACAGACACCTCCCTCCCACACTTACCCCTAAACCTAACCATAACCTTACAAAAATTAAATATATGTTTTACTACAGTAACCATAGTATCACCATGGGATCTTGTAGTACAATCATGGTAACCACAAAATTAAACATGGTTACTATATTAACACCATATTACTGTAGTAAAACCATGGTTATTTGCATTAAAACTATGGTTTCAAAAAACATGGTTACTACAACATTACTGTAGCAAAACCATGGTTAATTTTCCCAGCTCAAACCTTTCTCTCAACTCCTCAACCGTCACCATGACTAAATCACTGCGAGGCAATTAACCTTTATTTTAATTTTTATTTAGTATTATACATAAGTAGTATTAAAGGAAATATTAAGAGTGGAGACAGGAAACAGGATGGGGAACAGTGTGACAAAGGGGGGAATGGAACCAGGGTCCTTCCACACTAAAAATACACATGCACACCATCTTTACACACTATGCCATTGCAGTAACATTTGAGGGTGAAGTTTTTCTTTAATTTATGTGATTCCACCAGACTATTTGAGTACAAATAGCCACGCTGTTATTTTTTCTCATAAAATAACATGCCTCCCTTGCCTGCTGGGAGAAAACGTCACTGTTTAAAAGATACAGTTGAAGTCAGAAGTTTACATATACTTAGTTTGAAGTCTTTAAAATTAATTTTTTAACCATACCGCAGATTTAATATTAGCAAACTATAGTTTTGGCAAGTCATTTAGGACATCTACTTTGTGCATGACATGAGTAATTTTCCAACAATATTTTACAGACAGATTGTTTCACTTTTAATTGACTATTTCACAGTTCCAGTGGGTCAGAAGTTTACATACACTAAGTTAACTGTGCCTTTAAGCAGCTTGGAAAGTTTCAGAAAATGATGTCAAGCCTTTAGACAATTAGCCAATTAGCTTCTGATAGGAGGTGTACTGAATTGGAGGTGTACCTGTGGATGTATTTTAAGGCCTATATTTAAACTCAGTGCCTCTTTGTTTGACATCATGGGAAAATCAAAAGAAATCAACCAAGACCTCAGAAAAAAAAAAAAAAGAAATTGTGGACCTTCATAAGTCTGGTTCATCCTTGGGAGCAATTTCCAAATGCCTGAAGGTACCACATTCATCTGTACAAACAATAGTACACAAGTATAAACCCCATGGGACCATGCAGCCATCATACTGCTCAGGAAGGAGATGCAGTCTGTCTCCTATAGATGAATGTAGTTTGGTGCAAAAAGTGCAAATCAATCACATAATAACAGCAAAGGACTTTGTGAAGATGCTGGAGGAATCAGGTAGACAAGTATCTATATCCACAGTAAAACAAGTCCTATATTGACATAACCTGAAAGGCTGCTCAGCAAGAAAGAAGCCACTGCTCCAAAACTGCCATAAAATAGCCAGACTACAGTTTGCAAGTGCATATGGGGACAAAGATCCAGAAATGTCCTCTGGTCTGATATTTTTTTTTTTTTTTTAACTGTTTGGCCATAATGACCATTGTTATGTTTGGAGGAAAAAGGGTAAGGCTTGCAAGCCGAAAAACACCATCCCAACCGTGAAGCATGTGGGGCGGGGGGGTGGGGGGGGGGGGTGATTTGCTGCAGGAGGGACTGGTGCACTTCACAAAATAGATGGCATCATGAGGAAGGAAAATGATGTGGATATATTGAAGCAAAATCTCAAGACATCAGCCTGGAAGTTAAAGCTCGGTCCAAATGGACAACGATCCCAAGCATACCTCCAAAGTTGTGGCAAAATGACTTAAGGACAACAAAGTCAAGGTATTGGAGTGGCCATTTCAGGGTCTGTCTGTTCGGCCCTGAAAATGTGTGTGCGAACAAGGAGGCCTACAAATCTGACTCAGTTACACCAGTTCTGTCAGGAGGAATGGGCCAAAATTCCAGCAACTTATTGTGAGAAGCTTGTGGAAGGCTACCCAAAACGTTTGAACAATTAAACAATTTAAAGGCAATGCTACCAAATACTAACAAAGTGTATGTAAACTTCTGACCGACTAGGAATATGATGAAAGAAATAAAAGCAGAAATAAATCAATCTCTCTACCATTATTCTGACATTTCACATTCTTAAAATAAAGTAGTGATCCTAACTTACCTAAGACAAGGAATGTTTTCTATGACTAAATGTCAGGAATTGTGAAAAACTGAGTTTAAATGTATTTGGCTAAGTGTATGTAAACTTCTGACTTCAACTGTGCATTGCAAATAGTGTGAACGGACATGCTGCGTAGTGTGAGCTAGAGTTGGGGTACATAGAGACTTGAGTATGGTCTCTGTGTTCATAAGTGGATAGTTGTGCCCCTGATATTTACACATTGTAATGACACGTTTGTTTAAAAATAGGCTTACAATATTGAGGTAATGGCTTAGTTTTGAGTTTGCAGTTACAATTTGAATCCCGATTCTTAAACAGATTCCCTTTCTGTATTTGACTCAGACTCAGCTGTCATGGACTTGATTCCAACTCAGTCCCCTTTGGAATCAGACTTGACTCAAACTTGATTTGTTGAAGACCAAGACCCAGTTGTAAGAAACCCCTTAAGTAAAAAAAAAAAAAAAAAAAAAAAAAAAACTTAGTCATAATTGTAAGTGTATTGTTTTCTTAATTTAAGTGGTTTCTTGCAACAAACATTTGGTCTGAACACAGACTGTGTGACAGACTCGACATGGAGGCGAAGGTAGAATCCATATGCAGGAAGTTTATTACACACAGCAAAAAATTCCAAAACACAGGGCAGAGACGTAATCGTTGAAGCAGGCAAAGTAGTCGTTATCAAGTAATCAGTTCAACCAGGCAAACAGAGCAAAACAGTAATCCAAAAATCGGTAATCCAATAAAGCAGGCTCAAAGTTCATAACAAGAAGGCAATGAGACAGGCAATGGGAAAAACGCTTGGTAAGGCAGTGAAACTGGCAATAATTCGCAAAGTAACTATGGAAGGCATGGCTATTTAAATAGTGCAAACAGGAAGTAAACGTAGAAGAAACAGTTCATAGTTAGTATTTGGGAGAGGGCTCCCTCTGCTGGTCGGCTGAATGAATACCAGCCTCATTCGTTACAGACTGTAAAGAGCACATACTAAAGTGTATTCGAAATGCAGATAAAAAAGTCTGTATTCGTTGAACGATCACTTCTCAGTCCCCATGAATGTGCATAGTGATGTACACATCCCTTTAAAACCAGTACACCCATCATCCGAATCTAATGTACTTTGATCCTCAGAGATAATCATCATTCTCTCAGGTGACAGCTTTATTCTTAATATTCATATAGGTTCAGTCTCACTTCTCAGGTGTTATAAGGTTTTCTAAAAGCCACATCACCCCTCATGCCTCCACCATGCATGACAATGGAATTGAAATATAACCACGCTTCACTGACCAGGTCTGGAACTTAATTTCTGTCTGACTCTAAAAGGGGTAATTTGACTTGAGGAAATGTTTGTAGTGTGTGTGTGTGAGTGTGTGTGTGTGTGTGTGTGAGAGAGAGAGAGAGAGAACTTAAAGTGTGTGAGGCAGGTGTGGGGTGACCAACCTGAGCCCTTTGTATTTATGATGCACTTTTGTGAATACATTACAGCTGTCATGATAAAATAAGTGACATACTTACACACTGTTCTGCCTCTAGGAGGAGGAGAACAGAAGGAGGGGGGAAAGGGAGATAAGAGAGGAGGTAATTAATACATTCATCTTTTTTATGATATCATTTTTCAGACGTACATGATCACAATGTAAATTAGAAGTAAGGAGGGACCAGAGGAGAAATGGAATTCATTTCCAGCAGGTCAATCGGCCAACAATGGGCAGCAAGAGAGGCCAGAAATAATTTATTGAGCTGTTTGTTGCCTCTGTTTACCCACTCTTCCTTTTTCCTCCCTCTCTTTTTCTTTCTCCCACTTTATTTCTATCTCAGCGCTGGTTGCTGCTCTTCTGTCTTTCAGTCCCAGATGTTGATGTTCTCCTCTGGAGATAAGACTACATGCTCAAAAGAGCTTAATTTGCCACAGATGAAAAAAAACATTAAGGGGTGAGAAGTGAAAAAGAGAGAAAAGAAAAGCAAACACAGCTCTCTTGCGATTCCTCGCAGACTTCTAATGGCATTCTATGGATTATTGATTTTTGATTTGGTTTTCTGTGCGTGGCAGGAGCCCTGTTTAGCAGCACCATTACCTCCATAACGATTAGAGACAAAAAGTTAATTATGTAATTATAGAGGCAATATCAGAACGGCCTGCCTGGCTCTTCCCAGGTCCTTTTAAACATTATCTCCTGTGTGCACATCGGAACAGACGGAATGTGAGACTCAGAGATTAACGCCTTGGAAAGCAGATGCAGTATTTAATTCTCCCTGAACCACGACAGCCTGGGAAACCATTAACCAATCATAACATTCGCCCATTTCAGACTCAACAGAAAGAGAGTTGCTGCCAAGATTTTCAGTTTTTATTGACTGTAACGGCTCCCCCCGCCTGCAGGCACAGATGAATAAAATGGTTAAACGGGGTCCTGCAATCTGTCAGAGAATGAAAAGTTGGAGTGGGTGAAACGAAGTAAAGAGGAAACGTAAAACGACAGGTGGGCGGCAGAGATGTGCCGTCTCTGATATGACTCGCCCTCAGAGAGGAAGCTGAATAAACACAGAGCTGCAGAGATTCATCCTGATATGTGTGATGTTTTCCACATCTGGGCCCATTCGGCACGCGCTGGAAATGATTTTTGTCCCCTCCAGCAATGGAGATAAGACACACTATGTATGGAAGTTTCTAAATGAAGTGTGCTTTAGAAGAATTGAAACAGGAGGAAGAGGTCTGTGGTCATATGCCTGGTTAACAGCTATTGTACCCATATACACGTCCGCACAGTGCACTGTACAAGTAAACATGTGTAGGTTGCGGACTAGAGAAGGCAGTGCAAATCAAAGGCCGAGATGTGCATGTTATGATTTATGTCTTGTTTAATATGGTCAAAGGAGAATATTTATATAATGTAACAAGTTGAAGATGGTGCTAATGGCCCTTGAGAGAGGTCAAGATGTCATTTTCTAATATTAACAGGCACTGTGAGCAGGGAGGTCGAGGCTGATTAATTGGCAGATTCATTAGGTTAGTGGATTTATCAAACCACTGAATGTATGTGTGTGTGTGAGTGTGTGTGTGTGTGTGTGTGTGTGTGTGTGTATATGTGTGTGTGTGTGTGTGTGTATGTGTATGTGTGAGTTGGGGGGGGGGGGTAGTTTTAAATCTTGGTATACAAAATACATTTAATTGGAAGATATTTTTGAATCATACATACTATTCAATATTTAAAAATTTAGGAGTACAATTGGTCACACTTTATATTAGGTGGCCATAACTACTATGTACTAACATTAAATACATACAAGACTATGTATTTACTGTGTAACTACATGTTGTTCTGCAAAATTCCCACATTTGCTGCTACTGAGGATGAGGTACGGGTGGTTTAGGAGTAAGGGTAGGGTTAGGGTTAGGATAAGGGGTTAGAGTTAGGTTTTGGGGTAAGGGTTGGGTTAGGGTTAGAGTTAACATTGTAACTACAAATGTAATTAAATGCATGTACTTTAAATGTAATTGCAATGCAACAACATGTATGTACATAATAAGTACATTGTATCAAATGGTTAATTACATAGTAATTAAGGCCACCTAATTTAAAGTGGGTCCATACAATTATTTTGATTGATCTCAACAAATACCAAATTTTACCCAGTTTACCCAAAAATGAAAATTCAGTTATAACTGACTCGCACTTAGGTTCTTCCAAACATGTATTACTTTATTTCTAATGCTGAACACAAAAGGAGATTTTTTAATGGAAATTTTTTTGTCTTTACAATGCAATGGCAGTTGAAAGGAACTCCCTTAAAATTTATAATGGACAGTGATGGGCACAAATACATGAAAATGTATTTAAAATAAAAACACAAAATGTATTTTAAATGTATCAACATAAAATATCATTTACTGTGTGGAGAAAATTTATCAAAATAAAATACAGTATTTTGTATCTTGAAAATACACAAAATACTTGTAAGATTGACCATTCAATTGAGTACCACTATTAGGCTGAAATTTATCTGGACTTATTCTGAATGCAAAGAACATTTTGGTGCACAACTGCTTAGAAATTTTTGTTTTCATTTCACCTACCCATTCAATCAATAAAAGACAATTCTATATAAACAGGTACATGATTACAAACTTACAAAGTGCAAAATTTCAAATAGTAGCCATTTCTATACTTATTTCTGTCCAGGTTACACTGCAGCCTGCTATTACTTGTGGTGAACCTTATTAAATAAATCATGTGTAAAACAGTGAGTACTTTTCTTGCTATCTAGCAAGGAGTAATGCTTTACACACTTGACTAGCTAATAAATACACAAGCAACACCAACAACCGATTAGCTAGCAAGACTGACTAGCTAGCACTAATATCCAGTGCTAGTGCTAACGCTATTTTCTCCTTGCCAGTGCTCTTTTTATCCGTCATGTTAACTGAAGGCAAATCTGAATGATGTTCCATTTTAGCTTAGACTAGTTAGACTAGCTCACTACTTGGCTGCTGACTAGTTTTGATTACCTCACTGTTGACACGCATTGCCTTTGCTTGGCGAGAGGTATAGCTACCTTAATATTTTAATGGAAATTAAATAAGAGTGCAATTATGTTTTTTGCAACAAGCAGAATTGACCATCACATCCTCACCTTATCTTATACTGTGTTCCATTTAACTTGGAAGTCGTCTTTTCCAACTTCCTTCTAGGAAAATTGCAATGGAACACCACTTCAAGTAGGAATTCCAACTGGGAAACTTGTGTGGAAAGTTTCAACACATGTGCCCTTCACATGGAGTCGGACATATCGTAATCACGAGTTCAGAGCACATGAATGACCATGCAAAGTCGTATTAACGAGTGGGAAACTCAGAATTCTATATGAGAATTTTTCAGTCGGGACATTGGAATGGCTGTATCAACAACAAAGATGATGAAAAGCAATGATTGCTAAATTAGTTCAACTTCTGTAATTTATTCCAATAATATTAATTTGTTATATATATAGATACTATGCATTAATAAATCATATATATTTATTATAAGTGATACAGATTTATTAACTAATGTTTATTCACCAGTACAACAGAATTAGTGCTTTTGCTGTCGTTCATTGCGTAATTGTTTGAGTTTGGCTTCTTCCATATTTTGTTTACCGTATGAATGCGTGACATGTCGTTGTAACGAATGTCCGACTTGGAGGTACGAGATTCCTATGTGCACTTGAAGGCAGCATCTGATTTCGCAGAATGTGACGTCACACAAACATGTCGGCACCAGGGGAGATATACAAAGTAAGTGATAACCATTCACTTTTATTAAGTAATATCGATAAATGAGTCAAAGTTCATACATTACATGATATTAAAGCTTGTTTAATAAACGCCTGCAGAAACAGGTGTATAAATCATTATACTCTCTTTTGATAACCGTACACCTGCAGCACACATGCTAGTGTTGAAGCATTGTTTATCAATTGGGTTGCTAGGAAATGTCTCTGGTGACTGTCGAACAGCTGCTAAGCTAACGAGAGCATTGCAGTTTTGTTTCCTTACACGTCATCTTCCGAACATCTGGCAACGGAATGCCTTAATGGTCAGCGATCGGCGATATCAAGTAGGAATATCCAACATCTGAGTTGAATGGAACGCAGCATGACTCCATATTTCCTTGCAGAAACGCAGAAACTTCCCTCACCCAATGCTAGATGGAGCCGTTCTCTCTGACATCTACAACTCGCGTGCATGAAAGTTGGGTTTGGTGGGCATGCCAGAACTAGTTGATACAGGAAATTGGCAGCCTAATAAAGAGGTTTACTGGCACAAAGTATTTTAAGTATTTTGAAAATACACAAATACCAAACTTAAATGTATTTAAATACAAATTACATTTAATTTTTTTTCAAAGACTTATAATACAAATGCAATACAATACAAAATAGTATTTTGTATTTCAAATATGTATCTGAAATACTGTCCATCCCTGATAACGGACGACAAAACGGGATACAAAAAGCTCTCTCATAGACCTCAAAAATGCACAACTAATAATGTTAATATTGTCACTGATATGAATTAAATTCCAGGTTGTTTCTGACCTAAACCAATTGTATGTCTTCCGAAGACTTGGTATATGACAGACAAGTTACATGTAGTCCTTTTATGAAACATTTGGGTCCTTTTTTAAGATTTAAAGTGAAGAACCATCTACTGCCACAGTATTGAAAAGATTCAGTGGGATATTCATTAAAACATCTCCTTTTGCGTTCTGCACAAGAAAGAAAGACTTGAAGAATGACATGAGGGTGAGTAAATTATTACAGAATTTTCATTTCAGGATAAACTATTGTCGAATTGAGTATGATTCTAATTTATTGATGGGAATTATTTTCTGAAGGATTATAATGTGAGATAAAATTGACCATATGACATTGACTTATGAACAGTTTATATTAATGTCAGTCTGTGGGGACAATTAATGGTATTGTGAGGATTATAAATGCATTTTTGAAGGAGGAGACTGTGGACATTCATGATAGAATGATTGGATAATTGGGACCCAGACGATATAACCGGAGAGATTAAAAGGATGAGTGAAAGAGCTGAAAGGGACGTAGTTTGGAGGAAGAGCCGCACCGCACGGAGATGTGTTTGTCCGAGAGGTTGAGGCGAGTGGGGATTCTGCTTCAGTGGATGAGTTAACAGGTGTAAAGTGCCCTCTAAAGTATGTGATATTAGCTAAAGCTTTAGTGTGTGAAGGTGAGCCGTATTCACTTGGTGCATGTCCTCTCATTGAATGCTTGTGTTTGTTTCCAGCACGCACGTGCCGGAAAGGCGTAACACAGCAGAGCGGATGGAGCAGGTGGCTGGATCAATGTGCATTGAGTATAATTAAAGGAATGTGATACTTACCTGTGTCTGGTGTGTGTGTAAGTGGAGTCCACGTGGCGATCGATTCCTCATTTGATGTTTTATCTTCCATAGTTTGCTGGTGGAGATGTCTTGTAGAGGCATTGTGGGAGACTGTCCTTTCTCCATGCTTTCTGACCTTTGTGAAATTTATCCTAGTGTCATTCGAGGACACGAGTGGATTATATTCCAATTGCATATGCGAGGAACCGGGATGGAACCAACTAGGCTCTGCCGTGAGTTTCGTTGTTATGTTTTACTGGTCGGCAAGGGTACTGTAAATGAGAGTTATTGCTCTTAAAAATTGAGTAATAATTCAAGAAGTAATCAACTGCCAGAACACATTGGCACAACATATTTTGGCATAGTTGGTAGGGTTACCCGATAGTAACAGGTTACATGACAGAGGAACAGGAGTATCACATGTATTGTGATGATGATGTCCTGGTTTTTGGGTTGTCCCTGGGTGCCAAAATTTGGTGGTGAAGAGGGCTAATTATAATTTCTAGTGTGTGGTACCCAAATTGAGACATTCATTCTAGCTCAGAATTTAAATGCTCAGCAAGAGTTAGATTTTGTGCTTAGTGCACTACAAAATGATGCAAGACGTGAGATTGTTTTCTTACCAGTTAATGAAAGGAACACTGCAAAAAAAATAAAATAAAAAAATATAAATAAATAAAAAATGATGCTTTAGAAGCTCTGTATGAGGAACATACACTGTGGCTCAATTGCGGGCTTTTTTTTTACCTGTAGAGAGCAAGCTGATGAAGGAGTGGGGGCTTTCATTCTCCATCTCCGTGAGTCTCTTTTCAGATGACGAAATAGAGAAGCTGGAAACCGGTGATGAAATGCTATGTTCACAGTTGCTGTTGGGACTACGACCAGGGCTAGTTCAGATTGAGCTCCATGACAAATGCCCAGGCCTTGCAAGAGATGCAGGTGACTTTAAGGGTGGAAATACTTGCTGAGGTTAAAGAGCAGATGACCACGTTAAAGGATGGGCTGTTATGAGAGTTACAGCAGAAACAGCAACAATGTTGAGATGAGCCACCCCCTCAATGATCAACTACTAGAGTACAGCCACAGTGGAGGAGGGGTGGGCCATGACTTGGAAGTAGGAGGGCAGACAGAAGGCCTCAGTGGGATGACCAGGGATGCCAAATTTGTTTACAACATGGTCGAGCAGGACATATGCAGCGAAACTGTCCCAAAAAGCCTCCCAAAACCCAGGATTTTTAGACTCCTCAGCTGCTTTCAGGCGAGAAGCTGAGGTGAGAACACAGACTGATGCTTCCCAGAAGACTGTATTAATTTGAGAGTACCCAGAGTTTGAAGTGGCAGTTCAAGGTCAAAGTATACTGTGTGTTCTGGATACTGGCTCACAGGTAACACTGTTTAGTTTGTCGAGTTTTCAGTGTTATTTTCAAAATGAGTTATTGGTGGGTGCAGAGATTTCCTGGCTGTCTTTAAAAGCTGCCAGTGGCCTTCAGCTACCTTTTGTGGGGTATGTTATGTTAAACTTTGAGGTAGGGGGGTGTCAGTACCTTCTAAGGGGTAGTTATTGTAGAAGATCAGTGTTTGCAGTCAGAATATGGAAATCTTGGAATGAATGTCAAAACCCATTGTTGGGATGCTCTTCTCCAGGTAGGATACTCTGGATTGACTACATTTAAATCCACCTTTCCCTACAAAGCAGGTGCCGTCTGGGACCGAGCTTTTAACATATGTAGACGGGTTCAAGCTGTGGAGCCAGAGTGATGCCAACAATGGATGGCTCGTCTCCATCAGACCACCCGACTAGCTTAAATTCCTCAGTTGTTAGGTAAGGTAGATTTGTGTGTGTTGGTGGAGGATATAGGAGGGGAAGAGCAGGAATTACTGATTGGTCGAGCCATCCTACAAGCGAGTTGAAGTCAGATTTTCCTCTGAGTCTGCAATCCCCACCCTTATACAGTTGAGTTGCCCCAGAGGAGGCCACTGGCTCAGGTGACCCCAGTGGCCTCCCATGATATTCAGGCCCAGTACCATCTTGTCCTAATGTAGATTGCAGATGATTCTGTTGAGGTAGATGTTTGCCCTGTTAATTCTGAATGTGCTGTTTAACTCTTCTGTTCCCTCTTTACAGGGAGATGGGTTGATGGCGGATCAACAGATGCAGTTGTCCACTTTGTTGATGAAGTGGGCAGGGGTATTTGCTACTCATGATGAGGATTATGGTCAGACAGATGCAGTGTTTCACCAGATTCCTACTGGGAGTGCTGCATCTATATGGGAACAATATTGACCAGTGCTACCCAGTCTTTACCCAGAGCTTAGGGCTTTGTTACAAGGAATGTTGGACAGCAGTGTTGTAGTAGAAAGTTCAAGTCCTTGGGCATCCCCGGTCTATTTAGTGAAAAAAAAAGGATGGATCCTGAGGGTATGTGTAGATTACCACAAATTAAATGTGGTGATTTACAAGGATGCCTTACCACTCCCACGTATTGAGGAGTATTTGAAGGGGTTGTGAAAGGCAGCCTGGTGTTCAACGCTGGATTGGCCAGTGGGTATTGGAAGGTTGAGGTGAATCCACGTGATTCGGAGAAAGCTGCCATTGCTACAGCAGTAGGCCTATATCAGTTTGAAAGGATGCCCTTTGGCCTGTGCAATGCCCCAGCCACCTTCCAGTGCTTCATGCAGCGCTGTCCGGGTAACAATGTGAATAATTCTTTGTTGAATAACCTGGATGATATTATGGTGTATTCTCCAGATTTCCAAAGTCATATGGAGCATCTTGAACACGTGTTCCATAAGCAACACGGCCATGGTCTGAAGCTGCATCCTCAGAAGTGCCTGATCTTCCAGTAAGCTGTGTGTTACCTGGGTCATGTGGTTAGTCAGTAAGATATTGCAACTGACCCACAAAAGACTGCAGTGGTGAAAGACTGGAAGGTCCCTGAAACTGTAAAAGAGCTGAGGGCATTTTTTAGGATTAGTGGGGTATTACAGAAGATTTATTTTGGCCTTCTCTAAGATTGCAGCACCTTTACATGGGCTGTTAAAGGGGACCGGGGAATAAAGACCAGTTACATTCAGTGGACAAAGGAGTGCCAAGATGCATTTGAGGAGTTGAAGGAGGTGCTGCTTTTTGCGCCTATATTAGCTTATGCAGACTTTAACCAGCCATATTTTCTGTATAAAGACGCTAGTCTCCAGGGCCTTGGAGCAGTACTGGCCCAGGTTCATGAGGGAAGTGAGAGAGTGATTGCGTATGCAAGCCATAGCTGCATCTGTCAGAGCACAATGATCAGAATTATAGTTCCTTTAAACTCGAACTGCTGGCACTCAAGTGGGCGATTACTGAAAAGTTTAATGACTACCTTTGGGGAGCTACATTCAAGGTCTTTACTGATAATCGCCCCTTGGTGCATTTGCAGTCAGCTAAACTGGGTGCCACAGAACAGCAGTGGGTTCCAATTTGGAACTCCTCCTCCAGTGGAAGAAGGATGGTAGATTGCCCGAGACTGGGGTTCGTGAGGCTCTCACTCTGGAAGGTTGTCATCTCCTATGGGAGTGGGTGAGATTACAGTTGTGGGAGGGTACTCTAGTGTGGGAGAGATGTGAGCCAGCAACCGGAATACTCTTGAGACAGGTTGTGGTGCCGGTGAATGAGAAAAGGGAAACACTGCTGCGTTTACACCAGGCACATGGGCATGCATTGGGTCAGCGTTTGCTGGGGGTGATGCAAAGTCGTTTTTTTCTGGGTGGGTATGTTCCAGAATCTCCAACGTGGGACTGCTGAGTGCCCCCAGTGTGTCCATTGTAGAGCTGGACCTGAGGTGAGAGCCCCGCTGCAGTTTGTGGTAAGCCAATATCATTTTGAGGTGGTGGTATTGGATATTTGGCCCTTAGGCGTGCAAATGACACCCTCCTTATGTGCTGGTGATGACTGACCTGTTTTCCAGGTATGCAGTGGCAATTCCCACAAGTGACCAGACGGTCACATCTAATTCAGCCTTTTGGGTGTCTTGAGCAAATCCTGACGGATCAGGCGGCGGCCTTTGAGTCAGAAATGCTGGAGGGGTAATCACTAGCACGTTAGCAATGGCAAGAGAGGAGTAGACTATTTTATTTATATAAATTCTGCACCTGCATTCCAATCTACATCTTGATGTAAACCTTCCTCATGATCACAGAGCGTGTTTTCATGAGCTGAATGGGAGGCTAAACAAAAAATGTGACAAGACTGCAGTATACCCAACAGACTTGTGCAGGGTGTGCAAGCCATTCACGCATCACGAGCCGGCAGCACTTTACTTTTGGTTAATCGTGCAAGTCAACATGCCCGCTTTGCTTCGGTCAGTCTGCACGGATGACAGCCTACATTCCATGTTTCATTTGTTTCTTTTTGCTTTCAGAACAACACGTGATGTAATGAGGAAAACACCACTTTTAATCCTTGAGATTTCCAACCCAGCATACAGGTACACCCTCCTTAAACCATGGTCACATTCAAAATAACATTAAACTATTAAAAGAGAAAACATAAACCCACATCGTGGGGTTCAAAAGTCTTTTAAAGTCTATTCAAAATATTAATTAAACCTGAAAATAAAGTTTTAGGATTTTGCAGGTGTTGATACTAAATAGTTGATTGGCTTGTGATGCGTGAAAAAAAACATCTTAGAAATATTTAGCCTGCTCCTCTCTTGCTGTTGCTTGCTTACTAGTGATTACATAATGACATAATATAGAAATATTTAAGATTCCACACAATTTTCTGCACTAAAGCTTTAGTTTGCAAAGGTGAGCCGTATTCGCTTGGCGCCTGTCATGTCATTGAATGCTTGTGTTTTTTCCAGAAAGCATGGCCGGAAAGGCGGAACACAGTGGAGCAGATGGAGCAGGTGGCTGGATCAATACATGTTGTGTATAATTAAAGGGACGTGATACTTACCTGGGTCAGGTGTGTGTGTGAGTGGAGCCCGCGTGGCGATCGATTCCTCATTTGATGTTTTATCTCCCTTTGTTTGCTGGAGGAGACATCTTGTGGAGGCCTTGTGGGAGACTGACCTTTCTCCGTGCTTTCTGACTGTTGTGAACTTTGTCCAAGTGTCATTCAAGGATGTAAATGGATTATATTATGCTTGCGTTGTGAACTTTGTCCAAGTGTCATTCAAGGTTGTGAATGGATTATAGTATGGTTGCGTACGTGAGGAACTGGGATGGAAGCAACTAGGGTCTGCCATGAGTTTCGTTAATGTTTTACTGGTCGGCAAGGCTTTTTTTTATTTATTTTTTTTTTATTTTTTTTTTTAATACGTTTGTGAGTGCTTTGTCCTGGCTCCTAATAGTTGGTTAGGCCACTCAAGACTGACTCCTTCCTAGTTATATGCTTCTTCACTGTGTGCATTGAACTGCTTTTATATTGATTTATGTGGAGTTTTATGAATTTGCAGTGATTTGTACAGTATATGGGTTTTGTGATGTTGCAGTGGTGTATTACTGACGTGTGATTTTGGGTTGGGGATGTTTGAGCCATAACTGTTACTAGGGTGTGAGCTTGGAAATAATCGGGGTGCTGCCTTAACGCTGAAGTGAGCTGGTAAATGTTTTGTGATGTTTTGCTTTGTTGTTTATTCATCTGTGTTTTTTTTCCCCATTGTAGTAATAAACTTTGTATATTTTCAACCTGTGTCTTCTGTTATTGTTGCCTAGGGTAGTTTGGGTACTGTAAATGAGAGCCATTGCTCTTATTAATTGAGTAGTAATTCAAGAAGTTATCAACTGCCAGAACACATTGGCGCGACACTATTCCTTTAAATTTAGCATGATTCATTCATTTTCCCAAGTGAGTGAAACTCAATGCTAAATAAGTATTTGAACTGGGTCCAGAAACCACAAGTAAGGAAAGAAGAAAATTAGGGTGCCAAGGTAAATCACTGCTGATTTTTTTAATTATTTTTATTTAAGAGTGTAACTTTTCTTCAGCATCCTCATTCTACAGGGAAGTCTTTCTCTCTGAAAGGCATTTGTTTTTAGTCAGTAGTCAAAGTTAGGCCCTGGGTGAGCCTTAACTGGCAGGTTTTTGAATAGTAACTGCTGATTGGGGGATATGCAGTACTTTTTGCCAGTGACTGAGGTAACAACGATAAATGTAGCTAGTTCCTTGATTTAATTATACAAATTGCTGTTCCAAAGGAATTATTTTAAATTCTGAAAAGATGAACAGCAGTGCCAGACCCTATAGACTGAATAAATAAATAAATACCTTAATAAATAAATCCTATAAGCAAACAATACAAACACACCAAAAACATTTACATTTTACATTTACATTTATTCATTTGGCAGACGCTTTCATCCAAAGCGACTTACAAAAAGAGGAGAACATAAGCAAATCATCTTAAGGAGACAGTGGTACGAAAAGTGCCATATTACAAAGTTTCACTAGCATCAGAAGAGTATTCAAAACAGATTAAAACATGCATAAATACACCTTGATTCTTCAGTGTGGATACACATTTGTGTAAAATATATACAAAAATACAAAACAAAAACAACAAAAACAACAACAACAACAAAAGTATTCATAACTAAATAGCAAATATATATATATATATATATATGCTACAATATTATTTACTTATAAACTAATTTATGAAGCTAGTGGTAAATGCTGGCACTCCCTATATGCTATGACGTTGCACTAAAGTTGCAATACTTTATAAGATGAGCAGTCATTGCTATCACATTAGACCAGGAGCTTTACCCACCCTTTTGTCACACCTTTCTCTGCTACTCTCATGTGACAACTTCCTGTAGCTCTCCATCAAATCGGGCTGGGCCGGTTACATTGTCTGACACATCCTGACACATTGCAAGCTAATTACACAACAAATAATTAAGCTGACAACATGGCACAGAAACAATGACACACTCTAAAGATGGCTGTTGTAGGACTTGATTGATGACTTAAATAGATCTATCTGCTGGCAAAGACCTCCCACATCCACTGCAGAAATCCATGCTGACATATTTAAGTTATTATTTACAAATTATTCTCTACACTTTTGGTATAAACTCACCAACATAATGACATAAATAAATACATATACATGAATACATATTTATTTTCATATGCTCTCTCTTTCTCTTAGAATAGTGAATCCACATGCAAAACATGTAACTCTAGAAAGCTGAAATTGAATTGTTTGGATGAAAGAGAGGGATTCCTGTTCTTGTCACTTTGGCAGTAAGGCAGACTACAGAGAGGAAAAGGATGGGAAAACTAATGACTACAATGGACTCTTAGCATTTTTATTACTAATAAAATTTTTTTAAAAAAATACCATAGAGGACAAGGCCAGTGACAAGCCCTATTATTTGGTTATGTTTGCAAAGAAGCGACAGCTCCTGCTGGGAAGAGGTGACGTGGAGAGGGGGTTCTGTGGAAGAGGGATACGGGGGGCTCAGGGTGTCAAGAGGGCCAGTGAAATTGTGGGTGATGAGTACAGGTCTTCCCCCCTTCCTTTGTAGCCATGTCACGTGGAGCTACCAGGTTGTCAACACAAAGACAAATTATCACGGGGGGAATTTCACGGCCAAGGAAGACCTGTCATCCACTAATGCAATCTCTTTCTCCCTCTCTCCTTCTCTCTATGTATCTTTTGCTTTCTAGTTACTTAAAAGAACTTAGTTGTTAAAAGCAGACAGTCCATGAGAGAGAGGGAAAAGCATCTTGTCCAATCCTGAAGCCTGTAGTCACAGTTTTGTGGGGACAGAATTACACAAACAGTAAGACTGGTAAACTACACATGCACAAACACAAAAACACACATGCACACACACATTAACCACAAAATCAGTTTATTAAGCTTGCAAAAGTATAGCCTAGTAATTCTGACAATATGTCCTCCACCCAACCCACCACCCCCTACAGAAATCCCTCATTAGGCAATTGTATATATATATATATATATATATATATATATATATATATATATATATATAGGGGTGTAACGGTTTAAATTTCTCACGGTTTGTTTGTATCACGGTTTTGGTGTCATGGTTTCGATACGGTTTGTTTATTGCGATGTACAGAAAAAAAAATAAAATAAAATAAAAAATATATATATATATATATATATATATATATATATATATATATATATATATATATATATATATATATAGAACTGCCAAATCCAAAGTAAGAATACTCTATTTGGTAATGAACACTTCAACAGGTTTGCCCTTAATAAAAAAAAAAAAAAAAAAAAAAATGTTTCACAGTAACCATAGTTTAACTATGGTATTTGTAGTAAAAACATAGTAACCACAAAATCAACATGGTTACTGTCATGGTTACTATATATAATATAATCATGGTTACTATATGGAAACTACAGTATTACTGTTGTAAAACCATGGTTAATTGTATCAAAACCATGATTTCTGCAAAGAAACCATGGTGACAGCAGTCATGGTTACTACAATATTACTATACTAAAACCATGGTTAAATTTTGCTGGGTTTTTAACTAAAAAAAACAACCTTTTTTTCTAATTAATAAATCAACATTCTAACTTACCTGCACTATTACGCTACATGCATTGACATAAAATGCATTTCAAACTCTACTGCACAATAATAGGGTTCAAAATATTGTTACTATGAATGCAAACTTTAATACAATGAAAAAGATACTCTATTAGCATAACATAAATATATATAAATAAATAAAAATGTCCAACATTCTTTTGATTGTTCATTTACTAAAATTAAATATTTGATGCCATTAGTGCACCTTCATTAACTATTACTATTATTTTGAATGGCCATGGAAAATGAAGCAATGTGATAACAATATTACCTGGTCGCAAAAAGTAGTCCGTTAATTTACCTGATGAACTTTCACCTTTGCTGACCCTTTATGCTTGGCAGAGCTATGTGTGCCTCTAAATCACTTGCACCTTTATTAGCAACTGACACATAAGTGCCAGCTTTACATGTCATACATTCTGCTTCCCACGGATCTCGACCTGGACGAAAGCATGGGAATTTTTTGTGCAAATTTTCTGTAAATTTGCACTTTCGTTTGGGCATTGTTTCCACTCAGCTGTCATTTGCTGCTACTGTCAAGCAACTGTTTGATGCCGAACACAACAGTGCTTTGCGTGTTCTCGGAGAGATTGACAGGAAGGAATTTGGCCAGTAGATGCTGCAAGCCTCTTATAATCGACCAATTGGTGTGCAAGAAGGCGGGACTTACAAAGAGGGGTTAAAGCAATTCAAATATGCGCGCACACACAATGAAGTATTAGACCAGATGCACATCATAATGCAATTAAAGCCGAATCCCGGACATTTTTGCAAATTTTGAAATCCCGGCTGGATGCTTTTTTAAGGTCCTAAAAAGAGGACATATAGTCACCCTATGCTTGTCCGAATCAGCACTGAGTGCTTGCTTAAAAACGAAAGGGAGTGTGTGCAGTTTTGGCTCATCTGCGTCTCTGTCTCTGTCATCTTTCCCGGGTGATTTCGCCGTAAATTATCATATGTCAATGTTTTACCAGTATACAGCACTCGCGTCAAGCGATGTCTGCAAACAGTGCCTGTTTTGTAAATATTTTTTGACCATCGCTGTTGTAATTGACTGCAAAAGGAAATGTTCCCAGACAGGAGACATGAATAAAGCAGGGGGCTTCTCTATCAGTGGCTTGTTTTCGCCATTTGCCATTTTCAACTACACACAATGCTTGCAGAACAGTGATGTCATCAAGTTGACCCACGTGAAACACAGGCGGAGCATCCATTTACAGATCCATTCAGGTGCATTAGCAGAGGTTGTAACTGTGCGTGTCTATTTGACGCTTTATTTTCTTCACAAAACCTTGTGCTCCAGATGTGTCAAAAAACTTGAGGTGAACCGCGGGGCCAGTGCTTCCCGAATCATGGGTGGCAAACCATACGGTTCGTTTTTTTACCGAGAACCGTTACACCCCTAATATATACTGTATATATGTGTATATAAATATATATATATATATATATATATATATATATATATATATATATATATATATATATATATAGGGTTGGGGAGTAACAAAATACATGTAACGGGAATACGTATTTAAAAAACAAAATATAAGTAACTGTATTCCACTACAGTTACAATTTAAATCATTGGTATTTAGAATACAGTTACATTCAAAAAATATTTTGCATTTTACTGTCATTTGTTTAATTTAACATTTACACATATAAATGATGTGATCCAAAGTGTATTTGAACAGCGGTGAAATACTTTCTTATGATGCGTTACATTCATACGAGCAGACAGAGAAGTAAGTTTGAAGTAAGTTTGGAGCACAAGAAATAGAAATAAACCTTGTGTAAATTGTCAGCTTTACGCTAAGCTAAAATGCTATTTCAAGCCATTTTATATGCATGTTACAAGGCATAATCTTATTTTTTTATCAAGAAAATTCATGTTGGATCATAATTTCTTTTTTCTAGTAAGACCTTTGATATTAGGGCAAAAATCGTATTCTTGATAATAATTTTTGTATTGTTTTCCAGTAAAAATATCTAAAAATCCTTAAAACAAGATCAATTTGATTTATCTTGTTTTAGAAACAACACTGCATAAGATATTTAGGTTTTTCAGAGAATGTATTTTAACATGTGTATTGTGTCTTACTGTACTGGCAGAGTTTTTATAGTCAAAACAAGTGAAAAAATCTACCAGTGCTGAAGAAGTAATCCAAAGTATTTAGAATATGTTACTGACCTTGAGTAATCTAACGAAATACGTTACAAATTACATTTTACAGCATGTATTCTGTAATCTGTAGTGGAATACATTACAAAAGTTACCCTCCCAACCCTGTATATATATACACACACACACTGGTGGCCAAAAGTTTGGAATAATGTACATATTTTGCTCTTATGGAAAGAAATTGGTACTTTTATTCACCAAAGTGGCATTCAACTGATCACAATTTATAGTCAGGACATTAATAATGTGACAAATTACTATTACAATTTGAAAAAAAAATGTCAGAACTTCTTAAACTACTTCAAAGTGTTCTCATAAAAAAGTCCTCCACGTGCAGCAATAACAGCTTTGCAGATCCTTGGCATTCTAGCTGTCAGTTTGTCCAGATACTCAGGTGACAATTCACTCCACACTTCCTGTAGCACTTGACATAGATGTGGCTGTTTTGTCGGGCACTTCTCAGGCACATTACAGTCTAGCTGATCCCACAAAAGCTTAAAGGGGTTAAGATCCATAACACTCTTTTCCAATTATCTGTTGTCCAGTGTGTGTTTCTTTGCCCACTCTAACCTTTTTTTTTTTTTTTTTTTTTTTTTTTTTGTCTGTTTCAAAGGTGGCTTTTTCTTTGCAATTCTTCCCATAAGGCCTGCACACCTGAGTCTTCTCTTTACTGTTGTACATGAAACTGGTGTTGAGCGGGTAGAATTCAATGAAGCTGTCAGCTGAGGACATGTGAGGCGTCTATTTCTCAAACTACATACTCTGATGTAATTGTCCTCTTGTTTAGATGTATCTGGTCTTCCACATCTCTTTCTGTCCTTGTTAGAGCCAGTTGTCCATTGTCTTTGAAGACTGTAGTGTACACATTTGTATGAATTTTTTTTTTTTTTTTTTTTTTTGACAATTTCAAGCATTGCATAGCCTTCATTCCTCAAAACAATGACTGACTGACAAGTTTCTAGAGAAAGCTGTTTCTTTTTTGCCATTTTTGACCTAATATTGACCTTAAGACATGCCAGCCTATTGCATACTGTGGCCACTCAAAAACAAACACAAAGACAATGTTAAGCTTCATTTAACAAACCAAATAGCTTTCAACTGTGTTTGATATAATGGCAAGGGATTTTCTAGTACCAAATTAGCATTTTATCATGATTACTCAAGGATAAGTTGTTGGAGTGATGGCTGCTTGAAATAGGGACTGTCTAGATTTTATCACAAATTATTATTATTTTTTTTTTTCAAATAGTGATGGTGCTGTTTTTTACATCAGTAATGTCCTGACTATACTTTGTGATCAGTTGAATGCCACTTTGGTGAATTAAAGTACCAATTTCCTTCCGAAACAGCAAAATCTGTACATTATTCCAAACTTTTGGCCACCAGTGTGTGTATATATATATATATATATATATATATATATATATATATATATATATATATATATATATATATATATATATATATAGTTGAAGTCAGAGGTTTACATACACCTTAGCCAAATACATTTAAACTCAGTTTTTCACAATTCCTGACATTTCATCGTAGAAAACATTCCCTGTCTTAGGTCTGTTAGGATCACTACTTTATTTTAAGAATGTGAAATGTCAAAATAATAGTGAGATAATTATTTATTTTAGCTTTTATTTCTTTCATCACATTCCAAGTGGGTCAGAAGTTTACATACACTTTGTTAGTATTTGGTAGCATTGCCTTAAAATAGTTTAACTTGGGTCAAACGTTTTGGGTAGCCTTCCACAAGCTTCTCACAATAAGTTGCTGGAATTTTGGCCCATTCCTCCAGACAGAACTGTTGTAACTGTGTCAAGTTTGTCGGCTTCCTTGCTTGCATACGCTTTTTCGGTTCTGCCCACAAAATTAATATCATACTGAGGTCAGTGCTTTGTGATGGCCACTCCAATACCTTGACTTTGTTGTCCTTAAGCCATTTTGCCACAACTTTGGAGGTATGCTTGGGGTCACTGTCTATTTGGAAGACCCATTTGCCACTGAGCTTTAACTTCCTGGCTGATGTATTGAAATGTTGCTTCAATATATCCACATAATTTTCCTTCCTCATGATGCCATCTATTTTGTGACATGCACCAGTCCCTCCTGCAGCAAAGCACCCCCACAACATGAAGCTGCCACCCCCATGCTTCACGGCTGGGATGGTGTTCTTCGGCATGCAAGCCTCGCCCTTTTTCCTCCAAATATAACGATGGTCATTATGGCCAAACAGTTAAAAAAAAAAAATTCTTTGTAAGATCTTTGTCCCCATGTGCACTTGCAAACTATAGTCTGGCTTTTTTATGGTGGTTTGGAGCAGTGGCTTCTTCCTTGCTGAGCAGCCTTTCAGGTTATGTCGATATAGGACTCGTTTTACTGTGGATATAGATACTTGTCTATCTGTTTCCTCCAGCATCTTCACAAAGTCCTTTGCTGTTGTTCTGGGATTGATTTGCACTCTTCGAACCAAACTACGTTCATCACTAGGAGACAGAATGCGTCTCCTTCCAGAGCGGTATGTTGGCTGCGTGGTCCCATGGTGTTTATACTTGCGTTTTAATTGTGATATAGTCAATAAAAAGTGAAACAATCTGTCTGTAAATAATTGTCATGTGACATGAGTAATTTTTCCAACAATTGTTTATAGACAGATTGTTTCACTTCACAAAGTAGATGTCCTAAACGACTTGCCAAAACTAAAGTTTGCTAATATGAAATCTGTAGAGTGGTTAAAAAATGAGTTTTAAATGACTTCAACCTAAGTGTATGTAAACTTCTGACTTCAACTGTATATATAATTGCCTAATATATATATATATATATATATATATATTAGGCAAGCAACCATCAGCTATGATTTTGTGATTTGTAGAGGAGCAAGACAATTAACAGGATCCAGTGTCCACTTTGAGAAAATATATAAGTATATACTGGTACCCATTGTAGCAATGTTATCAACACAGGTAATTATTTTCTTTATCAGAATAATGGCATCATAACTCTTGAGTATGTAATAACATTTAATCATGTTCAATATTTTACAACTGAATGTCTTACAACAGCTCATTCTAATTCAGCATATGTGCATGTATCCAAACAACATTCCTAATAAAAGGAACAATAGAGCTTTGAGTTGTCCTTAGAAATAGACAGCTGCTATTATGAACGAAGATATCGTTTCAATCGCATCAATATGACAGGGCCTTCTAAACCCATCCTGAAGAGAACAAAGACTTCAGGTCCTTAACAAATGTAAGGGGGGGGGGGGGGGGGCAAACCCTCATGCCTCTATTTCTTTCTTTCATTCTTTCTCTTTCTTTTGCCCATTTTCTTTCTCTCTGTCTCTCACCCTGAAGCAAGGGCATGAACTTGGTTGGGCTCAACGTATCCACCCCCCCGCTGAATTCCACATTTGTAACACACTGTCACAATTGGCTGACTAATTTCACCCCCTGTCACAAGGACCTCACATTCACATATAAACCAATTGAACAATACCCACACAGACCACAGATAGCTGGATCATGGACAGAGACACAGAGAAAAAGAGAAGCAGAGAGAAGGACAAGTGTTCTAACTTTTCTCATGTCAGTTTATCCTCGGGGGGAACCCTTGTGCAGAGAGATGGTGGGGAGAGGGGGGCGTGTCTTTTAAAGACACTGCTTTGAACTGAATTCATGACCTATTTGCATAAGCAGATTTGAGCTGAGTGAATGGCTGAAGCTCTGTGTCTGGTCATTAATATGCGAGCTAATTCAGTCCAATGTAAGCCCATTGAGAGCATACTAAAGGCCAGTTATCCAAACACTATTGTTTAGAGTCTAAACCAGCTCCAGCAGTTGTTACAAATTACATACTTAATTGATTTAAAATCTGCCATAAACCTCACAATCAGTAGGGAAGCTGTAACACTGGCTGCTGGGAAATTTAGAGAGCAATCACATATTTTGATTGACTGAGTGCATGATCTGTGGATTAAAACAACATGGCATTTGGACAGATAATATGTGTAACTGCAAAAGACACATAACTCCTTTAGAGGAAGGCTTGGATAGAAACTAAAGGGAGCAACATAGTATATGTTTACGGGTTGTTTCTACCAGGGACTAAAAAAATGGTTCAAAGAAAGAAAAGTTTTTTTTTTTTTTTTTTTTTTTTTTTTTTTACAGAACGAAACCGAGAATGGGAACTAAGTCAATTTAAGTTGTTCCTGAGTAAAAACTTTATATTTAAATGCTGGTAACCAGTTATAACTGGTTAATTTCATTCTAATATTTTATTTTATTTTTTTTTTCCTTCATGAAACCTAATGCCAAAGGGTTTATCACAGTACATTTCTGGAATTACACCACTTCGTGTTGCCCAAAAAAACATGTACTTTGATCCTGAAGGAAAACGCTGCATCACACATTTCTTTGCCTAACTGTCCATTGTGGATGAAGCATTCTGTGAATGAAGAACTTTTTAACAACTATGTATAATTACTACATAGTATAGACACACGGTTAATCCAGATATAAGTAAAACATTATTAGAGGTAAAAAGTACATTTTTCAGTTCTTTCCAAGTCTTCACTGAATTTTTGTTAGATATGATGCATTAATACAGATTTTATGCTGCTGGGTTTTGGTCTGTAATAAAAATTATACTTTAATTAACTGTATGCTTGTTATGATTTCTATGCTGATAAATCCACTATACAGGAAAACATTTAATTGCTTATTTTTTACTTATTTTGGTTAGGCAAGTGGCATATTTGGGCTTGTTTTTCCAGACCACATTGCTTGCTTCTTTTGTGAGATTTGGCATCACTGCAATTGGTATTTCACAGACCCCTTAGTGCAGAGTACTGTCATTTTAAAAAGAACGTTATTAGCTGTTCTTTTATTTTGTTCTAACCGGTAACTATTTGGATAGGAGGCTGTTGAACTTCTGAACTGGAACGGGAAAATACTGTTTTTGCTCAGAAAGAACAGAAATTAAAAACATTTTGTTTTTAGTTCCTGATTTTTACACAAAAGTCTAAACAAAAGCTTCTGCATTATAACAACAAATCAGTATTAACAGCAAATGACATCCAGACCGTATTACGGTCATTCCCATTTTTCCATTAAATAGTAGTCTAATCATGAAAAATAGTTGTGTTTGATTATAATATATGCAGTAAAATTGTTTGAATATAATCAAAGTCTACTTGTTAAATTGGTTATAATTCAAACTGTTGGAATTTCACATTTAAATCACATTAGTCTATTCAATTGACTTCAGTGGGTGTTATATTATATACTGAGCAATCCATTAATCCATTGATCTATCCATTAATCCATTTACACTTATCCAGCACTAGTAAATGTGGACCTCTGAGAAGTAGATAAAAAAGGTGGGCTTTTTTTCATGATTAAGTGCTTTATTATTATTATTATTATTATTATTATTATTAATTTTATTATATTTATTTATTTTAACAAATGTACATGCTAGTACATAAGTACAAAACTGGCCCATTAGAAATTAGCTATATTTGACAATACTTCCTATTGGGGAGATCTTCAGACATGCCCATATGGAAAAAAAAAAAAAACATCATGTATACTATGTGTGTGTAGCCAAGTGGAGAAAGTGTATGTAGTTTAACTCTGGTCATTAATTGGACGTGGCCCCTTTAAGACCGGAGCTTTGTGATACCAGATTTTGGCTACAAGGCTTGTGGTGGTTAGAACCTGAGAACATGTACTGCGCAAGTGAGCTACCGGTTTTGGTCATCGGTAATAATTATTTGAGTAAATATCAAAATTATACACACAATGCTCATAAATTGCATAAAATATGTGTTCACAAGAGTTGTATGTTAAAATTGAGTGTTTGTTATAGGTTATTTTTGAAGAATGCATGTGTATTGCATGTGTGAAGTTTGACCGCGTTCTATGCACACATGTAAGAACTGGGTATGTAAATTTGGTATTAATCCTATCTCATTTATAGAGAGAGAGAGAGAGAGAGAGAGAGAGAGAGAGAGAGAGAGAGAGAGGGAGGGTCAGTCAATAGTATTTGTAATTGCCTTATAAAAATATACACAAAAACAAAAGAGGTGTGTGGTGTATCCTCCTTTAGATAGCTAAGTAAATGTGTGTGTGAGCATACATATGAAAGAAATTGAATGTGTGTGTTTGAGAGAGAAAAAAAAAATGACTGTGTGTGTGTATGTGTGTTTCTGTGTGAAAGAGATAGAAAGTGTGTGTCATGTTGGGCAAGAAAACACGCTCAGTCAGATGTAATCTTGTTTAATGTACCTCTGCTCTACTGAGAGCTCTAAGCCCTTCGCGTGTGAGTAGTATTAGTGTGCAATCTCTCTCTCTTTCTCTCAGTCCTATTCTTTCCCGCTCAATCCTTTGTCATTGTGACCCCCTCCTTCAGCTACAGCCATTGTAAACCTCTGTCTAACCCATGTGTGTAGGGGCCAACTCGGTTTCTTACCCTTTTCTTCTCTCTCGCTCTCTCTAGCCCAGATACAGCACATCAAAGCCAGAGGAGACACTCTTTGTGCTTACTGCTCCCTTGACTCTCAACATGTGGTTTTGAAGGCTCGAAACATCGGTCCCTTTTAACCCATTTTGAGGAGATTAGGCAGCGCCTTCAGTTGAGCATTAGGGAAACTATAGTAACCAATAAGCTGTATGTCCATGAATGGAAACTATGTATCTTGTCAGAGAGGAGCTGTCGGGACATCACGATCCCAGACAAGTTCCTCTGCAGGACTTTGGCACCCTTGACAGGGGCCCCTTCTTTTCAGCCCGACACAAAGTGACACCCCAGAGCTCCCCTCTTCAACCCTGCTCCGCAATGGACAAGCTACTAATGGTGATTTAAATTAAACAGAAACGGGTAAAAAAAAAAAAAAAAAAAATGTTTTCTGCAGTGGCACAAGCATTTAATTATTGCAGGCCAAAATTTTTTGGCTTGTTTACATGTGTATCTCGCCCACAACTGTGAGAGCAAAAACTGCGCTGAGATGATAACTGAGGAGGGGCTAAAAAAAGCTGCTGGGCGGATGACCCGTGGTCTGTGTGAGGAGACCTGGGAAATAAAACTGCTTTAAACTTTGTGTTTTTCAGAGGAGGAGCATGTGTGCATGTTTATCCTTCAGTGATGGAGAAGGATGGTAAAGGGCCAAGATCCTCTGCTGGCTCAGGCTTCATTAAGAGGTGTAAACAGATCTCGGCAGGGCCTGGTGGCGCTCCACGCACAGATATACACACTGACATGGCATGGACCAATGAAACTCATCTCCACTAAGTCCTATGCTCTTCCTTACACAGACACACTGGGCCGGGACTAACGGTAGGCCCCAATCAGATGCTGGCTTCTCAGTAAGCCTTGTGTGAGCTAAAGGCTCCAAGCAGTGGCAACTCATTAACACTGAGATCCTGGTGCAACTGTCGCGCCACTAGCGACTGGAAGCAGCCTCTCCTTGTTTCCCTATGAGAAGCAGACCACTGTGCATGAATATCATCTCTCTCTATGTCAGAGCCAAACAACCCAAAACATTACAGCAAATACATACATGGACTAGGCCCTCTCTCCCAAACAGTAGTACTTAAGCCTTCACCTAAAAATGTTCTGTATGCAAAACAATGCTTACAAAGACATAAAAGGGACACAGAGACTTGAGGCCGAAACATACTCTACGGAAGTACGTGAATGCAGATGCTTCTATCTACGCAAGCTCGATGTTGTGTTTTTACATTACAAAATGTGTCAGACCGTAATTCATATCACAACGCAAGTACATGTTGTATTCTCAGCATTGCTACAAAGGCCATTATACTGTAGTAGACATTGATGTGAACTGTTTACATCTGCGGTGAGTTTTCTCTATCAAGCCAACTACTGTCCTAGCGGAGCAACAGTTTGAAGAAATATTGCTGAGCAAATAAGTCAGTATATTTATATTAACTTCACATCCAGTTTAATGACACAGACTTTTGAAAGTGACTCTATCGCCCCCTTGAGTACTGAGGTTTGATACAGCCAAAGCAATGCAAGAAATCACGTTAAGCCTGTTCAACCTTACCGCAGGTTGTCAATGCGTTGATCATGCACTCGCATTTGTGCACACATTCAATGTCATAAATTGTTATCATCAGAACTGTGATGTTTAGCTACTGGCATTTTGATTGGTTTATGTAAACCTAATTCAGAGTAGCAGCATATTTGATGTTTGATGGGAATTTAAATGAGGCTGTGAGGGGTAGAAGTACAGTCTCTTCAAAGGAATGCACTATACTAAGGTCCCAGGTAATCAAATTTTCCCAACTCTTTTTGTCGACTAACAATTAGGGCTGCACGATGTTGAGGAAAAGAGCAATATGCGCTAAGTTGTTGGACAGTTGTACACAGGTACTGTTTATCAACATGTTGGCTTGTATAGTTGCTGGTAATTTAAAAATTGACCTCTGACAAAGGGATGCTGTATCATCAGTCAGAAGCTTGGCCCAGTTGGTCACTCTTAGGCTGACCCGCATTCTAAACTTTGCTACTGGCACCCAGCCTGCTTCCGTCTGTTGGGCATATTGGGCCGTTTAGTGGGGTGCTTGTGAAGATCAAATGGGTTAAGATGGTCCTTCTCAGTCTGCTGGGGGAAAAAGAACATCAAAAAGCTGTAAATTTCACTTCCCCACTTTTGATTAAGTCAAGCATGAAAAGAAATGTAATACTCTCGAGTGGCAAAGGCTCTACACTATTGATGCAGTTACTTATGCTTGAGAGGAGCCAGTGAGCCTGCAGGGAGTGGAGCTGAGGCTGGGCCGGGTAAAGACACGGCCAGATGGAGGGCTTTCTCTGCTTCTGAAAGGAGGCTTAAGAGCTCCCTTCCTCAATCCCCCTCTATACTGCCTGGGTGCTGTCCCAGTCCTGCTTGCCCCCTTAACCCCACAAACTCTCTCTCCCCTTCTTTCTCTCTTCTTCTCCCTCTCTCATTAGCTTTCACCATATGGGCTTATTTAAAAACTCCAACAGCTTGCTAAACACAAGCACAACAACACAGTATTCATAACTTGTGCTCTCCAATAGAGAACCCCCCCCACACACACCCACACACACACACACACACACACACACAGACACAGACAGACACACACAAGCCACACACAAAACTTTATTCTTTATTTTAAAAGAATGCTACAAGAAAGTTACAATTTCAATGAATTTTAAATTCAATTCATTTTTACATTTACATACACTGTCAAAATATTTACTCATTATTCAAAAGACCTGGACTTTTTTTTCTCGATTGAATGTGTTTATTTTAAATAGCATATTATATCTAAAAATGAATGGCAACACTTTAAAATAAGGTTGCATTTGTTAACATTAGTAGTATTAATACATTTGGCAGACGCTTTTATCCAAAGCAACTTACAGTGCCCTGATTACAGGGACAGTCCCCCTGGAGTAACCTGGAGTTAAGTGCCTTGCTCAAGGACACAGTGGTGGTGGTGGCTGTGGGGATTGAACCAACAACCTTCCACTTACCAGTTCAGTGCTTTAGTCCACTACACCACCACCACTCCTGTTGTAATAATAATAATAATAATAATAATAATATATATATATATATATATATATATATATATATATATATATATATATATATATATATATATATATATATATATATATATATATATATATATATATATATATATATATATATATATATATATATATATATATATATATATATATATATATATATATAGCATAAAAGTAACAATAAAGCAAGTTAAAATATAAAGAACAACAAAACATACAATTAGTCCAAGATAAGATCAATGAAAAATAATACAAAGTAGCATACAAACACATGTATATTAATTATTTAATGAGTAGGCTAACTTGAACAGATATGTTTTTATCTGAGATTTAAACCTTGAGATGGAATCCAACTGACGGATGTGGAGTGGCAATGAGTTCCAAAGTTTTGGTGCAGAGCACCAAAGTAGTTCACTACAGTTGTTAGCACAAACTAAGAATGAACAGCATTTATTAATCTTGGTTAATGTACACTTTTAACATTAAAAGTTGTATACGTTAACATTATGTAATGCACTCTCGATGCCGAATAACATATTAAGAAATTGACATTTACCATGATTACTTTATTTTTCTTTTTTAAAAAAATCAAATAGCACAATGATGACCAGTGTTGGGTAACGTTACTTTTAAAAGTAACTTGTTAGAATAGTATGTTACTTCTTGAAAAAGTAACTTAATTAAAAAAATATTTTTTTTATGGAAAGTGATCGGTGATGATCTAGGGGTGCTTCAGCAAGGCTGGAATCGGGCAGATTCATCTTTGTGAAGGACGCATGAATCAAGCCATGTACAAGGTTATCCTGGATGAAAACTTGCTTCCTTCTGCTCTGACAATGTTTTTTTGTTTTTTGTTTTCCAGCAGGACAATGCTCCATGCCACACAGCCAGGTCAATCAAGTTGTGGATGGAGGACCACCGGATCAAGACCCTGTCATGGCCAGCCCAATCTCCAGACTCTTCTGGAATGTGATTAAGATGAAGATGGATGGCCACAAGCCATCAAACAAAGCCGAGCTGCTTGAATTTGGGAGTGGCATAAAATCACCCAACAACAATGTGAAAGACTGGTAGAGAGCATGCCAAGACGCATTAAAACTGTGATTGAAAATCAGGGGTATTCCACCAAATATTGATTTCTGAAATCTTACTAAGTTAAAACATTAGTATTGTGTTGTTTAAAAATGAATATGAACTTGTTTTCTTTGCATTATTCGATGTCTGAAAAATTTGCATCTTTTTTTATATTTTGACCAGTTGTAATTTTCTGCAAATAAATGCTCTAAATGACAATATTTTATTTGGAATTTGGGAGAAATGTTATCAGTACTTTATAGAATAAAACAAAAATGTGTCATTTTACAAATCCAGAGAAACTGATAATTTTGCAGTGGCCTCTTAATTTTTTCCAGAGCTGTATATATATATATATATATATACACTGCTGTTCAAAAGTTTGAGGATATTTGACTGAAATGTTTCACGTGATCTTAAAAACCTTTTGATCTGAAGGCATATGTTTAAATGTTTGAAATTAGGTTTGTAGACAAAAATATAATTGTCAACACATTAATTTATTTCATTACAAAAGAGAAATTTTTTTTTTTTTTTAAATTAAATAAAAAAAAAAAAAAAAAAGTTTTTGAAATTGATGACTTGGACCAAATAATAAAGAAAAGCAGGCAATAAGTGCCCAGCATAGATGAGAACTCATTTAATACTGTTTTAAAAGCATCCCAGTGTGATACCTCAAGAAGTTGGTTGTGAAAATGCCAAGAGTACATGTCTGCAAATTCTAAACAAAGGGTGGCTAATTATGTGGCTACATAATTCAGTTTCTGTTATTCCATAGTTTTGATGCTATTATTCTAAAATGTGAAGAAAAAATAATAATAAAGAATGAGTAAATGACCCCAAACTTTTGAATGGCAGTGTATATATATATATACAGGGTTGGGGAGTAACGGAATACATATAATGGGATTACGTATTTAAAATACAAAATATAATAACTGTATTCCACTACAGTTACAATTGAAATCTTTGGTAATTAGAATACAGTTACATTCAAAAAGTATTTTGATTACTGAAGAGATTACTTTGCATTTTACTGTCATTTGTTTCATTTAATATTTAGTCCTTTCAGATGGAAAACATTTATACATATAAATGATGTGATCCAAAGTGCATTTGAACAGCAGTGAAACACTTTCTTATGATGTGTTACTTTCATACGAGCAGACAGAGAAGTACGTTTGAAGTAAGTCTGGAGCATAAGAAATTGAAATAAACCTTGTGTAAATTGTCAGCTTTACGGTATGCTAAAATGCTATTTCTTTTTTTTTTTTTTTTTTTTTCAATTTGGAATGCCCAATTCCCAAAGCGCTCTGGTGTAGTGACTCGCCTCAATTTGGGTGGCAGAGGACGAATCTCAGTTGCCTCCGTGTCTGAGACCGTCAAACCCGCGCATCTTATCACATGTTGAGCGCATTACCGCAGAAACATAGCGTGTGTGGAGGCTTCACGCTATTCTCCGCGACATCCACACACAACTCACCACGCGCCCTACTGAGAGCGAACCACACTGTAGCAACCACAAGGAGTTTACCCCATGTGACTCTACCCTCCCTAGCAACTGGGCCAATTGCCCTGGATTCAGACTCGTGACTCCAGGGGTGGTAGTCAAAGTCTTTACTCGCTGAGCTACCCAGGCCCCCTAAAATGCTATTTCTAGCCATTTTACATGCACATGTTACCAGGCACGATTGTATTCTTTTATCAAGAAAATTCCTGCTAGATCAAAATTTCTTTTTTTCTAGTAAGACCTTTGATATTAGGGCAAAAATCATATAACAATTTTTTTATTGTTTTCCTGTAAAAATATCTAAAAATCCTTAAAACAAGATCAGTTTGATTTATCTTGTTTTAGAAACAACACTGCATAAGATATTTAGGTTTTTCAGAGAATGTATTTTTAACATGTGTATTTTGTCTTACTGTACTGGCAGAGTTTTTATAGTCAAAACAAGTGAAAAAAATCTACCAGTGCTGAAGAAGTAATCCAAAGTATTTAGAATATGTTACTGACCTTGAGTAATCTAACACAATACTGCGTTAAATTATTTTACAGCATGTATTCTGTAATCTGTAGTGGAATACATTTCAAAAGTAACCCTCCCAACCCTGTATGCATGCTTTGGTCTGACCTCCCTAAATAGTGATGTGCCTTATTATTAAATTTCTTCACCAATAGACCTTTCCCAAAGTGAAATTCAACCTTAGAAATAGTCAGTCCAGTTTTCCTGGGACAGAGGAATGGGGAGGCTTTTGAAAGGACATAACAGAATCTTAACCCACTCCAACAATACACTCCCTCTAAGCTGCATTAAGTAGTTATTGTAAAGGGACAATGACCTAAATAGCTCAACATCAACTTCATTAGCCATGCGGCCAAGACCGAGAGCATTTCACGGTGGAGGCTATTGTCAGGGCTCACCCCAGGTGAGCATTAAATTGCAAATGATAGTCTGAAAGGCACGGAGAGAGATGGACTGAGAGAGATAATGGTGGTGAGGATGAGAAAGCAAGGGAAAAGGCAACGGAGGGCTGCTCTGACCGTAAAAAATCCAATCCATCACGGAACGCATTCCTCATTGTAGGGTAAGAGAGAAAGAGAGAGAGAGAGAGAGAGAGAGAGAGAGAGAGAGAAAAGGAGCCCCCGGAGTCTAATGACAGACTGATAGTAATTACTTTAGTCTGTCAACAGTGGCTCCCTATCGGCACATTCCTGCTGAAAATTAGTAGACTGGGGAAAATAACTAGTGAATTGGATTTAGGAGAAAAAGAACTTTTGATTCACTCTGTATAAGTATATCAAAATCACACTTTAAAAAATGAGCAAGGGAGTGAGGAAGTTCCAGAGCTGGGAAAAAAAAAAAAAAATCAGCCTGTGTGAGTCTCTGTTGGCTTTGTTGCTCTGCAAATCAATAAGCACATCCTCCCAGCCTCACCATTTCCACTTTAATGGCTCCTCAGATCAACATTTTAATAAAAAGTCCTCTGTAGAGAACTCATCGAGGGCCTAGCAACTAGATGACTGACTGTAAGAGATGGCACGATTCCGGGGGTGCGTTCCCAGGCGGAACTGCGTTGTGTCACCCTGCCGGATGAGAAATTGGGCCTTTACATATTCCCTGTCACCGGCATCTGAAGTGAAGGCACCCCAGAGGCTGGTGTTGGTTGCTGCTTGCCTGGTGGACTGGAGTAAATTAAAGCAGGGATTAGGCTGGGCTAAGATACTAGCTGACAGGCTCAGAGGATGCAGTCTGGCAGAGGGCTCTCTCCCTGCCCATATGTCTTCATGAAGCACCCCAGTGGGGGCTCACTAATGAGACCAGCACAGCACGGCAGTTTAGCTCCCAAACACCAGAGGACACACACAAAGACCCATCATACGGACACACACATGCACATACTGTACATACACAGAAGTGGCACAAATAGCCACAAAAAAAAACACTTTTTGGAACTCGACCTGTTTGCCGCTTTCCAATACTTTTCACTCAAGGGAGGAATTCCTCCATTTTCCTGTTTTTTCTTTGCATGTTTATGCTTTCAATGTGTGAAATTGCTTCTAAAAATGAACAAAAACCAAAACAAATCTGACAACCGGGTACCAGAGACTCTCTGTGAATACTGTGCTGCGGAAAACTAATCCCTTTTCGCCATGCAAGACCTATCTAGGCCTCTGATCTAGAGTTGGGGGAAGCATAGAATATACCTGCCCGTAGGCTGGTGAGAGGTGTGCTAGCTTTAGAACTATAATTACCAGGCGATTACAGTATAATTACACACGTTAATGCTTTAGCATTTGCTTGCTCTTCCATGGGATGCTGCAATTAGTAAGTAGCCTCTGTTAAAAGCACTTTGAGTGCAATCATTTGCCAGTCCCAACACTCCTGTGGATAAACATCCTCTGGCTATGCAACACAAATATGAAACATGACTGTGACTAACTCCAATGGAGTGATTTGGTGCATGCTGAAAAATATAGTGGCCATATAGAATGACATTTTGTTGCCTTTTGTCCTTATGTAAAAAATTATTTCCAACAAAAGGGGGAAATTTCTCATTTGCTAATCTGATTTGTTTGTGGATGATTTTTTCCCTTGTGGAAAGCTTCATCTCACTCATAACCTTTAAAGAAATCCACATCCTTTTGGGTAAGATTCAACTTAAAATGAAATGGTAGCATAAAGTGAAAATAATTTCCATCAAGAGGGATAAGAGTCATGAAATAGAGAAGCACAGAGCTCTGATGGTATGCCTCAGCCCTTCTCAGCCACTGAGCCATTTAAAAAAGCCATTGATCCACCTCATTTTCAATGAGGACAACCATGAGATGAGTGGAGACAGACCTGTGTGACAGGAAAGTGTAGATAAGTGTAGATGTGCTTTGGTGTCAAATGCTTCATTTGAAGGGGAATCTTTCATACTATTATGAGTGCTTAAAAAAGTTGGTGGCAGATGTGTTGTCCCTTTCCTTGTCACATTTATGTCAGAAGAATGATTTTACCTAGTCCTAGTTATCCAGAGTCCTCTGCAAATCACTTTTCAGGTCTTCATGCTCATTCACATCTAATATCATATAATAAAGCTTCATGACAATCAAATCATACTGAGGTGTCAAACAGTGCACATCAGGCAGATCTATTTGTCATTGTATTTAAATAGCTAAATATAAAAGAAAGAAATAAAACAAACACAGTACAGTAGACATAAACTGTTTATATGTTTATTATAGTATATACAGTATTTTTATTTTTATTTATTTTTTCAGATGAAAAGAAATCAAGAATTCAGTAAATTACTAGTCTACACTCTTCCCCTTCTAGTGTGTCGACTGTGACATGTCACGTGACTGATTGTTTACACGCAGAAAAAACGCGGAATTTAGAACCTACTCATGAAAAGGTTAAGTCGTCATTCACTCTCAAATCATTACTAAAGTCAGCAATGAATGCTGAAATCAAATATGGCGGCTACATCATTTACTTCAAACCTCACATTGTGTATGTCTCATGACAAAATGGCATGACATCATGCTACAGAAGGAATTTTATGGGTTTAGAATGACATAAGGATGAGTAAATGATAACAGAAGTTATATTTTTGGGTGAACTATTCCTTTAAGATTATTGTACATATTTTTTTATAGATTATTGTGTTGGTTTGGGCCAAGGCATAAATTATACCAACCATCCATCATTGTGTTAATGCAAATAGAGGCAACAATGACATCAGCAACAGTAAGAATGACAGTTATATCATGATGACATTTTTATGAGTAACATTTGTTCTGGTCATTTTTCATGCTCTATTATGTACCGTTCCAAGCCATCCCTAATGAACCCATCAGAGCGATGCATTCTGAGATCCCAGATAGGGCACAGTGCAAAAGTTTATGTTCCCAGGACATGCAGGAGAGTGAGAACGGAAAAGCGAGCAAGACAGAACGAGCTTGAGGATGAAAGGATGAGCAGCACGCCTGCCGCATAGATTTTCCTCCGCGAAGTGGATTACAGACACCTACTTCCAGCTTAGGATGGAGTTTTTGAAGTTTGGGCTGGGAGGGAAGAGATGCCTTTGGCAGTGTCCTGTTTGATTCTGGTGGGAGCTTGCCACTAATCCTACCCCCTACACATGCTCACACATGCACACAAACACCAGTGTTCTCACCTTCCTCCTGATCTGCTGCACTAACTCCTCTCGGCAGTCATGGGATCGTTATCCTAACATCTCTCCATCCATCTATTTGCACGAGCGAGAGATACGGATGTTGGGGTGTTCTCTTCTCCTGTTCATTAATTTCCCTAAGCAGATTAGTGGCTGTGTGTTTGTTGTTGTTGAAGCTATCTGATTTGCCTAAGCCCTTTGTTTTTTCATGTGGTTTACACTTTAAAGCCCCCCTCTTTTTCACAGTCAGCCTCTGTGATGGGGGATAAAATGGACCTGCTGGCTGAAAAGCAAGGAACTGCAATGACACAGAAGTATTCACGCTGGTCTCTAGCATGATAAGGAAGGGTAAATAAAGGTGGGGGTGGCCCCTTTATGGGAATTTAGATGTGCCAAGAAGCAGACAAGCAGCATTGTATGATGTGTGTGCTGATCTGCTAAGCTTCAAGCTGAAGACGAGGTAACAGCCCACATCAACATGTGCTCTGCAGGGTCATCGGCCAGTGGCGCCTCTCCCAGACTCCGATCCTGCCATACAGGATACTCAAAACTGACAATGGTGGATCTCAGCCAGTCGCTCAGTATACTGCATGAGAGTGGCCAAGTGCTATGCTGAAAAATGAACCATCTAAACAACATGGTCACTTGGCAGGCCATCGGAGGGTACCTTATGAAAATGACAGTTCTTTTAATGTTCCACTAACGGATGGGAATTCACCAGTGATGACCAATTAAGTGCCCAGAGGTCGCTTCGTCTTCTTTGTGAAATGTCTCATTAGAGAGATGAACAGCGACCGAGTCCCATTCAGCAGGCTGCTGGCAGAGGCTGCACTGCCGCGATTCAACTGGACACCCCACACACATCATTATCAGCTATCTGCAACAGTCAGCCCAGAATTACGCAATTAATCCTCCTTTCATACGCGGTGGACAGAGAGCAGTCCAGTGTGTTCTGTGTAAATGAGCTGTCGTGCTTTATAGCTGAGGATGGAGAGGAATATATTTCACACAGAGCTTTAGCTAAACACACTGTACAGGTAGTACTGACAGAAGACATATTACTTCAGAGGTCTGAGTCAGATACATGACAGCAGTGAAGACAGTTATGGGTTCTGATCTAACAAGACATTTTTTATCTACATAAATGGTAACACTTTACATTAGTTGTCCCTTTCTAAGGGTTCAAAAAGTGTTTCTTTAATGACTAATAATTAATGTAAAAATGATTTATTTACGAATGCATTCTAAATCATTGATATGTGTTTGTAGCTACATTCACACAGTCAGTGTTAGGGATTGACATTTACTTACAGGTGTGAGTCTTGAAATGTCCCATTCATACAACAGTGTACAGTAGCAGTTTGAATGCTATCTGTATGAACAAACAACCGAAGTCACAACTATATTCTAACAGCCATAACAATAGTGACAGTGACTAAAAGATGGCAACGTCCATAACACTGGCATGTCTTATCACAATTGTCACCACGTTATTAAATAAATGAGTCCAACTGAGGCGAGAGTTCATCCATCAGATCATAATTAACTGACAGCGACTTTAAGTGCTTTTTAACCATGTGAAGTGTGCAGCTTTTGTGTCGCACGGCTCGTGCCCATAAGTAGCGGCTGAAACTTTGGATGACACGCAGCTCATTTCTACGTCTCCGTGAGTTAACGAAGCCCCACATGAAACACACGAGACACACGCGTGTAAAGTGCAGCGTGTCTCTGACTGTATGTGACATAACTAACAACTATTGTACAACACAGGTTTGCCGAGAATGCGGTTGTGAGACCTGAAAATTTTCAGGTGTCAGTTTGGTTATAGAATGCGGTTTTCACTCTCGTAAATAACCGAACTGTGTGTGAACGTAACTGTATTAACAAAGTCTTTCAAGCAAGTCAGTCCACTGTCGACCATCTTTGGAACTCTCTCGGGAGGTTATTTCCAGTCATGACAGTGCAGCTCCTGTCTACTTGAATGGGGAAAGACCGAAATCTCTAAAACGGTTGGTCAAGATTACGATCAAAGAACATATTTCAAATCAGCAATAAAATTTGATAATAGTGGAATCATAAATTGTGCTCATATTATGCTTAAACACACAATTTTCCAGGCTTGTATTGCTAATGCGCATGGGCATTAGCGAGTTGATTGACAGGCGATGTCTGTTTCTAAAAGGTGATTGGCTCTTTTTACCTGTAAGGTGGGACTTCCTTTCTACATCCGTTGACTGATGGGTGCAAGAGCTTCTTGGTTTGGCATTCCAATTTCTACCATTAATTTTAATAGAATTGACCCATCTCTGCTAAATAGTCTCTGGTATTAAGCACTCAAAACAGGTCTGACAACCGTATTCTGCTGCTGTGTGAATGTGGGCTATAACACATAAAATAGAGTGACTTTAATCCAGTACTTACCAAATAGGGAGCCATTTTAACTCACATGTAATAAATGCTTAATAGCACTAATTCAACATAAGTAACCTCTGAAAATGCACCTTAATGTAAAATGGACACATATAAAGTGTTAATTAAGGTGTTTCCAACATTGGAAAACATGTGTACATAAATTTCAGTATGATTTGATTGTCATGAAGCTTTAGTATATGATATTAGCTGTGAATATGAATGAAGACCTGAAAAGTGTTTTTGCAGAGGACTTTGGTTAACTAGGACTAAGTAAAACCATTCTTCTAACATAAATGTGACAAGGAAAGGGATAACACAACTGAGGCAAGACATTACAGTAATTAATATAAACAAAGTGGACTGTAGCAAAATGAAAATCCCACCTTTTAGTTTTACTATATGAATCTATTTTTGCTACATTGTGACATAAATCATAAATTAGGACATTTTATGTTTTTGATGAACATACATACAGTATAAACAAGTGTATTTATTCCCTTAACAAAGGGAAAATAATTTACAGAACAAAAAGTGTTACCAAAGTTTGTAACAAATGTATTGCATTAATACATACATTTTAATGCAGTTTTTGGTCATATGTAAAACTGGTGACTATTGTATTATTTTAAATAATATATTAAAAATAGCTGATTGAAAACACATTTGGATATTTCAGTTTTAACAATGAAGTTGACAGGCCATAAAATGTTTGGAGAGCTTATATAGTTGTGGTAAATCAACTACACATTTAAAGCCTTTAGCTTGTGCTTTAACCATTGCAAGATGTAAATTCGAGTGTCAGATTCTACATCATTTAATATTATATTTGAGGCCAAACACATAATTTGAGGCCTATTCAAAATAATAATAATAATAATAATAATAATAATAATAAAATCAGTACCAGTGGAGTGTAACCTGAGATGACATCCACATAAAGATTTGTATTTGTATTATGTTTCACTCTATCTTGAAACATGTATTTGATTAAATATCTGCTTATTTGTGTCTGACTGTTGTTGCTGTTCTCTGTTATCTTTCTGTCCTGCCTCTTGTTATGAAGGGCCTCCAGGGGCCTTCAGGGCCAAGTAGACATTGGTGTGTTTCAGAACCTGCAAGGTGACACTGTGAAGTCTCTATATGTGTATTTCACTACAGGCACTGGTCACAGCCTTGCCTCACTTACCCAGCTGCTCTATAAATTCAGTAAACTTCATGGAAATTTAATAAGTGATGCTGCTTTGTGTAGGCCTGGTGAGCTCGCCACAGCACCCTATGCTGAGAGGCATATTTGTGATGATTTCCCCTCTTCCACTCCTTCTAGTACTCCATGTTCTCTTCTCCTCTTTTGCTCTTTCTTTCTTTTTAGAGTGGCAGGGAGGTCCCTCTTAGCACAGCAATAGAAGTCATAGAGGCTGTATTGACCCCCGGGTTACTTCTGTTTAAGCCAATACAGACTGAGCACAATCTGAGGGGGCATGATATCATGGGGGAGTCTGTCTTTTTCTTACTTCATCTCTCTAACCCTCTCTCTCTCTTTCTCTCAGTTTCTATACTTCAAACATTTTGCCTACAGAAAGCATTCAGTTAAAAGGACAGTCATATTCATTTGAAATCTTTTTCCCTACTCCCTCCTTTACACTCCATCTCTTTCATCTTTTTCACTGGTTTCTCCTCTTCTGCACCATACCGAGCACATCTCTGCCATGTCAACTAAATAGGCCCCCTAATACCACTTTATAAAGGACGGAGATATCCCCAAGGCAAGCCCTTGTAAATTAAACCATAAATGGTGCCCTGACTCAGGGCTTAAAGACTCAAACCTCTCACTCAACTGACAGTGCTGGCTCCACAGTCCACACTAAACCACACCTCATCAAGGTATAATTTATAGGCATGTCTTACAGTACATTGAGAAATAAATGTATCGCCAAATTAGAAGGGCTGGGACTGTGAATGGAAGGGTGATGTGTGTTAGTGTGTGTTTTTGACAGCTGCGACTAAAGAGCTTATTAAGGACAGGTGTGGTTGAGTGGTATGATATTAAAAGGAGGTGACTACAAAAGACAGAGAGCGAGATAGAAAAAGAGAGAGATTACATGCATTAGGGCGCATAAACATCCTAAAAGTTTGTCCTAGTCCTATTTCCACTGTGATCTTATTTTAAATGAGGGCAAAGCCTCAAATCAGAGCAAACCCCCAGTCATAAAGTATAATATCACTAACACAGTGGGATCCCTCTGCGGTTAAACATCTCTTTATGAGTTTGACTAGTCACCAGCTCTCCTCCTTAGACAGGCTCTCTAAAGAGTGACAAATCAGATAAATAAAGACGAGTAGCCTATTCTGCGGGGGGTTTCCTGACAGTTTGAGTGATAAGATGTTTACTCACATGTTTATTTGCTAGGGCTGCTTATCACACAGAGCACCACAATTGGCAGGTGAAGACACCTATTGCTCAGTGATGACAGGATAGATGGAACTGAGGGAAGAAGAAATCAGAGAAAGAGAGATAATACATATCTTTTCACATCTCTCTCCATCTCTGTCTCCCCACCCTATTATTCTGTCTATCTCACGTACTCTTCCTCTGATGACTACGGTGGCCGTGAAGTACAAAACAACAAATCATAGTACACAAAGGCAAATCAGAAAACAAAAGAACAAATCAGAAATCACAACACCAAATCCTGAAACACAACTCCAATTCAGAAAACACAACAGCGAGACAGAAAACACATCAACAATTCAGAAAACACAATGACAAGTCAGTCAAAACAGAAAGGGTGGGTCCCATATTTTCACCTGTTGGCTGTGTGGATGATACCTAGTCCTTTCTTCATGATATATTCACTGATTATTTCAAAATTGAATCATTGAATCAAGAACTGAATCACTTGGAGTTGTTGTTTCTCACTTATTAAAACAGTAACGGAACACTTTAGAACACAGAGCAAGAAGAGTGAAAGGGATAAAGTTGTAAGTGTGTAAGGAACCATCTAAAAGTCCACAAACTGTGTTAAAACATTGGCGGTGTTTAATTGACTTGCATGTTTTGACTTAACAAAAACTGTAAATAAAAGAAAGTTTCCAGTTAGTGACAATGGATTGATTAACTTACAGCAGGTAAGATTTTCCCAGTTAGTCAAATTATATAGATAGAAAACCATAACTCAAATTCATCAAGATGTTATTTTTATATTCCAAAGGCTGTAGTAGGCTGCCAGTGGTGTGAATGACTTACTTGATTAATTTTAGTGAGTTATAAAAAAAACTAAAATTTGTTTAATTGCACATACTGGGAAAATCTCACCTAAAGTAAGTAAGCCTGTCCATAAGCAGCTTACTACAACCTTTAGAAAATGAAAATAATATATTGGTGAATTTCAGTGATTTTATTTATAAAATTATAGAACACTGTGTACATATAATTGGACATGCTGGCAAAACTTCTTATGTAGTAAGCCAGCCATCACATGGGCAGCCTACTGCAACCTTTTAGATGTGAAAATGCTTTTTTTAATAACAGTGTTTATGTTGGAATGTCAAGTGAAATTAATGAATCCTTGGACACCATCAATGTTTTAGTGCAGATTGTGGACTTTTTAGACAGTCCCTTATACATTATAGAAGGATATAGTTTCTAAACTTTCTTAACATTATCCTGATCACTCTTTTTGTTCTCTCTGTTCTAAAGTGTCCCATTACTGTTTTACTGATTGAGAAACCACTCCAAATTATTATTATTATTATTATTATGTTTTATTATGGCATTGATTTGGAAATAATCAGTGAACCAATCATAAAGAAAGGGCTAGGTATCACAGCCAACAGGTGAGAAGCTATGGAGCCCATCTTTTCCATTTCGACTGAATTGTTGTTGTGTTTTCTGATTTGCCAGGGGAGGACTGGCCATCAGGAGAACCGGGACTTTACCCGAAGGGCCGGCCGGAAACGGGGCCGAATGGGCCGCGATAAGCTGAAATGGGCCGCCGCATTATGCAGAACGGGCCACAAAACGGCACCGCGATATGCAGAAAAGGACAGCGCCAAACTCACGCCATTGGTTGAGTCAATTTTTGCTCTGATAGTGATAGTGTCACAAAGCTGCAGTGTTTACACTTTTCAGAGAAAATAACCTAAGGATGGTTTACTTATTGTTGTTTGTGCTTATTAAGCTGAGTAGAAGTATTTTATCATAAAAAACAAATAAATAAAAACATTGCTTTAAGGATCACATTTTCATTCTTTGTTCACTGATAGAAAAAAAAAAAACATTGTGTGATTTGTGAGTGGAGAAACTTCACGAAAATCATGTTGTGTGCTAGTGTATAGGTGCATGTCGGCACACATTGTAACAGGCTCTGATCTCATGGGGGATGTTTGGCTTTGTAATTTCACCCTTGAAATGTGTGATTACAAACGGGACAACTTTTTTTAATTTTCTCTTTTGTCTGGATCCTGCAGTCTGCCAGTCCACTCCCCTCACAAGGCTTTTTAATCAATCACACAGATAATCAAACGTCACTGGCTATCTGCCCCATGTAATTACTTTTGCAATTAAAAATCAATCTCCAGTCACCTCCTCTAATTAGAAGGATGGCTGTATCCCCATCTAGATTGATTTTATAATACACAATGACTTCAAATGCCATAATAAGGCCATATTATCCTGTGTTGATGCTGTGGGTATAAAAACAAAGCAGTGCAGGCCAGACAAAAGCTCATAGATGGGCATAGAGTCGAAAAAAAAAAGAAGAAAAAAAAAACATAAAATTCATGGATTTTACGATGTTGACAACTTTTTTAATACAGAACTATGCTTTAACACATTTCTGCAAAAGAAAAAGTCATACACATGTGGGATGGCATGTGAGTGGGTGAATAAATGATGAGAGAATTTTCATTTTTGGGTGAACTATCCCTTATAATAAAAATAACCAGACAATGAATATAGAAATGAAGTAACTATATATATATATATATATATATATATATATATATATATATATATATATATATATATATATATATGGCAAATTATATTAACATTTACATTATATTTACATAACTTAAATTGCACAATTAAACTATTGAGTCAATAAATAAAGAAAATGGCAGAATACTTGGTGTACCTATACTGTTTATCATGTTTATCTTTTGTTTCTTCAGAATGTGAGAATGCATTATGAACATCCATAATCCTAACCATATAGAGCCTTTGAGGCTGAGTAGCCTGTCAGGAACAACTCAGGGCACCTTTCTTCCATTGTGATCTTGCGAGCTCGTTGTGGGGGCGGGGTGGCATGATTTGGGGCACCTTTCTCTCATCACAATCTTGTGAGCTCTGTGCAGGGCGGTCAAGCAGGTAGCCTGTTGTGCTGCCCCTGAGAGGGTTGCTGTCCTAAGCGGCTGCCTATTGCCTATGCCAGGATCTGCTACTGCAAGAGTTTCAGTCTGATGATAAACCAGCAGAGGAAGGGGGAGAGAGAGGATGATGAAATAAAGAAGAAGGAGGGGTTTAATAGCCACATTCTCATTCCATTTTTTAGGGATATTTGTAAGAGAGCGCTAGTTCATCCACACTGGTCATACAGTCCATTGTGGAAAAAGACAACAATGCACATGCATAAATAAACACAACAAATCTGCCAGAACACAAACGCAAGCCTATGTTACAAGCAGCTGTTCTCTGCAGCACCAAAGTTACCCCTGGGCCAAAAACATCCCTCACAGAGTATCAAATTTAGTCTCCAAAGGGTTTGTTTGTCCAGACGCATTGTGAAAAACTAATTACAATTAGAATTGACAGTTAACGGTGGCCTAACCTGAAGCATTCCTAATTTAACAGATTGTGACAGTATTGAACAAATAGCTACTAAAGTGGCTGTGTATCTTGCAGTGTTACAGTGTCCATCTAGCAGTCGTCAGTGGTGGTAGATAACATTTAAATGTCGCTACTGTGGGACATTAAACCGAGCAGATCCGACCATTCATGAGGTAAATATGGAATGTTAAAATTAGTCATATATTTAACTACTGCATCACAGGCCCCCTCCCTCCAACCCCAGCTAAAGTGGCCTACTCAAGTCTTCTCTGGGGTAATAAGAGCAGTGCTTATCGGCCCTGCCCTCCAGCCAGCTCCTCATTGCAAGCAGAAAAAACCTGGCCTCAGCCCAGCAGCTATTAATCACTCCAGAGAGGCTCCTGTCAGAGCCAGCCCCTCCCCAACTGATAACACTGCCCGGCCCAATTTAACCTGATGGAAACGTGATTTCTCTTTTCCTCCAGCAATGGAACAATGTAGGTGGGTGAGAGTGAGAGAGAGCCACACAGACACAGTGCAACAGAGAGACACAGAAAAAGGGAGCAAGATATAATGGTAAATGCCAAACCGACATGTTATGTCCAAAAGTTACCAACTGTTAATTGTTGCTTTTATCTTATGTTGCATTCCACAACTTCTGATATTTATCACCCCATGCCAGCTTTGGAGTAGATATATCAAGGCAAGAAGCTCAGACAATCAAATTCTGCTGGGTGACATGGAAGACTAGATTCTTAAAGGGATGGTTCACCCAAAAATGTTCATGTCATTTATTCACCCTCATGCCATCTCAGATGTGTATGACTTTCTATCCTCAGCAGAACACAAACATAGATTTTTAGAAAAATATCTCAGCTCTGTAGGTCCTGACAATGCAAGTGAATGGTGATCAGACTTTTGAAGCTCCAAAAATCAAATAAAGTTAACATAAAAGTAATCAGTAAGACTCCAGTGGTTAAATCTATATCTTCAGAAGCGATATGATAGGTGAGGGTGAGAAACAGAACAATATTTAAGTCTTTTTTTTTTTACTCTAAATTTCTATTTTAACTTTCACTTTCAGATGTGAAAGTGAAAATAAACAGTCACCACATGTGACTTTCAGATGTAAAAGTGAAAGTAAAAGTGGAGATTTAAAGTAAAAAGGGCATACATTTTGATCTTTTTCTCACCCACACCTATTATATCATTTCTGAAGATATAGATTTAACCACTGGAGTCGTATAGATTACTTTTATGTTTCCTTTATGTGATTTTAGGAGCTACAAAGGTCTGATCACCATTCACTTGGATTGTATGGACAGACAGGAAAGAGATACTCTTCTAAAGGAAGAAAGGAAGTCATACACATCTGGGATGGGATGAGGGTGAGTAAATAATGAGAGAATTTTCTTTTTTGGGTGAACTATCCCTTTAAGTCATAATCTAGATTGTTAAAGGGATAGTTCCCCCAAAATGAAAATTATGTCATCATTTACTCATCCTCAAGTTGTTCCAAATCCATTTGACTTTCTTTCTTCAGTCGAACACAAAAGATTTTAGGCAAAATTGTAGCCTTAGTTACCACCTTTTTTATATACATTGAAAGTGAATGGTGACTGAGAATAATATTCTAATGTTTTGTATTCCAGAAAGACAGAAAGCCATACAGTTTTGGAACAACATGAGGGTGAGTACATGATGACAGAATTTTCATAACCTCCGACTGGAAATGTTGTCAGTTTGGTCAAATTGTTTGGATTAACTAAAGTGTAATGGCATGTATAGTAGCCAATAACAATTTTGTTGATATATGTTCAGGGTTGGGAGGGTAACTTTTGTAATTTATTCCACTACAGATTACAGAATACATGCTGTTCAATGTAATTTGTAACGTATTCCGTTAGATTACTCAAGGTCAGTAACATATTCTAAATACTTTGGATTACTTCTTCAGCACTGGTAGATTTCTTTCATTTATTTTGACTATAAAAACTCTGCAGGCACAGTAAGACAAAATACACATGTTAAAAATACATTCTCTGAAAAACATAAATATCTTATGCAGTGTTGTTTCTAAAACAAGATAAATCAAATTGATCTTGTTTTAAGGATTTTTAGATATTTTTACAGGAAAACAATACAAAAATTATTTTCAAGAATACGATTTTTGCCCCAATATCAAAGGTCTTACTAGAAAAAAAGAAATTATGATCCAACGTGAATTTTCTTGATTATATTTGAAAATTATTCTTGAAAATATGATTGTGCCTGGTAACATGTGCATGTAAAATGGCTTGAAATAGCATCTTAGCTTAGCGTAAAGATGACAATTTACACAAGGTTTATTTCTATTTCTTATGCTCCAGACTTACTTCAGACTTACTTCTCTGTCTGCTCGTATGAATGTAACACATCATAAGAAAGTGTTTCACTGCTGTTCAAATGCACTTTGGATCGCATCATTTATATGTATAAATGTTTTCCATCTGAAAGGACTAAATATTAAATGAAACAAATGACAATAAAATGCAAAGTAATCTCTTCAGTAATCAAAATACTTTTTGAATGTAACTGTATTCTAATTACCAAAGATTTCAATTGTAACTGTAGTGGAATACTGTATTTTAAATACGTAATCCCATTATATGTATTTCGTTACTCCCCAACCCTGTATATGTTTCAGGTAATAAAAATGCAGGTACAGTATATGAGGATTTCTGAAGACAATCAACACCCTGAACACTTTGGCAACTTTGGCAGTGTTGTGAAAAGAAACGTAACTTTTGTTACACATGTAAAAATTCATTTGCATGGACAAAAAAAAAAAAAAAAGAAAAGAAAAGAAAAAGAAAAAGAAAAGGGATGTGCTGTGGTTAAAGAATGTCAGTCTGTGCAGTTCAACCATAAAATACAGTCTAACTGTTTGATTGAAAGAATGAAACTTTGGTGGGCATATGAATGCAATCCTTACCCCTCATCCCCCAAAATACTATTTCACTAGTGGAAGTGTTCTCTCAAACACAGAGGTCATGGCCCTTATTGCTTGCAAGGCTCAACTGAGCCTCTGGGTTTGGGGTTCTACCCTCTAACCAGACTCAGGAATGTCTCTCTCGCTTTAAAGCCCATTTCCAAAGCTGCTTTATTTGCGGATCAGGTGTCAGGTACAAATAAGCATGATGATTCAACACAGTCACCTACGATAACAGAACGAGCGACACAATCACCCCGGGCGTAGAGAGTGGGAGAGATGAAAGAAATACCACTCCCTCAGTCAAGCTAAGGATTCTTATCGTCTGAGTGGCTGAGAGGTCCAGACCCTGCGGCAGGTTCAAAGCCTCCTCTCTCCTCCCGCCCACCCCCTTTCTCTCTTCCTCGCTTTCTTCCTTTCTTTTAGCTGCTAGTGGGCCGATAATTCAGTCAAAACTCACTCAATCCAGACGACTGTTAGAGTGAAAATGATATCTCTTAACCAGGCCCCAAGTGGACCCTTTGAGAAACTGACATATTTCTAAAGAGTGCTGATTGCTTGTTTTCTTTTGATGTTTGGAGTTGATGGGGTTTGAACTGCAGAACTATCATTTACCTCAGGCCACTGGACTCTAGTAATGTACTACATCGTAAATGAAACACATAATAATATAATCAATTACAATAATATTGTACATTTAATTAAGCACCAAAACATTTACTGTCATAATTGTATGTCAAATTCACCTAAGCACAAGGTGGAACGTTATTGATTTAGAAGGTATTCTTAGCCTTTGTCCAAACTCTTTACCTCACACATCTTTATTGATATAATATTTGCCAACAGTGAGCACATTCCTGACATATATTCAATACTCAACATACTGCCTGGTGCCCTAAAGCAGGAAGTAGACTCTTGTGTATATGGCGTAAGTCAAAGAGAGCCACTGAAGCCCTATTGCAATCATGATCCCTCAATAACAAGATTCAACTTCTCACATATTCCCCTGGTAAACAAACTGCTAAAGACTATATAGTGTAAGCGATTATCTTTCACGCGCACACACACACACACACACACACACACACACACACACACACAAACAAACATGTTGGTGCTGCTATCCTTATGATTTTTATACTGTACAAACTATAGATTCTATCCCCTAACCCTAACCCTAACCCTCACAACAACAAAAAAACTTTCTGCATTTTTACATTAAAAAAAAAATTGTTAGTATGTTTTTTTTAAGCAATTTGAATTATGGGGACACTAGAAATGTCCTCATAAAAACATTTATGGCATAATACCCTTGTAATTACCAGTTTGTAACCTAAAGAAATGTCCTCGTAAACCACCCAAACCCGCCCACACACACACACACACAAACACACACACACACACACACATACACACACACACACACAAACAGTGAAGAGATTTACAAATATTACACATTTACAGAGATACAGTTTTGTACGTCTAGACAGATAGTGTCTTAAAACTGTCATACATACACACATTTTATGTACAGACAGGGAGTCTAGTACGTTACCAAAGTTATCATGCAGAAATCTAGGCAGAAATGTCATGGCTTGTGTTTCATCCTTTCGTAAAACTGCCTCGTGAGGTCACTGCTTAAATAATTAGGTGATTGTGGAGACAGATGAAAGGTAGATTGGAAGTGACTGCCCGAGCAGGATAATGTTTCTCTAATCAGTTTCGTCTGAGAAAATGCAGATTGTGAAATTTTCCAGCTACTTCCTTAGAAAAACGCATTTCACTTTTGATTATTGCTGATTAGAAGGAGAAGGAGTGGAGGTAGAGCCCTGGGCTGGGGAGGGCTTGAGAGCACACACACACTCTCTCTCTCTCTTTCTTACACACACACAAATACTTGCACATTTTGCGAGGGTGGTGAAACATAAAGGCTGTCTTACTTAATAAAAATTTGTGCTTTGAATTTATCCATGAAAAGGCCCTTAAATTGTAGAGCAATAGTTAGTGCTAATTCGTTCAACTGAATAAACAGTAGCCTATTTTTCTCCAACTGTTCAAATTGTGCAATAAGCCTTTTAAAACTACAGTGCCCAAAACATCTACCATGATCTCTCTCTTTTTTTTTCTTTTTTTTTTATCCCAGATCACATTCATTTCTTTGAATATAATAAAATATATAATATATAAAATGAAAATCACATTTATCAACAATATCTTGCATAGAACTATTTTGACAGCTTAAAGTGATTGTTCACCCCTATATGAAAATTGTGTCATCATTCACTCACCCTTATGTTGATTCAAACCTGTATGACTTTCTTTCCTTTGTAGAACACAAAAGGAGATGTTAGGCAGAAGGTTAGCCTTAGTCACCATTTACTTTAATTACATCTTTTCTTGCATATAGCCTAATGAAAGTGAATGGTGACTGAGGCTAGCCTTCTGTCTAACATTTTGTCTAACAACTGCTCTTTTTAGGCTCCATGGAAAAAGAAAAGATAATATACTCAACAAATGAGGGTGAGTAAATTATGAAATCATTATCACTTTTGGGTGAACTATCCCTTTAAATGTCTTCTTTGTTCTAAGTCTGTCAGTTGTCTTTTTTTTTTTTTTACCTGTTTACATTATGGCTTTCTGTATGTTTTTATTTTCTCTAGCCTGATGCATGTAAATGCTCAGTGAATTAAAAGCAGTTTCTAGTGTTTTGGAATGACAATGCATGGCTGATGTCATAGGTACTGTAATTTAGTAGATAATACAAGATGTCATTTGTCATTGACAAAGAGAATGAGGCTGGATCAGGTTACCTATATTAGTGTCAGTAGTAAAAGTATAGCTTTATTCGCTGAAGACAGTGGTGTAAATAAACTATTCTGTTCAAATCACATAACAGCATATTCCACCTACATGCATTTTTCACAAGGGAACACATGCAGAATAACTTCTTGTAAAAGTGACACATCTGGCAGGAAAAAAAAATCACAGCTTCCACGCACAAGTTGTAGGAAGAGGGTGTAGGAATTATAGGAGAAACACACTGTCCAGTAAAGCTGTTCTTGTGTTATGCTAGCTAATAGTGTTTAAGCTACCTGGCCTTTAAACGCAGAGCAGATGTGCGATGTCAAGCATAGCTTGATCAAAGAAAGCAGAATGGGACAGATACAAAGTCAAATGATGATGAATGGTTCTCCACTGAATTGTAAGGAGTGCACAAATGTATCGAAATGCAAGAGAGAAAAAGAGACAGAGACATTGTGAAAGAGTGAATAACAGGATCAAATGCCTGGAACAGGAACCAGAAACAAATCTTAAACTTCATTGGGATGATTCTGAGCAGGAGCTGAAGCGATTAAGTTCCTACAGAGAGGATCTAACTTTGGACAATGTGTAATTGATTTCACATACAGATCAGAGATCAGTAGCCTCCCAGGGCACACACCGACACACATCTACATACTGTAGTAACTCATACTAACATTTTCACATCCACACACACACACACTCATGTACGCTAACGCAGACCAGGACAAAGCCTATCTGCAAAACTTTGCCCCACTCCCAGGCTCATAGCCGTGGTAACAGGATAACAACATCACAGAACATATTTCTTACCTTTATCTTTAAAGCGATGTGTTATCCATGTGTTGGCTGACGCTGGACAAGATCAAAGGCATAACTGTGTTCTGGCGAAATGGGGAAAATTGAAACATGACTTCTCAGTGGAAAAATAATACGTTTATTTTAAGAAGTATGGCCTTATACATATGACCCAAACACTATTATGGGTACAGCAGAACTTTTCCCAGGTCCAAGATTAAAGAGTGAGAGAGAGAAAAAAAAATGATACTTTGAGAAAATTATTCTATGAAAAATTTAAGATAGTTGATGACTCAAGACTTGCTCTCCGCCTTTCACATTCACCCTCTCTTTTTCCCATAGATGGGTAAGTAGTGAGTGTCAAACTGTGACCACGCTGGATCTCTTGCTCTTTCTCTCTCTCTTTCTCTCTCTCTCTCTCTCTCGAGACCAGCCCTGCCCTCTCACCTGAGTTGTTGCAGGGCCAGGCAGCAGGGGGGCACTGTGATAATTTGATGTGAACTGGCTTGATAAATCACCCCTCTATTACTCTGTCTTTAGTATCTGTTTATGCCTCTACAAATTGAAACCCCACTGGCATAGGCCTGCATGGCTACAGCTCTCCGGCCTCCTCTCGATTAGTTCAATGTGGGGGGAGTTTGGCCAGGCTGTTCCCTCCTCCTCCTCCCCCTTCTGTTTTGTCTGTTCCTGCTGAGGCAAAGAGGAGTAGACATGTGTAAGCCATAAGACTGAAGGGTCTGTGTCTACCACAGGCTGAGCGGGAGGAATGCAGAACCAAACTATAAAATAATAATGTAAGTATGGTGGTGAGGTAAAGTATGTTGGTGAGTGAGCCATCTGTGGCTCTGCCAAGCACTGACCCTGGATTGGCAGTAAAAGCATGGGAAGCTCACCTGCGCTAGGAGTGGCTTGTTTGGTTCAACCTGGCACCATTTCAAAGATCTGAGTTGTAAAAGCCAAAAGGCAGCTTGACCTGGGTGCTAAGCTCCCTCTAAGCCTCTTAATGCTGGAGGGAGGTGAAAAGTGAGTGAGAGAGAGAGAGAGACATTTTTTACCAATTTTTTTATGTTTATGTATTTATTGTTTTACCATTTTTTATTACTATGGCACTTTTTATTCTTATTAGGATTTGTTTTGTTTTTTTCTTCCTCTTTATACAGTATATATATTATTTAATTTTTTTTTTCTCTTATTATATAATGTACATTGTTTTGCACTGTCTTCGTTTTGCAGTCTTATTTGTATATGAAGCTCAGATGTAAATGCTTTGGCAATACGAATGTACACATATTTGTCATGCCAATAATGCGCCTTAAAACTGAAACTGAAACTGAGAGAGAGAGCTTCACATTCTCAGAAGCCAATCACTGCTCTGCTCAACATAAGTTGCTGGTGTATATCTCTAATATCTGTAATATTATTTATGTGCATTAATGTCTTTTTTGTGAAGGGACATATTACTCAAAATTAAATCATTAAATAAATATTTAAATATTTATATAAATAAATCATTAAATACATAATGAAATCATTCAAAACTATTAAATCATTAGATTAATCATTCAGTCACGAAATAATTCAACAAATGTCCCTTGTGTTTCATTTTAGCACTTGTTTGCATTCATTTTTATTTTAGCATCATATTGGGGTTGATTTTTCATTTAAGCATGAGCATTGTGTATTTTCATTGTAGGTTTCTGGGTGAAGGCTACTGGCACGTCACTCAACCAAACTGGGCATCATCTTTCAAAGTAGGACATCCTCTTCCAAAAAGACCTTCTCTCACAGAATCAACATCATGTCGTCCATTTTCCTGTCGAACATACTGCTCAATGCTGTTTAGAATGGTCCACACACCTAAGCCAATGCTACAGCTCTGTGCAGCATTTATGTCAGCCTTAATTTTTATAGGAGTTGCCGGTGGGTTATGAATAAACAACACAGGATACAAAAATATATTTTGGGGGTTTAATCTGACGGCTGTTTTAAGAAGAAAAAAATAATAATCAGCGATTGATGGGACCGTATATACTATAAAAAAGAATGAAAAACATTCAAATGAAAAATGGAAAAGAAATATGGTAGAGGCTAATATCCAAATGAAAATACAAATAGGGCATTAGCCTACCCATATGCTTCAACACATTAATACATGCTTATATCATTCACAGAACTGTATACATTTAAGTACTTGCTTAAATCACTCATTGCATTTTATGCATTTTTAACCAGGCTTTAATGACATTTATAACATGGTCTGTTCTAATACTCAATTCTGATTTGCTGGAATGCATGCAGTTCAAACCATTGAATGCACAGGTAGTTCTGGTCAGTTTTAATCACCGTTCGATATTAATGTGTTGTTCGTAACCATAGCAACATAACATTACAGAGCAAGCAGAGTGAACTATAGCAATTGAAAACATTTCCTAAGCACTTTCATCAGCATAGCTAATATAATGGAATTCAGCTTGTTTTGCACGGAGGGTGAGAGATTGAAATCAGGACCTATTAAATGCATCTTTCGCTGTCCAGCAAGGTGATACAAGTTGATTTAAACTGTAATGTGCTGTGTATATAATGTTTCTGTGCTGAAGTGCCACCTATAGCCACACTCTGAGCTAAAAATCATTAAATGAGATATGATTAAAACTAAATTTACATACCCAGTCCTCGTATTTGCACAAAATGTGGTCAAACTCCACACATTTAATCCATAAGCATCCTTCAAAAATGATCCATAACAAACACTCGGTTTTAACATAAAACTCTTCTGAACACATATTTAATGCAATTTATGAGCATCTTGTGTGAAATGTAATATTTACCCAAAGAATTTTGAAACGATGAACAAAACCGGGAGCTCTCTTGCAAAATGTATGTTCTCACGTCTCTAACATGAGAGGGACAAAAAGCAGGTGTTGCAAAACTCCGGTGTCACAAAATTCTGGTTCTTAAAGGGGCCACGTCCAATTTATGATAATAGTGAAATTGCATTAAATTGCTCCACTTGGCTACATTTGGGTTAAATTAAGTGACTGTCATCTGCAAGAGTTTACAATAAAACTCTTGTTGTACCAAGCTCAGCCATAGTTGTAGTGTTAAAAAAATAAATAAAAAAATCAATTCTGAAAGGTGAAGCCCACTGTAGTTGTGTGACATGAGTGCCAATAAAATGAAAACTAAAAGACATAAAACTTGTGCTTGAATAAAAAATAAACTCAAAGATGTGGCTAAAATTAAGTTGGATGAAAACTAGCACTAAAATGCAATACAAGGGACATTTACTGATTTATTGAGTAATTTAATGATTAGTTAAATTATTATTATTATTTTTTTTTTTTGTATTTAAGACTTTTATTATGCATTTAATGATTTTCTTAAATATTTAAATATTAATTTAATTATTTAATTTGGAGTAATTTGGCCCTCTATTCTTGTTGAATGTTTACTTTAATTTGATTGTTTATTGTTATTATATGTATTACCATTGTTGGCCCTTGATTTATATTTATTTATTTGTTTCTATTAAGACTGCTATTATTATTATTATTATTATTATTATTATTATATTTTATTTCATTTTTTTACACTGCTTTTGCACTTATTCCTGGCAAAAGTACAATTTTAAAAATGATTCAAATTAGATTTATTTAAAGAGACCCTATTATGCTTTTTGGGATTTTACCATTCCTTTAGTGTGTAATATAGCTGTTTGTGCATGTAAAAGGTCTGCAAAGTTGCAAAGCACAAAGTCCACGCAAAAGGGAGTTATTCTCTCCCACAGACAACACTGCTCAAGAACTTCAAGAAACAGCTGGATTGTAGTCCAGCCATTTCTTCCATAAAGTATCTGTGTCACTATGTAACACATTTGCATAGTCTAAGGGCTACTTTGGCCTGCCCTCAAACAAACATAGTTATAGCAGAGGCCAGGATGAGTTGGGATAGTGTTGTCGCTATGTTGAGAAGATGCTGTTTTCTTCACTGCAAAAGCAAAACCTCTTTGTTTGGATTTCCAAAGGCAGACAAATTGAAGAATCAGTGATTAAAATGTAGATTAATTATTTCGCAGTACAGCCACAACCAATGCCGGATTTTCAAGACGGTTACTCCTGAAAGATGATGCAGTTCACACTTTGTTGGGACAATCTGGTGCTTCAGGATCACAACCTGTGAGTATGCTTGATTATTTGTGGATTAATCTGCTACCGAGAGTTAAAAAGTGGAGTTTTGTGTTGTAGCTACAGTGTACACCCAGTGCACAGCTGTAGGTCTCTGCTAACCTGCTAGCTAATGTTATTGTGTTGAAATAGTTTTGCTAATCAGCTGTGGACCCACTTTTACCTACAATTGTG